>NC_137774.1:147249090-148449090 GCF_963455305.1 Plecotus auritus | reverse complement strand
AAGAAACCACCCCAAATTCACCACAGGAGTGGGGGGGTCAGGGGATCCAGACCTATGACACCCTGGCTGGCTTCCCAGAGGTCGGTGACCTTGGGCCTGGTCTCAGAGGCCCCAGCAGGGGGCTGTCGGACTTCTGTCGGCCTCTGGAAATGTACACAAAGAGGGAAGCCATGAGGAGCCACGTCCACAGAGTGTCTGTGGGGTTGGCTGCACTGGTCGCTGTGTTCCTGTTACAGGTTCTCCATCGCTGTGCAAGGGAGATAATCACAGTAGACAGACAGACGGCACTGGCAGCACCGAGGGCCTGCAGTGCCCGAGACCTGGCACCCTGGCCAGCCCTGGCCCAGCCAGCCAGTGGGCCCAGCCCAAGGTTGGTGGTCTCAGAGGCCGCAGCCAGGCCCCACAGCCCCAGTGCGCCCAGACCCCATCCACAAATCGGCGGCCATGGTCCAGCGGCCGCTGACATTTCTCTGAGGTGGAGCCACACGTCTCTATTTCCCACAGATTGTTTTTCTTGATTAAAAACTGATTTTCTGCTGTGCTCCCGGAATTGCTTTTCATTGCCTTTGGAGGAATAGAAGGGAGAGGAATAAAAACCTGCTGTAAACAATCTTCCTCGGGAAAGAGGCGCGAGGAAAAGGAGACCTAATTTGTCTGATTTTCCCTTGTAAAATGAGCGCATACGTAATGAAACGGTTTATGTGTGTGTACATCATCTTTATGTTCTGGGGTGAATGTGCAGAAATCTCGGTTTTAAAGCATGCCTGGTGTCAACGCGGGGACGTGAGCCCAGCTGGGCTCCCGCGAGGAGACGCATCCAGCCCTGCTCGGATCCTCCATCCCCCTTGGTCACCTGTGAGGCAGGTAACGGGCTGCACCCTAAGTGTCGGGTCAGAATTCAATATTCTGTTACATAATTGAAATACATGGGATTAAGGAAAATGCACTTCTGAAACCACAGATCTCCTGTTTACTACAAGTCCCTTATTGAAGGAAACTAACAATTTAATAACACATCTCCAGGCTCTACTCAATGGTTTGCCTGAAATATGAGATTTTTAGAAAGGAAAACAGAGGGAAGCTGAAAGAACCTGAGGATGTTCCTGTCAGCAAGGGGGTGCAGGTGCCCACTGCCAGCTCCGAGTGGCCAGGAGGGTCAGGTGTCCCTGAACCAGGGGAAGGGGCGGCTTCAGTCCCCACCCAGCGCCCCAGTGCCTGTGGAACCTGGAACCGCTGTGCAGGTGGCTCCTCCAAGCTGGGGAAACAGGGAGGCAGGCAGGGGAGCTCCTGGGCAGCAGAGCTTGGGCGGGGGACCTCAGGACGGGCCCTTTCCCACAGCTGCCATACACCCACGCTTTAGGCTGGGCCCCTGGCAATTGCTTTGAATACGTGGCTTTACTTACATCTCAACAGAACAAACCTGTCGGGATGGTGCCCTTGTGCCCATTGCCCAGGACATGCAAACTGAGGGTGTGGAAAGGAGAGTAGGTCCCACCGCAGCAGGGGGCCAAGTCGGGGTTGGAACCCCACCTGAGCCACACTGAACCAACCCGCCAGCTCCTGCTCAGCATCCCTGGCTCCCTGTCCTGCCTCATGATCTCTCCTGAGACAGCACTCAGGAGGCAGCCCAAAGGGGCAGCTGTACAGGGGGTGCCCCACCAGGCGCCCACGCAGTCACTACCTCATAGATGAGGCAGGTGGCTCCAGTGTGTCACCTCCAGCTGTTAGATTACCACCCCTTACCTAAGGAGACAACTGGGCTCAGGCCTTGCCCTGGACCCGGAGGGTGGGGACAAGCGAGGGTGCGGGGGTGCACTCTAGGGCAAAGCTGCCTAGACAGAGTAAGGGGTGCGAGCCTCCTCCTGCAAGTCCATGCTGGGCCCCCAGAGCTGCAGGTGCCCAGGCCAGCCGGGGGGATAGCCTGGGTTCAGGGATCCCTGTGCCCCAACTTGGCCAGATGCTGTGAAAGGCTTCTGGCTTCCCTTCCATCCTCACCCACTTCCAGGAGGAGGGACAGTCACAGACTCCTGTGGCTGTGACCTAATCAGTGCCGCTACACGTATTGATTTCTGTAAATTAAACACTTACCACTTTGGTTCGAGCTCAGGGAAAACATCACCCATCAGGAAGGACAACTCTCGGGGATGCGGACGGGACAGTGCGTGCACACAGCGTAGCTCTGCCTGCTGGCACCGCACACTACAGGAAGGGAGCTAGCACCCATGTTTGGCTTGCACCCCAGAATGAGGGCTGGGTAAGGATAACTAAAGGGGCTTTGGATTGTGCCACATTTGCCTCCACTGGTCATGACCCGTCAGAAGGTTTGGTTGTGGAGAAACATCTTCCTGATAGACGCTGAGTCCTCCGCTCCCATCTCCTCTATATCCTTCAGCCACCAGGAGAAAATTCGGACTGAGCGAGCCCACACTTGCATCTTTCCCATTGGTGGAGAAATGCGTGTCTTCTCCACACCTGGCTTGCTCCCAAATGCTTTCAGTTAGTTGTTTTTGATGTGGTTCATTCAAGTTATAATGTCTGATGCCACAGCCAGTTCCAGGGGGTAGCATTTCTAGTTTCTCTCTCCCCCCTCCCCCGCCCGTGTGTGTGTGTGTGTGTGTGTGTGTGTGTGTCTGTCTGTCTGTCTCTCTCTCTCTGTTTCTCTCTCTATCCCTCTCCCTCTCTCTCCTCTTACGCAAAACTATTCACTATCTACTTAATCCCTGCTCTCTCTACATAGCTAGCTATCAGAAGGCAATCAACTAAACCTAGAAACAAAATTGAGTCTAAGAACTAAGCCCAACTATTACTATTTAAATTATAATTGAAATTGTTTTACCCAACTCTTGACTAACTGCAATCAATGGTAATGATCAAACCCACCACAAGGACCCTTATTCTCCACGTGAAGTCTTAGCTGGTCAAGGGGATACACTGGCCCACAAGAGTTATAAGCTGAGAAAGAAAGTAGGAAACTTCCAGCCACTGCAACAGAAAACTTGGACTCAAATTTACTTCACTCAAAGGAGACTTGTCACCACTGACAGGAGCCCTTCACAGGCAGGGTGAGCGAGGTCCTTGTCTGCCCACCCTTGGCCTCCATCCTCGGTGTTGGCTTCATCCTCAGGCCAGAGGTAAGACCTGCTTATTCCTGATATGGCCATGTCCACTCAGTACAGAAAGTCTGCTTCCCATCGGGGCTGAGATCGGTCTTAAGTACATGTTCCCAGTGCCCCATGCAGTTCTGAGTCTAGGAGTTGTCGGTGGCAGCTGCGTCTTGGCAAGCAGGATGTGATTTGTCCCCCGTGGCTAGCACTGGGCTGCACTGTGTTGCGATGCACTGTGGATGATGAGGTGCTGTGATGACCTTTCTGACAATCCACCATGTTCCTTGTTTTTGGCGGGATTGTCCTGTAGCCCCAGATTAGGGCCATGAATTAAACCATGGAAAAACAGTTGAGTGAGCACAATTTTCTTTCTGTGTCAACTTGCTGGCAGACACTACTGAGGAATATTTTTCCAGTGAGGTGCTTATGAAAAATATTTCTGAGTACCATAAAATCAATTGAGTTTATAAGAAAGCTATTATTCCAGGAAACTTTGCTACAAATTCAAAATGAAGAGACTCAAGGATAAGCAACAGAAGGAAAAGACAAGCCAACAAAGGACTTCTCTCAGCCCCTTGTTTAGGTTAGCTCACCCAGCCCGGCAATGGAGTCTGCTGCTGGGGGAGTAGGGGGGAGGCAGCAAGAGGAGGGTACATGTTTATTTTTAAATTAGTCTCGTGGCAGCTACATGCATCACCTTCCATATTCCAAAGGCAGAAACTTTGTTCATGGCCCACACTTAGCTGCAAGGGAGGCTGAAAGGTGGCCGTGGATTGGGCAGCCAGTTCTTGACTACCCAGGCTTGGAGGGGAAGTGTGTCACCAAGAGGAGAAAGGTAGCAGGCCTTCAGGTCCACCCCCACTGGATGCCTCTGGGAGGACTTTCTGTCTTCAACCTCATCACCCAGGTGCCCCATCAAGCATCTACCTGGCCACCTGTGCTGAATCTCACACATGCATCACTAAAATCAATATGCAATACAGACCCTTTGACAATTCTGCTGACCAGTGACAGAATTAACACTCATGTGGATGTGGCTATATCATTTTATATGTCAGCTTTTATTATTAAGGAGTTATGTTCTAAGAACATAAAAATGAGTTAAAATCTATGTAGTAAAAAATATTTTTAATGAGTGAAAGCAGGGTAAGTGGGTACCACTACAGAGAAAAAAAATACCAACAACTACCTCACACCATATATTTAAAAAAATTAAAAACTTTACATGGATCAAAGGCCTACAGGTGAAATCTGAAATTTAAAAAAAATGGAAGAATGAGGAACACAACTATAAAACATAAATAGGTAAAAAAATAATAATAATAAAGGAAAAATGATACACTTGACTGTGTGAAAACAAAATATTTGTTAGACAAAAGACAATAATATTAACCATTATTTAACATTAATTATTGAATTGTTAAAAATTAGATAAAATACATAATAGGTATTACTTAATATTATTGTTTGTTCTTAATATGATAATATTAAATATTCTTATCTACCTTATACTATAAGAAATATGGTTTCCGTTTTTAAGACCATAGTTGAATTTCTCTTTTCCTTTGTGAATTTGGACTGCTAGCTTAAAATTCTGAGTTTCATCATTATCCTATATAATAAAAGCCTAATATGCAAATTGACCAAACAGAGGAACAACCGGTCGCTATGATGTGCACTGACCACCAGGGAGCAGACGCTCAAAACAGGAGCTGCCCCCTGCCCACAGGCCCCAGACCAGCCAAGGCGAGTGTCAGCAGGGCCCTGATCACCCCACTGATCGGCCCTGATCACTAGCCAGGCCTAAGGACCCTACCCATGCACAAATTTTGTGCATTGGGCCTCTAGTTTTTCTATAACTCTTCAGAGCTGTCAAATCAGTCTTCTCTCCTCAACAATATTGTAATTCTTATAACTCATAGTCAATGGGGTGGCCAGTTCATCTCTCAGAGTCCTGCTTTCTTTAGACACTCCAGTCCAAGCTACCAGCTTCCACACTGTGTGGACCCTGAGCAGCCCTATGGAGAGGCCACAGGGACAGAGGGTCTGTCTCCTGGTGCAAGGAAGCAGGGGCTAGAAATGTTCACAAATAGGAGACGTCCATTTCTAAGTTAGGAAACTTTCTTGAAAACATCTATTTGTTCCTGACTGTGGTAGTAATGAAAGGGCACTTAATTTTTACTTTCAGCATTTAAAAGAGTGGTGTTTTGTTTTGGTTTTGATTTTGGTGTGTTTTTTTTTGGGGGGGGGGGGGCTGGTTGCTTTCTCTGTATTGAAATTGGTATTATAACATATAATCACATAATCATATACAATTATAATTTTATAATTTACAATTATTGTATAATCGCATAACAATATTCAATTACATCATAGCATTATTAATCTGACTTGCAAAAGAATCGCACTCTACCAGTCAGATAGGACTGGCTGAATTGCTGTGATACACAATCCCAACATCTCATGGCTGGCTCCTGCTTAAACCCATGGCTGGCTCCTGCTCTCCTGGTCTGTTTACCAGGCAGGTCACAGTCAGGGAGCCTCCACCATCTGACTTGCTGCTTTTTGCTGTGGCAGGTGGAAGGGAATAGGGTGGAGTGCTCGCTGGCTCTGAAGGCTTAGGTCTACATCTCACTGGCCAAAGACAGTCACAGAGTCACACCTGAGTCCAAGGTGACAGGAAAGTGCAGTCCGCCCAGTGTGCAGCAAGAGGGACCTCGGCATGGGCAGCAGCACTGACTCTTATCAGCTGGTCACCACCTCAGCGCAATTCCCTGGCTAGAGACCGCCAACATGGAGCAGGCTGGGAACAAGAGAAATCAGGACCAGGGAGAGTCCAGCATGGCCATCAGGGCTGTAGCACAACCTTGTGCTAAAACCTCAGAAAGACCCAAGGTCACAGAATTCAGTCGCCAGGGGTCTGCTGGCTCAGCGAGAGGCCAGGAGTGAGGAAGAGTACCTGGAAAAAATCCAATACAGTGAATGCCAGGGAAACCTACAGAAGGCCCCAAAGTTCCTGAGAAAGGTATTTCAGCAAAAATGATGCCAGCTCGGACGAGAAATGACATAGAGAACAAAATGAAAATAGATTGTTGGGCCCCCAAGTGTCCCAGCAGGAAGCAGGCTGATATGACCAAGCTGAGTTTGTGATGACTCTGTTATGCCACAGTAGCTACACCCCACAATGATGATGAGGCAGACAAAGAAGATGTGGCATTTCAGGGTACCCCTCTGTTATGGGTTAATTGTGTCTCTAAAAAATTCCTATGTTGGAACTCTTATTTGGAAGCAGGGTCATTGCAGATGTAATTGGTTAAGATACGATCATTAGGGGGGTTCCTAATCTGTATGACCGGTCTCCTCACCAAAAGGGGAGGTTTGGGTACAGACAGGCCTACACAGGAATCTGCTGCATGAAGGGGGAGGGCAGAGGTCAGGGTGGTGTGTCTACATGGGATACCAGCGGTGGCCAGAACCACTGGAAACTGGGAGAAGCCTGCAGCACATTCTTCCTCAGGCCTCAGAGAGACCAGCCCGCCTGCACCCTGATCCCGGACTTCTCGCCTCCAGGCCTGGGAGAGAATAGCTTGCCGTGGTTTAAGTCAAACACGCAGCCCCAGGACCCTCCTATGCCCTCTCCCATTGCAAAAGTAATGCCACCTGCTTCCCTGATCCCTGTGCCAGAGCCAGGTCCCAAGCAAAAAGCCCAGGCCACTTTGGTGAGTGTGGGAACCACCACGGTTCCTCTCCAGGAGCTGCTGTATCACTGGCAGGAGGAGCATCTCTTTCTGTCCTTTTCAAACAGAAAATGAAAAGGTTGTTAAATGTATAAGTAATTTTGACTGAGTCATTGATCTGGATACTTTTAAAGTAAAATAGCAAGTATTTCTGTCGCACTTTGAAGTCAGCTCCGCGCTCCCTCTGCGCCCCCAGGGCTATTTTAAAGCCATTAAGAATGTGTTCCTTTTATCTGGGGCCTTCAATTAATTGAATTTCAAAAATACTCTGAAATGGTTTTTTAGATATATAAAAAAAAAATCAGCTAATTCCCGGGGGACATTCCTGTGTGATTTACTGCCACAGTAATTAAAAGCTGGTGGTTATGCTGGTCACTGCCGGGCACCAAGGCTGCAGGCTACAACGTTGAGGCCTAACGTGGAACACGGAACCTTGCACAGACATCGGAGATGGAAGGAATACTCTCATTTCCAGGATGGCTTCGGATGGCCTCACACCCTCCTGAATCACCCCTCCAAGGGGACACACCAGCATGCACAGGACAGCTAAGTGCAAGTGCGAGTCAGCCCCTCCACTGCAGACTATGGAACACTAAGTGGCCAACGTTAGTCACGATCCCCAATATGTCCCTCTGGAGCCCTGGCTGAGCAGAGTTCTCCACAGAGTTCCAGATTGCCATCACAATGCCAACTTGCCGAGGGCCACTTAGCCTGAGAACAGGTGCCCCATGGGTAGGCAAGGGTCCAAACCAATGGCTGACCTCATGTGTGCACCTCTCCCATCCCCAATTTATCTCATTTACTTACTGACCTGTGAAGATGCCATCTGGTAGCTTGTCACCGTCTACTTGTACAATGTTTCTTACTCTTGTCCAATTGCAGGAGAACGCATGTGAGAGGGGTCAGGGAGCAGGACCCTGGGCTTCAGCGAATGTATTCTTTGTGCAAATTCCAGGCCCGACACCCGGAGAGAGTCCTTGATTGAGGTTCCCCTCCCTCATCAGCTGTTTAATATTTCTGAGGTCCCTTATATGAATACCAGCTCATGCATTTAGGATACCTGTTTACATTTTTTTTCTCCCTACTGAAGATTTTCCTTTCTAAAACTATGTCAGGGAATTCAAAAGGATATTCAAACTACAGAGCAATGGTATGTACTATTACCTTCTCTACAATGTAAAACAATTCCATCTCTCAGGCTCCTGGCTTTTCTAGCCAGGATGATTGTGATCTGAGGCTGTGCTGGGTAAACATTTCAAGTTTAAATGTACAGACTACAGACTTTGTCTGAATTAGCAATCTTTCACTTTTAATAGTAAAAACCTCCCTAAAATCATTGGCGCATTTCAGTGTTATAGACATGACGCTATAGTTATTCCTAAACTAAGGAGAAAGAAAAAAGGGTCTAACCCAGCCGTGGGCAAACTATGGCCCCCGGGCCGGATCCGGCTGTTCTATCTGGTTCTCTTGCTCTCCCCTCCGCTCCTTTACTTTGAATTTATATTAGTTCACACAAACACTCCATCCATGCTTTTGTTCCAGCCCTCCGGTCCAGTTAAGAACCCATTGTGGCCCTCGAGTCAAAAAGTTTGCCCACCCCTGGTCTAACCCTTGCTCACTCAGCCTCCTTCCAACCTCATGAGGACCGAACAGCAGGAAATAAAAATGAGACCAGAGCCCTGAGGCTCCCTGCTCCTCAGTCCACTCAAGATCACCAGGTGCAGCGAGAGCAAGCAACTCGGACCCGTGGCCAGGCCACACGTCACTGTCTCTGCTTTGAAAAAGAAACCTTCCTTTGGTAATTCCAGTTTGGCATTGCACTACAAAGGGGGAAAGGACGGGGTGGTGGGGGGAAAGCCCCCTGCAGCCCAAGGGCCAGCGGGGCTAAGAGGTTGGGGACCACACAAAAGCCAGGAGCCTCAGGGTGAGATGCCATTTCCCACTCTACACCCCTTAGATCTTGGCCCTGAAACACTGCTTCATTGCTAAGTCAGGCCACGGAGCCCTTTCCAAAGGTGGACCCTTCCAAGGACAAGGGCATCTTTGGGACACCGGAGCCAGTGGTCATACAAAGCTGTCTTCACTCAGGAACGGTTCCTACACCCTCCTCCTTGACCTGGGTAAGAGCGTCTTGCCCCTCCTGGGTCCCCAGGAGTGGGGAGAATGAGTCTGTGGGCCCCTTGGCCATAGCAAGCACAGGGCAGTGTCAGAGCCGGCCCCGTAAGTTCCAGCACAGCAGTTTCAACCAGCAGATGCCTCTGCATGTTGCAGCAAAGTCCAGGCCAAAGGGAGGTGCAGCAGCATGGCCAGGCCCTAGGGCACGGAGACTCTTGTTTCAGATTGCACTCCGTGGCTCTGCCAGCAGGAGAAACAAAGGAGAGACTGAGAGAAGATGGATCCATCAGAGAGCAATAATTGACCAGAGGTGGGAACATGCCTGGGAAGGGGGAGGGCTGTTGGCCTGTCACAGCACAGGGCCCATGCCTGGGAGGACTGCTGTCCTCCAGAGGTGGCCGTAGATTCAGTCTCTGTTTCTGGAATAATCACTCACTGATGCCAAAGAGGGACTTTCCCTGCCAGGCCCCCTCGCCAAGACCTGGGTATTTCCATCCTTTCCTCAGAGCGGCAGCCTGGGAGGCCTGGGATGCAGCGGGAAGGATGAGGCAAGGCCCCCGGCTCAGGGTCCAGGGCAGAGGGGCAGAGTATGGCTGCTGATGCTTCCAGCCACATGGCCTAGGGTCCAGGGCAAGATCAAGCCTTTGGGGGTGTCACTGAAGGAGAAGCCTACCTCCCAAGGAAGGGCAAGAGAGCCCCCATGACACCTGGCTATTGGGTTGTGGACCATCTGGAGGAAGGGAGCCTTTCAGGCTGCTACTGCCCTGGGCTCCTTTCTCCACCTGCCTGCGGTTTGCTGTTGTTGAGAGGCCTGAGTGAAGTTGCAGTTTATCTCCAAATCAAGGTTGTAAAGCACAAACTGCCTTGCTTATCTTCAACTATGAAAAGAATCTAAGTTCCAGGTGAGCTCTGCAGGGAGAGAGGGTCAAGCTTGTCCCCGTTGGCCCCAGGGCCCTGCCAGGAGCATCCTGCAGGGCCTGAAGGAAGAGGACACGGAAGGGGAGCTGAGCAGCAGGATCAGGACCTAAGCCAGGCCCTCCCATCCCAGGGTCCAAGGGGCCTTTCCTCCACTTCCTTCCAGGCAGAATAAAATGAGCCCCCCACCCCCCGCCCACTGAAGGCACCCCCTCTCAGCACCCCTCCCATCAGCCCAGAGAGTTGACCTGTGGGCTACCCTGGCATGCACTTCTGGGTGGATGCTGATGGGTCTGTAGCCCAGAGGAAGCCCACCCTTGTGTTTCCAGAGACTGAAGCTGTGTTCTTCCCAGAGAAGCCCCCAGAAACTCTGGGCTCTGTACAGGGCAGCAAGCAGGGGCAGCTGGCTCTCCACTTCCCCTGCCCCGCTCACGAAAAAACTGCAGAGAAGGGCGAGGCCTGGAGGCAAACACCCTCCCAGCCTGCTTTTGGGGAAGTAAGCACACAAGCATTGCCTTTCCAGTGTTTGCAGATAGCTTTGAGGGGAAAAAAAGCGGGGGGCGGGGCGGGGACAGCAAGTAACTTTTCAGACATGATCCATGACAACAAACCTCAAATGTCATTACACCACCACAAATTATGAGCAGAAAGTTTGTGGTTCTTTGAAGTGAAATGATGGGAGGGTGGGAAGGGAAGGGTGACCAGGGCAAGGGGTTCTTGGCTGGCAGAGTGAGTGTCAGGGAGGCATGGACCTGGGCCCCAGGACACTGCCTTCCCTCCTGGACACTACCATAGGCTGTCTCCATTTGGAACTGTTCCCAGGCCAGAGGTCCAGTCCAATAGGGCTCTAGACAGTCCTGGAAAGTCCCCATGTCAGGCCTCCCAGTCTTGGGCTACTGTTACCTTGGTAACACCCCCACCTAAGCTTTTTAGAACTGCCCTGCCTGCTGCCCCAAGAGCCCAGTGGGTGGAGACCAGTATGAACATCACCAAGAGAAGCTAGGCTTCCTTAATTCCATGAGGTTGATGGAGGGGGGGGTGGGGCAGGGAAGAAAGGAAGGGTCTGAGAACCAAGAGAACCAAGACACCCAGCCTATTCGCCTATTCTGAGGAGAAGCAGACCACCTGAGCCTCAACCTGACCTCCAGAGCCGGATGCCAAGTCAAGGGGGGACTCTGGGGAACTGGGACCCAGAAGGAGCAGGAGCAGGGCTGTCTGGGGCGTGGCTCCTCTGTCTGGCAACCCCAGGCCTGACAACCGGGGTACCAGGACCGGCCTCCTAAGGGTCCCTGAGGAGCCCAAGGCCCCCTGGAGCCATACAGCGGGCAGAGCCTTTGGCCAAATCAAGGCGGCGCGCCTTCCTTCTTAAGCTCGGTGTCCTCTCTGAGCCCGGTGTCCCTGCCACCCCACCCCCCAGGGCGCCCTCATCCCAGCTCCTACGCCCCAAGTACCCAGAGCGCAGGCCTGGCGGAGGGGAAAGTTGGCAAGTGCGCGGCGCCCGCGGGGGAAAGCGTTAATGGGCGGCCGGGTGGGAGCAGCTCGCTCGCTCGCTCGCCCACGTCACACCGGTGCGGGCTCGGCTGACGACCGCGGCGCCTGGGGACGCTGGCGCGCTCTGCTCGCCAGGTGCTCCGCCTGGAAATGTCTCCATTAGTTGTCGCCTGCTCCCCGCCGGAGCGCGCGCGCCGAACGGCGGCGCAGAGCCCTGGCGGGCCGCCGGTAGTGGCCCGGCGCCACCGCAGGTAGGCGAGGTCCCGCGCCCGCGCCCTCCCCCGCCCGGGGCTCCGAGACCCCTCCCCCCTAACGGGAGGCGGAGGCTCCGCGCGGTCGCCGAGGGGCGCGGGCGGCGGCGACGGTGGCGAACTCCCGGTGCATCCCGGGCTGCGCGCTGCTCCCCGCGGGCCCAGCGCCTGAGCGGCGCGGGCGGGCGCGTCCCCAGCGCAGGTAGGGAATGGGCTCGGCCGCACAAACTTTGTGAGAATCGCTTCTGCGCTGGAGGGCACAAAGTTTGCTGCCTACCGGTGGGGTCTCTGGAGGCCGCCGCGTTCGCTGCAAGTTACAAAAACGGGGTGTCGGGGGACGGCGCGGGGCGCGGGGGCCAGCGCGGGCCAGCGGGGCCTGCGCTTGGACACCCGGACTGCGCGCCTTCCTGCCTCGGGCGGCGCCCAGCGGGGGCGCGGCGGGGGCGCGGCAAGAGAGCCGGAGGGAGCCGCCTGGAATGGAGGGCGTTTCGGGGAGGAGAATTCAATGTGTGCGCCTGCAGCTTGCTCCACTGGCTTTGTGGGAGACCCCAGAGGACTAGCTGCGAAGTGACCTGCCAACCTCGAGGTTCGCGAGTGTGGCGCCATCGGCATCCAGAACGCCTCTTAGCCCCTCACACCGCCCGGGTGTCCAGGAGCAGTGGGCGGGCACAGGCGCCCCAAGCCTAGGCCCTAAGCCTCAGAAAAGAAGGCCCTTGCCTAGCGCTGCGTGCTCCCGTCTCCGCCCTCTCCTAGGGTCAACTTTGCTGGACTAGAGTCCTCCGCTACCCGTGCGGGCGGGACCGGGTGGCTTCTGGACGACTCAGGAACCGAGAGTGTCTGGGCTCACCTGATGGCGGGGGCGAAAGTCCCACCCGGAGCGGGAGAAGGTCAAGGCGGGGCCTGTCTCCCCAGAGGCCCTCCAAGGTTCTGACAGCAGGCAACAACCCAGGGCGAGAGCGACCAGCAGGCCTTTAACATTTGGGACTAATCGGCCTCAGGCCCCCTCATCTTGGCTCTTTTGGAATACAGCAGGCCAGTGGGGGCACCTCACCCAAGCCTAGCTGCTGTCCTGACCCTGTGGTCTGCGGGTTTCCAGTGGGTTCTGCTCAGGGTGTATTTAGAACAAGGGGTCTCTGGAGGGACATGGGCTCAGCACTCCCCGTCTATGCAGGTGCACTTAGTTGATACCTGAGATGCTGAGGCTCTTGTTCTGTCTGCTCTTGGAGGGAAACCCAGGTGCCTCATCTCAAGGTTTGGCCTTTTAGTGAAGGGCACTTGATAGTTATTCCGGTATTATCTATGGGACAAACATGGCGGAGGAAGTACACCAGTTTGGGCAAGCGGACCCTAGGCAGGACACAGGTTGTTAGGGGGGGGGGTGCCCACTGACCCTGCCTCCAGCATTGGTTTGCGGGGCCAACAGCACCAAGTTTCCCCAAACGGGGTGGCTGGGCCTGGGCAGGGCAGGAAGTGCGGATCAGTGTTCAGAGGCCTGGGAAAGTGGAGCGGGTGAGCTGGGTTTCAGAATCAGGGAGATGGTCTCCAGCCCTTGAGAGGCCAGAGGGCCTGGGAGCGTCTGTTTTACACACTGATCCTGGAAAGGAAGACAGTGCAGTGATAGTCAAAGAAGGCCCCCAGAGCCTCTGACGGAGGGTTTGTGCCTGCCCGGCTTTCAGTGAGCACGCAGCTCAGAAGACAAATGGTCAGTGTTCAGAGGCGCTGTTTTCAGCGAGCTGTGGCTGAGTCTGGGGGAAGGAACTGTGGATGTCAGGTCTGGATATGCGGCAGGCACTGGCGGTGGGGACGGCTTGGTGGCTTACTCCTCAGCCCGCTGAGTGTTCACAATCGGCCTGGGAATAGTTGAGGAAAGGATGCTGAATGCCACCTTTACATCGGGATGGGATTCCTGCTCCCTGAGCCCTCATCCACCCTTGCCTGGTGCCCCTTCCCATAACTGGGCCTCATTACCAGGAGAAAGCGAGTTGTTTGTAAACAATAAATAATGGAAAGTAGGAGGACTTTCAGCAAAAGCCTGAGCAGAAGCCGGAAAACTGGAAGGAATTGGGAGGAGGGATGATGGGGGAAGGGAGGAGTGGAGGAGGAAGACAGAGAGAGATTGAGAGACTTATTTCTGCCAAGAAGCCCCGGTGGCTAGTTTCTTATTATTTACAGGAAGGTGATATTAGCAATTCAGGTGAGAAAGAAATAAACACGGCGGCCACGAAATCAATACAGAATTCAAAAAACAATTATTAATGTCATTTGACTCGTGTTCTTTATATATCTCTTCCGGCTACAGACGTTAAACTGTCTGAATAATTTGCATGGAGCGGCTATTCATTATTGCCAATGTTTTTCCTTTTCAAGCAGCTCGGACGTGGCCGGCTGCAATCCAACGCGATCGGAGAACTCGTATTTTCATCTGTAAATTAAAGCAATTACGCAGCAGATATTATATGATGCGTACTGTGGTCTCCAGATAGTCATCAATCACCTTCAACCGAGCTGTCAGAGCAGGCAGATTTCGTTTCTGGAAGCCAGGCTTGCAGCTGGGGAGAGAGCGAGAACGTCATCATTAATTAGAGGGTGACCCTGGGGCAATTCACAGGTCTGAACCCAGGAATCTTTCCCAGCAAGTCTGCACAGCGCAGCCGCGCGCGCTCCCTCCGGCCGAGTGCGGGCAGCCGAGCGGGCCGAGAGCGCTGGGGGCCAGCCTGGCCCCGGAGGGCGCAGTACACCAGGCGGGGAGCGAGTTCAGGGCGGCCCGAAGCCGCCCCCTTGCCGCCTGCTTGCTGGCCTCCGCTTTGCAAGGTCCGGGGGGCAGAACTGGCTGTGTAAATCCTGGGGTGGGCACTCGGCCCTTCCCCAGACCTGTCACTGTGCTCCAGGCACGGAGCTACGCAAAGCGAGCTGGGAAGGGCGCCTCTGCCTAACGCCCAGCGCCCCCTCCATCGCGCCTACCCACCAAGGTCCCCGGAGGAGCGAGGGCAACGGGAGGACCCCAAAGCAGTCTCTGAGCCTACTCTCCGAGCGCGTAGGACTTTGGACAGTCCCGGGTTTAGCCGGGAGGGGGCTGGGGGAGGCTCAGGGACTGCGGCCCGCTGGGGGAGTGGGGGAAGGGAAAGGCGGGCCTGGCACCCGGCGAGGACTCTTAGGAGGAAGGGGCTAGAGGAGGGGGGAGTTCCCTAGGGACACAGCGGCCCAGGGTGGCAAGCCCGCAGCCCTTGGGCCCCAGCCCTGGAGTGGCGGACTCTGGGGAAGGCCCCAAACCCCACACACCAGAGGGCATTTTGACCTCCAGAGGCGGACACTATTGCAGTCACATCTGATTCTGGAACTCCATCCCGGAGTGGGGTTCGAACTGGTGGGAGCCGAGTAGCCGACTCCCAGTTAACAATAGTCGGGCGGGTGCCGCCGCTGCACGCCCGGCCGGCGGAGGGGCCGGCTGTCCACCTGGAGGGGCGCGGAGAGCCGAGGCCAGGCGACCGCCTGCGCCCGCGCGGGGCTCATTTTAACTGTTGATTACATCTTCATGAAGACTCACTCGTGTGTCCCTCATACGTCTCATTTGTAATTGAGACTAATGATTACAGTGGTGCGGGGAGGAGCAGCTGCTCATTAATTAATTTCTAATTAAAAGTGCCTCCCGTCCTCGGTGACTAAGGAGAAACGCTGTTCGGATGAAATTCATTTGCTAAAGCATGTTGGCCCCTCCGCGTGCCCCGCCCGGCCGTGCAGCGGCCCAGTGACCCGCGGGTCTGCGGCCAGGCCGGGTTGCGGAGTGGGCTGACGTCAGAGCCTCCGCCGCTTAAAGCCGCGCACATCTGACTTGACGGGTTCGCGAGACTGGTTGTGTTGTTGGTGTTTTTTTTTTTTTTTTTTTTCCTTTTTGCAAAATACGTATTTGTGTCGCCGCTGCGAGGCCGGTCGGTCCCAAAGTCCCCTCGAGGCTCTGGATTGCGAAGCTAAAAGGATCGAGGCTGCCGCCGCGGCTCACTCTCCAACCGGGTTGGAAAAGTTTGCTGAGCGTGTGGATGAACTAACCGGCTCTCCTGCTTCGCCCCCAGCGCCTAGGAGCCGGCGGCCGGGGAACAGTGGCCGCACCGCGCCAGCCCCCGCGCAGGACCCCGCCGGCCCACCTGCCGGCCCCGGGCCGCGCTCGCCATGTCCTACCCCCAGTTTGGTTACCCCTACTCCTCGGCACCCCAGGTAAGGAGGCCCCGCGAGGCTGGGAACACTAGCTGGCTGGCAGTCCAGCGATCCAATGTCGCTTCCCAGTGAGCAGGGCCTGTGCCACGTGCCCTTAGTGCCCAGCCCCGGGGAGGGCAGGGGTACTGAGACATGCCAATGGGTGGGGGCCCCAGTTCCCGCTTAATTTGACCTTCACCTCCCGCCCACCACCCCTCCCCCGGTTCTGAGGCTGCACCTTAGGGCACCCAAGGCACCCAGTAGAGAAGTGGCACACGAGGGCGTGCGCGGCCTTGGAACCCTCTCAGGGAGGATATGAGCACCCCTGGGCAGGATTGGCTGGGACCCACGTGGCTGGACGGGGACTGGGGTGCGCAGGCTCCCCGCGGGAAGGGGCGCGCGGTCTGGCGTGGACCCTATAGAACCAGAGGACATGGGCAAGGCCTTCTGGGCGGGGCGGGGCGGATGGAGGCCCAGGGCCCCAGCCTTGCGCCTGGTGGCCCACCCTTCCTTGCGGCCCCTCTCTCCCCCAGTTCCTGATGACCCCCAACTCCCTGAGCACGTGCTGCGAATCAGGTGGCCGCACGCTGGCCGACTCCGGGCCTGCCGCCTCGGCCCAGGCACCAGTGTACTGCCCGGTCTATGAGAGCCGGCTGCTGGCAACCGCGCGCCATGAGCTCAATTCGGCCGCAGCGCTGGGCGTCTATGGGGGCCCCTACGGCGGCTCGCAGGGCTATGGCAACTACGTGACCTACGGATCCGAGGCCTCTGCCTTCTACTCGCTGGTAAGGGCGGAGAGGGTGTATCTCCAGCCTTCCCCGCCACGTCACGCCCCTACCCCTCGATTTGATTTGCCAACTTCACTTTCCCAACTCGGGAGGAAGGGGCGCGAGGCCCCGAGTCCCCGGGCAGTCGTGGGTGGGAGAAGCGCCTCCAAGCCTGGTCCCTGGGAACATCACCAGCTCCGCCCCCATTTCACCCCCGGTTGGGGCGACCAGGCAGGTGGGCCGCTGTATGTAATGTACTGATTGTTCACGGATCACCATGCGATGTCTGGTTCTGTGGGAGCGGGCTCTCCCCAACCCCTCCCGCTGTTTTCCTCCCCTCCACAGCTCCCCCACCCCCTCACTCCTCCTGGCCTCCCTCTACCTCTCCTTTCCTCCAAGACATCCCCCCCCCGCCCCAATACACACACACTCACGCCTCCCTTCCCCTCCTTCCCTGGCATCTCTCCCAGTCCCCTGGGCTCCTCTCCATTTTCTCCTCCTTTTCCTCCCTCTTTATTTCCCGCTCCTCCCTCACCCTCCTCTTTCCTGCTGCCCCCACCCTTCTCCCCACCTCCTCCCTACAGTCTCACCCTCCTGTCTCCAGTTCCTCTGCACCTATTCCCTAGTCCCTCCAACAACACCCCCTCCCCCCGCCCCCAGCAGTCTTCTCATCGCTGCCTAGACCCTAGGGACAGTCTGGGGAAGGGAGCGAAGCTTGCAGGAGCCAGGGGCCTAGGGGAGGAGCTCGAAATGGGTGGCGCCCGGGAAGGAAGCCGCGACCCTAGGCTGCTGGGCTCCCACAGAACAGCTTCGACTCCAAGGACGCGCCAGGATCTGCGCATGCGGGCCTCGCGCCCGCCGCCGCTGCGGCCGCCGCCGCCTACTACCCCTACGAGCCGGCGCTGGGCCAGTACGCTTATGACAGGTGAGGGGCTGACCCTCTTCACCCTACGGGGCCCTGGCGCTCCAATCAGCCATCACACCCACCCCCACCCCAAGCATCGCAGGGCCTCTCTGAAAGGCGGGGAGGCCAGACCAGCAGCATTCCTCTCTTAGGTCTTACTGAGCTGACCAGGTCTTGGTCCCAGCCCGCCACCTGGCGAGCCCCAGCCCGTCTGGCCAGGGTTGAAAGAGTCTCCAGTCTCCCGCCTGCCACCCCGCTCCCCACACTATCTAGACTCCCAAAGTCCTCGCTGCGCTGTGGTTTGGGGGAGTCTCATCTTGCTGCCCAGGCCTGGGATGCTTCCCTCCGCCCCAAGAGGTGCAACCCAACCCACCGCCCCTAGGTGGGAACCTGAGGGGACAAGTCCTCTCCTACTAGCAGACAACACACCCACCTTTCCAGGGGAGACAATTACATATGCAGAAAGGTCATGCAGGTGCATTCTCCCAGGGGCGCTGAAGACCAGTTCTGCCCATGGGCGTTACATAGTCTGGTTTGAAGATACATATGAGTAGCGACAGACACCTGGCTAGGCCTTGTACTTGGCCCCACTCGCCACCTCCCTGGCTCAGGAAGGAGCCCAGGCTCCATGTGAGTTTAAACAAATAAAAACATTCTCTTTGCACTTTGGCCCAAAACAGCAGTCCCCGCGCGGGCAGCAACGCAGGTCAGGATGTGGGTGCAACCCAGGCCTTACCACCATAAACACACACCCTCGACTGGGACTGAAAGCCTCCTGACGCCCCATTGCGCCCCTTGTTTCCAGGTACGGCACCATGGACAGCGGCACACGGCGCAAGAACGCCACGCGGGAGACCACCAGCACGCTCAAGGCCTGGCTCCAGGAGCACCGCAAAAACCCCTACCCCACCAAGGGCGAGAAGATCATGCTGGCCATCATCACCAAGATGACCCTCACGCAGGTCTCCACCTGGTTCGCCAACGCGCGCCGGCGCCTCAAGAAGGAGAACAAGATGACATGGCCACCCAGGAACAAGTGCACGGATGAGAAACGGCCCTATGGGGAGGGCGAGGAAGAAGAGGGGGGAGAAGAGGACCCCCGGGAGGAGCCCCTCAAGAGCACTAAGAGTGAAGGTGGGTAGAAGCTGGTGATGCTGGGGCTGGGGTTCAAGACCAGGACTCTCTGGGCCTTCTCTGTGGGGTCTAAGACAGCTAAAGGCATGGAACCCCTGGGGAGGGGGGGGTGGAGGAGTGCGTGTGTGTGGAGGGGTGGGGCTGCCTGGGCAGCAAATGAATGAACTGACCCAAGCAGGGCCCAATGTGTGTGTGGGGGGGGGCGGGCGGGGGCTGTGGTGGTGAGCCAGGAGCATGTTTGAAGAAATCCAACATTACATTTAAAACATTAGACACCCCTCCACTATTGACTTGAGGCTGAAATACAGTCACAGGTGTTGCCTGTTTGGGGTCTGGGCGCCTCTGGAGGAGAAGAGAAGTAGGAAATAAGGCCTCCCTAGCTGCTTTTCCTATCTCCAGGGCCAGGCCCCACAACCATAGGCACAGAGTTAGGGAGGAGAAGGAGATGGGAACCTAATTAACCCACCATCCTCTCTCCCTCCACTGACTACTCTTTCTTTCCTGGGCAGAGCCCCTTGGCAAAGAGGAGAAGGATCTTGAGCTCAGCGACTTGGAGGACTTCGACCCGCTGGAGGCGGAGCCCCAGGAGTGCGAGTTGAAACCGCCCTTCCCGCCCCTGGAAGGTGGCCTGGAACGCATCCCCACCACGCCTGACCGCCCCAGTGCCCCTGGAAAAGAGGCCTCGGGCACCCACCGGATGCCCCTAGCCACCGATGGCGGGTCCACCCTGGACCAGGACCTGGAGAGGGCCCGGAGCTGCCTCCAGAGTGTGGTGGCGGGGCCGGAACAGCAACCGGGTGCCGGCGGCGGCCCGCAGGCCTTTGAGGCCAAGCTGGGCTTTGTGCCGACCGGGGCAACTGCGGGCCTGGAGGTCAAACCGCGCATCTGGTCCCTGGCCCACACGGCTACTGCAGCCGCCGCCACCAACCTGAGTCAGACTGAGTTTCCCTCGTGCATGCTCAAGCGCCAAGGGCCCGCCGCCCCTGCGGCCGTCTCTCTAGCGCCCCCCTTGTCCTCACCTGCAGCCCCGTCCCCCGCCGGCTCCCTGGACAGGCACCAGGACTCCCCGGTAACCAGTCTCAGAAACTGGGTGGATGGAGTCTTCCACGACCCCATTCTCAGGCACAGCACTTTGAACCAGGCTTGGGCCACCGCCAAGGGTGCCCTCCTAGACCCGGGGCCCCTGGGCCGCTCGCTAGGGGCTGGAGCCAACGTGCTGACGTCACCCCTGGCCCGCACCTTCCCTCCTGCCGCCCCCCAGGATTCCCCTGTGGCGGGCGCCACCAAGGAGCTGCTGGCCCTGCCCAAAGCCGGTGGGAAGCCCTTCTGCGCTTAACTCCGCGGGACCACAGGGCCCAAGAGGGAAGCTCGCACGTCAAAGACTCTTTTTCTAACAAGTTTCCAAAGCTAGGCAAGAGCGCAGCGATGCTCAGGCCACCCACCCACCCTGGAGGGAGGATCTGAACTCCGTCTCCAGGAACCACGGACAAACCCCAAGATCTGTCGCGCCAGGTCCACCGACCACCCTGGCCATTCCCAAACTTGGGGGCTGGGGACCGGTGGGATGGGGCTGCGCCCAGAGCAGAAAGCAGCCACCCTGAAGCATAAAGTTTACGTCCAAAAGTTTACATGGAGAAGCCGGTTTAGTTCCGAGGCTTTGTTTGTGTCGCTGTCTTCTGGGTGTGAGGCATGCCGGTGCCCTGTCTGAGGACCCCTCAGCCTGTTGACCTTCTGCTTTCATCCTCAGCACATAATTCTCACCCGAAACACTTCCCTGAATTTACACTATTGCACACTCTTAACTTGATAAAATTATGTTTTTTAAATGTATGTCCACACCAGTAATTGCCTGCTTCAGAGGCTGATATAACAAAACCAATAAAACCGAGTGATGATGTTTGCATTGCAAAATGAACACAGTGCCCAGGAAGGGATTTGAGAACTTGTCGCTGGACAGGTGCTGATCACCAAAGGGAGGAGTCGGGAAGGATACTGACCCAGAGACCCCAGGAAGTTGCTTGCAGAGCATAAGACAGGGTTTGGTAAAGCTATTTAAAAAAAAAAAATAGAAGTGTATGAAATGATAGAGACCCAAAACTTTTAAACTCTTCCCCCCCCCCCCCATTACCAAGCTCCTGAATTTTTAGTCCACGGGCATTACTTTGGCTAGATTAACTTGAATAGCTTTTAAATTTCTAAACTCCCTGGGACTGCGCCCTGGTGCGGGAGGGACAGAGACATCACAACCTTGACACTTTTCCTAGGAAGTCGGCCCTTGGATCCTGTGGTGCGGGAGTGTGCGGCCTTCCAGGGCCCCCACCTAGCTCCTAACCCCGCCTCCTCTGTCTTCCGGGACCCCGTGCCTCTCAGGCAAAGATCCCCTGCCGCGAGCTTTGGCTCCCAGACGGGGAAGTGCTCTGTAGACCTCAGACCGGACGCTGGGCTAAGTACGGATTAGGGGACAAAACCCGAAGAACCATTTGGGGTAGGAGGATGCGGGCCTTGCCCCGCCTCCGGAAGGGTCCAGCTTCCCTCAGAAACGGGGTCCCCCTACCCCCATCCCGCAGGCGCCTGACCCTGCTCCAGGGCCCTGGAGGATGGTGTGCCAGTGCACTGCTCGCTAGAGTAGGGTCTGGCCTCTCGCCCGAAAGCCCTCTGCATAAGGCCCTGCTGGGCCTCATTCCACCAGTGCCGGGTATCCGAGGAAGGACGGATCCACAGGCCAGCGAGCCTGCAAAGGTGGGGTGGCTCTTAGGTGCAGCAATGAGGAATGGCGGCCCTTGCCCGGGACGCGGGCAGATTGACAGACGCGGAGACACCAACTGGAGGGGCGGGTCCTCTCTGGGGGCCGGAGGGCAGTTTTCGAGGGACACACGAGGCCTGGGCTCTCGGGCCCGGGGCGCCCAAAAGCAGGCCTGATTGGCTGGTGGGATCCGATCTTGGGGAGAGTTTACGCACCCGAGAGAGGGAACCGCGCGGCCAGAAGCCGGTAACCTGGGCTATGCGGGCACCCTGAGCAGTGAGACCCGGTGGCCGGACCTCGGCCAGAGCCACAACTCTAAGCGGTGGGACCTTGAAGCCCAGACCTTGAGCAGAGAGAGCTGTCCCCGTGCCCTGCAGAGGGACTGGCCCCGCGCCGAGGCTGCCCGGGCCGCGCGCGGTAATTGGATTGTATCCGCCCGCGCGCTGTCACCGTATTGACTTTCGCTCTCTTGGATGATATTATCGAGATTCGGAAGCTCGCCGCTGATGTGCCTGTCAAAAGGCTGCGGCGGGAGCCCCCGGCCTGGCGAGCGAGCATCAGCCAAGATAATTTGAAGTGAAATTTTCATTTTGACAGTAAACCCCTCAATTTCTAAAGGCTCGGCGCTCCGAGAGCCCGCTGGCAGGGGGAGGCTTTGCGGAAAGCCACGTCTTAGACTGAAAAGGGCAAAAGAACTCGAATTAGTTGTAATAGATAAAAGGGCAAAAATAAAGAGTCAAGGGTACTTGACAGTAATAGCGAAAGTGGAGTCTCCGGGGAGACACTGAGGCCGAGGCTGGGGCGCCAGGAATTTTAATGCGCTGCCCAAGCGCCCCCACTCCAGCCTGAGACAAAGCCGGGCATTTTCAGCGAAAACAAGGCTTTGAGGACGTGGGCGGCGCCGTGAGGCCGGGCCGCGGATGCGGATGCGGATGCGAATGCGAATGCGGACTTCGCTGGGTGGACCCGCCTGGCCGGTTGCGGGCTGCCGGCTGCAGGGGAAGCGGGACTCCAGGGGCGGGCAAGTGGCGCCCGTCGGTGAGCGCGGGCCCGCGGGCCTGATTCCCGTCTTTCCCCTCCCGCCCAGGCCTGTGGCCCCAGCACCTCAGGCCCCAGCACCGCGGCTGCTCGGACCCTGTCTGTCCCAGACACAGGACAGGGTGATCCCACGCTGCAGGAGCACCCAGTCCTCGGGGGAACTGACTGCCTGAAAGCGGTTTATTTGATTAAAGGACAAATTTGTGTGAAATAATGACATCAGATGGGGAGGTGGGATTCAGCCACATCCCAGGGCAACGCACCCCAAAGGACGCCCGAAGCTGGGTCTGTTCCTTCGCCCCACACCTCGACCTTTGGGGGCACACTCGCCATGTGCACCTTACCCGCCCTCTGGCCCTTCTTCGCAGCAGGGGGTGGTGGGGCGGGGCGGGCAGGGCGTAGGGGCTGACGCTGCGGAGAAAGGTCGCTGTCCCCGGGCGAGGCCCCACGTCACTCCCCCGGCGGCTGTCAGGGAAGGAGCCGGGACCGGCGCTCAGCCACTCAGGCGTGGCGAATTCAAACACGCCGCCGAGGAGGGTGCTAAATTAACGGCGCTCTTTACATAGAGCCCAAATAAAACTGCAATCAGCGGCGCGTTACTTTTCATTAAGCGAGTCTGACAGCAGCAGATCCGCAGCCGACAGGGGAACAGGCGCGGGAAATATACGGCGGGCGCGGGCGCGGGTCTAAGATAATTCCTTAAGCTCCATTAACAACTCTTAGCCGCGGGAAATGGGCTCCCGGAAACCTCCAAATCTAAAAGCTTTATCGACCCTCAAACTGCTGTTGATGGTTCCATTTTTTCCTTCATTTCCTTTCTCCTTTTTTTTTTAGCTTAAGGAAGAGACGGCCAGCGAGGTAATAGAATTTGACACAACACCTTCTTAACGAGAGAGAGAGAGAGAGAGAGAGAGAGAGAGAGAGAGAGAGAGAGAGAGAGAAGGCCCTTAAGTGATATTTAAAAGGCAACCAATTAAGACTTAAAGTGGTCGTCTGCTGAGACTGCGCCCGCGATTTATGCCACCTACTTTACCCTGGGCATGCCTGCCTGCCAAGAGCCACTGCAGACATCCTGGTTGGTCTCTCTCTCTCCCCCTCCCTTCCTCCTTCTCTCTCCCTTCTTCCTCTCTCTATTTCACTCCCACCCCACAACCAATAAAGAGAATAACTGGAGAGAAGCAACAAGCTCTCTCAGTGTTCCATTCCTTCCCACCCACGGTCACCTGTTGCAATGAGCAACCTGTCTCCTTAAGGGAAACTGAGCCTGGCCCCTCTTACAGGCGTCTAGCTGACCAAACCCTGTCTTCTGTGCCTAGGTGCTGGGAGGCGGTCTCTCTAGTGGGGTGCGGGTGCCCAGGCTGCAGGACTGACACCATGGAGGCAGAAGTATTCCCCACTTTTCCCTTCCTTCCCCGCCAGCCCAGTGCTGTCTTCTCTACCAACATTCCAGAAAGATGCCTTCTCCTCCCTGCAGCTCTATGGAAGCCCTTCATTGGGGTGAGCCCACTCCCTTTCACCCTGTCCCCTCCCTTAAGGTGACAGTGGCCACAGCATTTATTCCCGTTGGTACCACTGAGTGGAAGAAGCCAGAAAGCCCTTATCCAGCTCACATCCAGGGAAGGCAGCACATCCAGGAAGGAAGAGCAAGGACCTTTCAGTGTGTCCGCAGTCTAGGTCCTATTGGAAGGCACAGGAACGATGGGGCCCTGGGGGGAGAAGTCGGGGAGGAGAGAGGAATGGGAGAGGAGAAGAAGGGAGAAGGGGGAGGGAGAAGGAGAGGAGAGGCAAAGGCTGGGAGGGGAGAGGAGGGGAGGAGGGGAGCAGAAGGGACGTGAAATCTAGTGGAGGGTAAGATGGAGACCACCTTCTTTATGAGAAATACTTCTGAAAAAAAAGTATGCATTTTCCCAAAAGGACCTTGACTCTTGGGGTGAAGGCAGGAGGATTGTCAGAAGTCTAGGGACAGACAGGCCCCCTGCCTAAAAAGGGTTTTGTCTGAGGGAAGGATGCAGGAGAAGCCCTTACTGCCTCCCTCAGAGTGGGAGCTCATCCTCTAAGTGGTGTGGAGTGATTGAGCAGGGGCAGGAGGAGAAGAGGAGGCAGTGGAGCGTGCCCAGTGTACCGGGTGATACCCAGTGAGGCAGCCCCTGCCCGGGCGGGTCTGTGGGCTGGGCCATGCTCAAATGAGCCCTCATGTGTACCCAATGACAATGCACTGAACAGGTAGGCCTGGGGTGAGAGAGATGCCCTCCTGACCCCACCTGGCCCTGGAACCCCATGCCAACACACCAGCCTAAGAGTGTCCAAGTGTGACCCCTGTGACCCCACCCAACCGGGAATCAGAGAACAGATGTCAGATTCCCCTGCTTTGTGCTACCCTGAGCCTTTGCGTGCTCATGGAGGCCTCACCAGCAGGAAACAGGGCCCATCCCTCACACAGGTGACTCCCATTCACAATCAGACTGCAAATGGGACCTTAATTAACGCATTAATGATAAAGACATTTTCTTCATGGAACATTAGTGCAAATTCACAATAATCAGCCTGAACACAAACTCCAGGTTTGCAACAGCACTCGCCTGGGGCAAGGGAATAATTTAAGTCACTCAAGTAGGTGGGTACGCTGTTCATGTGATGGTGGCTTCCAGGGCCTCCAGGCAGAGGGCTGTCCCAGCACTGGGGACAGACCTTCTGTGGTGGGGTGGCCAGCTCCAGTGCACGCACATGTTGTCACCTGCATCTCTGGGTCATGAGAGTCCACGGCGGGTGGCAGTGGGATCACCTCTGCTTCTAATGGTCTGTGGGCCTCTAGCGGCTGCTTCCTTTCTGCTGTGGCACCATCTCTGTGACCATGTGGCCAAGAAGGGGAAGAGGGGACATCAAGGATGGGGAAAACTTCAAAATTAGAGTCCACACCTGGTCCTTCCTGCCGGGCATTTGCCTAGTGAAAAATCAGTTCAACGTGCGGGTATTCCTCGGGCGGTGCCAGGGACAGGTGTCAGGGCACTGGGGAGAACTGGCCTTCAGGAAGGGGGCTCTGCATTGACAGCAGGGAGTGTGGGAAGAGGAGCTACATGTGCCCACTCTGGGCCCATAGGACTCAGGAAAGCAACTGGGGCCCTGGAGAAAATTGGTGGCCTGGCCACTGTTTTCTCCTTCTCTCTTGCCCTCAGGACAGCCCACCAGCCATCTGCAGAGCTGGTGCCCTGGGGCAGGTGAAGGTGCCTGAAGGTTGGGGGAAGTTAAACAGTGAGTGTGGCCATGCCCAGGTGCACTGTGGAGATCTGGGGGGCGGGGGTGCAGGGGGTGCCTGCAGCTCTAACTTCATCCTGCTCGGCTCTGCAGAGGGGTGAGGATTGGAAGGGTGAAGACCATGTTAAGTACGCACGCTCCTGCTCTCGCCTTTGTTTTCCCAATAGTATTCTAGCTTAGAACGTCCACTGTGGGAGGACTTGGGAGCTGAGCCCTGGGGAAGCACCCACAGATGTGTGTGCTACAGACAGGCAGGGGCTGTGTGGACTGAGAACACCACCCTGCAAGGTTGCACTCTACTGAAGGGACCACAGCCCTGGCTCAGGCATTCATGCTGCTCCACACGAGGCCGGCCACCCCCACCCCCAGCCCATTTTTCTGCTCTTATCTGGTTTCATTCCTAACCTGTTCCTTCACCCACTGCTTCGGGCAGACGAGGCTGATTGGAGGTTATCAGCACATTTATAATGTTTCACCTGTTTCTGTTGTTCAGCCAACATCAGGCTGCCAGGGGGGATAGCAGTCACACAGTCATGCAGTCACACAGTCACGGGGTGGAGGCTGGGAGGGCAGGGCCACCTTCTGACTCATGCCCTCCATTCCAAAGAGCCCCCTCCTCTTCTCTCTAATGACACAAACTACATTCTTATGTTTTCCTTCACCCGCTTCTGGCAATCAGAGAGCATTCATTTTATTCTTCTGGTTTCCTGTACAAAATAAGTTATTATCTTTCACATTTAACATTTCTTCCCTCATTTAATGTAAGCACCCTGTTTTAAATACCTTCAATATAGACATGCCTCCTTGAGGAAATCTATGAACTAAAGAGACTGAAGGAGAGGCACATTCTCTTCTTTCCTGATGCATCCTACTAGCCATCAAGTTCAGTTCAAAATGCTGTCCTTGTCTTTAAAATAGAGTTTGGCTTCCCAAAACCTGAATCACAGAAAAATTCCCAGACTGTGGGTCTGTGTCTGCATCTTTCACTGCATCGACATCCATCACTCTTACCCACCAGGACCCTGCCCTGCTGGTGGCTTCTGGAGAATCTGGGTGGGCAGTGAATGAATGGATTGCACGATGCTGAGATCATATTCCTTTGTGAAGGCATGAGATACAAAGAAATAGATACTTAAAAATAAAAGCAAGTTGTCATTTAAATGTAGGGAATACATGTAGATATGGAAGAAGCGTGGTCCCCACTGCTCTCCCTGACCTCTCCCGGTCTCCCGCTGCCCTCACTGACCACCTGCAGCTCCAACACCCAGGACTGGTTCATGAACCTACATTTTTCTCCTCCCCTCTTGGGTTCCAGTGTCTCCCTTTCATCACGAATGCTCTGAAAAGGGACATAATCAATGTCCTTACTGTAAAGTGACACCAATAGTCCACAGCATCAGCTATCACCCTCCTTGGGATCTTATATTTAACGAGGCAAAGGCATAAAGGAAGGGAGCACGGGCAGTGGGACCATGATGAGGGGTCCACCCTGTGCTCACGGCTGAGCAACAGCCACCATCTCTGAGTTACTCAGCGGGGCTGGGAGTAAGGCCTCGACAGGTGTTAGGACCGTTGGGACAACAGATCTTTGTCCAGACAATGCTTCGTGCAAACCACAGACAGTGCTGTGGTTACCTTTGGAGATGTCTGCCATGCATGTACTCCAAGAGAAATGGGAGCAAAGGAAGTAAGGGCCTCAGACTGAGTGCTGAGCCACCATGTGGACCTTCACACCACTTGCCATAGTCCCCTGAAGGGCCCAGGCTACTGTGTCATCACAGGGGCTCTAAGAAGTTGAGAAAGCAGAAACAGAGGACACTGCCCCTTTTAGAAGATAAAGGGAAAGAGCCATAAGGCTGCAGGACACCTTAAGAAATCAAAACCACAGGAGTCCACAAGCATCTGTGCCCAGGGCTTTCCCCTGCTGCTCCAGGACCTCAGGCTGACACCCCTGGACCATTTCCCTGGTCCTGTGACCCCACCTTCTCCCACTTCTGTGTAAGTGCAAATTCCTCAGTTATGTCCTGTGGTCACACAATAATCATCACAGCTGCTCATCCCAGGGACTAGAACCTCCAGGACAGAAATGTGGAATGAGCTTCCTTATGTGATTAGATCAAAAGGCATTAATGGCCCTGTCGCCAGAGTAACCAGAGCAGGGTGGTCTATAACCCACATAACAACATCCTTACTCACCGTCACCTGTGCTCATCCAGAGCTGGAGCGTATTTAGGACAAGACTCTGCTGACCACGAGGCTGCTGCACACACCCCAGCACTGACACCCCAGGCACTGAATTCCCAACTGATCATAGGACCTCCGTGCTGGCCTGAAGGAAGTCCTTATCCCCAGTAGCCAGAGGATCACAATTTCTGGAAACAAGATTCTTGAGCTAAACCTGCCGCAGGCCAACAGGCAATGCAAGTTGATTCACAGCCCACAGGATTAAGAACATTGGACCCTCCAATTATTCTGCACTTCCCACCACCCTTCCCATACTGCCCGCTCCTCACCAGAAAGAACCTTCAGCCTCTCACCTCTCATGACTATGAAACCCAGGACCAGCCTTAAGTCTCAGGGCCCCAGGGGTCAGGCACAGAGTATGACCCAGGTGGAGGACCAGGTACACAAAAAGAACCCCAAGGTTTTACCAATTTTATTGGCAGAAACCTGGGGAGATGGTGCAGCAGTGATCCTAAGGGTGATAAGCCAGGCTGAAAGGCGTCTGGGTTGGTTCAAGACAAATGTATGGGTTTGGTTGCCATGATGGTGTGTACTGGCTTCTCAGCACTGATAGAAGCAGCTCTTGGTTTTTAACTGGGAGATGAAAACATGGACTCAATGGTTGCCCGCCTGGAATGACGTCAGAATGGTGACAGGAAAGGACAGCAGCATAGGGACATGGGATTGCTGCGTTGAGTGGCTTCCCTGTGCACAGCCTGCTCACCTCCTGCCCGTGTCTCTCAAAGGTGCAGAGCACACCCGCTCCCCAGGCTTGAGAATGGACAGATGAAGAGAGAACCTCCATTCTAAAGACTTAGCCATAGCTGTGATCTTGAAAGATACTGTGCCCAGTGTGGCCTCAATCCCATGGGGAACAGGCTCCCATAACAGAAGAACCAAGGGCTGGGTCTTGACCACCAGAGACCAGGTGGGTGGGTATTGGACCCAGTGGGTAGCAGGGCTACCCAAGCATGGCTGGGCCCACAGAGATCTTTGAGGACAAATCATGATGTTTCTAGCATTCCGGTAGATAGGCAGCTCAACTCTTACCCAATTTGTATAATAAAAGGGACAAAAACAGCAAAAAAACAAAACAAAACAAACATGTTAAAAACAACCTCCGAGTCTGATAAACAGAGGTTGGGCTTGAATCAGGGCCTCTTACCCAGTGCCCAGCTTGAGTGACTGAGAGACCCAGACCTGCTGAGTGAGGACACACTGCCTCGCAGAAATTTACACTGCAAACCTCCTTCCCAGGGGACGACTCGGGGGTCATTCAACGCGGGGGGGGGGGGGGGGGGGGCTGGGCACGGTGGCAGGACATACCCAGGCCTCTGGGTGACCTCTACACAGTGTTTTAGCATTGACACTAATTCCTGCAAACCCCAAATTCCATAGTAAGGGTAGGAACTCCTGGAGGCAGACAGTGTAGCAAGTGGGCTCAGGGTCTTCTCACAGTGGCCTTGTGTGTCCCTGGATCTAGCCTCGCTTATATCCTTAGCTCTGGGATGCAGGGCTGACACAGTCTCTGGGATGAGGGCCTTGAATATGTTCCTGCCAAGTGGGAGCATTTGAGCTACTCTTCCCACAAAATGGTACCCGAGGTTGTTCTATTTTGAAGGGACTGTAATGACTAGTCATCATCAAAATCCTGAGAGATACAGGGGTGGTTATAACCACCAAGTGCTTACACCCTCTCCTGTACAGAGGACAGCTGGGTCTTGAGAGAAGACAGTGAATTATCACAAACTCATGAGGGCAGTGACTGTTCCTCAGCTGATGTTCCAGCTGTAGGTTCTTTAGTGGAAAAAGTCAGCACATTTCTTGTTACCAATACATGCTAATGACCTAGGGGCATGTTGTCCCTACCCCTCATTAGTGAAGGCATCATACAGATTGTTTCACCCGGAGGGCTTGTGATAGCCCTGGACATGCAGGCTGCTCATTCACTGACTCAGGGACACGGAATGACTGTTCTTGATTACGAAGGGGAGGTGGATTGCTACCACCCGTGGGTGGGAGGAGAAGCCTGAAATCAAGGAATCTTCTATCTTGTGGCTGAAGAAAAGTTACAAGCAACCCAAATGGGGAGCGACCTTATTTGGAGACAAGCTCTTTAAAGAGGTGATTAAGTTAAAATGAGACCACGAAGGTGGGCCCTGATCTCACCTAACCAGTAGTGTCCTTACAAGAAGAGGAGATTAGCACAGACCACGGGAGAAGGCTGCTGTTTGTAAGCCAAGGAGAGAGGCCTAGGAAAGAACCAGCCCTGTTGGCACCTTGAGCTTGGACTTCTGGCCTCCAGGACAATGAGAAACTAGATGTCTAGTGTTGGAAGCCACCCAGCGTGTAGTGCAAGCATGTCAAAATCAAGGCCGGCGGACCGCATGCCTCATTTAAATAGGCATCCGGCCCCACGGGCCGCTAGTTTGACATGCTTGTGCTTTGTTACTGCAGCTCTAGGAGGCCAATACTGAGGTCGTTCTATAGAACCTTGAGGGCCCCACCACAGAGAGTCCCAGGGCCCCAAAGTGCCAAGGCTGAGACAGCCGGGTTCAAGCAAACAAACTAGTCAAGGTGTGGAGCTCACAAACATGTCACATTAAGAAATGGTTAGGCATTTTGTGGGAAAGTATTTCATTTTATAACAGGATTGGCCCTAGAATGCCACTGAGATGGGCAACTCCTTGAGCAGTTCAGATGGTCTCCTTGGGTGCACTTGTGGAAAGTAGTTAGCTCTGAACAAAACTGGCAAAGACGCTGTATTTCAGAAAACAACAATGACAGGCTACCTCTTTGTTTTTGTTTTAATTACTGGACCATCAATCCGGCTGTAGCAACAGTAGCCTAGACCGCACTTTACGCTCCGAGGGAACCAGTGCCTCAGCACCTTCCTGTGACATCAGAGTGGGAATCAATGGAGCCGCTCTAGGACCAGCTGGGTCCAGGAACCACAGTGTGGATGGGGCCACCAGGTTCCCCACCACATGCTCCTTTTGGTGTCTTGACCATGGCGAACTCTCGAGAAGCCCTGACCCTCTGACCCACTTACCCACAGAGCTGCCGCAGAGCCAGGAGGCTTTTGGGGTACAGGCTGCCCATCCCACCCTCACTGGTCATCAGCCCAGCAGAACCAGAGAAGCCTCCCTACCCATGTCTGGGGCAAAAGAGGCACAGCAGCATCTTGGCGTGCAGTCAGGATAGGAACAAATGGATGCCGCCAGCAGAAAGTTATGCCCCTTTGGGGAAGCAATCATTGGCTCCTACTGGTCTCTGATAAAGAGAGACTGAGTGCCAGACCAGAGGACATCAGCTGACCTGCCACATGAGCTGCCCATGCCAAACCACCTTGCCAGGAGCCCCAGCAAACAGAGCTGCAACCTGCCAACAAGTTCAAGTGGCATGTGGGAGATGGAGCTTGGGCAGGCCAAGAGGTACAGTCAGGCCAAGAGGTACAGTCAGGCCAAGAGGTACAGTCAGGCTGGGAGATACAGTCAGGCTGGGAGGTACAGTCAGGTTGGGAGGTATGAGCAGGTGGAAAGTTTTGGTTAAGTGGCATGAGCAGGTGGCTGGGACTCCGTCAACATCTCCTGCTGCAGCATTGCCTCCCCATGCCCAGAAGATGCCCCTAAACCACCTCTGAACAACCTGTGTCATTCTTTCACCGAGGAGTGACCAGGAAAAGGGTCTCCTCCATGAAAGGTACACAGACAATTCTCTGAAATCACGGGGTTCACCATGGGGACAGGGTTTCTTCACAGGTGCAAGTCACTTGTCAGTGTTTACGGCTCCGTGTGGCAAGACTTGGATGGTTTTTTAGACCCACTGCTTCCTAAGGTTCTGGTTCTTCCTGTCGCACTTGTACAGACCTGACAATGGGGTCTAGCAGGAAGCAGCACCGCCCAGGTCCATCCTACTTTCCTGATTCTGTCTTCAGCACTTGTGTGCCTGAGACACCAGGACAACAGCACAGAGGAGCACGGAAGGGAACTACGCCTTTGTGACAGTGTAGATCTGGCAGTAACTCCACTCTCCAGCTGTCAAGTTCAAGGGCACATTAATGTCCCTTTTCCAAGCATTCTGACACAGGCGTGGCTCAGTGTCCTTTTGGCAAACAATGGAAGTGGGGGTTGGTAGAGAACCTTCTTTCTAAATTAGTACAGGCAGAGAATAACCCGGACAATTCCTGGGCATGTTCTATGCCGAACTGCAAGGCTGCAAACCAACACCACAATTTTGTGTTCACAGTCGACGTGTCTGACTGGGCAAGAAAGCCCAGCAATTGTGTGTCCCTCTGCTCACCATGCCCTGGGTGTCCTGTTCAGTAGCATTGCCTCACCAGGGATAGCATAGCAATGCCTGTCATAGGGCCCTCCCTACCAGGGACAGGACACCCACACAGCTATTAAGAAAAGCCCAGAGGGACTGGCAGACTTTGCATCTCACCCAGAGACACTAGGGAAATGTCATCAGAAGGGTGACACTGTTGAGTGAAGTAGTGGTCATGAGTTGTCCAGTTATTACAGTGGGAGGTGACCATGAGACCAGAGGGGATGAGACGCAGGTTCCCATGACTCGTGGACATACGATGAGTTGCGCAGAGTCCTTGAGTCAGGGTCACTGGCCCCCCAGCCTCTCTGCCAGGGCACAGCACTGTCATGCCAGACCAAAGCAGAGCTCAGAGGTCACAGGACTCAGGTGGCAAGGTCAAAGGCTCTAAATAAAAGAGTTGACCTTGGAAGTGAGGTCTTAGTGAAAGCAGCTCCTTGTGAGCGAAGCAAGTGTGCAGTGAGGCAGCAAATCCTTCCTCTGAGGCTGGTTGCCTGGTGGACACACGCATGGCCCCTCCCCAGGTAAGGCCCCCTTTCTGCCTGTCTGAAACACCCATGCTCCAGCCGCACCAGCTGAGCATGGATCAGGCCTGTGCAATGCCCCTGGTCCAGGGGTGGGACTCTCATTAGTAAGGCGAACCCCTTCCTCCTTCAACCACAATGACAGCTCATCAGCTCCACCAAGGACAGATGGCCCCCAGGTCATCCTGCACAAGTCAAATGGTCCTTTCGCCTTGCCCATAAGACCGCTCCAATACTCTTTTGAAATAGCGAATAACCCTCCCCCTTCGGTGTTGCTCCCCATCACTAGCCGTGGGTGAAGGACCCACATGGCTGATGTATGACTCGTGTCCAACAATCACTGCAGGCTGTGTCCTTGGGTGACAGCAACCCCACTCCTGCCTTCAGATCCTTCTACAGAGAATTTGGAAAACACAAAGGAGTTTAAGAAAAAATAGAATCAGGTGTGATGCCCTCACCCGGAGCATGATCCTGATGAGTTTCCCAATTGTTCTTTTTATCCATGTCTTGGCAATTACTTACATGACATTGATGAGCCTTTGCAGGAAAACTGGCTCCAGGAAAGCAGCTGGCAATAGGGGGTTTTCTAGGAGCACTGAACTCAAGATGCCTTGAAGTCCTGGGTTACAACTGTTAGAACCCTGCAAAGTCTGGGTAGAGATTGTGGAGGAGGTGGTCCCGGCTGGCCTCATTTCACCTAATCTCATCAAGAGACCTGGGTGGCTGAGTGTCACGAGGACCTCCTTCCCTGTCCCTCTGGCTGACTTTGTCCAGCCCATGCCAGGCACTCAGTGCTGGGACCGTGAGCACTATGGTGGCGAGGGCCCCAGGAGGGAGCTGCTCCGCAGGAGGGTCCTGTGTGGCCAGACTGCTCAGTCCTGTCCTTCATAGGCCTGGGCACTGCTGTCCTGAGCCTGCCCACCTCACGAGGCTATCACAGTACAGAGGAGGAAGGTGCCAGGCGGTAGAGTGGGGGGCCCTCACCTGGGCTGTGAGACAGCGAGCCCGTCCCTGTTGGCGACTTTTTGTCCCCTGGCCAACCCTTGGAGCCTAGGGCTGTGCTGGAGGTCCCCCCGCTGGGACCTTGTCCCAGGGGCCTTTCCCACCCTGTCCCCAGCAGGATCCTGTGGCTGCCTCCCTTACTGACCATCAACCCCTGACAGCACATGTGGAAATGTCCCTGTAAAATGACTTTTACAGCCTGAGGGCCCTGCTTGGCACCGTGCCCTTCTCCCTGAATGAGGGGTCAGCTGGGTTATGGAGGAGCAGTGTCCACATTGAGCCCTGCCCTTTCTGCCCATAAGCGGAGACCCCAGAAGACCCAGGAGGGCTGGGGACCCTGACTGCCCAGACATCCCCAGTTTTCTTTCATTCCTAGCTCTGGAGTCACCGCAGTCACACGTGTTAATCCTTTACAGAGTTGTGCTAATTATGAGTAAAAACACCAAGCTTCTCTCTGCTGGAACCATCATGCGGAAGCTAGACCTCTTGTTTGCATTTCAGTTGGAGGAGGATTGTCAGCGCATGTGGCCTAGGAGAGCCCTTCATATAGAGCAAGCGTGGAGGGCACAGCTGCACTATATGTCTTCTTTTTCCTTCCTGAGTCAGAAACCTTCCTGCCCAATGAGCTGTTTTCACAGAGATTCATTTTTATAGAAGAAAGTTGACTTCATCTTCATTGGCCCCTATGTTTCCATCTCTCTTCAGCCCACCAGGTCTGCCCACCTTCCAGATGGTTCCAGTTTCAAACCCACCCCATCTGTCCATCCAGCACGTGGCGTCAAAACTGCACCCTCCTGAAAGGGCTTGGCTTGCAAGTTTTCCCAGTCCGGAGGAAATATTTCTAATTCAAACTTTATTATGTAATTACAGTGTGAAGCATATTATTTTTCTCTTTATTTTCCTCAGTTAACAGTAAATTTTATTGCCTAAATAAATTACACATGCTGAAATGCACGCCTCGCAGCCTACACACCAATTAAACCTGAAGCTGACACAGTCCGAGCACAAGTACATGTAACTGCAAAGTGAAATCGCCATTCATCTCCTCTGCAGTGATAGTCAGTGCCGTTAGCCAAATGGTGGCTGTCAGTCCCGGGCGGCGAGGCCCTGGCGGGAGTGATCTACGGGCCCCTCGGAAAGAGTGCTGGCAGCACATTGCCTCACCGGTTGGGCATGCCATGCAGTGACCACACAGTGACCACAGAGCGTCCCCCGGTGGGAGTGTGCCTCAAGGAGAGGCAGCTACCCTTCCTCCCTCCAGGGAGACCCCAAAGTCTTGGATCCCCAACAAGTGGCTGTTCAAGCTGCTGGCTGGCTTCTACTTCTCAGGAAAACACCCCGGCAGCCCTCCCGGAGTGCCAGTCTTGACCCCAGCCTCTGAAGGAAGGACTGGTCCTCGACTCAAGCAGCCCAACAGGGGACTGTCACCACAGTGTCCCATCTTCCCCTTTGTCCCTCTGAAGAAGTCTCCTGGGCGCAGAAAATGTGCCTGTCCTGATAGTTCAATGAAGGTCCTGACCCCTTTTCCTTCCCAGACACCTCGTGGGCCACCTCATGAACCATGTCCTCTCCCTGAGGGTCACCACTGGGATCAGTGCCGTAAGGTGAGAATGGCCAGAGTAGAGGCAGTTGGGGCTGGGAAATAGGAGCAGCAGTGCCAACAGGGCAAAGCATGTCCCTCGGGCAGATGGAATGAATCAGCACTCTAACTAATCAAGTGATAAGGGACCTGGACACGCTGCACCCGGTCAGAGAAACCACAGAATCACAGCTTTCCATGCAGCACAGGAATGGTGAACAAATTTGAAAAGCCCGGTCTGCCTGTAGGGCAATACTAGTTGCGTTCCACCGGACACAGGCAGCACCCATTCAGTGGCTCTCTGCTGTCCTCAGGTTCACGCCGATCTCTGCAGAGGCACAGAGGACAGGGAACATGCAGAGGAGCCCACACACAGGGTCAGGTCGGCCCTACAGGTTCCAGCATCTCACTGCTGGGACGTTTGCCATTTCTTCTGCGAGTCTGTAGTCTCCAGCATTTCCTTCCATGAGTAAAACTAAGCATTTCTAGGAGAAAATTATAATGGGACCACCAGAGGGTGTCTCTAGAGGCTCAGGCTGCCTCTCAGTCGAAAAAACATCAGCCACATCCAGGAGGGTACAGAAAAATGCCTGGGTGACCCTCCCACTGTGTAGCTTTGAGCTTTTTTTGTTATTGTTAATTCTCACCCGAGGATATTTTTCCATTGATTTTTAGAGAGAGTGGAAGGGAGAGGGAAAGACACAGACAGAGAAACATCAATGCGACAGAGACACATAGATTGGTTGCCTCAGCATGCGCTCCCCAACCAGGGCCTGGGATCAAGCCTGCCCCGAGATACTTGCCCTTGACCAGAATCAAATCCAGGATGCCCTTCAGTCCACAGAGATTTCTGATCATTCGTACCTCAGAGCAATCAAGTGTGTCCAGCAAGGTTGTTTCTGGGGCAGGTCAGTGGTGGGCAAGGTCGGGACAGCACCTGCCTCCACCCACATCACCAAATCACTGTAATGATAGTTCTGGCTCTGTGTCCAGGCCTGCAGGAGGTTGGGTGGGCAGCATCCAGATCCACTTGAGATGCTGCCCACCCACTGGGCACTGCAGGAGAAGCACCAGCCTCAGTCCCCACCCACTGCTCCTGTCTGTGGGCAGGAAGCCCCCCAAGGTCTGACTACAGGCCTCATCCACTAAAAGCCTGTGGGAACCACCTCCTTCCCCATAGCTCCCACCATCTGAGTTCTGAAATCCAGAATACAACCAATAAGTCAACCTAAAATATGTGATTAAAACTAAATACACACCAATTGCTTCTTTTAATCAAGCCATTTAAACTTATTGCAAGCTATTCACATGCAAGTAGCTGTAAAAGGAGTCAATATTAGTTCTAGTGAGCATGCGTGATGTCAATTCAATATTCAAGTTATATTACTAAAGAAAAGTGTGTTGTGAGTGATCCTCTTCACCCTGTGGAGATGCTGCATAAAATTGTGTTCACGTGGCCATCTGCCCAATGCTACACACCAGCAGTTGTTGACCTGCAAACACTTCCCTCGTAGTGACCCATCGCGCCCTTGCACCAATTCTGAGGGTGCATTAAGACCCCTCCTGGGAGAAGCCCATTCCCATGTGGAGACATGAGTCCAGACTGTGGGCTGGACCATGTGTTGTACTTTAGCCAATGGGATGTGAGCAGGTACAACCAGAAGTCTGAGAGCCCCTGCAAGCTTCCCCCTTGTCTCCAATCTTGAGGATATTTCCATGAATCCACTTATGAATCCAGATATGAGTCCAGATATGAATCCATATGTGAAAATATCCTCATGCCAATTAAGCCAATTAAGTCAATGAGCCTGGCTTAGAGGAAATTGTACTTCTCACTCGAAATAAAAGGGAGCTAGCAAGCAAGGGCACAATGAGAGCCCCTCACAACCTCATCCCTAAAGGAGGGGGCCACTCCCTGCCCAGGCCAGAGGAGTTAGCAGACAGAGTATTTGAAGATCATGACTTGAAATCCCCCAAATTTAATGAAAGACATGAATATTAACATTCAAGGAGCTCAACAAATCCCAACTAGGATGAACTCAAAGCCATCCATTCCAAGACACATAAAAGACAAAAACTTAAATTATGAACAAATTCATAGCTGAAGTATAGTTTTTAGCTTATGGCCTACAAACAGTGCTCCCTCTGAAGGAGCCACGGGTTATCGCTGACCTATATTCTCTCTACATGTTCGTCATAACACAGCGAGGAGAGCACACACCACAATAGCCACAGTAAGCCATCGTTTACATGAGAAAACACCTTCATAATAGTAGATTACCTGCCTCTCCTACTCCTACCCACCGAACAAATCCATTCACTATGCAGCTTTGCATGGTAAATTTGCATGGTAATTTAATAAAAACATTAGATCATGCATCTAATAACAGAAAGTAGAAGTTATTTACCGAAAAAGTATGCAAAAACTGCTAATTAATGCCTTCATACATAATTAATTTTCTTTAATTTTTACAATTTGTATTGTCCTATTTACATTATGAAACCATGTGTCTGTTGTATGCAAATGTGAACAGTTTAGAAAGTAGGCCGCAGGCAGTGGGACTCCCAGCCGGCCCTGGTCCTGAGGAGCCCTGCGACCCTCTGGGCCCTTCCTGCAGACCTCTTCCCTGCAAGTCCAGAGCTGTCACCCGCGCTCACCCCACGGTGCAGGGATCTTCAGGGCCTGAGCAGGGTGGGCTGTGAAGAGTTAAAGTTCTGGGTGTGATCTCAGGCCCTCTATGCTGGCAGGTCCGTGATGTGTGACACAGGCACTAAGAAGTGCTAGGAGGCACCTGAGCCAGGTGCAAAGGAGGGGAGAGGCCAGCAAGCCTGCACAGGCCCGGACAGGCCCTGCCATCCTCCACCTTCATCAGGGAGGCTCACATTCCTGTTCCTGTGTGGAGGGAGGTGTTAGGCTTTTCGGCATTCAGCCCTGGCCAGCTGGTGGCTGGTGAATGAATGTTCAGGACCCTGCTCCGGACTGATTCTTCAGGACTGATTCTTCTCGGGATAGAGGGAGGGCCTTTGGATGAGGTGAGGTGTCACCTGTCACGCCCCCAGGTCACCAGAGCCTCTGGAATGTACCAGATGGCTGCTGAGTGTGGCACTCACCCCAACCCCCACCCCACTTGTGGATCCCCCCCAGCGCATGCCTGTGAGGTCAAGCGCTGCTCTGGCTGCTGACGTGTGTCATCTGGCAGCCGCTGGCTCACATCCTGAAGCAGGGCCCATGATGGGGGGGCTTCCAAATACCACAGTGGCAGAGGTCAGACGCGACAGGGAGAGGTGAGGAAAGGTTACTGCGCTGACACTTCCCCGGCCTCCCAGCTGTCACTGCCAGCACGGCTGAGGCCCAGGGTAACCCAGGAAAGAAATGCAGGTCCGGATGAACAGAGCTTCCCTGGGCAACTCAGAGCTTCCAGGGAATGTCACATCACACCCTCCACGTAGCTCCAGAAAGTCCCAGGAGAACCAAGGTATTATAAACCCAGGCGATAGAACACGTGGATGGCATGTGTGCATTCATGTGTTTGTGTGCACATGTGTGTGTGCATGCTGCCTGCATGTGTGTGAGTACACAGTGGGAAGCAGCTCTCCAAGGCGCCATGTGGCGAGTCCCTAAGTACATGAAATACCTTGTGATGTGGGTGATCCCACCCTGTTCATCCACTTCACAAACATCAGATGTGTGATGTCCTGGCCTCACAGCGTGGCTGCCCCTCATAGAAAAAGCCAGATCCACATTCACAATAAGGTGCATGTGCTTCATGTGTAACACAGTGACCCCTCGGCACCACACAGATTGAGGACTCGAGTCCTCTTCACCTTGGGAGGAAACTGAGACCAGAGGGTCATTTAAGTGGGGGGGGGGGGCGGGTGGCGGGGGGGAGTTGGGGGCAGTACTAGAGTGGGGAGAGAAGAGGAGAGGACGAGGGAGGGAGAGGAGAGGAAGGAAGAGGAGGGAAGGACCATTGGGTCCTGATGTCCTGGGCACCTCTGTTCACCCTTCCTGTTGCAGCAGCTCAGCAAAGTGGCCCTGAGCTCGGGTATGGCTGGCCTCAGGCCGTGGCCTGCCCAGGTATGCTGCTTGGAGCTATTCCTTCCCTCCAAGTCCCTCGGGGTTGAGCCCCCACAAGGCTGAGATGGGATATGAGGGGCAGCAGTGGACGGTGGTGAAAGGTGGAGTCGGCATCACTGGAGAGCCGCCTGGGCTCTGCGGGACCCTGCTGGTTCCCGGGAAGTGGGAGACCAGCCCGAGAGCAGCAGCAGAATATTCTAGCACATCCACTGTGCCCACACTTCCATTCATCTCTGCGACCTTTAGTCCACAGCCTTTAAATGGGCCCAAGAATCAAACACCTGGTCAATCATTGGCACATAGTGTGTGAGTACACATGCATGCACATTCACATGTACACACACTCTCTCATGTGGCTACACATGTGCACACATTCATGGGGCACACACACGCATGCATGTGCTCACATGCACACACTCACAGACTCAGACACACTCCAAGCACAGATCCCACGTGCACACACACACACACACACACACACATCCCATAGTCCAGCTGAACAATGACAGAGTTGGTGACTCAAGTGTTACAGATTTTCTGTGTCCAGACACCATGGGAGTCCATGCTAGCCAACGCCTGCTGAACAGTACATCCCAGCTCACACCCTTGGCCACCCCGAGAAAATCATCTGTGCTGTAAAAGTAATTATTTGTTCATAAACTAGCAAGAACACTGTCTGTTTTTCACAGACCTGCTCCTCCTGCTCTCAAGCACAATCTTCTGGATCTGGCTCAAAAATGGCCTTCCAACCCCACCCTGCAGGATGCAGGACCGAGTGCCCAGACTTCTGCAGACAGGAGTCAGTGACATGTGTCCTTACGAGCTGGGCAGTGCTGGGTGTGAGTGTGTGAGTGAGTGTGGGAGAGTGCATGTGTGTGAGAGACTGTATGCATGAGTGTGTGCACATTTGCGTAAATGTGTGAGCATGTGTTTGAGAACAAGTGTATGTGTGCGAGTGAAAGTGTTCATGTGTGGGACTGAGTGTGGGGACTGAATGCTGGGCCCTCGGCTCTTGGCTACTGGAACTTCCTCAGAGCCAGCAGGGAGAGTGTCTTCACAAGACAACGTGACAATCTTATGTCATGTAATCAGAGATATGTAATCACACACATGCTACCATGTGCAATCACGTGTATTTATTTTACATGTTATCGTGCAGATCATTGGTCATGTAACCATGAGCATGTGTGATCACGTACACATGACTGCTCCATGTAAACACATACACATTACTGCCTAGCAGCCAATCACTAAGGACCCTCCCATGCTCCCACCTGTGTGAACCCCTCCTCTCAGTGTGCATGGGAACCAGGACTCTGGGAGGGTCCTTAGTGTCTCTGAGGGAACAGGAAAACCCTGGGAAGCGCTGTGCATCTTCCAGAAGACTTCAAGTATTTCACAAACGGCAGCTCTGAAAGTTAAGTTTGGGGAAGCCTTCAGTCTTACACCTGCATCCACCTCTCTGCTCCTTGCCAGAAAACAGGCACCACAAAGGAGACCCCTATTGGCGCAGACTGATGCAGTCAAGGTCTTCACTCCTCAAGCGCCTTGGATTTGATGGGCGTGGTTCCAGTGGTTTAGTCCATGACCTTAAAGCTGTGGGCTATTGTAGGATTAACTGCAAAAAGCAACCTGGAGAAAGAGAGAGTTCATATGTTTGGGAAGTGGAAGGTGCCAGATCAACTAAGATGGTGTGGGCTAATTATTAATAACCTAGAGCAATGCTACCGTTTGGTCAGGGACCCTATTACCAGGGCAGTTGTCTTCTTCAAACTTAGAAAACCACCTCTCCCCTTTTCAGGGAACAGTAATATGAAGCAAACAGCACCGGGAGAGAAAGGGATATTCCCTGTGGGTTACCAGTATTTGTTCTCTGAGTTTCCAGAACATGTTTAGAACTGGCTCAGCACCTGGGCAATGATGGGAGCACCTAGTGGATGAAGGAGTGTAGGTCACTGGTTTAGTTCCTTCCAGGGTTCTGGCCACAGCTTTGCGTGTGCTCCAGCACGAGACATGGGCATCGGTGCTCTGCACCTACAGCTGCCAATCAAATCCCATGAGCTCTGAATCCCCCTGGAAAAGACATGGCCATCTTACTGCTTCCATAAGTAGGAACCAAAAAGACACTTTGTTTGGGTGGAGAAGGAGAAAGAGAAAGTCACTAGAGAGATGTAGCCAGGAGAGGCCAGAAAACTGCCCAGAGACCTAACATTTCCATTCAGCTGGCATAATGTCTTGCTTCTCTACTGAGCTATCATATAAAAGCAAGGATTCACAGAGACACTGGCCAAACACAAAATACCACTGTAAGGGCACATAGCGCTGAATTGTCATGCATAGCCTTCAGAGAACAGAAGTAAAGTGTCTCGGGTTGAACTATGCATCCACTCGTTTCTGGGCGCACATGGTCGGCCCGCACTGGGTGGCATCTGGCTTGTCCGTTTGTGGGTTTATTTTTCTCACTTGTTTACTTCCCCCACATCATAACAGAAACTACCGTTTTTATTTTTTTAATTTATCAATGTTCCTACAATGGTTAAGAATTTACACCATGTTCCCACATTATTCCAGGGCTTAGTCAACACAACTGCTCTTACGTGCAAATAGCAAACACATTTCTTGGTGATGTGAAATTCTGTCTTTTTTTTTTAGTGGAGTTTACAGAACATAATTTAAAGATTTATATTAGTTAAAAACACTCCCCACCTCCCAGTTGCCTATCAGGACATTACTTTTTTTATTATTTTGATAAATTTTTAAGCTAGAATGGAATTTATAATCTAGAAAACATCCCTTTAAAAGATTGTAAATCACAACTCTTCGAACCTGAACAATTGTTTTCACTTTGGGAACACATGTGTAAGGTATGAATAATAAAATGTACCTTATAAAATATCGTCAAGGTACCTTTATAATGATATAAAGTCCGTTATAATCCCAATGAGGAACCTAAGTCATTTTTATTGTTAAGGGATATTTAAGAATTAATTATGCCACACAAGTGTAGTTGCTTAATAAAATACAAAGCATTTTAGGGTGCTTCCAAACTACCTTGAATTCTAGACAGTTGGACGGTTTCCCACCCACCCCTGCAGCCCCCTGAATGCGCAGTTAGGTGTGAACATGGCCATGTGGAAATTCTCCTGCACAGAAGTCACTTCCGAAAAGCACTGTTTAAGGCTGTCCCACTGCACTGAATTGTCCTCTCATGAAGACTGTGAAATCAATCACAGGAACTTAGAAAGCAATGACTGTGGGGAAACCTGCCTTCTGATCCCCCTATCCATCAGATGAAACCAGCACCTGGTGCTTCTGGGATGTGGGGGGGGCGGGGGGGGGAGGAGGTGGGTTGCCTGTGGTGGGAATAAAGAGATTATTCTGGAGTCTTTCCTGCACAGGAACCTGCTTATTTACAAATGAATTCATAACCCACGGAAAGTGAGCCGCATCTTCATTTTTAAATTCAGAAGCTGCATCTGCCCTTCCCATATTCTTGGTGTTGCCTGGAAAATGAGAGCCCCTGGATCTGAGGAAAGCCAAGGAGAAGCCTGTGCGTGGACTGCCCCGCAGCGTGGCTCCCTGTCTCTGTTACCATTTGGGACGCCACATTGACAAAAACAACTTCTCTGTGCCTGTTCCCTGCGACCCTCCCTCCAGCTGCCAGCCCTGGCTGCTGCCTGTGCAGGGCTGCGTCACTGCTCCGAGCTCCTTTCAGAGGCAAATTCATGTGCGCACTCATGCATGCCGCAGCATGTCTGGGTGTCTGGGAGCCTCGGTGGTGCTGACAGTGGCGCTGACAGCGGGTCAGGCCCTGCTGGGCTGTCTTCTTGGGGCCCTGCCTGCTCCCCGCCCAGCAACCCCTCTGTGCCCTCGGGATGACAACACTCTGGTTTCAGCCTCTCCAAGGGTCAGCCAGATAACCCGCTGCAAGAGGCCTTATCTTTGTCCTTCCTCCCCTGCTGTCCCCTGAGAAGGGACAGACCCAGAGGGCCCACACAGGAGTCAGGGTCCAGCAGCCTCAGGCCAGTGTCCATGGTCCTCTGTACCCACTGAGCCCGTGGCCTGTCTGCCCTCCTCCTGCCCACACAGGCCCAGGACATCAGTAATTCTCACTTCACACTGCCTTGGATATGGCAGGATGACAAGCACAGGGTGATTTTCCTGGAAATGGCAAACGACCTACTCAAGGGACCTCAGCCTCCCCCAGGGGTGAGGAGACCCAGAAGGGAGCAGCCCCCACCCACCCCCACGGGCTGCGTGGCTGCCAGGCCGCCCCTGTGCAGGACTCTGACCCTGCACTGTGGGGGCTTTGCCTGATCTGCACAGGGGCAGGGACCCTCCAGGGCAACAGGTAGTGTCAGGACCTTGCAGGCCCTGCAGAGCCTGGAGCCTGTGCCTGCCTGATAAGAGGTCACCTGGTGACTGACCAGACCACCCTCAGCTCCTGTGTGTGACCTATGACCTCCAGGAGAACTGGCAGTGTTGTGCATGTGGCCACTGGAGAGTTTGTGGGGCACAGAGGGAGGAAGCTGCCCTCACCCCTCATTACCACAGAGACAGCCTCAGTGCCTCCTCTGCTCTTTGGGCCCTGCATTCGATTTCACCAACCAGGGGGCTCAAAACAACAGAAGTGTGTTGTCTCACAGTTCTGGGGGCTGGAAGTCCAAGATCAAGATGCCAGCAGGATTGGTTCCTTCAGGAGGCTCTCGGGGAGGACCTCACCCAGGCCTCTCCGGGAGGCAGGTGGCTCCCAGTGCTCCCTGTGATTCTTGTTTGTGGCCACCTCACTCCAATCTCTGCCTCTGAGTTCACGTGGCTTCTCCCTGTCTCTCTGCATCCCTATTTCCCTCTATAAGGACAGTAGTCACACTGGCTTTAAAGCCCACCCTAATCCACTAAGGCCTCACCCCAACTTGATTACATCTGCAAAGACTCCATTTCCAGCCCTAGCTGGTTTGGCTCAATGGATAGAGCATCAGCCTGCAGACTGAAGAGTCCCGGGTTCGATTCCGGTCAAGGGCACATGCCAGGATTGCTTGCCCAATCCCCAGTAGGGGGCATGCAGGAGGCAGCCGATCGATGATTCTCTCTCATTATAGATGATTCTATTCTCTCTCCCCTCTCCTTTCCTCTCTGAAATCAGTAAGAATATGTTTTAAACACACCCACACACACACACACACACACACACACACACACACACACCCCTCCATTTCCAAATAAGGTCACATTCACAGGCTCCACGTGGACATGAATTTTGGAAGCCCAACCAGCTTGCCTGAAGCCCTGAGAAGCCCCTGACACCTGGAGCTCTGCCACCTTCAGGTGTCAGACCCTCCTCTCAAACCCCACCATGGCACAGCTCCTGCCCCCTCCCAGGTCTCAGCAAGGATGAGTGCAGGTCACCACCTGACACTGGAGCAGGTCATCCTCAGGCTTCAGCGGGAACATAATCTGAAGCCGCTGTGTGATGGGGGCCCGACCCTGAGGACCCTCTGGGGGGTTATGGACTATGTTCTGGGAGTCCCTCAGGGAGTGTCCGACCCCCCTGCAACAGGGCTGGCATTGGGTCTGTGTCTCTGCAGGGCCAGCCCTACACTCCAACTTCCCATCAAGGAGCTGTTCCCGCCTCATTGCCCTACAGAGGAGGCGACTTGGGCTCTTCCATGAGACTTGCGTCCCCAGCGCACATGGCCAGCCTCTCCATGGGCCCTCACCGCACAGGGCTTTCTAGTCTTAAATTGCTATTTATTCCAATGATCTGCAAGAAGACAGAGGTGTCAGGTGCCATTGGTGGGATCCTGTATAAGCCAGTTTCAGTAGCAGAGAAAATATCAAGCAAGGACGATGGTCCAACAAGGAACCAAGGAGACATCTTGTTGCCACATTAGAGAGAGTAAAGACAACGATGTACTAATTAAATAGGAGACTAAACAGGACAAACCTTTTGAACAGGAGACATAACATTTAAGCATAAAATCAACATGGTGGGGGAAAGGTCGCAGAAGATCAAGTGAGGCCTCACACTTGAGCTTCTCCATTTTCTTATGGATCAATATTACATTTTTTCCAGCTAAAATGCAACAGCAGAGTTATTGCTGACCTTTCACTCACCCTTCTGCTGTGAATACAATCACAGCAAAAGAACAAATGACTTTATAAGCCACAGAATTTTTCTGATCCAAACCCCCAGGTGAGCTGAAATCTTCCTCAAAAATCTATTCCACTTGAAAATAGGAAGAATGAGCTGCTCCTCTAATCAGACACCAGAGAACACCATCGCCATGAAAAATAAATCACCCATCACAAATGGTTTGTCATCACTGCCAGTGGCACAGGTAGGACTGCTGTGCCATCCTTCCTAAAAGTCAACCGGGTGGTTCCACACGCAAGTGTCACATGTGAGATCGATGCCTTTGTGAGCCAAGCTGCAGTTACCACAGTGATTCGATCATGCCTTCTTTATCTCAGAAATTATTTAGGTCACTGTCCAAATTACTTCTTATTAATCGAGAGGAAGTCCCACGTGGAGAGGAAAATCCAACAGTTTCTCTGAGAAAGCCACCTTCAGGATAGAGCTGCTACTCCAGGCTCCCAAGGAGAGACTCTAAACCAAGCTGGTTTAGATTCAGATGAATTTGGCTTCAAAACCTTGAAGCTGGACTTTGCCAGTTCCCCTGTAAGACGAGCTCCTCTGGGACCAGTGCACTGCCAGCTCCTGTCCTGGGGCCTCCTCGTGTTGCCGAGTGCTTGCACTGGTTGTTTTAGGTTGAGTCCTGGGTCCGCATGGAGAGGCACTGTGTTCCCACATTGCCTGTCCTCAAAGTCTCCCTGGTAAAAAATAACAAGGACATGAAACATGAGAGCTGATTTTAATAGGCTTTTTGATTCACAGTAAAATAAAAATAATTTTTCCAATATTAAAAAGATATGGATTTTATTTAGATCTAATGAGTGACAACAGTAGACCAAATATAGAAACTCTACACCCATGTAACAGGGAAACTTGCCTAGACATGAGTGGTTGGCTTAGCAGAATCCATAATCTCCTGGATACTGTACAGTACCATGCCAGGGTAGGGTTGTATGATGGTGATTACCTACTGGGTATTATATTCATGTAAGCAGCAAGTTATCTTGATTCTGAGTATTATTAACAGAGACTATTTCCCATTTTGAAATGATCAATATAATATGCTTAAGGAAGGTGGATTAATTTTAGATTCTATACTCTACTTATTTGGTTCTCCTTCAAGCTAATGGAATTCCAGTGGTGTTTGATCTCCAATAATTTTTTAAAAATATGTACATGTGGACATAACTTGCCAAGTAGATGTGCCTATTCATTGAAACTTATCTTCTCTTTTATTTTTTCTTTCCCAACCTACTTCTTTTTTTTATTTTTTCCATCAGCATTTATCTCCTCTATGCCCTTTTCCACCTCCCCTCCTCCCCTCTATCTTCTCCTTTATTTACACTTCAAAATTTAAGATTGGGTTAAAGGGAACATTAATTAAAATAACAATGTATTTGTTGCAAAGAATCTTAAGACTATGGCCAAGCCCTTGGTACGTTAGATCACCCCGCAGAAATGTGAGCGACTGTGCAGCCCATGGGGCAGTGAGCAGTTCCCGTGGGGCAGCAGGCAAGCCTCCAGCCAGGTGGGGAGAGGGGAAGGGCAATGGGAAGCAGCTTGTGGGGTTGGATCAGTCTCCACCAGAACCCCCACATCAGGGGCTGCAGGAGAAGGTCAGGCAGGTGTAGAATGCAGAGGCCTGGGCATCCTTTCTCTCCCCCCTTCTCCTTCCAGCTTACCCAGGTCCACCTGAAGGGGGTCCGTGGAAACCTAGGTCAGGTGGGGAGAAGAGAGCTGCCTCCCAGACCTCTGCACATTGAATCCCAGGGTGGCTGCCTGCTCTTTGGCCTCCAGTGGGTGAATTTGAAAGGGCACCCCTTCCTTCCAGGGGTCAGAGCCCTCACATCCACGTACTGATGGGCAGAGAGCCCTCACCTGATCAGAATCCCATGAGCCAGAGCACATGGCACAACCAAACTCCTGGGCCTTCCTGAGCCTCTGCGACCCTGAGGCCTGGGCCCCCTCTCTCCGTGGGAAAGTGAAATGTAGGCCATGAGCCCAGGCTTCAAGGGGGCAGTGCCTACCACCCCTGAGTGCTCAGACCTCTGATAAAGCAGGACAGTGAGCAGGAGACTCTATCCACAAACTAACAGCTTGAGGGGACTGTATTAGAGCAGAGCGTGCATGATGGGTGGCCAGGCTAGGGAGGGATGGTCACCAAGGTTGGCTGGGATAAAGTTTTGATAGCCAGAGACTTCAGCAAATCAGCATTATTATTGCAAAGTCCAAGGTTCAGTGGAACCAATAACACACTCTAGGGGCAATAGAAATAACTGAGAAATTGTGATTCACTTGTGTGGGGTTTTTAATGACAAAAATGACTCTGCAAAGTTTGCCATTTTCTTCAAGCTTGGCAGCTAATTCCACCCACTAGTTAAAGAAAACAACTTATAAATAAAAAGATAAAACTTTAAATGGAGTGTTTCTTTTTTTCAATTAAAAATGAGGTTGAATGCTGGAAATTCAAATTATGAAGAGAAATATACAGGGAAATAACCACAGTTTCTCTGGTGTATTATTCTATTTACAGAAAATTAGGATTTAGTTGGTAAGTATTTTTGTTAAAGGTAAAAACAAATCTACTTCAATATTTCTATTTTTTAATCCTAAAATTCAGGTGGAAAGTAACTCACCTATTTTCAAACTAAATGGGTCTCATGAAGAATATCTTTACCAAGAAAATGTACTGTAAAAGATAAAGACCTGGTATGTCGTGATTTTTCTTCTTTCAAACAAAAAAAGGAAGAAAGCCTATCTCATATGAAAGACGGTGGTTGGGTTTGTAGCTCCTGATCCTTCATGAGGGTAATTTACATGGGAGACTCATGAATCCTGGCCTTTAGGACGCAGGCAGGACCTCATGTGACTAAGACTCAAGGGACTGAATCTCAGTGGGACTGGGGCCATCAGAGCACTTAGGGGCCACGAAGCGTCGCCAGTGCCCATGACCCCCACGCAGTAGCCAGCCAGCACCGGGACATTTCTTGGCAGGTATGGGAACCCTAACGCAATGCCAAACTACACACCAACTCACACACAACTGACCTCCTGCCAGTCTTCTACAAAGCAGCCACATTAGGGTTTGAAAAAAAGTGCCTGTAAATGTAACTATTTTCTCTCTTTTCCACATCCAGCACGGCTAGAGAGTGGGTCCAGTTCCTGAGATGTTCTTCAGATGTTTGAAGGAAACCTGTCTTTATTTCCTTCCAAGATAATTTTCAGGCTACAGAGAGTTTTATTTAAAAATCTCTGTCTTTCTTTACACCAATAATAAGTACTGGGTCATACGTCCGAGTAGCCATATCACAAGCACTTTTACATTAAAGGTGACTACTAATTTACTGTCAGATTTAATATTTTAACAACAATCTTAGTTTACACTGTAAATATCAGTGAAAGAGATTTCAAAATTTTTTAAAATTTTCCTTTTTATTAAAATTATAATTATATTTTTAAAGTATTCGCTTAGGCTTATTTGCATATACAGAGGGATTATGGGAAGCCTTCAGTAACTTTCTTAGAAGACTTATTTAAATTGCTTACAAAGACATTGGCTTATTCAAGGGAATGGGGTTGGCCTTTATTATTTTAAGCTGGCAGCCCCCATGGGAGCGGCAAGCCATGTGGCCAACATGGTAACAGCCATGTCAGGCAGTAAATGGTGGCTGTCTAAACTGTTCTTAGATTTTACTTGGATTCAATTACTTATAAAAACATTGGCTTCTCACATAACTTAATTTATATGAGACCTTGATTATATTTTAAAAAGCTAATTTATAAAGTAATTTAAGTAAGTATTTTTATTAAAAAAGCAAAGCAAATTTAGTAAATGTTTACATCTGATTCACAAGCCGCAAATGTTGCCCCGCCTCTAGCTTAATTAAGAATGCAGGTGGCTACGGGACTTTTGTCATTCCAAATTCTGCTGTTGGATTTTAAGAAATATTTAGTTACTTCATTTTGCCCTTCTTAGAGGCCAAAACCTTCATAACATTTAATATATGTATATAAGTAAAATATATTGATTAATTTTTATTTGATAAAGCTTTCCATGCGATTTCAAGTATCAATCAGTTTAGTTAAAAAATATTTAAGAGAGAACAGACTTTTGAAAACATTTCAGGGCCCGTGAAATGTCCGAAAGTTATTCTCAAAGTCTTGAAATATACTTGGAAAGATCAAATATATATATATTTATATATAGGATTTAAAGATTATATACTTAAATTATCTTAAAGAATATCAATTAAATTTAAACTGGTTCACAGAATTAATCCTCTTTTTTAAATCAGACCAATAAGTAACATATTTTGAATTCCTAATTATCAGAGAAAACACAAAAATTATCTTCTCAAGAATAATTTTCTAGCCGAAGCCGGTTTGGCTCAGTGGATAGAGCGTCGGCCTACGGACTGAAGGGTCCCGGGTTCGATTCCGGTCAAGGGCATGTACCTTGGTTGCGGGCACATCCCCAGTGGGGGGTGTGCAGGAGGCAGCTGATCGATGCTTCTCTCTCATCGATGTTTCTAGCTCTCTATCCCTCTCCCTTCCTCTCTGTAAAATATCAATAAAATATATTTTTAAAAAAAAAGAATAATTTTCTATACTCTAGGCATTTAGTTACCACAATTATATAATTTCTCCCAATTCAATCTAAACCTTAAACTTTCAGACCTTCAAATTTTAGGTAGCAAATTAAATACTTAGCATTTCTCAAATCAATAATACTTTTACATTTTTAAGGATACATTTCAAATAAAATACAAGGCATATTCAATTAATAGATTAAATTCTATCCTAGACTTTATACCAGGCATACTCAGATGAACATTTCAGTATTATAACATTTCAATACATTTATATATAAGTTTTTATCATTTGATTTAGTAAACTTTAAAGTTTTTAAATTTCCGGCAGAAAGGCCTGGCTTAGAAGCTTGACTTTTATTTTTTCCCTCGCCATGCTTAAAGATGGTGGATTTGAGACCTTTTAAAATGGCTTGCTCAGGGAGCGGGTGTCCATATTGGATCGCCACGTGTCTCCCTTCCCCCACCTCCTTCTTGCTTTGGGGGGAAATACAGTAATGGTCTGGCGTCTACTGTTTTTATTTTTATTTATTTATTTATTTTTATTTTTTAAGGAAAGAAAAAGACTTTTTAAGATAAAGAATCATTGGCAGTTGCTGAGAAATTCCTTTAATTCTTTCTACTAAAACAAGTAGTTTGAGCCTCAAACAAAATGAAATATGAAGTCACTTTCGGCCAACCACCTGCATCCAGCTATAAAGGCTGGGCAGCTGCGAGCAAAACCTTTCTTATCCTGCTCACAGTGATGCTTGTCCCGCTCTGCCTCAAACTCTAGCTCCTGCTCATTACTACGAGGTAAATCTTTATCAGGTGGGCTTTTGACTGCGGTCGCAGGAACAGCGAGCAGAGGTGGAGGAGGCGCAGAGTGGGGAGGTGGTATTCTTAGAGATTCGCACCCCTCCACTGTAGGCTGTAAGGCCGTGGCCACATCCCGCTTAGACATTCTTAAACTCTCCTGTGTTGGATCAAGGCCATCATGAATTAAAGTAGGAATAGGAATCTTCTCTGGACCTTCTGCTGTGTATCGGTCATGCAACTGCTTTCTGACCTTTTCCCACGTTTCATCAACAAAACTTAAGAAATCAAGAATCTGACTACGCTTAACAGAGCATCCTTGAGCTTTGAGCATAGTTTTAAACATTTGAGAATTACCCATATTTTACAACCAGTTAATACAACTTGCAACAATCTGCTCTTTACCTTACTTCTTTAATCTGTGGTGCGCACACTTCTTGGAGCGACCCCCTCGCTTCTTGCCTCTGTACTCAGCGGGACCACGTTAGGTGCCAGATGTAACTATTTTCTCTTTTCCGCATCCAGTGTGGCTAGAGAGAGCGGGTCCAGTACCTGAGTAGAGGAGCTGGGGATTGAGAAATAAAAGAAAGAAAGAGACAAGACACAAAATGGAAGGAAAAAGCTGGGACCGGGTGGGACCACCGTCCTCTTCTGATGGAGGGACAGTGACCCAGAGCCAATCCAAGAGTTTATTTTATACCCCACATACCAGGAAGTTTCACCAAAAGTCAAGACAAAGGAGATTATTTGCATTCTTGAGTAGGCCCGAGCATTCCTGGTGCTTGACTGGATTTACACATCAAAAACCCACTACCCGACACCTGGGCAAAGGTAAGAGTCAGTGCTGATAACACATCTGCCTTTTTGGTAAATGTGTATCCAAGACTCGGCTTTGCCTGTAGCCTTGGGTTCAGCTGACAATAATTAAAGAAATGCCCATGTGCCTTCCCAGGGGGCCCTCTACGTGTAAACATTTCGTGGTTGGGATTGAAAAAAAGAAAAAAACTACACACATAAAGGTGACTCACGTGAATGTGTGTATTTTTTTAGATGTGGCATTTCACCTTGGTTTATATAAACGATGAGATTCCACGACACATGTGGGGGGGGGGGCCTGTGGTGACAACTGGAGAACGTGCAGCAGCATCTGTGTAAGGCTTGTGGACACAGCCACGCAGTCCCTTCATAGAACCAGCCACGAACATCACTGCTGTGCAGTCGTGGCCCAGGTCACTTCCGCTGGGGAAGGACAGATGAGGCTGAAGGAGGTGGACTGCCTATTTCCCTTCCCTTTTTCTTGTCATTGGGTTTGCGAATAATCTCTCACGTTGGATCAGAGGCAGCTCATGAGATGTATACAGTCCTATCTGCCAATTCCGCGCCCCACCCCCCCCCCCGAGGCTCCACAGCGGGTCTAACTTTCCCACCAGCTGGACCTGGTGGTGTCCCCTCACCCACTGAGCTGCCCCTTCCCAGCCAGGAAGGTGTGGGGCCCTGTGAGTCTGGTTGCCTTACAGTTACTCCCAAACCCAAGTGCGTGGCTTTACTTTCCTCTTTTGATAACATTATAGAATCTGAGAAAACAGCTCATGTGCCCTCATTTTTAATGATATAATGTAATCTCATTTTTAATTACCTGAACAAAAAGGTTTCAAGTCCATCAGATTGCCTCTCAGGGCTGCAGAGGTATTAACGGGCTCCAGAACCAATTACCTACATTTTCTTTCTACTTATTGCAAATGTGACCTTTTGTTAGAATTTGATTGCGAGTTTCCTGCTGTGAGTGGGTAACCATGGGCATCTCGGGCCGGCTCCCCTCACGTCAGGGCAGCTGTTCATTTTAATTCCCTCTGATGGCTGCAGGACAAGTAAGTGTCTGGGACCCGGCGCTATAATGAGAGGAACCCGGGGCCATGCGGCCCTTCAGTGACAGACCCGCACATCCAGGACGTGGGTGGAGGGAAATCGCCTGCCATCTGCCCAGAGGAAAGCAGGGCCATGTTCTGCATGTGGTGTGAGGACCATGGCGACTGCTGTAAAGATACGGCTGAGGCCAGGGCGGGAGCTGTGGGAGATAGAAGGACGAGAAATGGAGCCCGGTGGGAGGGCATCTGGGTGGAGCCCGGTGGGAGGGCATCTGGGTGACCTCAGCCTGAGAGCTCACAACTCAGTGCCGAGCACAGGGGAGTATCATGGGGCCCAAGACGCAGGAGTCTAGAAGGAGCCAGCGGGGTCCGGCCAGTCCTGAGGAATGAAAAATCCCACAACAGGGCACGCTGTGTGTCCCCTTCCAGCCTAGATCCATTTCTTCCACATGCTAAGGCTCCTGGGTACCTGCTCCTGGGTTCATGGGCTGTCCTAGCAGCTCCCATCACCTCCTTACTCCTAAGTACATATAATACATGAGGAAGGAGGGAGGGGGAAGTGGAGGGTGTTAAGGAGGGGGCTGGTTTGGGGAAGTCAGCAGGGCAGGGCTCAGGGGCACCCTGGGTTGGGGTCAGCTCCTCAGGGAGATTACTGGAGACTGAAGACTGGGATTTCGCTCCACTGCAGCCTGGCCCAGGGCAGGGTTAGCCAGACTAGCAAGGATGGGGAAGGGCCTGCAAGAGACAGGGCAGGGCTCCAAGCCCAGGGAGTGCTCACCGCCAGCTGCAGTCCTGGCAGCCCTGGCCTTTCCCTTCGACCTGGGGAGGTGACAACACATGGAGCCCCAGCAGCCGCCGTTCTAGCCTCTGGAGAGTCAGGAGCCCCATGACCCCTGGCCCAAGATCAGATCCTGGGTCCCAGACAGGGTGGCTCTTTCCCATTTTCTGCTCAGCCATGTGAGGACGTCATGGGGACACCTTAAGTAGCTATAGGACAGAAGGGTGGGGACGCCAGCCAGCCAGCTGATCCCTAACCCTCACTGATGGAGACATGGGCCATTAGGAGGAAGCGACTCCGGTGGCTGGGAAACCCAGAAGGCCCCAAGTGCTGGGATAGAGAGGGGAGCTGTCAGTGACCAGAGAATGTGACCTCTGTGTGGTCAGTCCCCAGTCAGTGCAGTCAGAGTAAGTGCTGGGCTGGGCACCAGACCTGCAGGGACAGGAGCGGAGGGCCCAGCCAGAGGGTGAATGACAAACTCATGCTCAGGAACACATGTCCCTTAAGAAAGGAAATGCAAGGGCCATTTGTGTGTGTGTGTTGCGGGGGGCGGGGGTGTATGTCGGGGCGGGGGGAGGTAGCCCCTACTTAACTCCCAGGCTGTTTCCTAAGGAAGCCTGAGGCCAGGCACCCTGGGAGTGTCCTGTTAGGAGACCACTGAACCATGCTGCAGGCCCAGGGCTTCCTGGGATTGTGGGAGGCGAAGGACAAGCACAGACAGATCTCAGGAGCTCTGGGACAGAGGGGTGGATGGGGCGGCAGGGAGAAAGGAGTATGGGGGTGTCCTGGAGAGGGTCTTCCCCTGCACCCCTTTCCAGAACCGCTTCTCTCTGTGTTTTAGCGTAGCTGACCACCTGGCCTACGGAGTACCCCCAGTCCACGCCTGCTTGCCTCGCACCCCTGCCAGGGCTCTTCATCCTCCCGAGGGAGCCTTGAGGCCCATGGCACTGGTAACCTTAGGGAGGGATGCATTTCCAGAATTTCCAGCTGGACCTGGGAGTGTTTTCCCCACCCTTTCCACAGAGGTTTCCTGTGGGGTACCTGAACTTGCAGGGCTCCCACCTCAGTGGCATCGTCTCCTGGCAGAGAACACTCGGGAGGTACCTGCTGACTTGGCAGACAAAGTTTGAGAATCATCCCACTCGTGGTTGGGAGCCATCAGGTTACATGATGGCCATTCCAACTGCAAAACAAGCTCCGTTCATTAACAAGCTGCCATAACTCACACGGAGGGCACAGAAGGCATGCAAAGGAGCGTGGCCCACCCACAGTTTACAATACAACTAAATCAAAGAGCATCAGCACCCTCCGAGCTGCAGACCAGGCCTCCCGCAGTCGGGGGAGAGGTGGGAGTGATGGAAACACAGTGCCCGGGGCCCACAGCTTGCCACACACCCTGAAATGAAGAACCTTCAGGGAAGACAGGAGCGCTGTGTTCACACAGTGACTGCTAAAAAGTTACCTTTTCCAAAGTGGACGAAAGAAGTGAGAAGAGGAGCAGGTGGTTCTCGAGGTTGACACTGTGAGTTGCCACCTGGAAGGGAGGAGGATGGGCGTCCTGGGAGCTGAGAGTCCTGAACAGGAGGGGCTGCAGAGAAATGGCCCACATGCTTTCATCCAATACCTGGTCCTGCCTTTGCTTTGCCTGGCTCACCAGTGCTGTGGTCAGCTCTCTGAACTCGGGCCACACGCCTTAAGAGGGGTCTCAGGAAGGGAAAGCAGCAGAGGTGACTGCACTTGGAGAGATGGGACTGTACTGTGAATGCCACCAGCATGGGCAGAGGTAGGAGACAGAAGCACCCACCTGCTGGCCTGGGTCCCTCAGGCCATCCTAGGTAGAGCCCTGCCCACCCCAGCCCAGCCCAGATACTGGGATGGAGCAGCAGCTATATCCAATCAGATGCCCTTTTCATAAAACCCAGGAGCCAGATCCCCACTCACTGATGAGGGCTGTGCATTCGAGGTGAGACCACTGGTCCTGACTGCCCTCAGATCCCGGGCCCTCTCCCATCCTGCCCCCGACTGGGTGGGGCTGCCCTGGACACCCTGGCCAGTGCTTTTTCACTGGAGGGTGGGGAGGGAGAAATAGCTATTCCTTCACTCCCCGCCTGGGTCATTCCTCCTCCTGGGTTGTATCCTCTCCCAGATGGCACAGGCTGGTGAGCATGCCCCTCCTCCTTGTCTTGCTTCTCCATTTAACTCAAAACATGTCACCCTAAATTCAGGTGCCAGGTGGCCCAGTTATCTCAGACTAGAGGCCCAATGCATGAAAATTTGTGCAAGAGTAGGCCTTCCTTCCCCTGGCTGTCGGCACTGGCTTCCCTCCGCCACCCGCAGGCACCTGGGCTGGCTTTCCTCTGCCCTGGCTTCATCAGGAAGGATGCCCAGTCTAATTAGCATACTACTCTTTTATTATTATAGACTAGTGGCCCAGTGCACGAAATTCGTGCATGGCGGGGGGTTCCCTCAGCCCAGCCTGCACCCTCTCCAATTAGGGGCCCCTTGGGGGATTGGGATCGGGCCTAAACCGGCAGTCAGACATCTCTCTCGCAATCTGGGATCGCTGGCTCCTAACCACTCACCTGCCTGCCTGCCTGATCACCCCTAACTGCCTCTGCCTGTCTGCCTGATTGCCCCTAACCCCTCTGCCTGCCTGACTGATTGCCTCTAACTGCCCTCCCCTGCCAATCTGATCTCGCCCCCAAATGACCTCCCCTGCCAGCCTGATCTCGCCCCCAACTGCCCTCCCCTGCTGGCCTGATCTTGCCCCTAACTGCCTCTGCCTTGGCCCCCACCACCATGGCTTTGTCCAGAAGGAAGTCGAATGTCTAGAAGATGGCCAGTTGACCCAGTCTAATTAGCATATTGCCTTTTTATTAGTATAGAGAGATTATATAGGATAGGATTGTTTAAATGTGGCGGGAGACCTTTTTCAGCAGGAGGAGAGGCTCTTGGCAGACAAAAATTCATAATCCCTATATCTGGACTGATAGCCAGCCATATGCATTATATTGCCAAACTGGTCATTAAAAAATTGAACCGCTTTTTTTTTTTTTAATAATTATTGATTTCAGAGAGGAAGGGAGAAAGAGAGAGGGACAGAAACATCAATGATGAGAGAGAATCATTGATTGGCTGCCTCCTGCATGCCCCCTACTGGGGATTGTGCCCACAACCCAGGCATGTGCCCTTGGCTGGAATCGAACCTGGGACCCTTCAGTCTGCAGGCCCATGCTCTATCTGCTGAGCCAAGCCGGCCAGGGCTGAACTGCTTTCTTACATCTTACACCAAGCAGCTGTTGCCCTTAAAACCCCTCCTCAGCCCACATCTTAGGTTCTGCCTTTGCAGGTCACCCTGATTAGGTTCTGATTGGTCAGTTTCTATGCCAGTCACCATCAGAAGCTCCACCTCCTAGACAGCCATTGGCTCCTCGCAGTTCACCCAGATTTGGTTCTGATTGGTCAGTTTCTATGCCAGTCAGCGTCTCCAGGCCTATCTCCTGGCCTGATCAGAGAGGTGGGGCTGATCAACAGCCACCCCAGGCTGCTGGCAAGCGGGCTGAACTGTATAATACAGATTTCCAACTGCCTTCTAGCAGAGAACTGTTTCATCAAACTGGTTCTTGCCAAAGATTTGGTGTGCATGAGAAGACAAGCAAGGGCTCTGGCCCAGTGGGGTCTGGTGCTGCCCAGGGTGGGGGACCACAGGATGCCTGGACTGGAGATAAGCATGTCCAGGGCTGCCACACACTGCTGGGCAGGTAGAGGGGGCAGCTCGGGGCCCCAGTGTCAGATGGGCAGCTACACTTCCGCATGGATACAACTGCCATACCCAGAAGGTGACCTTGAGCTGATGACATGTTCAAAAGCACAGCTGTTACAAATGAGCTCCCCGCACTCCAGTCTGGACTCTGCCTTATGATGCTGGCAGCTTCGCTACAGCCAAACCCAGACCACTGCCTCCCGTGACCTACCTATAAAATCAGAGGAACGCAGGAACATCACAGTTAACCAAAATGGCAATTAAATGTCAACTATACCATGATCTGATTCTCCAAACGAGCCTCAAAGTACAAGACCAGAAACAGCAGAAGCTGGCAAGGCCCTGGCACTCAGGCAGGGTGCTGCGTTCATGGCCGTCATGGCTTTCTCATGACATCTGACTCACTTCCCAACCTTTCCTAACTGCAAAAATTCCTTGACCAAATCACCAGCCAGAGAGGGCCAATTACTTCTAACTCTGATCTTTCTGACTTTATAGTTGAGATCATTCCTGTTGCCCATCAGGTAACATAAACTCATCGCCCTTCCCCACCTCCTGCTGCAGATGTGATGAATGAAGATATCAAGGTCTGCCCCTCTGACAGCAAGGCTGGGGTCCCCTTGTCCACACCGACTGGCACTGGGCTCTGAGGTTTCAGACAATGCCATGCCCACAGCCAGCCTCAGAGGAGGTGTTTATGATCCCTGTTACAGACAAGGAAACAAAACTCCCAGAGATAGCGACTTTCACACTGGTCACCAGCAAGCTGGGATTCGAGTCCTGCTTGAACCAACTGCAAGAGCCAAGCTCTGCCGTGTTGTTGTGTCTGGTTGAGGGGCCCTGTCAGGAGTTGGGGCTGTGCTCCTGGGCTGACCTCCCTGCCTGATTAGATGGTCTGACCAGGAACCACGAGTGCTGTGAGTGTTCCTGGAAAAGGAAGCACACTGGTATCCGCTGGCCAGCTGTCAGTGAGCACTCCGACTCAGTGTGACGACAGTGAGGGAAGGAGATGCCAGGATGCAGCTACACCCCAACCCCACCCCCTAAGCCCTCCCCATTACATGTCCTCTCCTTCGAGGTTGAAACAGGTTCTCTGCCGCTGGAATCACTAAGTTATGAAAATGCATGAAATCCCCAAAGAGAGAAGTCAAATAAGAAAAGCATAATTATTGCAAAGCAGGAGAAGGAATTTAATGCACATGAAATAGTCCCAGAACTGGAAGGTGGACCGTTGAGATAATTTCACTATTGGATCTGCCTGGTCTCTGTCTTCCCGTCTTTATTTCCTAAGGTCTGTGCTGTGACATGACAGCCCCAAAAGCAGATCATCTACATGGAAATTAAGTTGTTAGAAGAGTTCTTACGACTCCTAATTCATATTTTATAAGCCTTTGTGCATTTGGAGAGTGATCAACTGAAATTTAATTGGGTTCAATGTTATCATTTAACATTTTAAATAACTGCACAAAAATGAAATTTAAAATCCCCCATGCCTAATAAATTAGTGCTGTAATACTGATAGTAGCCTCTGAGGAACTCAGCACAGGAGGGCATGAGTAGAGGGGGCTGCCCATCGGCCCTGCAGGGGCGCCAAGGGCTGTGAGGACTTCCATTGAGCATCACCCTCCCGATTAGGCAGACACTCGATGATTCAGAGCGTCAGTGGCTTCATTTTATGAGAAATGCTTAATAGCCATGAAAGTTAGCCATAGGCAAGCCTGCTGCCTCCTCACTCACTCAGGAGGAAGTTCCCCCTTGTTTTGGGGAATCCTGGCCTGGCAAGGTTGTTTCTAGGCCAGGTCAATCTTCTCCCAGGTAAGGAGGTGCTTCCTGAGAGTCTGCCAGAGGCTGCGTTCATGCAGAACCCAGCACCCTGGGCTTGCAGGGCCCCACAAACCTCACAGGGAGTAGCAGAGGTCACTCTATAGTCCCCTCCTCCACAGAGACCTCCCTGCCCATGACCAGGTCCGCTGCATGACAGGACCAGCCTGCCCAGAGGTAACCCTTGGGGGTGAGGAGGTCAGCAAGTCCTTCCTGACGGTGCCTGGCAGGGTGTTTGAGAGGACACTTGGAGAATGGGGCTCCTGAGGGGCTCCAGACCTGGACCAGCCTCCCACAGTGGCCCCCTTGTCCTCTTCATGCAATGGAGCTATGACTCCAGGCTCCCAAGCAACCCTCCCTTTCCTGGGGCAGGTTTGAGTGGCAGCATCATTTCCACATGGTTGTGGCCTCCCTGCCATAGATGCATCAGGATGTCAGCCACACAAAGGGTGGCCACCGCCCTCGGGCAACTCATGGGGACCCAGTGGATGGACACAGTTATGCACCACTGCCCTCTGGTGGACAGGTCAGGGCCCACGACATCAGGCAGGGGCTGACAGTGCCCATGCTAGGACCCCGGCCCAGGAAGCACATGCTGGCCCGCAGGCCTGGGACACAGAGCCGGTGTCCACTTGCCTTTCAGGGAAGGATCGGTTTGCATGGCTCTTCCTGTTATACAGACACACTCTGGCTGGTGGTGGGACGGGGCACATCTGGGGCCTGAGACAGGGTATGCAGCCCTATCTACTGCCAGGTGCATCACCTGAGCTACTTGTGCATCTCCCCTGATGTGATAGATTCCCTCTAATCTATCCTCAATGAATCATTTCAGCCCAAGGGCCAAGGAGGCTTCCGCCCTGCATGGTCCCCTTTCCTTCCAGGTGGGCTGGGCTGTAAGAGCAGGTGCAGAGCTGTGAACGCATGCATCGCTGCGCTATGAAAGATCGAACCCCAGCAGCTCCCAGGTTCTCTGCATTCTCTAAAGTAACCATCAAACCACAAATGTTCTTCATGTCTATTAAGTTACTACAATGAAGTCAGAACGTTTCCAGTATTACAGACTCTCCGGATAAAAGGCCAAAGGGCTACACAACGTGGATCCAAGTAAAAGTCTGAAATTAGGGTCTCTCCATCTACAAGGTCCAAGGAAACGTTTTTTCCTGTCTTCCTAATTTCTGGGTCATAAAACACGGACATGAAGAAGCAGGGACTCCATGGGGCAATGAGAGGAGGGGTGGGGCCATGCAGGGGTAGGCCCAGCCATGCCAGCAGGGTGCTCTGAGGGGGTTTCACTTGCCCACCTCAAGCAGAGAAATGTCTGGGGTGGGGATCAAGCCCATGGCTTCTATGTCCTCACTGCCTGCCCCTCCAGGGTTGGCCATGGAGCAGGGGCCTCAAGATCCAGCTCCTTCAGTCCTTCTCAACCCTCAGTGACCAACCACCTCACTGGCATCAAGGAATCCTCTTCAAAGGAGCCTTCCCTCCCCTCACTCTGACGCCTTTGATCTGTCCCTGAAACAACTTTGATGGCCTTTGTCCCTCTCCTGGACTCTAGGGAGGCTCCAGTGCTGACGCCCCTTGTACCCCACCAGGTGGAGGGGCCCCGACAGGGACAGGTGTGACCTCACAGGCCGACCTTCCCCCTGCACATTCAGCTCACTCCTATCCACTCTCACATCTCATAGGGCAGCCTCTGCACCCCGTCCACTTATGGAGTTATCGATGTCCGCACTCAGTGCCCTAAGGAGACCTGAGACATAGTATGATCCCCAGACAGGTTCCCAGACGGAAACTGGCCTTCCTGGCAGATATCTGAAGACTCCAAGACGATGGGTGTAGTCCAGGCACTCAAGACCTGGAGCCCTGGGGAGCCAGGCTGAGGTGTGCAGGGTCCCCAGGGCTCTGCCCTGCTCCCCGTCTGCTGCTGCAAGCGAGACTAGAGACTGTGCCAGCTGCCCTGACAAGAACTTTCGTTCTGAACTGTGACTTCTGTGTTTTCCCCCAGACACCACCCATCTCTAATGACAGCTTCCCCGGCTTCAGGAATAGGACCACGAGCACACTGCTCCTTCCTACACTGGCCCCTGACTTCCCAAAGCCTGAAAACCAAGAACATCTGCATCTGGACATCCATGGCCCGTTAGTTCGCCCCTGAATGGCATCACATCCTCCACTCTCCTCACCAGAAAATTAACATTATGTGGGCAGAGATGCACTCTGCTAAAAGAACTGGCTGTAAAACTGATCCTTCAGCAGGATCCATGGGGTTAAGAACATTCTAGTGCATTCTGTGCGTGTTTGTTAAAACACAGTTGTCACTGGACATCTGCAGCACTGCCGCTTCTGCTGAAAACCCAGTGATGAGGCTGTGCCCACAAACAGCTGGTCCTCCAGCAGTCACTCTCTTCATCTCAAGTGTCACTTGACTTTTGTAGAGACATTTGTGATTGGAAAGTAGGCCTTTGAGTTAGGGCCACATCACTGTGCAAGATTCACTGGAACCTGTGGTGGAATTCATGGCGGGCAGGGCTTCCCCAAGTCCAGCCCCAGTAAAGGCATCCTTCCCTGGAAGAAGCTGGGGGCACAGGCACCAGGCACAGGGGATGGAGGCAAGGAGGGTGCCAACCTCCACTGTAGAGCCCGCTGATGATGCCACTTCTGAATACAGGCAGGCTTCCTAGTGTGACCTCACAGCTGGGACATCTCCCGTTAGTGCAGCACCACAAACCTGCTTGTACAAAACTGGTTATTTTAATACAAATAATACATTTCCTCTTCATAAAAGTCAAGTGGTTATAATTCTTACTTTTGTTTTCAGTGAACCCAAGAGAACAGTCCACATGGTGGGTGGGTGGGGCGTGGGTCTGTGTGGAGACCAATCCCGCTGAGGTCTCAGAGGGGCCAGGACAAGGCTGTGCCCTAAACAGAGTCCCCAGAGCTGGCCAGCCCTCCTCTGTCTGCTCACCTGTAAACCAGGAAAGAACATGACCTGGGAGGCTCTCAGGAGACAGTGGGATGGACACAAAGCGCCTGCTGTGCAGTCGGGAGGTCAGGGCCCTTTGCTGGACTTAGACACTAGTTGTCCCTTATGGCTGCAAGATTACATGAGCATTGGTGAGTGGTTCTCAGAGCTGGGAAAGGGACCGCCTCAGAGCACAGCCAGGCCTCGCACTGCGGGGCCTCCATCTCTCCTCTGCTGCGGCTGATGAGATACTGCATTTGAATGCTCCCGTTGTAACAGTTTCCCATTTGTTCCTATCTGGCTTCAGAAATAATTACTTCCATTTTTATGTCTTAATATTAATGGGTTGGTGTAACTGTTTCACTTCTTGTTCAAATTACTCTAGTTTTTGTGTTTATTCAGGGGAGGGGGGGTTCATAAAGAGGAGGTCCCTAATTATCTTTCCCTCACCTAGGGAAGCTGCCCCACTGTGCACATTCTGCTCAGTCCTAGGAGAGGTGGTGGGCAGTGACGCTCCACCTTAGTGCCAGACCCGGCCACATCACCTACCTGAAGAGGCTGCCGGCCCAGGTCCTCAGAGCCTGTTTGGCTGAGCACCTGATGGCGGTCTCCCAAACAAGCCTCACCTCATCCTTGTGGGCAGTAGCCATTCGATCCAGGCCTTTGTTCCACCTACTTTGGAATGTGAAGGGGGAGTAGTGAGTGCGTGAATGAGTCTAAGAGGTGAGTGCATCCTGTCCCCATTCTAGGGGAGTGTTCCCCAAACTCATGTCCACCCAGAACCACAAAATGGTACTTTACTTGAAAATCAGGCCTTTGCAGGTGTAATAAGGTCATACTGGGTTAGGGTAGGCTACAAATCCAAGGACTGGTGTCCTTATAAAAAGGCCACATGAAGGCAGACACAGGGAGAGGCCATGTGAAGATGAAGAGATGTGTCTACAGGGGAGACAGCGGCCACCAGGAGCTGGAGAGGCCTGCAAGATCCTTCCTTAGTGCCTTCAGAGGGAGTGAGGCCCATGAGGCCCTAGGGACACCTTCTGTCCTCTGGCCTCTACGAGAGTAATTTCTTCGTGTGAAGCACCTGGCATGTGAGGGTTGGTTAGGGCAGCCCCAGGAAACAGCACATTGCTCCCTGGACTACCAGGTGTCTGCAGTGCCCAGTAAACAGCTGCTGTAAATCACCGACCTCTATGGGATAGAGCAGCCGTGGGCAAACTACGGCCCGCGGGCCGGATCCGGCTGTTCTATCCGGTTCTCTTGCTCTCCCCTCCGCTCCTTTACTTTGAATTTATATTAGTTCACACAAACACTCCATCCATGCTTTTGTTCCGGCCCTCCGGTCCAGTTTAAGAACCCATTGTGGCCCTCGAGTCAAAAAGTTTGCCCACCCCTGGGATAGAGCAATGCATGTAATGCCTTCTGCTATCAAACCAGGCAACTTTGCGCATTGGATACACACAAAGTCACAACTCAGAGCCCCTTTCCCATGTGTCTGGACCAGTGGGACTCCTGGCACAGCAAAGAAGAGGGGGCTCAGGGCATCCCACCTGGGCATTGTGGTGTCTTTTAGGACAGCACTGAACAGGGGCCCTGTAATCTATCAGTGACATCAGCGCCCTAGGTGAGGCTTAGCCCTCACTCCTGGGTCTCTCATCACTGTCTACACAGCCAGAGTGGAGGGCTGGCAGCTGTGGACTGTGACCTGGGGGAGCTGTTCTGTGATGTGAGGGTAGATCCATGACAAAAGTCAGGTGGGGTGGCTGGTGACATCAAATGGGCGGCTCCCTGACCTCAGGGGCCCCTGCTCCAGCCCCCAGGGCTCCTACTGTCCAAGTACGAAGTGGGAAGGGAGGGGTGGTGTTAAGAGACGGAGCCCTGTTTCTGTGGGAACGTAACAGCCTTGGGACTGGTGATGCTCAGTGCAGGGAAGCCGGGGTCACCTCACCTGGATGGCATCTTTGTGGACGCTGTGCCCTGTGCACAGAGATGGTCAGAGTGGGGAGTTCGGGGCTCACCTGAACTGTGGAAACCCAACCACAGTCACTGGCTCTGAGCGCAGCTGCTGCCAGGTCACTTATTTCAGACACTGTGTCTGGACATACAGTTTCTAAGAAGAGATCTGTGGCTGGAGGTTAGAAATGGCGGAATGGGGACACCGTGTGTGATCACAGCAGCTGCAGGTTTTGTAAATGACAGGAAGCTGAAACTGTAGCCGAAGAGCTAACAGTAGAGTTTTCTACATTTCTCTTGGCTGCCTGATGTGGTCACAGAGGCTGTGCTCAGAAGCACCTGACAGGAGCCCTGGCGGGGACCCCTCAGCCCACACTTGTAAGGGACGTCCATTTTCAAAAGTCCCTCCTGTGAAAGAAACACACTTGTGAAGGCGGTCCTTAACGATGCCCTTTATTCACAGTAGGAACAACCCCGTTCCCCCGGCAGCAGGAGGACCTTCCCTACTTTAGCGAACAAACACTGAAATGCTCACGTGCATAGCCTCCCAAGACCCAGGGGCATGGTCTGCTCTAGTGATGGTGCTGTTTGAACTGGAGGCCACAGTAACCGCAAGTTCCAGTTTTTGTTTCTTTGTCCTGAAAAAATTCAAAAGGGAACATTTCATATTTCCATATTCTACTTCAAATCTATTAGAGATTAGACACTGAAAGTACACACAAAACCTAAATGCACTGTCAACCCGAAACACCTGTAAAACCCAAGTCACAACTGAGCTAGGAACTGACGGTGCCCAGGGCCTGGGCCCAACTCTATCTCCTCCTGCAGCCTCAGGTCCTGCCCTGGAACTCGGGGTCACCTCAGAGAACCACTTCCAGGGCATAAAGTGTCAGCACAGCCACTTCTTGCCCTTGGCTCAATCCCTCCAGGAGGGACAGGGTCTCATCCGGAGCACAGACTGCAACTTAACTCGAGCGGGTGGGTCCCCACAGGGCTGGGTTCCAAGCTCACTCACACCACCAGCAGAAGGGGCAGCAGTGGGTCCTGCCAGCTTCCTTGCCCTTCCTATACATCTGGGCTTTCGCCTGTGGCTTCCTTCTTGGCTCTAATGTTCTGAGTACTACTCCTCTTCTCTGGGCTCAGATTGTGTATTTAGCAAGAAACTTGGGCTTAAAAATGGTGAAAGCCGGAGAGACAGTGCTGGCAACACTAAGTACACTGCACAGCATGTCACAGGTGAAAAGATGCCACTGTATTCAGCCCTGCAGTTGGCTTTGTAGGCAAGATCAAGTGGGAGAATGTGTGGTCAAAGGAACACTGCAAGGGCCACCCTGAGAGCAGGGAAAGGACAGAACAGAAAGATGGGTGAGCACTGGGGTCACATTACCAAATTTATGTAGACTTTCGGGTGACCGAGAGCCCCCCCACCGCCATCACACGACACTATGCGACTCTCCACTTCACTCACGGGCTGCTCCGCTATCAAATCAATGGCAAAGTTCTCATTCACCTGAAACGAGAAGATAAAACCTTGTGTAGATAAGTACAAAAACTTAATGATTTCATTAAATTTAAATCTATGTAGACACCTGCCACCCCACACATTCATGTACTGCTGGCACAGGCAGAATTATATTCTGTACACTTTCTTTTAAATATAATTGTAGATCGTCAAAACACACAAATAATTTAATAAATACATCTATATATGCACGCACACATTTAGCTTTTCATTGTATATAATTTCAAATTTACCGAAATGTCGCAAGAATTCTCATTTCGTCTTTACCTGGACTCAGATTGTTAACATTCTCCCCCATTTATCATTTGCTTTCTCCCCTCCCATCACTCTTTCTCTACACACACAGTTTCATAGCTCTGTCCACTCGGGGAGATTAGGAACAGTGACAACCCAGTGGCAATGAGTCCACGCCATCTCTGCCACCATTTCATACTAAAGGAAACAGGGCTCTGAAAACAGCTGGTTCCAGATCCAAAACAGATGTTCCAGATGAATGGGAGACTTGTGTCTGTGACAGAGAGAACGGAGCCAGCAAGGACCCCTACAGTTGTATCAAAAGGGTAGCCAACCTGGGGACACTGCCAATCTGGAAATGGATATGGGAAATCTGAGGGACAATGGAATTGTAACAGCAAAGGACTGAAACACAAAACTACACTGAAATCCATGATTCCATAATGATATTTTTAAACTTTTTTAATTTCCTTACTATAGGGAATCAATTCATCATTTTTAAAACTGATAAATAACAGGAAAGAATCTAGCATTTCTTCTTCTTTCCTCCGGATAACCAAAGTTTTTGTTTGTTTAGTTGTTTTTCTGTATATTTTTTTATGCTACTAATAAGAGAACAGCATGCCCTACAGCCTGTGTGAGTTAATGATTTGGAGGCGCTTGTCCACTCTACAACCAGAACCACCACATCACCTGCCCAGTAGGGTTACCACAGACAAAGAACCTGAGTCTGATCTGACAAAGCAGCTGGATCCAACCGAGCACGCACACTCAGAGGACCAGAGGTGCCAAAAAGAAGGATTGCAGTAGCCCAGGGCCAGCTGTGGACGACCCTACAGAAGAAACACCAGGTCCTGTGACAGGTGAGGAAGAAAAGGGGTGTGTGTGTGTGTGTGTGTGTGTGTGTGTGTGTCACATGAACCTAAGATTAGAGAAACTTGGACGCATCACAACTGCAAAAAAAAAACAAAACAAAATTGGGTATTATGTGGGGGGTAATGGGAACCTAAAGATCAAAGAAACCACAATGCACGGGACTTATTTGGATTCTGAATCAAACAAGCTGTGAAAATTTTAAAAATACGACACAGTTGAGAATATTTAGGCCACCTAGATACTGAATTGAAAGGAACCTCTGTAGTCAGGTGAGATGATGCTGTCATTGTCAACACCTCCTGGAGGTGTGTACGGTCAATTTCAGATCTGATGACACGATACAGATGGTGGGGAGCAGGCTGCTGTGAACACTGCAGAACAGGCATGATGTCTTGGTAAGCATCCTGTGGCACCTGTAGAAACTGAGTGACCAGGCACAAGGAGGAGGGGATCACTAAACTAGCCCCTCACTGCATAGTCACAACAGCAATTCCCACATCCTGGCTGGGCAAATCATTTATCCAACAATGCCCTACTGTGGCAAAAGTGGGCACTAGACAGGAGACATGTCTTGGTTGTATTTGCCTCAATTAGAGCTGTCCTCAGTGACCACAAGAGACAAAGCACATGACACTGGGGAAACTGTAGAAGCAAAGCATCAGTGTCTGCATGTAAAGGGAAAGAAGGGAACCTGGGCCCTCACAGTGCCCAGTGGGCCTCAGAGACCCACTATGCATATACCCTGGTCACCAGCCCCATGCCCAAGAGCTGTGGCTCTTTTATTCCAAGCACTGCACATCCTGTGAAGAAAACCAGCAGTGCCTTCTCCAAGCTTCCTCCTTTCTGGGGCCATCTACAGCAATTACAGTCACCCTCTGTGTCCAACACTCGGCTCTCAAGGATTAGCTTGCCTGATGGTGCCTATTAAACCCAGCATTTCTTCCACATCTTTACCCAACCTAAGGTGGATGACAATAGCAAGACCACATCTTGAAAGTCACCCTCCTCTGGAGGCCAGAGGATCTCGCAACTGGAACACACCACATAGAGGACAGTCAGAGGGGCAACACCATTCTTCCCCTCTCAGGTCTCCCAAAAGCCATCACAAGTTTCCAGGAAAAGATGCTTAATGGAGACAAGATGGGGCAGTGCGAGGCTAAAAATCAGATTAATAAGTGTTGGCCAAGGTTATCCTGTGATTTGGGTTTGGGAATAATCTCAGTACTTGTTTATCATTATGGGTGAAGACTGCTGGGCCAGGTCAGTCCTGGCTCCCAGGGCCATGTGGCTTCCAGAATCTCACCTACACCAGAGGCCTACTGCTCTAGGGAAGACAAGAACACAGAGACTAGGTGTAGATAAATCCTTACAAATAAGGGGGTGAGGGGGACTTAAGTTTAATAAAACTTTAAAATAAGCCCCGGCCAGTTTGGCTCAGTGGATAGAGTGTTGGCCTGCAGACTGAAGGGTCCCAGGTTCGATTCCGGTCAAGGGCACAGCCTCAGTAGGAGGTGTGCAGGAGGCAGCTGATTGATGTTTCTCTCTCATCAATGTTTCTAACTCTCTATCCCTCTCCCTTCCTTTCTGTAAAAAAATCAATAAAATATATTTTTTTAAAAAAATAAGAAGAACACAGTCAAGCTCAGTTAACTTTTCCAAAGCCAGCCAACTGTCCAGAGGACACACAGTCCAGCGACAGAGCCACTCCCACCACTCACACACAGAGAAGGCCCCGCCTGCCACCAACACGGATGACACCAAACACCCCACCAGAACTCTGATGCCCTGATCCCACACAATGTGGACAACATTTGGAAAGGTTTAATTATTTTTCAAAAGCTTTGTCAGTGATAGAATATGATTTTGTAAAGCTTTTCCTTAAAATTCTATTTTCAAAAACACAGCAGGAAGTTACCAGGAAATGTGCGGATGTTAAAACAAACACCACAAGTGTGCAGGGCTGCCGCCAGGGTGTTTTACAAGCTCCTTTAAGCACAATGCCTCCGCCAAGGGCTCCTGCTCCCTTACACCATACCTTACAGCGGTCTACATGGTGAGTGATGGCCCGCGCAAGCCACACGCCATACAAATGAAGCCTCAGGGTGTAAATAATACGGTGTCTACCTCAGTGACAAATGTGTCACAAAGGCCACACTAACAAACTCCCATCACGCAGTCGAAGAAACAGGCTGTCTCCTGTGGGAAGGGCAACTGATGCCTGACGTCTGAGACTGACACGGGACTGCCCCTGTCATTCAGGACTGCAGCTCCAGGGCGACCCTGACCTCCCATGATTAACACCCTGGGACTCAGCTCAACCGCAGGAAAACAAAGAGCCCAGGAGTCAACGCCCAGTCACAGCACCCAACCACAGCCCAGCTTCCAATTCCGTTAAAATTCAGGGCTGCAGTGTGCCGCCCTGCCCCGCGAAGGGACAAGGAAAGAAAGCATTACTGGACCTCATGAGGAGATCAGTACAGAAAACATGTCACAGCATCCCACACCCTTGGCTGTAAATGTAGTGTTTTCCCAAGTACATGGTGTGTCACAGACCTTAAGTTGCCCAACCACTGTAAAAATTAGTCCTTTAGGTCACTAAAAAAATAAAAAAATTAAAATATATATACATATATATATGAACCTATCTTTATATTTACCTCTTGATTAACTCATCTGGGCCTAAAAACATTTAGGTTTAAATCATTCATTTGTCAGTAAACTGTTCTATTTTTTTTAAACTCATGTTTTTTGGGAGTGACAGTTCCTATGGAAAGTTTACTCCCTTATGTCAAACTGAGATTAAATCCATTAAAGATAAAATATACATATAAGTCTGCAAAATATCAAAACTAGTACAAAAAGGAAATAACTCAGTTGAATAATCAATGTTTTGTAAAATTTTGACCTAATTAATGGAAACTTACAAGTTTAAAATAAACTAAAAGCCCCAGTTCAATTATTTAGAATATCAGGTGTTTTGTTTTATTTGTGTGTTTTTTTAATATATTTTATTGATTTTTTACAGAGAGAAAGGGAGAGGGATAGAGAGTTAGAAACATCGATCAGCTGCCTCCTGCACACTCCCTACTGGGGATGTGCCCGCAACCAAGGTACATGCCCTTGACCAGAATCGAACCTGGGACCCTTGAATCCACAGGCCGACGCTCTATCCACTGAGCCAAACCGGTTAGGGCTAGAATACCAGGTGTTTTTAACACTAACACAAGTAATTATAATTAGCTAAACATACGTGTGCACACACGCATATACACAGTAAAAACTGAAGTTTTCATCCAAATTAATTTTTAAATTAAGTAAGTTTGAAGAAAATGCTCAAAAGCAGGGATAGGAAGGTGGAACACAGAAAGCTTTGTGGGCAATAAAACTACTCTGTGTGATACTGTAATGGTGGATAAAAGAGATTACACATTTGTCAAGACCCACATAATGTACAGCAAAGAGTAAACCCTAATATAAACTATGGGCTTGAGTTGATACTAATATATCAATACTCATCCAGTGTTTAAATCACTCACTTGTAAAAAATGTAGCACAAGGGAACTGTGTGAGGGGAAGATGGGGCATATGGAAACTCTGTACCAGTACTTTCTATGCAATTTCCCAGTATACCTACAGTCTTCTAAAACAATAATGTCTCTTGGAAACCAAAATAATTTTAAAATATTACTAAACACCAAATTTTTGTCGTAAGAGCAAAAGCCACAGCAGAATGCCAACTCATCTTTCACAGACGTGCTGTGCACCTTCCACAACTTGAGGATGATCCCAAACAGGAAAAGGCCCCAGAGACCCCCGAGCTGGATAGCGGTAAAGGATTAGGCTACACTGGCAGCACGTTATTGCCTCCAAAAGCTCTGATTTTGTTTGTTTAGCTTTGTTTTTAAATTGCTCCCTGTTGCCCTCTGCTATGGCAATCAGAAACCAGGGCCACAAGAGAAATCCCAGCAGAGAGAAGTCTGTGGCAGAACCAGGTGCCTGCTAGAGCATCAGAAGGCATGAGATAGGAAGCTGGGACCCAGGCTCCAGGGTCGACTCCAGGACTGATTTGCTCTGAAGTGCCCCATCCAGCGCTCTGAACTCCATCTCCACCACACTGCCCCCTGCCCTTATGACACCCACAAAGCAGGATGGAAGTAGAAAAGCAGACTTTGGGAATGGACAATGTAATCAAGATCAAAGGGAAGGAGAAACACAACTTAGGGAAAGCTGAGGCTTAACAAGAAGAATCAACAGGCTGACTGAGGGGCAAGAATGACTGACTCAAAGTGATTATGGAGGACAAAACTTACTTTAATCTGAGGGTCTCAGGAGTATAAGGCACATAAATAAAGGAAAAGACCACTCCCATTTATATATAAAAAAGAACTACACTTACTAAGTGTTGTTCCATACTGTGGGGGGACAAGGGAAACGAAACAGAAACAGCAGAAACAGACACATTTAACATTTAGAAAAATGCAGAATTCCAGAGCTTTTTAGGATGTCACAAATTGGGGGGAAATTGTTTAAATCTTACATATTGATTTTTATATTTTGTCGGTTACATAAAAGTTTTATGAGAGCTTACCTCTCTTTTAGTAGTTTTGTGGGTTTGTTATTTTTTTTTTTTACTTACCTCTTTCTGACGACCTACAAATCGAATTTTCCTGTAGTCTTTATCATCATAAACCTGGGGGGAAAAAAGACCATATGTGATTTTACAGCCTAATTCTGAAAGAGGTCAGTTAATATCCATTACAGAAAAGTGTTTTTCTCAACATTTACACCATTCACGATCAAACACATGAGGGGCAAGGTATAATTGTGCAACCAGGGACATTTTTCAGCAAGACCCCTAAGATGACAATGAGCAGTAATCTGAACTGGAAGGCTGCAAGGTGGAGTGAGAGAGCAGAGGAGGCAAATTCAGGCAGAGGAGGTGCACCCCCCTCCTTCACATGGGGCCAATGGTTTATGTCCCCTCTAAATCTACTGGTAACACTCTAATAATATGGGTACTTACTCTCTCATCTTATGATTATAGTCTAAGACTATGTTTGTGTTTTTGACTACAGCAGACTCTCAAGTTATTTAAATGCACTATTTAATATCACACTAACATTACGAGATTCGAGCCACAGAATCAATCGGGAAGCCGCCCACAGAGATCAACAGCTACGCTCTGGGTACCAGCTTCATTTTAGAGCTCAAGGACACTCCCATAGAATTTGCAGACGCTCCACCAACCCCAGCACCGCGTCACCCGTTTTTATCCACGCGGGTGACAGCAGCACAGTTCGACTGTGCTTCGGTCGCACGGGGGACCCGCACGGTACTCAGCCGCCTGTTCTGCGCGATCCCTCTCAGGGACCAGGAACCGGGGAACACGGAGGACCTAGGGCAGAAGACAGCGGGACGACCGGGGTTCCTCGACGCACTGGTTACCTGGCCGGTGTGCGTGACCTTCTCTCCGGTCGGTGCGATGCGCACCCCGAAACACCTGACGCCCCGGGGCAGACTAAGCGCGGCGGCGCTGCTCCGGCCAAGTTGCCTATAGAAGGTCACTGCCGCCGCCATCTTGCGGGCTGACCCTTGACCCGGCGCGTCGACGCACCAGCGTTGACGCATGCGCACAGGCTCGCAGGGGGGGGTGCCGCCGCGGTTTGTATTTCTGGCGCAGACTCACGGCGGTGGCGTCTCCGCCCCACTGCACAGGCGCAGGCGGAGGCGCAAGCGGGGACGTAGGCGTGGGGCAAGGTACGCTCCTGGCCCCTTCTGGGCCGGTTCTTCCCAGGTCAGGGGTCCCTGGGAATCCAGAGGGGCTGGGGGCTAGGGAGGCGGCGGGTTGCCGGGGTTCGGATCTGCCCCGGAACCGCCTGCCGGGTTGGGCTGCGGAAGGGCTCGACCCAGAGACTCGGCCTCAGTTTCCCCCGGTGGGCCGCGGCCAGAGAGCGCGGGGTCAGCTTGGGACCGGATCCCGAACCTCGTGGGCGGTGGGCGGTGGGCGGGCCCCGAGCGTCCCCTGCTGGTGTTGGGGTCGAGGTCCGGGCGCCAGCTAGTGCGCCTCCGCTGGGAGGCCCCACGCGGTGTGCGCCAGCGAAGCGGCCCGCCGGGTTCCTTGCCGTCCGTCGGTCGGGCGCCGGCCCGGGTGCCGGGTGCCTCCCGTCCCGAACACCAGGCCAGCTCTTCCCCATGCTTCCTATCACTAAACCTGAACGGGGTCGGAGGCTTAGGGTTCTCGCAGCCATGCCTGGGCTCCCACAAAGGGCGGTCTCGCCCAATGCCCTCCCACCCCCATGCCCCTGTCTCAGCGAAGCTGGTAGGGTTTGCGCTGCACCAGGGGGTGGTGGCGTGGTGGCTCCCCTGACCCCTCCACGCCTATGCCACAGTGAAGTGGGGAAAACAAAGTTATAGTAGCAAGTGCGGAAGACGCTGTAACAACTTTTTTTTTTCTCGCATAGATTCAGCCACAATATGGCAACTCTTTTTATAAGGAAAATGGTGGTTTCTGCTGTGAACCCTCTCCTACATCTGAGTCGTTACACAATGACAAATTACACAACGACATCCCGAGCACTCTCCACCCTGCTGCTGGGTCCCCTGCGTGTTGCAGTCCCTGCAGGTGCAAAGCCCAGCGCAGCAGTGGCCTCTCCTCTCTCCTGCCACCCCCTGCCCTTCCTGCAGCCGACTCTGGGGTTCAAGAACAAGGCCATCCTCAAGAAACGTTGCAAGGACTGTTACCTGGTGAAGAGGCGTGGGCGATGGTTCATCTACTGCAAAACGCACCCAAGGCATAAGCAGAGACAGATAAAGAAACTTTGACTGTAAAAATTAACATGCAGGATTGTACCATTTCCTTGGGTGACCTTATCGAAGAAAAATAAAATGTAAACATTCTGTTTTCTGAGATTGTTGACCTGCCGGTTTTGTTGACTCTACTTTCCAGGCCTCTCACTCTATCCACATCTAGTCCAGCCAGAGCCCCAGCTGGGAAGCGAATCCTTTTATCTTCCTTGCAAGCTAGCAGGGGGACAGAAGACAGAGCCGAGGAAAGGCCAGTTTGCCCCCAACATCAGAATGCAAGTTCTTGAGAAAGAACTAGATTTAGTCTCAGATTGGCCCTGTGTCTGCCTTCTGCCATACTGCTGCTATCCCGTCTTCAGGATGAGGAGGAAAGGCCTTGATAACAGTCCTTAAGTGAAGGGTAATTAATTGTTTATATATATGAAGGGATTTGGATATGTTTGTCACCCTTGATCTGAGATGTATGTGCATGTGTAATGTGTGCATGTATGTACGTACTACATACCCACTGTGCGAGCAAGAGGCCTCTCCTATAGTGTGAAGACAGGAGCACTCAGGTGGTTACAGCAGCATGGCAGGTGTGTGCTGTGCCTACTGCTGACCCAGGAGCAGAAAGCAAGCAGCTGCATGTCCTGGTCAGGTTCTTGGTTCTGCTCGTTACTCAGTGTTGGGCCTTGGACAAGAAGCTTCTATTGAAGCCTCCCTGCAGGGTTCTGAGGACCCATTTCTCAGTCACACTCTTGCTCTTAGTCTGCCACAGGGTCTGGTATGCAGTAGGCACTCAGCAAGGGAATGTAGACTCAAATGATCACAACTTGTAAGCAGGCAGCCTCTTACCCTCTCTAGCTATTCAGAACCAGCTCATCCTGCAAGGCCAAGCCCACAACTTTGTTCTGAAGAGGTAGTTGACATCCCGTCTAACAGACCCAAATGCCTCTGGCACTAGAGCATGGATAGTGAAGTTGGATGCTGGACTTGTCTAGGTCTTTAGCTGTTTCATATATGTATGCACACACACACGTATACACATAGGTACACCACACACCTTTTTTATTGTTTTCTCCTTGACAGATGAATGAGGTATATTTGCCTTGTGAGCATCCAGCTCTGCAGGACACACAACGCTGGTATATATGTCCATGTAAATGAATATATTGGATATTGAGGGACAGGCAGTCCTGGGTGTAGTGAAGCAATGCGGCTCATATCCACATGAACCTGTGATTATTGCTAGCAACCTGGAGTTCTAACAGCATTGATAAATTTCTAAATTGCTCTCCTGGGATTACGAATCTCTCTAAGGTCATAGCATGTGTGCTGACCAAGCCTTACAACTCATCTACTTCCCAATAATGGATGGATCAGCATTTATAGCCCCACAATTCCAGCTCAACAAAAAAAGTTGTTTAGGTCTGGAGTCAGCAAATTACATTCCATAGGCCAAATCCAGCCTTCACCCATTTTTTTAAATAAAATATTTTTGGAAAATGACCATCTCATTTATTAATGTACTAGAGGCCCGGTGCATGGATTCGTGCACTGGTGGTGTCCCTCGGCCTGGCCTGTGGGGATTGGGCTGAAACCGGCTCTCCGACATCCCCTGAGGGGTCGTGGATTGCAAGAGGGTGCAGGCCAGGCCCAGGGACCTCACTGGTGCACAATCGGGGCCAGGGAGGGCTCCAGGGCGTGTCCAGCCCTTCTCGCTCAGTCCTGGATCAGCTGGACCCCAGCAGCAAGCTACCCTACCAGTCAGAGCATCTGACCCCTAGTGGTCAGTGCACGTCATAGCTACTGGTCAAAGGGTCGAATGGTCACTTAGGCTTTTATATGTATAGATTGTACCTCCACAGCAGCCAGGTGGTAGATGAATAGTTGCAACAAGACCCAATGGCCTGAGAAATTTAAAATATTTACTAATTGGGTACAAATTTAAGATGGAAAGCAAGGAAGAAATTAACTCATTAATGTATTTCAAGTGGACTTCTTTACTAGAGACCAAGATCATTTAGGAAAGAAAAAAAGTGTATTATTTTCCTGTGGCTGCTGGAACAAATTATCAGACTTGTGGCTTAAAGCAACATAAAGGTATTCTCCCCACTAACCCAGGGCCATCTCATCTCAAGATCCTTAACTTAATAACATCTGCAAAGGCCCTACTTCCAAATAAGGTCATATTCTGAGATGTAAATGGGGGGAGGGCACAATTCAATCTTCTGCAAGTGGTACAGAATATTTTTGAAAATAATACCAATTTAAATTTTTGTTAATAATGTGTTCATTTTGTTAAAAATGCAGTGGAAGTCTTCCTCCTGAACCCCAGATCCAATTTCTCTCCCCAGAAGCAGACGGGATCATCAGCTCCCAAAATATCCATTCAGTCATGTCCTGTGACTCTTTAGGTGAGTCCCTGTGACTCCATTCCTGTCCCCATTTGTACAACTAGCCTAAACCTGGAACACATCTGGGCGATGTCTCATGCCAGCAACCACAGGGCATCCTCTTTCTTTTCCCAGGCCACTCTGCCCTGATTTCTTCAACAAGCTAATGTTAGATATTGTGGGCATCACTTTTTACTTAGGGCATTTTTCTGCATCTATATGAGTTTTTTTATTTTTCCTTTTTGGATTTATAAAGCACTTTGTTCTATTTTGTAATTAGTGGTTGAAATTCCCAATTAGAGGCCAGTTGTTTTTTTTCCTCCAAGTTCCTACTTGTCATTTTTCTGTTTAAAAAGCATGGAAAAAAGTGAGTAATCTACAGAACAAAGAGAGCTGTTTTGCATTGCATGAGAAATTGACTGGCTGTGTCGATATGCAGAACAAAGCTGTCAGGAAGCTAGTCCTCGCTAGCCGCAAGGGCCCAGCCAAGCAGCTCCCGCGTGTGGGGTACAGACAGATTTCCTCCTCTGACCGCACCATGAAAGAGTCATTGTCTTTTCCTCAGAAAGTGATGCGTGTTTTTCCTTACATAGTGATGCCATTATACGAAACAACATGAATTACTGTGCAGAAATTCTAGCACTTCATCCTCAGAGTGAGGCTTTCTCCTCAGATTTCTGTTTAAAGGTATAATTGTTCTTTTAGTGCTAATAACGTGTAATCATCTATTCTAAAGTGAAGCCATAGTTTTTCACTTATAACTTCTATCAGTTTAATTATCTAACACATTGTTGGGTCTAGGGTAAAGGAGTCTTCTCTGGCAAGTCAGTCATACTCTGATTCTTCATTTATTTATCCATTCACTGCAATAGTTATTAAGTTAATTTTGTATCATGTTCTGTGCAAAATACACGCTATATATATGGATTCATGCATGAAGATAGTCCTGCCTGATCACCTGATGACATGCCTCATATTGTGTCTAATGCCAGAGGTAGGGCTGGAAATAGCAGTGGTTTAAGCAAAATATGTAGTGTGTTGCCCACTTACACCAAGGAAAGACATCAGCAGGCACTCAGTGTTCAGGTTTCCGAGCCTCTGTCCTCTCCATCACTGCCAATTCTTGGTGCTTGGTTTCCAGCCTCCTGGCAACTTCATGGCACAAAATGGTGGTGGAGCCAACATTCTAAGCAATCAGACAGAAAAGGACTAGAGGACAAACCGATGCTGTCCTTGGTCCCTCTTATCCTTTTAAGCAACTCTCCCAGATTCACCAGGAATTTCACCTTCTTGCCAGATGCTGCCCCTAGATGTGACGGAAGGAGGAGAAACACTGCCCACTGTGCCCCACGATGAGGACATGGCTGAGAAAGAGGCTCCAAGCTGCAGTTACCCGCTTCTCAAAATCACATGAGCCAATTGCCCTCTCCGTTGGTTGTTTCTCTGGAGAACCCTGTCTTAGTCCATCCAGGCTATTATAACCAACTAGAGGCCCAGCGCACGATTAAATCATGCACGTGTAGGGTCCCCTAGACCTAGCCTGCCATCAGGGCCACGTCCACCGCCTCGCAATGCCTCGCACGCTCCGCGGACACTGCGGGCACCCCGCAATACTCCGCTGATGCTGCCGGCACCCTGTGACACTCCACCGATACTGCTGGCACCCAAGACGGGGGTGGGGGAGTGGGGGGAGGGCCCGAGAGGTGCTCCATGCACCTCATGGTGACCGGTTATTTGGTCGTTTCAGTCGTGATGCCTATTGGCCTTTTATTATTATGATATCACAGACCAGTGGCTTATAAACAACAGACATTTATTGCTCAGAGTCCTAGAGACTGGTTGTCTGAAATCAGGGTGTGCCAGTGTGGGGGTTCTGGTCAGAGCCTCTATCTTGCTTTCAAACAATGATATACCTTCTGCAGGTTCCTTTCTGGGTGTTTGTCCTGGTAGCCTTCAGTGGCAGGGTAAGACATTTGGTGACCCTGAGGCCACCACATGGAGAGGCCATTTAGAGGGAGAGAGGCCCAAGGAGCCCAGGTGTAGGTCTTTCCTGTCAGATGCCAGGTATGAAATGAAAGGGCCTTTGAGGTGATCTGGCCACAGTCACTATCTGATGGCCACTGTATGGAAGACCCCCAACAAGAACCACCTGCTGAGCCCAGCCAACCCGAGACGCATGAACCAAGTGTGAGTTAAGAGGTTGGAAGGGTTCGCTGTGTGCACAGTGCTATGGAATTGAAAGTGTGCATCTCCCAGATTCCCATGTGGAAGCCCTAAGCCCCAATGGGAGGTGACTCAGTTTACATGAGGTGATGAGGTGTGGGCCCTGGTCTGGTGTGGTTAGGGCCCCTGTCCAGAGAGACACCAGGCACATGCTCTTTCCTATGTGAGGACATAGCCAGACAGCGGCTGTCTGCCAGCCCAGAATAGGCCTCACCAGAAACCAAACCCACTGCACTTTGATCTGAATATCCAGCTTCCAGATGTGTGAAAAATAAATGTGTGTTGTTTAAGCCCTCTCTGTGGTGTTTTGATATAGCCTCCCGGGCTAAGAAGCACAGACAGGTCATCCTGAGCCCACTGAGTAAATTCAGAACGTCCTTGCGGTATAGACTGCATACTGCCCTCATCAGATTCTGATCTGAGCCTCATGCCACTTCTGTACACAGACCAGCCCTGAATGGTCAGCAAATGAGTCCATCTCCACATACTTAAACTTGAGGAAGCACCGACACCCTGTCCTCCCTGCAAGGCCTCACTCCACCTGTGCCCCTAGACCTATCTCCTGGCTAAGTGGTTTTTCTTCCCCTGTTCACTCTGGACCATCTACCTAGCCTTGCCCTCCTGGCCTGGCCCCCAGCGAAAGCCCACCTTGGCCTTGTCCTCAGAATCAGGTTTCAGGGATGATGCTCCTTAAAGTTTGTTTTGAAATTCACATGGGTTTTAAGGTAAAAATTCTCCTCTTTCTTCTTGAAATACAACAAGACAAATTTGGAGATATTTATCCAGAGCAGTGAAACTGAGATGTTTAGTCAACTGATGGAAAGTGAGGAGCTCAGCATTCCAGCTCTCTGTCCTGGAGTCTTTATGTCTTACCCCTTGAAGGTTTTCCTGTCGAACGTTTGCTGTGTGCATGAGCAGGTGAGATTTAGCCGGACACCCCAGTTGCGCTCTTTTTTAATAAACCGGCATAAAGTAGGATTTATTTACATAATGCAATGATCCGTGAAGGTTACCATAACACCGAGGGACCATATTAACCGCTTGGGTGGAATTCATTAGAAATTAACTACCACTTAAATTAATTTTCCCACAGTCACAAGGCTGTAATGGTGGGAGAGGGGACCGTTCATCAGCGGGTGCTGACAGGGAACCTGTCACCGCTGTTATTTATAGGTGAGTGAGTTAACGCGTGGAATAGGCACACCTGGGCAAACTCGGAGCCCCTGACTCACAAAAGCCACTCCAAAGGCTTCAGATTCCTCATTAATAAGTCATCTGGCCTCATGAACCCGCCCTTTCTCACACTTGACTAGGGTGACACAGAGCAACTCTGGTCATCACCACCTACAAACAGGACAACTGTTTTTGAAAACCTCGTCATAAAGCATATGTTCTTACACGCAGAGTTGCTCAGAGCCCCTGTGGCCTCTCTAGGAACCTTTCAGGGTATCAGGTGCAGATTACCTACTCATAATAGTCCCTTAGAGACTTCAGAGATAGGGTCACCCCAAGAGGAGAGCCAATCCTCAATGAAGAGAACGAGCTGGCAGGGACCCACTGGGTCTCCTGTAGGAGGACAGAGAGTGTGTGTGTGTGGTATGTGTACACATGTGCATGCATGTGGTGTGTGTGCATGTATGGTGTGTGCATCTATATGATGTCTGCATGCCCTTTGTGCTATATGCACCTGTATATATGTGTGTGTGCATGTGTGTGGTGTGTGTGCAAACATGTGGCATATGTTTGTGTTGTGTGTGTGTGCATCTGTATGATGTCTGCATGCCTGTGTGGTATGTGTATGTGCACATATATGTTTAGTGTGTGTGGTATGTGTATGTGGGTGTGCACTTTGTGGTACATGTGTTGTGTACTTGTATGTGTACGTGTGTGTTGTGTGGATTGTGTTGTGTGTGTGCACATGTGTGTGAGAGAGTGTGCGAGAGAGAGGGACAGAGGGACAGACGTCATCCCTCTGGGAACCAGTATGTGTGAGGAACATCAGAGGTACTGGGCAAGATGCGGTGGGGTAGGACCTGGTTGAAAGGCCCACCATCTGGGAAAGAAGGAGGGGGAGGCCAGAGACCCAGAATGTTCTTATGGGAAGGTCCTGGGCTCCTGCTGAGGGAACCGTGGATGCAGTTTAGGCTTCGGCTCCTGACTCCCTCTAGCTGCAGCAGAAAATCCAGGCGGCCTCGGAGACCTGGGCTTGGGGCCCCTGACAGAGGGTGGAAGGAGCAGCATGCCTGGCCTGGGGCCCTCTCAGCTCTGATGCCCCCTGTGAGATTGGTGCATTCAGTGGGGGCTCCCCCATGCCAGGGCCCAGGGTACACCTGGGGCTAGAGGTGTACCCAGGCTCCAGGCCACCTTTCCCTCTAGTTTGGGCTTGGCGGGGGTGGGTCGGGGAGGGCTGGAGGCCAGGGTCCGAGGGGCCTCTTGCTGGACACCTGTCCGGAAGGCCCCAAGAGTGTCCCAGACAATGACCACGGGGGCACTCTGAGCTTAGAGATCCTGGTGTTTGGCCCCAAGGCCAGCAAATTGAGATGCATTTCTAGGAAGAGAGGAAATCCCCAAGTTTAAATCTCAATCAGCGCTGCCTCTCACCCAGGCAACAGTTCCACACCACGGACCCTCTCGGGCACAGAGCTTCTTCTGAAAAGCGCAGGGAAGGACATGCCAGGGAGCCAGAAACACCAAAGTGGAAATGATGGAGACAAAGTTGGAGCGGCGGTAACCCAGCGCTGAGCAGCCTCTGGCCTTTGGAAGGGGACCTGGGAAGCATGAAATAGGAGCCAGAAGGGGTCCCCAGATGACCCCAGGACCAACGCCGCTGTGCCTTCTAGAACCCAAGTCCTGTCACCCTGAATTTGATGCAATGTTGGTTCTCCGTACTCGCCTTCCAGAGGGAGGTTCATGGCTTTCTCCAGATTTATAGGAGGGGCTGTCCCCCAGTGTCAGGGCCCCAGCCCTAGGGGGTGGCTGCTCTGATGACGCTATTTGCTTTTGCACAAACTGGGCTGTGGTGGATCTTTCAGGGAAGTAGACCACTGATAAACTGCCCTCGTGTCTTTCTATGGCACTTCCCTCCGACACACACACACACACACACACACACACACACACACATCTCTGGGAGCCTGTAACAACGCCTGATCCAGAAGCACTGGGACGAGCTTCTGGCCAGGGGCTTTGCACACAAGTGCCAGTCACCTACTGTCTCAGGCTTACTTACCATCTCAGGCACAGCCACTGCTCGCTGCCCAGACTCGCCCTCACCGGCGAGTGTGTGTGAGGGACCAATGTGGGGGGGACATCAGGCCCTGGCACCCTAGCCCACTGCCCCCGCAGCACATGCTCTGTGCAGTTGCCACCAGCTTAACTGCATCCCCCCTAGTGCAGAGCTGAGGCCCCTCCTCCAGCCTCGGACTAGAAACGGCACATAGCCCGAGGCCACCAGAGTAATGCTGGTGTCACGTGTTAGAAAACATATTTGTTTTGTGTTCTCCAAGGACAAATGACAGACATGTGAAAACAGTTCCCGCTTTCCTTTCAGGGACACTGAGTTTACAATTAACTTCTGTCAGAGGAAACGGCGTCTCCTGCGTCCCCTCAGTGTGACTGCCCACTGCTACCATTTTACAGGGGAAACGCCGCGCGGTGTTTGACACATGTGATTACAAGTTTACAGAACCCACTCACGTTCCTGCTGCTACTGCTGCTTCTCTTTAGGAAAAGCCACTCATTAGAACCAAACAAGTCCATGTGGGGAATTGGTTACCCCAGCGCAGGAGCCCTCATCTGTCTGTCTGGGGAACATGGGTGCCCCCAGGGCTTAGGGAATGGGAGCCAATGTCCTGCTCCTAGATCCCAGAGAATGGTTTCTCAGGATAGGGGACAGGAGCTGGTCCCAAGCTTCCTCCTGAAAAAATGCACACAGACAGCACCCAGTTCATGCACACCACACACACGTATACCCATGCATATGCACATATGCACTCACACATACACATCGGTGCATGCACACATCATGCATACATGCACACACCACACACTTACATGTGTACATCTTGCACGCACACACCACATACACACACATGCAGGCGGGCAAACGCCATGTACACACATATGTACTTGCACATGTACACACACCTATGCATGTGTATACACATGCACTTGCCCACTCAGGGACAAAGAGCTCTCTTGGGACAGACAGCAGTAGACAGACCTTGGTCTTCAGTGTGGTTGGGGCTGTCTTTCTGCCTCCTGCTTGGTAAGGCCTATGTTCACGGTAGGCTCTGTGTCCACTGCTCCCCAGGAGAGACCTGGAGGAGATGGTTGTGTATGCTCAGAGGCTCTAGAGGAGAAGTCCTTACAGATGTCATTGCCCACCTTGTCCCACCCACATGGGTCCAGAAGTGGGGGCAGAGGAGAACAGGAACCAAGAGGGTGTAGGAGTGACCACTGTCTATATTGCCACAGCAGTTGACAATAAATCCCAGGAAAAGAATAAGGCCTCCCTCAAGGTCTCAGAGGTGGAGACCCGTGAGGTGAAGCCCCTCCCCAGGTAGGCCTGGTTGGGTGGGCCGTGGAGAAAACCCACAGGACTGTGGAAATAGCTACTACTCCTGGAATGGGGGCTACTACTAGATCCTGGACACCAGATTCCCACAGAGTAAGCCCCTGTGGTCCAAGCTCAGGACAATTTTTCAAACTTAATTCTAGGAAGATTCCATGAGGATTTTGTGAAACATAAAGAAAAGAAGCAATGTGACCTGTATCTGTATTGTTAAAGGCTTATAATAATTCTTTTAAAATCCCCACCCAAGGATATGCGGTTTTTTTAAATTAATGTTTAGAAAAAGAGGAAGGGAGAGAGAGAGAAAAACCTTGATTTGGTAGGGGGGGCCCCATGGCCTTGTTCTCCCCACTGGATACCTCAAGATTCTCCGAGGGAGCAGGTGCCCTTGCTGAGAGGTGATCGCCAGAGCCTGGGGGCAGCCAGGGGACAGCAGAGCCACCCTTGCCCGACATATCAGGACCCAGGCAGCTGCCACTTTTTGCCATGCCCTTGAGCCAACCTTGACTCATCCACTCAGCACCTTTGCCTCGTTTCCATGGAAATCCCACTCCACCAGACTTTCCCATTTGGCAGGTGAGCCTTTGAGGACTGCAGCTCCCATTTCGACAAAGAACTCAGTTACCCCCGCACCAAGGGGTCTGGACCCTGTGCGGCTGCTGAGGGGCAGGCTTCTGGTCCTGTCCTCCTCTCTAGACAAAAAGGGTTTTCTGGGACCTCCAGCTTTCTAGCCAGCCCTCAGGTGTCTGAACAGATCCTGGACAAGCAATGGCAGGGTCAGGATTAATCCTGACGCCCTAAACAAGGGTCCTCAAACTTTTTAAACAGGGGGCCAGTTCACTGTCCCTCAGACCGTTGGAGGGCCAGACTATAGTTTAAAAAAAAACAACTATGAACAAATTCCTATGTGCACTGCGGGCCCGGGACAAGTCGGCTGCTAAGCAGGACAGGCAGCGGCACCCGGCGGACCGGATAAATGTCCTTGGCGGGCCGCATGTGGCCCGCGGGCCGTAGTTTGAGGACCCCTGCAGTAAGGCCTAAACACAGCTCCCTCGTCTACACATGCTTTCTCCCTCCCTGGCTCCTGTCATCTTTTCTGGCTCCTTGCCTCTCCCAGGGCTGATGGGACTCCCTATACCAAAGCAGGGTCCTGCTTCTACCTGGATGAGCCATGGGAACCCACACTACCGCCTTCCCAGACTCTGCTACCACCCACCAGGGAGCAGCCCGCTGCCACCACCTGTGAGACAGGAGACGCATGGTTGGGCACCAGCAGAAAACAACGTGTTTCCCAGATCCTCAGGCATCTTCCCTTGGTCCTTCCTGTGTCTCCGCCACCTCACCCCCACCCTCACAAGGATGCAGGCCTCCCTGCACCTGACCGCCTGAGAACCCTGGGTCCTGAGTAGCTCGCAATGGACCCTTTTAATTTTGCATAAAGCCAAGTGAATTAGCATCAGGTAGGAGCAGCTTTGTGTACATCAGTAGGCGAAGATATCCGCTTGGCTCCCTAGCTATTAGTCCAGCTGTGGCTTCTGTTTTTACAAGATTTCATTTCCATTGGTGTTGCTGCTTTTTAATAAAGAATTTTTCATCTCTTTTCCTCCAACCAAAATAACATTGTAGCCAAACTGGAATACCCATTTTTCTGCTTCAGAAGAAAAGAAGAATAAAGCGGCCTTTTGAAGCCATCTGATTTTTTATAAATTTAATTAACAAATTCTGTATGTAGAACATGGAGTCTATTCTAAAAAACACCATATTTTCTATTTGTTTTGAGCTCTAGGATTTTCTGTTTCTCAGCGATACTACGCTAAATTAACTTTGCATATTCTATTTACAAGTATATTATAGTTCATGTATATGAGTAAATTACTCATGTATCTAGAAACATAACAGGTTTAATTAGGAATTCGTCTCCAGTTCGATCAGGAATTGTTTTCTTTGTTCTTAAAATTGTTCTCTTGTTTCTTCTAACCTGGGTACATAAAGAGGAAAGTGATGATTGTGAAAACAAAGAGATTTTAGTTCTTCGTCAATCTCATTCCTTGGGAGGTCATGTGGAATTGAACAGAAATTGAATTTTGGGAATTGATAAATAATAGGAAAGCTTGTGTGTGTGTTTTTTCAAGTTATCTAAGCACTTTGCAAACAACCCAACACAAAACAGCTTGGGAAAAACTTCGGAGTCTACACGTTGGGCTCCAACAGTCACATTGGATTTCTTGGGACCACTCATTGTGAGGCTGGTCCTGGACACCTGTCACAGGAGGGGGGTGGGGACAGTTTGGACTTTGTGGTCCTCTGTTATCCCACTGCCTCTGGATTACAGACCACGGCAAAGAACTCAGAAGACCCCCTTAGTCCCTTCTCTTTCCCTCTCCACCTCTGAGGCAGGACAGGTGACAAGCCAAATCTCCCAGCAGAGTAGGGACAACGTTTAGAACACAGCAAATTATCATAAACATCAAGCATGACACCTGAGTCCCCAGCCCCAGTGTTGCCAATGATCTGCCTTCTCTAGTACTGGTGACGACATGGACGACACTGCCCTCCACCGCGCCCCCCCCCCCCCCCTCCGCCAGCATGCCCCCAGAGGCAACCCAAGTGTCTTGCAGATTCCCACCTATAATACAAGCACATTCTTCCCCTTTACTCATAATAGTTTCTGTGCACACAGCTTCTCCAGAAGACGGTTCAGGTGGTGGGTCTAACACATTTCTCAATGGAAGGGCAGCCTCCTTGAAACAGCAGAGCACCTACTCTCACAGACTCACATTCTGGTCAGGCTACACCTGACTTCCTGAAGCGGCCGCCCAGGCAGTGGTGGTGGCAGTGGTCACAGTGGAGGTGGGGGACGAACTCTCGTCCCAAGGCTGAGAGGGGAAAGGACAGGTCTCACTACCCCATGATTCCTGCCTGTGTCCGTGGGAACATGGAATCCTCCCACCATCTCCATGTCTGCACACGGATTCGCTTCTCCTGTCAGGGAATCAAAGGAGGCGAACACAGCTGTGTGTCCATTTTCTTCTGTTCAGAATCGGCTACACCGAACGTTTCCACACTATCCAGGAATGTTTGACTTTCAGCCACTCGGTTTCATTTCAAACCAACACATGTTCTTGCTGCAGCAAAGCAGGGGTGCTGTTTGTTCCAAAAGGAACATACACAGCTGTGACATAAACACAAATAATTGGCTTTATGACATTCTTAATAAAAAAAGACATGTTGATTTTGTTGTAATGGCAAATTTATGGCATATCTTTCTGCTAAGTGAGAACAAATGTGGTCTAGGCCTGAGCATCCCTTCCGTAAACCAAGACTGCCCTCTACGGACACGCGGGCTTTCTCGTGGCCGCCCTCCCATCCTCCAGCTGCTCGGGCACCTGGGGAATAAGGGCCACTTTCTAAACTGAACAGCCTTCAGCTGAGAAGGGGCACTGTTCCTTCTTGCCACCCGTTTTGCAGCAGCTCGTGGGAGCAGATGTTCTCCATCGATTTCCATCAGAGCCAGGCTCCGAGATGGACACCCTCATCTGTGGCCCCGAGGCCTGTAACTCGGGATTCTGTGGTAATTCCCAGGGTGACAGCCCTCGAGAAGCAGCATGCCTTGGAAATGCCAACTACTACAGAGAGAGAGAGAGAGAGAGATGCTTGTGCGGAGAAAAGCTGGCCTCCACTGTCTCTGGGTCTAGAGAGAGATCTCTACAGTCAGGGAGATGGGTGAGAAGGCAGGAGACGGCTGGACCACGGCGGCAGCTTTTCAGAGTTGTAGAGTGGCTGCCATGTAACCATTTGCGAGGCTGGGCTGGAACACACAGGTGGATGGTGATCTGTCCTCATACAATGAAACAGGCTAGAAAAGCAGTGCTTCCTGCACGCCTGCAATCTCGATGAAACATGGGCAGGAAGAAAATGCCCCGGCGGCCGGGCCTGAGACACCAGCAGCACTCACATTCTGGTCAGGCTACATCTGACTTCCTGCCCATCAAAATACAGGGAGCGGAGTTTGCTATGCAGAGGTCAAGTCCACACAGGGTGCTCAGCGTGCTCTCAACGTGCCCAATAGACAAGTCTCCAGGGACATGAAACGAGAGCTGCAACCAGGGTTGCAACTTTGACTTCCAAGTACAGAACTGAGTCACAACCACCCCTGTTGTGACTCAGGTAAATACCTGAGCCTATTTCCCAAATAGTTGCAGCTGGTCAGTGGGAGTCTGAGCTGATCTCTACCCACTAACGCCACGTGCGGCCTGCTAACTGTGGGCTCCTGGGCATCTGTGCCCAACCCCCTGCTGTGTGGAGAGGAGGCAGCTTGGTGATATGATGAGAAAACGGGAAATCGCTCTCAGATTACCTCAATAGAGAAAGGTCTTGGGGAGCACTTACCTAATCAATAATAGTGCAAGAAATGGCCACTCGAAGCCAGCTCTCTCTCTGCTTCTGTTCATAACCCTTCGAGGGGACAAGCCTTTGAATAGAAGCAGGGCTGGCTCTGCCTGTTCCCAGCTGCCTGAGCGACCTCCCAACCATGGCAGCACTCCTTCCTCCCCTGGGGCTTCCTGCTGGTCTGATGCCCACCCTGGACCGCACAGGAAACCAGGAAATGTGCCCCAGTGGGCCGCCAGGGTGCATGGTTCATATTTCCGCAGTGACCAGGCACCGGCTGGCACTTGGGACTCACCCCCAGCTGACTCCTGCTGTCCTCAAACTCTTAAAGCTGGAATTCCACTTTCTGAAGTGAGGATATCAGAAGACAGTGCCGGGCATTGGTCCCCCGAGTGTTGGCTTAAGTGCAATGGAAGGAGGGGCCCAACTGGGACAAGAGGAAATGCCCATTCATTCTTTTTTTTTTTTTTTCCTTTTAGGAAATTCCTTCTTTTAAAAAAAAAAAAACACATTTCTTTATTAAGGTGTTACATATGTGTTCTTCTTCCCCCATTATCCCCCCCACCCCCCCACTCATGCCCTCACCCCCCTGTTGTCTGTGTCCATTGGTTAGGCCCATATGCATGCATATAAGTCCTTTGGTTGATCTCTCCCCCTTACCCCCACCCTCCCCTACCTTCCCTCCGAGGTTTGATGGTCTGATCGATGTTTCTCTGTTCTTAATGGCAGAGGAGTCTAGAAAGACAGGTCCCTCTTGCTAAAAGTGAAAGCCAAGTTCTTATCTTAGCGCAGGTCTCATTGGCTGTAAGAGGGAGGAACTCCTTGAAACTGCTCCAGGACACCTTCCCCAAGGCACACTTCATGGCCGGCACACTTGTCATGGCCACCTTGCTGGGATACCCATGTTTGTTCTTTTTCAGTTCATGTTCCTACACTGACTTCTGCTAATTAGTGTTACTTTCCCCAAACCACTTTAGCTGTGCATGTTGTCCTGGTTTTAAGTCTGCGGTATAGCATAGGTTGTGAAGTCAACATGAAGTTTGCATCCCCACCTATGTGTCAGGATCTCATGAATTTGAAAATGCATTGGATTGGATTTCTGTCCTTATAAATTAAACCAAATGTGGCTTTCAAACCCCCCCGCCCTCCCCCCACCCTGAACCCCTGTCCCCTTGGCTCTGCTGGCTTCTCATGGAACTGAACACAGTCAAACATTTCATTCGGATGGGGTTTCATTTTGTTCTGTTGCCAAACCCTGTACAAGAAGGGACTTTTTTAGCTTAAAAAATATATAACATTTTGTAAAGAGTTAGCACTCTGTTCATATTCTGGATGAAAACCATATTTGGAAATAAAGGAGACTCTCAAGAGTTTTAATAATTTGGAATTTACTGACCACATGGAACAACTCTTTTTCAGATTTGAACTTCATATTAATTTTTAATATTTTTCGATAAGACTTTGCACTTCTCAAAATAAGCGCACTGTCGTTAGAATGGACTGACAGCACTGTCCGAATGTGTGAAGATTGTGAGTTTTACCACTTCCTTAGGATAATTAAATGCACACCATAGGATCCTCTAACATAAACAGCATAAAGTCACTCTTCTTTGCAGAAGTTCCCACTCCTAGCAAGCGGCAGGCTTCTCCCTGGGCTCCCCAACCTCACCAGGCCTCGCAGCCTTTGATACAGGGGCAGTGGTGAGGGAAGCAGGCAGGACAGGGGTGCGGAGAGAGGGCAGCAAACTTGTTCTTAGAGAGCCAGAGAACAGGTATTTTTGGCTTTGTAGGCCTCATGGTCTCTGTCACAGCTACTCCACTCGCTGTGTAGCTTCAAAGCAGCCACAGACAATTTGTGGATGAATGAGAGAGACAGAGTTCCAATGTTGCTTATAAAGACACCAGGGATTCACCACCGCTGTGGCATGGGTCCCAATCTGAATCTTGCATGAGGCTGTGAGGCCAAAGCCAGGCCAGTCCACACCAAGAGCACACTGGGAGCCACAGGCCTGGGCTGACCAAGATCATCAGATTCCGGGCAGTGTGCTCAGAATCCAGGCTGCTGGGTGTTTCCTAAAACCTCCCCAGGGGATTTTAATGAGAATACAGCTAGAGACCTCTGGTAAGAGGAATAGCATGTGACACACATGCACACAGGAACACGTGTGTGCGCGTGCGCACAGACATGCATGTGTGTGCATACACAAATGCAGACACATACATGCACCACAGAGAGATGCACCAGACATACACTTACCTGCATACACACACACATACACATAAAGGCACATATGCATGCCCAAACATGCCATGCCTGTTGACATACACACACACACACACACACACACACACACACACACACATACACACATTACTCTAGTTGACCCAGTACAATTCTTGACAATCCAAATTAGGAAAAGGATGTTTTTTGTAATCACCCCTTCTATTAGACTCTGGAACAATTGACGTCCACTTTGACCATCGCAGAGAGGAAATGTACACAGCTCCCCAGGCCCAAGGAGAGCAGAGCCCGGAGTCCCACAGGCTGCTGTGCAGCTGCATGGACCCGCTCCCTGGGATGTCCTTCATCAGCCACACGGGAACTAGGAAAAGGGAAACCTGCTAACACGCTTGAGAATGTGTGGTCACAGGCCCACACGCAGAAAATAAGCACCTCAAACTTCTAATTCAGGAGGTGTGTAAAGTCATAGTGGCAACTCTGCCTTGGGGGTCCTGGAGAGGAACCAGCTTTCCAGCCACGCTGAGCTGGGGGTGGGTTGGGGGGGTAGGGAGGCTGCTCCATGTGGGCCCCACCATGTGGCTGAGAGCTGCTTTCCCAGCCGTCTTAGATTTCAGAAGGGATACACATCCTTCTTAGTCTCAGTCTCCGCAGAGTAAGGGGCAGAATTTATTAGAGTTTTTTAGATGTCTAACAGTTTGTATTCACAACATAAAATTTAAAAGATATAGTTCATCTAATAAAAAGTGAAAGCACATCTTTATACCCCCAACACATCACCTGGGCCTCAGAAGTGATGTCTAGTGATACTTGTTCTTCTGATCCTTCTTGCGTGTGCATGCATGTCCTTCTGTGATATTGTATAACCATATATTTAGAAATATGAGTATATTTCTAAGAAAGTTACCTAGAAATAGGTCGAAAATGAGATTGGTTTGTCATGCTGAGCTTGCCCATCTAAAGTCTCTATTTTTCTGGTGTCCAGGGTCACTGGTGAGAAATTTGATGCATATTTAGTTTTCCTCCTTTTGATTGTAAGCTGCTCACTTCCTCTGGAAGATATTGGGGTTTTCTCTTGTATTTGGTGTTCTGAGCTTTGGAAGATCGGCCCAGAGCGTAACTGTGGCCTCAGATCAGTTCTCCCATCATTAACCTTCTTAGCCCTCATTGAGTCAAAGCTGACCATTTGTTTCTCTTAAAAAAATTATGATTTTTTTAAATTATCCTCTCTCCACCTTTTTTTTCTCTCCTGGAAGTCCTGGAGAAACGCTGACACTGTGGGCTACGTGTCTACATCTTCTTACTCATGCCTGTGTGTCCTACGGGCTCTCTTCGATGGCAGCTTCCAGCTCACTGACTCCATTTCAGCCTTGTCCATACCCTGGGACTCCAGGAAAAGTGGAAGATCCAAATGCCCCCAGGCAGCTTTCTCGCTCCCTGAGTGCCCCCTGCTCCCACCAGCAGTCCTTATAGAAGAGGTAGCAATGCCCACTGTCCAGGACATTGTCTGGGGCTCACGGGAGGCCACTTTCCCCTTGACCATCCAGTGGGTCTTCCTGCCACATACATAGTCTTCTGGCTTGACTTGGATCAAGAACAAACAAGGGTGAAGTAAGTTGGGTGTTGAAGTACCTGAGGTGCCTGTGCACCGAGGCTGAGGGTCAGATCAGGGAAACAAAGCAGGGGAGACGTGGGAGGTGATGTCCACCTGAGAGAACATGCAGATGGCACCTCCGTCTACGGAGTAACGTGCATTGGCTGAAAGATTACACAGATTGCAGGCAGAGCAGTAACATCATCAGAGGGACACTTTAAGATGATATTAGAAGTTGGGAGAGTTTTTCTTATTTATAACAGAAAACCCAAAACCTTAAAGGAAAATCAGGTACCTTTTACTTTGTTGAGCTGTGTATTTTTGCATGGCAAGGACCCCTTCCAGAAATACAAACAGAGTAGTGAGACTGAGAAAATTGTTTGCAGATCCTATGGGAGACAAAGGGTTGATCTCCTTACTATACAAAACCCTCTTACTTCTTATTTAGAACAAGACAAGCAATCTAATGGGAAAATAGCAAAGAATAAGAGTCAGCCGTTTGCGCAGCCTCCCTGGCAAACACCAAATAAGGACTGAAAAGATGCTCAGTCTCACCGGGGGCAGCCAGACACAGCCCCAAAAAACAAAGAGCACGCCTCAGGGAGAGCAACACAAAACTCACTTTTTGCACTTCTGTGTGTTTCTGGCCAAGGCGTGAGTTGAAACGACCTTTTGAGAAGTGTATGGGGTCACATGTCTAAATTGAAAGTGGATTGTATTCGTTTACCCAGCAGCCACATTTGGGAGATTATCACACAGCAACATGAGCATTCGTGTGGGATGATCCACGTTTCAGGGTGTCTCTTAGATCAGTATTTGTATTGGCAAAAACTGGAAAAGTTCTTGAAATAACTTTCATTCCTGTAAAGCACTTGAACAGAGCTGGCACAGGGCCAGCACTCCAGACGTTTGCTTAAACACATGAAACTGCGGGTTTTTATAGTTTGGAGGTACCAACAGGCATTGTCAACAGGCTCTGTAACATGTCAGCTTTCAGCAGGAGGTGTTGACGGAGAAGCAGCGAGACGGGCACTGAGAGGAAAAAGGGAGGTCTGGACACAATGAGTCCTGCTTTTGTTTAAAAATAAGAAGAGAGGAAGACCACTGGGATGTGTGATTTAAGCTGCGCGTGTGTGTGCACACATGTAGAGAAAGGTTCGGAGGACAATAGCGGGTTTCTGGCGGTGCACCTCAGAGAGACGGGCTGGGGACGGGGAGGGAGACGGAACTCCCTCACCACATGGTTTGACTTGCTACAGTGAACATACACTGCTCTGGTAATTAAAACGTCGACTAACACAAAACAAAACAAAAATTAAATGGAGTGAGAAACCGTCATAATAGTTTAGATTGCTAGGTCAGACGCGTGGTCTCAAAACCAAGGGTAGCATGCAGGCTTTTTTTTTTTTTAAAGAAAACAAAGACCTCCCCCCCCTGGGGTATTAGTTTGATTTGGGGCCAAACCGTTCAGTGACAAAAGCGGGTATTTCAGGACGGAGGAGGGTGGTCAGCAGCAAAGACCAGTTTGCACATAAAATGGGATGTGTGTTCCAAAGCGACCATGAAGCCGATGACCTCCAGAGGACAGCACAGCATGAGGGGCCAGGAGAAGCAAGGGGCCCATCGTTGTGTCAATGCTGCCCCATCTCCCACCGTGACTACCGGCAGGAAAGCTACCGAGGAAGGAGGCACACAGCTATTCGACCCCTCTTTTGTGTCTCCTCCGTGTTCCCTCAGGGCCAGTCCTAAGGGTCGGGACACCAGAGCATCCGGCCCTCCCAGTTCTTCCTTTGTAGAAGGGATGGGGAGGAATAAAATAGTCACTCTAGCCAGGATAAGTTCTATGGGGTGGGGGGAGGGGGAAGAGATGGGGGCACTTTCCACTGTCAACAGAGGGGTCAGGAAGGGCTCCTGGGAAGGTCCCCTTAGAGGGAGGCCTGAGGGGAGAAGGGAGCCACAGACACCTGGGCAGAGACCGGGCAGAAGGAGCAGCCAGGGCAAAGCCAGGCTGGAGCCTGAGACCTGGAGAACAGAAGCCAGAGGGCAGAGGGAACTGGGAAGAGGTGGGAGTTTGAGGGGCGGTTGCTGTGGGCTAGGGAGTGTTTTCTAAAATTTTGCACAGACATGGGACAGGCTCTGCACAGATCCCCCTGGGAGCTGGGATGGGACTGGACCTCGGGCACCAGGGAGAAGGCAGGATTCTGGGGAAGGAGCCTTTGCAGGGCTGCAGGGGACAGGGGAAGGCATGGGGGGCTGGGGAGGGGGTACCCTGAGGAAGGGGCTCCCAGGGCTTCAGCTTCCCTGTCTGTCAACACTCGCCCCAGATGGTCCCGCTCATGTGCTCTCTCTCTCCATCTCCCTCTTCCCTCTCCTTCCACTTCTCTCCCCCAATTTCTAAAGATTTGGCAGGTCTCCCTGGCTCCTCCCCTAAGAATAACTTCCTTACAATATTTCTCAGGGAAGATAAACAGTCAAAACACCGTGTTGTCAAGTCACTGGAAAATAATGCTTTCCTCCCCGGGGTCTTGTCACCAATTTGATACATAATTAGGTTCTTTTGTTTTAGCCTGTTTTCCATTTTCAGGATTGCATTTTCTTCTTTTTGCTCAAGTTTTTTCTTCATTTGTACAAAGCGCAGATCACTCCAGAGCCAGCACACACCAGGCTGTGTTGGGAGACTCGCCCCTCCCCCAGGAGAACATCACTGACTTTGGTCCTAGTCTCCCAGTGCTTCCTTCTGCAGTGTGCACGAATGCCTGCACGGATTCCACGTCATGGCTGTAACTCAGTCTTCCATGCCCGGGTCACCGGGGCAGAGGTGACCATGCCCAGCCTGCTGGCCAGTGTGCAAGATGAGGGGGCAGGCAGCTGGGTCCCGGTGCTGAAAGCTGGGCTTCTGGGTCCTCAACGGGGCTATAGCCAGAGCCCCTGCCCAGTCTCTTCATGTTGGCCTGGATTCCAAGATGGATGGCCTTTGGTGACCTAGCTTTGTAAAGTCACCCAGTGTCACTTCCTCCCAGTCGAGTGCCTGGGCAGAGGTAAAGGTGGGAACAGGCCCCAGCCGCAGTGGCCTTGCCATCATGAGGGACGTGCAGGGCGGGCGCGGAGGCAGCACCTCTGGGAAGCGCACCGTGCACCACGTCACGTGTGTGCGCTCTTTCCACACCACGGCTCCCCTCCACGTCCTTGTGGTGGCTTCACACCCTACAAACTGCCAGCGATGAACCCAGCAGAATCGGTGGGCCTTCCCCGGCGCAGCTGTAAGAGGGCTTGAGGAGCGGGGTTGCTGGGCCACGGGGGCAGGAGGGGGCGCTGTTTGGGTTTGCCTGTGGGTGCATCTGGAATTTCACTGTGACGCTGGTTTTCTTTTTCTTTTTTTATAATTGAATTTGTTGGGGTGACATTGGTTTGAAGCCATACAGGTTTCAGGTGAACAATGAATAAAATTTCATCTGCGACACAGATTTTCTTTTCCAGGGGAGAGGGTACAGAGCCAACCTCCGTGTGTGTTTTCCTTGTGAGTGTTCTCCTCTGTCAGGTGTCCCGTCAGCTGCCTTATTATTACTGTTATTATTATCATTGAGGTGTAAATGGCATATAACATTATGTTAGTTCCAAGTGCACATTGTAATGATTCGGTGTTGTATAAGCCCTGTGAGGCTTTTATGCATCTTTGTATTGGGTCGTCTATCTTTTCCTTATATATTCTGAAGCCTGTTGTCTGTTTCTGTCATCAATGTGGCTCTTGTTCTATTATTGCTGCCCTCTTTAATAAGCCCTGAATAATAATAAGCAAAGCTGGACCCAGTCTCTAAACAAATAGTGAGTGTATGCAACGCGGAGGTGCTGGCCTGAAGCCCAGGCGTGGCCCAGCCCTAGCCTCTCCGTGGTGACACAGCCCAGCAACATCCTGTGCTGGGGGAGCAGCTCTCCCGGCTTTGACTGCGACACCGGGCATCCGATGCCTCGTTCACAGCAGAGCATAAATACTTCACTAAAGCCTGCATTTGTCATTTGTGCACAACACTCCGGAGCTCATGCAATATGAACTATGGTTTGTAATGGCCTTCATGTGCAGGTCTTTGGGGAAAATACTGTTTTCAGGAAGACAAAGCAAATTGCAGGCATTCCTAAAAGGGCCAGACTCCTGTCCACAGAAATACATTGAACCTGACAAAGTTACTCTGATGATCTCTCGTGTTGTCTTTCATTGGGCACAAAACGAGGTCTGCCTGTCAAAGTCATGTGTGGCCAAATGTCCTGGCACTGGAACCCCAGGTAGAGTGGCTAGAGACTCCAGGAGCAGAACCCAGGTGTTGTCTAGGGAGTGGGAGGGGTGGGATGACCACACACAGTACTTCTCCATGGCAGGGGAGCAGTGGTCGGCGGAGCCCTCCTAGGCCTCTCCTGAAACAGTACTCATAGTGCCTGGGAACCTCGGCTTTCGGTGCCAGCCTGACCCCTCCTCGGCCCCTGGTGCCCGTGAGCTCAGGAGAGGGTTGATCACTGTAGTCCCGAGCCCCAGGCGTTCCAGGCCCTGATCTTCCAACCTCTCCAACTCTGAGCGAGGGCTCCAGGCTGCTAGCCTCTTCTCAGCTCCTATGCACAAACGAGGGATGAGGAACCAGCCTAGTGACTGGTTCCGAGTCCTGGGCACCTTGCACCTCGGCTAGATAGCAGGTGCCTGACTGCCCTGCCAATGACTGGGGCTTATTCAGGTTGCAGGCAGAGGCTCTATTCTGTGCCTCCCCATCTCCTGGTCTGGAGGGCCCAGGACTGGAGACTCACTGAACCTCTGCCCTGACTTCCACACTGCTGGGTTAGTCTTACAGAATCCGGTCCACCCTGTGACCTTATTTGAACTTGGGGTCTGGAAGAGGATCTGGAAGACTGAAGAATGGGAAGAAAATAACTGCTTATGAGCATTTCTGGTCCTCAAGCCCCTATCCCTGTGGGGCCATGACTCAGCCCCCCATGGGGTGGGGGTGTTGGCTCTGCCCATGGTGAGCACCTGAGGGAGCAGCAGCTGATGGGCTGCCATCCTATTGTTGACAAAGCTCATATAGTCACTGGAGGATGGTAACAGCCCACCTTACATCTGAGAAAATGGGAAATAAGAAAAATTAGTTGACGTGCTCAAGGTCCTAGCCCACGACTTCATGCACAATGAAGACATAACCAAGTCCCAACGTGTTGTAGTACATCCAGGGTGACCATGTCCCGGTGCATTCCCTGCAGCTCCTGGTCCCAGGAACCAGCCTGCACAGGAGCTGGGCAGTGAGAAGGCCACTCCAGCCCCACCAGCGTTCACTGTGCCTACTCGCCCTGCAGGCCCAGACATTCAGGAATCCAGTGTTGAGGCCCGTGGGCCTGGTGTCAGCCCCCTGCCAGTCCAGATACATGGAGGCTGGGTCCAGACAGAGGCTGCCTCCTCCCAGGCTGGATAGAGAAGTTTTAACGCCCCCACCCTCACCCAGGCCTTGCTGGGCTCCTGCTGGCTCAGGCCTGCCCGCCATGCCCTGTCTGTAACGCAGCCTGCACACCACAAAGCCCACATCTTTCTTCCCTGGCTTTTTTTTTTTCTTTAAGAGAAAATGGAAAGGAATTTTTTTAAAAAAGAAGGAAAGACTAAGAAGGAGATGCAGGAGATAAAGGGCACATGTGGGTGACAAAGAAACTATGACATAGTCAAATTTTATTAATGGCTCACCCATATGCATTCAGAGAATAATTAACTATTCACAGGTGAAGTCAGCTGATAGGAGTGGCTGTCTTGAGCAAATCGAATGAGCTCCGATTATATCAATAGTTTTCAACCAGTGTCCCTGGTTATCAAACCATCAAATAAATTTGTCCACTCTCTTCCTTTGGGGGGAAAAACTTTAATTATCCAGCCCCAGCGTATGGCAGGTCATTAATAAAACCTAGTTATCAGGCTGCAGGTTCGGGAGTTTTACTGTTATCCATCTTTTATCTAAATAAACATTTGGGAAATGTCCTTAAAATTATTACAGTTACTTTGCCCCTGCCCACAATAGGAATTTCTAAATGGAGCCCTCCGCATTAGACACACAATGCGTGGCGTCTGTCCACCCGCGGCCTCCGGCGGATGGATCCCTGCGCCGGGCTGCGCCTGCGTTGATGGATCGGGACCTGCAAATGCAGATAAGGGGGCACCGCCGCCCGCCCGCTCTCCCTAATGTTATTTACGTGCCTTTATGTTATGCATGCGTTCCTGATTTCCATGCCACATAGATCAATGACAAGCGGAAGAGCCGAACGGCCAGTAATAGCACAGAGCAGGGCCCTAGGTCTTCCTTCCCAGTGCAGGATCCAGACAGTGTTCTTCATTAGAGGAAAGAATGAGTGCCTCAAAAAGCATTTATTATTCCATTTCCAATAGAATGAAGGTCACTCTAGAGAAACCTCCAAGCGTGGTCTATTGTGTTACTACATACAAAAGCACATTACTTTGTGGTGTGTGCTTACCCTTGGAGATTCCGTGCTCCGGGCAGGATTTGCATAACCCACACCAGGCAGGAGACAGAATAAACAACACCTACCCACAGTGCCTGCCCCGGGGCAGCATTTCCCCTGTGGTCACCCCACTTCTGGGCACCACGTGTAGGGATTTCAGCCCAGACAAGTTGGAGAGGACCCTGCTTCCGAGCACAGACAGGATGAACCAAAAGTAGAAAAGCAAACTCGCCCTTTATTGAATATGCCTGAGAAAGGGCGGTAGAAACCATAATGCTGGGTTTATTTTATTTCTCCCCTCCTCCGGTCTATCAACAGTTGCCTAAATTGCTGGATGGAGACAAAAGTCAAGGAAACGTGGTTGCTGGGATATTTACCATGCAGAATGTATTCCAGGTGGTCCGGGTCTGAGGTTCTATTCTGAATGGTCCAGGCCTGAGGTCCATATTCCGGATGGTCCAAGTTGGATGTTTTATTCTGATGTCCCAGGCTGGAGGCTCCTATTCCCGACAATCCAGGCCAGAGGCTGTCAGTCCTTCACCAGCTCAAACCACCAGAGGCAGCTCACACTCAAGTCGGTGGGGACGGAGCGGTCCTAGCCCTTTCTTTTTCCTTCCCTCATGCAGATATTAAAGGTGAAAGCAAGCTGTTGGCATAGCCTTACACTGAGACTGCTACAAGAAACGTGTTTGCAGGCATGAAAGGTGGGATGTGATCAGAGCCCCTGCCCACGTGGCCCCTGAGTGTGGAGTTTGGGGTGATCAAACTTAACCAATCAGAGCAGTGGCCTCAGTCCAAGCCCGGAAAAGGACAGGTGGAAATGGCTGTGGGTGAGCAGTGGCAGCACGGGGATTCCTAACCCCGGTACGGAGCCTAATTTAGGCTCTCATTTTCTCATGGAGGCTGTGGGCCGTTGGGAACTCAGCCATGGGGAGTGATTGGTCCCTTTGGCAATTGATAGGCACTCAGGTTGTAAATCGCCCAAATAAATTCCCCAGGACCAAAGTGTTAAATTGTTTTGCACATGGTGTTTACAATGCACATTTAAGAATAATTTCCACTTCCTTTATTGGTAGTTTTTTGTTCTCCCATAGTTACCTCCTGGCTCTGTGGAGTCCCCTGACGTGGAGTGACTGCTCGCCATGGAGATGCAGGACAGGTGAGGAGCTCTCACTGAACGTCGGGGTCTGCGTTACTGGGGAAGAGCTGCGGAGGACTACGTGAGTGCACATTTGTTAAACCGGGGAGGGTTTGCTTTAGTCTGAAGCATCTGTGCTCCAGCATCTAGAACTGCGCCCAAGACAGTGGCACAAGCCCCATGCACCCGGCCTCAGCCACGAGGTGCTGGGTCCCGAAGACCTTGTGCAAAAAACAATAAGATGTAAAATAGCTATTGAGTACAGGTTGAATTATCTCATTTTGACTATACTGAATCACACCTGCTTCTTCTCGCTAAAGTAGTGCTGTGGCTGGTGTTATGTTGCTGCTGGACTGCAGGGTCTATACATCTCAGGAAGGAGGGATGTCTTTCACTCGGTGAGGAGAACTGAACCCAGCCACCCTGTGGGCACCACTGCCAGGAACCCAGCCTGGGACTCAGTGGACAAACGAGGCCAGTTGCAAAACGTGGCCCAACTGGGAGGGAGGAAGAGAGAGAGAAATGAGACAGAGACTGAGACTGAGAGGTTGAGCAAAGCTGACCAGCGTCATCATAGGGCTTAGCCAGAATCCTTAGATCCTTCCTCAAATTCTGATGCCTCTGGAGGAGTGTGCCAGCCAGGAGGGGTGACACGCAGGTTCCTGTGCATGTATCTTAGCATATTTCTGTAAGAGGCCTTCAGGCAGATGGGGGGCGGGGCACAAGCGACCTTCTCTCTCACTGGACTCAGGACTGGGGATGGGTGGAGAGCACAGATGACCCTTCCTGACACTACATCCCAGACACATGTGAGGCTGACACAGGAGGTATGAGCACATCCTCATTCACAAGCAGATTAACCCCCACCCGCCCTTCGATGCAGTCTTTTTGGTTATGAGCCTCTAGTTCAGCCGTGGGCAAACTACGGCCCGCGGGCCGGATCCGGCTGTTCTATCCGGTTCTCTTGCTTTCCCCTCCGCTCCTTTACTTTGAATTTATATTAGTTCACACAAACACTCCATCCATGCTTTTGTTCCGGCCCTCTGGTCCAGTTTAAGAACCCATTGTGGCCCTCGAGTCAAAAAGTTTGCCCACCCCTGCAGTTCCACCCCTTCTATAATCCATCTTCCTAACAATGCGTCCTTTTTAATCAATGTGACTTAAAATTGCAGCTGCTTGTGAGTTTGCAGGATGCGTGTGTCTGCTCCGGCTTCACCTGCTGCATCCTGGCTGTTCCATGTTTACTTTTCCTGTCCTGGCTACGTGCTCAGGCCCATCACTTCTTATTTTGCAATTATGCCTGCTCTGCTCGCTGCACACTGTCTTTGGTAGTTATATAATTAAAGAGCAGAGACTTTTTCCCTTGGCTGCACAAGGTGAAAAATGTTAGCTATTTCCACACTTCAGAGACCCAGCTGCTACAAGCATTAAAAATTACTTAAAACATAAATTTATGGCATTGTGATCACAATGGATTGTGTTCTTGTAAATGAATTGCACTGCAAACTGCTGTTTTAAATTAAAATATAGCTTATTAGGAATGGCAGGAGAGTAATACAGAAGGAAGTAAGGTTTCATATAATTGTCCCCAAAAGCCCATTCCTCCAAGAAGTAATGGCAAAGGATGTGCCAGAAGCAGCGACGACTTCCTGGCTGTGTTGGACTCTGGGGCTTCCTTCCTTCTTTCTCCCCCCACCACCTCTCCTCACCTCCCACCTGCCCTCAGCTTTTTGGGAGGGTTGATGCCACGCATTGCTCTGAGGTAGGCAGTGGACATGCTAAGATAAATAAGATGCCGTTGTTCCCTCACACCACACAGGGTCTATTGGAGGGCCAGGTGGTCAGACAATGGGGAAGGGGCAGCGATGCCGCATGTGGGGTAGTCTTTCAGCAGCTGAGAAGAAGCAAGAACATTCAAGGACACACAGAGGAGATGGGGACCTGATTAATTAATCTAAGCCAGCAGCTGCCGAGGCTGACAGGAATTGAGGTTGTCAAGGAGGGGTTTTCAAGAGGCGAAATTTAACCCTCTCTCGAGCACTTTTGGAAAATGGTTGTCTATTCTCTACTTGGACGCTTCCAGTGGTAGAGACGTTGCCACTTTGTGAAATATCCCCTTTCATTTGTGGACACAAATTGAAATCTTCTCCCAGATAAACAGCCTGAAAAATCACATCTTCAGTTTGGACACTTCCACCTGGAAATGTTTGGGTGACTTCCAAGAGATGATGCATGACAGGTGCACATCCTGGGCACAGTCCGAATGGCCAGGGCATGTGGACACGAGATAAGAGGAGCCCATGGAAGGACGTGCTTGTGTATAAGAAGTGGAAATAAAGTTGACCCAATCAAGGGCACTTACAAAACCAGGGCTTGATCAAAAAGGCAAAGCAGGCTTTTGGGAGGTTTGTAAGCAATGGAGTGAAATGGAAGCATTTTAAGACGATTCATTTACTCTCATATTGGATGGAGAGCGTGGAAGTCACCTAATCCAACACCACACAGGCTAACAGCTCCCACAAGACTCCTGCCTAGTGACTGCATAGATGCCCCCGCCACAGGGGCTGAGCATCTGAGCAGGGCTGGCTGCCACGTCACTTTCTTCAGCCAAAGCAACCCAAGCGTCGTGTCCTCCTGCTCCTTCCATATCCTGCCACTCCTGTTCCAGGTGCTTCATCACACATCAGTCCAGAAAGTTTAGATGTAACAGAGAGGGGACTGCTCATTAACATATCCCCACACTTCCAGGCATCTAGTTAGTAAGAGATCAATGCCAGATGTTATATGAGGCAAAGAGGGCACAGGGTTCTTATATAAAGGAGCCTCAGTTGAATGAAGGGAGATGGACCAGTGAAAACAGGCATGCCATATAGGCCAGGACCCGGGTCTGCAAGGGGCAGTGGGTCCTCAGTGGAAATATGGCTCCACCAGGTGGAGAGATGTTTCCAAAGCCTGAAAAAATACGTGGATCTCAGATGTTGTCTTGACAGATGTGCAGGGCTCGCCCTGGAAGACAGGAGCAGGAAAGTCTCCCAGCAGAGGGAGAAGCAGGACTTCTGTACTGAGAGAGGTGAGAAACACAGGAGATGAGGAGTAACAATGCCCAGAGGAAAGGAGACATCAGACTCACATGTTTTGATTCTCTCTCTGAACCTGGAAGAAAGGAAGGAGAGGAGACAGAGACAGAAAGTAATTTCTACACAGACTGTTCCATAAAATTGAGGAAGAAAGAATTTTCTCCCCCAGTGCATTTCATAAGGTCAGCATTACCCTGATGCCAAAACCATGCAATGTCTTACAAGAAAAGAAAACTACAGAAAAAAAACTTTCATTAATATAAATGCAAATTTTAAAAATAATGTAAACTACTTAAATCCAACAATTTATAAAATATGATAATACATCATGGCCAAGTCCATGCCAATATTGTGAGATTGGTTTAACTTTTAAAATCCACCAAAGTAATTAATAAAGAGAAACTCTGAGAATCCAAGATGGTGGTGGAGTAGGTGGAGGCCACACTCATCTCCTCCAAGGTCCAAACTGGAACCAGGACTAAATTTCACAATAATCACCCTGAGTGACCAACTGAACACTAGCTGAAGGGAAGTCTTATAATCAAGAAGAGAAGCCACAGGGCTTTAACTCATGAGTGGGGGAGGGGGGGGGCGGGACAGCTGTGCCTCCCACACTCTCCTGCAGAGCTGTGCCTGGTCCCCTATCATCTTACCTGGAGATCAGTGAGAAGAAATTCTGTTTCCAGTTTGTCTGGTAATGACACAAACAGCAGTGTGGCCAGGTTGTGAAATGAAGAAAGGATGATAGGTTACTTCTGGTAAATGAACTGCTTCATGAAAGTGGTAGGGGACTGGGGTCAACCAGTTGTATTAGTTCCGGGGGTGAGGTGGCGGGGGAGCATGTGTGGGGCTTGTCTTCCCAAGACAGATGACTTCCATGCTGCAGACCTCCTTGGGTTCTCATGACCTCGCCAAGGGACCAAAAAATTCTCCCAGTTGGGGCCCCAAACGTAAATCATGGAGGACAAAAGTGCTGCTTTGGTCATGTCCTTGAGAGAGAGAAATTGTGACACATGAGGGTCTTACAGGTAATGGAGAACAATACAGTGAGAGGTATTTTCTGTAAGTGGGGACCCCAGGTGAAGACCTGCCAGTCCTGAGTGTGAGGGGCATTGTGGCAGAAGTCCCTTCCCTCATCTCATCCACGGGTACCACCAGCACTTACTGCCTAGGACAGGAGGGCTGCCAAGGGCAGGTCCTTGTCTGGCTTTTGGCAGAGGTGATTCCAGCAAGATGCACAGTGATCCCCAACGCCCACTGTCGTGTGGTTGCCTCCAGCACCCTGGTCGCCCTGCCCACCTGGGCAAAGACAAGCCACCTGGACGGGGCTCAGCAAAGGAGGACTGGATGTGATGTGCGCGATGGATGACAGCAGTTCCACTTGACTCAGCCTTTTGCTTCTTCCAGATGAAAATCAGCCTGCTCAGATCACCTGCCCAAGTGCATACTAACATCTTCCGTGGAGAACCGGGACAAGTGATTAGGTTGGAACAACAGGAGGGGAACTTACAAAGGGGCGAGTCTTTGCTGAGTTTGAATTTCATGCCTGAAGCACTCAGCAGAAACCACACTCAGCCATTTCATCAATCAGCACGCCGCAGTTCCGCACTCCAGGTGGGTGAGACCCAGCAAAACCCAACCAGGCGTTAACACGCTCATCTTCTCTATGTGGCTGCAAATTCCGGTTGTCATTCTATGATTGAGGGTGCCAGATTAGTTTGGCTCCTTCCGTCCCTGCTCAGCTCCCCATGCACACACCCAACACACACAGTGACAAACCACAAAGACACACATGGACATACCACACACACATCACACAGACGCACACACACGACCATGTATAAGCAGAATATGGAAAGCTGATAATAAAATGAGTTCACTTTGTGTCTGAGAAACTTAGCTACAAACAGTAGCCCTCAAATATATTTGTTTTCCAAAAGTGTTTGCCATGAGTCCTCTCAATGGAAACATATTTTTCTTGGTAAAGAAAAGAAAATAACTTTCAAGGGGCTAGGTGTTCCTCCCGAGGCAGGAGAAGGGGTGCTGAGAGCAGCGAGGGTGTCCTGCACCTCCCCCCATGTGGATACCAGGCGCCTGCGCCCACAGGACACATCCCGCTCTGCACCCGGTGCACCCAGACCAGGAGCCTGTGTGTCAGGCTCAGAGGTTCCTTCCTGGGTCCCTCCCACTGGACACTCTGCCTCTGGAAAGGCCTTGCTTCTCACTCCATAACAGGTCACTCGTCACACTTCTCAGGGTCCTCACACCTGCCCAGCAGCTTCCCTCCCACATCCTGTGCTGGTGATAGTCCCACTTCACAGAGCGGCTGAGCTAATTAAAGGGCAGGTCTCCATATGCAACTCTGAAAACTCTCTAGGCTGGACAAACAAGGAATGCCTTCCATGATTGCTTGGGCATAGCATGGAGTGGGAGAGGCATTTGCACAACGCCAGCAGTAAATCAAAGATTTTGCAAATGTCTCTTTAGTCCTTACACAACTAAACCTGCAAAAATGCAGCACAGGCAGCCAAAACCGGTTTGGCTCAGTGGATAGAGCGTCAGCCTGCGGACTGAAGGGTCCCAGGTTCGATTCTGGTCAGGGGCATGTGACTTGGTTGCGGGCCCATCCCCAGTGGGAGGTGTGCAGGAGGCAGCTGATCGATGTTTCTCTCTCATCGATGTTTCTGACTATCTATCCCTCTTCCTTCCTCTCTGTAAAAAAAAAAAAAAAAATCAATAAAATATATATAAAAAAAAAAATGCAGCACAGGCAGTCCAGATGGGCTCAGGTGAGAGGTTGGTGGGGCCATAGGGACACCAGGTAACTGCAAAACAGGCATGGGAGGGTGCTTCTGGGAGCTTATAAGTGGGTCCCTCTGTGGAAAACATCTCCTTGGCTTCCCCTCTCCTAACACGGCTTTACAGAGGGCTGAGGCCCAGGCTTCCCCTCCTCCATGGCTCACCCTGGCTGAGGCCCCACTGGCTTCTTGCACACATCAGCCCAGCCTCGGCCAGGACCCAGGGAGCTCTTCCTCCTGTCCCAAAGGCCCTGCAGTAAGTGTTGCCAACATTCACATTCTTGCTTTGCCAATGTCTTCAACTAGATGCCCAGAACAGAATGACATTTAGTTCTGCAAACACATGACTTCAAGGGTGAAAGTGAGCAATTCCCTGGACAGTTCAGTATCAGAAAGAGTCCATGACCAGTGGATGTGTTTCCTGCCCCCATCCTCCAGGTGGTCATCCTGACAAAGATTAGGTAACACTAACCATTATACTAAGCTGTAAAAACAATTAGCTCTGCACTGAGCATTACGGGAGGCCAATGGGACAACTGCACATTGTGTTACATCAGCAATCAGGAATGTGTCATGAAAACCTGCTAAACTGTTCTTGGGACGAGGGGCGTATGAGGGAATAGTATCTGTATCCCAAACCACTGATTAAACTTACTGACCACAGATAAGTGTCACTTCCCTGGGAAACACTGGAAAGATCTATAAGAAACTTTCTTATTGGCCATCTTATCAAGGTAAACCAAGTCAAACTGTGAGGTGATGGCAATGCTGGAGCCATCGGAGGGGCACCATCACACATGTTGGGAGAGAGGCACTCATCACATCTGCCTCGGAGGGGAGGGGTGCCCATCCACAGGTGCCGAGGGAAGGGTACCAGGGTGAATCCGGCTGCCCTATGGCTGAATTTCCTGGCCTTCTAGAGCTAGCTGGCTTCTTTCAGCAACTTGCCCTAGCTTCCCTGGCCATTGGGGAGGTGGGGCTTTTACTGGTTCACTCTATTTCTGCAGATTTGGGGGGGGGGGTACTTTGGGTTTTCTGCTGTGCAGGTATCGTCAACACAATTCTCTTTGTGAAGTTTATATGTCAAGCAAGCACACCTTACCCACTACCTAAGCTAAAACAAAATAGAAAATCAGCATTACCTTGGGCAATCTTTCATCTACAATCTAACCATCTGTGCATGTATCTCTGAAAAATAAATCATTGAATGTTGAAGCACTGAGTAGCGAGCAGGCATCCAGCTGTGCGTGGCCAGGGTGCTGCTGCCTTAGGAGAAGCCAAGAGAAGGGCAGCTGACCATCGGGGTCTGTCTGCCCAGGGAACTGACCACAGTGGAGGGAGGCAGTGTGTTCTGGGGAATGATAGTGCCCACAAGAAGCCTGCAAGCCAGGGCTATGACCAGCCACAGGCCAGGAGTTGAGGGGACTCTTGGAGACCAGGGCAGGGGGCAACAGGTGCGGGACCAGCACATTTCCTGAAGCTTGCTCCTTCATGTCATTTATGCCCAAGCCTGGAGATATGAGAGAAGGGCGGGGTGTGGCCCAGCCATGGGAAAAAGTGTTGGGAAGGCTGTGCTGGCCAGAAACCTGCCCTCTTCCCAGGAGCAAATGGGAAGGTGACAGTGGGAGAACATCAACAGAGGACTCTCCTTCCCTCCTTTCTTCATGGAGTCCCTCTCAAAATGCAGTTCAGCCCAGAGACGGCACCTGTGCAGGCTAAATGTTGTCCCTAGGCACATACTTGACCTCTTACTCTGCGGGGACTGGTGGGGAGTGTTGGATCTCAGTGGAGTTCGGACCAGGCCTGCCCAGGATCCAGAATCCAGACAGTGGTGCAGCTATTGGGGAAAGAGGATCTAGAAGGTCAGCAGGCTCCCCTTGCATCCTGCTGCCCCTGGACCTAGAGAGAGGGGACACTCAGGTGTACATTTCCTCGGAGTAAATGAGGCTTGAGGGGCTCTCCTGCCTGTTTCCACCCTGGTGGCAGCTGGGTAAGGGGGATCCACAGAAATAAGAGGCCATTTCTTCTCTTCGAGCTGCACTACCACAGATAAGACAAGTGTACTCTCCAATGATAAAAATAATAACTGTTGTTGTTTCTTCTAAGTGTCCATGTTGGGTCCACTGGTCACAGCTCTAGTTCACTCATTTTGTAGGAAGCAGCGGCCCAGTTTCCAAAGATTTGATGCAGATGGATTGAGGGGATTGGCATGTGGGGAGCTGTCCCAGGTGCTGAATTGAGTGGGGTGGCAGACCGGGATCATGCTATCCCCTGCTGTCAGACTACGGCCTAGCACTGTCCAGTGCTCACAGAGGTCAGAGTTCACTGCTATTGCAGGTGCTTGTGCCCATTAGTGTCGTAACTTCTATGCAGACTGAGCTTGAAGGTCTCAGGCACTGTGGCAGCCCGGCCCGACGCAATGGCTTGGGTGAGGATTCCCCCTGAACATCTGCACTGCCTGCTGCTGTCCACATGCCCAGACAAGATCCTCAGGCAGCATGTGTCCAGCCCATCTAACATGGAGTCAGCCACACTCGGGACCTTTGCCTCTCAAATCGTGGAAAACCTGAGTTACCACCTGATTGAGGAGAGAGCACCTCTGAACTCAGAGACCTGAGAGTTTGGGGCCCTGCAGACCCTGACCAGAGGGAGGCATGCACGTGGGTCCTGTCACTGCCCCATGTGGCTTCCACAGCCTGCAGGACATTGTGCCATGAGGATTAGAGAGAGCTTTGGTCACAGACATGAAAAGACAGAACGGAAGAAGAGAGATTGGGGACAGTGACAATGTGGTTTCAAAGAAGTGGGTTTGCATCAGTTCTATTAGTGACCATGGAAAGTGAGACTTTCTGACTGAAGTAATAATACTCATCAAGGTCACTTAGCAGTAACTTTGGGGAGGGAGCAATAACTTTGCCTGAAATCCTCTTTTCCTCACAGGGTCATCTCATATTATACTTTGAAGTACAGTGGATGCCTAATGTGACATCTACAATAGTTGGAACCAAGCAGGAAGTTGTCAAAACAGTGATCGGATTGGTTTGTAGTGGATGGTATTTTACACCAAGTGATGGACCACCCGCTCTGTATGAGCTTGCAGCTCTGGGGAGATGTAAGTTTATTTAAAGTTTACATAAGTCTGTGCAACAGAGATTCCTATAACCATCATGTTGGACTGCCTTCTGTTACTGTTGCAAGTTCAGGACCAGTCTATGCACAGTGTTGTCATGGGTGATGCTAATTAAGGCCCCTAGAGAGGGCTTGGTTTTTATGGCAAAACCACATGCTGCTGGAAGAAACCCAGGCAGGCCCGTGAAGAAACGGAACAAGATCTGGTTGGAAAATAACTCAGGCGAAACACTTGCCAGTTTCCAGTGGACAAAACCAGCACTGTTTGTTTCATGAACTCACAGCAAGAGGGTGGAAAACATTTAAGGAGTCTGGCAAGTGAAAAAATAAAAAGCTGTAGAAAACGGAAGACCTGCTGCCCTTGCTGAGGAGAGTAGGGCATTACAACTGAGATGAACCAGCAGGGCTGCTCAGATGACCGCTTTGTCTTTAGCCCCCCTGCAGAGGCAGGGAGCCAGCTCTCTAAGCATTTTGTGGGTGCCACCCCTCAGACACAGTCCCACCTCAGCACTCTGGCACCCTCTGGCCTCCAGGCATTGGTGTGCAGCTGGGGGCTCTGCTTCTCCCCAGATGCCATGTTGTTTTCACCCAGGGTGTCCAGTGTTCCACTTCCCAAAATACCTTTGGGATCAAAGAATCTGAAATCAATGAACCCTGTTGTCTAATCCTGGGCATCTGATCTGATGTTAAATGATGCAACCGCACCCTGGGTTCGGGCTTCCCACAATGCCAGCTTGCATCCCCAGGTGAGCTCTCACCACAGCAGGGCCAATGGTCGCACCCCTCTATCCCTGAGGGATTTGCACCTGCCTACTCACGGGAATCTCCTAATGCCTATGGGCTCATTTTAGCTGCTCAGGACCCATGCAGCCTCCTGAATGGCCCAAACGTGGGATCCTGTGGCAGATACTAATAGCAGCAGACTATTTTCATTTCTCAAGTCCCCTTCAAATTAATAAAAGTGCCCCCCTTCTGTTTTTCATCCACAAGGACACTCCCTTTGCATATTCATTTAATGTTAAATTGATGGATTAAATTATACCAAGCTCAAAATCAATCCTGCGCATATCCATTAGAAAGGACCGAGTCCCTTGGCGGGGACAGAGCACATAAAATGCATTCAGGGACACTGATAAGTCCAGGCCCATCATATGTCATTTTAAACAAAGAGCAAAGAAAGCCCTTTGGAGAGGCTCTATCAGCTGTTAAACAGAGACGCCACGTGCACCGGGAGATGGATGGCCCTCCCTGGGCTGATGATTGCAGGGAAATGCTTCCCCGTGTCTCTGTCACAGTTCACAGGCAAACAGATGCCTCTGCGCTGAGCTTTCCCTTTGTCTTCCTCAGGCGCAGTCAGTTAACAAGTGCCAGGCGAGGACCTCCCACTCTGCCCAGCTTAGCAAGTAGACACACACGGTGTGTGCCAGAATCCTGCCTTTCCATCTCCCTGAGCACCTGAGGCAGATGTGTGTAGGTGAGTAGTTGACTCCCTTTTCAGGGTGAGCCCCTGAGTACAGGAGGGGCATGCAGGGCTGCAGAACAAGGAGGGTAACTGCCCCGGCCCGCGGGGCAGCAACGAGGGCACGCAGGAACCACCTAAGAGAATGAAACAAACAAGGAACGCGAAGAACAGAGGCAAGACAAGGTTCTGATCAAGCCTCGTTTTTTTATTCAAGTGTTGCGGTATATAAGCACTCAGGAGGGGAGGGGTAGGATAAGGAGTTGCCATGGGATGATTGGTTGGGGACTGGGTATCTGTCCTAGCTGATTGGTTATTCTGACTTGGGGGGTTCTTCTGGCCCTTGGGCGAGTGGGCTTTCTTTGTCCTTGCTCTTTGTCCTTGCTCAATCAGGAAGTAGGGCTGACCAGGAAGTAAGACCAAATTCTGCTTTTATGGCTCCCGGCAGGTAACCAAAGCCGCTGCTGAAGTGGGGTGGCTCATGACCTCAGACGGGGAGATGACAGAGGGCCATTCTGGGTTCTCTTTGAAAACTTTAATTCTGAATCTAGTTTTAGGAGTGAAACACTCCAGAACAGCTCTTCCATCATCTTTCCTTCTCTCCCTCTTATGAATTTTCCTATCTTTCCCCATTTAGCACTCACCTCTGTCCACCTTCCAAGATTTTCTCCCACTCACAGCTGAACATAAAGGCAGAGAGCCAAAAGCACAATCATGATTGGGACATGTCAAAGTGGCTTGAAGGAAGGCACAGTAGAACCCCATCAGGACGTTTTCTATTTCTCCCACATCAGACTTTCCTATGCAGCCTCCATCAAATGGCAGTGTCTCTCCATGAACACCAGGGTTTTACTTATCAAATGTTTCCACTAGTTGGCTCCAAGTAACTTTCTTCATCAATGGAAGTCTATATATATATTGTACTTTTTAAAAAATTATTGGAACTTCTCCTTCCAAGTAAGATGTAACAGATATCAGCAGGGTATATAACTGTAAAATCTAAAGGGGAAAAAACTGGAATATATTACAAAAGTAATCATTTTAAAGACTTTATAGAGCAGTAAAAGCAATGTTGGTCTAGAAAAACTAAGTGAAATTTCCTGTTTTTCTCTCAGTAGTTATGAGACATAATTCCAGCAATGTGAAGGGTCTGCAACAAAGATGCCAGCTCTTGCTATCAAGGTGTTTGCCAGATTTTAAAATCCAAGGAATATGGGCAATGCAAGGTGAGTTGAATCTATAATGACAACCCAACCTCAATTCAGTTTATTTCCTATTTGGGGTGATGTGATCATCCCTTACCCTGTCTGCCCAATAGAAGAGCAAACAGACTGCCTCCAGAGGAAAATGACATCATTAGACTCAGTAGTTCTTTTAATCATATTATCCAGCTTTTGAATTGTTTCAAGTTTTGTGAGAAATGTAAAGCAGCAAAAAAAAAAAGGTAAGTAGTTAATAAAAAGATAACAGAACATAGAAAAAGATTTATAGATACTTCAGATTTGAGAGTTATCAAGCAAGAATTTTAAAATAACTCATAAACATAATAAAGAAAATAACCAAAAAAAGGATTAAAAATAAGAAATTTCAATAGAGAATAGACATCTACACAAAAGAATCAAGTTGACATTCTACAAATAAAAATACAATATTTGTATTTAAAATTAGGTCAGGAGTGTTCAATAAGAGACTGGATATTGTTGAAAACAGGATTAATTAACTGAAAGACAGATCAATAAAAAAGTACCCTGACACCCAACAAGAAGAAAAGAATAAAAAGAACAAAATAGTGTAAAAGACACCTGGGAGGTGATTTATTAAGAAATCCCATCCCATGCAGAGAAAGGGATAGATGGAACTATATTTGAAGATATAATGGCAGAAATTATTTTTCAAAATAAAAGATATCAATTGAAGAAACTTCATTAACACAAATCTAATAAATACAAAGAAAGCCACAGCTGGATGCATTATAATCAAACTATTAAAAACAAAATACAAATTAAAAAATCTAAAACCTAACTAGAGGAAAATGACATGGTACTTTCAAAGGAGAAAAACAAGACTAATGAATGACTTTTCTCCCAAAACTATGGAAGTCATAGGACAATAGAATTCTATCTTTACAGAAAGAAAAGCAAAAAACTACCAGCCTAGAATTTCATACCCAACAACATATTTTTAAATTATATGTTCACTAGAGGCCCGTTGCACCAAGATTCATGCAATAGGCCTTCCTTCCCCTGGCTGCCGGCACCGGTTTTCCTCCAGCACCCGGGACCCAGGCCTTCACTCTGGCCACCGCCTTCCATCTTTGCTCTGGCCAGAGCCTTCAGTCTTTGCTCTACTTAAGTGCCATTCCTGTAGCTCCCTCCACCCCCCGCCGTCCCCCTCATAGCAGGTGTCCCACCCCACCCAGCCACTCCGCACCTGCATGCATGCTGCCCAGAGGCCCGGAGCAGCTGGGGGGCGGGGGGCGCCACCATCTTTGTCTGGTTAATTTGCATACCCACTCCTGATTGGCTGGTGGATGTTGCGGAGTGACGGTCAATTTGCATGTTTCTCTTTTATTAGTGTAGATACAAAATAAAGTTTAGAAGATTAATCTCTGACAGATTTGCATTACAAGGCATAATAAAGCAAAATTTTGGCTGAAGGAAGAAAAGGAAGTGTACATGAAGCAATGAAGAGAACCAGAAAGGATAAATTTCAGGATAATATTGATTTTTTAAAACAATAACAATAAAGACATCTTGAAGTGTTTCTAACAAAGGTAAAAATAAAGTATAGCACCAATGGCATGAAAAGCAAGAGTGGATACAAGATAAGAAATTGTATGACAGTTATCATTTGCTCAGGAACTGGTAAAAGTACTAACTTAAGGTATATTTTTACAAATCAAGTATGCATAAAATTAAATAGAAATTAAAGATATATAACTATGATACCAGTAAAGGAAAGGGGGATAAAATAATAAAAATACTTGGTTATTACAAAAGGAGAGAAGAAATAAAAGACATTTAGAACAAACAGAAAACAAATCATAAGCTATCAGATTAACCACCCAACTATTACTGTAATTAAATTAAATGTTGATGGACTGAAAACATTAATTATGATAAAGCTTGTCAGACTGTTTATTATAAATAAAAATAATAAAAATATTCCAATGTGTTCCTTATAAAAGACTAGAGGCCCGGTGCACGAAATTCGTGCACGGGGGGGGGGGGGAGGGGTGTGTGTCCCTCAGCCCAGCCTGCACCCTCTCCAATCTGGGACCCCTCGAGGGATCCCCAATGGGATCGGGCCTGAACGGGCAGTCGGCCATCCCTCTCACAATCCAGGACTGCTGGCTCCCAACTGCTTGCCTGCATACCTTCCTGATTGCCCCTAACTGCTTCTGCCTGCCAGCCTGATCACCCCCTAACCACTCCCCTGCCAGCCTGATTGATGCCTAACTGCTCCCCTGCCAGCCTGTATGCCCCCAACTTCCCTCCTCTGCCGGCCTGGTCACCCCTAACTGCCCTCTCCTGCAGGCCTGGTCACCCCTAACTGCTCTCCCCTGCAGGCCTGGGTCCCTCTGAACTGCCTTTCCCTGCAGACCTGGTCGCCCCCAACTTTCCTCTTCTGCAGGCTTGGTCACCCCAAACTTGCCCTCCCTTGCAGGCTTGATCACCCCCCAACTGCCCTTCCTTGCAGGCCTGGTCCCTCCCAACTGCCCTCCCCTGCTGGCCATCTTGTGGTGGCCATCTTGTGTCCACATGGGGCAGGATCTTTGACCACATGGGGGCAGCCATCTTGTGTGTTGGAGTGATGGTCAATCTGCATATTACTCTTTTATTAGATAGGATAGAGGCCTGGTGCATGGGTGGGGGCCAGCTGGTTTGCCCTGAAGGGTGTCCTGGATCAGGGTGGGGGTTCCCTTGGGGTGTGGGGCAGCCTGGGCGAGGGGCCTGTGGTGGTTTGCAGGCCTGCCATGCCCCCTGGCGACCCAAGTGGAGGCCCTGGGATCTGGGGTTTATTTATCTTCTACAACTGAAACTTTGTAGCCTGGAGCAGAGCCACGCCTTCTGCTTGCTCCGAAATGGCAGCCATTTTTTAGGGGATTTATCTATCTTCTATAATTGAAACTTTGTAGCCTTAAGCGAGGCCTGGGCTGGCCAGGGTGTGCTGAAAGCTTGGCTTCCTCCATTGCCGGGGAAACCCAAGCCTCCCTCCTGCTCTCTGTGGCCGTAGCCATCTTGGTTGGGTTTATTTGCATATTACCTCCTGATTGGCTGGTGGGCATGGCTGGTGGGCGTGGCTTGTTGGTGTAGCGGAGTGATGGTTAATTTGCATATTACTCTTTTATTAGATAGGATGAACTTTAAATAGAATGCATAGATGGGTTGAAGTAAAAATATGGAGAACAAGCAAATACGAGCTACAAGAAAGGCATTAAGGCAGTAGTAACATAAAATATAATTGATGCTCTAGCCAGTTTGGCTCAGTGGATAGAGCATTGGCCACTGGACTGGAGGGTCCCAAGTTTGATTCTTGTCAAGGGCAAGTACCTTGGTGCAGGCTTGATCCCCAGCCCTGGTCAGGGCATGTGTGGGAGGCAACCAATTGATGTGTCTCTCTCACATTGATGTTTCTCTCTGTGTGTCTCTCCCCCTCCCTTCCACTCTCTCTAAAAATCAATGGAAAAATATATTAACATATATATAATTTGAAGTAAAAGTTATTGTTAGAGGTAAAAAGAGACATTTCATAATGATAAATGAGGCATATAATAGGAAGATATTTAAAAACTTTAATTTGTATGCATAGCTTAAACTATAAAAGATAAAAATATATAAATAAAGTAATAGATCAATGTACAATCATAAGTGGAGATTTTAAGACACCACCTTTAATAATTAATTAGAAAAAGACCAAAAATTAGTAAAAGTACAGATTATAACCACAAAACTAGCCAACAAGAGAGTGGACATACATTGAGCATTCCAGTGTATGACTGCAGAATAACATATTTTTTAAGTGCAATTGGAACAATTGCTAAATCTGGCCACATTCTGGCCATAAAGTAAGCCTCAGGGTATTTCTAAGAATTGAATTCATACTGAGTATTTCTCTTCTCAGTGTAAGTAAACCAGGAATCAATAACAGAAATGCATGGGTCAAAAAAGAAAGCACAATGAAAACTATCAATTGAAGGTTAATTGAAATAAGACATATCAGTACTGTGAGATACAGCTGACATACTACATATAACGTATATTTATATTTTCAAATGCCTATATTAAAGAATAAGAAAGAATAAGAATCAATTACCTCAGCTTCTCCATAATAAAACTAGAAAAACACCAGCAAATAAACACTAAGAAAATAATAGAAGAAAGCAAATAATAAAATGAGTATTACAAATCAATGATACAGAAAACAGATATGAAAGAGGAGAAAATAAAAAATTGGTCCTAAACATATAGTCAATAACATTGTAATAACTATGTATGGTGTCGGATGAGTACTAGACTTATTGGAGTGATCATTTCATAAGGTATATTAATGTCTAATCGCTATGTTGTACACCTGAAACTAATGTAATATTGTATGTCAACTATAATTGAAAATTTTCTTAACTTTTAAAAATTGGTCCTGTGAGGATTCATAAAACTTATAAAACTCATCAGAGCAAGACAGTTCTCTCTCCCTCCCTTCCTGGCCAACATGCACACACAGACACATACATACTCACACAACACTCCGTGACAAAAGGTCTCGCCCAATCCACATGGGGGGGTAGAGTGAGAGAAAAGCTGATGTCACTGCCTCCACCATGAAAAGCAATAGTCCAATAACGTAATATTCCACCCTGGGGACATCTGCATTCTTTGTGAAGTCCTAAGGAAATACATATACAGGGTTCCCACATCTTTAGGGAAATCTGACCCACTGAGACCAACATGTCTACTCATTCACTTAATTCTCATAGTCCTACACAAGTTGGATAACTGCCCCATTATTATTTTTTTTTTGTAAAAGTCAACAGGAAGAGGAAAATATAAAAGAAAGATGAACACCTTTGGCACTATGGGAGGGGCCAGCTCAATTCCCTGAGTTCTGCAGTGCTTCTCCTTGGAAGAAAGAAAGGGAGTGACCAGGACTCAGGGCATCCTTGAGGGGCGGCTCCTGTAAAGTGTGTGGCTGGTGGGCCTGTGTGTGTGTGTGTGTAGATGGGGGGTGGGGAAGGGGATCAACAGGGGAAAAGAACTCCAGGGCCAGCCTCACTCATGACTCACAAAGTCTCTGGAATGGCCGACCTCCAGGAGTGATGGCCAGTGGAACCCTCCATCACCGTGGCCTTTAGATTCTGTGATGTTGACACGGCTAGTGTGAGATGTTGGGGGGAGCACATCCACACCCCAAACTGGATGGATTTCCACGCCAGGTGGCAGGTTCACCCTCAGAGCAAAATCACTGTCAGCTTTGTTGAGACGGTTTCCAGGAAGTCGGGGCAGAAAGGCCCAGGGCACTCATAAACTCAGCCAGAGGCAACTAGGAGCTGAAGGCCCTCCTCACGGAGCCCTAGAAGCCCCCACCTTCCTTCCTTCAGTCCCAGGTGGGCCATGCGGACCCAGGCTCCTTTCCAAGGCCCTTGTGCAATCAGAACAAATGAATGACACAGCAAACTTGGTGTTACGATCCCAAACCTTCCCAGAGCCATGTTTTGCTTTCTCCGGTGAGTAAGTCTTCATACACTTTCAAATCTTCTTCTCAAAGCAGTGAGCAGTGGGCATGGGACCACAGGGGTGAGGGCACCCTGGGGGGTTCATCACATTCAAGGGCTGCCCTTGATCCACTGAAGTGTGATAATGGACGGTGAAGTAAACCACACTGGAAGTGGGCAGAGGAAACATCCTTGTGTAGCTCAACGAAGTGTTGTGACTTAGGGGCCCCCTGACTGCATCACCTGGAGAACCCTGAAGAAATTCAGGTCCTCTAGCTCCTCCAGGCCCCCTCAGGGGTAGCCCCGGGGTCTAGACCACTCTAAGCTGATTAACTCCTGTCCTATCAGAAACCTCAGCTCTCTGACTGTGGCTGGAGTGATGGAGCAGAAGAGACGGTTGGTGGATTATTTATAAAAGCCAGCGTCACCTCAAGACTGTCTCAGAGAAAGCCATCTCGGAGCTGGGCTCCCTGGAGAGCCAGCGTGCCAGCCTCTCAGACTCAGGCAAGCTCCCCTCTTCTCTGCACACATTGACCAGTTAGAGTGCCTCGGGTCCAAGGGAGGAAGAAAAACCAGCAGGGCGGTGGTTTCCACCCTGAATATGGAGTGTGGGGTCAGAGCAGAGACCCAGGAGTCAGGGCCAGTGTGGCTCCAACCCAGGACCCTCACAGGTTCCCCCACCCTGGCACCGCTCTCTGGGATCCATGAGCCCTGCAGCACCCCCTACCCTGTCCCTGCAGAACAGTCTGTACCCATTTCCCAGCCAGAGCATCCTCAGATTAGTCTTGGGATCTCACAGTCCATGTCATCTGGAAGCTCTTCAAACAGTCAGCTCACATGCAGGGCAGCCTTGCCCCTCCCACCCCGAGTGCAGTGAAAACAGCCTCTATGCCCTCAGCGACTGCATGCACAATGACCACACTCCACATTCCTGCTGCCAGCGTGGGGACACATATGCATATCCCACATGCTCATGCATGCACACATGCTCACAACACACGTGTGCACACAGCGCTCAAAGGGTAGGTCCATGTATTTGCTACAATATTCTCTTTATGACAGCCCACATTTCTTCCTGTGTGATATTCTCTTAATCTTCGTCATTCGTATGCAGTGTGTAAGGGAACAATGATCGGGATGTGGAGTGTCACAGCAAAGCTTGTCCTGTGAGGCCTGGAAGCACTTAGAGGTTACACGAGGTGCTGCTGATTCAGTCTGACAGGTCCGCCTCCCCACGGATGCCCAGGGTATCCCCCCAAGAAAAGCTTGCTGATTCAGTCTGACAGGTCAACCTTCCCATGGATGCCTGGGGTATCCCCCCAAGAAAAGCTGTGCAAGGTCACTGCCCACCAGGAAGCTGCAGCATACAGTTTCCCTCTGCTCTTCAGAGATTCATAAAACCAACTGAAAACACCTTTGCAAATGGCAAAGAAAAATGCAAATAGCAAAGCAAGCCATTAGGACAGAATGGGTATGTCCCAAGGCTCTTACCTGTAAATTCCATGAGGCTCTGTACGAAAGGAATGCTCTCAGCAAGCTGCACGGGAGGAGAGCTGTCACATTTGCACCTGAGTTCCAACAGGCAGAGGGGAGCTTTATCTTTTCACTTTCACATCGTCAACCAAGGATGCTCACCCGATGCACCTGCTTTGCCCTTTGGTCTTTGAAGGGTTCTGAGAGTTGTGATAAATGGATCTGGGGAGTCTTGGGCATTCTATAATTTTCCTAATTGTTCATCTAGGCCAAGAGGCCCTCAAGGGAAAGGCCAGACTGTGAGGGTGTACACTGGTTCTGTATAGCATCCCTGGATGCCACTGAAAGTTAATTGACAGGACAACATTTTTATTTCATTTGAGTGGAAGGGTCTCAATCTGACACTGTTAGAGTGAACAAATTTTCACTGAGGACCACTATAGATCTAACAAACTTGGGCTTAATTTAAGCCAAGATTCAGCCAAATGAGAAAATCTGAAAGAAGACAGGATGGGTCTGATGTTAAGCATATGCAGAAGGAAGCATAACCAAGATTATAATTCCAATAATGAGAAATAGGAGATGATTAAAAATTATAGATAAGGCCCTGGCCAGTTTGGCTCAGCGTATAGAGCATTGGCCTTCGGACTGAAAGGTCCTGGGTTCGATTACGGTCAGGGGCACATGCCTGGGTTGCGGGCTCGGTCCCCAGTGCAGGGCGTGCAGAAAGTAGCCAATTGGTGATTCTCTCTCATCGTTGATGTTTCTATCTCTCTCTCCCTTACTCTCTGAAATCAATAAAAATATATTTAAAAAAATTATAGATAACAATTGCCAGGCCAGTGTGGCTCAGTAGTTGAGTGTCGACCTATTCCCGGTCAGGGCATATGCCCGGATTGTGGGCTCGATTCCCAGTGTGGAGCATGCAGGAGGTGGTCGATCAATGGTTCTCTCTCATCATTGATGTTTCCCTCCCTCTCTCTCTCACTCTCCTTCTCCCTTCCTCTCTGAAATCAATAAAAAATATATTTTAAAAATTATAAATAGCAGTAAAAACTGCTGGAGAATGCACTCATATGTTTTTCTTTTTCCTTCCAAATAGCCTCTGGACCGGGCAGCAGAAAGTGATAAAGCCAGAACTCACACCAGCTGATCTGACTACAAATGCTGAGCTGAGTGACGTTGAGAAGACTGACAGAGACACGAAACCACAGCCTTGAAATGCATCAGTCGTGGGCCAGGCTGTAGATGAGAAGTGAAAACGAATGGGTGGGAATGCCTGAGCCCATGATTCCCTACAGAGAGGCAACATGGAAGAGCAAGGCTCAGCACAGGCCGAGAGGGATCTGAGGTGTCCCTGGGGAAGGGGTGACAGAGTCGGGAACCCGTGGGGCCACTGTTTTCTTTACTGGCTCTAAGTCCCTGGACTGGACGACTACCTGTCATTGACCTCATATCATAATGATAAAAAATAGACCTTAGAAAAGTAAAATATCATTTTTTCATCTCACTATCTTTTTGTTTGGAATTTGAAGAATTCATACCGATACTTTTTAAAAAAAAAAAAAACATATTTTATTGATTTTTTACAGAGAGGAAGGGAGAGGGATAGAGAGTTAGAAACATCGATGAGAGAGAAACATCGATCAGCTGCCTCCTGCACACCTACCACTGGGGATGTGCCCACAACCAAGGCACATGCCCTTGACCGGAATCAAACCTGGGACCTTTCAGTCCGCAGGCCGACGCTCTATCCACTGGGCCAAACCGGTCAGGGCCCGATACTTTTTTTTATGGCTTACTAAAATGTCAAAGAAATAGAGACAAACAGATTTTTGTGTGGACATTTACGAGCTATACCCCAAATCCCAAACATTTCTCTGAAATAAATGAACGTTAAACTCTTTAATATGGCACAGTGCCCCCTGACCATCTGACAAATGTCACCCCTTTGTCATGACTCGCTGCTCACATCACCTTCTCAGAGGTATGACCCCGGTTGCCCTGGGCAGTCACTGCCCTCTGAGAGGCCACAAGCTCTGCATCCACCTGATTGAGCCACCCAGCCTGTGACACGGGGTGCTCTCCTAGACACCCTGATAACCATCAGGTCCCTGCTGAACTATCAGCAGCTGGAGGATGAAGTCACATTCCTTCTTAGATTCTCTGACTGATTTCATCCACCAGAGTCTCAGAGAACATACACTGTATCGATTCTCCTGTGGAGAAAGCAGGTTATAGACACAAACTAGTTCATTGGGTGTGGAGTGTGGATCAGGCCTGGGTGAGGTACTGTGCATGCATGACCTTATTTAATCTTCACAACACTGAACCGCGTCCAGCACGGTCAGCGGTGAACCTGAGGAGGGGCGGTGAAGGATTAAAGAAGACAGACAAGAGAATACAGTTGGGACTAGGTGGATCACTGTGCCTGGATGAGGAAACAGTGACCCAGCCTGTAACCCGAAGCTTTATTTTACAGTCAGATCACACAAAGCAAAACAAGGGCAAGATGTTTACAATGTTCTTGCGAATTTCAAATCTGCTTCTTTCCTGTTGTTGCCATTTTCTGAACTCTATCAAGCTTTGTTTAGGCTGCACCCCCCGCAGCCCACATCCCTTAGCTACCCTAGACTGCAGGGTCGGTCTATAAGGTCAAGCTTACAACCATAGCCTTTTGGCTATAATCGTGCTGGGAGGGCTTTGCCCTCCAAGCTGGGACTTGTATGTGGCTTTGCCACAAGTCAGTCCGAGGCTTGATCCTGTCCGAACACTGTAGCCGTTCTCCACACAACACCATCAAAGGTAGGCTTTTGTAGGCTGGAGACTTACTTTATGTAATGTTCTCAGGTCAGGTAGAGCTAGGATTTTAATCCTGGTGAGTATGCTTCTAATAGCAGACTCCTTACAACCCATCCTGTCATTTCAGTGATGGTGAATGAACTAAGAAAAATTATGATATTTCTTGGTACAGGACTCCTCGCTCACCACTATGGGCCCTCCTCCCAGTCCCCAGGATGAGGTTGACTTGTGCTGACCCAGCCATATTTTCTAGGATCAGCCCCCTCTTGCAAAAACAAAGCCAATATGTAACCATGAAAAATAAAGGTAGCATGTCCCTCAGGGCCTGAATTATGGGCAAATTCTCACTTAGCTTAGAGTCTAAGCTGCTCTCCATGTGGGGGCAGAATGGTGCAGCCAGCTGCTCTGACTTCTGAGAGCAACACACACTCTCTTCTCAAACACTCGCTCAGTGACACATTGCTGACATCCTGAAATTAGCCATGGTTGGAGTATTTACACCATAGCAAGCAGCAAGCACTGCTAATCAGGGTTGTTTACCCCAGAAACCCAATTGCTGAATATTGACTTGCACACTACTAGAATAAACTAAAAAATATATGGTGAGAATTCACATGATCTTCTTCATGCATTAAACTTAAGTAAGGTAAAATAAATTAAAAACAACCAGAGGGAAGATATTTAACAAATATTTCATTGATACATGAAACTTGGATAAAAATAAAACTACTGTAAAGTAAAATTGAGTTATAACGTTTTTTTGTAATGGGAATAATATGCCCTTATTCTAGGCACTTTTTAATGCTTTAATGTTGGGATTGATACTTTTCTAACAGGGTCACCCAAGCCACTAACCTGAGACCCTTGGAACTACACCCTTGGAACAAGAAAGATGGGTGCCCAACATCAAGTTACTTTAAAAGAAGCTCAAAAAATGAGCTTTATTGGCTATCCTAAATTTTTCCAGTGTATTCTTGGCTCCTGAAAACAGAAATTGCCTTCCATTTAATCTACAAGGAATTTGAGCTGTTTGGTCAGCAGCGGGTGCTTTGGGTGCTGGTGCCAAAGTCTGCACCTGAACCTTAGGCATGAAACCAGGAACATCTTTAGTTCAGGTCTATGACACTATTGGTCAGCATTAGAGAAAAATTCAGAGCTTCTCTATCTTTTCTAGCCACACAGTCCACACTTGAGCAATTCATTGAATAATGGTGACAAAATGCCTTTGGCTCTATCTCCACACCAAACACAGAACTCTCTCTTGGCCCCATTACAGGGCTGATGTGGAGCCAAATTGTGCCCAAGGGGGCAGCCCCAGTGTTGCAGAAGAACCCATTATCCACCCCACGTGTGCCCATATACCCACTCCTATTCCCACCTGCCCTCAGAGATCAGAGAGGTCTATTTACCCCAGAAAACCCTTATGGTTGTTACTACCTGGGTCATTCCCCTAGTCCAGCCTTGGGCAAACTACGGCCCGCGGGCCGGATCCGGCTGTTCTATCCGGTTCTCTTGCTCTCCCCTCCGCTCCTTTACTTTGAATTTATATTAGTTCACACAAACACTCCATCCATGCTTTTGTTCCAGCCCTCCGGTCCAGTTTAAGAACCCATTGTGGCCCTCGAGTCAAAAAGTTTGCCCACCCCTGCCCTAGTCCCAGGGTGGGAGAGCACATTTGGGTCGTAGTAAGTCCTATCTGCTTCCAAATTGGAAATGACAGTGCTTTGTGCTCCAGTATTTGGGAGATAGAGGTGATGTTTAGAAGACAGCCCCTCAGAAGAGCACATCAAGGCTCTCCACACAGGATGCTTCTTTGACACATAAGCAAATTTAATTATGCAACTGGCAACAATGAACTTGGAAATATGGAAAAGTATGTCATGAACATTTCAACGGCCATGTAGTCAAGGCTTCATCACCTCGTGGCCAGGACCTCTTCCTCTTACAAATAAGCCTGGCAGGCTGGCCACACTGGATGTCAGGCTGGTCAGCGATGGGGCGAGCACTTTGGTGTGGGAGCCACACACCTACGTGACCCCCTGCGTTTGGCATTATTTATTGTCTGCGTATCTTTTCTTTTAGTAAAGGCATTAAAAAGTGATTGCAGTGTGCCATCACTCCAGCTCTCTTGCTCTCTTTAACAAGCCTCGCTCTCCTTTTATGCTCAGAACCTGCTGTAAGCCTTCTTTCTTGCTGTTAGATATCTCTTGAGATAATACAATTTCAAGGCGGGCACCTACCCTCTTACCTTGTGAACTTTCCATGTGACTGTGTGTCCCAAGTGAAAGGCCATCTTTATTTTGAGATCAATAGAAACTGACTGGAGATTTCTCCAGGCCGTCTCCCTCGCCACTCAGGGCAGTGCGCACTGTACTGGCCAAGTCTGCAGAGCTCTCGGCCTCGGCCTGAGCCTGCTCTGCTTACTCAGGTCAGAGGGGGACACTTAGGAGTGGGGGAGAAAGGGAAGTAAACTGTCTCATGACCTTTCTCAGGTTGACAGTGGCAATGGCCAAAGCCTGCACAGGACTCCATCCTTAACCTTACTCCTGAAGCCCAAGCAAAGGCCATGTAAGGGCTTCAACAGAGGGGCCCGGCTTCCCCTGCCTGGATGAGGGGTGGATGCAGGGGTCACCAAAGACACTGTGATGAGGGTGATTACCTCTGGATTCATTTGTCATTCTCAAGAGGGAAAATGTGGAAAGAAACACCACCGTGCTGTTTCCAAAGGAAGAGATGACGTGCTTGGGAAGCAGCGGAGCCCCAGCAAGAACACACATGGGTCTGTGACAAGATGCTGCAGCTAAACAAGCTTAGCACAATCCTAGGGATGGACAATCAAAACATGTTTTTGGAAAAGATACTCTAAGAATCAGAAGTAACTTTCAGACAGCATCTCCTCTGCTACACATTCCCAGGAAACAGACCCAGAGCTCCCTCCCAGGGCCAGGCCCACCCTGAGGCCCGATGGAGACAAAGGGAAAACAGGTCAGATAAAGAGCTAACAGGAAGATAAAAGAAAGGGAAGGGAACACGGTCAAGAATCTCAGGCCACCATATTTTTGTAACTATTGAAAAACAGGAGGGACACTGTGAATTAGGAAAGCTGTCTTGAGCACGCCTCCTTCTAAAGGTTAAGAAAAAATAGTTTTACAATAAAAATGGGCACCAGGAGTGGGTCAAGTTTAGCCCCTTCACCAGGCCATTATAAAAAGAAAAGAATAAATAACAAAATAGCTTCCTTGCATCTAATGAAAACATGCAGAGAGATATGTCCACAAAATAGATAAAATTGTAACCCACTGACTTCAAAAAACAAGCTGATTGCAACATATAAATGTTATAAATTATGAGGACAAAAATCATTAATAATTAGAAAAACTCAGAAATGAGCTTATACCTAGGATATAGTTAGAAATAAGAGAAAAACATCATTTTAGAAATGCAGAATAAACTAGGACACAAGAATGAATAAGCAAAATTGATAATGACTTAAGGGAATTAGACATTGAAAAGGAAAAGACATTCTAATAATAATAATACATGAAGAAATAGGTCTAAAGAATGCAAAGAAACATGACAAATATTGACAATAGGCAAAGAAAACCCTGAGTCAAAAACCAAATAAGGAGTGGGGGAAGGGAAATGGGAGATATTGGTCAAAGGGTACAAAGTTCCAGGTATATGATAAGCCCTGAGGATGTCATGTATAGCGTGGTGTAACACCAGGGTTTCCGCATCTACAAAGGGTCAGGAATCTGGAAAAGAGGCTGTGCATAAATGGATTAAAGACACTAGAGAAGAAATATGAATTTGGAAGGCATTTAGGGGGAGCCAGAGGATGCTTAGCTCTAGTGACTAAGTTCCCTGAATCTCTGCACACAGGGCTTTTTATTCACACATCTTGCCCTCTAGTCAGATATACATATCAAAGGTAAAGTTTGGTAAACAATAAAAAGATTATCAGGTTGGGGGAACTGCCTTTGGTTGTTCCAGCAGCAGGCAATAATATATGCAGATTTTCAGCCCTGCTGAAGCTGTCCATCAGCCTTCTGATGAACTTCTCGCATTTACTATGCTAACTACTGGAATTTGCTTCCAACAGTGGTGACTATAGTTAACAATACTATGTTGTATATTTGAAAGTTGCCAAGAGAGTAAATTTTTAAAGTTCTAATCATACACACACACACACACACACACACACACACACACACACACAGTGTACCTGTGTGAGGTGGTGGATGTGTTAACTAACCTATGTGAATATATCAAATCATCGCATTTTACCCCTTAAACTTCATAGTATTATATATCAATTATATCTTAATAAATATGGGGGGGGGGAAGGTGGCAAATGGAAAGAGCAGAATAAAGACTAACAACTGTAATTCAAGAGTTCCTGAATTCATTTATTAAAAGATTGGAAATATCACTTTGAAAGATTATACTGTACACCTGAGATTACCTGCCCAGAGTCACCATCATGAGCACATATTCTTTTGAATATAAAAGACTTATTTTTTCCAAAGAAGTAAAGAAACAATCTATGGGGCATCAGGGAAAGAGAATGAATGACTTTCAAGAAAAGGAACCTTGGTTATAATTAGGGTTTCAATAGCAATGCAGTAAATGCCAAAAAAAAAAAAGAAGTAACAGTTAAGATTCTCAAGGAAAGAAAATTGAGCCAAACATTTTATTTAATTTTTTTAATATATTTTTATTGATTTCAGAGAGGAAGGGAGAAGGAAAGAAAGATAGAAACGTCAATGATTAGAGAGAATCATTGATCCACTGCCTCCTGCACATCCCACATCGAGGAAAACCCGGGCATGTGCCTTGACCGGGAATCAAACCATGACCTCCTGTTTCATAGGTTGATGCTCAACCACTAAGCCATGCCAACCAGGTGAGCCAAACATTTTATTTTATATTCATCATATCTGACTGTCAAATACCACGACCACAGATAACCTGTGCTCAGCATACAAGACCTTAGTCAATGTTGTTCCCAGGGTCTTTCCATGGATCTATTTCCCAGAGAGCTTCGGAAGGTTGCTGACCTGGGCAGGTGGTTCAAGCTCTGTCCTTTTCCAGACCCCACCTCCCCCTTGGAGTCGGTGCGCAGCTTGGCTGTGGGCTTCTGCAGACCCCCATTCTCAGAGCCCGGTGCTTCTCGGCTTCCCTCTCCTTGCCTTCACTTACAGCTGAATGGGGACCCCTGACTTTCCCACCAGCTCTCCCTAGAGTCAGTATCCAACCTGTCTCGGGCAGCCGGCCAGTCCTGGCACCCACAGGGTCTCAAGGGACAGCTAGGTGGGACTAGGATTCAGGAGCCAGTATTGGACCCGGCCCTCACCAGAGGTCTGGGTGCTGAGAAAAGGCAGATCAGGGGACCAGCCAAAGAGGTCACTGTCCCGCCTCCATGTGCCCAGCAGGACCCGCAGCTCACCAGGACCCGCACTCCACTGCAGTGGACCAGCGTGGACACCAGCAGGAGCAGGGAGGGGCCCACCTTGGCCAGCCCAGGAGGAAGGGCCAGCTGCCCCTGACCCCGCGAACATCCCTGCTCTGGTCTGTGGGGCGAGGTCTTCAGGTCTGCTCATCCCCCACGTGTTTGGGCCCCTGCAGCCCTCAAAGGCCCCGCCCCCTGTGAGTACTGCACCACCTGTTCTGCTTGTGCCCTAGGGTTTTGTCCCTGCTGGAAATGAGGCCCCCAAAGGCGGGTGGCCGCGGGGTCGCTGAGTTTCAAAGGCAACAGTGCCACCACCGGGCAGGCGTGGTGGACGCACTTAGTTGGAGATAAGGGGACCAGTCCAGGGGAGGGCACCTGGGTTGGGCAGATACAAGGCGATGTGCCCTATGTAGGGCAGGGGTGGGTGGAGGGGAGATGTCTCCTAACATCATAAAGATGACAAACTCAGGGAAGGGAAAGGTCCCTTCTTGCATGGCCCCTCTGGGGTCTGGGTGGGATGTATGGTATCCTATCATAATGTAACACAATGCAAGAGAAATATAACACAGTGTAACACAGTATGATACATGTGATACAATGTAATTATCTTTAACAGAATGTGCCACTATGTAACAAGATGCTCTGGGTATAACACAATGTAACAGAGAGAAGACAGGATACATTCCAAAGCCCCAGCCTGGGGTCCACCTGCAGCCCCTCTGCTGATACCTGCTGCCTGGGATGCTGGCATTCCAAGTAAGCAATCTGGGAGCAGCCCCTGCCGTCCATCTCTGTGTCCTAGGGCATGGAGGACACCTGAGCTCTCACCTGCATTCTGGCCTCTGTCAAAACTTAGCCTCACGGCCTCTGTCTGGCCTGGAAACCTGAGTGTTTCTACCGGCAGAGATGAGAGTCCAGTGACCTGAGCAACATCTTAGACTGTGGGTCCTAGTCCCTGAAATTGCATTTCCTGTGAGTGAAGGTGACCCACATCCACCTACCTGGAGTCCTTCCTGAGCACTGTGGGCTCTTTGGAAAGGACTGGGGGATCAGCTGAAATTAAACAGGGGCTGGACTGAGAAAGGCCAATGAGTCTGAACTAGGGTAGAATTCCTTCTCGCCCCACAAGCCTCTGTCAGTCTCTTCCATTTTCATTTATCTCCCCCGCCGCCTCCGCATCCGCCCCTGCCATCAGGCCCACAGGCACGGCAGGGCTGAGCCACATCCGTCTCGTTCACTGCGGGTGCCAGTCCCTAGCAGAGGCCCTGGGGCATGCTCTTTCTTTCATCAACACGCATGGAGTAGTGAAACTTGGGGTGTGCCAAGGTGGAGAGACCCCAGACAATCGGACCGAGAAGACGCCCTTCCCGGGAAAGCCCCGCAATGCAGGAACAGGGAGAGGGGATCTAGGGATGAGTGAGGAGGAGGAGTTCTCAGAGCCTCTGGGATGCAGTTATAGGGTAGCGTGGGCAGGGACCCATCCCCTAGGCTTAGGGCAGGCTGGGAGAGTCCTCACCAGGAACTGACCACGCAGTCACCCTGACCTCGGGCTTCCAGCCTCGAGAACTGTGAGAAATAAACGTTTGTGGCTTGAGCTGCCCTATCTGTGGTGCTTTGTGTTGGCAGCCTGGGCCAACTGAGGCAGAAGTCAAGTCTAAAACCCTGCAAATTCTGCCCCCTGCTCTGCCTCCTTTGTCTGAACAGGGGGATTTCTTCAACTGCTGGCCTTTTTCATGCCCAAAACAAGAGGCCAGCAAGAAAACCCGGACTGGAAGAGGGACACAGGGGGCTCAGCACCGAGCGGTCAGCATGGGGCACCCGGGTCACGAGGGCCCTCTCCATTGGGTGTGAAGGCCCCTCAGAGCCCACGGACTGGGACATGGCTCAGAGGAGCTCTGTGCAGCAGGTGATGGGAACCAGCTCGGGTGTCCCCAGGTCTGTCTGTGGGAAGCCTGGCCCTTTCTGTTAGGAACCTGGCTACGAATCCCTTCCGCCCTCAGAGAGGGGTTTCCAACGCGAAGGGGTTTCCTGTTGGACTTTTCTTTCTGACGACGAAGTCAGCACATCCTGCTTGGGAGTAACCAAGCATGACCCTCAGTGAAATGACACTTCAAAGACAAAAATCACTGATGTGCTGGGGGAGATGGGGAGGGAGGAAGAACGCTGAGGTTCTTTGAGGGGGGAAAAGAGAGAGAGAAGTGGCTACTCCCCTGGCTTTGGGGAACATTTTAAAAGTTAAAAACAGAATTTTGTTTTGTTTCTGCGATTCAAGTGTGACAAAAAGATCTCATTTAAGTATGTCACCATCCTGATGATCAACACAGTATCCGTTGTTGAAATTCATTGCCTGGAGCTATGAAAAAATTAGACAGCCTCCTTTACATGAGTGATCAGGGAGAGAGCAGGTGGTTGGCTCCGGGTTGCTAAATTGCATTTCTCTGTTTTAGAAATTCCACTGTCGCGATGTGGCCTGATGAGGCCCCCTCGCGCCATTAACCCGCCGCCCGGGGCCTTTGCCCTCTCAGCTCCTGCCACACTCCCCAGGCTGGCCGCCCGCAGGAGCCACGGACGTTATCTCCTTCTAAATTAAAATTGTAACTCGTTCGGTCCCATTTACACAAAGCCTCGGCTTTGACACATGCAATTACGATGAACACAAGGCCAACATGATTGCTAAGGGCTCCAGAAAGAGAGTTTAATCAGAGAACACGGAGTTGTTCCGGCCGACTTATAATTTCACTACTTGCTATTCCTTTATGTTCTTATGTGTTCAGATAATTAGATACACTGGTTCTTGCTTCCCGAGAGGCCAGAAAGGGCAAAATTCCTATTCTTTTTACATTAAAAAGATTAAATTATAATATAGAAAATCTGTAACTTTGGGTAGAAATGACAAATTCACACTACATTAATTTCAGTGCTTACAAAATGTTACCAATAATTTGTGCATTTTTTCCTTTCTTGTAGGTGCGTGTGAATTAATTACCTATCCAATTTCGGTGTCTTTCAAGTCAGCTTTCCACAGACAACTCTGAAATTAAAAGAAAATGAGGTTTGATTTCCACTCGCCGAGTGTATTTGTTTCAGATGTTTAACCGTTTAAGCCTTTGTAAGTATACATGAGGACATGGATTAACAGACATGCTTGCATCCAAAACACCATGGGACAGTGAAGTCCATGGGATGGATAACTATGAGGTGAAAGGACAATTTCGATTTGATGCTTTAAAAATAGGAGCAGACTCACTGTAACCCCAAAGCAGAGGTGGCTGAGCACCCTAAGCCAGCAAACTCTACAGGAGGCCTCTCCTGGGGGCTGTAGCACACGGTGGGGGCGGGTTGCTGGGGAGTCCAGCTCCACTTCTTTGTCCAAACAACAATGGCTTGAGGCCCTGACTATGCTGGGCTCCATGCTAAGCAATGGGAAGCAGCTCTCTTGGCAAAGAGTCAGTGGACATCCTGTTCCCCGTGGAGTTCTGAGGGCACTTAGACAGGGTGACCTTCCGCTAGGCCCCCAGCAGTGACAGGGGCTGCACAGGAACTTAGAATTTCACTACTTGATATTCCTTTATGTTCTAACTAGAGGCCCAGTGCACGACATTCGTGCAAGGGGGTGGGGGGTCCCCTTAGCCAGGCACCCTCTCGCAGTCCAGAAGCCCTCAGGGCTTCCAATTGCCAGCTTCAGACATCCCCTGAGGGGTCCTTCGTGCTGCCCCAGAGGCGGGAGAGGCTCCTGCCACCACCACTGTGCTCGCCAGCTGTGAGGCTGCGTTGAGTGTCTGCCCCTGGTGGTCAGTGTGCATCATAGCGACCCATCGTTCCACCATTTGCTCTATTTGCATATTAGCGTTTTATTATATAAGATGTGTTCAGATCGTTAGACACACTGGTCCTTGCTTTAAAGGACACCCAAACCCAGCCCAGGGTTCAGGGAAGAGGAGCTAGGTAGGCTGCAGTGGCTCAATGTGTCCCCCAAATTCATGTGTCCTGGGAGCCTGCGAATGTGATCTCATCTGGAAATAAGGTCCTGCAGGTATAATCAGGCTAAGATGGGGTCATACTGGAGTAGGTGGGCCCTAACCCAGTGTGACCGATGTCCTTAGAAGAAGGCCATGTGAAGATGCAGCAGAGGAGCCCAGCCCGCGTGGCTCAGTGGTTGAGCATTGACCTATGAACCAGGAGGTCACGGATTGATTCGGGTTGTGAACTCGATCCCCAGTAGGGAGCATGCAGGAGGCAGCTGATCAATGGTTCTCTCTCACTGATGTTTCTATCTCTCTCTCCCTCTCACTTCTTCTCTAAAGTAGCTATACTAATAAAAGGGTAATATGCTAATTAGACTGGGTTGACCAGACACCGTCTGGTCCTCCTTCCAACAAAGCCATGGTGGCAGGGCCAAGGCAGAGGCGGTTAGGGGGATCAGGCAAGCAGGGAAGGGCAGTTAGGGGTGATCAGACTGGCAAGGGAGCAGTTAGGGGCAATCAGGCTGGCAGGGGAGGGCAGTTAGGGGCAATCAGGCAGACAGGCAGAATGGTTAGGGGCAATCAGGCAGGCAGGCAGGCAGGTGAGCAGTTAGGAGCCAGTGGTCCCAGATTGTGAGAGGGATGTCCTGGATTGGAGAAGGTGCAGGCCGGGCTGAGGGACCCCCCACCCCCACCCCTGGTGCATGATTTTCATGCACCGGGCCTCTAATATATATATATGCTGAGTGGCCAGATTATTATGATCTCTGAATGCATAATAATCTGCCACTCAGTGTATATCCTATATAATAAAAGGCTAATATGCAAATTGTCCCCTCGACCATGAGTTCAACCAGCAGGCAGGCCAGTCAACTGCCCATGTCCCCTCCCCCTGGCCAGGCTGGCCAGACCCCACCCATGCACGAATTCATGCAGCAGGCCTCTAATGAGTGTGTGTGTGTACACATACACACACACACACACACACACACACACACTGAGTGGCCAGATTATTATGCATTCAGAGATCATAATAATCTGGCCACTCAGTATCCTATCTAATAAAAGAGTAATATGCAAATTGACTGTCACTCCAACACACAAGATGGCTGCCCCCATGTGGACACAAGATGGCCACCACAAGATGGCCAGCAGGGGAGGGGAGTTGAGAGGGACCAGGCCTGAAAGGGAAGGCAGTTGGGGGCGACTCAGGCCTGCAGGGGAGGTCAGTTAGGGGTGACCAGGTCGGCAGAGGAGGGAAGTTGGGAGCGACCGGGCCTGCAGGGAAGGGCAGTTGGGGGCGACTCAGGCCTGCAGGGGAGAGTAGTTGGGGAGGACCAGGCCTGCAGGGGAGGGCAGTTGCAGGGGACCAGGCCTGCAGGAGAGGGAAGTTGGGGGTGACCAGGCTTGCAGGGGAGGGAAGTTGGGGGGGACCCAGGCCTGCAGGGGAGAGCAGTTGGGGGGGGACCATGCCTGCAGGAGAGGGCAGTTGGGGGTGACCATGCCTACAGGGGAGGGCAGTTGGGGGACCCAGGCCTGCAGCGGAGGGCAGTTGTGGGGGGGGAGATCAGACCAGCAGGGGAGAGCAGTTACGGGCGATGAGGCTGGCAGGGGAGGGCAGTTAGGGGTGACCGGGTCGGCAGGGGAGGGAAGTTGGAGGGGACCAGGCTGGCAGGTGAGGGCAGTTAGGGGTGACCAGGCTGGCAGGGGAGGGCAGTTAGGGGTGACCAGGCCTGCAGGGGAGGGCAGTTAGGGGCAAACAGGCTGGCAGGGGAGCAGTTAGGCATCAATCAGGCTGGCAGGGGAGTGGTTAGGGGGTGATCAAGCTGGCAGGCAGAAGCGGTTAGGGGCAATCAGGAAGGCAGGCAGGCGAGCAGTTGGGAGCCAGCAGTCCTGGATTGTGAGAGGGATGTCTGACTGCCCGTTTAGGCCCGATCCTACTGGAATCGGGCCTAAACGGGCAGTCGGACATCCCTCGAGGGGTCCCAGATTGGAGAGGGTGCAGGCTGGGCTGAGGGACACCCACGCCCCCCCCCCATGCACGAATTTCATGCACAGGGATATCTATATCTATATCTATATCTATATCTATATCTATATCTATATCTATATCTATATCTATATCTATATCTATATATATATATATATATATATATATATATATATTAAGATACAACAAAGGAGAGCCCCAGGTGATGCCAGAGGAGAGATGGGACCAATGCACCTACAAGCCAGGGAAGGCCGAGGAGCTGGACAGGCAGGAAGGACCCTCCCTTGCAGCCTTCAGAAGGAGCATGGCCCAGTGACACTTGATTCTGGATTTCTGGCTCCAGCACTGAGAGTACATTCCTTTTGTGGGCCGCTTAGGAAAAGGAAAGGCAACCCCCCGCAGTGGGCTCAGGGGTGTACAGAGAGAGGAGTTTTGAGAGGGGGCAGGCGTCTGATCACTCCAGGCCTGCAGGCCAGGCCAGAGGTTACAGATTATTCCAGTCAAAATGCATTGGGAATCCTGTGAAAGGGTTTGTTCTTTTAGGGTCCCATTATGGGATGGTTGTCTGTCAGAGCGCCTGCACACACACCCACGTGTCGGCCTCCCTCCTGGTCCATCCTGCCCGCATCCATCAGGGGAGCCTCAGAGGGAGGAGGGGACTGAGGGGCAGTGCCCGGGGTTTGCACGTCCTGGCGGTTCAACTGAGGAAGCTCTGTCAGGGCTGGGCAGCCTGTCCTGACCCTTGGCTCCTTGGGGCTCACTGGTCCTGGGCAGCCTCTGGCCAGTCCACCCAGGTGAGCACTCTGCTATTCCACAGGCCCATTGTGGCTAAAGCTGAGAAAAACCCAGCCTCAGCCTCTTAGACCCCAAAGGAACTAATCTGCTAAAAATCCAGCTATGGGTCTGCCTATTGCTGCATCCATTATTCTTGTCTTTCTGTGGACCTGTCCAGGCACACGCACTGGGTAAGCAGCCCCTGGCCTCCACTCCGCCTCTCCAAAGGGAGGCACAAATCAGCTCTTCCCCAGCTCCCTCTGCCTGTGCGCCGAAGTGACGCGGCACCAGGGGGCGCTGTGGGCTCGGTCACAGCTGCGCTGACAGAGACCTGCAGTCTCAGCTGAGGGGCCATCAGAACCCCAGGCCCACGGTGGCCCGTGATTTTGAGGCGGCCTCTAGACTGTACCAACACTGCTCACTTTCTGGAGACTCACTTTAAAGACACCCAACCCCATCCCGGGGTTCAGCAAGATCCTCAGCTGAACCCAGGGCCTGCCCCTGTCACCTGCCCCATACAGACAGGGTCCCATTTGTTCACACCCTGTCCCCGCCCCCTCTCCTACCTCAGAGCTGGCTCCCTTGTCCTGCCCAGAAAGATAGGGGAGGGCAGGCACCAATTTCCTCATCACCCTCTCCTCTATACTTCCTCCAACACACTCCTGTGGACACACACACCTGCAAACACATGTATGCATGTACGGACATGGCCACACATGGCCAGAGATGTGTTTACATGCTTGCACATGTGTACACTCAGGCATGTGCACACTCAGATGCATGCAGACAGCCACACATGACCAGACACACACACGTGTTTGAACATGTGCACACACAGACACTTTGATGCATGCAGTCATACATGACACTTGCACATATGCACACACAGGAACAGGAACACTTCCTCACATTCTTGCCAATGCTCACACACACACACATATCAGAAGGATGGGGCTCTGGTGGGAGGGATGGAGGCTGAGTCAGAAAAGCCAGAATAGGCAGCTCCCCACACCTTGCCACCCCTTCTCCCCTTGGCATCTGCTTTGGGACAGCCTTTTCCTGGACCAAGCGAGGAAGACAAAAGAGACCTACACTCCTCTAAGCCGGGTCCAGCCCGGGGATCACCGTGCATGCATGCTGCTGGGGTGCCCCCACACCTAATGCTCCCCCATTCCTGCCTCACCTCCCTCCTGAGAGCCTGGACCTGGAGTGCCGATACTGTCCACTAGAGGGAGGTGTTGGCTGTGATGCTGGCGCCTGGGTCCAAGGCCAGGCCCCAGGTGGGTTCTAACTACAGAAACAGAGAGAAACAGAACCTGCCTTTTGCGGCAGGACACCTGCCATTGTGCTTGGAAAGGCTGGGAGCCTCCAGTCCACACTGACCCTCCCTGGTGAACCAGGTCCTGCCCCCACACCTTCTAATTCAGTTATTCAAAGGGTGGTCCTTGTTAAAACTCCACTTCCTGGGCCCCTGCTGACCAAATGGGAGGCTTAGGGACAGGCCTGGAACCCTGCATTGACCCTGGGAAGCCTGGGTAAGGGTCAGAGGCCAGCCTGGTACAGGGGCTCCCTCCCCTGTCCTGATGCCCACTCCCCTCCACAACCCACCCGCAGGGCTCCTGGTCCAGAGGACAGGTAGTCTGACCTCCAACCGCACAGTCCCCAGTTGAGGGGAGAGGAAAGGGTTTCTTGGCCAGCATCCCAGGCATGCTGTTCCCCACTCCTGCCGTGGTCCCCTCCTGGCCAGACCGTGAACTGTGAGGGACTGTGGAGGGCCGGGGGCTCTCCTCTCCTCCTGCAGGAAAGGCTGGTGCCCTGCCATCATCCCCAAGGGCCTGACAAGCCCACAAGAACAAGCAGGTAAAGGCTTTGCAGACGCCGCCACCCCGAAGCCGCCCATGACCAGCCATGGTGAACCCCACCGTGTTCTTCGACATCCTCGATGGCGAGCCCTTGGGCCGCGTCTCCTTCGAGCTGTTTGCAGACAAAGTTCCAAAGACAGCAGAAAACTCCCGTGCTCTGAGCACTGGGGAGAGAGGATTTGGTTATAAAGGTTCCTGCTTCCACAGGATCATCCCGGGATTTATGTGCCAGGGCGGTGACTTCACATGCCATAATGGCACCGGTGGCAAGTCCATGGGGAGAAATTTGAGGACGAGAACTTCATCCTGAAACACACAGGTCCTGGCATCCTGTCCTTGGCAAATGCTGGGCCCAACACAAACGGCTCCCAGTGTTTCATCCACACTGCCAAGACCGAGTGGTGGGATGGCAAGCATGTGGTCTTCGCCAGGTGAACGAAGGCATGGATATTGTGACAGCCATGGAGCGCTTTGGGTCCAGGAATGGCAAGACCAGCAAGAAGATTACCATTCCTGACTGTGGACAACTCTAATAAATTTGACTGGTGTTTTATCCTAACCACCAGACCGTTCCTTCTATAGCTCAGGAGAGCGCCCCTTCACCCCGATTTGCTTGGAATGTTCTATCATCTTTGTGCTCTTGCCAGTTTATTGGGTTCCATAATTTCCTTCCCCCTTCCCAGTCTAGCTGGATTGCAGAGTTAAGTTTATGATTATGAAATAAAAACAAAACAGTTGTCTGTCAAAAAAAAAAAAAAAGAATAAGCAGGTAAAGCACATGCATCCAGGGCCGGCTAGGCAGACAGTGGCCACTGCAGGTCACAGCTGCTGCTCTGACATACGGTTGTTTTGAGCTGGCGGCATTCGGGGAAAAGCAGACTCACAGGGTCTCCCTGCTGTCCCCTCTCTGCCTGATCCCAGATCATCGTTCTCTTGTGAAGGCCTGCACTCCTGGGACCAGACAGGGGAGACCAGCCCTATCACACAGATGAGGAGGGTCCCAGACACCCCCAGCCACTGCCCTCGATCCTGGTAGTCCCCGGGTGTTTGCCTTCCCCCAATTTCCCATCCCTCTCCTTTGTCTTGTCACTTCTCTTAAATTCATTCTCCTCTGTCCAAATGGTATAAAATCCTTCACACCCGGCGGAAGGGTTTCTCTTTTTGTGTAACCACCCGCTCCCCCCCAACCACATAAAACTGACATTAAATAAGCACGTATGTTTTTTCTCCTGGGAATCTGTCTGTGGCCACTTTACTTTGCAGACCTGGAGCCCGGCGGGCCCTTCGGGGCCAGGGGAACAGAGACTGAGGGGTTTGCTATGGCTCTGGAGCTGAGGGTCTCTGCCACATGGTAGCCTTTATTTGACTGTTTTTACAACCCTTGGAAAATGTAAATGCCATTCTTAGGCCCTGGGCCACACACACACAGGCCACAGGCTGCCTTTGGATCACTTGGCAATAGTTTGTTCCATCCCCCACCCAACATCACCCACACAGCAGAGTCCTAACAGTGGAATTTTTCTAGGCCAGAAGGTATGCAATTTTAAAGCTTTTTTTTTTTTAATCCTCACCCCAGGATTTTTTTCCGTTGAATTTTAGACAGAGTAGAAGAGAGGGTGAGAGACAGAGAGAGAGAAACATCAATGTGAGAGAGACACACAATGATAGGTTGCCTCCTGCCAGGGCCAGGGATCGAGCCTACAACTGAGGTACATCCCCTTAACCAGAATCAAACCTGGGACCCTTCAGTCCGAGGGCCAATGCTTTATCCACTAAGCCAAACTGGCTAAAGCCAGTTTTAAAGCTTTTGATATGTTTTCCAAATTCCTGTCCGGGAAAATTACACGGATTTGTGCTTTCACCAGAAGTACCTGAAATGCATTCCTCTGAATATTTGCCAATATCAACCAGTATTATTTTTAAATGGGTTGCTAGTTTCAAAGGCAAAAGCCACATTGTATCTTGTATCCTTTTAGGTGATTGTGAGTCTGTTTGCACATTTTAACTTATGGTTCCGTGCAAGTCTTCCTACTCATGGTGGACGTTGGTCCTCTGACATAAGCCTCACAAGTCTTTGTTGGCTTTTGTTTTGCTTTAGCGTTTTTTGAATTGCCAAAGCTTTTAATTTTATGATTCAAGGAGTGGTTTTCAAAGCTGCACCTCAGAACTTCCAGATAAACACTAAAAGGGCCCCCCACTGATGCTCCAGAGAGAACAAAACTTTTATCTGTTCTGTGAGGAAGAGAGTTCCACAGTAAAAAGCAAATAAAAAACAAAAATTTCCTCATCTCAAGCATGTTTGTCCATTTGTTATGACTGCATTTTCTGCATTTAACCCTTACACTCACATGCATAAATACACACATACACTGAGTGGCCAGATTATTATGATCTCTGAATGCATAATAATCTGGCCACTCAGTATGTGTGTGTGTATATATTAGAGGCCCGGTGCATGAATTCGTGCATGGGTGGGGTCCGGCCAGCCTGGCCAGGGGGAGGGGACATGGGCAGTTGGCCAGCCTGCCTGCTGGTCGAACTCCTGGTCGAGGGGACAATTTGCATATTAGCCTTTTATTATATAAGATATACACTGAGTGGCCAGATTATTATGCATTCAGAGATCATAATAATCTGGCCACTCAGTGTATATACACACAGACACACTCACACACATACATAAGCATACACACATGTACACAAATAACACACATACACATCCTCACAGACACACACTGACACATTCACCTACACATATCTACACACTTCCTTTGGGCTCTACCTGGAAGCCTGGGGTGTCTTGGGGTGCAGGCCCAGTCAGTCACCCTGCCATCCTAATCCTGGTGACCCCCAGGCCAGAGGAAGTGAGAATGGCTGGGATGGGGTGGACCAGCAGGAGACCAGGCTGGGATACGCAAGTCTGGACATCCCGTGAAGAGCAGGGCGGAGGTGTGATAGATTCACAGAAGTGCAAGGGTTCTTCTGGTGGAGGGAGTGAGAGGAAAAAACTGATTCAAATCTCAAACAACCATTAACAGTCCAAACTCTTTATATGTGAGGTTATAAGGAGATTTTTTTTTACAACATGATTTCTTATCAAATCTACCTCACCCAAACATGAGATGGGGAAACTGAAATAACCCAGGTGTAGGTGGCCCTCGATCCACACACGTGCCCTCCCAACCCCAACACTGAGCTGGCATCCATTTGAAATGCTGCCTGTCCAGTGGGTCACTTCTGTTTCCCTCTTTATGCTCCTGACTGTGGTGGTGAGCAGTTTTGTTTATCATCGCATCTTTCTCTTCTGTGGGTTTTCTTCTGGTCATCGGCCCTCCCTGAAAAGTGGTAGGTTCTGCTCCTACCACGTGCCTCACAAGCACCCACCTGGGAGTTTCCCACCCACTCACTCTGGCCAGCCCTGGCCTTGCTGTTCCTCTTCCAGGGGCACCGAGACTGGCGGGCACCCCAGACTTGCCCAGAAGAACAGGCTGAAGGCAACCAGAATACTGAAAAGCAAGTCCCCATAATACAAGGCTGGAGGACTGCAGGGCTGCCCCTGGCAGACTGTCCCAGAGCCAAGCTCCTTCCCGTCCTAACTTCACGCACCACACGGGGGCGCTGCGAGCCGAGTTTTCCCCAAAGTTCCTTTCTCCCACGTGATTTCAAGTGGAAACCAGCACACATTAGAACCAAAGAAAAAAGAAAAAACTGAAGACTGAGAACTAGTCATCATGATTTAAGCTCTGTTTTAAACCTTGAACTTTATTTCCAGCATCTCATTGTAACATTGCCCATAAAAACCATGTGTGAAATGTATTTCATGGCTCAGAAAAACTCTCTAAAACGTCAGGGATATTGTAAGTTAGTTTAAAGATTTTATTTAAAAACATTTTTTAAAATAGCAAAATTGGTATCTGTAGTGTTCTCTGGATGTGGGAATCTGAGTGAATTTATTTTCTAAACTTTGCATATAAATATTCTCCAGGGTCTTTTTACAATGAGTAATTTTAACAAAACCACTATCCTCTGAATCACGACACCTTCTGAGAAGCTGTCCCTTGCCAGGGCGGAGTGACCCAAGTGACCCTTTTGGGGGCTGGGGCTTGGGAACCCCAGGAGTCCCTATCCCAGGAGTCTTACTGGAGGCAGTGGGTTCCGTCTCCATGAGGCTGGCTGGTTTGCCTGGGCTGCTCAGACCCCCGCACCCTGTCACCCAGAGGTGCTCTGACGTTCACATGCCCAGTCCCTAATCTATGAGCAAGTCACCTTTGCCCTCAGAGCCTGGAGAAATGCAGATGTGAGCCACCCCACAACTGTTGAGTCAGAACCCACATGCCAACGTGACTTCTGCTGACTCAGGGTCACACAGACACTGTGACGGAGCCCTCCCTGGGCTGGAGCACTCCACGGAGGTGCCTGGGAGCTCAGGAGATGGTGCTGAGGAGTTCCATGAACAAGGATCTCTCTCCCCACAGTCACCTGCTCCCCTAAGTCACCTGCTCCCCTAAGTACCTGAGAGAGGTGTGAACTCACAGCTGCCACCAGGCAAGACCCAGCCAGGGACCAGGACGCCTTGGCTCCCCCTTTCTTGACCTGTCTACCAGGGACGGGGAGGTACCTGTCCACGTTTCTCAGAAGAATCCGGTCCCAGGCCTCAGGGGCTGCTGGGGACACAAGGTGGGGCTTGGAGAACTCTCCTGTTAGTTTGCTTCTCTGAGAGCCCTTCATGTGCTCTTGGAAGGAATGTGACCAGCCTGAGTGGAGGGCTGGGAAGACGTGCTCCTGGCAGGGCCTGGGGAACGTGACTGTGGGGTGCAGGTGGGTGAGCCTTGGCCATGGGCAGAGCAGTGAAGGTGCAGGCCCATTTCACCGCAAGCTGCTGAGTGGCTGACCTTGAGCACGTCCCCCGTGCCCTGTGCCCCATGCACTGGAACCTGTCATTCCAGCCAGACCTCAGGGACCCTACCAAGGCCAGGGGCCCAGGACACGTGCCTTCGGGTCAGCTCTTGTGGACACAGGGAAGGGCTGCCCCATGCCCTGGCACAGCGGGCTGGTCCGCGGTTCCAGTGACCCCACCCACAGCACAGGCATCCCCCCAGGGTGCCGTCCTTAGCCAGGATGACTAAGCTCACCACCAGGTTCCTTCCCCAGTCACAGAGAGCCTGCCGCCCACGCCTGGACACCACCCTCACTGCCCTGCCCCCGCTAGGAGAGCCTCTGACCAAAGGGCAAAGTGCATCCGGCCCCCCACCTGGGGACCTCCCGACTTCCAGGCACCGCTGAGCACCTGAGCAAGGCTCTCACCACCACGTGGCTCCTTCAAGGACTCGGTCACTTTCTCTTTCGCCCAGGGAAGGGCAAGTGCTTGAAGCACAGCCAAGGAGCCCAGAGGCCTGACAGGGTGAGGCTAGGTGGCCAGGGTGTGAGTCATTGATCTCCTGCCATGAAGCTCTGGGGGAGGAAAGGCCAGGTGACAAAATGGCCAAAATGTTCAGAAACAGGCAGGTGGGCAGAAAGTGCAGTGCTGGGGAGAGAGCATCAGAGGCTGAGGCAAAGCTGGGGCCAGTGAGCCCCTCCAACAGCCCTATCCCCCCCACCCTGCCCACCCCATGTGGACAGGAGACCCAGGCACAGCCGCGCCTGCCTCCTGTGAGATCCCAGGTGCTCTGTTCCCAATAGTGGGACCTGGGCTGGGGCAGAGGTGTCCTGACGACTTGGAGACGGGAACCGAGCAGGTCTGGCCCTGTGTTTGCTGGACTCCTCAGGCTGTGGTCGGTCATCCTCCCCTGGCCCTGGGCTCCATGCCTTAGGCTCACTTCCAGCAGAAGCTATTTCCTAAAAGCCAACGAGGTGGGGGCAGGCATGTGCTCACACCTGAGGAGACTGTCTGCCCAGGTGCTCGCAGGTGGCATCTCCCAGGTAACCTGTGCCTCCCTTTCGGTTGTAGCATGAGGTCCCCTGTACAAGGCTGCTCCCAGGCAGCACCCCATCTCCTCCCTATTGAGCTGATGGATGCACATGGGTGTTGGGATACCTACCCACGGACCCCAGGCTGGCCGGGTCCCCAGCACCTCAGGGGCAGCAAAAGTCACGGGGTTGCCTCTGGGCTGCCACACTTCCTCTGCACCCTCAGGGCAGGCATATGGTAGACTTGAGGGAGCCTGCAGGTGGTAGGGGGCATCGCTAGGCACCCGGGATCCAGGTGGGGTGTGTTCGGAGGATCTATGGGAAGGCTGGGGTTCTGGGAGCAGAGTGGGCCGCAGTCACACACGGGCTTCCAGGGTGCCGGCAACCCTCAGGCACCTCTGCCCTGTGGTCACTGCTAGGACCCTCCCTTTATGAGGAGCTCACACCATAGGCTGCTAATCCAGCCCCAGTGGGGGCTGCCTGGAGGCAGATGCTCCTCCCGCAGCTTAAGGCAGTGCCTCCAGGGCAGGTGTGGTGACTCACAACACTCTCCCAGGGCACCGGTCAGTCCATCACCAGCACGAGGCTCTGGCCTTGGTGTGAACTTCCTGGTTTGTGTCCTGTGGCCTCCTTGCTGGTCTCACCAGATGGTTTCCTAAGGTCAGGAGTCTCCCAGGCAGAAAGCAGAACTGTTTTCTACCCCAGTGCTATGAAAAGAATATGACAAAGTCCATAAACGATGACTAAGTTCAGCTACATCTGAGTAATGAAACATGTTGGCACCACAGAAAGAAAGAAAAGCCAAACTAAAGCCGGTGCAGAGACAAGGGAAATATTTACAGAGTGTCAGGAGAAGTGACAGACAGTAAATCAGCTTTTGCAAAACTGCAAATAAAAGACAAGAACTCAGTGGACACAATGAATACACGACCCAGAGAAAGGAAATGCACACAGGCAACAAGCACGTGAAGACTTCAGCCAGGCTGGTGTGGCTCAGTGGTTGAGCATCAACCTATGAACCAGGAGGTCACTGGTTCGATTCCCTGTCAGGGCACATGCCCAGGTTGCAGGCTGGATCCCCAGAGTGGAGCATGCAGGAGGTAGCCGATCAATGATTCTCTATCATCATTGATGTTTCTATCTCTCTCCTCCTCTCTGAAATAAATAAAAAATTATTTTTTAAAAAAGAAGAAAAGACCCGGCCTGTATTTTGTCTCTGGTGGCGGGTCAGAGTGATTGGGTTGACCAGTTGTCTGTGGAGATGAGAGATTGAAGACAAGGGACTGGCGATTGAGGGAGCGGGATGGGCCGGGGGCGGGGCTGGGTCCAGGGGCGGGGCCGGGCCGAAGAGCAAATAAAACTTGACAGAATAAATAAAAAAAGAAGAAAAGAAAATGCTTCAGCAACAAGGAACCACAGTCTTCCCGTGAAGTGACCATCTCCAGAGACACAGGCCCCAGGGACAGACATGCTCCCCGTCTCGCAGGTGAGCATGTGCCTCAGCTCCACGGAGAAAACTCAAATGCCTGTGTGTGCACCTGGGTGATTGCTGTCTCCAAGGCCTCTCTCGGCCTCTCTGAAGCCCCTCCGAGCCCCCGTCCGCACCCCAGGCTCCTGGATGGTGCAGGAGGTGGCCACGGCCTAGGGCTTTTCTCTAAGAGCTTGAGGGAGCAGAACTCCTAATAGCTGGATTTGGTTGTCTGAATTTTTCAGAAAATACAGATTGAGGGCCCTTGGGGTAGAGGCTGCCTCTTTGTAACAGCCCAGCCCCGAGTCAGCAGGTGGGTAGGCAAGAACAGGGGTGTCCTCCAGGCAGCTGTGGTCTCTCGCCCATCTGCTGTGTTAACGGGACCCCAGCTCCATTGGGGTCCCCGACCCTCACAGAGCAGCATGTGTGTGAGCTCCTGAGTGTGAGAGGATGTGGGGCCAGGTCTGGGGTCCGGGCCCTCCTGGAGCAGAACAGACTAAGAGTAGAGGCAGGGGCCGGAGTCAGGATGACCTGGAGCCTGAACTTCCTGAGGTCACAGGAGCCAGAGGGGAGCTTACTATTGTCCCAACTTTACAGTGAGACAGGCAGGCGAAGTGTCACCCTGAGGTCACACACTTCAGGCCAAATGAAGCCCCAACACGTGGTTGTGAGCTCCTCCGAGACCAAGAGGGAGAGCAGGCGGCGAGCAGGTGATTGAGGGCAACCTGGCAGGGCTCACCACACCCTGGAATGGCCTTCCCTCCCTCTTTATTTATGCTCTGGTTCTACAATGAACATGTTTGGTTCATGTAGTGAAAAGTGTCCAGATCAACAGAATTCCAGCTACTCTGCCCTCCCGATGGCAGGCAGGGTGAAGCAGGTGTGTGGTGCTCGCTGCATTTGCCAGGGTCAGTGGAGTGGCTTACCTGCCAGGCCAGATGGGCACCATCCCTAAATTACCACCCAGATGGCAGTCACCCCAGAGTAGTCCCGACTCAGGGCCCCCTGGCCACACACTGTGCCCTTGGTAACGCACTGCCACGTGTCTTGACAGAGTCAACGTTGGGATCTGGTAGCGCAGGCAGTTCAAGTGATTGGAGAAGCAGGTCATGTCCAGGCCAAGTTCTGCTGACGTCCAGTAGGAAAAGGTCAAAGGACGTGCAGGGAGCGCAAGTCAGAGGCACGAGGATGAGCATGAAAGGGGGAACTCCTCATCTTGGAACGTGCACCTCAATTCTAAAGAGTTTAGGCAACAAAACATATTGGATTTCAGTACAGTATTTGGAAAATGTTGATGAACACATTTAAACTGAAATGGTGTGTGTACACAAGAACTGAGAGTAAGTCAGGAACTCTGTCCCTGTGAGCAGAATTAATAAAAGTTAGGCTTCAACAGGTGTCCCTCAGTTCCCACCCTCGACTACCATCCGACAGCTTCACTTGGGCGTCCGCCTCTCTGCTGGCCCTTGCTTGCTGGAGGTCCGGCTGACCTGCGTCAGCATGGCCAGAGAGTCAGCACCAGATGAGCCGACTCTAACTGACAGGACTGAGGAATGGCATTTATCACGAATTTCCACCATAGCCTACGGCACTTTCATGCTGAAACCAAGATAGCCACTGCAGAAAGGGCCACCCCTTATCTCTGAAGAACATATGGGACCATGGGCTTGTCTTTGGGCTCCTGGCTCAGGCCTCGCCTCCCGGGGCACCAAGCGGCTGCAATGCCCACATCCTGGCCCTCTGCTCTCTGTCATCGCTTACCTGCCTTCTGAGTCATGACCACTGTGTTGTTCATCTCAGAAGAGAATTCTCACTATGCTTCTCTCTCCTTTAGGAATTAGTCTGTTGGAGAACATCACAGTACACTGGGTCAGGTCTGCTGACAAACACCTCAGAAAGCTACCATAAGGCCCCAAACTGCTCTAAGTAGTTAAGTAACTTAGAAAAAGCAGACGTATGTAAAGAGCAAGCAGGCGGTGGGGAGGGGGAGGGAGGCACGGGGTCAGAGCGCTGGAGGCAGAGGGCACCTCCCGTCTTGCAGAGGAATGCCTGCAATGTTAGAGTTTGCATTAGAAAGCCTTAAAAGGTTCTCAAAGCCTGAATGGCTGGAGCCAAAAATGGACAGGTGGTCCGACTCGCCACTTCCTCCATCTATATTTTAAACTGACCATTCTCTGAGGCTTCCGATGGGTGAGAGGAGGAAAGGTAACGATTTCAGGCCGTGGTGTCCACACTCTCCCGCGCAGACGCCTGTTCTTTGGTTCCTGAGAGCGCGTGGCATCTGCAGAGGTGAGGCTCCTGCTGTCCACGCGTCAGAGAACTGTCCCTGCACCAGCCCCTGGGCGGCCCCTCACACCTGGGACCGCGCTAAGAGCAACTAGAAGCACTCTCAGCACAAACTTCACTACCAGGAGTCTTCTGAGACACAATCGTTTCTCCCTTTATTAAACACAGTCTGTAATTTATAAAAATTGCCTCTGTTTAAAAGCCCCAAATGTTTATATGCCTAATTCATTATTGCTTCTTCTGATTTATTTTAGAAATCATCAGAAGTGCTCACTAGGTTTATATAGAAAGATGTTCATTTCACAATTGATCATAATAAAGAAAACTTGTACATAGTCTAGTGCCCGGCTGCAACATTGTAATAAAATGCAGAGTGTGAAATATTATGTGACTATATTTAGCACTTATTCAACTTCATAAATATCTTAAATGCTTCATAAAAATATGACGTAGAACTTTTTGTTTTGTATGTATGGTAATGATTAAGTGATTAATCAAGGAAATGGCCAGATAATTTAGAAAATAATGTATTTGCGATTATATTAACTCACACTAAAAGGCCATGTTTCTTCTCCTCCCTTCTTCTGAGCCAATTCTCTTTAATCGGCCCTTCGGTGCTAATTATCATGCTAGCAAGTGCTCTCAGCTGCTGCTAGGAGTTAGGGAAGCCCAGGCCGAGGTTCTGTTCTGTACGCGCCCCTGCCTCCGTGCCTCGCCCCACAAACAGCTGCACAGAGGAGGGGCGATGTTGGTAAGAGTGCTTTCTCACTCTCCCCTGAGAGGTTCTGAGGACCGAGTCCCACTCTGCCCCATACCCCACTCTGCTCAGCACCCGAAGAGATCCCAGGCCACAGGCATGTTCCACTTCCTGCCACGTGGCTCCACTGAGCACCTGGGACAGAAGGTGCCTTCATCCTCCCCACCCACAACTGTCTTTCCAGCTCTCTCACCTGGGGTCACCCACTAGGTGATTCTCCAACCCTATCATGACCCCGGTCCACTGTCTCCACTCCTGTTTTACTATCCCGCGTCCTCCCGGAGGCACCAACCTGGCCACCCTGTAGGGTAGTGGTCGGCAAACTTATTAGTCAACAGAGCCAAATATCAACAGTACAACGATTGAAATTTCTTTTGAGAGCCAAATTTTTTAAACTTAAACTATATAGGTAGGTACATTGTTATTAACTTAATTAGGGTACTCCTTCAATCACACTGTACGTGCGCGCCCGCACGTGGTATTTTGTGGAAGAGCCACACTCAAGGGGCCAAAGAGCCGCATGTGGCTCGCGAGCCGCGGTTTGCCAACCACTGCCATAGGGCATTGGAGGCCCAAGCAGGACCCTTTTTTTGGAGTCAGCCAAGCATCTCCAGCCAGCTCACCCCAGCCTCCTCCAGGGGCTGCCAGCCACGCAGAAGACTAACGACACCGAGTATCCATGAGTTAGGGCTGCCGGCTGGGGCTCTCACACATCAATGGTGGGAATGTAAGGTGGTGTCTCCCCTTCGGGGAAATGATCCGGTAGCTTCTCACAAAACAAAGGCACAGCTGCCCTGCGACCCGTCAGTGCTGCCCCCACACGTGCACCCGGGAGGGGGACAGCCTGTCCACACAGGGCTGTGGAGCAGGGGGCCCGGCACTTCATCCCTGGCATTCCCGTCACCCAAGTGTCCATCAACAGGAGGACAGAGGAACAGGTTGGAGCTCATCCACCCGACAGGAGAATGACAGCGGATACACGCGGCATAGCTGCACCGCATGGGCGTTGTGTTAAACAATGTTAGTTGCCGATTGCTGCATAACTCGTAACCCCAAAACTTAGTGGCTTAAAGCAACACCAAACAGTTATCTCACACAGTTTCTGTGGGTCAGGAATTCCAAACGGGCCTAACGTGTTGGTTCCAGTTCCATGTCCCTCAGGAGGCTGCAGGCCAGATGTTGGCCAGATACCTGAAGGCCGGATGAGCCCAAGGACTGGCTGCAAGATATTCTCCGTGGAAACTTCTCCCTGGGGCTCTTCATTCATTTTGAAACTGGCTACAGGGACAGCCCTCTCCTGTGGGAGGGACTTCAAGGGCTATCATTTTAAGATGACCAGGAGGTGGGGTCATTGGTGTCCACCATGGAGACCGGCCACAAGTACATACTATGCGTTTCCAACTTTTGGAGCTCAAGATCAGGAAAAACTCACCCGTAGGATAGAGTTCCCAACAGTGGCCCCTACTCTTGAGGGCGGTGTTTGGCGAGGGCGACGGGGGGCGGGGGTGAGGGGGGGTGTGGAGAGCGGTTACAGTGTTTGGCCAGGTTCAAGCCTCGGACTAATGAGAGGGCATGGCTATAATTGTGCTGGCAGAACCCTCCCAGCACAATTATAGCCAACAGCTATTGTTGTAAGCTTGAACCTATGGTCCGAACACGTGGCCCCACGTGCCTGAGTGATGTGGGCTTGATAGAGTTCAGGTGCATGTAATTGAGTAGGATCGAAACCCACGAGAATGTTGTAAACATCTTAACCATGCCCTTACTTTGCCTCGTGGAATCTGGCTATAAAATAAAGACACGGCTTGTAGTCCGTGGCGCTGTCGCTAGCTCTCCATAAGAGAGGACAGCGTCCCACCGAGAACCCAGCTTTCATTCTCTTGTCTGTCTTTTCTCAATCCTTCACCGCCCCCACTCAGACTCACTGAACCTGGCTGAGCTGACGCGGCACATAAGGAGCCCTGGGGCTGAGTATGCCATGGCCGTGCCGGCTCGCCACAGGGTGGGATATTCGTTCTGTGTCTTGACTGGGTGAAGATTGTGCAGATCCACACATGGGTGAAAATTAGTCGACTGCCTTTAAGTCAATGACATTTTGATTAAGACAAAAATTAAAGCACACTGTGGTAAACACTGTGACATTGTGACAAGGCTACGTGAAGGGCCCCGTGGACAGCCCGACTGGAGGAGCAGAAACCCTGAGTCAGGCAGCCTGGGAGGAAGGCAAGGCTTCAGGAGTGGGGAGAGCAAGGAAGGTTTGTCCGAGTCTGTGCGAGACTAGACCCCAGGCTATGAGCTCAGTGACCCTCCTGGCGGATGGCACTCAGGGAGACCACCTGGAAAGGCCTGAGAGGACCTAAAGGGAGAGAGGCCAGCCAGCCCCCAGCTGTTCCACATGCCCAGCCCCAGGCTTCCAGCTCAGCCAACACCTAATCCCAGCCACCAAGACTCTGAGAGAGAGCCACCCAGGACCTCCCAGAATTCTAGACCCACATCCCTCAGGAGTGCAGTGACATGGCTGTGAAAAGCCACCAGGTTTGGGAAGTTCCCTGAAGCTGGACCCCATCCTCCGAGACCCCTCTGCCAGATACCCGGGCCCCAGGTATGTTTATGGCACTTCTGATGTGAGAAAAACCGTTTGACCGCTCTGAGACCAGTTTAAATGCGCTGGGACACCTGTGAGTGCTCAGGATGAGCTGAGCGTGTTTGCGCCCGTCAGAAAGTCGGTTGCAACATCGGAACTGCTGTCATCACAGATAACATTCTCGTCTGAGAAATGAGAGGCCCCGAGGAACAAACGGAGGCGTCTGCAGTGATAAACCTTGATTACAGGAGAGGGTGCCAGCGGCTTCCACCTGCCTCCCAGGCCTCCTTCACTGGTTTCCACCAGAGTCAACCTGCCCTAAGAGCAGCCCTGGTCTTCGGTGTGTGTCAGGACTCTGAGGGGCAGACAGCAGGCTGGGCTCTGAGCTCACACAGAGGACAGGGTCCCAGGGTATGAGGGAGGAAGCAACCAGTCGCTGGGGGGAGGGGAGGTGGCGGGGGTGGGGGGCTCTCGGTCTGAAACAGAGGGGATCGAGAAGGCCTGGGCACAGTCATGGACAACACCCGAATTTCGCTTTGTAGGTCTACGGACCCCAGCATGTCCGTCCACTGGTCCTTGTGTAACTGGCATTGAAGAACTGCCCGCTGGCTAGTGAGCAGGACCCGGGGGCCTGCCTGGCCTGGAGGGAGTGGCCTGGAGTGAACACTCTCCAGAGGGCTGGGCAGGCTCTCCATGGGGTGAGTGTCTGTGTGTCCTGAGGCCCCTGGAACAAATCACCACACACAGCAGCAGAAATGGGTTCTCTCCCATCCTGGAGGCCAGAGTTTGACATGCAGATCCTGCTCTCAGTGGCTCCCACGGGCCTGCCCACTCCGGCTGCCGGTGCTCAGAGGCTCCTGGGCTGGTGGCCGCGTCTCCAGCCTCTGCTCCATCTTCACGTGGCTTCTCTCTGTGGCACATCTAATCTCCTGTCTCTCTCTTGTAGGGACATTGGTGATGCATTCAGGGCCAAGCAGTTAATCCAGGATCATCTCAGATCTTTAACTAATTCACATCTGCTGAATCACATTTCTCCTATTTGGAGAAAGGTCACATTCACAGGCTCCAGGGATCAGGACATGGACACGGCACTCACCACAGGAGAGGCGTCGGTTACAGAACCGCTGTGCCCATCCGTTCCCGGGTCTGACCAGCAGAGACCATTCTGCCCAGATCTGCAGCACAGGAACCACTGGAAGGACATCGGGGGGTGTCCAGTTTCTCAGGGGCACTGGAGAGGCAGGTTCAGAACGTGGCACCAAGGCAGGAGGCCAGAAACCAGTCGAGGTCTAGACCCGAGAGCAGATTAGGTAGGGTCCTGCCTTAGTCACGGGACCCCCAGTGACCTGGTCACTCTCCGTGGAATGGACTCTGCCATGCACCTGGTGGTGGGTGAGGGTCCTGAAGCTCTCCATAAGAGAGGACAGCGTCCCACCGAGACCCCAGCTTTCTTCTCTTGTCTGTCTTTTTTCAATCCTTCACCGGCCCCACTCAGGCTCACTGAACCTGGCTGAGCTAACACGGCACATAAGGCACCCTGGGCTGAGTATGCCATGGCCGTGCCGGCTCACCACAAGGTGGGATGCAGGACCCTTCATGATGGGATCCTCCAGGTCGGGCTTCCTGGCCCCAAAATACGTGGAACCCAGTTCTCAGGGAACAGGGCAGAGCACAGGTCAGGGGCAAGTCATGGGTGATGCAGCATCCCTTGGTTATAAGAAGTGAAAGCCCCAGGACATGAAGACTTGAGGGCCCCCCAACTGTGGGACCCAAACCATGCAGCTGGAGAGCAGCTAGTGATGGAGAAGGGTCTCCGTTCCGCTGATCGCTGACCCACAGGAGTCTAAACAATGGGGTCCGGAGGGGTGGGTCCAGGAACTGTGTCAGGAAGTGCATCTGCTGCCCTGGTGCCATGAAGGCAGGAAGGGGATGAGAGGCAAGAAAGCCAAAGTGACAAATGTGCCCCCTGAAAATGCTGAGGTTCTGCCCCAGGCCACTCCAGAGACAGAAGAAAACCATGGACAGAAATAGCTAGTCTTTCAAAATGAGCTCTTATCTGTAGTCTCTACTTCATATATTTTCAGTGCTTGCATTTATTTTATTATGATTTCTTAAAATGCATGGCCTTTTGGTGTTTCTGGGCCTTGCATGCAGAGTGAACCCCCTAGTTGAGGATGGCAGAGCCACAAATGTAGGGGTCAGTTTCTGCCTGACTACTAGCCACCACAGCAGCCACGCCAGGACCAACCACCTGGATTTTGTTTTTAATGGAAGGCCCTGCTCTTTGGATTTCTGTCCACTGCAGGTGAAGCAAATTCTTCCTGCTATGGACTTTCCCTCATTATGGGTGGGTAGAAGTGTACATTTGTTTAGCTACTTTGAATTAATTTTAAATTGTAGATACTGGTCCCTCCAATCCTCAGGCAGCCTCCCCATTTTCCCTCTATTATCCTTGAAATATCCCATGTTGAACCATCACTGAAAATAGCCATTCTGGGAGACCGCTGGATGGCCCGGAACTTGCATGAGTGATGGTCAGTGTTGTCTAGGTGGCTGCTGCAGAGGTGCTGGGCATCCATCAATGCCCACTGGCCGTGGGTCACTCCTGAGACAGCGTCCGGAAAGTTTCTGGAGATGCTTAGCTCCTCGTGAGCAATGGAAACAGTGGGCACTGTCATTGTTTTGCGGGAAAACAATGACTCCACGAGGGAGTGCATTTACAACACATCCATCCAGGGTATTAATAGGGTGCTCTCACGCCCCCTCAACTCCTCCTCCAACCAGCAGCTAATGAGGGATGCCTCCATGGACACCTGTTCCCAGGACCACACAGCAGGTGGCAGCTTGCTCTACTGGGGCCACACCTGGGTTACAACTTGGAACTGAAATGATCCATCCAGCTGGATGGCCTGCAGTCCAGAAATCTTCTGCTACATGAGTTCTTCAAGGGCCCTAAGTCACCACGACCCTGCCTGCCTCCTTGCAGTGGCGTGACCCTCAATTAATGTGTTTCATTCCATTAAGAAGACACAGCCAGGGTCGTTGGTTTGCGTAGTTCAGTGTAAACCATCGGCTGATTGACTGACACCACACTTTTCCATAACAGCTGTCGTGGGACAGTGTAAATGCTGCCAGGTTCATCTTTTGGCTCTGGGCTAGCCTCCCCCTACCTCTGACAGGCCTAGGTCTGCCCAGTATTCTCCACACACAGAGTCGCAAATTGGGCAACTGTGAGAAGAATGACAATAAGGGCAGGAGGGTTGTATCTAGCACAGGTGTTATTTTGTGGAAAACTCAAGGGTTTATGGGAAGCTCGGTGGCATTTACAGATCAAGGACATAGAAGGTGAGGGTGATGCTGACCTGCTCTCAAGAGTGAGCCCCTCAGAGACGTTTTCAGGAAGGAAGCTGGGATTCGATGGCTTAGTAAATATTAGCACAGCTGGACTCGGAGATGGACAAGGAGGCCTGATGTGGACGGGTCCTGCCAAAGAGGCACCTGCCACAGGGACCCTCTCCAGCACCACTCACACCCTCTCTGCTCCAGGGCACCGCCCATGGGGACAACACCAGCCTCCCCTGCCCGCCTGGCCCAGCTGAGGACAGGACCACTATCTACACTGCAGGCGCTGAGTCCTGCTCTCTCTGTGATGTCAGGCCTGCTGAGAACCCAAGGCACTGCCCCGCCCCCACCATGTGTCATCAAAACCACTAGAAATTGTTCAGAAAGGCAAATACTGGGCAAGCCTGCTTTCCATGCACCACAGAGGACGCCTGCCATCCAGACATGGTTAGATACATAAAGAGCAGCCTTTGATTAAAAAAAAAGAAATGTTAAAACTAAGGAATCATTACTACGAGGTTGAATAACCCTTGTTTTAATAGGAAAGTCAGCTTCCAAATTAATGTCTCACAACTGAAAATCTTTCTATGCTGAGGTGTCTTGAAGTGACGTGCACCCACAGCAGGCTGCCCTGCAGCAGGCTCAGCATGGGCTAGTGGGAACTGAGTTTATCATCAACCACACCACCTCCCCAGTGCGTTCCAGGGCTAAGTTACACAGGACTCTGGGTGCTGCCGTCAGCGTGAGCAGTGGACAAACCTGTGTTTCCAGTCGCCTTGGAAAACATGGTTAAAATTCATCACAGCATTGGGGTGGGGGAACCAAACTCATCACGACACAGAGGAGGAAGCTGAGGGGCTGAGCGCCCAGTCTTGATCCAGGGCACGCAGTGACCAGACCCAGGCCAGCCTCCTAACCCCACTTGCCCCACACCCACAGCATGCGTGGCTGGGTCTGCAGAATCTCTGTTTGGCACACAGACCCTGACCAGTCACCTGCCTCCGAAATCTCTCGCCCTTTACCTGACTCTTATTGGTAAGTTCAAAACACAACTCCACCTGCTTCCTGGACATCCACTGAAGTGTGTGTGAATGTAAACATGCCTGAAAGCCAACCTGAGCAGCACCTCACTCCCTAGGCATTTGGGGTTCAGGGCATGCCCCCTCCTTTGGCACAGTGAGCCCTCAGCCCACGTGGGAGGGGGTGTCCTCTGGGATGGTGCCCTCTCCCCCTGCCGTGGCACTCACAGCCCAGCCGCCCACACACCGTTTTTTCCGCACTGCCCTCTCTACATGTCCAGGAGCCGTCTCATCAGGAGTCAGGGACGGGAGCAAAGAGGTCGATACATAGAGATGTGGGGGAGTCATTACCACAAACCTCTGCACTCCGTGTCCCTGGGGACAAGCTCTCTGGGCCAGAGGCATGAAAGTGTAAAGCAACACCCTGAGGAGAGGAATGGGGGTCTGTTGGGGTGGAGCACCATGGGGCACTTCCTGTTCCCGCAGGCCAGCTGAGCGGATGCCCAGAGGGGGACAGAGCTCTCCGCTCCTGCTCTGGGGCTGACTTCCAGCTGGTATGTCAGCCCCATTTCTCCCCCTCGGAGTCTGGGCCAGGCATGGCTTTAAGGGCTGTGCAGGGGAGTGTGAAGTTGGGCGATGTGCCCTCTCCCTCTTTCTGCTGCCTAGTTTCTGAGAATGGCCCACAGCTTCCTGACACTGGGAGTTAGCACTGCCACTTAACAAGAATGGGGGTGCATTTATTTGAACAACAAGCCAGCATTATATACATATGGGGGTTTTTTGTTTGTTTTTTTACTGGTTTCAGAGAGGAAGAGAGAGGGAGAAAGAGATAGAAACATCAATGATAAAAGAGAATCATTGATCGGCTGCCTCCTGCACGCCCCCCACTGGAGACTGAGCCCACAACCTGGGCATGTGCCCTGACCGGGAATGGAACTGTGACCTCCTGGTTCATAGGTAGATGCTAAGCCACTGAGCCATGCCAGCCGGGCTGAACAACAAGCCAACTTTAAAAAGTTGCACCATGGCTGGTAACACCCCTGCATTTAGGCCTCAACTACCGAGTGCCTCCTTGACATCATGGGCAGAGCAGCCTCTCTGGCTGTGTTGGCCCAACTCCCGGGCCCACCAGAGCCTCCCTGGAGAGGCTTTCCCCTCGGGCACCAGATGTCAGGGGATCAGCCCCCCTTCCTTCCAGGGAGCCAAACAACTCAGGTTTCAAAGCCCGTGGATGGGGACTGACCACAGCAGCCTCACAAAACCTGCACCAGTGCCTGTCTTTCTTCCTGGTTCTGGCCGTGTGGTGCCCTCTCACCGACATAGGCAGTGCTGACTTGAGCCAGTGCCCACTCCCCAAAAACTAAACACTAAAAATGGGCTCCGTGCGCTGAGTGTCCAGTGACCATCTGACGTTGCCTGAGAAATTCACGGGACGGGTTTCCTCTGGGTTCACCCACTGAGCCAGGATGGGCGCCACTGCCTCTCCCACCTGACGGGCTGGCAGACGGAAGAGCTGTCCGGGCACCCATCTGGGATTCCGGCCCCCGCAGTGTGGCCGGCCAGACCCCTTCTATTCAAAGTCATGAATGAACAGAGGCTTTTTGTTGCCCTGAGATTTCCAGGGCTGAGTGATCTCGCTCCGTAGACCGAGGAGGCCTGGCCAGTGTCCAGTGGGACACAGAGGGACCTGTGTGTCGTGTTGGGTCAACAGCACAGCACAGCACAGCCGTGGCGGGAAAGTGGGGCAGCCGTTCATAAAACTCTGACTGGTGTGAGTGAGGCATGCTTTTTCCAACGTAGCCAAGATGCCGGGTCGTGCTGAAAACTCAATGCCAGCCGTGGTTACGGCATTTGGATTGAAAATAAAAATGACAGAATCAGAAGCTAGGGTAAATTCCTTTTTCTCACTCTCCTTCAACAAAGCCGAATGAATGGAGATCAAACCCTGCCCTTCAAAAACACACTTGGCTGAGAACTGCCTGTGCCAAGCGTCGGCCAGAAACAATTGTTCTGCTGACAGCAGAAGCCCATGAAAGGCGGTCTAGCGAGTGCTGACACCACCAGACACACAGCCGGGCAAACGAGGCGCGGCCCTCTCTCATTCCATCTGAAAGCGAAAGGGCCTGGCTGCTGAGCCGCATGTCAGACCAGAGTCCTGTGAATGCTGCTAGCAGTAAGAGAACTTATTATTCAGACAGCAGTGCTACTCTCAAACCTAAAGTAAAACAGAAAAACTGCGATTAAAGTAAAAAACGTAAACACCATAGCTTCATTATCAAGTTAAGTTAAATTTACACTCATAATTAAAGAAACAGCTGAAATTTTCCTTGGCCTCATGCCCACTCCTCGTCTGGCTCCCACCCCAGGCTGCTTTCCTAAGCAGACCCTCAGCCACCCTGGCCCCACTGGGCACCGTCCCCTCACACTGCCCCTTCTGCGGCCGACTTGGTCCCCACTCCCAGCCATGCTGCTTCGGTGTTCCAAATGGGGTTTCAGCACCTGCCATCTCACTGGTGAAAACCTACGCTGTCTCGTGGAGAGATCCGAGTGACGGTTCAAAGTGCTGCCTCAGAACGCCCCTCGCCCTCTGTGCCTCTCGTCTCTGGTCTCGTGATTATCCCAGTGCTTCTTGAAAACCCCGTTCCGCCGCGGCGCTGAGGCTGTGCCAGGAGACGACAGATCCTGGTGGCCGCTTGCAGTGCCTGGTGACTTGACCCTGCTCAGTGCTCTACCCAGGACCTTGCAGACTGGACTTGTCGCTTCCCTCCTGGAGGGCATTGCCAGTCTCAGTTCCAAATCAAGATTCTTCTCATGCATGAGACTCCTCTGGGACAGGTTCCAAGGAGTGTGATTCCTAGATCACAAGGCGTGTGTGTTGTTTATTGGGTATTTGCACCCTGCCTCCCCAGGGGCTGCTCTCATCTCCTCTGAGCATCACTGCGTCTCCTGGCCTGGCCGACCCTCTCATGCTGCCAGCTCAGGGGTGTGGGGCGGGGGGGGCGTCTCCTCATGGTGGTGTTTGCATTTCCTGGGCCCTAACCCTGAAATGTAATTGACCAGATAGTAGAACAAGCAAATACCTGCTTTACATCATGGAAATGGAAATGGAAATGTACTCGACACCTTCTGAGGGGATCCATCCATTTCCCAGTGTGGGTTTCTATACAGGGAACCCCAGTTTCACAGTCCCTGCCTGTTAGGTACAACCATGGCTGCAGAAATAGCTGTGGGGAGCACACTCGGGAGCTCACAGTGCTCCTGTGTGCTTGGCCGTGCTGACTCAGAACGAGGCTCTGGTCTCGGCCCCTCCTGTTGGGGCCCTGCAGGAACCCTCTGTGACTCTCAGCGGGTGGGAGGGGGTCCTCTGCCCAGTGCTGCGGAGCGACCACTGTGGGCCCCAGGGGAAGGCTGTGCTGGGCGCCTGGAAGGAGGAAATGGCCCTCACATCAGTTTATTGAAGACACTTCATAAATCACAGGAACCCTATAGCACAAAATGCAACGTCGTAAAGACTTTATGAGTTCCCCTCAAAGTATATTGTTTCATTGTGTGCAGCTTTTCCCAGGTGTTCGTTTTTTTATAACAATGAAAAGACAGTTTCCTTAGATCTATTGCCTCTTGACATTTGAGTTCGTGTCCGTTGGCTCTTTATAGGCGAGCCGGGTCACTCTGGTCTGGAGCAGAGGCTCACGTGCCGCCCAGCCCAGCTGACTTCCTCGGGCTCAGGCCAAGCCCAGTGGCTGGACCGTTTACTGAGTTATTTTCTCCATACATCTCTTGGACAGTGATCAAAGGAGAAACATGATCTGGAGGCAGCCGCTCCCACAGGACTCTGGTGCGTAAGGAGCAGGATTAGGATTCAGGTTTTGAACTGGATTTCCTGTAGCGCCTGGCCGCCTTTAACTTTCCACGGAGCACAGCATGGCTATGACCGTCAAAGGTGTGAGTTCATGTTTTCTCATAAAATTAAACAGCACCTTTAAGACATGAAACCAACTGTGAAAACATACTCTGACTTAGAATAATAATAACAATTTTTAAAAGACCACGGGACATCAGCCCACATGGTTCCTGAGAGGTAAGGCGAGGACGTGGACCCACCCGTCATGAATACCCAGCAGACCCCCAAACCGAAAAAAAAAATGAAAGGCCATGATTTTACACCTAATGGAAGAAGGCGGAGAAGTCTGTTCATTCAGCTGGCGCAGTGAGTGAGAAATACCAGGATTTAATATTTAGGTGGGAGATAGTGGCTCATGCTTTTCATGTTAACACTGACAGCTATGTTTAAGAGCTTCCTATGGGCCAAGCTTATGCTAAGGTTCGACAGCAAATGCTATTTGCAAACCTTAGAGATGGGTTGTATCATAAGCCCCTCTTTGTAGACGAGATAACCCAGGCTCTGAAGTGGAAAGAACTTGTTCAATGTTTCCCTCGTGGTAAATGATGGTGCCAAGGCCTCATGCCTTTCCCCGCCCCTCCCTCCCCCGCCAACCTCAGGCAGCCCTGGGGGAGGGGCCACGGGGACAGCCTTGGTTCTCTGGTCCTTTTCTGTGTGATGTGTACACTTTTTTTTTTAAAGGGTAGACATTTTATTTTATTAATTTTTTTATTTTATTTTAAATATATTTTATTGGTTTGTTTTTTTTTTTTTTTTAAAGAGAGAGAGAGGAAGGGAGAGGGAGAGCTAGAAACATCGATGATGAGAGAGAAACATCAATAGGCCGCCTCCTGCCCTGACCAGGAATCAAACGGGCAACCTCTTGGTGCATGGGTTGACGCTCAACCACTGAGCCACACCGGCCGGGCATATTACACTTTTAAATTACATTCCTGTGCACATGGGCTAGGGACACAGACCCAGAGAAACACGTGTATGGGATGTGGTAACAAGCTCACACTTACAATGACGAATGGAGGACACCTTGGCACAGCTGAGCCCACGTACCCATCTTGAGGGTGTAAGAAGCCATTTGTTCAAAGAGAAGGTGGTGAATTGCCCAGCACAGAATATTCCAACTTTTCCTCTGGGAACTGGAAACACTCAAACTTGGCGTTTTCCTGGGATTTGCTTTCCCCCAGTGATACAGTCAGTGGCTGAAATCACACCCAGCTTTCTACAAAACCGCACCTGCAATCCAGGATCCACCTCTCCAGGAAAGCCGACTAGTTCCCTGATCTTCGTAAAAGAGTCCATCTTCGTGTTTACCCGGCCACGTCAACTCCGCTGAACTGAGAATTCGGGCTGTGCTCTGGTCCACCCAATCCCATGTTCGTGAAAGGACTGCTGTCCTGGAGGGCAATGGCCAGGCCCCTGACAGACAGCGGCTCAGCGAGCACTGGCTGCAGGTTGCGCTCTGCTCCCCACTTCCCTGCACGCACTCTGAACCTCACAAAAACCTCAGGCAGCTTCTACCTCGTCCATATCACAGGTGAGGACAGAGCTTGAGGCAGAAACAAGCTGTCACCCCAAGATCACACAGGGCCCGTGCTCTAACCCTTCTCCATCGCCTCTCCATGTCATGAAATATAACTCTAGTGATTAAAAAAGGCCTGTGACTGGTATCAGCTCACCCCAGCGATCAGATCACTGTTGTTACAAATGGGTTTCTAGGAGAATCCTTTAATTCCAAGCACAGAGGAAAGAAGAATGGCAGAAAACAGCATTGTCTGCATAAAGTTTTACTCAGCCAGGCAGAAACGAGAGTATTTGCCACATAGGAAGGGGTTGGCACAATGGAATGGTTTGTAAGTATATATGTCAGACCTCTATGACAAACATCCTAAAGTGGTGGGGGGGCAGATCAGGGGGTTATCAGCATGTTAGCAGAGACCAAATGCTTCCACTCAAGAAGAATACCACTGCCAAAGACATTAGGTTCATTTGGGTTAACAGTGTGTGTCCTAAATGGAGATCATTCTAAAAACATGATGAAGCTGGTTTGGCTCAGTGGATAGAGCATTGGACTGTAGATTGGAAGGTCCTGGGTTTGATTCCGGTCAAGGGCACATGTTCGGGTTGCGAGCTCGATCCCCAGTAGGGGGCATGCAGGAGGCAGTTGATCAATGATACTCTCTCATCATTGATGCTTCTATCTCTCTCTCCCTCCCTCTTCCTTCCTCTCTGAAATCAATAAAAATATTAAAAAGAAAAACATGATGAAGGGAAACGCATGCTAAACACACTTCCAAGAGTCCAGGACTGCACCACTAGTTACGTTCAAAAAGTCCTTCCCAAAACACAAATGCTATTTACCTGTTCCTTGTTTTATGAGACACACCCTCTTTATTGAATCTTTAAACTCAAATGGCTTATAAAAGGCCTCCAATCCAGTAAGAGTTCCTGGCCTCATCAATTCAAGTACTGAAAATATGTACAAGGACCTCTATGACAAACATCCTGAAGTGGAGGGGCAAGTCAGGAGGTTCTCGGCATCTGTTAGCAGAGACCAAGTGCTTCCCACTTAGGGTGACTTCCTGTTTGCTAAAGCCAGAACTGGTACAAAGCAACCTCAACTGGCTGTGTGGGTGGGGCGTCAGTGCACATGTGAGGTGAAGAGGGCAGGTGTGTGTACAGGCGAAGGTAGTCATGCAGGTGAGGCTGTATGTGCAGGTGTGTGTGGAGGAGCAGTGTGTGCACAGGTATGTGTTTGCATGTGTGGGTTCAGGTGCAGGTGTATATACAGGGGCAGGTGTGTGTGCAGGTGCAGTAGGCATTCAGGTACAGGTGGGCATACAGGTGTGGCTGTGAGCAGCACACTCAGGGGTACTCATGGCTCTCCTGCCAATCCCATCCACACCTGCTGCACCCATTCACCTTTGGGAATGAGTGAGAGGCCTTGTCAAGGAGCCAGTCAACAGCAGTCATGTCCCCAGAGAGAAAGGAGGGGGAGGGAGCAGGCTCACATACCTGACCCCACCTTCACATGGTAAGATTCTAGCTCTGGGACTTTACAAGACAAGCCTCTTATAAGTGACATTGATGATGTGTCTACCTCCTCACTCACTAGTTTTCTCCTGGGCCTCTTCCCAGAACTTCTCAAATGCCGCCTCCTCCAGGGACCTTCCTGATCTTCCCAGTAGGAGTTAGCTCTCTCTTCCCAAGAGCTCCTCCACCTTCCCCAGTACCTCCTTTCCCACACACTCTGAGAGGCCCAACTGTGTCAGTGTCAGCGTTAACCTCCAGCTGGGAGCAGAGCCCACCTGTCACCCTAAGTCCTCCCATCCCAGCCAGAGCTTAGGACATACTAAGGGTTAGATCATGAATATGAAGATGGATGTCACTACATCCTTCTAGAATAAACTTTTTGGTTCTCCAAATGTGTTGATTCTCTTTCTCTTTACAGACAATGAATATTATACAACCAAAATGTCTCAGGACTTCATAGCAAAGGTGGCACCTTGATCCTGATCTCCTACCATGTTCCAGAGCTCTGCTGGGCTCCAGGCCCACTGAGGAGACAAACAAGAAGGGTCTGGAGGTGTCAGACCACCGAGGGCATGGGAGACCCTCCTGAAGGGAGCACAGGGTGGGTTTGGGGGAGTGACGTGGTGTGGGAAGGTGTAAAGGGAGCCAGGCCGAAAGATCCTGTAGAAATTGGGATGAGAAACAACCTGGGTTTGAAGAGGAAGCAGCAGACAGGCATACTCACAGGAACTTAAAAGGGCTTTCTAAATCAATTTCAATATGCAAAAATCAATACCACATCACCTCAGCTTTGCTTTTTCAGTCCAAGCATACCAGTGGTATGTATATTCATTAGGATTAAGTTCACTCGCAAGTAGGAACAGAAAAATCCAATATGATTAACAACTTAAACAAGACGTTTACTTCTTCTTCACGTTCATGAAGGTCAAAGGCAGTCATCCAGGGCTGGGAGCATCCTCCATGGGCCCAGACTCAGGCTCCTACTCTCTGGTTGTTCTGTTGGCATGACTTACATTCCCAAGGTTATCTCATAGCCCAAAATGAATGCTTTAGCTCCAGCCATTACATTCACCTCCAGGCAGGGACCCTCCCCTTAAGGGCACTTCCCATTAATTCCATCTTGTGCTTGTGTTCCATTTGCTGCCAGGATATAATCACTTGACCACAGCTAGCTGTCAGAATGTAATCACATGACTAGTTGAGGCCAGAATATAATCACTGTTGGCCAGGCCAGTGCCCCTTCCTCACAGTGAATTGTGCCTCCAAGAATTTTCCCTCCTGCCACAAAATGAGATCTCTGTCTTTGCAACTTTGCAAATATAATTCCCCTTTACTTCTCAAAACCAACTGGAAAGAATTACTATATGCATTTTTTTCATAAAAGATCACTCCTTTGAGAATAATCATTTTCATATTTGTGCTTTTTTGACATTTTAGGAAGCAAAATTACATGCAAACATTTGTTCTGCAAACCCAACGTGTGAAGAAAGTTGTACTCAAACACCAAAAAATTGTTTCCATGCCTCTGAATTTCAAAAATATTTTTAGTTTGCATAAAGGCCCACAGGAAAGAGGATCATTTTTTTTTTATGTCAAGGAAAATAAAACAGATGACACAGCTGAGGGAGACCCTGTGTGCGGATGGTGCATTTTTAAATCACGCGCGGCCCTTTAACCCTGTGTTTTCATGGCGGCTTCAGATTGCTGGCTGTGCTGTTGATGTTACTACCTCATGTTTTAAATGCTGACCTGCATGTTGAATAAGAGTTGAAACTCACAAATAAAATATAAAATAATGTCAAGTATTTAGATTCTTATTTGATGTCAAATATTATGTATTTGAAGAAAATGATTTTATCTGGAATCCAAGGGTTGTAAAACTAGGGCCTCTCTCTGGAAGGACACATGCAGAAATAATGACCACGGCCCATGGCCCCGGGGAATCCAGAACCTGAGCAAGAAGAGACTTCTGGAAATGAGGCTACAGCCTTCACTGGCCCTAGCTGCAATCTTGGCCCAGTCTCCTGTGCTTCAATTTTCCTGTCTATAAAATGGCCCTAGCAAAAATAGTGAGGGAGGCGGAAAAGGGGAGGGAGGATGGGGAGGGGAGCGGAGGAGGGCCACAGAAGCCCTGGAGAAGGTATGCTCAGGGTCGAACACGGTGTGGAGGAACCACTGGCCAAGACGGAGGAGAGTGAGCAGGAGGGAAGCGAGGTTCCTGTGGCGTCTGGGAGGCAGAGGAGAAAGGCATTGGAGCCCTGGGAGGAGCAGAGCAAGGCGAGTTCTCCAGGCCAGGTGGCCTCTGCGCTTTTCAGGTGCTGGCAGGTGTCTTTTCTGAGCCCGTGACTACAGCACTGTAGCTAGATGCTCTGCATCTGCCACAGGGTGCCAGGGCACAGCCTGTACTGGTGGGTCACCTAACCGGGCAGAGGATGATGCTGTACAGCCTGTCTACAGAGGGCATTGCTGTGAAGTGTCAGGACGCTACATAGAACCCTGTAATGGGGACTTAATGGGTGGAGTCCTCACCCTGACCTCATCCGCACCCTTTACCGCCTGTGCCCACAGACAGGTAATATGAGCTCCTGTCGTAACAACTCACGAAATACCAAGATACCCACATTTCCTTTCTTTTAAGGAACCATGTATTGTAAATTCCTCAGGGTATAAAAACATTTTTTCTTTGTGTTTCTTTATTTGAGTTTCACCTTAAAACTAAGCTGAGTACACAGAAAATCACTTTCTTTGCTGTGTGCTACATAAAACCTGCCAACTGTCACTCCTACGTAATAATTTTCAACTGGCTGACATTTATCAACATGGTATTTTGACGTGTTTAAGTCCCTATTTTGGTAATATTTTCTTTCTTTTCTCCAAATTGCATCAGCGTTGAGTTGAATAAGAATGTGGGGGGGGGGGGGGGGTATATGCACAGCACCTCAATTTTGTTTTTCTTTAGAAATTCATCACCCTCATGATGCCCTGTTGCCCACACTGGCAATTGTTCCCTGAAGTGCAGAGGGACATGGGGGAGTCACAGACAGAGCAGTCCCTGTTCTTATGGCTCACTGGGAACACTGCAGCCCGAACTCCCCTCCTCGGAGCCTCCGATGATGGTGGGCAGCCAGGGACCTGAGCAGCTGAGCTTCCCATAAGGCCACCACTGAATCAAGGCCCAAGTCCTGACCCCTGGTTCCTGTGAGGGTGACCTTATTTGCAGAGGTGATTAGGTAAGACCTGGAGATGAGAGCCTTACAGCCCATGGCTGATGTCCTTATAAGAGAAGGGAGAGGGGGGCTGGAGACCCACAGACACCACCCTAAATCTATTACAGAAATTGAATTTAAGTTAAAAACTCCCCCCAGAAAGAAGACTATTGCTGCACACCCAGATGGCTTCATGGGAAATTCTACCAATGTTTAAAGAAGAAATAATGCCAGTTGTGCAAAAGCTCTTCCAGAAACAACAGGACAATAAATAACTCCCAGGTCATTCTAGAAGGCTAACCTTGCTCTGATACCCAAACCAGTCAAGCACTATCCCTTATGAATACAGATGCAAATATCCTTTAAAATGTTTGCAGACAGAATACAGCAATGTAACAGGGTAATACATAACACCCAGGCAGGAAGATGGGATGCCCACTCACAACTTCTGTTTGAAAACTTCCTCAAGATTCTCACCAATAAAATCAGTCAAGAAAAAGAAATAAAAGGCATCAGATCAAAAGGAAACCTAAAACTGTCTTTATTTGAAGACAGCATGATTTTCTACCTAGAAAACATAGAACCTCTGAGAAAGCTGCTAGAACTTACAAGTGAATCTACTAAGGTTTCAGGACACAAAATCTATATATAATTGATCATATTTCTAATACTACCCATGAACAATGAAAAATGAACTTTTTAAAAAAGTACATGTACAGTAGCACTGAAAAATTAAAAGTGATAAATCTGACAGAAGATGTATAAGATTTGTACACTGAAAGCTATAAAACATTGTTGAGAGAATTTAAAAAAACCTAAATAAATTGAGAGACATGCAATGTTAATCAAAAGACTCAATATTGTTAAGATGTTATTTCTCTCAAAATTGATGCATGGAGTCAACATAATCCAAATCAAAATTGCAGAGCCCTAACCGTTTTGGCTCAGTGATAGAGTGTCGGCCTGCGGACTGAAGGGTCCCGGGTTCGATTCCAGTCAAGGGCATGTACCCTGGTTGCGGGCACATCCCCAGTAGGGGGTGTGCAAGAGGCAGCTGATCGATGTTTCTCTCTCATCGATGTTTCTAGCTCTCTATCCCTCTCCCTTCCTCTCTGTAAAAAATCAATAAAATATATATTTTTTAAAAAATTGCAGAGACATTTTTTGTGGAAAATCTGATTCTAAGATTCCAGTGGAAAATGAGAAGGATCTGGAACAGCTGGAACACCTTTCAAAAAAGAAAACTGAGTTTAGTTTGGAAAACTAAAGCAATGCTCCCTGATTTCAAGACACATTACAAAGCGACAGCAAACAAGGTGGTGTAGAACTGACATCAAAACTGATGAACAGATCAATAAGACAAAATAGACATTCCAGAAGTAGAAGCACATGTATGTGGTCAGTTGAGTTTTGACAAAGGTGCAAAGGCAATTCAATGGAGGAAAAAAATAGTCTTTACAACAAATGGAGGAACAACTGTATATCCATATGCAAAAAAAAACAGCCTTGTAGCTATACCTTACTCCATATAAAAATTAGCTCACAAAGCTTATAGACCTGAATGCAAAATCTAAAATTATAAAACTTCTTGAAAAAGAAACAGGAGAAAATATTTGTGAACTTGATTTAAGCAAGGCCTTATAAGATATAACACTGAAAGCACAACTCATTTAAAAAAATGATAGATTAAAAAACAACCATGAAAGGGAGAACTAAAATAAATATCATGCTCTGTAAATTAATATCAGGCATGTGGGCACTTATCCAGAAAAACGGGGCTGGTTTAAGATTAGAATATCCACCAATTTCATTCAACATATTAACAGGATTAAGGAGAAAAACTATAGGATAGATTTTTTTTTAATAAAATGACAAGAATGCTCAACAAACAATGAATGGAAGGGAACATCCTGACCTTATTGGGAAAACCTACAGTAAACATAATGACTTCACACTTTCCCCAAGGTTGTCAACGATTAGGGGTGCCCTCTCACCGCTTCTGCTCAAGTCTATAGAGGGTGTCAGTGAAATGAAAGAGGAGAAAGCCAACAAAAGGCAAAAGCTTGGAAAAATAAACTATATGCACAGGTAGCATGATTGCAAACAGAGAAAATTCTAAGAACTCTACAAACTGATGAGTGAATTTAGCAAGACTGCAGAATACATAGTAAACACAGCATTAGGTTGTGCCTGTATGTGCTAACAACTAACTTCTGGAAGTTGAAATTAAAAATTACAACTTACAGCATGAAAACATGAAATACTTAGGGACAGAATTAGAGAGACTTCGATAAGACCTATAAATTACCTGGTATAAGTGAAAATGATAAAACATTGCTGAGAAAATTTAAAGAAAATCTAAATAACCAAGCATGGATTATTCAATAATGGGAAGCTATTGATTTTTCCAACTGATCAACAGATTCAACACAATCTCATTAAACATCCCAGCAGATGTTTTGGGGGATATTAACAAATTGATTTCTAAAATTGTATGGAAAATGTAAGGATCTAAAAGAGTCAAAACAATTTTGATGAAGAGGAACAAAGTTGGAGGACTTACATTATCTAATTTCAAGACCTAATATAAAGCTTCAGTGATAGAGACGGTGTGATATGGGCATAGTTCGATGTGCAGGTAAATGGAACACAATACAAAATCCAGAAACAGACCCATATAGACATGATCACTTGATTTTTTACAAAGTTGCCAAGGTAATTGTATGGGGTAAGGTATTTTCTTCAACAAATACAACTGGAGCAATTGGATATCCAGACAGAAAAAAATGTAAATCTCTGCCTCTACCAGCAATTCATGCCATACACAAACATTAACTCAAAATGGAATATAGACCTAAATGTTAAAGCTAAAACCATAAGACTTCTGAAATAAGAAAAAAAAAATTTTAAGTTAAAAATTGTTTTTTATTTATTAAAAGTATCTTAATGGCCTTGGTGTAAGTAAGTCCTTCTAAAACAGGATATCAGAAGCATGACCTATAAAAGAAAGATATTGATAAATTGGACTTCATCAAAATTTAAAGCACCTGCCCTTTGGAAGATACTATTGATGCTTAACAAAACATGCCAACACTTAGCTACTTAAAAGCACAGGATTTACTGTTTCTCATTATTCTGTGGCTTCCCTGGGAGGTTGGTCCATTGCAGGTGCTGGGGCCCCTCTTTGAGCTGCATCCACCTGGAGCAGAGACAGCAGTGTGGGCCAGGAACAGCCACCTGGGACAGGGACATCCACCATGGCCTCTGATCCCCCACAGTCTGTCATTACACAACCTCAACAATATCAACACAACCAGTAGTATTCCTCCATATGAGTCATGAACAAATAGTAAGATTCCTTTATTTTACCACTATAAATGTATAATATATCCAGGAATTAATCTAATAAATATGGAACACTTATGTAGAAAAATTTTAAATGCTCTTAAAGAACTTAAGAAGACTTAAATAAATGAAAAAAAAAAAACCATGTTGGTAAAAAACAATGCTTAAAATTGCAAAGTATCATATATTCTGTATGAAACATGATTTTCGGTATTTCTAATGCTTTGACATCTGGGAGCCTTGCTGACTGATTGCCTCTCCCAGGGCTATATGCCTGGAGCACACCTTTCAAATGCAAACCAACCCTCTCCTCCATCAGGCACTCAAACTCCACACCAATGTCTCTGCCCTAATCACCTCAGGGCAGATACCAGACAATCAGGGGCAGCCCCCACACCCTGAGCCCCTCACTGAAATTATTCAAACTAGCCAAACCTAAGCCTGTTTACCCTTCGTGGCCTATTTCCTCTTGTGGAAATCCTATATAATAAAAGCGTAGTATGTAAATTGTCCCCTGGACAGGGAGTTCAGCCCAGCCGCTATGAACCCTACCAGTACACAAAATTCGTGCACTGGGCCTCTAATCACAAATAAAGGATTTTGCCCATGGTTTTCCCTCATTTTCTCTGCCCCCATGACCTCTCCTGGTTCTTCCCCCTATGGCCCCATGTCCCTATGTGCCGCTTGTGTGTAGGGAACTGTGAGTAAAAGTTCTCCCTTGATGATAGTCACCCCCCTGTCTGTGTGTCTTTCCACAGCTGATTTCACCAAACTCCAGGTACCCAGCAACACATTCTTATGAAAGCAATCTACACATTTAATGCAACTTAAAACAAAACTTCCAGTAAAAACCTTTAGCGACTAGACAAACTGATTCTATCATTTGGATGGATAACAAGTCTTATGAATTGCTGAGGCAACTCTTGAAAAGAAGTGCCAACAGAAATGCACCCTATGGTTTCTAAGGCAGATTATTTCTAAGATAGAAGTGACCGCAGTGTGGGGCCAGCACAGGAATGAATAAACCAATAGAATAAAATAGAGCACCCAGAAATAGCTTTATAAATACTGCTCATGTACCAAGTGGAGCCACACATGGGAGAGAGACTGATAAATGGTTGTGAGAATATTGGGTCGCCATGTAGAGAAAAAAGATCTTAGAATAAAAATAACCATGAAAAGCAGAACTAAAATATTAGAAAGAAATGAAGAAGAACATCTTCCTTTTCTGTAAATAAGGCTAAAATTCAACAATTAAACACACCACAAATCCCCAGCCCCACAGCAGCCAGCAGGCACCTGCATCCTCAGTTCATCTAGACCGTGGGAGAGAGTTTTCTCTCCATTTACCTGCTTAAACGAGAAAAAGAGCAGGGATCCACAGGGACCAAGCAAGGCCAGCAGCTCCTGTGCTCCCAGCGTCTGCATTCCAGAAGGTTCCTGGAGAACCATGTGGGACTTGCCTTAGTAGTTTAAAGGGCCTGTCTGGTGGTTTTTCCAAAATTGAGAAACTAAGTCCTAGAGATGAATGGAAGTCTATTACCCTCTTCTGAAAGAAACTGCTTACAGTAAAACCCCAGATCGAGGACCAACTTCTCCTAATCAAGCTTTCAGAACCCTCTGGGACTTCTAGAACATTCCACCACAGTATTAAAATTGAAGCCTAACAGTGAACAACCAGTGCCAGGCAGCCAATCTCCCAGCCTGCACCATTCTCCCCACAACCCCACCTACCAGCCCCCACCTGTCACTCAGCCTCCAAGAGATAACTGACTTGCCCTAGCTGGTTTGGCTCAGTGGATAGAGTGTCAGCCTGTGGACTGAAGGGTTCCAGGTTTGATTCTGGTCAAGGACACATGTCCAGGTTGTAGGCTCGATCCTAGTAGGGGGCGTGCAGAAGGCAGCTGATCAATGATACTCTCTCATCATTGATGTTTGTATCTATCTCTCTCCCTTCCTCTCTGAAATCAATAAAAATATATTTTAAAAAAAAAAGATAACTGACTTCCTCACACACAAGGAACCTTTGTCCACAGTGGGTAACCCACCTTGTTAGCTGTCTCTCCTTTCCAGCTGAAGCAGGAAGGGGTCCCACCCTGGGTCCTCTGGACTGAGATGGGGCCATCCAGGGGTCTTCAGCTGCTCCTGCATGGCCAGCTCTTTGCTGTCACCTAGAAATAGGCCTGAGAGTACCCTCCCTAAAGGAAAGGCCCTGGGTCTGCCCCTTTCTCCCACACCTCCTCACCCTGCATTTCCATCTGCACTCCTCCCTTTTCCCCTCCCTCCTTCACCAGGCAGCTTTCCAGAAAGAGACTCCTGGAATTCCCACTCCCTGTCCACCACATGGCTCACTGTAGGGTGGTCTCCACTGCCGTCTACTACAATTGGACAACCTCTAAATTCTATTCTGGCCAGTCCTCCTGAGGGGGCAACTCCTGAACCCACCCCTGAGCCCTCACTCCTCCACCCTGCTCTCTGGAGACCTTTGGCTCTGGTTGGCCTCCCAGGGCCCCATCAGCCTTCCCAGCTGGGCTCTCATGTCTGATGGCAGAGCATTTACCAACCAAATTCCCAAAGATCAGCGGAGTGCTGATGGCCACAGAGGCTGGTGCCTGCCAGTGTCCACCAGCAAATAACACCCACCACATTCCCCAGGCCTTCACGTCTTCACAGCACAGAGTGCCTTTCACAGATGTGCCAACCAAGGTTCGAGGAGCACTCACTTGCCCGGGTCAAGCGTAATGGCTCTGAAGCTGTGCTGGACCCAGCCCTGGTCTTCCCTTTCTTACTAGCGCTGCTGTGTAGGATGCCAGGAGAACCACTGGCCTCTTTTTTGGTTCCAATTCTCTCCCTCCATCAAAACACAGAAAGGGCCCAGCATGGTGATATTTCACTGTGTTAGAGGTGAGGGTTTCAGTTGGCTATTCAGAGGGTCAAGTTACTCCCTGCCCCCCTGGCCAGGAAGGGATGAGGCTGGGGACCCGCTTAGATCACAAAGCCCCAGAGAGGTCTGACCTTCCTGCAGTCCTAGAGCAATGCAGGCAAGCTGGGCTCCTGCCCCTAATGTCAAGACGCCCATGTGTCCCAGCATCCTCCCTCACCCACCACCTGATGCCTGCTCCTCCATCTCCTGACTGACTGGGCCACACGGAGAGGCATGCCGAGAAAGTTAGCTGTTCTCACTACAAAAGGTTTGAGGTGAACTTTTGAAATTTATAAATTTTGAACATGGAGCTATTTCATTGTTGCCCTAGTTCCGTGGTCGGCAAACTGCGGCTTGCAAGCCACATGCAGCTCTTTGGCCCCTTGAGTGTGGCTCTTCCACAAAATACCATGGCCTGAGCAAAATCTCAGACATATGCCAAAAGAACTTCTTCACTGATACTGCCCCTAGGGCAATGGAAGCCAAAGAGAAAATAAACAAATGGGACTACATCAAAATAAAAAGCTTTTGCACAGCAAAAGAAACCATCAACAAAACAACAAGAAACACCACTGTATGGGAGAACATATTTGCAAATGTTATCACTGATAAAGGTTTAAACTCCAACATTTACAGGCAGCTTATACAACTTAATAAAAGGAAGATAAATAATCTAATAAAAAAATGGGCAATGGACCTAAATAGAATCTTTTCAAAAGAAGACAGAAGGAAGGCCAAGAGACACATGAAAACATGCTCAAAGTCACTAATCATCTGAGAGATGCGAATCAAAACGACAATGTGATACCATCTCACACCTGTCAGAATGGCTATCATCAACAAATCAGCAAACGACAAGTGTTGGCAAGGATGTGGAGAAAAAGAAACCCTAGTGCACTGCTGGTGGGAAAGCAGACTGGTGCAGCCACTGTGGAGAACAGTATGGAGTTTCCTCAAAAAACTGAAAATGGAACTCCCATTTGACCCAGTAATCCCACTCCTAGGAATATATCCTAAGAAACTAGAAACACCAGTGAGAAAGGATATATGCACCCCTATGTTCATAGCAGCACAATTTACAATAGCTAAGATTTGGAAACAGCCTAGGTGCCCGTCAGCAGATGACTGGATCAGAAAACTATGGTACATCTACACAATGGAATACTATGCTGCCATAAAAAAGAAGGAATTCTTACCATTTGTAGCAACCTGGATGGAATTGGAGAACATTATGCTAAGTGAAATAAGCCAGTCAATGAAAGAAAAATACCACATGATCTCACTCATTTGTGGATAATAAAAAACATTATAAACTGATGAACAAAAAGATAGATACAGAGGCAGTAAAGCATCAAACAGACTGTCAAATTACAGTGGGAAGGTTGGGGGGGGGGGGAATAAGAGATCAACCGAAGGACTTATATGCATGCATATAAGAATAACCAACGGATGCAAAACAATGGGGGGTGAGGGCATGTATGGGAGTTGGGTGGGGAGGGGCAATGGTAAGATATGTACACATATAATACCTTAATAAAAAAAATAAAAATAAAAAAAAATACCATGGCCTGGGTGAGTCTATTTTGAAGAAGTGGCGTTAGAAGAAGTTTAAGTTTAAAAAATTTGGCTCTCAAAAGAAATTTCAATCGTTGTATTGTTGATATTTGGCTCTGTTGACTGAGTTTGCTGACCACTTCCCTAGTTAATACTGTGCCATAAATTAGGGATCCCCAAATGTCTCCCCTTCACCTGGTAATTCCATGAACCAGAGTAATTAGGGAATGAGAATCATTTGATTCAAAACACTGGGTCCCAGGTAGCAAATGCATCCGTTGACCCCTTCCGGCCTGGCCCCACCGACTCGGGTGGGCCCCTGGGCTGAGTGCCCTTCCCCCCGCCCCTCCCCCCCCCCCCCCCCCCCCCGCCCCGTGTCTGGATGAGGCCTACCCTAACAGCCAGGATTGGCACAGACCAAAGAAGCCAGGGAGAACCTTCTTCCCCAAAACCGCCTCCCAGTAACCCCGCCTGAGAGGGAAGAAAAGCAGGGGGAACGGGGGTCTGGGAGCCCTAATGGGACAGTATACTGTGGCCTCTCACACGTGGTTGCGGCCAGGTCAGGCCCTGCTCCTCCGGGGTCTCAGGATTTGAGCAGGTGGGGCGGCCTCTCACCCAAGCCAGTGGGGGGGGAGGGGGAGGAGCATGCGTGCTGGGCGGGTGCGGGCCCCCGACCCTGCCCCTGCGTGGGTCAGTTCAGGAACCACGGCCGCGCCCCCGGCCATGCGCTGAGCGGCGGAAGGCGCGACGTGGCGGGCCTCGCCGCACGTGGGGCCGGACCGTCCTCCTCTTCTCTCAGGAGCAGGCGGCTTGCACGTCCCGGAGGTCCGGCCAGCGCTCCTCAGACCCGCGCAGCCCCGCCCCGCAGCCCCACAGCCCCACAGCCCCACAAAGCCTCCGGACACTGGGAGGGGGCGGGGCCGGGCTGCCTCTCGGGGACGGCGGTGGGCGGAGTCTGCTGCGAAGCCCCGCCCCGGACACGCCCCCGCGGCGCCCCCCGCCCACGTCACGCCGCCGCCCCTCCCGCGCCTGCGCGGCCGCACACCGGCCCGCTCCTGGCGCCGCGCATCCTCGCCCCGCGCCCGCTCTGCGCTCAGCTCCACTCAGCGTCCCGCTCGCGCCCGGCCCGCCCGGCTCCTCGGCTCCCCTCGCGGAGGGCGGCGCGGCCATGAGGATGCGGGGACGCGGTCCCCGGGATGCCCCCGCCTCCAGCGCGGGGGCCGGCGACGCGCGGCGGCTGGCGCCCCCGGGGCGGAACCCCTTCGTGCACGAGCTGCGCCTCAGCGCCCTGCAGAAGGCCCAGGTGGGTGCCGCCCGCGCCCCTCGCACCTTGGCCTGGGCCGCGCCGAGGAGGGACTCGGGGAGGGGTACTCGACGCGGCCCAGCCCGGCTGCCGCCCCTCAGGCCCCCGCCGCCCGCGCCCTCCACGCTGCCCTGCGGCCCGCATCCCCGACGCCCTCTTCCCATTTCAGGTCTCCTTACTTTCCCGCCGCCCATGCCCATGCCCCAAACCTGGCTCCTCCCCTTTCCCCAGCCCCCGCACCTCGAACCCGGCTTTATACCCTCTTTCCCTGATCCCTGTACCCCTTTTCATGATCTCCGCACCCCTCCCCTGATTCCCGCACCCCTCCCCCCAGCTCAGTCCACGCAGCTCGTTCCCTGGTCCGGTTGTCCACTCCTGCAGGACTCGCGCGGGGCTGGAGAGGACCCTCCTGGATGTGACTTTGTCACTTGATGAGTTTGGTCGTGTGTGAAGACCTAGTTGATCATTTGAGTCAGTGCCAGAGATATTGGGGTGCGAGCTGTGTGGTGTCCCCTGAAGATGAACACTAGGAGAATTTGCGCTTCTCTGTTTGCAAGTTATTTTCTGGGGAGTGTGCAAGGGACGCCCCCCTGGGGGTTCGTCCATAACCGGAAACTGTGTACAACTTCGGTTCCAGCCTGGGAGGGAACAGTGTGCGCTTTGCTCCCATCCGGTTTTATTTGTGAGGTCGTCTGGCCCTGGCTGAGGGATGGGCGGCTGCAGGAAGCAAGGGGGCCTCCACACTTGTTCCTTTTGTCGCGTGGGTTCTGACCTGGTGGAATGACTCCCTGACTATCGGGTCTCCGTGTTCTGGTAGTGGTGTTTGGATTTCTGTAAGATCGCACACAGGTCAGCCTTTCTTCTGACTCCAAAACTATACACCGAAGCAGGCGCAGATTTTGGACTTCAGTGGCTGTCCATTTGGTGGGGAGTATGTTTCCAACCGTGACAAAACTTTTGGGTGTGACATTGAGAATTTTTTAATGTGTAATGTAACTCATCTGAAATAATGTTCAGGTGAAAGTTCTTGAAGTCAGTTTAAAGCTGTCATTTCTGGGACTCCTGCCTTTTCTTGAAGCATTTTCTTGGTGGGTTCAGTTGGCATGGGTGGCAGAGGAAACCGGGCAGAGATTGAGAAGAGAATGGAGAGGGTGGTGTCCCTCCTGATGATAGGAAAGGGCAAGGTTGTCCCCAGTTGGCTCCTGGTCCCTGCCCCGTGTGTGTCCAGAGCCAGACACTGGTATCTTCCTCTTTCACTTGTAGTTTCGTACTCACCACCTACTAGGTGCTGTGCCCAGCGTACTAGGGTGTTAGGACACAGTCACTTCCTCTGTGCTCCTGAATGCCCCCTTCCCAGGTCCCCCCTGATTCTTGTGGTTTAGGACAGCGGTCGCCAACCGGTGGTCCGCAGACCACTGGTGGTCCGTGAGGTCCCAAAGGTTGGCAACCGCTGGTTTAAGAGGCCTTCCTCCTCCCACTGCTCTGCTGCTTAGAATCCCCTGAGGTGCCCTGGGGACCAAGCCAGCCCTGAGCCCTTCAGGTGGTTTCCAAGGTCCCTTCTGGGCCCTCCCCACACCTTTGGCTCCAGCTGCCACAGGGCATTCTGTCCCTGTCTCTCTGCTCCTCCCTCTTGGGTGAAATATCACCTCCAGGAAGAAGCTCTCTTTCCTGGAGGTTCCCAGAGGGCCACCTCCATATCCCTGTCACATTTGCAGTCCCCCTCCTCCCCCCTTCCAGGTCTGTCCTGTCCCAAACTGTATGCTCACTGCTGAGGTGGGTGAGGTCCACTGCAGAGACTCAGCTAGTTAGATGAATAAACAAGTGAAAGGGGAGGATGTCAGAGCAGAGTCAGAAATCCCCAGCTCCCCTCCCCAGGAATCACAAAGTTGTAAATTGGAGGTTTGGAACAGTGCCTGTGGCTGTTCTTCCCTGAGACCGCTTTCAGATCCTGGTTTTAGATGTTGGCAGGCAGCATCTGGATGACATTCAGAAAAAGAACAGGTGGGTGGGATGTTTTACCCTCCAAGGAAGGGCGGGGTACCTTGTGTACACCTTGTCACAATGTTTCAGAAACCGTAGTCAGAATAATCACGTGCATTTGTAACGAAGTCATCGCTACTGCTCAGATGTCAGCAGTGTGTGGATGAGGGTGTGTAGCTCCTCAGTGCTCTCAAGTTCCAAGTCCTGCTCAGCAGACATATTTTGCTTTTCATCAAGCAGTGCTCTGTCTGCCAAGCCGTCTACCTTTATCTACTGTATTTTAGGGTAACATTTCCACAGAGTGAATTGGACTATCCAAGCAAAGAAAGCCTGCCTCCCAAATCAATAAGTAAATGGATTCAGCAATGACGGAACACCGTGGGAGCTCAGAAACTCACCTAAATTCTGGTTAAGATAAACCAGTAAGGGGACCTGCATTTATCTGCTTGAATTTGCTGCCAGGGAAGAACATTGTATGTGGATTAATGACCAGTCCATCTGTCATTTAACTGCAGATTTAGCAAGGAGCTTAAGCAACTCTTTGGACAGAAAACAGCGCAGTAAGATCTGAAAACTGGGAATAGTATAATATGGGCTAGTCATGGTGATTCCTTGCTTCTGAAATCATGAAGTGGTTTTATATCACTTGGGTTTTGGGGTACTTCCCGCTGGAGCCCACAAGTGTGAGTGTATCCCACCTCCAGCTCTGAAGTTTCCCCATTTCTGAATTCCCTATACCAGGGTCAGTGAGCACTTACTTCCTGGAAAGCTGACTGGCTTCCTGTGTACCTTGGAACTGAGTCCTGGGAGGGAGGAAGCTGAGAAGCACACCCCTCCCCCTGCCTAATCCTTAGAGAGGATTACCAGAAGGGTGGAGTCCAGGGAGACTCAGACCCACTAGACCTGCTGGTAGCAGCCCTTTGTGGAATTCACCCAAAAGTGGGTGGTCTTTTTCTACAAGTTCTCAGTTTTGATCAAAAAAAGCAGCAGCAGGGGCCTTGGTTGGTCCCAGCCTGGATCCCAGGTTAGGTGTGACCATTCTAGAACAGGGAAGCCCACACTCTGTTCATTCTGGGCCACTCGTGGTCTTGGTACCCTGTCACCTGGCCTCAGTGCCTCAGTGCCCCCATCCCCATGCACACAGACCAGGCCTGGTATTTCCCTCCTGCTCCACTGACATGCCAGACTTCTGGGCCCTGCCCAGCCCTTCCATCACACACACCCTGCCGCCCCTTGTATCTGGGTGCTCTATGCCTGAGACATAATGAGCAGCTCGGACATAATGAGATGCACAGAAGGCCCGGCAGGCTGAGGCTCCAAGTGGGCACCAGGCCCTGGGTCTCTGGCCACCTCTGACCACCTGGGAGTTCTGATGGTAATGCCTCTGTTGGCACATTTGTAGCTCAATGGGGTCCAGGGGAATTCCCAGTGTCCTTGCACTGGTCACTCAGTGCATCTGTGGGAGGAGGGGGTCATTGGAGGGTCAGGTGCTATATACCCACATCCCAGGTGAGGAGACAGGCCCAAGTACAGTGCTGTCCCCAAGTCCAGGGCAGTGATGGCTGCTTCATGCAGACATCTGACCTGACCTCCCAGGGAGCCCCATCCAATTCTAATTTATGGAAGGGTCCACACATGACACTGAGGGTGGGAAGGGAGATTCAAAAGGCTTGTCTTTTAGTTTTTATACTCCTCTGTCCTGAAATATGAATTTTTAACACGTGTATACTTTTTATATGTGTGTGTATATAAACATACATATACACAGAAGCATATTCATACATTACATGCATACATATACACAGAAGTATATACTCACATACTCACACACACATACAAAAGCCATGCTGCAGGAGCTGGGCACCTTGCCCACCCTGCCAGGCCCACAAGTGTCAGGGCCCTGGGAGGGCACACCCCTGATGATGTAGACCATCTGAGGAGAGCCCTGAACTTTCCTTTCCAGGCGAGCCTGAGCAAGGCTTCCACACACCATGTTCCAAGGAGCCCTGCCCCTGCCTTGCCCGCCTGCCCAGAGACCTGGAGCCTTGCTGGCCCTGCCCCCTGTCCTCCTGCCCCCGGGGCCTTCAGAGTGCCACCATCCCCAGAGCAGGCAGAGTCCCCATCAATCCCCCGGAGTTCCTGTGGGTTTTGGGGGCTGGGTTAGGGCGACATTCCTAGTGTTTCATGAACCTAGCCATGGCCTAGCTCAGTGGTCGGCAAACTCATTAGTCAACAGAGCCAAATATCAACAGTACAACAATTGAAATTTCTTTTGAGAGCCAAATTTTTTAAACTTAAACTTCTTCTAATGCCACTTCTTCAAAATAGACTCGCCCAGGCCGTGGTTTTTTGTGGAGGAGCCACACTCAAGGGGCCAAAGAGCCGCAGTTTTCCGACCACAGGCCTAGCTGTGAAGTGCAGTATTTTGAAAATGAGCCCAGAAGAAAGCATGGGCTTGGAAATAACATGTTTGAGGACGTGGTCATAGTGTTTATCCTTCTAGAGCCCAAGTCACCGTGCAGCCCCTGGGCCATGTTTTGCAGGACCTTATTTCTGTTTGGTTTGTTTGTTTTGTTCATTAGATTCCACATACAAGTAAAATCATATTGTGCTTGTCTTTCTCTGACTGGCTTGTTTCACTTAGCATAATACTCTCCAGGTCCATCCATGCTGTCACAAAAGTAAGACTTACTTCTTTTTTATGGCCGAGTAGTATTTCATTGCGTAAATATACCACAGCTTTTTTTATCCACTTATAGATACAGAGAACTGACTGACAGCTGTCAGAGGGGAGGGGGTTTGGGGGCTGGGTGAAAAAGTTGAAGGGATTAAGTAAAAAATTCATAGACACAGACCTGTGTGGTGATTATCAGAGGGAAAGGGGATGGGGAAAGTGGAAGAGGGTTAAGGGGGGATAAATGGTTGCAGAAGGAGACTGGACTTCGGGTGGTGAACACAAAATATAATATCTATAGATAGATAATGTATTATAGAATTGTACACTGGGACCCTATATAATTTTATTAACCAATGTTACCCCAATAAATTCAATACAAATTAAAAAACAAAAAACTAGTTCTTTGTCCCTTGGCATTTTAACCATGTGGCAGCCTTATGAGCTTAGGTGTTTTAAGTGCTGAAATGCTGTTCAGACACGGCCACTGGCAGTCGGCTTCCTGTCTTACTTTGGGCACATTTCTTGGGCTCTGTTACATTTGGTGACAGTCCACCAGCTACTACAGGCCATCATGGTCAGAGCCCTGGCCTCGCCCTGTGTTACCACACGTGCAGGTGTCCATGGGACAATGGCCCTTTTCCTCATAAAAGTCAGGTTTCCATCTCAAAGCCCGAGGAGTGATATTTCCTAAAAAAAATTATTTGCCACATAAAACCTTCTTTAAAAAAACTTTTCATAATTTTAATATTTCAGCCCCCTAGGCTGATGACACAGAGCCGGGCCTCTCCATACTGTGTCTCACGCAGGTTCTCTAAGATCTGGGGGGTGAAGACCAGCATTTGACACCCAGTGAGGCCTGGTGCTCCATGGCCTGCCCCAGAGCCTGAGCTGCTCACAGGTGACCTTGGTGCCCAAGGTAGCCAGGTATGCTGACTGGCAGAGGGCTCCATCTGGATCAGGCCCTGGATGCCCACCCTGGGATGGGGGTCTTCTATCTTAGCCCATTTACTCTCCCAGGCTCTTCTGGAGGAGGCATGGGTGACTGTCTCATATACAGAACAAACAGCAGAATTCCCCACCACCACCACCACCAGCTGGCTACCCTGCCCCCACACCCTCCATCCACCCTAGCTGACCCTGTGTCTTCCGATCACTCCTGTCTTTCCCCACTGTGCTATGGCCAGGAGACAGACTGGTGGGCTGGAGGCTCCTCGAAGCTGGGGAGCAGAGCCCTGATATTCTGGGGCACTGTCTGTATTTGAGGGTGGGTATAGTCATGAGTAGGTGCCCAGGTGGGGGGCTGCCTGCAGTTGGAGGCATTCTCCCCATGGCTGGGAGCCCAGGACTTCTGGAGAGGGCCCCACCATGGGAAATTTAGGACACCGTGTCACCTGGGCCCTGCTGGCTGTGCAGGTATTTGCTAAACAAATGGAAGCGGCTGGAAATGCTGGATTTCAAGATTCTTGAATTTCAAGATTCTTTTAAACGGACATGAAGGCCCCTGGAGATAAAGGATTTCCTTGAGCTACAACTCTGAGCTGAGCTGAGCTAAGTGGGGAACAGTGAGGATCCCTCAGGCCTGCTGTGTAGGTGGGCCCTTATTGCTGGGGTGGTCACAGCATCCTTGTCCCTGCCTCCGGCGTGTTGTGGTCTGCACCCCCTACCTTTCCTGCCCCTGCTCGCCATCCCCCTGAGCCAGATGCTCCCCCTGGAGCACATGACACATGAAGCTGCCCACTGACCCTGCTGCCTTTGGGAGGGCACACCCGACTTCAGACAGTTAGATTGTGGGGGCTGTGCACTTAGGAGCAGGGACTGGGGCCTTTGCCTCACTTTCTGGCCTGTGAGCCTCGAGGACAGGGACCTGCTCTGTCTGGGACACAGCCAGGGGCCTATAGGGGCCCACCTGTCAGATGAGCAGACCTGTCTGCCTCTGGTGCTTACTGCAGCACTCTAGTTCTGCCAGCCTGGGACCACTGGTGTTCTGACCCTGTCATTTCTGGATATCACTTTTCAGTGGACCAGGACGAGGTCTTCTTAGTGCCTGGCCTGTGCACTCCCCTCCCTCCTGAGTTCTTATCCCTCAGGGACATTCTCAAGGATAAGCCACCTTTTAGAGTGGCTCTTGCATCCTGGCCCTTCACCAGGCTGTTTGGGGGCCTGCCCCACCCCCTGGGGCCTGCCGTCCAGCCTTGCTTGTTCTGGGCTGCTACACCCATCTGTGGGGCTCACAGCCTCCTGGGTCCATTTCTGCAAGTGGAACTCGGTTTTCTTTGTGTAATTACAGGGTGTCCTGCCCACAGTGAGGTGCCGTGGGAGTAGGTCAGGTGTTGTTGGGTTCCTGCAGCCATTAAGACGGGATGTGGAGCCAGCTCCTGCCTCTGGAGCTGAACCTCGTCCCAAAGTGGAATGTCCAGCCCAGGAAGCTACACTTCCCAGCCTTTCTGCCCCCCACCCAGGGCCCCCACCTGCGTTTTGTTTTACTGTGGAATTTCACATCCCAGGGCCACAGGGACAGACTCTGGGCTCCAGCCAAGAGGCCCTGAAAACCCAAGGAGATGAGATTTTGTAGAAACTGAGGAGTAGGAGTGAAGACAGGGAGAGCATGGGGGGGGGGGGGTGGGGGGCAGGGGGCGGAGGGAGGGGAAGGGGACCCTGAGGATGCCATCATTCTGAAGCAGTGGAGCATTAGTGTCCCATGTGGCTGCCCTGCCTGTGTGCTTTACCCTTGCCCATCCTGCCTGCCTAGCCCCCTGGCCCCACCTGCCCCTCCCACAGGCCTGGCCTCTAGCCCCAGAGCCTTTGCACTAGCCTTCCCCCTATGGGACCCCTCCCATGCCCCCCCTGCACTTTCTCGGTCTTTGCTTGAATCCCACCGGACATTATAAAGACCTTCCTCAACTCCCTTGGAGAAGAGATAATCCCCTCCACCCCCCACCCCACTCCAAGTGTGCCCACTACACCTGGACACCTATTGTCTGCTCATTTGTGTTGTCCCTCCTCTGTCTTGGGGCCTAGCCTCTGACCAGTGAGCCTCTGTTGGCGTCTGGGTGGTAGTTTTCCCTGGAGACCTGAGTCCATGTGGCAGGTGGCTGCTGATGTCCCTGACGGTCTGCTTCCCTGGCTCATGTGGAGGCTCTTTTGCTCACCTGCTGCTGCGTGTCCTTGGGCCTAGTGCTCTGCTGAGCACCCCAGCACTGTGGGCCCACCTACACAGCAGTGCCTTGCACTCCTGCTCCCTTCATCTGGAAGACCTGTGCTGCCCATTGTGTTGACTGCTGACTGAGGGGTTTATTTCATTCTTCCTTCACCAGCTGGTCTGTGGGCCCCACTGCCTCAAATTGCCCCCAGGTCCCGGTGCCAGGGGCCTGCACACCCTGGGCCTGTGAAACCATCAGTGCTGATGGAGCCAGACTCAGGCCTGAGCTGGCCTTCTGGCTGGACCCTTCGGGCACTGGCTAAAGGGCAGGCAAGCAAGGACTGTCTGGTGGTAGTGGTGGGATTCCTTGTGGGGGGGGGGGGGGGGTCCCTGTTATAGGGTGTCATGTTGAGGGTTGCCATAGACCAGAGGTGCTGACCTCTGAGGAGTGGCATGGGTGCCCATTGCTGCCTCAGGAGACCCACCATCACTGCAAGCCTTGAGAGGGGTCAGTGTGGCCATCCAGGAAAACTGCTTGGCCACCAACTGCAGGGCAGAGGTGTAACTCCGAGGGAATGACTGAGACACTTTCGGATGCCTCCAGATTGGGCAGTGAGTGCTTAGATTTGAGTTGAGAGCTCTTGAATAGTGATGATGGGGATGGCAGGGATGTTGGGGTTGGCTGAGAGTTTGAAAGACAAAAATAGCTGTTTTAGAAAAGCTGCATTTAATTTTAGATTTGAGTGGGATAGCTAAGAAGAAATAGCACGTATGTAGCAGTAAGCGTGGGCGCTGGAAGTTTTCTTCATTGGAGGCACAGGTTATCCTAACGGTCACACAGGTCCGTGGACAGGGAGCCTCAGAGTGGGATACAGTTGACACGTAGGGTCAGGAAGACAGTCAGCATTCACATGTTAGTAAGAAAAAGGCAAATGAGTCCATGTGAATTTGGGCAAGTCACAAAAGTTCAGGTACCCAACATACACAATGTATTGTCCCCTCTGAAGCTGCCCTCGGATGTGACCTGCACTCCCTGGCCCCCCAGCAGTCACTCCCACCCCACCCCCCACGTTGACACCTTGGCTCACTAGCCACCTTCATGCTTGTCTTTCTGTAAAGAGGAAGCTTTTTCATAAGAGCAGTCATGTGTGTGACGAGGTAAAACCGACCCCGACTGTTGAGACATCGGCTTTTTGTTTCCCTTTTGCATTCACGTATTCTATCTCCTAGTGTAAGTGTGAAAGCTACTGTTTATTCCATACTGAAGGCAGCATAGAGTTGGGCCCAGCAGTGTTTTATATCTAACAAGGATGTGGTGGTGATGGGGAAGCACCTCAGTGGGTTTGCTGGGTTAGCATCTGCCACGTCGGGCCCAGGGCTGACCTCGGAAGCTCCTCCAGGCGCGGCTCCAGGCTTCTGTGGCTGGTGGAGTTTTCTAAGGAAAGTGCTGGATTGTGCCAGCTGATGGGACTCCTATGAGGATTACTGTGCTTTTTCTAAGTTGTTTTTTCTTTAAAAAGAAAAATAAAATGAGATGTCTCACTGCATCAGAAGAAAGTGGCCCCAGTAGATTTGACTGTTTCTACGTGGCTCTGCGGACCACATCTTGCCTGGACAGGCTGAGGTGTGGGGACCACCATCTTCCTAGGGCATCAGGCGTCAGCTTCCCAGTTTTAGAATATTCTGTCTATTCTAAATCAGGATTAGCAAAACCAGCTTGTTTTTTTGTTTGTTTGTTTTTTATAAGTAACAGTAAAAAACAAGATTAATTCCCTAGGCAAGGCTGTCCTGTTTATCTCACATTGCCCCGTAGAGCTTCCTGCAAGATGAATGCATTGCATCTCCAACCTGTTCCTCGTGGCACAAGCTTGGAGGTAACCAAGGCCAGCTTCCCAGGGTGTGTTTGTGGAGTGGAGTGCACAAGACCCAGCCCCAGGAACCGCTGCTCCAACAACTTCTGAACCCTAGTGCATGCTTCATTCCAAAGATGAGCCCTTGTCCTCCCACCCCCAGTCTCCAACTGATCTGCCCTCATTCATAGCTCCAATCCCAGGAGTCCCCCTCCCAGGGAAAGGCTTGGTGTACCTGTCTGGCTCAATTCCTTCTCTGGAGGTCCAACATGGGCCCTCCTGTATGGCCAGGTATGTGAGCGAGGTTCTGCGGCCAGCCCTCCAGTGATTTGGGGAAGGGCCTGCCGTGCAGGCGTGCTGGGGTGCCCAGTATGGTGGGAGAACGGAGGGAGGCCAGTGTTTCCAGCAGAGGCCAGGTTGGGGGTGGGGGGAGGGGGCTGGGGTCAAAGGGTGACTTGGCAGCAATGCAGAACTCTGAGCACCAAGGGGTGGGATTAGCCATGTGTGGTGAGCCAGAGTGGGAGCTGCCATGTTGCACCTTGGAGGAGAGGGGGGGGGTCTCAGATTCTGGATTTGTTTTGGAGGTGGAACCATTAGGAATTGGTAAGAAAGAGAGGTGGCAGGTATGACTGTGAAGTGTGTGTCTGCTGCCCAAGCGGCACCTGAGGGACGTGTTGCCTTGTTTGAGGGGAAGGCCGGAGAGGAGCAGGCCAGCAGGGCTCCGTTTGGGTGGTGGTTGCATATGGCTGTGGGTTCTCAGTTATGCTGTTGACAACACATATCTGGAGCCCTGGGCAGCAGATCAGGTGGGGTGTCAACATCAGAGCCATTGTCCCCGTGTCAGGCCATTGTCCACAGGCACGAGTTGCATGGAGGAAGGACTGAGTCCTGGGCCTGGGGCTTTCCCCTCAGGGCACCTTGTCTATTCCTTGAACCTGGGCTTTTGCTATGACCAGCTGACTGACCTTGGGAAGCTGCCTGCCTCCCTGTCCTGCCCATCCACTGTGGGTACCTTCTCTCTGGGACATGGACCACACCCTGCATTCCCTGGCAGGACTCTCCCTGCTTCCCCCTGCAGCGGCGGCCCTGCCTGTCTGCATCTCACTCAGCATGCCCTGCCCCTGGTGCACACGCCACCATTGTTGGTTTGTTTGTGTTGTTGTGGTGTGTTTTTTTGGGGGAGGTGTTGGGGAGTTAATTGATTGGGGTAGTTGATTTGTCTGTTGTATTGTTCCTTTTGTTCTGAAAGGCACCCCTAGAGCTGGTGAGCAGTCCCCTTTAGTTCCTGCCTGCATGTGGGGACCCTGTGGGCTGGGAGCAGGGTGGGGCCCTGGCCTGTGGTACTTCTCCTTGGTGGCCCTAGGGTCCCATCCTTATGTTTGCTATAGCAACCCCATTAATCCAGGCTCCACCCCCACCCAGGTCCCACACCCATTAGTGGTTTGTCCACGTCCTATGTGCTCACCTAAGCCTACCATCTTTGAAAAGAAACGAATTGCCACCTCGAGACCTGTCCTCAGTGCCTCATAACTCATAGCCCCTCCCTCTGGCTGCCCCTGGGTCTGTCACACACAGGTGGTCTTCAGCTCACCTGTCCCTGGTGCATCCAGCTCTGTTCCCAGCAACACTGGGATCAGCAGCCTCTCCGAGTGCCCACACCCTGCTCCTGGGGAGGGGGCCTGGGATTCCAGCTGGCAGGTGCATTCACACAGGTCCTACCTTAGTTCTCACCTGGCAGAAAACACACAGGCCACGTGCTTGGGCGAGGTGAAGGCTGAGCCATGGGGACCTGGTGGAACACCGGAAAACATGTGGGCTCTTAGCTTGGGATGCTGGGAACCCCCTGCACTCTGTGGGGGTGCAATTTACACAACACTGTACATATTTAGTACATACATATATTTAGTATATATATATGTACTTAGTACATACATACACACACACATACACATACATACACACACACATACCAATAGAACCGCTTCCTCCTCATCCTTTAGGTGGAGCCAGGTGGTTCACCCTGGGTCTGGTCTACCTTATGTCCCATCCGCCCACTCCTCTTGTCATTGGAGGCTTGTCTGTCTGCGGAGGGTCAGAGCCTGTCCTTCCCCTGCTTGCTGCGAAACTCAGAAACCAGAACTGTGTCCTTCCTGATGCCCCCAAGAGGAGCAGGAGCACTAATGCATTCCCTGAGGTTCACATATTGTGTCCCATGTGGAATGGCCGAGTGGACCCCGTGGCTGCTGGCTACAGGAACATGTATTGCTAATTAACCAAATAACTTGGACAGCAGCACTCTGGCCCTGAGTCAGGGTGCTGGGCAGGCTCCGGTCCCTTGACCAGGTCTCGACAGCTTCTCCCTGTTGGTCCAGATGGAATGAGGCACTGCCTCCATCCCAGTCTGCAGGTCCCAGGCACATGGGGAGGGGTGCTGGAAACCACATGCTCTTTCTTGAACCCCATGAGATAGTTGTTTTAGACGATGATTTATAGTAGGAACTATCCTGGAAACAGAAAATGCCTGCAGCCTGGCTGGTGTGCCTCAGTGGTTGAGCGTCGACTTATGAACCAGGAGGTCACTGGTTCGATTCTCAATCAGGGCACATGCCTGGGTTTGGGTTCTATCCCCAGGAGGGGGTGTGCAGGAGGCTGCTGATCAATGATTCTCTTTCATCAGTGATGTTTCTATCTCTCTCCCCTTCTCCCTTCCTCTCTCTGACGTCAATAAAAACATACTTTTAAAAAAATGCCTGCAGAGCAGGGTGTGGTGTAAATGCCACACCATCCAAGTGCGGACTTTCTGGGATTTTCAGGTACTGTGCCTGTTCACACATCTACAGCACAGGCACCAGACAAAGGGCGATTTATGGGAACAAATAGTAAACTCTCCTGTAACTTGCTATCTTTGCAAATTGAGAAGAGAGGGCCAGCTGTCAATTTTAATGGCAGAGCAGGATTGCTGAGCTAGCTCCCAGCCAGCACCCCAACAGTGAGGGCACCCCAACAGTGAGAGCAGCCCACGGGCTGGGGAGAAGGGTGAGGGGGTGGGGGGTTACATCTCAGGAACAGGAGGGAAGTGTCACCTACAGACTGCGATCTCTTTTCCCTCTGCAACAGAATTCTAAAATAATCACAAATGATAGAAAAGGACATAATATTGTAAACTATATGTTAAAAATGAAGGAAAGGCAATAAACTTACGGGATTAAATTAAAGAGGTACTTAAGAGAAAGTTGTGTGTTCTCAGTGTGAATTTTGGGAAATAAGGTATTTCTGAAATTAATGCTCCTGGCTTTTACTGCAAGATGTGAATTAGACCGTTAGCATAGACTCAGAGTAGGAGACACTCTAGTACAGGGGTCCTCAAACTTTTTAAACAGGGGGCCAGTTCACTGTCCCTCAGACCGTTGGAGGGCCGGACTATAGTTTAAAAAAAAAAAACTATGAACAAATTCCTATGCGTACTGCGGGCTCGGGATGAGTCGGCTGCTAAGCAGGACAGGCAGCAGCACCCGTCAGGCCGATAAATGTCCTCGGCGGGCCGCATGTGGCCCGCGGGCCGTAGTTTGAGGACGCCTGCGTAAGAGCCAGAATCAGTATCAAACTGGTTCTATAAGCAGATTAATAAAATAGAAGAAAATCTGTCAATATAGGCTGAAAAGTTTTAGAAGGCACAAATAATATAAACAATGAGATTGTAGATCAGGACTGATCTAAAAGTCATGACGAATGTCATGGGCAGCTTCCGTTATCCTGAAATCACTCATGCCGGGAAGTTTAGTGGGGGAGGAAAAGTCTGAGAACTTTGGAGATTTCCTCATTGACGAAAGTACTGAAATGAAACCAAGAGAAAAGAGAAAGCTTGATAAACAGTAGTCTTAGAAACATGGAAACAGCAGTCAGAAATCTCCGTAGAAATTTCTCTAGAGAGGCAGCTGGCTAAAATCCTAATGTTGTTCTCAGAGTATTCACCCAGAGGAGGCAGCACGCGAGGAGACCCAGGGGTCAGGGTCACCGAGGATCCCGATGACTCGGTCTCAGAGGCGTTTTCACAGCCAGACATAGCGATTTATTTATTTATTTATTTATTTATTTATTTATTTATTTATTTATTCATTTATTTATTTTCCCCCAGCAATTCCTTTAAGACGGGGATGGGGACATCTGGCCCTGCCAAGACAACCTTAGTTGGAATTTGAAATTCAATAAATCTAGGAGCTTTTTTCATAGCAACATAATTTTTAAGTTGATAATTTTGTATGGCCCGCAGATACTGTTATAAATATCCAAATGGCCCTTGGCCAAAAAAAAAAAAAGGTTCCCTACCCCTGCTTTAAGAAAAGAAACTGTACGTGTCACTTTGCAGCACTGTCGCTAAGGTTTTAATGTGAGACAAGCTGTGAACACATCACTTGTGGTGAGTGAGGGCAGGCACAGGTTCACTCACTGGACACAGACCTGTGATAAAGTTCAGCACCCAGTCACCATGTAAAGCAAAGCCAAGTTCTCAGAAAGCCAGGATGCAAAGGTGCATTCTCACCAGTAAAAGACATTTCCTGACAGCCTCGAGCCAGCACCACTTAGTGGGAAGCATGGCCACTGAGCCAGCAGGACAGCAGGTCTGGGATGGCCGCTTAGGTGCAGGCTCCTACTGAAACAGGAGCTTCCCGCTGGGCTCTCCCCACCCCGCTCCTGCAAGAGGAGGAGAGAAGGGCCATTAAACATTGCCATCATTTGCAAAACATGGTTATCAAATCCGCACTGTCCAACAGGCAGCCGCGGCCACAGGTGGCTATTGAGCACTTAAAACGAGGTGAGTGTAAATTGGGATGCCCCATAAGCATAAAACGCACACTGGATTTCCAAGACATGAAAAAAACATGGACTACCTCATAATTTCTTATATTGAGTACATGCTGAAGTGATATTGCAGGTATATTGGATTAAATAAACTAAGTTTCATCATTTCGTATTTTTTAAAGTGTGGCCACTGGGAAATTAATAATTACACAAATGGCTGGCATTGTATCATGTTGGGCTATGCTGGTCTTGACAGGAGCCCAAGGGAATCTGCAGAGGCTGAGTGAACAGCCCACATGCACTCGAGTTGCAGGTGATGGAGGCCCAGCAAGGTGAGGCGGGTGGGGCTGTTCAGGCTTGGCCAACCGAGAACATGAGACCTCACCACAGACCTCCTGTCTTTTCTGTCTTCTCTGTACCAAACCTGCATATTTGAAGTGTGTATTATTGCAGGTAATGGAACACTGCAGTATGGGTCATAACGTCTTTGTAAGTTTCAGTTCTGTCATCCTTCCCAGTCCACTTCTGACTGACCGCCTGAGTATCAGCTGGTGCAGAGCCAGAGCGTCGAGTTGTGCATGGTAGTGTTTTAGTGACAGCTGTCCATCCACCTGGACTCTCTTGGACTCGACCACTCCGCTGAACCCACATGTCCATCATTCCCACTCCCACCCCGTGTTTGCACTATCTCCTCACCTGCAGAGCCTGCCCCTGTCCACAGAGCCCCAACCCATCTTCCTGGTGTCCTCCTAGCTAGACCCATGGTGGCACATTCTCTGCTGGGCTTGCGCCCTATAACTTCTTTGGGCTGGAAAGCCCCCCGAATTCCCTGGTCTTCCTGGGGCCTAGTCTTGCCAGCCCCACCCCTGCCATCTGGCTATTTCACAGATGACATCTTAGTGCTATGCAAGTGTCCTCTTATCATATAAGCCTCAGGTTCGGACTGCTTGCAGGTGTGGGAGTCGGGGTGGAGCACTCTTGACTCCCCGAGAGAGCCCCCCAACCCTGGTCCTCGGCCTCCTGCAGGGGTGACTTTAGGACAGAGTGCGAAAAGGGTAGCAGGTCCCCTGTAACCTGGGTAGGGTGTCACTGCTGCTCCAGCCACCTGGCTGTTCCTGAGATGAAAGTACCCCGGCCAGGGCAGGTCTAGCGCTGGTGCCTGGCAGCTTCCACACGAGGATTCCAGAGGAGAGGTTCCCTGATGACATTGCTTCTGGAACGACCTCAGTCTGTCTCCCCAGATCGCGGTCATGACGCTGACACTCTTTCCCATCCGGCTGCTGCTTGCTGCCTTCATGATGCTGCTCGCCTGGCCCTTCGCGCTCGTCGCTTCCCTGGGACCCGCTGAGAGGGACCCGGAGCAGCCCCTGGCCTTGTGGCGGAAGTAAGTCCTGTCAGTGATGCTCTGATGTGGGGAGTCACAGGGTCATTTCTTTGTTCTCATAGCTTCTGTCCACCCAGTGTTTATCCACCCCTTCCCGGGGCAGTGTGCGCCAGGGCTGCACGCTCTGGGCTGGGACACTGCGGCTCCTGCCACACCCCTGCCATGGTCTCCAGCTTCTAACAGGGTCCTTCCAGCCACATGGCTGCTATATCCATGTCCCCCAGCCCTCAAACCCCAGTGTGAGGTGTGGGGTGTGCAGGAGGCAGCTGATAAATGATTCTCTCTCATCATCGATGATTGTATCTCTCCCTCAGAAATCAATAAAAATACATACATACATACATACATACATACATAAATAAATATGGGAGAACAAACTGCACACTGAACCCCTGAGAGGAACACACAATGACTTGTGCCCAAGTGTGGGACCCAGGGAGGCAAGAGGAAGCAGGTTTTGAAATAACAGGGCTCAGAGCATATGCCCTTTGGCCCTGTGCACAACGGGGAGCACCACGCTCGTGCAGTGGGCGGGGAGGTGGATCCTCCCTGCTGTGCACAGCTGTGCGGCTCTGAGTAGACTGATGTTAGGTTAAGGAGCCTTTTTGCTGAATGTATGTTAGTGTCATTCAAAAGTTCCTAAAATAAAAATCTTAGGTTTTGTTAATGAAAGGAAGTGCGCCCTTTCACGAAAGGCACTTACTCTAAGTTACTTTGAAAACACACAGCGTTGTAAAAACTAGTGTCTTCTTGCAACACCTCATCAGCGGGCCGACACCTGAGCCAGGCCAGGCGGGCCATGGTAATGGTCGTCTTGGTGCTGACACTCCCCACCCTCCTGACTCATGTGGTAGAAAGAGGGTGTCTTAGTCCTCTCAGGCTGCCTTAACCAAGTACCACCAGCCGGGACTAAACAGACATTCATGCCTTGAGTCTGGAAGTTGGAGGCCAGGGTGCCGGCATGGCTGACTTCCTGGGGAGGGCCTCTTCCTGGCTGCAGATGCCACCTTCCCCCTGTGTCCTCACAGGACAGTGTTCGGATCTTTCTTCCTCTTCTTATAAAGACATCCTATCAGATGCAAGACCTACCCTATGATCTCACTTCACCTTATTTCAAAATATTGGGGATTAGGGCTTCAACATAGGAGTTTGGGGGACATGATTCAGTCCCAAGTGCTCCATGGGGGGACTCTGCTCTCAGATCTGAGAAGTCCATCTTCATGACAGCCTGGTGTCATCTGTGCACTGGAGACCGGGGCCTGGACTTGAACTTACTTTCAGCTTTTCTCTGCTCTCCTGGAGGCCTCCCCCACACCCAGGGTCTTAGCTTGGGATTGCCCTGGAGAAGCCCAGTGGCCCCCACCTGCCTTCCAGTCTGCAGCCCAGCACTGCCTCTAGACCTGCTGCCCAGGGACTGGCCCTGCTTCTGGCCAGCCTGGCCCTGCATTGAGCTCGAAGCTCCTTGCAGCTCCAGGACATGGCCCAGGCCCTTCCTGTCCTCACAGCCCCAGGGTATGGCCTCAGGCCTCTCCTGTGCATCGTCAGCTGTCATTGCTTCATGGTAAGGGGAGGGGAGGGGGAATAGTAGGCAGAATGTCCCATCAACACACAGACCAGCTCTCACCTCTCCCCTTGTCTGGGTGCTTGCTCCCTTTTGTAGCAAAACCATTTGAAACATGCAGATCAGCGGTCTCCAGGACCACATGGATCTCAAAGACCCAGGTGGACTGGGCTCTTGTGCCACTCTTCACATGCTTGCATGTTCAGGGACCAACACCCAGGGTTCGATGTCAGGATGCTCCCTCCACCTGGACACACTGTCTCCTCAGTGTCCAGTTATCCCCCCACCTCGGTAACCCTTTACCTGCCATGTGCCCCTTCTTGTTTTGCTGGCTGTGTCTACCTCCCCCCGACCTCGGCTGCAGTGAGTCCCTGTGCTCTCCTGGTGAGCTCGTCTAGTTCAAGGATGTCCACAGGAGGAAGGAGACTCCTGTTTGACTTGCATCCTCTCTCATAGGGTCGTGGACTTCCTGCTCAAGGCCATCATGCGGACCATGTGGTTCGTCGGCGGCTTCCACCGGGTGGCCGTGAAGGGGCGGCAGGCCCTGCCCACCGAGGCAGCCATCCTCACCCTGGCACCACACTCCTCCTACTTCGATGCCATCCCCGTCACCATGACCATGTCCTCCATCGTGATGAAGGCTGAGAGCAGAGACATTCCAATATGGGGAAGTGAGTGAGGCCCTCCCCACCCGCCCTCAGTGCAGGTCACTCCCATGTGAAATAGGCCCTGGGCTTGCGTCCCTGTTATCTTTCCTTTGTTGTGATTTCCTCTGTATTAGTCATTGTGGGTTTTAGTTTTCATTAGTGCCCTTAAATATAATTTGTTGAAGTACTTCTTCAAGTTCTAGCACCGAGGATCCTAGAAGTCTGGGCACAGCGCAGGGCTCCGACCCAGCACACTAGTTACTGTTCTCGAAACCCAGGCACAGGAGGGTCCTTAGACTGCATGGTAGATCACTGTGGCTTAAAACAACAGAACTCTGTGGTCTCTCATTCTGAGCCAGAAGGCCCTCATCACGTTATCTCAGGACTGAGCCCCCGATGGGGCTCCGGGGGGCATAGGGAGGCGGCCTTCCTGCCTCCCCAGCTCCTGATGCTCAGACGTCCCTGGGCCTGCGGTACAGTCACTCCACCTCTTTCTCTATTGTCCCAGGGCCTCTCCCTGTGTCTGTATCTCTGTGTGTCTTACAATCCAGGATGAGGTCACCTCAAGATTCTTACCTAGGTACATGTGCAAAGACCCTTGTTTTAAATGTCACATTCACAGATTCTGGGTGTTAGGACATAGACACATCTTTTTGGGGTCACCACGGAGCACACTCACCATTATATTGTGGGGGCTGTAAGGAATCCTAGGCACTCTAGGTGGTCCCTTCGGTACTCTACATGGTCCCCTCACTTCACGGATAAAAGCACCCCACATGCCAAGCCTGGCCCAGCCCTCCTGGAGCACTGCCCATGGTGCCCCTGAAGGGTTGGCCAGCCTGTGCCAGGTTTCCATCCCCGTGGTTCCTCCTGCTCTGCCTTGGTCCTGCCTCTACTCTCCTCCTCGCCAACCAGCCTCTGCCTTTTTTTTTTTTTTCAAATCCTCACCCAAAGATACATTTTTATTGATTTTTTTTTCAAGAGTGAGGAAGGGAGAGAGAGAAAAACATCCATGTGAGAGAGAAAGATCGATTGGCTGCCTCCTGTACCCACTCTTACCTGTGGATGGAACCCACAAACTGAGTATGTGCCCTGACTGGGAATTGAACTCGTGACCTTTCAGTGCACAGGACAAACTCTAACCAACTAAGCCATTCAGGCTACCCTCTCTGCCTTTTAAACTTCACGTGGATTCTGGATCAGGGCTTGTCTAGGCAGAGGCAGGCTATGGTGTTCTCTCCCTCTGTGTCTGTTATCCCTTCTTATAAAAAAAACCCCAGTCACTGATTAGGGCCCACTTCAATCCAGACTACCTCCCTGTATCTTGAGTATATCTGCAAATATCTTCTTTCTACCTGGCCGCTGTGGCTTAGTGGTTGAGCGTTACCCCATGAACCAGGAAGTCTTAGTCAGTTTGATTCCCAGTCAGCGCATATGCCCGATCCCCAGTAGGGGGCATGCAGGAAGCAGCCAATCAATGATTCTCTCTCATCATTAACGTTTCTATCCCTCTCAGGGTACCCTCTCCCTTCTTTTCTCTGAAATGAATACATATTTTTTTAAAATATATTTTCTTTCCAAGATAACTGTCATAGGCTAGGACATCAGCCTATCTTTTTGAGGGACACAGTTCACCCCACAACAGGAGCCATGTGTCCTGGGTCCTGTGACTCTTGAGTCCATGGCCCTCACACCCTTCTTTATTTACAGTGACAGAGGCTCTCTGCTCCCTGATGGTCAGCCTTGCTCTGCTCTTTCCCTGATTAACCTCCTGTGGACACTCAGTGTTGTTGCTAAGGCTTCATGCTGTCCTCTAAGTTTACTGGAAGCTTTGGTGGTTTCCCAGTTCCCTTGTGCCCAGGCATGGACTCCCACCCACCCCATGGTACAGCCACTGGGACCTCTAGGGGTCTCACCTCTCACCCAGTCCTGCTCAGCGGAAGTGGTGTATCCCCACATGACACCTCCCCTTCCCTTTCAGCTCTGATCAAGTACATACGGCCCGTCTTCGTGTCCCGGTCAGACCAGGATTCTCGCAGGAGGACCGTGGAGGAAATCAAGAGACGGGTGCAGTCAAATGGCAAGTGGCCACAGGTAACCCCGCCTTGCTTGCATTTGAGTGGATTTATTCCAGAAGGTGTGAGCTTAAAGACTGAGGGGAGCCCTGACCGGTTTGGCTCAGTGGATAGAGCGTCAGTCTGTGGACTCAAGGGTCCCGGGTTCGATTCCGGTCAAGGGCATGTACCTTGGTTGCGGGCACATCCCCAGTAGGGGGTGTGCAGGAGGCAACTGATTGATGTTTCTCTCTCATCGATGTTTCTAACTCTCTATCCCTCTCCTTTCCTCTCTGTAAAAAATCAATAAAATATATTTTTTAAAAAAAGACTGAGGGGAGAAGAAACAAAAGGGCCAGAACCTGCCTTCCATGGGGGCTGGCTGTGTTTAGTTTCCTTTTATTTCTGATGAGTGTGTAAATCCAAGAATCTGCTAAATATCAGGTACTTTTGATTCTGAAATTTTAAAATTAAAAGAAAGAAGAAATCATTCAGACCTGCATCTCAAGTTCCCACAATCGTCTTTATTGACAACAAATCTTTGTATAAGTTTTGAGTCAGAAAGACCTGCTGCCCGGTCCGCGGGGTCAGCAGCACCTCGTTTCTGAGCAGAGCATTCGTCTATAAGGTACCCACTGCTTCAGGGTCATAGGCTGAGCTTCCTGAGTGCACCTGGTTCCTGACCCAGGCCATTAGGCGCAGGCCTCGGCTGCTATTTGCCGTCGAAGTGTTTGACCCAAGCTGTATTTTTCTTCTTTTAAACTGAGCCAACATTCAGAAGCTGGAAATCCCACCAGACTCTGGGTTCTGGCTGCTCAGGAAACACGAGGGGGGCTGGCTCCTAGCACCTGTGCCCGTAGGCAGCCACTTGGAGTGGTTCCCTGGCTGCCACCCCTACAAGCGCAGGCCATTCCTGCTCCTCCTTCAGCTTACCTGCCTGATCCTTGGGCATGCCAGGGTTGGACCCCTGGTGGCTCCTTGTCACCTGGAGATGGTCTTCCCTTCAGGGACCAGAATTGAAAGCACCCACACAGGTTGTATTTTTCAGCCGTGGGGAAGGTGTTGCTTTACTGTGGATTCTGTTGGGGTTTCCACTTGCTGGCCAACACCTCCTTCCCCAGGGCCATTCCAAGTCCCGAGTCCTTTTGCCACACGCTCTCATCTGTGTGCCCCTGTCCTGCTCTGCCTCGGAGACCTGCTCCCGCTGACAGCCTGCTCTGTGCAGGTGTGTCTGGTCCTCGGGGCAGCCAGGAGGCAGGGACCACAATTAGCATATGCAACTCCCTGGTCTAAGAAGGCACATGCTGTTGTCTACTTGCGTTGCTTCCAGATTTTAATAAATCCCATAGTTAGAGAAGAAATCAGCATAATCTTCCATAATGCGTTTCACCTTATTCAACTGAAAATGATTAAAGTATCTAAATTATGTCAGCAGTAGGGAAATAGATAGTGAAAATTGGCACCTGTGAATTCTGAATTATGTCCCTTTATTGCTAAACTCTTTTTTCTTTTCTTTTTTTTATTTCAAGATAATGATTTTTCCAGAGGGAACTTGTACCAACAGGACCTGCCTAATTACCTTCAAACCTGGTATGTAGCTTTTTTTTATGTTTTTATTGAGTCCAGAGAGAGGAAGGGAGCAGGAGGGAAGGATAGAAGCATCAATGATGAGAATCATTGATCAGCTGCCTCCTGCACGCTCCCCACTGATTGAGCCCACAACCTGGGTACGTGCCCTGATCAGGAATCGAACTGTGACCTCCTGGTTCATGGGTCGGCACTCAATCACTGAGCCACACAGCCAGGCTATAGTTTTCTTAATTATTTTTTTCTCCTTGAAAAAGTGGGGGAGACCCTCACTCCCACCAGTGCTCCCAGTTGTCCTATCAAAGTGCAGCTCAGCCTGGAGACACTCACGTCTGCCTCCTGCCAGCAGGGCTGTGACTCTGGAATCCTCTGTATTTTCTTTTTTTTTTTTTTTTTTTTTTTTTTTTTTTTTTTTTTTTTTAATATATTTTTTTTATTTTTTTTTTTAAATAAATCTTTATTCAGATTATTACAATTATTTCTCCTTTTTCCCCCCATAGCTCCCCTCCACCCCTTTCCCACCCCACCTTCTGCCCTTACCTCCCCCACACTGTCCTCATCCATAGGTGTATGATTTTTGTCCATTCTCTTCATGAACCCCCCCATACCCCTTTCCCCCTGAGAATTATCAGCCCACTCCCTTTCTATGCCCCTGATTCTATTATATTCACCAGATTATTCTGCTCCTCAGGTTTTTAATTCACTTGATTTTTAGGTTGGCTTGTTGATAGATATGTATTTGTTGTTCATAATTTTTTCTCTTTACTTTTTTCTTCTTCCTCTTCTTTAAGAATACCTTTCAGCATTTCATATAGTACTGGTTTGGTGGTGATGAACTCCTTCAGCTTTTTCTTATCTGTGAAGCTCTTTATCTGCCCTTCAATTCTGAATGATAGCTTTGCTGGGTAGAGTAATCTTGGTTGTAGGTTCTTGCTATTCATCACATTGAAAATTTCTTGCCACTCCCGTCTGGCCTGCATAGTTTCTGTTGAGAAGTCAGCTGACAGTCGTATGGGTGCTCCCTTGTAGGTAATTAACTGTTTTTCTCTTGCTGCTTTTAATATTCTCTCTTTGTCTTTTGCTCTTGGCATTTTAATTATGATGTGTCTTGGTGTGGTCCTCTTTGGATTCCTTTTGTTTGGGGTTCTGTGGGCTTCCTGGACTTGTAAGTCTATTTCTTTCACCAGGTGGGGGAAGTTTTCGGTCATTATTTCTTCAAATAGGTTTTCAGTATCTTGCTCTCTCTCTTCTTCTGGCACCCCCATAATTCTGATGTTGGTACGCTTGAAGTTGTCCCAGAGTCTTCTTACATTATCTTCAACTTTTTGGATTTTTTTTTTTGTTTTTTGCTTTTTCGGTTGAGTGTTTTTTGCTTCTTTGTATTTCAATTCTTTGACTTGATTCTTGTGTTCCTCTATTCTGTTTCTGGGTCTCTGTATAATATTTTTTATTTCAGTCAGTGTATGTTTAATTTCTAGTTGGTCCTTTTTCATATCTTCGAGGGTCTCGTTATATTTATCGGCCTTTTCTAGGATATTCTTAAAAAGTCTTATAACGGTGGTTTTGAATTCTATATCCAGTCGTTTGTTTTCCTCCATTTCTTTCGTTTGTGATCTGATTCTTTGACCCCGCATTTTCACTGGATCCCTGAGTTGGTAAGGTAGATATTTGTGCTAGGTTTCCAATATGGCCCAGTGGGTCTGCTTCCCCAGTTAACCTGAGGTGGACACTCTTGGTGCACCCCTTTGTGGACTGTGTGTACAGCCTTGTTGTAATTAAGTCTTTATTGTTGTTGGTATCACTGGGAAGAATTGACCTCCGGGCCAGTTGGCTGTAAGGATCAGCTGTGTCTATGCTGGGAGAAGCCCGGTGCTGGAGACAGCCTTATAGGATTAGACTTGCCAAATTGCAATAGCCTCTGTGCTCAGCTTGGATGGGGTGGAGTCTCAGTCTTGGCTTCCTGTCAGCCCCGCCCCTGCGCGCATGTGCGCTTTCAGTCCTCCGCCTTCCCCAGCTCGAGTCTCCGCCTGAGAGTCCAGACTCCCCCCACAAGAGCGTGGTTCCCCAGGGGCTCGCCTGGAACTGGGGTTCACTGCAGTCAGAACTGGGGCTCGGTGCAGTCAGAATCCTCTGACTCCCCTCCACTAGGGAAAGCCTGTGGCAACCCCCACAGCCTTTGTGCGCACCGGCGCGGCGCGTGTGTGCACTTTCAGTCCTCCGCCTTCCCCGGCTCCTGAGTCTCCGCCCGAGAGTCCAGACTCCCCCTACAAGAGCGTGGGTCCCCAGGGGCTCGCCTGGAACCGGGGTTCACTGCAGTCAGAACTGGGGCTCAGTCAGGATCCTCTGACTCCCTTTCACTAGGGAAAGCCTATGGCTACCTCCGCAGCCTTTGTGCGCACTGGCCTGTGTGCGCCTTCAGACTTCTGCCTTTCCCAGCTCGCGGTCCGAGGCTTCCTTCCCCCTTCCGCCAGAGGAAGTCAGCCAAGCTCTCAGCCGCCCTTCCTCTCTGCGCGCACAAAGCCCCTTTGCCGTACCTCCAATTCTCTGTGAGCTTTTCTCCTTCCTTCTAGTTGTAGAATTTTCACTCAGCCTGCTTTCCTGTGGTTCTGGATGGTGTCCGTTCTGTCTTTTAGTTGTAGTTTTGAAATTGTTGTGCGAGGCAGCAGTTTAGGTGTTTACCTATGCCGCCATCTTGGTTTCTCCCCCGAATCCTCTGTATTTTCCACCAGCACAGATGGGGAGGGCCTTCCAGGCATGGGATTGCTGCTGACCAGGAAAGCCTTGCAGGAAATCCCATTTTATTCTGAGGCCAGCATGGGCCATGCATGGGACCTGCAATAAGACGGTTCCTGTGTCCCTTTTCTCTGCAGGTGCCTTCATCCCGGGAGTTCCTGTCCAGCCGGTGGTTCTGCGGTACCCAAACAAGCTGGTGAGTGTGTTCTCCTGCGGATCTGTATTCAGGCGGAGGGCCTAGGAGTGAGAACTGCGAGGTGTTTGAACACACTGGTTTTCCAGTCAACCCTGCTATTCCGAATATTCCCAAATATTCACGCACAGAAATCCTACCTTCGTAGGTCAGGGAGTGGTCCTCCTCTCATGTAATCGATCCTGACATTTTCAGGTGAACATCCCCCCTCTCTGCCCAGTGTCCTCAGCAGCTGTCACTGCCTAGTTCACACTCAAGGAAAATTTTAAATTAAGAATATTCAAGTTCTGAAGGGCTGGAGACAGCAGGAGAGAAAGGAGTTAGGTGACTTTGTGGTTCATGTGTCTTTATCTTGCCTCTGTTGTGTGCAGAGGTTTTGTTTGTTCTAAGAGAACAAAATAAAAGAAGGGGTGTTTGGGGCTCAGAGTTCCCAGACAATCTTGATGAATCCCCACCTCAGAGGCAGAGCTGGGACAAGGCCTCAGAGCAGGTTCCGGCCAGGGCCCTGCTGGCCTCTTTGTCCACATCTGCAAAGCAGCCATGGCTGCCCCCTTCTCCCAGGTGCCCTGTGGCAGCGGTTTCCATGCTGGCTGTGTCTCACTTCTGTAACCCCATCCGTGCATGTCCTCTCATCTTGATGGGCTGAGGGCCCTTGCAGCCGAGAGAGGTCCACACACACACGTGTCCCGCCCTGTCTGGGCCCTGGACACACGGGAGTGGTTCTCCACGGAGGCACCTGAGGCAGATCTGCTCGTAACACGGAGCTTTCTCTCCGTTGCAGTGTCTTTATGACGGCAAAGGAAGAAACCCATTGGCCAGGACACGGTGGGCTCTGGAGTCCCTGGTATAGATGGTGCAGAATTACATGTGATATCTGGGCCAGGCCTATAGGGTCTGAGATTTGCACACGGGGCCTACGGGTGTGGACAGGCGCAGTGGAGGCTCTCTGAGTGGCCACTAAATAAATGTCAATCAGAACTGGTCTCCACGCAGACTGACAAAATTGTTCTTGCAGCACAGCTGAAACTAAAGAGGTGTGTTTGTTAGCCTCTGAAAATAAGAGAATCTGTAATTGGTGTGTAGAATTCTAGATTTGCCATTTTTTAAGTTTGTCCCATGAACGTATTGTAAGCAAGGTTTCTTATAGGTTCCAGAGCATGCAGCTCGGGTGTCAGAGCACCTGCTTTGCCTGTTTGTGGCCCATGTCCTGTGTTCAGCTGCATAGCCACAGGCATATCCCACTGCTGGCAGGTTTGAGCACAGACCTGCACAGAGGGGGCCACATGGGTGGCAGGGAACCCTGTGCCATGGGTTTTTGGAGCCTATGAGAGGAGTGCATGGGTGTCAGGACTGAAGAAGGAAAAAGCTTCCATAGGGGACCTTTGTCAGGGTAGAAACAGGCACCTGTCCTCCATCCCACCTAGGTGGCTGCTGTGCCTGCTGAGGCTGAGAATGGAGTGGTCAGAAATGCCCTGTGGGGCCCTGGCCTGGCACGGGAGTGCAGGAGTCATGGTTCTGCAGTGGCTTGTTCTACCCCTTCCCAAACCTGGGGCCAGCTCGCTGGAGTTGGGGGTGCAGGCGGGTGTGGTGTTGGAATTTGGCTGGGTGTCGCAGGCCCTCATGAGCAAGTCTGAGGGAGCAGATGGACAAAGGCTCCTTGTTGTAAATTGAGGTAGCCAGGATACCTGGGGGGAAGGGCAGGAAAAGGAGCTGGGAGGGGTCTTAGGTGGTGAGCACCCACCTTCTTCTCTGCCCCAGAGTGGACTTGGGAGGATGAGGAGCTCAGCATCTGGGGTCAGAGGAAAGTTAGAATAAGGGCAGGGAGGAGGAAGAGGGCAGCAGAGGAAGTTAGGATAAGGGTAGGGAGGGGGGGCTCATGTGGCATCCCCAGGAATTTCTGATGCCTGACTCCCAGTCATGTTTCATCCATTCATTTCTTGCCCCCAGGACACCATCACGTGGACGTGGCAAGGCCCCGGAGCGTAAGTCAGACATTGTGCTGTCTCATTTGTTCTGTCCTCCTGGGAAAGTGCTCCAGTTAATTTAACAAATGTGAAACCTGAACACGTAACCCACTGCTATTTGACAGCAGTTAGGTTCAGCCTGTTGTGGAAACCGAATGTAAAAATCTGGTCTGTCCTCACACCCTGGGTTCCGGGACTTAAGTTCATTGTCTTCAGCCCCACTGGTAAGATAATTGTGAGAACCTTTCTCTTCCTGCCCTGCGTCTGTCAGCTCAGTGATTACCATCCTGTCCCTGGAAAAGACAGCAGACCTCCAGGGGCTGCCCTCCTCTTGCTCAGCTATTGGGGGGAGAGGAGGGGGTGGAACAGGGGATCCAGGCACATTGGGCCTCTAGGGTGCTGCCGTTTGAGCTGGTTTTGGAAATGGAAGTGTGGGTGCTGAGGCCAAGCAAGAGCCCTCCCACGGCCCCCAGGCCTTGTCAAGGTGTTTAGAACAGAATGCTTGGGAGGTGCCATGAGGAGCGGCATGTCTGAGTGGTGGTCCTCACATTTCTGAGGCTGGAATGTGGGGATAGGTGGTGAGAAGCTGGGAGAAGGGCTGGAAGGGGCTCCTGGTGGCCTGGGCTTGAAGCTGTCTATGAGGCAAAAGTGGGGTATGTAAGAGTGTTACAAGGGGGTAGTGAGCGAAGGCCCAGGGATGGTATTCTGGATGGCTCCCCATTTCCAGCTTCTGCAAATAAAAATTTTTAAATGCTGGTTCTGAAGTCAGGAACTCTGAGAGCCAGGCATGGGGGTGGCATAAGCGAGGGTCTGTCCAGTCTGCGCTGCCATGAGATGACTGGGTGAGGACTGGTGGGCAAGGTTTCAGATATGGACGAATTTAATAAGAACAGTAAAGACTGCTATGTAATAAAAGTAGCCTTTTCTCTCACTGTTGTATTTTAAGGTTTAGATTTAGGCTGAGGAAGGCTCAGCATCTGTCTCCTGAAGGAGAATTAACTGCCTAGTACTGCCCTCTGCAGGGCAGAGGGTTTGAAGATTTTGCTAAACAGAATCTTCTAACCAGTGCTATAAATCTATTTGTTTTTAAGGTTAGAAATCCTGTGGCTCACCCTGTGTCAGTTTCACAATCAAATTGAAATTGAGGTTTGTATAAATATAGTGTTACACAATGTTACATTGGGGTTATAAGTACATTGTATCAAGGTCTTTTATAGATACAATGTTATGTTGTCTTTATAGATACAATGTTATATAGGTGTCTATATAGATACAGTGTTAGTGGTATCTTGGGTTTTATATAGATACAATGTTACATTGATATCTCTATAGACACAATGTTATGTCATCTGTCTCTTAGAACCCTTGCCATTTCTCATGGCTCCTTAGAGGTGCTTCCCAGTAGTTTTTCATCAATCACTTTGTGTTTCTTGGATGATTTTTAATCTATTCAGATACAATTTTTTTTATATTTATTTTTTTATTTTTTTGGTGCCCTTGACCGGAATCGAACCTGGGACCCTTCAGTCCGCAGGTCGACACTCTATCCACTGAGCCAAACCAGCCAGGACAGATACAATTTTTTTAAATCAACAAGGAAGCTAACCCCATCATACACATATGCAATGAATAAATTTTTTAGCTTTTTTTGTTTTGTTTTTTTTACTTGATACTAATACTGCTGAATTCATACTGCTAAATTTGTCATACTGTCATCCTCTCTTTGATACTTGGTCAGATCATGTAGTCTGCCTTTCAGTTTGCATCCCACTGGAAGTATCAGACAAAGTCACAACACCCATCCTCTCATCTAAATTAAATATAGCTATATTTGTTCAACTTGTAAATTTGATCTGAGTAGATGAGGAATAGAGTTTATTTTCTTAAAAGGGAATTACCAGGCTACTCCTGCACCTGAAAATTAAAGATGAGTCATATGCAACTTAAGTATTTCATGAAACACTTTACTACCTTCCAATCAATTTTACAGAGTAATACTACAAATGAGCCGGCTTTCCACCAGGTTTTTTTTATTTCAGTAGAATGTAAGCCACTTAATACTCAGGGCTGAGCCAAGGGTAGGAGGCCCACAGCTTAGGACATTTTATGTGGCTCTCCTGCTGGTGGCTCAGAGCACAATGGAGCCAGGCTCTGAGAAAGACAAGTTGGGCCTGCTCTGTGCCTCTTGGTAGAAACAGCTCTATTTCAGATCTGGCTTCTTATTGTAAGCATTGAAAAGAGGCTTCATGGCTTGTGAAATCCCTCTAAACATAATTCCTGGTGTTACTCCTCTGAGACGCTGGTGCTAATGTGAGGAACGGTTGCAATTTGTGTGGTTCTTTTCAATGTAGCTGTAAGCAGAAGGTTCAGTTATGAGAATTGATAGTATTTTGGGATATTCCTGTATTCTTAAATGTTAGTGTTAAAGAAAAAGGGCTTAGTGGTGATTGTTTGCCTTTTCTGCATGGTAGGACTTATTTAAAACATTGTGTAGATGTCCAAAAGCTAGTAATTGTCTTTTACGTAGAAATAATTTCTTGTGTTATCCCCAACACAAAACTGAGACCTTTAGAAATGAAAACACACATGTCGTTCTTTTATATCTAAAGACTAAGCCCCTGTGTGAAATTACAAATACAGTGTACTGGCTACAGCTGCAGCGTCAGGGGAGTGGGTACTCCTAGTGAGGAATGGCGAGTTGTGAATTTTCATACACACCTATATGTGCACATGGGTATGTGCATGTGTACATGTGCATGTGTGACCACTTCAAAGATGATACTAGTGTGAAGTGCTTTGACTGATCTTAATTTTTTAGACTCACAATTGTCACTCATAGTGGCATTGGTAAGGGGGGGTGTCTTGTGATGCTGTGCAAGTAATGCAGCCTTCTCTGTGTGCTCAGTTCCTTCCGGTGTACAACCCTTCAGAGGAGGAAAAGAAGGACCCCACCCTGTATGCCAGCAATGTGCGACGCGTCATGGCCGAGTGAGTGCGCCCTCTGTCTCCTCCTGGCCTCCTGATTTCCTTTCCCTAAGTATTACCCAGCACTCTTGTTTACCTGCTGTTTTCCTCCTCAGTGCTGCTAAAAACAAGAAAGCCAATAGCATTAGGAAGATGGGTTCTTGCAAAAGCTAGTGAACAGCATGGACTTGGCCTATTGGACATACACTTTATGTCTCAGATGACATTTCTGCTTGTTCAGCATTTGGAAGATCCTTAAACATCACTTAGTTTCACTCATGTCAGGTGTGCCCATAGCCATCAGTCACCCAGGTGCCGCATGTGTGGGCAGCAGAGCTGTCAGTGAGAGCGATGGTCTGTGCAGACTTCAGGGTCTGTCTGGGCAGGAATGTTCTCGAAGCTCCTCTCTCCATCTACCCACGCAGTGTTTATTAATGTTCCTGCTCCATCTCACCAAGTTCAGTGTGGTAATTGTGCACCTAATCTTGTACAGTAGCTCGTCCCACTTGTACAGCACCCATGCCACAGTCAGGAACATGCTCACCTCCTATTGCTGGCCATTCCCAGCTTGTTCCAGATAGTGGTAGTGTCAGCTCTTACACCTGCCCCTCTAACCGCCTTCATCCCTCCCATCCCGTCTTCTCCCCTCTCCTCCTCTCTCCTGTTCCAGGGCAGCAGGGGCTGCCTCTGACTTTGGCCACCTCGGTGCCTGCAGGGGGCTCAGCAGCTCAGCGGCTCTGACAGTGAGTGCCACTCGTTGGGGGTCCACGCGGCTGCAGAGGGGGTTTTAACAGTTGCTATTGCTGACCTGTGTGGCTTAGACTTCTAAGATAAAGCATTTCAGTATGCACATTGCACCCCACTTTAATGCATTCTGTAAGACTCCATTGGGCAAAATCATGCATCTCACCTCAGCATACATGAATTAACACTCAGCAAGCTGTTCCGTCTTTGTCCACAGGCTCCTCAGGAAATTGGGCGCTAGGGATAGAGTGCAGTGAAACGCTCCTCCCCTTGCCTTGGGCACCTCCCCGCCTCCACCCCCCTGCCGAAACTCCCTCTTCTTCTCCCTCTCTGATTCACACCGGCCACCAGGATGTGCTTGATCCTCAACCTTTGGGAAGTCAGGGTGCTCAGTGATACCCTTGTTTAACCTCTTGATAAAAAAATAATGTCCATCCATGGAATTGCAGGCTCAACAGGTTGGGTATAAATATTCTTCATACACACTGAAATAAATTAACTGTTAACATTTTTAAAAATATATATCCTAAAGAAACTGTCCATATTAATTCAAAGGAAGAGGACAGATAACCCATGGGTCACCCCCTCGCCTCAGTGGCTGCAGGAGAATTTCAGTGGGTTGTTGCCTCCCTCATCTCTAGTCTCACTTTCAAATGCTCCTGGGAGGGACCAGGATCCCCAGGGGCTCTGTGGACAGCCCCTCAGCTGGCCTCATCCCCCTTCCTGAGGAAAAATTCTGGCTTCTGTCCCCAAAGGATTATACCTGAGTTTGTCAAGGAGAATGTCAGAGTCACTGTTTCCTTCTCATGTGATTGCACACTGCATTATTATGGCAACAGGAACTTTTATCAAATGATTGAAGCCCATTCAGTTATGAGGGTGGGGAGCTGTTTAGTTTTCTATACTAGGAAAGGTTAAATCTCATGAACCCTGACGCAGCTCTGAGAATGGCCAAATTCTGACTCTCCCCAGCTTCAGGGAGGTGCCAGCTCTGATAAAAGCAATCCCGGTCACTTGTGAAGAATTGAGCTTCTCCATAAAACACCCTGTGGGGTGGTGGTGTCATCTTTCAGGCCCAAATGCATGGTTGTTTCCTAATGGGGTGCAAACTTGGGCAGCCCCTAGTTTTAAGTAATTGAAATTTAGGGGCAGCTATTAGGCATTTATGTTTAGTACTAAACATGAACTTTCCACATTGCCCTTCTGTGCATCTCGGCATTCAGAGTCCTCCCTCACGTACTAATCGCTGTGTGAGGAGTGTACCCCAGTGGCTCAGAGCAGGGTGCAGTACCTGCATGCAGCACTGCCTCTGCCAGGGTGTCTGCCATCGGAGCAGACTCAGAGACCACAGGGGTTCCTGTGACTCGGGGCGGCCGCCATGCAGGGTGCTCACGGCAGGGCCTCCTCTCTGCTGCAGAGCCCTGGGCGTCTCCGTGACCGACTACACCTTTGAGGACTGCCAGCTGGCCCTGGCGGAAGGACAGCTTCGGCTCCCTGCAGACACCTGCCTTCTGGAATTCGCCAGGCTTGTGCGGGGCCTGGGGTGAGTGCCTGGGTTTTTTTACTCTTGATCAGTTCGTCAGAAAGGGCACTCCCTCAAATGCTGTGACAAGCGTCAGGGCTGCAATGTGTGACAGGGCAGGTGCATTGTGTTCAGCAGCAGTGAGGAAAAGCTTTGTACTGGACCAAAAACTCCGGGCAGAACCTCGCAGGGGCCTCCACCCTGCAAGTATTGGGGACCGAGCTGGAGGTCACAGCAGCACCTGGGGCTGCCCGATGTCACTCGAGACAGGGCATCAAGGAGAACTGGAGTGCTTGTTCTGGCGGTCCAGTTATTTTCCTCTTTTCATATGCCAACTTCAGCCCACACTGAAGTGCCCAAAAGCCCTTCATGGCTGGTGCCACTCTCTCTGGAGCTGCCCCCGGAGGACGTCCTGCTCACAGGCCGCCCTGCCGAGGGGTGTACATGCTTATGCAGATGCTTAAGCAGAAAGCATTGTGTGCCTTCAGGTTATTAGAAGTGTGTTCTTGAAAATTAGCAGCTTGGTCTATAAATCATTTTGATAATATGTTGGATCTTAAAACAGTAAGCCTCCTATTTTTGGCATTCTGTGATTTTATTGAAAAAAAAAAACACACAACTTTTCCTCTCTTTTTATTTAGCCTAAAACCAGAAAAACTTGAAAAAGATCTGGATAGATATGCGGAAAGTGCTGGGGTGAAGAGGGGGGCAAAGATCAACGTTTCGGAGTTTGCGGCTTACCTGGAAGTGCCTGTCTCCGACCCGCTGGCCGACATGTTCTCCCTGTTTGACGAGGTAGCACATCACCTGGTGGGGGTGAGGGTGGCAAAACCTTCGACTTCAAAGTATACATTGTTTTCCTTGTAATATAAACATTCTGTAGACAGTTTTGGAAGTAGAGAAGGGAAAACCATCCCTCAGTGGCCCCATCCTACCAGCCTACCCTGTCCTCGGGAGTATTTTCTCCCATAGTTTTAAATGCACAAAGAACCTGACGTTTCAGTTAACATGTGCTGATAAACATGTCTGTAGTTTGGGTTTCCTTAGATCAGATCACTAAAAGGCCGAGTGATATCACACAGCAATGCTGGCCTAACCGCTGCTATGTCTCTTCCCAGAGGCCTCCACTGACCAGCCCAGCCAGGCCTTCAGAATTTCTAAACATGGCCTCTTTCTGGATGCTCGGCTTAGTGGCTCCCCATTGCCTCTGTGTAAAGCTTGGGGGTCTCCCCCTGGGGAGCAACCCCTCCCCTCTCCACCTCGCGTGTCGTAATCAGTCGTATGTGCTGGCTGCACAGAGTCAACACGTCACTGCAGCTCTGGGAACGGCGGGGGCGGGGGGTGGCCTTTCATGTTTGAGAGTGGGGGGGACGGAGAACCAGGAGGGCAGGCTGCCATGTAGCCAGAAACCAGCCACGCCTCGTCATTCTGGACGTTTGTATCGCAGTGCAGACCCCTGTGTGGTGCGTCCTGTAGGAGCAGTCAGCGTGGCACAGTGTGTGTGAAGGGGCTCCTTCAGCCACAAGTGTTCCCTGTGAAAAACATAGTATGTTCTGTGTGAATAATGTAGCATGTTGCATGTGGACAACATTGTGTGTTCTGTGTGAACACTTAGAATTTCATGTGTGTGCAACACAGCATGTTCCATGTGACAACGTTTCATGTTCTGTGTGGTCACAAGGTGCAGCGTGGTGGAACCCGAAGAAGCTGGTGAGTGATGTGGGCTCTAGAGACCCCATGAGTGTGCAGGTTTGTGGCACCACAGTGTGCATTTGAGCGGGCGGCCCATCTGGGCGACCCCTGGCATAAAGCAGCTTGGGGTGGATTTGTGGCTACATCTCACTCGGGCGCTGTGACAACAGGGTCAGGTTTGAAATACAAGAGTGAGCGTGGTTTCAGCCGGTGACATCGTGGTGACATCCAGTGATGCGTTATCATCACTGAGCACCAGACCTCTTGCCACCGTGTGTGGGTTGTTCGTTTTTATTTATCACAATTTCTAGGGCACAATGGTCTTACAAGGTAGGAATATTCTCCGTTTCACAGAGAGCCTCAGACCCGAGATTACACACCTTCCCAGAGTCAGGGGCATAGGCGTGGGACCCAGTGTGCTCGGCCCGTGTGGTGTCCACATCTGCTCGGGCTCCCCTTTGATTTGCACGCTCGCTGTGTGGTCACCAGCAGGCTAGGTTTCAGAGCCCAGCAGTGAGCCTCATTGTGGGCAGGTCTGTTTTTCTATAAGGCAGGCAACAGTCATCATGCTGCACATACCTTCTTGAGCAGCTTTATGTAACAGTCACACTGAAGATCCATTCTAACAGCCTAAAGAGTGGAGAAGCCAGTGGTTAGGAGCACTCTACAGATGCTCTCTTCATGTAGACACCTGATCTCAAGTTGGTGTGAAAATAGCCTTGTGTTGACACCCAGCAGCCAGTGTTGAACCCCAGCTCCCAGGGAGGTGGCCGGGCTGCCCCTGACAGAGCGTCTCTTTCACAGAGTGGGAGCGGCGAGATGGACCCTCGGGAGTACGTGGTCGCCTTGTCTGTCGTCTGCCGGCCTGCCCAGACCCTGGACACCATACAGCTGGCCTTCAAGGCAAGTGCACGGTTCACATGAGTTTAATTTATGGGGACAGTGAGACGTGGGTTACAGGTGGAGCACACCTGTAGGTGGGAGGGCGGGTCACGCTCAGGGGCTCAGCACTCCCTAGGGTGGCACGCTGGTTCTGGCCATGCTGTCCAGTGGATCAGGGCCTGTTGGAGCCCCAAGGGGAGGAGGAACAGGTCACTCTGGGCAGGCAGTTGGGGCTGGCGGGGCCTGAGGATGGAGGAGGGGGCCTCGGGGTGACACCGGCCTTGCTTTGCAGATGTACGGGTCTCAGAAGGATGGTACCATAGACGAGGATGCCCTGTCTAGCATCCTCAAGACGGCATTAGGGGTGGCAGAACTCACCGTGACCGACCTCTTTCGGGCAATCGACCAGGAGGAGAAGGGGAGGATCACGTTTGGTGAGAGGCCCGGAAGCAGGGAGGGTGGCCCAGTGGTGCTGGAAGTGAGGACACACATGGGACCCCCGCCCACCTGTGCTTGCCAGGTCACCCTGTGTCTTCCGTAACACAGAGCTTCTCAGGAGGAAGGTTCTTCCTAAAACCTGGCCAGAAGGGTGGGAGCTTTCAAATCTGATTTCTGCAGGCGATTAAGGAGCCAAATTTCAAGCCCAGTAGACCTGGGACCAGGATGAACGTCGTCCTGGGGGCTGTGGGCACGTGTGCCAGGCCAGGGCAGGGCCTCTGCCATTAGGGTTCAGTGCAGGAGCGAATCACCTGCCCTGAGGACTCTGCTGGACAGCTCCTCTCTGGAAGGTTTGGCTTCATTACCTGTGACTGCACAGAGCAGGCTAGCCTGATCCTCAGGAGCCAGGACCTGAAACCCACCTATGGGCTGGGGGCTGGGCAGTAGGATCTCGGAAGGCATTCTGCTCAGCGCACTGGCCAGCGTGCGCATTTTACAGTGAGTAAGTGTTCTTGCTGAAAAACTAGCAGACATTTGCTCAAGAAAGGTCATTGTGCACGTCTTGTTTGGACATGTTTTAAAATTGCATCCAAATGTCAGGCACAGATGTGGGTTGGGAGGTGGTTATCTGTGTGTGTGTGTGTGCGCGCGCACTGCTTCCCGTGGATTTGGGGGTTGTTGATGACGTTGGTAATGAGCCTGACCAACTGCAGACTTTTCCAGTAAAAGCCATTCCAGGTTTCCTACAAGGACACATGGATGACCCTGGAGCCTGCAGGCTCCTACACCCAAGGTCTCTTGAGCATCACCTGTTCTCAGGATGCCTGAATGCAAGCCTGAGGGTGCTCTCCACCCAACGCAAGCTCTGGCCACTGGGAGATGCACAGGCAGGGAGGCATTCAGGCCCTGTGGCCAGCTTTCAGGGTGACCCTCCATGCACGCATGGTCTCCCCAGTGCTCAGACATCCATCAGTAGTGCCTGGCTCATGGCATATCTGTCACCACATGGACGCTCGTCCTGTTCCTGAACCAGCTCTTGTGATGTGCAGCGCCTCACTTACTTGCACTGAGTCCCCAGAGTGCCCAGAATTGTGCCATTTCTTTAGATTTCCCCCAAGCAGAAGTAACAGAGGATGCAATGGCTGCCCCTTTGCTTTTGCTGTGATTTTGTGCGCAGCAGAGAAAAACTGAGTGTGGGTCTTGTCCTCACCTCTAAGACCATGAACATAGACCCCACCCCTGCCAGAGTGGGGCGAGGGGATGGCCCAAGGGGAGGGGAGGGGAGGGCCATGTAGGCCCAGGGAAGAGCTCCAGACTCTAGATGTCTGCTCCCGAAGCCCCAGTAACCATGTGCCCTTGTCTCTCCAGCCGACTTCAGCAGGTTTGCAGAAACGTACCCCGACTTTGCAGAGGAGTATCTGTACCCCGACCAGCCGCCTTTCAAGAGCTGTGCACAGACGCTTCCCGCTCTCACCCCCAACGGCTTCTGTGCTGACTTCAGCCCCGAGAACTCGGATGCTGGGAGGAAGCCTGTGCGGAAGAAACTGGACTAGGACTGAGGGTGCTGGAGAGATGAGACTGCTCCCTGGCAGTCGCCACCCGCCTCCACATGGCCGCTAGCCCTCTGCTGTGACCACCTCCGGGCTCCACTCTCCACGTCGGCTGCTCGGTCACTGTCCCCAGGCCCAAGTGCCAGAGGCTGGGTGTTTCCACTTTGCTTCTCTGTGGGGCACCGGCCTGAGGGGTGCCTGTGGGGCATCTGGAAGGAAACCTTATGCTCACGGCACCAGGACTCCTCACAGCGAGACTGCGTGGGGCATGTCCTGCTCACCTTGGCGGGGCTCAGGGGTCTCCCTGTGGGCAGGTCCTCGGGGGTGGGTGGACACCAGGTGTGGCTTGTTTTCAAGTGTCCTGGGTTCAGATTTTCATCTCACTCTTCACGCGGCCCCTGTTGGTCAGTTCGAGGCACACGCACAGGCGGGCAGCCTCTACGCACACTCAAAAAGCAGGGCATGTGGCATGTGTTCGATTCCAGACAAACCCTTTGCTGACTTCTGGAGTCAGCATGGCCGGCCCGCCAGCAGTTTTTAAACATTTCTATATTTGTGGGAGTTCATGAGTATTTTATAAACCTCATTTAGATACTACAGGAAACATTCAGCATTTTTTTTAAAAGAAGAAAGTTGTTTTTCTACTTCATTTTCCTTTGAGGGTCAGAGGATATTTATTTATAGGCCCTTTTTTGATAGACTCTGAGGCTGTCTGTGGCTTTGAGTTCACTCTCTCTGTCCTCTCCACCAGGTCAGTTTCCCTCCTGTTTGGGCCACCAGGAGTACCAGCCCAGAACTGCTATCTCCCATCCTTAATCCTTTTGAATCCCCCTCTTTTTTTATAAACATTACCAGTTTGGTATTTCTGTTTTAATATGAAGTCATCTACTTCACTGTAGTGTCGGCTCCAACGGAGGCATTGAACATGGGTGGCATGAGGGAGGCAGGAGGGAAGGACTGGTCCCGGCTCCTTGGTCATGTTTGGCTGTGCACCTCCAGCAGCCCTGGGACAGTGCGTCCTGCTCGGAGGGTGGCCATCCCTCCCCTGCTCCGGCTCTGTGGTGAGTGGACAAAGCAGCTGCCCCTGCAGACAAATGAGCTGCACGGACAGACAGACGGACGGGAACTGGAGAGCAGCAGAGCCGGTGATCGCCTCAGGAGCTGATGCGCCGTCTGTCAGGGAGACAGGCCACATAAGTCTGTCAGGGACCAACTCCAGTCCCGCCCTGGGTCAGAGGAGAGCAGTCTCCTGGCACCAGAAGGGGGACACTGGTGGTGTTGCCTTTGTTCTTCCTGAAATCCCCTTGGTTCATTTGTTTAGGACAGAATTGGAACCTGTCCTTAAAGCACAATCATAACCACAGACTCCAGTTGGTGTCCTGAAGCAAAGCCTCTGGGTTCCTTTGGGGGGAATTTTTTTTTTTTAATTTCTAAAATGAATTGAATTTTGTATTTGGGGCATCTCTACTGAAAGTGACCACCAGGGCCAGAAGCACAGGGAAGATGTTTACTGATTTCCCGAGGCATCCATGACGTGCATTTCTACCGGTAGACGCCAGGAAAACCCTTAACTCCGGTTCAGCTGTCCCCTCCCCCTGTTCCAGCTGCTCACTGCCAGCCAGGACACACACAGGGGCGGGTGCTGAGGGCCATCCGGGGCACTCAGCCTGCTGGACACCACAGAAACTCAGATGCAGCCTCGGTAGCTAACGGTGATTGATTTTATAATCATAAAATGCATATTCATTTTTCAAAGAGAAAAACCCACCAATGACCAATGAAGGAGGTGAATAAACTAAGATGTTCTGAGGGAAGGGGCCTGAATTTGGCCTCCATCCTCCAGGTCTGTGCATGAAGGGTTTTTTGAATGAAATGCCACCGTGCGTTTTCAGGAAAAAAATCTCTGATAATCAGACTTCGAATGGATGTTTGCTCCTCCTGATCCCTTTTCTCTCTCGTAGTGACTCAATGGCATTCGGAACTGTGAATGTACATAGTGTCGGATTAAACCCCATTAGTGTGAGACAAGGACACGTGGGCAAGTGCAGCCCTGGCCCCTCCACCTACGGGGCCCTGCCGGGACGTGGGGCCCTGCTGGAAAGGGTGCCATGTGAAGAACTTTGGGTTTGTAATGGAATGAATAAAATGTAGTCCTATGTACTTGAAGATGCTCTTTGTTATGTGTAGTTTTTTTTATTAGAAAGACAACACAACATTTCTTAGGCTGTGACAGGAGAGGCAGTCAAGATGAGATTTCTAGCATGTTTGGGAAGCACTGTAATTGAAATTCTGTAGAATCAGCTTCTCGATAGCGAAGGGGCGCTGTGGAGGGGTTCGATACCCTGTGGGCAGTGATGGCATTTCCCAGAACTCAGACTTGCATAGCTGTCTCCCTGGTTCTGTAAATTCTCTGTGTTGAGCATATACAGCTTAAACACACTTTGCAGTCCTTCTATTAAATCAGTAAAGGATTTATAAATAGAAGTAAAGCAGAACTGTTATATTACAATCCTAAACACTGTGTGAGAACATCGAGGGTGTGTGGCCACTGGCTCGGCTCAGGTAACAGGGATGAGGTTTCTTCACAGAAGTGCGTCAGGAGCCACCGCCAGGAGTGACAGGAGGAGGACACACAGGGACCACATTCACACAGTAGCCACTGTTACTTTGTGCTTGTAAGCCCCTTTTAACATAACAAATGAGTCTTGCCTTTGAAATTGGTTAAATTGATTTGTTTTAAGTAAAGGAAAGGGATAAAGCAAAGACAGGATCTGGACATTTTACATCCAGAGATGGACACAGCTTTGCAGTCGAAACGAAAGAGGTCACCACAGCCGTGGGCTTTGGGTGGCATGAAAGTGGGCAGGGTGGCTACAGGTGGATGGGAATGCCTACCGGGAGCCCGTCTGTGATGGGACCCATGCACATGGGCTGGTCCAGTACTGACAACAGGGCCCATCTCTGCTATTTAATATTGTCAAGAACTGGTTAGGTTCTGATTAATTCTCTTACAAGTAATAAAAGTGTAAGAATCCAAAATTTTGCTTCCAATCGAAATGAAGGAACAGAGATTGGATCCACCCTCCCTCCTGGTGGAAAACTCTGACGGGCTTTTTTCTCAGTAGTGAGGAAATTGGCAAAACACTGCCCTGGTCCAGCTGAACACAGCTTCAAAGCAAGACCTGAAGGAATGGCCAGGCTGTATATCAGTAACTCACCTGCAGCCTCAAAGTTCCAGGATATTCACAGGAATGCAAACTTATCCAGCACCCTGCAGAGTAGAAGTCACAATCCCTGGCATCCAATCCCTGGATGCTTTAACAACAACAACAAAGCCAGGAAATGATCTATAATCAGTAGAAACAGACCCAGAAATGACTCGGATGATGGAGTTAGGTGAGGTTCGTTTGTTACACAACGTCACTGTATATTACCTTGTTTATTAGAAAGCCAGCGAGAGACAAGATTGAATATCTTCAGTAGAGACATGCAAGGTCTTTTATGGGATCAATATGAATTCTAGCATGAAAATTATAATGTTTGGAATTCCAGCATGAAAACTACAATGTTTGAAATGCCAAATACACAGGCTAAGAGTAGGGGTGGGTTTGACATCACAAGAAGAGACTGCGAGTGGACTTGAAGGTACAGCAGTACAAACCATTCAGAACAAAATAAAGAAAAGACAAAAGTGTGAACCAAGCATCAGTGAGCTGTGGAACTTTCTCCAAGGAAAGGGGCAAACAGGAAAAAATATTTAGAAAAGTACTTTTCCAAACTTGATGCAAACTGAATCCACAGATCCAAAGAGCTCAGTGAACTCCAAGCACAGGAACCATAATGGAAACCACATGAGGCAAATCAATGTTCAAATAAAGGGTAAAGAGAAAACCAACCAGAGGAGAAAAGACACGTTTCATGCAAGGAACAAAAATATTCAGAAAAGCAGGTTTCTCGTTAGGAATGAGACCAACTAGCAGACAGTGGAGCAACGTCTACAAAACAGGAAGAGAAAAAGACAACTGCCAACCTAGAATTCTTTACTCAGCAAAGATATTTTTCCAAAAAGAAAGAAAGCTGCTTTGGACATATAAAAGCTGCAAGCATTCATCACTGGCAGTGCCTCAATACAAGGAATGTTGGAATAAGTCCTTAAAGCAGAGAGAAAATCTGGACCTACACTAGGAACGCGGAGGACCAGAAATGGTAACCACGTGGGCAAATATAATCACTTTTTCTTATTATTTAAATCTTATTTTTTATTTATTAATTATTGATTTCAAGAGAGGAAAGGTGAGGGAGAGATGGAAACATCCATGATGAGAGAGAATCATTGATCAGCTGCCTCCTGCACACCCCCTACTGGGGATCGAGCCCACAACCAGGGCATGTGCCCTGACCATGAATCAAACTGTAATCTCCTGGTTCATGCATCGACCCTCAACCACTGGAGCCATACCGACTAAGCATTATTGAAATCTCTTTAAAAGAAGATTGAGCCCTAGCCAGTCTTGCTCAGTGGATAGAGCATCGGCCTATGGACTGAAGGGTCCTGAGTTCGATGCTGGTCAGGGTCAAAAGCAACCACTAAAATAACACAACAGAGATTTGGCTAATAATCCCACAAAAGAGGAGGGAAATAGAATTTTTAAAACTCAATCCAAAGACAGCAGAAAAGGAGAAAAGGGGAACAGAGAACACATTGGAAAAATAGAAAACATAGAGTCAATTTAGATTTAAACACACCACATCAATATTCACATTAAATGTAAATGGTCTAAATACCCCCCCCCAAAAAAAAAAAAAAAAAACAGTAGAAACTGTCAGCTTGGATATAAAAGCAAGACCCAACTATATAATGCATGTAAGAAACACAGTTTACATATGAAAACACAAATCAGCTAAAAGGGAAAGAATGGGTGTTCACTCTAATCAAAAGAAACATGAGAATGAAATCCTAGGACACTATAGCTCAGTTTGAATAATAGAAACATTATGGTCTGGGACTGCTATGCATTGAATGTTTGTGCTCCCCCCAGGGTCCCACTGAGGGAGGATATATTAGGAGGTGGAGCTTGGGGAGGTGACTCCATTTAGAGGTCAAGAGAGTGCCCCTCCCCCATGGGATCAGTGCCCTTATAAGGCGAGATCAGAGGTGTGCTGACTCCCTCTCCTCCCTTACCCCCCATTTTTCTCACCTTCCCCACACCCTCACCCTCACCCCCACGCATGAGGACACAGCCCAGGGTCTTCACCAGAACCCCACCACGCCAGCACTCTCTTGGACTTTCCAGCCTCCAGAGTGAGAAAAATAAACGTCTGTAGTTCGAGCTGCCCAGCCTGGGGCATTCTGTTATAGCAGCCCAAGCTGACTAAGGAACACCAGCCACTGTACAAGTTATAAACAGAAAGGGATTTCATGCAGAGAATTAGGTTAAAAATTGTTAGATGGTTTAGAGGGACAAAGGTGGGAGGCGTGTGGGTCCCAGCGTTGTGGAGCTGCAGGGAACCCAGTCCGGCTGCCTGGGCCTCCTCCCCCTCAGACGCAGCAGGTGCGCCCACTAGTGGCAGACCCTGACCTGAGCCCTGCTGGCCAGGGCATTTGAGAAACGCAGCTTCGGGCCTCCAGCTGCCCTGTGGTGGGGAATGCAGTGTTGTAGAGCCCAGCCACCCACGGGAAGGCCCTAAGATGCGCTGGACATGGCAGTCAGGGTTGCACTGCACTCCAAAAGCAAGACAGCAGCTAGCCTCTTGCTCACAGAGGAGCACCAGGGGTGTGCCTGGTCTGCTGGTGGCTTTCCTTCAAAGAGGTCCTCCTGCTCAGGGCCCGCTCCACACCGCAACACCTCACTTCCTCCCTCACGAGGAGGGGCTGCCAAGCAGCAGAGCATGGTTTGGGGCATGTCATGTTCTGAGCTGCTCCCTCCAGAACAGGCCTGCTAAGATTCCTATTTAGAGTGGCATGAATTGTACCCCCCACCCCAATTCATATGTTGAAATCCTAGCCCAGGACCTCAGAATGTGGCCTCATTTGGAGGTATTTACAGAAGTGACCAAGTTAAAATGAGGGCATCAGCGAGGGCCCTGATCCAATAGGACTAGGGACACTTGGAGACACACAGTTGCACCCCTGCCTGGCTTGCATTCCTGCCTGATGTTTTTTGTTCTCTCTTTGTGTTTGTGTGTTTAATACATATCTGAACTCATGAGTTCTACCCTGTGTCCCCTATTTAAAGGACAATGGTTTCCTTGATGGCCATTTATTTCCTGCACACTGTTGATGAAGGCCCTATCACTGATTACTCCTGTCCCAGGAAACCTGTGCTGTTGAGCACTTGTGGGGAGAAACAGCCTGTGTGAGGGTCACTGGTGTGTACAGACAAGGTGGCACATTACTATCTCCTGAAACCCTGAGTGCCATGGACTGCACTGTGTACACCACCCCCAATCCATATGTTGAATCCTAACACCCAATGCAATGGTGCTAAGTGGTGGACCTTTGGGAGGTGATTGGGTCATGAAGGTAGAGTCCTCACCATGGAACTAGTGCCCTTATAAACGAGGCCCCAGAGAGCCCCCTGGCCCCTGGCCCTCTGAGGTTACAGCAGGGAGATGCCTGTGAGCCAGGCAGTGGGTCCTCTCCAGAGACTGAGTATGCCCCTCCCTTGATCTTGGACTTCCAACCCCCAGAAATGTGACAAAGAAATGTCCATTGTTTATAAGTCACAGTATCTGTGGCATTTTTGTTATAGCAGCTGGAGAAGACTGATACACCAAGTTATGAGTTCTAAGGCCTTGATTCTAATCAGCCTGGAAGAGCAGTTCCTGGCACTGTGGCTGGGTACCAGCCCTGTTTTTGTCACCAGCTTGAGGCTGTGGGTAAAAGGCAGTGATGCTGGTTTTCAGGTGAAAGCCGAGAGCAATTGGGGGAAATGGTACTGAGGATGTGACAGGGTGTGACAAAGAGACACTGCTTCCATAACAGTTCTGAGCAGCAACTTGCAGTCCAGACAGAATGTAGATGTCCCCCTACAGTGAGTGCACAGTGGGTCAATCAAAGGACACACGCCAGGGCTGTTAATGCCTGGAACTTGGGTCACCAGCCAGCTGCCATACCAGAAGCCACCGCTCACCTTGGAGCCATTCCACACCTGGGGGATCTGAACCTGGCTTGGTGGCCTGGGGTCTCCATTCTTCTGCGTCATGATGTGAAATCGTGCAGAGGGCATCTGGGCTAGGAAGATTCCAACTCTGTTCAGTTCTGGAACTAGTACTGACCACCAGGCCTTTGTGGGAAATCAGATTTCGAGGAGAGCAGGAGTCGAGCCCCTTGGTGCCAATCGATGGCTGCAGGCACAAACCATCAAGACCTCCTGCTGCTCGCCCCAAGCTGCCTGCCCAGGCAGTGCCGCCACAGAAGGACCAGGTCTCCACAGCTTGGTACCTCGTACCTTCAGGCTGGGAGACCTCCAGGCTGGGAGACCCGGCGCTCAGCTACAGGTCAGGGCAAGGCAGAGGTCGCTGCGGCAGGGCTGGGGTGCAGACAGGACACCACCCGCGTGGCCTCAAAGGGAGAGATCCCCTGGGCGCTGGATCTCGGAAGGGAACCGCCACAGGAGAGCAGTCTGTGGAGCTGGGTGTTGGGGTGAAGTGTAGCATCAGGTGGGGATTGGGCCGCGGAGGGCTGGGGGGAGGGAGAGCACAGGTCTTGGCCAGGCTCAGCCCCCCGCCGGCCATGCCTGGACCCACAGGTGTTCCCGCTCCCAAGCATCTGAGGCTCCGGGACACGCAGGATCTGGGGCAGAGTGTTCTGCGGGCGCGGACTGTGGGTTGAGGGCGCGGCTGGGCTCGTCCCCCGCCCACCCGGGGCGGCGGGAAAGGGAGCCCGGCCGGCCGGCCGGCGTGCGCCCCCGACAGCGGGCGGGGCGGGGCGGGGCGGAGCGGGGCGGCGACTAGATAAAAGCCTGGAGGCTGAGACCGCCCAGCGCAGCGGGACCCGAGCCAGAGCTTCCGCAAGGGCCAGGCGGCAGGACCCCAAAGCAGAGCCGAGGCCGGGAGGCCAGGTAAGGCCTGGGCACTCTGAGGTGACTTCCCACACAGGCGCCCCCACGCATCCTCGGGTTCGTCGTTCACTCCCTGGACCCCGAAGGCTACAGCCGAGGGGGACAGAGCTGGGACGGGCACCGTCTGGAGGCGCCGCGTTCCTCAGACGACAGCGTCTCCAAAAGTGGCTCACAGCCAGGGTGCATAGCGCGCCCCAGTGCCTCTGGAGACCTTAAGGCGATCGGTGGCTGAGAGGCGTGTGCACGAGGGAGCATGCGGGCTGGTGCGCGCCCCCGTGACCCCTGGCCCTGGCCCTGCAGGTGGAGCGCCCAGTTCACAGCTTCGCCCCGGCTCCAGGGATGCGCCGGCTCCTGGGATAGCGGGAAGGGGCGGCTTCCATGAGGCGCCGGCACCCGGGCGCCAGCTGTTTGTAACTGACTCCTGCCTGTTGACCCAGACGCGGTGCAGGGCGAATCGGACTGGGCGGAGCGCCCCGGATCTGATCAGGGTGATATTCGTAGCCAGTGCTCCATCGTGCAGGGTTTTGTCTTTGATTTTGAAGGTGAGAGGAGGGGCTCGGAGCTGTGCTTCCAGGCTAATTACAAGCACAGACAGGGACGGACCAGCGAACCACAGCTTATGAGCCAGCTGTGTTCCTCTGAGAGACCACGTTTTGCTTCCCGTACCCAGACCTGACCTCTGAGGGCAGGGTTCCAGGAGTGGGTCAGCTCACACCAAATGCTGGGTGGGGGCTTCCCTGGCAGGTGGCCAGACTGGAATGCAAGGGCCCTCGTCAGAGCAAAAAGGCGGGAATTTGCCACCTCTACAGCTCCCCCTCACCTGCACCGCCCGGCAGGCCAATCTCACCTGCCTCCCAGCAGATGCAGCCCCTTGGCCCGTGTTTCATAGTCTCAGGAATGCACTGTTGGGTTTGTCACCAGAGGGGAAGGGGCCACAGAGGAGTCGTGCATAAACTTAAGTTGTGAGTTTTTGTTCAAACTTGGATACAGTGGAAAATACTCCCATTAAGCTCCATCCTGATATGCTTCCGCTTCAACCACGGTGTGTGTGCGCATGTGTGTGTGTGTGTGTGTGTGTGTGTGTGTGCAGATGTGCGCGCACCTGTGCGTGAACAGTTGCAGCAATGCTGCTGGGTCCAAATGCCAGAAATCAAAGTTGAAGCCGCTCTTGGCCCCGATGGCCCAGCTTGCTCCTGGCTGTCACTGTGGAATTTCTTCTGTTCCCTCAATGGCATTGTCCAGGGCTTGGAAATGAGCTCCTGGTAAAGTTGCTAAGTGTAGGCGCTCGTGGTCCCTCAGGTGAATGCTGACATGATGCCGTCTCTTCCAGGTGGGGCTGGTGAGCCACCGGGCCACAGGTGTACGTGGGTCATGTAGGCATTCCTTGGAGAAACTGTTACAATCATTATTTCAACTTGTCATTGCTGTGGGTGATTTTGCTATGGTGGAAAGAATGGGTGTGCACTCTTGTAAAGTCTTACTGTTGAATGCTATTTAAAGATTGCAAATTACTCCCTGCAGTGTGGGGTATGGCAGAGGTAACCACTTATATTATTGTTAAAAGCAAAATCAGAGATTACACAAGCCCTGAACTTTCGTTGGACTAGAGAGGAGAGCCAGGGGAAGGGGGCAACGCAGATGTCTATCCTGAGGTGTCCACAGCTTGTCTCCCCCAGCCCTCAGGAGAAATAACTCATCTCCTGTCGTCCTCACCCCTGGCTGCTTGGAATGTATTTGTTCTGCCCCAAAGAAATGATTATAAATGCCTTGGATCTCTGCTCTGGCCATTGGGTACATCTGTAGTTCTGCTACTAACTCATTGCATTCCTATGTGTGTTTATTTTTCTTGCTGGCTGAAGACCAAGAGGGAAGAAGCGCAGAATCCTAGATTCCTTCCAGTCTGCCCATGAGTAGAAGCAAATGCCCAGTGGGACCGATGCCTTCTGTGGTGGCCCCAGCTAAGGAGCCCAACGCCCTGTGCCCGAAGGCGGTGGAACTTGTCCTGGTCAAGGAACAGAATGGGGTGCAGCTCACCAATTCCACCCTCGTCAACTCCCCACAGACCCCCATGGAGCCCCAGGAACGGGAGACCTGGAGCAAGAAGATAGACTTCCTCCTCTCGGTGATTGGCTTCGCAGTGGACCTGGCCAACGTCTGGCGGTTTCCTTACCTGTGTTACAAAAACGGCGGGGGTGAGTCCCCGCCATCCTCTCTGTGCTCTCCTGCTGGGCTGGAGTCCTAGGCAACGGAAGCAGGGCTTTCGAGAAATCCGCGCCCTCTGGCAGCATGGCACTGGGTTGTAACTTAGCATTAGCTGGGCACAGACTCCCTAGGTGTACGTCACAGAAACAGAGAAACAGAGTCCAGAGCAATCTCACTCCATGTCAGGACTTCGTAGTTGAGGATACTGAGGCCAGGAGAGCAGGAAGCAGGAGTTAGCCATTGGAGGCACTGTCGTCCTGCCTTCTGTTTCCAAGGGTGGTTTTCACTTTGGAAAGAAAAGGCCACAGAAGGGTGACTTAATACAGTATTACAGAGTGAGGCCCTTGAGCTTGGAGTGGTGGAAGATGCCCTGCCCTTCCCCCACCCCCTGCTCCCACTTCTCCCTGAACTCAACCTGTCCTAGAACCATGACGGTCTTTGGACTCCAGGCAGAAAACATATCAGAAGGTACAGGGCAGGATCACCCCAAAAATTCAAGTTGAAAAAGCCAGTTAAGTTGGAGGTCATGCCCACCCTCCTGGTGCTCCATTTCCCTAATGGCCTCTCTGAGTCCCTGGCCAAACCACACAACACAGAGGGAGGGCCTGGGAAGACGGTCCCAGGAGGGCCCTCCAGCATGCCCATGGGTAGGTTGGCATTACTATTCCCAGGTCGAGGGGGAAAAGACCAATGCCTCAGCAGTGCATTAACTTGCCCAAGGACAGACAGAGCTGCGGGGTCTCCCTGCCTCCCTCCCCGTCCCAGGAAGAGGGCCCTGGCAAAATCACCTCTCGTTTGAGGCAGGCCTTTAGGAAGCAAAGCCTGGGGCCCTGGACTTTGTGCTTGGGGCAGGATGTAGCTCCAAGAGGAACAAGGCGCCTCCCTGAGGGGCTGCAGCCTCCGGTCGAGGCAGGTTTCACATGCTGGGAGCTGGGATGATGACGGAACCCACACAAGGCCAGAGGTGGCCCACAGATCCCAGAAGAGTTACAACTCAAGAGGGTCCAACATTCCACAGAGGAGCAAGAGGGGCCAAAGGCGGGGAAGAAGCCACAGTGTGGGCAGGGCCTCATCTCTGTGTTCTCAGGGGTTGACTCCATAACCTTGGACACTGGGGGTTCAGTAGGGGTGGGCTTACTTTAAGGGCTTTAGAGGGTTTTGGAGCACTGATGACAGTGGGGCTAGGCATGGACGGAGGAGACTCACCAACCTAGTCTGTGGCTTCCCTTGGAGGGTGGCCAGGCAGGGAGCTTCAGGAGAAACAGGGACAGGGACTGTGGTCAGGGCCAAGACGGGTATAGTTGGTGGAGATGGCTGAGCCCTGCGGCCCTCAGTGACCATGCTGTACTGTCCACAGGCGCCTTCCTGGTCCCCTACCTGCTCTTCATGGTCATTGCGGGGATGCCGCTCTTCTACATGGAGCTGGCCCTCGGGCAGTTCAACAGGGAGGGGGCTGCCGGCGTCTGGAAGATCTGCCCTGTACTCAAAGGTAATGGTAGGGACACGTCCTCGCACCTGGCGTGGCACAGATCAGGCTGCGGCTCTAGAGCTTTCAAAGCAAACCCATGCAAGTCGCATGCAGTCCATAGTGCTTTGCTAAATGTCTACGCATATGAACACACCATTTGAATTTTGGTCCTAAGATCAAACCTCTGTCTATCTGTCCATATATCAGCTACCTATCTATCATCTATGTATCCATCCATCAATCTATCTGTCTATCTAGATATCATCTAGCTATCCGTCCATTTATCTACGTATCATTTATATATCAGTCATCTATCTCTCAACCATCTATCGTCTATCAACCATCTATCGTCTATCTACCTACCTACCTACCTGCCTACTTACCTATTTATCATCTATGTATAACCTGTGTATAACCTGTCTATCTATCTATTAAATGTCATCTGAACATAAAATCAGGAGGCTCTGGCTAGAAATAAATGATAAAGATGTATTCAAGGGTTTACAAATTGGAAACATAACTAGGCAATAGCTAGAGTGTTCTGAAGAAGAAAGAAAAACTGAGGTTCTTATATTAAAAAGTACAATTGAGAAGAATCAGTCCTGCATTCTCAGTCCCCGGGTTGGTCTGAGCTGGGAATCCTCTAGATCAGTGGTCAGCAAACTCATTAGTCAACAGAGCCAAATATCAACAGTACAACAATTGAAATTTCTTTTGAGAGCCGAAAACCGACTTCTGTGCATGGGCCACGAAGTTTCAATCGCACTGTACATGCGCGCCTGCACATATTTTGTGGAAGAGCCACACTCAAGGGGCCAAAGGCTGCATGTGGCTCATGAGCCACCATTTGCCGACCACTGCTCTAGATGACTGGTGGTCTGGATACTGGATGTCAGACTGCCTGGACACCTATCCCTAGTCCTTCGGGGGTAATCAGGGTTTTTGGGAGGTTTGATATATATCCAGGCATTGATGCAGGACTGGATGTTCAAAGGTTTAAGTTCCCAGGCTACTTAAAACAAGAACAGAATTATTTTCTCATGCCTCAACCAGTACCTGACTTTAGTAATTTAGCAGCTCGACTATCTACCTACCTATCATAGCTACCTATTATCTATCATTTATCCACAATCTACCTAACTGTCTAGTTCTTCACTGAGCCTTCCAAGCTGCTACTGAGATGCCATGACACCATGAAGCAAACACACCTCATGCTGAGTCCCGGTGACTAACCCTCCACAGTTCCCTCGCTCCATCCTCATGAGAGCCCTGGGGAGGGGATGTGCTGTGTTGTGTGTCTTGGAGATGTAAGCATTGAGATTAGGGGGCTTGAGTAACTGGCCCCTGTCACCTAGTCAGGGGCAGGGTGGGATGGAATCCTATCTGACTTCCCATGGGGCCAACAGGAGCTGATGGCGCAGGATTCAGGGGTATTTCCTCAAAGAGACCGGAGAAAGTGCTTGGTGCAGACAGCTGGGTTCATTAGGAAAATGGCTATTAAAAGACCAGGCTTTAGATTTTCTTAGAGTTTCTTGAAAAGTTGATGTTTTGAAGAGAATCAAAGCCCTGTTGTCCCTCCCAGGATGCCGTGTGGGTGGGTCAGGGGGGTTGTGCTCAGATAGAGACTGATCAGCCTCAGGAGTGAGGACCTGGCACAGCTGCTGCAGTCCGTCTCTATGGGAGAATCGCCCTCCCACAGCGGAAATACTGAGACCGGCCGGGCATGATAGCTCCTCTGGGCACCGTGTGTTATTCCTGCTTAATGGACTGCTGGGTGAATCTTAAAATGTTAGAAATATTTTCCGAGGCCAAATGATTCATGCCCACCCTCAAGTGGAACTTCAGAGCGAGATTTGGACACCTCTGGGTTCAGGTGCCAGGTGCTGGGTGTTCCCTTGTGCAGTTTGCACACAGAAGTCAAAGCTAAAATGAGTTGCCTGAGACTCGCCTCCGGCACCATCACTGATTCCCCAGTGGAGAAATGTGCAGGTACCTGAAGACACCGGACACCTATGACTGACAGTTACAGGTTTCAGCCTGGACATTTCCGCACCTGTGTACTGGCCCAATGTTGGTGCCACCGAGGGCAATGAACCCAAGCTAACAGAAAAGACACAAATGAGTTAATCGTGTTCTCTGCTGGGCAGTGCTGACATGTCACGCGGCCGCGCACGGCAATGAGCTTTCGCTGTGGTCAGTATTTATAGAGCATTCAAGCGCCCAGTCGGAAATTAAGCATGTCTATCCTCAAGTGACCATCGGGGAAGTGCTGAGGAAGAATGCCTCCAACTGTGACACAGATTGTGGTGGGACCAGTTTGTATCTCTGGGTTTTCAAGAAGCATGTCCTTCTGGTCCGAAGTCTGTCTGTCATAGTTTCTTACAGGACACAACTCTGTGCCCCCACCTCCCTCCGGGGAGTCTAGCACTGAGTCAAAGTAAATCTGCCTCTTTCTGGAGCGCCCATGGGTGAGAGCCTGCAGAAGAGGAAAAGGATGGTGGCTCCACAGGGAGGGGGGCCAGCGGGCCAGCAGGTGGAAGCTGATGTCCAGCTTTTTCCTGCCACAAAAAGTTTTCTCCAAGAAAGATGCTGAAGTGATTTGTTATGTTGCAGCTTATAAAATGTCAATAAATAGTTTCCAAGGATTTCAAAGTGTAACTAAACCCTAATGAATTGGGGTCGACACAGGAAGTATGACTGTCAGCACCCCATTCTAGAGAAGCTGAGACCACGGATGGGGGCATTTGGCCACATCCCAGAAGTATCAGAACCCGGAAGAGAAGTCAGCAGACATGGTGCACCTCGGTAACTCACTCAGAGTCCCAGCCTCACTGCCACACCCTAGCAGCTCATGTTGGCTTTTGTCCAGTTTTGGAAACTCATCCGTGTGGAGGGCTGAGCTGAGGCCACCGGAGGATGTGCCATGTGGCCCCTGTGGGTGGAATCTCGGTCGGATCCTGGTCACCTATCTCCTAACCTGGGATTGAGGGAATCGCAAACCACAGAAAGTCAGCTATTGACTGGGAATCTGTGCAGCCAGCACAGGGCTGTGCTCATGGAGGAGATAAACAATTCAGCGCAAGAATTACTAGACTTTAATGTTTAGAGAAGAGGCACCTAGAATGGTCATGCATGGCCCTGGGTGACCTTGGGTGGCCCTAGGTAGCTATGAATGAACCCATATGACCTTGTTTGCCCTGGGTAGTCTTGAGTAGCTATGGGTAGCCATGAATGGCCCTGGATGGCTCTGGGTGACCCTGTATGAGCCCTGGTGGGTCTGGATGGCCCTGGTGGTCCTAGATGAGCCTGGGTGGCTGTGGATGGCCATGGAGGAACCGAGTTGTCCCTTAGTGACTACTGGTAACTCTGGGTGGCTCTAGCTGTCCCTGAATGGCTCTGGAAATCACTGAGTATTCCTGTGTGCCCCTGGATGGCCTTTGATAAACCTATTATCATGGGTGGCCCAGAAGGTTTCTTTGTGATCCTGAATGGTTTGGGTGGCCTTTGTTGACATTTGGTGGTGTTTTCTATCTCTGGTTGCCCCTAGATGACCCTGAGTGGCCATGGATGGCCATGGTGGCAGTGGACGATTTGGATGGTTTTGCATGGCCTAGTGGTGCTGGATAACTCTGGTTTGGATTGCTCAGGGTGACCCAGAGCCACCCTAGATGACCTTAAGTGAGCCTGGATGATCCTGTTTGATCTTGAGTGGCTGTGAGTGGCAGTGGATAGCTGTGGGTGGCCCTTAGTTGCCCTGTATGTCTGTGTGTGACCTGTTCTACCACGGTTGCCTTAGATGATCCTACATGTTCCTGGATGACTCTTCATGTCCCTAGGCATACTACATGGTTCTGGGTACCCTTCAATGAGCCTGGATGGCCTTTCAGACCTTGAATGTCCCTCGGAGACTCTCTGAATGTCTCTGAGTAGACAGAGATGGCCATAGATGGCCTTGGAAGGGGGAAGCCCCTCTCTGTGGTCACAGCTTAAAGTCCAGCATCTGCCTTTTCACCTATCTCCCCTTGTGTATTTAAAGATGCTGCCTGATATTAGGATGGTGGCAAACAGCTGGCACAAGGTGGCAGTGTCTCCTGTAAGGGAAGGTGGGAAGGGGCGTTCTATTGACGGTGGCTCTGTGCTCTCGCCACTCTAGGTGTGGGCTTCACAGTCATCCTGATCTCGCTCTACGTTGGCTTCTTCTACAATGTCATCATCGCCTGGGCGCTGCATTACTTTTTCTCCTCCTTCACCATGGAGCTGCCCTGGACCCACTGCAACAACACCTGGAACAGCCCCAACTGCACAGATGCCTACTTCGGCAACACCAGTGACGGCTCCGGCCTCAACGACAGCTTCAGGACCACGCCTGCCGCCGAGTACTTTGAGTAAGTGGGAGGTCCGCTCCTCAGGGTGCGATGACTCCTCACTTGCTGTGGCTGCCTCAGGAAGGGAAGGACATAGAGCAAAGCTCTCTATGGCAGCCCAGGGGTCAGCCACCCACCCCTGCTGTCTCACAGGGGTGTGAGAGGACCCTTTCATTGTCATGTGCCCGTGTTTCGTTCCCTTGGGGTTTTTTGTGGGACAAAGCTAGCATGAGTCCTCGGCACAGATGGAAGGCTTTCGCCTAATTTCTAATGTAAATTAGAAAATTACAAATCTAAAGCTACGAATTTGCCTCTAAGAGGCTGCTTTAGCAACATTTCATTTGTTGTATTTTCATTTTCATTCAGTTCAAAGTGTTCCCTGATCTGCCTTGTGATTTATCTTTGATTCACAAGATATTTTTGGAGGTTGATAATGTTCTTTGATGCACTAAAGTTTTTAATCTTGATAAATTCAGTAATTTATTTTTTCCTTTTATTGTTTGTACTTTTGGGGTCCTATCAAAAACTTCATAGCCAAAACTCAACAAAAACCAGCTAAGCTCATAAGTATGGAGAGCTGATTGGTGCTGCTAGAGGTAGGGGATGGAGGGTAAAAAAAATGGGTGAACTGGGGGTTTTCTGTTTGTTTAAATAAATAGAATTTTTTTTTATAAAAAGTCCATTGTAAAACCTAAGGTCTTGAAGATTTATGCCTGCGTTTTCTTCCAAGAGTTCCATAATTTCAGCTCTCACATTTAGTTTTTTACCCATTTGAGTGGCTTTTTGTATTTGATATGAGGAAGCTATGGATTGATTTCCTCCTGGCTATAGGTCACATTATCTTGCTTCTTGTTGTCCAGTAATTTTGTAATCTTCCTGTAATGAGTGTTGGATTTGCTCTGGTAGGAAGTTAATTTGCTTGTGGTACAGTTTTCTCCTTTTGAAACTTGTTGTTGAAATGCTTCTGGGGCAGCCTTTGCTTCAGGAATGGTTTATCACCTCTACTGCAATGACCCTTCCAGGGTCTACTGAACTCTCCCTGTGATCGGCAAGTCCCCTGCCGTGGCTGGTGGGAGATCAGTGGTCCTCAGCCCTGCCTGGGCTTAGAGACCTGCAGAGTCTCACCCTATGGCTGAGTCAGTGGGCTCCTGTGGAGAGCCTTTCAGCATCTGAGACTCCCTAAGCTCTACCCAGCAAGACCACATGCTATGCTCATGCGGGGGGCAGGGAGGTGCCTCCAGGTGGGAAGTGGGGCGTTGTCATCTCCAGTCCCACATCTGCAGTTCTCGTTCGGTGTACTTTATGATGACAATTTCTCATGGCCAGAGTGGAGGCCTCTCCCCTCCTTTCCATGGCAGCCATCCCCTCCCCACCCCCCATCAAGGCAGAGCATGGGTTCAGAGTTAGGCTGCCTGGGTCCAGGTCCTGGCTCTGCTGCTGCTGCCTCCGGCTTGGATAGTGTTCTTACCCTCTCAGTTCTTGGGTTCCTTGCTGTAAATGGGGCAACACAGCTGCAGTGGGGATCCAATGAGACAGTGTAGGTGCAGCCCAGTGCATACCTGGCACGCCTCAAAGGCTCCCTTATCCGGATCCAAGAACCATGACACTAAACACACCTGGAGAAGGAAAGACACAGGAAGTGGAAGTGTTAGATCTTTGCCGAGGCTGGTGACATCCCAGGCCATCCCTGTTTGGTCCTCCAGGCCACTTACACTCTGGAAATGTCTGCATTTCAGTCCCAAACCATCTTATTCAGATGTCCTGTCCTCATCCTACCATGCACCTGCTCTTGGGACTGGCGTGACTGGCGTGGCTGTCCCACGCAGTGCAGTGCCTGCTGGCTCCTCTATGGCTGACAGCATCTGCAGGGCCTGCCCTCTGAGTGGCTGTGGGATTTCACACAACTTCAAACAAGAGGACTTTTTAGTCTTGGGGAAGGGACTTGGCCAGCACAGATGAAGGGCTAATTCTCAAAGCAGCCTGGAGTATCTGAGGTAAAACCAGGGTGCACAGCGTCCTAGAAGCAGTTAATGATCAGGAGAGCCACATGCTTTCTCCCCAGCCACACCCTCTCAGGCCTTGGAGGCTGTACCCCTGTGGGCCACCGTGCTCCTTTCCCGGGCAAAAGGATAAGTGGCCATCTGCCACCAGGTTAGGTGCATAACCCATGCCCCTGTGTGCAAGGCGTAGCTGGATTGTATGTAGGGGTTGGTCTGGACCCCACACAATGTGTGGCCTCACTGGTGTTGTGCCAAGGAGACTTCTCTCATTGGTGAAAAGAGGTTCCAGGTGATAAGACCTGGCAGGGGCTCCAGTGCAAGGTGAGGAGGGAGCAAGGGCAGCAGACACAGAGCCAGGGCTGAGGTGAGGGAAAGAGGAGAGAAAGACACGGGGAATTCTACTGACCCAGGTAAAGCAGGCCCTGGAAAGGCAGGTCCCAGGAAGGCAGGCCCCAGGTGAGGTGGGTCCCAGGTGAGGCAGGCCCCAGGTGAGGCAAGTCCTGGGAGGGCAGGCCCCAGGTGAGGCAGGTCCTGGGAGGGCATGTCCCAGGTGAGGCAGGCCCCGGGAGAGCATGTCCCAGGTGAGGCAGGCCCCGGGAGGGCATGTCCCAGGTGAGGCAGGCCCCAGGAGGGCATGTCCCAGGTGAGGCAAGCCCCGGGAGGGCATGTCCCAGGTGAGGCAGGTCCTGGGAGGGCAGGTCCCAGGAGGGCAGGCAGGGCACCACAGGCTGAGGATGTCCCAGTGGCCCCCTCCTCTGCCTGACCAAGCAGCTCCCTGTCCCAGATCCCACATTGCTATCAGACAGCGTGAGGAGATTCCTTTCACTTCAGTGTGTATCTTGTGCCGTAAAGAAAAGATGGTGATGACAGTTCGGACACTGCAGGCCAACCTGGGCCATGCCGGGTTTGGGACGGAACAGGAGTGCTGCTCTGGGCTCTCCCTGCCTGTCACAGCCTCTCCTGTTCCAATACTGTGTGAAGACCCGAACTTCTCCAACATACCCTGAGGTGCCTACAGCTGGTGAAAGGTCTGGGATGCTGCGGTCTGCGGCATTCTCCCACGGGTGCCAGGAAGATCTCCTCGGACCTCGCAAATCCGGTGGTGATGGCCCTTTTCACAGTGTGGCTCCTCCACTGTCTGGGCAGCAGCACAGCCTTTGGCTGAGCTTTGACTCACAGTCCCGCCTGGGAGGGGAGGCGGCAGGTGCATGGTGGACACAATGGCACCTTTCCCACAGGTTGTCACAGGATTTAATGAGATACTGTGTGGAAAGTGCCTCAGACCCCTGCCTGCCCCACTGGGCGGGCTCTGCTGGCCATTCTGTCCCCTTCCCATGTGGCCTTATGCTCTGTCTTTATGGTGGCAGATCCTTCTCCCAGAAAGTTCTTGAGCTAACCTGGCGCAAACTCTTCCTGAGTCTGTTACCCACAGAATCCTCCTCAACAGCTGGACAGTTCTCAACTGTCACCCTCAGAGAGCAGCAAAGACACCTGTTACTTTGGGTCCACTCAGCCTCAGCCCTGTGAAGGGCCTGGACCTTCTGAGTGCAGCAGCGGCCACCACCTTGCTGACACCTTCCCTCTGGTTTCTGTACTCTTTCTTCAAAGACCCAAGGCACCCATTCCCTCCCCAGTTCCAAACGCAGGGTGCTGAGGGGCAGGGCTGGGCTTCTGTGGGCTCCTAGAAGACTATGCCCACCCTTTCCCTCACCTGGAGGATATAGCCTGCATCTCAGCTAGGACTGCTGGGCCTGGCCCTTCTCAGCGGGCAGGGGGGAGGTCTGTGGCCCTGCCAGGCTGGGTCCTGTCTGCCATGTGGAGCTGGGGAGGACAGTCTCTGGGCGAGCGCAGCTGTCTGGTTACAGTTCTGGGTGGGGAGGCAGTGCTCTTCTAGGACCCCCACCTTTCTCCCTCTCCAGGCGCGGCGTGCTGCACCTCCATGAGAGCCGCGGCATCGGCGACCTGGGCCCTCCCCGCTGGCAGCTCACATCCTGCCTGGTGCTGGTCATCGTCCTGCTCTACTTCAGCCTGTGGAAGGGAGTGAAGACTTCAGGGAAGGTGAGGCTAAGCCTAGCCAAATGGGAAGTGGACACATGGCCATTGGGAGGGGAGTGGACACATGGCCATTGCGGGGGGAGTGGACATAGGCCATGGGGGGAGTGGACACATGGCCATGGGGGGAGTGGACACATGGCCATGGGGGGAGTGGACACATGGCCATGGGGGGGAGTGGACACATGGCCATGGGGGGAGTGGACACATGGCCATGGGGGGAGTGGACACAGGCTATGAGGGGAGTGGACACATGGCCATGGGGGGAGTGGACACATGGCCGTGGGGGGAGTGGACACATGGCCATGGGGGGAGTGGACACAGGCCATGGGGGGAGTGGAAACATGGCCATGGGGGGAGTGGACACAGGCCATGGGGGGAGTGGACACATGGCCATGGGGGGAGTGGACACATGGCCATGAGGGGGGAGTAGACATAGGCCATGGGGGAGTGGACACAGGCCATTGGGGGGAGTGGACACATGGCCACGCAGGGGGGGAGTGAACACAGGCCATGGGGGGAGTGGACACAGGCCATGGGGGGAGTGGACACAGGCCATGGGGGGAGTGAACAGGGGGCTGTCATGAGGTTTATGGTGGGAGGGCAGGCCATGGCAGGTTGGACTATGGACAGATGGTTGTGAAGTGGAGGGGTGGCTGTGGGGGGTTGGGGAGTAGTCAGGGGGTCTATGTTTGAGTTGAGGCGTCAGCGCAAGACTGTGGTTGAGAAATGGCATCAAGGGGAAAGCACAGCAGAGTGTTTCAGCATTAAGACAAGCGCAGCATAAATTGGTTTTTGCTGATGACAATACTTTGGCTATTATCCGGGCACCCAAAGCAATTTGACCCAATTTTCATCAGCTGTGATGATACATGTAGTGAAGGGCCAACACATGGGAATCTTTTGATACTGAAGGTGACTTTCCTCCCTCTGGAGCCCAGAACCCATCTTGTACACGTAATCCAGGTGCACATTTGCACAATCAAGTGAAATTTGCTCACATCTCACTCATCAGAAATCCAGCCACTCCTGCTGTGACAGACCAAACACAGAGCAGGAATGCTTCCTTGCCAAATTGTTTGTCCTCTTTTAATCCCTGGGAAAGATACACAGAGTAGAAGTCATGATGGCCTCACCCAGTGAGCATTTGCTGAGCTGACATCCTGTAAATGTTTGGGATGTTGGGCTTCCCAATCAGAGGCCACCGCTCTCCTAGCACCAACCACCAGGGTGACGTTGTGCCCACTCCCTGCCAGCAGGTGGCCTGTGCAGCCTGGTGACGCTGTCCTCTCCCCAGGTCGTGTGGATCACGGCCACCATGCCATACGTGGTCCTTTTCGCCTTGCTCCTGCGAGGAATCACTCTCCCCGGAGCCATGGACGGCATCAGGGCATACCTGAGCGTTGACTTCCGTCGGCTCTGTGAGGCGTCCGTGAGTATGCCCACCGCTCGCGACCCTGCAGTCCATGTGGACTGGCAGGCACAGTGTCAGGGGGTCCCCATGTTTTGGGGCAGGAGATCCCAAAGGCAGCATCTGGGTGGGAATTTCTCACTCACCCTATAAATCCAGCAGGTGCTAGCTGCCCTGCTGTGTGTGAGGTTCTGCAGGGCAATGTGCAAACCTGATCCCACCATAGAGTTCACCGTCTTGTTGAGAAGGGGTGGGGGGGCGGGAATGGACAGAAGTGAGTGGGTGCAAATTCAGGTGGACTAGATGGGCAATTCAGGAGAGCTCAATGGACCAGAAGAAGGCAGTTAGGGGGAAAGGCAATAGGATGAAGGCTCCTGCCTATTGGTCTCTTCCCCATGTCCCATCCCATGTCCTGGAGGAATGCTCTTGGGTTCCCGGATAAGCACCGATGGCGCTGTCCAGTCTGTGCCAGAGAGCTCTACCACTCGCCTGGAATGCAGCCTGAGCTCCAGCTCCCTGTCCATGGGCCCAGCAAGGCTGAGATATCACAGGAGCCAGGGCGCCTCCTCAGGAAGCCAGACCTCAATGGTGAACACTCCGGGTGCCCCCAGCACAAGAGCATGATCTAAAACACTAACTCTGGAGTCAGGCTGCATGTTTCTTCGGCAAAGGAAGAAGTACTGGAGGCAGCCTCCTGGAAAGCAGAGGCTTGGCTGGGCCATGGGAGAGGGGTCTCCGGAGAAAGAGAGAGAAGTGGGGGGGCATTGCAGGGAAACAGCTCAGAAATGATGGTGACCGCTGGCTGCTGGGTGTAGGGGTAGGCAGCTTTCCAAAGGGAATGGGTGCAAATTCAGGTGGACTAGATGGGCAGATGGTGGGACTCCAGCAGCCACCGGGGGAGTAACTAGGTGTGGAGAGGCATGTGGACAGGAGGGGAAGGTCCAGGCTGGGGGTTGGGGCCCCTTTGGAAGGGGCTGCCTTATGCTTCTAGGTGGCAATGAGAGGCAGGTGTGGGGCTCACTAGGGACTCAGGAAGGAGCAGCCCTGAGGCAGAAATGGGAAGAATGGGGGGGCGGGGGTTCAGCTCCAAGGAAGCCACAGAAGGGGAAGTAGCTGCAGGAGCCATGGAAGGAAGATGAGGTGAGGTGAAGGGAGAGGGAGCTGGAGGACTGGAGAGAGAGGAAATGCAGCAGAGGCCCAGACACAGCTCCAGGCAACATGCACGAGGAAGCAAAACAGATGCCAGCATTGATTCATAATAAATTAACTGAGGTCGTGTGGGCAAATGCAAAGAATGCACAAAGACGTGGTCCCTTTTCATCACGCTCCTTCAGGCCAGTGACACGGGAAGGTTTATTCCTTGAGACGCCTATGACTCTGATCATGTTGATGCCAGGTGCTTTTTGATAATGACGTTGAGTTTAAATTCCACCCTGTTCCATGGAACTGGAGGCATCTCAGCAGGAGACGCCTGCAGGGAGGACAGGGAGCTGAGGCCTCGGTCTTTGCACAATTGCCTTGTGACAGCTGGCCCTCACTTCTGCAATTATCTCTAACAGCCGCTCATTCCCCTCTGGCTGCAGGTTTGGATCGATGCTGCCACCCAGATATGCTTCTCACTGGGCATTGGGTTTGGGGTGCTAATCGCCTTCTCCAGTTACAATAAATTCACCAACAACTGCTACAGGTAGGTTCTGAGCTCCTGTCCCATTTCCTCCCATAAGATGGTGTGCAAAAATCAATGTGCATCACTGATATGGGGGTGGGGGTATCACACCTAGTTGTAAGGAGGGGGAAATAAGCTCTGTGTGCAAAACCTCTGAGCCAAATGGCTTTTTAAGTGAAAACTGAAATGGGAAAGCTACAGGCAAAATGTTGGTCCTTGCTTTAAGGAAGGTATTGAAACACATGAAGATGTGCATCACATCCCTGCAAGGAAGCCTCCTAAATCCCAGGAGCAGCAGTTCCCCCCGAGGCCCCACCCCTGCCACCTCCTCTCCCCCTGCCTCCCTCCTCCTCCCAAAGCCCAGGTCAGGCTCCTCCTTCAGATACCCCCACCGTGAAGCACCTGGGAGCCTGGGTCCCACAGGGTATCCCAGGCCCTATGCAGAGGCACCCAGATGACACAGCATCAGGACAGGAAGGAAAGTGGCTGCACTCTGTGCCCACAGCCTGGTGACATCTTGGCCATGCCGCCTGGCCCAGAATGACCTGACTTAGCTGTTGCCACATGTTGGACCCAAAATCCTTCTAAAAACAGAAACAGAATTTACCTGGGACCTGCTTTCTTTGGCCTTTACAGGCTCGTGTTTAAATATATTTTTATTGATTTCAGAGAGGGAAGGAGAGGGAGAGAGAGAAAGAAACATCAATGATGAGAGGGAATCATTGATTAGCTGCCACCTGCATGCACCCCACTGGGGACTGAGCATGCAACCCAGGCATGTGCCCTTGACCGGAATCGAACCTGGGACCCTTCAGTCCACAAGCCAATGCTCTATCCTATCCACTGAGCCAAACTGGCTAGGACTACAGGCTCGTGTTTATATTCTTTCATATCCTGAGGATAAAAAGTGGTAAAAATACAAAGACAGCTAGCGTGCACAGCAAAATGACCAGACAGACTGCTGCCAGACTCCCACAGAGGGTGAACTCCGGACGGCTGTTTCCAACACAGCCCTGCCTGAGCCCACCTGTGCCCACAGGCCGGGGCACTCCATGATGTCCTTTCATTTGGCTCCCAGGAGGGCTGATCCCACCCCTGTCCCCCCCTCTAGCCCTCAGAGTGGAGTCTCCAGACCAGCAGCACCAGTTCCCCCAGAAGCAGCAGGAAAATACGACATCTAGGGCCCACCAATCCCACCCTGTCCGAATCTGCATTTGAACAAGGTCCCTGATGCCTGACAGCCCCTCACCATGGGTGGGGACCCCCATGGCCATCCATTTGTCCATCCAGAGCCCCCAGGTTGCTAGTGCAGACCATCTCACCTTCAACACTGAGTCATGTATCCCAGGAGCCTTGCCATCCCAGCCAAACATGATGGTTGCTCACCATAAGGACATGCCCAGAGCCCAGAACCTGCAGCTGAGAGGTCCCGTCCCAACGGGCAGCACAGCCAGAGGACAGGCTCTGCAGCTGCAGGAGGGACTGGCCGTGCTTGGCAGGAAACAGATGTAGTAAACTGAGAATAATGACTGGAAATTGCAGCTGCTCCAGCGCTGGCCTGGGTGTCTTGTTCTCACAGAGACGCCATCATCACCACCTCGGTCAACTCCCTGACGAGCTTCTCCTCGGGATTCGTGGTCTTCTCCTTCCTGGGGTACATGGCCCAGAAGCACAGTGTGCCCATCGGGGACGTGGCCAAGGATGGTGAGTCCCCCAAGGGCAGGCTGGGGCCCCCACACCTCTGCCTGCTCCAGGCCAGTTCTCAAAAGGTGTTTTCTTGCAAAATGAGGGGGAGACACAGGTCTTGGTACTAGAATAGTTGCTGATCTGAAGAATTGTACATGTTCATGTGCTGGACAGATTGCAAGACAAGTAACTGGAAGCAGGACAAACCCTGTCCCCGCATCCTCCCACTCCCACCCTTTGCGGGACAGTGTGACAGTGGCCCCTCAGCCACATGCTCCTCACAGAGGCCACTTGGGCTGCAGGATGAGGGTCTGGTTCCCTTGTCAGTCTGGATCCCCCGACTTTGTTTACCCCCTGAGGGGAGATGAGCGGGGTTGGGAGCACTGAGCAGTCACAAGCAACAAGGCTTTTGGACTTCCACGCATGATCAGCTGAAAAAAAGTTGGGTTGTTTTTGACATGAGCAGCTAATCTTTTCCAAAGCTTTTCCCTCCAAACACCGGTGGCCATGACGTGTTCACATGGGATGTGGACAGTATTTGGAGGAAACCTGGACTCTCCAGCACACGGTGTCTGTGCCCTGGGAGTTGGCAGGTGGAGGGTGCGGGTGCGGGCACAGACCACACAGGATCGGGCTCGGCCCCAGCAGGGAGGGCGCCAGGCAGGGGAAGCTGGGAGGCTGGGCACAGATAAGGGTCCTGAGAGGGGACTCTGATTGCTGCAGCTCCCTGACTCATCTTCCTGGGTCAGGAATCATTCAGGGAGGGACCCACCCCACCTGTGCCCTCAGCTCTCAGCCAGCAGCCTCATCATCCCATCTATTTCCCGAGAGTTGAGCATTAAGAACCCACTTTGAAAGTAGAAAACAGACCCAAAAGGACCCCTCTGGAATGGCAGAGAAAGCAGGGGGCTGGGATGAATCCTTCGCATGGTCTCAAGTCCATCTTCTTCCCTCTTGGAAAAAAAATTAATAAAGGTGGGAGAATGGGAACATAACGCAAATAAGTACAGACCGTGAAATTTACTCACCTGCATGTATGCATTTTCACTGGTCTTTTTTGCCCTTTATTATGATAAATAGGAATAACTTGCAAAGACCTCTATTAACCCTTGAAGGTAAAGCTGGATGTTTTCTATGCATTTGCATGACAAGCAAAGTAAATGTCATTTATGGCTCTAATTCTCAGGAAAACAGGGTGAAATGTTAACTCGGATACAGAAATGAAAGGTGAGGGTGTTGACATTAATTCAATAGAGCTGATGAATATCTCTCTGGGTTCCTGGCTTTATGGCATTTAGACTTTACAGCCTCTCAAAGAATTAAACCCTGGCCTTCCATTTCAGTCATCAGAGAGCCCAGCCTGACCCCAGGGCCATAGAGCCTCTGGAAGGTTGGCCGTGGTCTCTGGCCTTTGTCCCATCCTCTAGAAAGACCATAAGTGCCCCATATAAGCACCCCATATAAGCACCCTGTTTCTAGCGGGTGCCAGCAGGTCTGCTGAGGACTGGGAGAAACAGAAGAGCTATAAGGCACCTCCAAAGCAGACTCTCAGTGGACAGTGCTCGTCAGCTAAGTATGTGTGTCTTCTAATTGACCATGAAAATTTCTGTGGAAATATTTACCACTTTCCTGTAGGAATATATTTTACCTTAAGGTCACTGAAAGCTAAACTGCAACTCATCTTAGGTGAGTCCCGCTGTCCCCGTCCCCTCTCTGGCCAGGCTCACAGCCTTCACCTCCACCTGGATCTCACCTGTTGGGGATGAGGAGCAGGTGTGGCTGCCCACAGCGCCTGTCCTGACCCAGCAATACCAGTTCCAGAAAGTTGTAAAAGGGACTGATCTGAGGAGCACTGGCGTGTGCCCAGGAGCACTCCTGTTCCCAGCAACACACCAGACAGCACTCATGAATGTGGTCTGCGCATCTAGCCTGTGGTTTTACAGATCACCCTTAGAGTACTTCAGGGCACAGAAAATATTTACAACATATTGTTCACGAGCCATAGTGAGTGCAAGTGTGTGAGCAACCTGCTCAGGAAGAACAAACCAGAGGGTCCTCAAATGCTCAGGGACACAGGCAGGACCCCAAAGGTCCTCCCTCCCCCCCCCACCCCCGAGCCCTCACAGCCATGGACAGGAGAGATCTGGAGCAGAGCTGTGGCCCCTGGGGATGGGACAGGTGAATTGGTCTAGTTCTGCTCCTGTGTTTCCATTATCTAGAGTCCAGAGCCAGGTGTCTGCGAAATTCACAGGAGGGAGGACAGGAGAGGCTGTGATGGGAAAGATTTCATGCTACTGAATCTGGAGGCACTTGTGGGGGCTGAGTTGGCCTCTTGAGGGTGGGGAAGAGGGTGTAAAAGTGAAGTGATACTCGGTGGCAACCTGAGGTTCTGCTTTCAGGGCCAGGGCTAATTTTCATCATCTACCCCGAGGCGCTGGCCACGCTTCCGCTGTCCTCCGCCTGGGCTGTGGTTTTCTTCATCATGCTGCTCACCCTGGGGATCGACAGCGCCGTGAGTGACATCAGCGTTTCCCGTGCCTGGGTCCCGCCCACAACAGCCAGGCTCCTCTGCAGCCACAGACACTCCCTGGGGTCCCCTAAAGTTTGTGTTCACACAGAGTACCACATGGGTGGCAGGGAGGGAGCCCATGATTACTTGACATCCTTCCTGGGATGGAGTGTTCGGACCAACTCACCCCTTCTTTTTTCATTTGGGGTGCCAGCTGCGCCCTCTGCCTGAGCCATCATGGGCCCTAAATACACACGAAGCAAGAGGACTGTGCAGGAAAACAGGGTGATGTGACCACACTGAGTCAAGGCAGGTTCCTCATGACGCATCACTTTCCCAACCCCTCAGCCCTAGGAGGGGTGGCTGCATTTGCAGGAGGGGTGGCTGCACCTGCAGGATAGGGCAACAGGAGTCTCTAGCCGCAGCCTAGGCCTTGCCCATTGAGGGTCTCATGTGAGGCCCTTTGTGTGTGTGTGTACGGGGCATACTAGGGGGTGGCCCTGGGCCTCCTGGACTTCCTCAGCCTTCCTCCCCATTGCCTGCTCCTGACCAACAGCTGAGACCTCAAGGTCCTTGTGACTGGCCTTGTTCCCCTGAGCTTCCTGGAAAGTGCAGAGTCCCTCCCCATGAGAACGCTGGTCACACTCCGTAGCCCTCCACCTCCTCTCCTGCCAGCCTGGTCACCAGCCCTCAGGGTGAACCACGGCCTTGGACGGCAGGTCTGGTGGGGATGCAGTCCTGACAGCACTTCCTGGGGGAGGTGGTCTCGATAGAGTGGGGCTAGAGGGACCCCAAGCAGTCAGGGCCCCCTGGGCACCACTGAGCCAGGACACACACTCAGAGTCAGGAAGGCTTCATATGTTAGTCACGTAGCACTTCTCCCCACCCCACCCCCAGGACTTCACAGTGGCTGGGAAAGTCGTCACCAGTGGATGGAGCATCCACCCCCAGTCCTCTCTCTCCAACAACCATGTCACAAGAGAAGCCCTCATGAAGGCTGTCTTGTCTTTAGGGCATGCTGCACCCTGGACACCATGCAGTTCCCACTCCATGTCCATTTTCTGGGTGAACATCCACTGAATCACATGTAAATCGCACCCGGGTGTGGTCCCGAGTGCCCCCCAGCACGTCCCCTGCTCTGTGTTGGCTGCAGATGGGCGGGATGGAGTCAGTGATCACCGGGCTCATTGATGAGTTCCAGCTGCTGCACAGGCACCGGGAGCTCTTCACCCTCTTCATCGTCCTGGTCACCTTCCTCCTCTCCCTCTTCTGCGTCACCAATGTACGTACAGGCTCAGTTCACCTGACCATGTCTCATTAGCACGCAGCACTGGGCAGCAAAAGGCTGGTGCTGCCAGGCCAGACAGAGCACAGCTCTTCTAAGGCTGCATCCCCCCAAAACAACCCTTGATTTATAATCATACTTGGGTAGCTGTGGTCACACTCGGGTAGCCATGGTCACATGGAGTAGCCGTGGTCACTCTTTAGTAGCAGTGGTCACTCACAGGTAGCCACGAGCACATTCAGGCTAGCAGTGGTCACACTTGGATAGCCGTGGTCACATGGAGTAGCCATGGCACCTGTGGAACTTGGTCTAGAGTTACTTCAGTACCTGGACAGCTCCCTGGGAGGTGCCCTTGGCTCAGCCACCCACCTGTGGATTTATGGGGCTGGAGGGAGGCTAGTCCATGGGGCACCCAGGTCACCTCCTCTCCCAGTAGGGGCTCTACCAAGATTGGCATTTGGTTGCTTTCATTTCTCATGCCACCAGGAGCCCTCAGAAAGGAAAGGAGAGTTCGCCTTTTTCCTTTTTTTCTTCTTTGTAATGGATGTGTCCCTAAGAAGTTGCATGTGAATTGAATTTTAGTGGCTCAAATCAGACTTTATAGGAAGTAGTAAAACAGAATATGTCTATAAATTGAACCCACAGGCCAGGTTTATGTTTTAAGAAAAGCATTTTCACCTTAGCCCATTTGGCCCAGTGGATAGAGTGTCAGCCTGCAGACGGAAGGGTCCCAGGTTCCATTCCGGTTAAGGGCACATGCCTGGGTTGCAGGCTTGATCCCCAATAGCGGGTGTGTGGGAGGCAGCCAATCAATGATTCTCTCTCATCATTGATGTTTCTATCTCTCTCTCCCTCTCTCTTCCTCTCTGAAATCAATAAAAATATGTTTAAAAAAAGAAAGAAAGAAAAGCACTTTTGTGGTCAAGGCCTGCCACACCGGGACACTGGAGTTCAGTGGGCACTCCCTTCTCTTTCAGGGTGGCATCTATGTCTTCACCCTGCTGGACCACTTTGCAGCCGGCACATCCATCCTCTTTGGGGTGCTCATCGAGGCCATTGGGGTGGCCTGGTTCTACGGTAAGGACAAAACCTTTCCTAGGGGCTGGTATGCTTCGGCAGGCATGAGACCTGGCCACGGTGCTGCTGCTTTGTGGCTGTGCCGCTGCCTTCCTAGTGAAGCTGGCTTGAAAAGGGAAGAACATTACCTCTAGGACGCTTATTGTGGTGACCACAGCATCACAGAGATGAGAGGTTTGGCAGCATCATTCTCTTGGATCAATGAAGACAGCCTGGGTGGCACCCCAACACCCTCAGCAAACCTGGCTCGGCCGTGCCAGAGCCTGGGGCACATTCAGGGCAGGAGAAATTCTTTTAAGATCTCCTGGAGAAAATACTGGTCATCTAGAAATACTTTCCTTAAAAAAATGGTGATTATATACATACAATGGAATACTTTTCATCCTTTAAAAAAAGGAAATCCTGACACACGCTACAACACGGATGAACCTTGAGGACATTATGCTGAGATAAACCATCCCAAAAGGAAAAATCCTCTGCGAGTTCACTCCTAGGAGGTTCCTAGTATTGTCAAGCTCATAGAGATAGGGGTGAGGGGGCGCGGGGAGCGGATTATTCTTTAATGAGTTCAGAGTCTCAGTTTGGGAAAATAGAGAAATCCTAGAAATCAATGGAGATGATGGCTGCATGAATGTACTTAATGCCACAGAACTTAAAAATGGTAAATTCTTTGTTATATATATTTTGTCACAATTCTTTTTTTTTAATATATTTTTATTGATTTCAGAGAGGAAGGGAGAGGGAGAGAGAGATAGAAACATCAATGATGAGAGAGAATGATTGATTGGTTGCCTCCTGCATGCCCCCTACTGTGGATCAAGCCCACAACCCAGGCATGTGCCCTTGACCAGAATCGAACTCGGGACCCTTCAGTCTGCAGGCCATTGCTCTGTCCATTGAGCCAAACCAGCTAGGGCTTGCCACAATTCTTGAAGTGAAAAAATAATGATTGCAGTGGGGAGGCAAGGACAGCTGGGGAAGGTGGGGCAAAACAGCTATGGGACGTCAGGAGGACCCCTGAGGTGAGCAGAGGGTAGAGAGGGTCAGGCAGAGTGACTGGTACCCCACCGGTCTTCCTCATCAGGACTGAGGAGCAAACATCACCCATTATCACCATGGGGAACATGTGTGGGGACCCGCCATCAGCAAGACCACCAGGCGGTCTGGAGTGGGGCTGGTCCCTACAGGAGGCAGTCTGGGCTTGAGGTTCCCTGGGGCGGCCCTGGGGGTCAGCAAGGACCAAGGTCTTTGCCTGGCTTTCAGGGAAAGTGCTGTCCTGACCTCCCTGCTTGGCTCCCCAGGTGTGCGGCAGTTTAGTGATGACATCAAGCAGATGACCGGACAGCAGCCCAGCCTCTACTGGCGGCTGTGCTGGAAGTTCGTCAGCCCCTGCTTCCTCCTGGTAAGGGGCTGAAGGCCATGCGCGTCCCTGCTCTGCCCCAGCTCTCACGTCTACCCCAGGGTCAGTGATGGCCGCAAGCAGCTTTCACCTGGACAAGTGAATATTCTTGAAGCTGGGGGACGGGGGGGTCCCATGCTGCCTGGAGACCAGGGTCTCTGGATGGAGTTAGCGGTCACGCAGGACTCCAGAAGGGCAGGCTGGTCCCTGAAATCCTCTCTAGCCTCCTGAAGGCATGGCTCACCCCCCACTAAGCCCACTGAGAAACCTCACATGGGATCCAGGGTGATCTCCTCCATAAAGGCCCTTGTGTGTCCTGCATTCAGCCATACCTCTGTGTTGGAGGGGAGGCCTGAGATGAGTGTGGTTATTGACGTTTTGCCTTGAGGACCAAAAAAGAATTTAAACCTTCTGGGGCAACAAGTACTCAGTCCAGAGGACAGAGTGATGTGGATTCTGTCACCGCTCTGACCTCAGGGGTCTCCCCAGGCACAGGCACCACTCACGATCCAGCAGCTGCCTGGCTTTTATTGTCTGGGCCAAAACCGCATATACCTGTTTTATTAAAACATAGCTGTGCCATTCACTTACAGCAGGGGTGGGGAACGCCCAGCCTGCGGGCCATAGAAGTCCTGCAAAATCATTTGGTCTGGCCTTGCCAAAGCATTAGGGGTCAGTTTATTAAACATACTAAGCTAATGTTTAAGTTGATAATTTTGTATGGCCCATGAATGATGTTAGAAATACCCAAATGGCCCTTGGCAGAAAAGAGGTTCTGCCCTCTTCACAGGCTGCCCGTGGCTGTTTCCTCGCTGCAGCAGCGCTAAGTGGTTGTGACTGAGACCCGATGGCTTTCAACACCTAAACTACCCCGGCAGGTCTGGTCAGGTGACTCCAGATGGCCGTTCAAGGCCAAGTCCTGGGGTGATGGAGAGTCAGGGAACTGTGCACAGAGACCAGCACCCCCTGACCCCTGGCTCTCCCCAGCCAGCCCAGTGGGCACCTCAGACAGGCCTGGGAAAGACAGGAAGCTTAGGCTGACCCCATCATGGGCCAGCCCAGAGGCTAGTGAGAGAAAGAGGGAGGAGTCAGGGTGCGGCACCGGATATGACGATGCTGCTCCCGAACCTTTGTAAGCTGCTTGCCACCCCCACCTGGCAGCCAGAGGCCTGTCTCCAATATGCCCATCTCCCCGCACTCCAGAGGGCGGAGGCTGTGAGTGTGTGAACTCTAGACAGGTGAGGTGTTATTGTGCTGTTCTATACACTCAGGTCCCCTGATGGGACAAGGTGTGAGGTTGTCAAAGGACAGCAGAGGGAATACCCACTGTCAAACGCAGAACTGAGAGGATGTGCACCTCAGGAACACCATCCTGTGGCAGCAGCTAGGGACTCGGAGCAGCGAGCGAAGCAGGCCACTGCCTGGGTTCCTTGGTCTGCAGGGACAGGGCCCCTAGAGCTGTGGTAGCTGGAAGACCCCAGGCCCCGACACGCTGGCTCCATTCCACCTCTGTACCCCCGCTTGCTGGCCGAGTGCAGCTGCATGACCTCTGCCCTTGGTTTCAGTTTGTGGTCGTGGTCAGCATCGTGACCTTCAGGCCCCCGCACTATGGAGACTACGTCTTCCCCGAGTGGGCCAATGCACTGGGCTGGGCCATCGCAGCGTCCTCCATGTCCATGGTGCCCATCTACGCGGCCTACAAGTTCTGCAGCTTGCCCGGGTCCCTGCGGGAGGTGCGTATGTGAGCAGGGCCCCTTACCCATCCCAGTCACCTGATCATGAGGCCACCAACTACATCAAATGGACTTTTACCTCCCGCCAGCCAAACTCTGAACATAGACCACATAAAATCTCAGTACCTGAGACAGGTGAGGCTGTGGGAGGGTCCTCTGAGGCTGCGACACTGGAGAGGAAACCTGGCCACAGAGAGTCAGAGGTGGCAGCTGCTGAGAGATGGGCTCTGGAGGACCAGCAAGGAGCACAGCCACGCTGTCCAGCCCTGGGGCATGGGCCACTGGGGCAGGAGGTGGGAGGAAGACCAGCTTCCTGGAGCTGAATGCGACAGAAAGCAGGCTCCTCTTGCGTGGCATGTGAGCTTCAGGTGCCCTGGGGCCGGACTTGGGCCAGTGGGGGTGCGTGTTGTTCAACTCCCCTCGGAGCCCTCCGGGAGCTGATGTGGAGACAAAACTTCTCCAGCATCTGCCTCTTTAACTTGTGCTGGACTCTGCTCCAGGGCCTAAGGGGACCCGGATGTCAGCTCCTGTACCTGACCACCACATGCCAACCAGGGAGTCTAGTCGCCTTACTGAGTGTGTGCCGGCACCCACTGTCTCTCCATTTCTCCTAGAAAGTGGCCCATGCCATCACCCCTGAGAAAGAGCGCGAGCTGGTGGACAGCGGGGAGGTGCGCCAGTTCACGGTGAGTGAGTGCTGCTGTCCCCACTGTCTCCTCGGCTGGATGCGGACAGATCTGGAGAGCAAGCCTATCCTTGAACCACAGCCCTCAGAAAGCTGGGAGGCTCGTTTACTCATTCAGTGAATGTTCCCTGCCACTACCTTCTGAGAACCCCTAACCTGAGGAGGGCGGGCAGCAGACAAAGTGTATCAGGTGCAGACAGCACAGGGAGAAAGAGAAAGCAGAAAGGGGCGGAACCTGACTTGAGGCCCACCAAGACATGGCATCTGAGCAGACATCTGTGTGAAGGGAAGGGCCTGCATTTGCTGGGAGGGGGGAGGGGGGAGGGGGGAGGGCAAATTGTAGGATCAGCAAAGGACCCACCTGCCTCAAGGGGAACTAGCGAGGGAGAAAAACTCGAAGCAGCCCAGGCCACCTTGCTGGTCATCTGCAGGAGGTGAGAGGCTCCAGAAGATCTGGCGCCAAGATCTGATGGAGCCCAGATGTGATGACATGGACAGGCTCCCTCGGGCTGCTATATTGAGGTGGGGCTGCAAGGATACTGGGGGAGATAAAGGGAGGCATTGGTGGGAGAGAGTAGCGGGTCATATCAGGCCTTGTGGCAGAATTTATTCTTTCTCCTCACCTTCCAACTGGGAGCCATCTGAGCATGCATGAGCTTCCATAGGTGTTTACCATATGCTATGGAGCAGCTGTGGAAATGGCCCTAATGTTGTTGAGAGACAGAGTAAAACATGTGATACATTTTAACTCCCACATCCTAAGAGGTAAGTTGTCATTCTCTCTTCCAAGAGAGACTAAGCAACACCCCACAGTAACATAGCTGGTCAGTGGGAGGTGACCTGGCAGGCACTCCCTCTTCTACTACCTTGTGAGAAGGCCCCAGATCAGGTGAGGGCTGAGTCAGGGCACTAATGACAGCTATAGTGCTGGATGGCCAATCCTTCCAGGACGTGGATGCCACATTGATTCAAAAACCATCAAAGGGGCATGATTTTAGGCAGGGGACGGCGAGGTAGTCTATTAAGACAGAGAACTTCCTCTTACACAGTTTGAAGGACAGATGACTTGGTGCAGGCTGCTATGCTTGCTTCGTTTTCTATCTCATTAATTTCGCCTCCTGTCTTTATTATTTCTTTATTCTTTGGGTTTACTCTGTTATACTTTTGTCAACATCTTAATTTAGACCTTGGATCACTAATTTTCAACCTTTCAGTTTTCTGATATAAGCCTTCAAGGCTATGAATTTTCCTCAAAATACCCTGTTGGCTGCATTCCACAACTTTTAACAGTATTTTCCTCATCATTCAGTTCTAAGCTTATTTTAATATATAATGTGATTTCTTCAAGTCTGCTTTTATATTACCGCCTGTTTCAGTTACTATCTTTCAGCATTTTAAAGACATTAATTCTCCTTTGCTGTCTCTGTTGTCACACTGAAAAACTTGCAGTCCTATAGGGCATGGTTGCCATGTGCTATGGACCCTTTCCTGTTTCCTTTGCTTTTGGTGTTGCAGTTTCCCGGTAGTGTGCCTTTCTCTTTTTCTTTTCTAAAATTTATCTTTATTGCTGAGAGTATGACAAATGTCCCCCTTCTTTCCCCCATTGACGCCCTCTCGGGATATCTTGTGTGACCAGGATGTGTGTGTCCATGTTTTTTGTCAGTTCTGGGAATTTTGCAGCTAGGCTTAAATCTTGCCTCTTGCCTTTCTGTTTCCCTTTGGGGCTCTGATGTGTGAGACTCACCTGGGCATTATGCTTTGAATCTTTGGGGTTTGCTTTTTTTTTCCATGTGTGTAGTTACAGCAACTCTCTTTTTGCTTCTTATACCCACAGTTCATTGAGCCTCTTGGAATTCTGCATTTATAGTTTTCAGAAAATTTGGGAAATTTTGGCTATCATTTCTTCAGCATTTTTTCTGCCCCCACCTCTTCCAAGGGCTCCAATTATATGTATTAGGCCACTTTAATTTTCTTTTTTCTCTGTTTTATTTCATATGCTTTCTGTTGTATTTTACTTCACTATTTGTTTCCTCTGCAATATCTAATGTGCTGATAATCCAGCAATTTATCATCTCACACATTGTAGTTTTCTTCTCTAGAAGTTCAGTTTGGGTCACAGCTTTCCTGTCTCTGCTGAACTCTTTGAGCATATAGAGTGCAATTATAATCACAGGTTTAATGTCCTTCTCTGCTGATTTGAACATTTATGTCAGTTTCTGTTGGTTGGCTTTTCTCATTAGGTGTGAATTTTGCTGCTTCTTTGCATGTCTAGTGATGTTTGATTCCATTCCAAATATTGTGAATTTTACCTTGCTAGGTGCTGGGTATTGTTGCATCCCTTTAAACGTTCTTGAGCTTTGTTCTGGGACATTGTCAAGTTACTTGGGGACAGTGTGATCTTTGGGAGACTTGCCTTTTAGGATTTGTTAGGTGGGAGCAGAGCAGCATTCAGGGTAGGAAATAGCAGTGTAGGGCTATTTCCCACTACTGAAGCGAGTCCTTCATGAGTACTGTTCCCAGCGTCCCCACACCTGGGATTTTCCAGTTGTGCTGGCGGAGCAGGCACGGTTCCCATCCAGGGTGCATTTCAGAGGCTGTTCCCTCTAATCCTGTTGGGTGGCTCTTTCCCAGACCTCCTGTACACAGAGTCTTCAGCTGAACCCTCAGGGGGACTCTGTGGCCTCTCAGGGGAACCCATGGCTCCCTGTGCAGGTCTCTCCTCTAGGGCATTTTGTTCTGAAAACTCCAGCTGCCGTGGTGTCCCCAGCACCAGGGGATTCACTGGCTGCACTAGGGTCCCCACTGCAACCTATAGATTTCTCCAGGCGGGCAGTCTGAGAGCCCCCATGCTTGTTTCTCTCAGTATCATTGTCCCTTGTCATCTGGGTCCCGTGTCTTGACAAGCATTATTATGTATATTTTATTCATTTTGGACAACATCAGATAGTAGAGTAAATTCAGTCCCTATTATTCCCTCTTGACCAGAACTACCCTTGTGTGTGGCTGTGGCCCACTCCCTCCACCGGCTATATGACATTCACTGTGTAAACCTGGCACAACAGGGCCCCCACCCTCCACCTCGTGGCTCTCTGACTGTACCCCACTTCACTGACAGCTACACTTCACTTCATCCCTGGACGCTGCATTTGGTCCGCCCGTTTCTTGTGAAATACGCCATCATTGTAAGTGGCAGATGTCACTTTTAAAACGTCTTACACAGCTGCCCCGTGATCTGACAGTGGCAGCCTCTCTGGTCTGTGGGGTCTGAAGTTTCTGACCCCACTCAGGGTGGGCTGCAGCCATGTTCCTGGTCTCCTTGTTCACGAGCTCATGGCTTGATCTTAATCTACTGGAGTTTTAAGATGCCCCCTGAGCACACCTTCCTCCAGAGAAGGTCGCCTCCTGCTGCTGCCATGGCCAGGACAGAGGGTTGTGGCTCGGCCCTGGGTCCCAGGCATGGCCTCCCTTGCCCACCAGTTCCCTTCTCAGAGTGTCCGGGCTCTGCCAGCACTGGCCTCACCTGTCGGTCGCTGTCGGCTCCCTGGCGTCCCCACCCCATGTGGGTGATGAAAGAGCCCTACAGGAGGACCAGTGGCAGATTGAGCATCTCCCTGTCCCTGCTGTGGCTGCATCAGAAAGAAGCCCTGCATGCTCTTGTTTTGGAAATGTTTAAAAAGCGTAGTTCTTGCCATTTAGTGTGATCGAATGGCTTGTGCTCAAAAAATAGGCTGAACTCCCAGCTGCATAATAGGCGATGACATTTGCAGGAAGACTAAATAGCTGTCCTGTCGATCTCATCCGGCCCGAGTGGTAACGAGGCCTGCTCCTGCACCTGTTGGGGTCATAGAACTGCAGGGCAAGCCTTTCTGGGATGGACCAGAGGCCCCAGGATAGTGGCTGTTGGGGTCTGGGGGCACCCCAGGTGACACACATGATGGCGGGGATGCCATCTGAGACCAGCCCCAGGTTTGCTGGTGTGCAGTGTTTGTCTGGCCAGCAACTGACCCAGCCCCCATGAGGTCCCCGGCTGTATCGTCACCATCCTCTGCTGAGACCCCTCACAGCTACCAGTCGGTCATAGGCTTCTCAATTCACTTCTAAATAAGCCCATTTTCTTCGCAGCTGCGCCACTGGCTCATGGTGTAGAGGGGAGTGGAGAAGGGAGGCCCTGGGCAGCCGTCCCTGTGGGAGAGACGCAAACCAAGACGGAAAAGCTGAGCTTGGACAGAAAGGAGGGCTGCTCCACTATTTAACTTCTGCTTCACTGGAAACACGGGAGCTTTATCTTCTGACTGTTTACACCCTTATGCCACGAGGAGAGGGCCTGCGTCCGTCCTGTGTCGCTGTGTAACTCCGTAGATCTGTGCCCAGTCCTGCAGGTAGAAAACATTGTGTTCTATTCATGTAACATGTTCCCCACCCTCAGCCGCCACCCAGAGAACAGGTCTCGCTCATCTGTGTGCCAAAAAGAAATGCAGTAATTATAGGTGCACTCTGTGAGAGCCCAGTGCTCACAGCAACTCCCTCGGTCATTTATTTTGTTCATATTAAAAAACAAAGACCATATTTTGCCTAATTGTGCAGAAGGTGAAATGGAAGAAGTGCAAAAGTTGATCAAGTGGGGAGGGGGAGGTGCTCATATCTCCACGTTACACACTCGGTCTGTTCAGAGCCACTGAGGGCCAGGGTCCCGTGTATGATGGGAAAGCTACTTATGTCCTTGTAGCTGAGAAAAACAAATCCTGTGGAATCTGTATGGCCGCCACCACTTCCGTCTGATGTGAGCCCTGGTCAGCTCATGCTCATCTTGCTGTGGATCCCCAGCTCTGGGCCCCGACCATGCAGAGCCCCGGAGGCAGGCAGCCTGGGACCCTGCCAGGATTTTATTTCTCTCTGGCACACATCACATCAATAACAACACTTTTTAAGTTAGGGAATGGCTTTTTGAAATCATATTTACCTGTGAATCAAAACTAATTCTCAGATGTAGGATGGGTCTCTGAAAATCTGTTTGCTGATGTCCAGTTGTTGTTTACGAGAGTATTAACAAAACCAAGTGAGGATTGTTGGCCAAGGACTGCTCTCCGGGCACCTGGCGTCTGTCTGGAGGAAAAGCAGCCATCGGCCATCAGGATGCACGGGGCTGCTGACCATAAGCTCTGGCACAACTCTGTGCCCCGTGGAGAAGTCCCACTGCATGTGCTGGCCTTGCAGGGCCTTCTCAGCACCCCCTACCGTGGACGCTGGCCCCAGGGGGTATGGAACTTGCCTCTAGGGTGGGGAGGGAGGGCGGTAGGGGGATAGACTATCAGCTGGAGGCTGTCTGCAGTGTGGCCAAGAGGAATCAGGTCTGCCCTCTCCTCCTTTTGGGGAGCATCGAGAGCTCCATGTAGAACACCGGTGTTGTCAGTGTCTGTCTGTGTCCATACTCAGCATCACCAACAATAAAAAATGTATGCGGGAAAGACAACCCCGGCTGTGTGGCCACATTTTTGCTCCACCCCATTGTTTTATGGGCTGGCTGCCTTCGGCTCACAGCTTCACTCCCTCCTGAGTTCTTCACCTGGCACCTCCCAGACCAGAGGGAGCACAGCCTTGGCCCTAAAGGTCTGCTGGGCTTAACCTGGACCCCACCCAAGGCCCAGGCCTGTAGGTTCCCTGGTGCCCGCTGGCTCGGGCCAACCTCACACTGTCCTCCTGCCTCTAGAGTCCTCATCCAGCCCATCAGCTCCCCTGCAGGCTCCTGCGTGGCCAGACTTCAGCCCTGCGGTCTGACCACTGCCCCTGCTGGGCCAAATGCCCCTTCCAGGGACATGTACCAGGGTCTCAAGTGGCTCTCTGTCCTTGGTGTCTGAAGGCTTTTCATCCACTCTATGGCCAAAGGAGTCCTTCTAGATACCAGTCAGCTCAGGTCACAGCCTAGAGGAGAGCTCTGTGGCTTATCATTATACTTGAAATACTCCAAATTCTGTGATCTGAGTGGTCAGGCAGCCAGTCGCTCCCTCCAGGCTATGGGACACTGGTCACTCCTGCCAGACCCTCCAGCCCTGCTCCCAGCCAGGGTATCCGGCAGACACACCCACCCCTGCACGGTCATTCTTGCTCCAGTTCCCCAAAGAATATCCTCACTTCTTTTGGGTCTCACTTTCCCAGGGACCAGGGGACCACACAGAGTCTGCCCATTGGGCTCCACCCATCTGGCCACATCTGGGCCATGCCTCAACTGTCCAGCGCTTCCTGCTGCTGCTGCTTTCCTGGGGGTACTGCCTGCTCCTTGGCTATGACCCAGCCCTCCCCCTCCTGGCTCCACAGGTGTCTTCACCTCTGTCAGCCATCACAACACACCCTGGGCGGGACACAGGACCTGTCCCAAGGGGACCAGGTGAGCAGATCTCAGCACCATTGTGTCCCCTCTGCTCCCTGGTCACCAGAGCAGGCGTGGTCCACTTGGACTAACTGTCCATGGCCTCACAGGCCTGTTCTTTTGCCCCAGGTGCAGTGTGAGCATCACAGGACCCTGGGAAAAGTCATGAAACAAAGGTCTGATTGTGGCCACAGCCCCCACGTGGAGCCTTCCAGGTGTCACATTCTGGGGTGGGGAGAACTCCAGGAGCCAAGCTGTCCTTTCTTACATATTCTCCCACACAGAGAGAGACATGCACATGCACACACAGTGTATATCCTGCACGTGTCACACGTATAGACACACATATGCTGCACACATCATACACATACCACATTCCACACCCACACATGTGAACACCTGCATGTACACATACAAGCACATGCACCAGGCATGCTTCACATCACACATGAGCATGTGTATGCACACATACATGCTCTCATACTGGGTCCACTGCAATCAGCAGAGAGCCTCATGGTCAGTGGGGCACAGCCTGGGAACTTTGTGCCTCCCTGGATGGTCCCAGGGAGCTGTTCCATGGAGCCAGGCCACCCCAGAACTGCTGAGGGGTGTTGTCTTGGCAGCCACTTGTTACAATGGGAGTCTCCTCTGTGTCCTGATCCCAAGCTACTAGGCTGGGGTTCCTCCTAAGCAGCCAGACAGATAGCCACATGCTGCTCAGAGCTGTGACACAAATGGACATGACAAAGGGCTTATACCCTGCATCTGTAGAGAATTTCTACCAATCAGTAAGAAAAAGAGGGACAACCCAATAGGAAAATGAACAGGCACACAAGGGGAGGCGGGTCCAAATGGCCAACGGTCCCACAAAAAGATGCTCATCCTCATCCGTAATCGAGGACTTGCAGGGGAAGCTGTGAGTCCACTCCACCTCAGCCCACCACTCCTGGTAAACTCCAGAGGCCGGTCACTCCCCACCCATGTCGATGAGCAGGCCAAGCAATGGGAACGCTAACACATTTCGGGCACAAGAATAAATGATATGCATTTTCAAGGTTGAACCACGCTGCAAGCTCTCTGTCTGGCATACGGGATGTTTTCTTGCCTTCGGGTGTGGCACCTGCTGCAGGTCAGCACAGCTCACACCTGGAACCACCCCGGGGGCTGCCTGGGTGACTGGGCCCCTCACACAGAGACTCCTGGGGCTTGGGCTTAGGCCTGCCCTGGGATGGGGATGCCAGTTACCAACCACTGACCATGTGCAAAAGCCTGACACTGATCTGAGGTGGGTCTGTGCCCCAGAGTGCCCCAGGGCAGGCTTGCTTGCCTGCTCCTGAGACCAGGCCCATTCTTACCCCATTTCCTTCCCATTTTCTCCTGACCACCCCCTCTGCTGAATCGGAATCCTCTGCTTCTCAGGAGTTCCAGCCTATGGAGAAGTACATCCCCAAACACAACAATTCCACCTCCAACCACATGCCCAGCAGAACACGTACACACCTGTCTGTCACAACACACTGAGAGATCATGAATGGAACTTTTCAGCTGGTAAGGAAGGACCTGTTAGCAGATGGCATTGACTTATGGGGGCACTAGAAGTTAAGTTCTGTGTCCCAGCAAGAGACAGTGAAGTCCTAACCCCAGCACCTCATTGGAAATGTATCATTACTATTATGTTAGCATAGTATCAGAGGGTAAATGAGAGCATTAGGGGTAGCATTAGCGGAGGTATGAGAGTATCAGAGGATAGATAGTATTAGAGTTCCCGTTGCTCCACAAATTCACTAACACAAGGGGTTGTCCTCTTTTAAATGTTAGCTGTGTGGCTGGGCAGGGGTATTCCCACACAGGACGTATATTTAATCCTATCTAATAAAGAGGGAATATGCTAATTAACCATCACTCCATCACAAAGATGGCTGCACCCACAGCTGAGGCCAAGTTCCCATAAGGAGCCTTAACAAGCAATCAGCAGGGACCTGAGGCTACGCCCTTCCCTTCCCCAGTGGGGCTTGACACGGGACCTCAGGCCAGCAGGGCTTCACAGGGGATCTCAGGCTGCGCCCCCCAACCAGCGGGGCTTGACAGGACCTCAGGCCGCCTTCCACACCCAGCAGGGCTTGATAGGGGACCTCAAGGTGCACTTCCCGTCCTGGTGCTGGGCTAGGGGACCTCAGGCTGCTCCCCTGGCCCCAGCGCCAGGCCAGGGGACCTCAGGCCACGCCCCCCACCAGGTGGGGCTTGACAGGGGACTTCAAGCTGCACCCCCTGCCCCAGCACCGAGCCAGGGGACCTGAGGCTGCGCCCCCCCCTGCCTGGTGGGGCTTGACAGGGGACCTCAAGGTGCACCCCCAGTGCTGGGTCGGGGGAACTCAGGCCATGCCCCCTGCCCAGGGGGGACCTGAGGCTGCAGCCCCCTGCCAATGGGGCTTGACAGGGGACCTGAGGCTGTTCCCCCCTCCCGGTGCTGGGCCGGGGGACCTGAGGCTGCGGCCCCCCCAACCTGGCAGGCCTTGACGGGGGACCTCAGGCCATGCCCCCCACCCAGTGGGGCTTGACAGGGGATCTCAGGCCATGTCTTACACCTGGTGGGGCTTGACGGGGGACCTCAAGGCACGTCCCCCCACCTCGGTCTGGGCTGGGGGACCTCAGGCCATGCCCCCCGTCCTGGCGCCGGGCCAGGGGACCTGAGGCTACGTTCCCTGCCTGGTGGGGCTTGACAAGGGTGGGACTAGCCAGGTCTTCTGGATCTATCCCAATGAGGGGGGGGGGGCAGCCAGGTCTGGGTCTCACAAGATTTTGAGGCGCATGTGGGTGGGCAGGGACTTGACTCTGGGTCCCATGGTGTGCCCCAGACTCTGACAGGAGGAAGGTTTTCATATGCATTTTACTAATTTTCTTTCATCTCTGACACTTCTATTATAGAGAAAGGGCAAATAGAAATATTAAATTGTTTCCTCTAATTAATCCCCTTTTAATGTGCACGAATTTCGTGCACCGGGCCACTAGTGGAATATAATTAGGTAAGAGGAGGTCATACTGGAGTGGGGAAGGCTTCATCCAATATGACTGGCGACCTTATAAGAAAAGGAGAGAGACAGAGACGCAGCGGGGAGAAGACCATGGGATGACAGAGGGAGAGATGAGAGTGAGGCAGCCACAGCCCACAATGCCCAGGATCATCAGTCACCCCTAGAAGCTTGGAGAGAGGCATGGAACAGACAGTCTTGGGGCCCTGTGGAAGGAGCCAGCCCTTCCTGTGCTTGATTTCAGACTCAGACCCCCAAACTGCATAAAAAATAGTACATTTTAAAGGTAAATAAAATCAATTTCTATTGTTTGAAGCCCCTCCATCCCACCCAGGTTGTGGTGCTTTGTTATAGCAGCCCCAGAAAACTAATACAGGTGGGCCTGCCGGGAATGTCAGAGAGAGCAGGTCTACCCTGAGTGGAGTTCAGGTCCCTGGGACCACCCTCCAGGCTCCAGCCTAATGGGACTCATCTTCAAGTTCCTGAGCCTCCCACTTGCTCCCTGTCTAGAACAATCTCCTTTCCACTCTCAGCCCCCATTTTCCAACCACCATTCCCGACACCATTCCGGCTTCTCTTGGACAGCACCTCTGGAAGCCTGCTCCAACCCCCACTTCTGGGTTCTGGCCTCTGGTCAGTGCCCCCTGAATGTCCACTCTCCCCAGGTGTCACAGGAAAGGGCGGCGCTCCTCCCAATCGGCTGGGAGCTCCCCTGGGAGCAGGCCTGAGCTGGTCCCGGTCACTTCTACCAGTGTCTTGGATAGTCCTGGAACACAGTGGAAGGTGTCACTCATATACAGGGTGTCCAAAAAAATGTATACACACTTTAACAGCTGATAGCTCAATTTTGAAGATGAAATGTATTTTAATAAGCACTGCATTTATAATTATTTAAAGTGTGTGTGTATACATTTTGGGGGACACCCTATATTTGCAGATGGATGAGTTGATGGGTGGGTATTTAGATGAACGAGTGAGTGAGTAAGTGGATGTTTGGTGGATGGGTGGATAGATGAAAAAAAGGATAGGTGGGTGGATAGAAGGAGGATGGAGAGAAAGGAGGAAGGGAGACAGGAAGGTAGAAGAATGGATGGGTAGGTGGATGATGGATTATGAATGGACAAATGATGGAGGGATGGATGAATGGATAGGTGGGTATGTGGATGGATGGTTGACAGGCAAGTGATTGGGTTGATGGTTGCATGGATGCATGGATTGATGGTGGAAGGAAGGATAATAGATGGATGGGTGAGTGGATAGATAGAGGGGTAGTTGGATAGATGAACAAGTAGGTGGATGGGTGGAAGGTCCTGCATTACATCTAAAAGTCTGTCATTCTGGCCCAGTATAAGATCCCCAATAAAAGTATTGATCCAGACTCACTAAACTGAAGTACTCTGACATTGAGGCTAGACATAGGAACGCTGTATGTACCACTTGTTCTCCAAGGAGACATCAGGCTCTTTAATACTGTCCATTTCAAAACACATGGAGAAGTATACTCTTCTTACACCAACATGTGCAGAGGCCAAGCTCCCTGGGAGGGAGAGCCTGCCTGTGCCCCCAATTCTGTCAAGTGGGAGGTCTCAGCCCTCTGTCCACCCTGCACTTTACCATCGAATTTATGCTGTTTGCCAAGTGACCTTTAGACACAAAGTCTGCAAGTTAAACCCCAGAAAAGCCATGTGATTTTCCTTTGAGAGAAGCATTTTAATTTAAGGTTCAGCAATAGTGAAGTCGGTGATTTAAAGGGTAAACAGATTCCTCTGTGTTCAGCTTTTTTGCTTTTTCTCCACAATCCTTTAATCTTTAGAGATGCATCTGACCAGCCCAAAGTTTGCGGTTTTACCTGAATCCTGATTCCTGGCAGCAGAGAAAAAGGTCACCTTTTTTTGAGACAATTACCGTAATTAGCAAGTCCCAGGTTCAGTTGTCCCCATGGATGCTGCTGCCACACCCAGACCAACTTGTTCCCCTCCTCCTTCCAAAGGAGCCTCAAGGGCACAAAATCCACCTACAAGGCCATGATTCCAGTGGAGAAGGCTGAGGCACCACACCCTCCCCACACATCCCTTCAAACCAACCCCAGAGCATCCATGCTAACTGCCTGCACAGAAGGCTCACGTGGGAGCTGGGAAGACAAAACAGGAGCAGACAGCCGCACAGGGGCTTCCACCCCTCCAGCCCCCACCCCTGCTTGCCAGGTAACAGGGAGGGGCTGGGCACCTAACTGCTTCGCAGGTAATCCAAGCAAAAGAACCTCTGCACTGGGCCAGGACCCACAGTTTTGGGTAACATCACATAGAATGGAAAATGTCAGAGCATTTCAATTTAGTGATTCTGGCTTGATACTTTTAAAAATTTTAACCCAAAATATCAAAGTTAGTGCACCTGAGAAGGGCAAGTTCTGTTTTGTGAAACCTGTTTCATGTGTGTGTGGGGTGGGGGGGGGGGGGAGGGAGAACAGGCCTTTGCAGGTCAAGGTCAAAGACTTGGGGCCCAGACTGGGAAGGTTGAGTGACCACCCCAGTCTGCCCAGCACTTCCCAGGATGGTTGGTCACTGGAGTCCGCAGCCCCTGTAGCCCCCATGCTGTCCCTCTGTGAAGACCAGGGGCGGAGCCCTGAGTTCGGGAGGAGTGAGACTCAGAACAGTTACATCTGAGAAGGGCCACGGTATCCCGAGGAGGAAGGTAGCAGAGGGGTATTTGAGGAGAGCAGACATGTTTGCCCCACTGTGTCCCCAGGGCAGCTATAGTAGAAGGTGGCAGCTGATGAATGACACAATCGAAGAGAACAGTGTCCAGTGAACTGGGGGTGCTAAGTGGCCCTCATTTTCCTGTTCAGGACACCTCACCGCCCATAGTGTGCGAGTGTGCACTGCTGGCTCCAGTGGGGGTGGGGCCCCGGGTCACCTACACCAGTGCAGACCAGCCAGGTGTGGACAGGTAACAGAGATGAGTGCAGACACTAGGAAATTCTGCCCTGAGGAGCAGCCCTTCCCTTTCTCAGGAGGGGTGGTGTTCGCTGGGAAGGAAGGCTCCCCCTTGGGGACACCAGCCTTGGGGGTCCTTGAGTATACCTAGCAAATATGTGGGGTGGGAGAAAATATCACAAACCCTATTTGCTTGGAATACTCGCTCTTCCAAACTGAATGCAAAAAGCTTCAGTTTATATAACTGAACTTTAAAAGTCAAGCCACTTATGCACTGAATATATTTATCTAGAATTTAAATAATTTTACTTATTCCAGGAGCTAAGTTCCTCTTGCCTTAAAGTTATTTGTTGTGTAGATGAAGAGTTGCCTCCAACAGAATATTTATTGGGTTAAAATTTGAATGGTAAATGTATTCACACACTATCCCACTTTAAACTGTGCGCCCAGCCTAGCTGCCCGGCCCAGGGGCAATGCCCTGGGGTCCTCACGGGGAGCTAGCCCGGTCTGGATCAAAGGTTAATATTTGAGTAGCTTTTCCATAAATGTATTCAAAGATGGTATTATCAACCATCAGCTATTAAACATTCTGATTTATCCTTTAAGCCTTTTTCACACAGAGACACTAAATCTAAAATTTTAAATATTCTACTATACCACAAAATGATTATTTTTAAAGCTTGGGAAGAAGGGGAAAAGTCACCTATAGATCCATTCCCCACGGCAGCAAAGCCCATGTTGGCCCTGTGCCGCTGGGGTGCAGAGTTTTGTCTGTGTGTCAATGTTGGGACGCCCTGTCCTGTCCACCCTGTACTCTGCCCACCCCAGAGGTGTTGGAGGAGGGCATGGGAGGAGGGGGGAGGGGTGGGCAGGGCCCCACTGCCCAGTTCAAGGGCAAAGTTCCCGCCTGCCTGTTTACTCATCAGTTTACTCATTGTAAACAGGTGATCGCCAGGCCCAGCTGAAGATGTTGAAACTATTAAATGAGTTAAGTGTGGAGGGTCTTAGAGCACCCAGCGCTGGGAAGCCTGGGTTATGAGGTTGATGTAGAGCCATTTTCATGGGCTCTTCCAGTGATTCGCTAACGAGATCACATTCTCAGTTGCACTCACTGACGGTTGCTAGCATGGAGGAAAGTTGTTTTTTGTTTTTTGTTTTTTTTTAAATATATTTTATTGATTTTTTACAGAGAGGAAGGAAGAGGGATAGAGAGTTAGAAACATCGATGAGAGAGAAACATCGATCAGCTGTCTCCTGCACACCCCCTACTGGGGATGTGCCCACAACCAAGGTACATGCCCTTGACCGGAATCGAACCTGGGACCTTTCAGTCCGCAGGCTGACGCTCTATCCACTGAGCCAAACCGGTTTCGGCGGAAAGTTGTTTTTAACTCAGGCAATAGATTTTTATGGCTTCTCTCTGATTTCTAACTAGAAATGCAAGTTTATCTGAACCAGTACGTTGATTTGTTTCTGTTTCTGACCCCAGCACCGTCGTGGCTTTGTGGGCAGTGTCCTGGGATGATGGTCACTCCTACATGCTTCCTGCAGGCTTGTTGGAGGTGCCCGTGCCCCACAGGCATGACTGGGCGCTGAGAGGTGGAACACTATGGGCCGGGGCTTTGCCTGGGGAGAGCTTCTGCCCCATCATGAAATTGTCCACAGCAGCAACCAGGTGTCCTATGGGAGTGTACATGCCTTCCACAGCATCAGCACCCCTCAGCCGCCTGTGGAAGGGGAAGCTCTCGGACCGGGCTGGACCTGCTGCAGCTGTGGGCATCTTAGCGGAGTGCCTGGCTGAGCCCAGGGGCACACACATTAGTGTCAATTCCCCCCACCCAGAGGGCGATTGGCCCTGAGCCCCAGACCAAACTTCCGATTCCAGTGCAGATCGGTTTCCTTCTGGCTGCTTCCAACTGGAGTCAAAATGCTGCCCAGCCCTCCCTGGCCTGGGGGCCGACTGACCAGCCATTCCTCAGACTCCAGGCAGAGCCCAGGCCTCTCCCGCTTGTCCCCTCAGCCTTCCTGGAGAGTTGCAGTGCACTGTGGGTTCTACTGACTATTGTAGCAGCAGTGGACAGACTGGGAGACCATGGCCGAGCAGGCTGGGGCATGAGGTGAGAGCAGTGCTTATAGCCCCACAGGTCAGCCAGGCCAGAGGGCTTCTTGTTCCCCAGAGGGGTGGCCCAATGGCCAGATGTGCAAGCTTTCAAGGGTCCCTGCGGTGACCACTGCCCTCCTGTGTTCCAGCTGAGTCCTGGGTGCATGTGAGCCCTGGACCAGGGAGGACTCAGTGTTGTTGCATTAAGTTGGGACTGAAGAAGACAGAGCATGTCCAGGAGGCCCAGGGAGGGGAGGGCCGGTGGCCTGAGCAGACCCTTGTGATTTCCGTGATCCCACCACCTAACAGGCTGCATTTGTGGCTAGGAGAGTGCACTTTCCACGGAAGACTAGAGACTGAGTTTTCCCCAGCTAGAGCTGAAACGACCATGGAAGAGCAAAGCTATCTAGTCAGAGAGGGGCCTGGTCCTAGGGCCACCTGGCCCTAGAGCTGTTCCACAGCTGTGCTGTTTTCACATCTGTGCTGTAGCACCACTGAGCTGTTCCACAGCTGTGCTGTAGCGCCACTGAGCTGTTCCACAGCTGTGCTGTTTTCACATCTGTGCTGTAGCACCACTGAGCTGTTCCACAGCTGTGCTGTTTTCACATCTGTGCTGTAGCGCCACTGAGCTGTTCCACAGCTGTGCTGTAGCGCCACTGAGCTGTTCCACAGCTGTGCTGTTTTCATAGCCATGCTGTAGTATTGTTTGCACTGAATAAAGTTTCCTTCACTGCACCCCAATTGGGGATTCTTGTTGGCGTTGAATTGGTGCCAACAAATTATTGGTTGACAGGTGCAACACACATACCTGCCGGAGCCTGGCTCCTGCTCCTGTCTAGGCAGATCTCTACTGAGTACCAGCACTGCCATCTCCTGGAACCTGGGCTCCCAACCCCTGGCCCAAGCCCCAAGTACACACCTCTCCCTTCTGGCCCTGCACTTACCCCCCTACCCCTCCACCCACCATCACTGTCCCTCCCCACCAGGCTGGCCAACTGTCCACTGGCCCAGGGGTGTGTCAGTTCAGCCAGGATGAGACAGAGGGACACCTGACCCGACCGCAGGTCTCAGGATGACAGTATTTTGACTATATGTGGTAAGACAAGTAGAACTGTACACAGATAATGTGCCCCAGTTAGGAAATTTGTTTTGCACAGAGCTATGAGTTAGCAATCCTGGAGTTATTTTGTTTTCTAGAATTGAGCAAGCGAGCAAACATGTTTTGGATAATCAGAATTGGATACATAATTTTGCATAATTTTCGGGCCCTGTACAAAATGAGAACATGGGGCCCTTGTTCAGAATTCGTTAACAATTTCAGGACAGCAACAGTAGAACATTAAACCAAGCCCTTCCACGCGGGAAGCTATGTGGATAATGAGTCTCAAGGTTGGATAAGGTGAATATTGGTCATAAACACAGAAGGAATGACAGACAGAGAAAAACAAACACGATGTGATTTCACTTATATGTATAATCTTCTTAAAAATCGCAAACTCATAGAAAAAGAGAGATTTGCATTTACCAGAGGTGTGGGGTGGGACAGAAGGAATTAGAGGAAGGGGGTCAAAGGTACGAACTTTCAGGCATAAGATCAATTAAGTCCTGGGCGTGTCGAGTACAGCTCGGGGACTACAGGTCACAGTGTCATGGGGGATATAGGAAAGCTGCTCAGACAGCAGATCCTAACAGTAAAAAATACAAGAACATGTATGTTCAAGCTTATCCATTACTAGAGGCCTGATGCACGAAATTCATGCAGGAGTAGGCCTTCCTTCCCCTGGCTGCCACCAGCTTCTCTCTGGCACCCGGGACCCGGGCTTCCCTCGCAGCCCCAGCTTTGTCCAGAGGACAGAAGGATTTCTGGAAGGATGTCTGGAAGGACATCCGGTCTAACTAGCATATTACACTTTTATTATTATAGATAGCCCAGTTTTAAAGCTGAAGGCTGGAAACAACCCATATGTCTGTCAAGACGGAGATAGTTGAATAAACTGTGGTACAGCCACAAAATGGAGAAATGTGCAACTGTAAAAAGATATAAGAAATGTCTCTACTGCACAGCATTTTCTCCAGGATATATAAAAAAATAAAAATAAAAAACTCAAACATCTGGAGATAAAAAATATAACACCTGAAATAAAAACACACACAGAATGAGCTTAATAGCTTGAAAACGGCAGGAAAATATTGGTGAATTTAAACACACAGCATTAGAAAGTATTCAAACCCGAGCATGGGAAGGGGGGAAGTTGGAAAAATAAACCAGCCTCAAGCTGTGTAACATACACATAGCTGGAGCCCCAAAAAAGGGGGCAGAAAAAATTTATTTGAAGAAATCTCAGCTGCAGCATTTTCAAATTTGATAAAACTCTCATTGAATAAGTTCAATAAGCCTCAAGCAGGGCAAACAAGGGAAACCACACAATAGCATGTCATCAATAAATTGCTGAAAACCCACTTTTGTGAGAATAAAAAAGTCATCTTTTCTGTCAAAGAACAGTTTAGACAGCCGCCATTTTGGACTGCGTGACTTGGCAGCCACCATGTTGGCTGCATGACTTGCAGCTCCCTGGAGGCCGCCATCTTGAAACAGCAAAGGCCAACCCCTCCCTTCAAATTAGCCAATCTCGAAAGACTGTGGGCCTGAGCTCCAATCAAGAGTGAGAGGCAGTTCACATGAGTCAGGATTAAAGAGCCAAGCAGACCATCTGCTCCCAGGCCATGTGCATGCGCACCCTTCCGTGCAGGATTAAAGATATTTGCCTTGCTGCCTAGCTCCCGAGTGTTTTGTGTTCTATCAGGACCCCTGAATTTGGGGTTTCACCTAATTTCTTACACTTTTTCAAAATATCCTAAAAGCAGCCAGAGAAAACTAACACACTATAGAAAGAGAAACAAAGACAGGGATAACTGCTAACTTTTCAGCAGAAACAATGCAAGCCATAAGACAATAAAACATGTGCTTCAACGTGCTGAAAAAAAAAAAAAAACGCTGATCAAACTAGAATCCTGTAATTAGTGAAAATATCTTTCAAAAATGACAGCAAATTAAAAACATCTCCATGCCAAAACCAGTTTGGCTCAGTGGATAGAGCGTCGGCCTGCGGACTGAAGGGTCCCGGGTTCGATTCCGGTAAGGGCATGTACCTTGGTTGTGGGCACATCCTCAGTGGGAGGTGTGCAGGAGGCAGCTGATCGATGTTTCTCTCTCATCGATGTTTCTAGCTCTCTGTCCCTCTCCCTTCCTCTCTGTGAAATCTCAATAAAATATATTAAAAAATAAATAAATAAAAAAAATAAAAATAAAAACATCTCCATATAGGCAATGGTTGACAGAATTCACCACCATTAGATCTGCATGACAGGAAATGCTGAAGTAATTGAGGCTAAAGGAATAAAAACTAGCTGAAAGCCAGGATACATACAACAGAGCCAAGAGCAGGTAAATATATATATTGTCAACTGGTGGTTGTTGGTGCCAATTCAACGCCAACAGAAGTCCCCAATTTGGAGAAAGTAAACTTTATTCAGTGCAAAACAGCTCAATTGTGATACAGCACAGCTGTGGAACAGCTCTGGGGCCAGCCAGGTCCTTCTCCAGCTACGCAACTCTGCTCCTCTATGGTCTACTTCTTCCTGGGTTAGCTCCACTCTGCTCTGGCAAGATATCTTCAGTGTTTCACCTCAGCCAGGGAAACGGCTTCTATCTCTCCTAGCCAGAGGAGAACTGGTTTAAGTGGTCCCTGGTTGGCCCATAGTCATGCAAATGAGGATTCCAAATCCCCACAGCCTGATTGGTCAGAACAGAGCCACTCTGATTGGCTGGAGCTGCACAGCTTCAGTAGAATGGAGAAAACCTCAGTCCTATCAGTTGAAATAGGATTCCAGAAATTCCTTCATAAGGGCTGGTTCAATGGCAGAAACACAGTGCAGGCAGGCAGTTCAGTGCAGGCTTCTCTGTGAAGTGCAGTTTCTGTGAGAGGCCCCTGTGTGGCAATGGTTGCTAGGCTATGTTTTTTTTAATTTGAGTGCAGTTAGTCACTAGTAGCCCTTCTTAATAGGTGTGTCTCTCCCCCACCCCACTTCAGGGTTTACATTTTAAACATATTTGTTCATTTCTAACTTATTTAAAAGATAATTGACTGTTCAAAGCAAAAAATAGCAATATATCATGGAGCTGATGGCATAATAGAAGTGAAATGTATAATAATAAAAAAGGAACAGGACAGTAGAAATGAAACTTGACTGTTTCAGGTTGTTGCAACCTATGTGACATATAATATGATTTGAAGGTAGATTGTCCTAAGGCAGTGGTCGGCAAACTCATTAGTCAACAGAGCCAAATATCAACATTACAACGATTGAAATTTCTTTTGAGAGCCAAATTTTTAAAACTTAAACTTCTTCTAATGCCACTTCTTCAAATTAGACTCACCCAGGCCATGGTATTTTGTGGAAGAGCCACACTCAAGGGGCCAAAGAGCCAAATGTGGCTCACAAGCCGCAGTTTGCCGACCATGGTCCTAAGGTAAAGCTACATATTGACAACTGGAAAATTATATTTTTTCAAAAAGGTCCCACTCAGAGGCCTATAACAAAAAATACATTTAAATCATCCTACACAATAAAAGCCTAATATGCTAAGTGTCCGACCGTTCGTTCGACCGTTTGACCAGTCGCTAAGACGCACACTGACCACCAGGGAACAGACACTCCAACAGGTGGGTTAGCTTGCTGCCTGGGTCCAGCTGATTAGGACTGGGTGAGACCAGCCGGACACACCCTGGAGCCCTCCTGCGGTCCCTCCCTGGCTGGCCAACCTCCCGCGGTTCCTCCCTGGCTGGCAGGCCCTAATCGAGACTGGGCAAGACAGGCTGGACACGCACCTGGACGAATCTGTGCACTGGGCCGGTTTCAGCCTGATCCCCGCAGGCCAGGCTGAGGGATCTCACCGGTGCATGAATCCGTGCACCGGGCCTCTAGTTTAATAATAATTAATAATATAATAATAATAGAGAGCAAAAATAGAAAAACATACCAATAATTACATTAAATTTAAATGATGTAACACCAGATTAAATGGCACAGATTATCAACCAGAATTTTTAAAAAGCAAGAACTCTAAACTGCCTATAAGAAATACATTTCAAATGCAAAGACACAGAGGTTAAAAAGTAAAAGATTATGAAAGAATATGCTAGGGAAATACATCAAAAGAAAGCTGAAGTAGCCGAAACCGGTTTGGCTCAAAGGATAGAGCGTCAGCCTGCGGACTGAAAGGTCCCGGGTTCGATTCCGGTCAAGGGCATGTACCTTGGTTGTGGGCAGATCCCCGGTGGGGGTTGTGAAGGAGGCAGCTGATCGATGTTTCTCTCTCATCGATGTTTCTAACTCTCTGTCCCTCTCCCTTCCTCTCTGTAAAATATCAATAATATATATATATATATATATAAAAAGAAAGCTGAAGTAGTTCTGTTACTGAAAGTAGAATTGAAAATAATATCGCCAGGATAAAGGACAGTTCAGAATTCCAAAATGGCCAATTTATCAAGAGGGCATAATCTTAAATGAGTATGCTCCTTTTGAGCCTCTGAGAGGGGTCCTAACCATTTTATTCCAGTTAATTTTGTATTTTCTTCAACAGCACCCACCCCATGGAGTTTATATTGAAAAAACAACAAAAACTGTTACCAAACTCAAGGGGTTCACGTTGTGGGTTGTTCTGTTCAAGGAGACTTGGTTGTCTCCAGGTAGTTTTATTTACTTGCAGCAAGTAAAAGAGAAGGGATTCACATCTAAAGCTCTGTCTTCCCAAGGGAGGCCTAGCCATTACTTGTATCAACTATTTTTCAACCTTTTTCATCTCATGGCGCACAAAAACTAATTAGTAAAATTCTGTGGCACACCAAAAAATATGCATTTTTTGTCGATCTGACAAAAACATAGGTATAATTTTGATTCATTCACACTGACTGCTATCATTGTGTTGGCTGTTGTCACTTTTTCATTTGACAGTCTAAGGAAAAAGAAGTCAGTGCCCCTGACTAAATAGTCAGGTACTGCATGATTTTAAAATTCTCGCAGCACACGGTTGAAAATCACTGGCTTAGCCGAAACCGGTTTGGCTCAGTGGATAGAGCGTTGGCCTGAGGACTGAAGGGTCCCGGGTTCGATTCCGGTCAAGGGCATGTACCTTGGTTGTGGGCACATCCCCAGTGGGAGGTGTGCAGGAGGCAGCTGATTGATGTTTCTCTCTCATCGATGTTTCTAGCACTCTATCCCTCTCCCTTCCTCTCTGTAAAATATCAAAATATATTTTTTTTAAAAAATAAAAAGAAATAAAAAGAAACTCACTGGCTTATATATACTATTTGGTCAATTACCCGTAGTAGGCTACACATACCTGATTGGGTCCCTATCAAGCTTATCCTGTTTACAGCAGACCTGCAAAATACTGTGCTACCTTTTAACATTTAGTAATGTGCACATTCAGGAAAAGGGGCCACATACTAAACCTGACTAAAGCTGGGGGCAGGGTGGGGGAGCAGTCTGCATGGTGGGACAGAAAGTAACCACACAGGATGGTCTGAACTTACAAATGTCCTAACTGAAAGCAAGTCATAGCAGGGAGTCACATCCGGGGCTGGTAGCTTCCTTAACAAAGGTCATTCTTTACCTTAAGTGCGCCTGTCTTTTTGCAACTGAGATAACATACCTTTGAAATGTCAGTCATCTTTTCCCAGACCCCTGAGGGCACAACTCCCAACAGAGCAAGAGACCACAGAACCCATCATTGTTATCTTATTGCCCACATACTAATGTAAAACAAGTATTTGTCTCTCTGTTTTGCTTTTTATCCAATCTTAGAGATTTCCCCTGCTTTCCTTTCTCCCACGTTTCATCTACCACCCCGGGATTTCATGTAACCACCACCCCCCTTTATGTCTCCGCCTTTGATCCTAATGTATAAGACAAGCTGTAAAACTGCCATTCTCCAGAGCATTTTCTCAATCCGTTAAGTTTTTTTTTTTTTTTAATATATTTTATTGATTTTTTTACAGAGAGGAAAGGAGAGGGACAGAGCTAGAAACATCCATCAGCTGCCTCCTGCACACTCCCTACTGGGTATGTGCCTGCAACCAAGGTACATGCCCTTGACCGGAATCGAACCTGGGACCCTTGAGTCCGCAGGCTGACGCTCTATCCACTGAGCCAAACCGGTTAGGGCTCAATCCGTTAAGTTTTTGATTCCTGGCAATTGTAATCAATGTGGCTCAAATAAACTCATAAAAACTCTACAGGTTTAGACGTTTCTTACTTCCACATTTAGAACCGCCCAGACCTTGAGACCCTTGTCCTATCTAACAAAACCAACATGAAATCAAGTATTTCATTTTTGTTAATCTATTGACTACTTCTTTCTCTTTAGCTTTTATTTTGACGTTTCCAGATTTAGGACTGAAACAACACAGAATCTCTGTATCGCCTCCATCCAGCTTCCTCAAAAGTTAACATTTCACTCATTTGTGGATCTGGCCAAGCCTGGGGGATGGCGTGGTTCCAGGCCGAGGGTCCGCTGGCGATCTCGGGTGGTGGTAGGCTCTGAGATGGCACCCTCCTACCTCTGGGCGCCCCTGGTCCGCCGGCTCTGGTTCCCAGACCCGCCCCCGACCTGAAAAAGCCTGAGAGCCCTGAATCCCCGGAGCTCCTAGGAAGGACGGCGCGGGGAAATGACGTCACCGCCTCGCCTCGGACGCGAGCTTGTGCGTGAATACGCGCGCGAGGGGACTAGACTACGCTTCCCAGGTGGCCGTGCGGCGCGCCCACTTCCGTCGGGTGGCAAAGGACCCGGAAGCTGCCGGCGCGCCGGCGAATCCCGCGGTGACAGGTAGACGGCGGCGGCAAGAGTATGCAGGGTGACCGGTGGTCCGCGGCGCCCGGCGCGTTAGTTCCCCGACGGCGGCGGCGGCGCGCGGCGGCTCTCGCGTGAGCGGCGACGGCCAGAGCATCCAGCGGGCGCTGGGAGGGAGGCTTGTGGGGCCCGCGGCAGCAAGACGGACCGGGGCGGGTGGGCCCCACGCTCTGCCGGGAGGCGACGGCACCATGTGGAGCGGCCGCAGCTCCTTCACCAGCCTGGTGGTGGGCGTGTTTGTGGTGTACGTGGTGCACACCTGCTGGGTTATGTACGGCATCGTCTACACCCGCCCGTGCTCCGGCAACGGTAACTGCATTCAGCCCTACCTGGCTCAGAGGCCCAAGCTGCAGGTGAGTTCCCGGGTTGGGGAGAGGGGTCTCCACGATGGACGGGGGCCAGGAGCTAGTCTCACCTGAGCTGGGCAGAGTCCGGTGGGCTAGGGGTCGCTTCTCATCTGAGCCAGGCTGGAGCTGGGCTGAAAGCTCTCCTGGCCTGATCCCTGACCTCCCCAGCCCTAATATCCTAGAGACTCTGCGTGCATAGTGGCCGCAGGCAGGCCCCAGACGCTGCCCCTTGTCACCCCATTACAAGGTACCCAGAGTCAGTGTACCCCTGCTCTGTTGATCCAGTCAGCTACACACTTTAGCAAGTTGTTCTTTTGCAGCAGACACATCAGATACAACCATTCTTTCACAGGTCAGAGTTTTGTCCCTTTGGGAGTTAAAAAATGAAACCTTTCACCTTTCAGATTGCTCTCCTTTGTGTAGCTGTTTGATGTGTGTATTTTGTGGCCAGGGCCTTGCCAAGCTAATTTTCTTGACATCGCTTCCAGCTGAGTGTGTACACCACCACACGGTCCAACCTTGGTGCTGAGAACAACGTGGATCTTGTCTTGAACGTGGAAGACTTTGATGTGGAGTCCAAATTTGAAAGGTGTGGTTATATGACAAAGTGCCAGTGATAAGGTTAACATAATAAAATGTTTAGATTGTTTAAAAGTTAGCGTTCTGTATGTAACAAGGTTGCCTTAGAAAAGCAGTATTACCTACCGTCTTGTGAGAAAGTTTTCATGGAAGACCTATGTGTGATATGTAGACAGTCAAACTTTCGTTTTACTTGAAAATAGCAGATATGTTTGTCATTTAGGAAGCAGCTGACACCTGCATCTTATGGCTGTGGGACATGCAGCAGCTAGGGGGGGTTTTTGAAGGAGTGGATGTTGCAGTGGGAGTGACATGCGGTTTCCCACAGCAAACTACTTGTCTCTTTGTAACCAAAGGCGTTTCATATATAACTATGGCTCTAGACAGTCTTAAGATTTCAACAAGCGCAACTTGAAAAATGATGTGCTTGTCAAGAATCTACCTTTTCTCTCTACCTCGTCCGGGAGGTATCAGATAGAATGATGGGAACATGTGCTGGAATGAATGTCCTCTAGTTGGCCAGCCCCATCAGAGAGCTGCAGAGGCAGTGCAGCGGGCAGGGGCCTTGCACACTTGGGGTTGGCCTGTGAGTGAACTGACTTCTCTGAATGCCAGGAAATGGAGGCAGAAAACGCAGGCTTTCCTGCTCTCAGGTATAGCTGCTCAGGCTTTTAGGAAACATTCCATAAACCTCTGTACCTAGGACTCTCAATCAAAGGCAGGTGGGTTTCATTTTTAGTACTCTAAACTAAAATTAGTTGTTATAAAGATATTTGAGTAATCTTTGCTGTGTATGTATATACAGTGTAAGTGTACACGTTTGAAATTGTAATTTGTCTTGTTTTAGGACAGTTAATGTTTCTGTACCAAAGAAAACAAGGAATAACGGGACGCTGTATGCCTATATCTTCCTCCATCATGCTGGCATTCTGCCTTGGCACGATGGGAAGCAGGTGCACCTGGTTAGTCCTCTGACCACCTACATGGTCCCCAAACCAGAAGAGGTCAATTTGCTCACTGGAGAATCTGCTGCACAGGTGGGCATCTTCATCAGATTATTAGCCAAAGGAGCCTGCACTCTGCTTCCTGGAATTCACACCTGCATGTCCCTGTACATGCAGCTGAGATCTAGGGCTAGGTTATTAGCAAACATGTCTGTGTTTCAGCAGAATAATTTCCCATGATTTACACATAAATATTTTGTCAAGTTAGTGACGTGCACTTTAAGTAATCCACTGACATTTTCTATGCGTGTTTTTTCACAGGGAGCCCCTTTTATGGAGCTTAGCTGCATTCATTTCTTAAGACTTGGGAAACTTACTGCACTTAATATATTTATTCTAAGAATATAATTTAAAATTATTCAAAAGGCAGATGTACAGACCATATTTTATACATCTGTAGAAAACTATATGTACCAAGAAACACTGGGAGTTACATAAGTGACCATTGACAAAACCTAGGAATTTTGGTGTTTGGGTCTGTGTTGAACGGAATGTGAGATCATTTACAAACAAGAAAGATGGCAGCTTTTCAGGAAGTTTCTGTGATGCTCCCTGCACAGGGACAGGGCTGTCAATGGTTCAGGTAGGTTTTGAAAAACCTGATAGCCTGCTCTGGCCTCTCCCAGTTTGCACTTCCTGCTGTGGGTCCTTGAGAAGACCCCTCACCTCCTTTCCACAGGCAAAGTATGGCCCTGCCTCATGGGGCCTTCCTGGGAAATCAAGGAGGCAGTAAGTATAAAGGGAATGAGAGGTCTTTGGAACGTATAAATGCCAAATGTTAGCTATTACTATTATTTGGGAGATAAATTATTACATAAAAAATATATCTTTTTTTAAAAATATGTTTTTATTAGAGGCCTGGTGCACGAAATTTGTGCATGGGGGAGGGGGGTGTCCCTCAGCCTGGCCTGCACTCTCTCGCAATCCGGGACCCCTCAGGTAGGGTCCCTAGGCCTGCCCGGTGATCAGGGCCTATCAGGATTTTCCTTCCCCAGGCTGCTGGCAGCTAGCCCTGCCCCCGCCACTGCCACTGCCACTGCTTGCCACCTGTGTGGCACTGTCCCCCCCACTCCCCTGCCACCGGTCGCCTCCCTCTGTAGGCGACAGGCATGGGGTATGATCGCTTGGCTGGCCTGGGCCTTTCTCTGCAGCACAATCGCTGGCCGGCCCCGCATACCTGCCACAGCATCACTGGCTGGTGGCCTGGGCCTCCCTCTGTGGGGCGATTGATCGCAGGGCCCCCAGATCAACACCCCCCCCCTCCGCCCCCGCAGAGGGAGCCATCAATCGCCGAGCCCTGTGATCGATCGCCCTGCGGAGGGAGGCCCTGCTCACCTGGCCAGGGCTCTGTGATAGATCGCTGCGCAGAGGGTGGCCTGGGCCTCCCTCTTTGGGGCAATTGTGGAGCCCTCCCCACCCCCCCATCAATAGCCCCGCCAGCTGGTGGCCTGGGCCTCCCTCTACGGGGGCCATCGTGGCATGATGGCGGGGCCCCCTGACCAATTGCATTGCACCCGCTTTGGCTGGCCTGGCGCCAGTGCGTGTCCTAGTGTGGTCATCTGGAAAGTCGCTGTTTGGTCATTTGGTCAATTTGCATATTATGCTTTTATTATTATAGATTGATTTCAGAGAGGAAGGGAGAGGGAGAGAGATAGAAACATCACTGATGAGAGAGAATCATTGATTGGCTGCCTCCTGCATGCCCCCCACTGGGGATTGAGCCCACAACCTGGGCATGTGCCCTTGACTGGAATCGAACCAAGGATCTTTCAGTCCACAGGCCGACACTCTATCCACTGAGCCAAACCAGCTAGGGCAAAAATGTATCTTTTAAGTAGGAGATAAAGGACACTGTTTCCTAGAATATATCAGTTAGAGCTCAAATAAAGATTTTCCTGCCAATCAGTTTCTTGGTGGATGCCTAGACATTGACACAACTCCTTCCAGACAACCTGACATTCCTGATTGAGGAGCAGTCTCCTTTTCAGTTTCATTGCACATGCAGGACAGTTAGCTCTAGCTCGCCTACACCTCCTGTAATTGTCTCGAGGACTCACCCTCCCCAGGTTCCCTGAGAAGTGTGCCTTGCTTAGGTGGAGGACCCAGGACAGGAGTCAGTGAGATCTAGGGCCACATGGTGCTTCTATGGAGAGAAGGAAGTGAGGGGTATAAGAATTTGGGCAACTGGCAGTTGTGGCGCCCCACGCTCTGCCAGGCTCTGCTTCCCAATTGGTCTTGGCATGTGGGCTATTCCTAGGTGAAGGTGCCAACCACCCTGTTACCTCAACCTGTTTCAGGCCCTGTTTCCCAGCCAGCATTGGCCTCTTTTCATGCTAAGTCGCTCCTTTTCATTTAGCAGAATATCGAAGCTGAGAAGAAGCCGATGAGTGCCCTGGATGAGCCTGTTTCTCACTGGAGACCAAGATTGACACTGAATGTGATGGTGGATGACTTTGTCTTTGACGGGTCCTCCCTGCCTGCCGATGTGCATCGATACATGAAGATGTAAGTGCACTAGTCTAACCGGTGACTGAGGCTTACTTGCCTGGCTTTAGCATCAATTTGCCCTGAGCTGACAGCAGAGGAGGCGACCACAATGGTGTAGGGCTGGAGGAAGCCCCTCAGGATGGTGGCCCACCAAAATCCAAAAATGGATTGGTCGCACGTGCATTTTTTTTAAAATATGTTTTTATTTATTTCAGAGACGGGAAGGGAGAGGGATAGAAATATCAATGATAGAGAATTATTGATCAGCTGCCTCCTCCATGCCCCACACTGGGGATCAGCCCACAACCTGGGCATGTGAGCTGACTGGGAATCGAACCACTAACCCACACCAGCTGGACACACCTGCATCTTTGAGTTGTCCCTGGGATGGAAGGCCCAGAAGAGCCTAAGGTGCTGCCTGGACACCCTCAAGCTTTGTCTCTTTTCTCTGGGCAGTCTTGCTGACCAAGATTGCCATCAGAGCATTGGAATGAATGAAACTGGGAGTCATCCTGCCCTTTGTTTTTGTTTTTGTCTTTTTTAAATCCTCACCCAAGGATATTTTTTCTGTTGATCTATAGAAAGAGAATGGAAGGGGTGGGTTGGGGGAGGGAGAGAGAGGGAGAAACACCAATGTGAGAGAAACACATCAACTGGTTGCCTCCAGCAAAACCCCACCGGGCCAGGGTTCAAACCTGCAACCAAGGTATGTGCCCTTGACTGGGAATCGGGCTCGAGACCCTTCAGTCCTAGGGCTGAGATGCTCTAACCACTGAACAAACTGGCCAGGGCCTGCACTTTGTTCTTGGCAAAGGCTTCCCTTGGAGAGAAAATGGGAGCAATGATGAGACCATGTCACTTGAGTTTTGTCCTGTCTGCATTCTGACTACCTTTGTTAGGGGCACCATGGTCAGTTTTAATGTGACTGATTTACTATTTAAAATTAACTTTTGGCCCTGGTGGATAGCTCAGTTGTTAGAGCATTGTCCAGATATGCCAAGGTTGCTGTTTCCATCCCTGGTCAGGGCACATACAAGAATCAACCAATGAGTGTATAAATAAGTAGAACAACAAATCAGTGTTTCTCTCTCCCTCTCTCCCCTGCTTTCTTTTCCCCTCTTCCCCTCCCTCCCTCTCCCTTCCTCTCTCTCTAAAAAAATCAATAAATTTAAAAAAATAATAATAAAATAAACTGTTAGATCTTGTCACTGTCATTTGCCATTATTAGTTAAGCATAACTATTAGCATTGATTGACCATTTAGACTAGTCTGTGTCTCCAGGCTTTGGGGAGCCTGCTGTTAGGTTAAGACCTATTATAAAGTCATCACATAGCATCTATGAGTGGCCACTATAATAAGTGTTCTTATTTCATTTGTCAGTAGTTCCTCTGGTATTGTCAGGAGGGGTTTTCCTTTTGTAAATTTAAACCTTATTTTTTTAAAAATATATTTTATTGATATTTTACAGAGAGGAAGGGAGAGGGATAGAGAGCTAGAAACATCGATGAGAGAGAAACATCGATGAGAGAGAAACATCGATCAGCTGCCTCCTGCACACCTCCCACTGGGGATGTGCCCGCAACCAAGGTACATGCCCTTGACCGGAATCGAACCCGGGACCCTTCAGTCCTCAGGCCGACGCTCTATCCACTGAGCCAAACCGGTTTTGGCTTAAACCTTATTTTTCAATACATGATACACTCACAGGTCAAAATGTGAAAGGTGTAGAAAGTATCATTCAGTAAAAAGCCCCCCCCCCCACTCCTATTCTCTGGCCCCCACCCCTCCCAGGCATGAAAAGCAGGTAGATTTTTATTTTTGTTCTTACTGCCTCACTGAACCATTCATGTCTGTGCACAGAGGGGCCTCTTACACGTTTTCACGCCCTGGATGATGTTCCACAGCGTGGTCAAGTCCTTGTTTATTTACCCATCCCCTCCTGGTGTCCAGTGTGTCAGCAATGAGTATAGCTTGTGAGACCCCTGCTTCCGTTGGGAAGGTGTGCCTGGGATTGTTGTAACCAGAAGCAACTGAAGGTGCTGGGAGGGATTTCTCAGGTAAATGCAGTGTCTGGAGCTGCGTTCAGGTCATCTAAGGTGACAAAACTTCACAGTGACTGAAAACTGCTTCACCCCAGGATCCAGCTTGGGAAGACCGTGCACTACCTCCCCATCCTGTTCATCGACCAGCTCAGCAATCGGGTGAAGGACCTCATGGTGAGCATGCTCCCCTCTGTATTTCGTGGCCTGAAGTGTGGCTGCCTCCTCAGTCCTGCCCTGATGGCTCGTTTGTGCTTTCACTTGGCATGGGTGTGCTCTGGGTTTGCTCCTGGTCAGCGGCGGGGTCCTTCCGAGCCATCCCCTCCTCGAGCCCCTGTGCCCTCACTGGTGTAGGGCTTCAGAAGTTCCTCATTAAGGACGGCAGGGAACACTTGGGAAGCAGTGAGGAGAGACAAGTTGGTGGCTGGGCCACGGAAGGAGCTGGGCAGCATCCACAGAGCACCTGCGTTATCCTGGTCACTGCGTGGTTTGGTAAAAGGCCTGCTGTTCAGAGTGCTGTTGTTCTCAGAAACAGACGTGTGTATATACAGCTAGCTTTTTTCCAGGCTGCCTTCTGCCACTAATGCTTTGTCTCACTTGGAGCCGCTTTTCTGAAGGAATGCCATATTTGGAGAACAACCAAGGCCACTGGTGTATGCGGTGCTGCCTGCTATGGGAGCCTTTACAGTGGCACCCCCGTGGGATGGGCCTGGCCTGTTGCCCACCTGGCCTGAGGCTGGTGCACTGCATGGGGTGGCCTGGTGCTGGACCTGGTGTCTGGTTGCCTGGCTCACTGCAAGGGGTCAGGGTGAGCATGGACTGTGACACTGATTGTATGCTCAGGACCCTCCTGGGACCTGACCGCTGCGGCCACGTATGCTGACAGTGGGACTGAGCTTTCCTTCCTGTGGCAGCCTCCACCCTCAATTCTGTGCCTCCTCATGAGCCCAGCCTGAATGCTGCCTCTTCCTGGAGCTTTCTACCAGCCCAGATGGAATGACTGCCCATGCCGGGCACTCGGCTTGTGGGTATGGGCAGAGCAATTCTGTCTCCAGCCCTTCTAGGAGAGGGGTCTGTGTTTGGTTCAGTGGCACATGTGTCTTTAGTCCCTGGCATGTGGTGGTGCCACTCATGCTGGGAAGGATGAGCAGAGGGGATGTGGTCCAGAGAGATGTGCAGAGTTTCCTCAGGAAGAGCTCAGAGCAGTGTGTGCAGGAGGAGTCCCGCCCAGTTCTGAGAGGAGAGCACGTGGGTGCTGGAGCCCCAGAGGAGGGAGGGAGGGAAGGTCAGCCTCAGTGTGACCATCATGCCCAGGATGTAGGAGTGTCTAAAGCCCACCAGCCACATGGCCTGGGCCTGAAGCCTCAGCTTCCACTGTGCCCAGACTGGTGGGTGCAGAACTTGGGGACAGAGGTGCAGTGTCTGTGCACAGGGTGCAGCCCAGGGTACGCAGTGGTCTGAACGAGGCAGAGGGTGCGGTCTGGCAGCTGGGTGCACCCTGGTGGGCAGGTTCTGACTGTGTCGTCACTCCCTTAGGTCATCAACCGCTCCACCACCGAGCTGCCCCTCACCGTGTCCTACGACAAGATCTCACTGGGGAGGCTCCGCTTCTGGATCCACATGCAGGATGCCGTGTACTCCCTGCAGCAGTTTGGTGAGGCCGTGGGTGCCAACCCAGACCCTGGGTGGCAGTGTCCTGTAGTTGCAAGTCCAGATATGTACACAGACTTGGTAGCCTTCGTACCTTGTGGTGCAGGTTCTTCCATGTAATTTTAATCAGAGGGTCACGCGTGTCCTGTCTTTGAAAAATTCTTGATTACCTGAAAGTTTGCTTTATTTAGAACATAGTATTTGAAATGCCATAGTTTTGCTCAGGTGAGCTCTTACTACCAACAACATTCAGAAACCTATGTAACATTAAGTAAGGCTGACATTGCCCATTTTGCATTATGTTTTCTTTTTTCAGGGTTTTCAGAGAAAGATGCTGATGAAGTGAAAGGAATTTTTGTTGATACCAACTTGTATTTCTTAGCGTTGACCTTCTTTGTCGCAGCATTTCATGTGAGTGGGTCACTGAGTCCTTGTTGGTGATGACAGTGGTAGGCGTGGTGGCTCCGAGGGCGCCAGCCATCCTCAGCTGGGGGATTGGTGTAGCAGTGTCCCACCTGGCAGCTCCTTGGTTCCCAACGGACCTGAGACTCCACAGGCCACAGTGCTTGGCCTTTATCGTGGAAATGAATTAATGACTATATGAGCCCTACTGTGGTGATCACAACATTAAACACCAGTCTTCTGTGTGGAATCCCTGTTTGAACATGGGGTCTGCAGGCTGTGGAGGAAAGCCATCACTGGATGGTGGCTGTGCTGGATTCAGGTCCAGGTGGGAAGGTGAGGTAGCACAGGTCCAGGGAGCTGAGCCACAGTTGGCTCTGAGTGCCTGGGACTCAGCTGCCAGTCCAGCTAAAACTTTCCAAAACTGCTGAAAAATAGCACTTTTTATCAAAAGTTCATGTCTCAGAATGAGCTTCTGTGCTTCTGAGACGGACACACTGTGCGCTGTTGCCATGAGAGGGGAGGAGAACATCTGGGCGCCTGTGGTCTCCCTGCCACTGCAGGCGGAGATGCTGGTCGTGGTGACCCCACAGTGCATACCGCAGCGCGGTACATGAGACTTGGGGTTCACCTTCTGCGTCCACTGCCTACCTGCCAACCCACGGGAGATAGATGCACACTGCTGTCCTCTCTCTTTTTCAGCTTCTGTTTGATTTCCTGGCATTTAAAAATGACATCAGTTTCTGGAAGAAAAAGAAGAGCATGATTGGGATGTCCACCAAAGCAGGTAGATGCCCTCGGGATTTTTGACCCATTCCCAAAGCGTATTATGCTGTTATAAAAATGGGTTAGAATGTTCATTTTGGAACCTAAAGTTATAATTGTCTATGATGCATGCTGGTTGCAGGCCCCATCCCCTGCTCCTGGTCAGAGGGTCCGCTTAGGTCATGTATGGTAATAACTGGGAGGGAGCTGTCACCATGATTTCGGTGAGTGTCGTGCAAGCGTGTGTCCACAGAGCACAGAGGACCATGGAGGCCACGCAGCCAGGGCCCATCTCAGTGACGTTCCTAGTGCCGTCTGTGTCAGCCAGGCGAGTGTCTCCCATGGAAATGACACTCCCCAGTGGCTGGTCTGGGATGCTGGGGTGCTCCCCTGCCCCTGTCATCCGTGTCTCAGATTCTTCTTTCCTGTCCTCTGGTATCCTCAGAGAGGATGCCCCTCCCTTGCCGAGTCCTCCTGCCTGCTCCCAACCTTTTCAGGTGAGAGGAGAGGGAGGGTCCCTGAGTCTGTGCCCATGGAAGGCAAGCAGGCGTCTTACCCTCCAACCCCCTGCCAGTGCTCCTGGTGAACGCCCTGCAGAGCTGGCTCTGCCGCTGCTGCCGAGAGAAGTACTTAAGGCAGTCGGACACTTTCAGTCAGCTACGGTGTTTTCTAAAGCACAACTTACTTTATTTATTGAGTTTAGAGAGGAGAAGGGAGAGGGAGAGAGAGAAACTTAGGCCTGCTGCCTCCTGCATGCCCCTTACTGGGGACTGAGCCCACAGCCCAGTTATGGGCCCTAGCTGGGCATCAGACTAGTGGCCTCTCAGTGCAGGGAATGACACTCAACCAACTGAGCCACACCAGTCTGGGCAGCATGACTTTAAAAGAAAAAGGGTACAGCTTTAAAAGACAGGTGTCTTTATCACAGAATTGGTATAAAAACAAGAAAGTGTAATTTGATTACAGGAAAGCAAATTGTCATAATTTCAGTCAAGAACCCATTATTCTCAGTGTATTTGCTGTGTGATTATGTGTTTGCAAGTGTAACTTGATCATATTTATGTAGTTGAGGTTGACTTCTGCTGGGTTCTGGAGCCTTTTCTAACATTTTCCTTAGTATGTGTGGCCTACTGTTCACTGTTAATGGACAGTGGGGGAGAAATATTGTAGGTCCACACGTGTGTGCACGTATGTGTGTTTGGAGCTGGGGCAGGGATGTGCATGTGTGAGCTGTACACGTACAAGTGTGTTTTTTAGTCAAGTGGAGATGTGCGTGTGGGCTCTGTATATACAGGTGTATGTATGTACAGATGTATGTGGGGCTGTATAAATATAGGTATATGTGAGTGGGATGGGTATGTGGGAGAGGGGCTGTGCATGTGCTGGTGTGTGTGAGCCGGGTGCGGGGTGGGTGGTGGGTGCTTGTGGTCTGTACACGTGTAGGTGTGTGTGTGAGTGGGGTGGTGGCCCCCCTCAGCAACCCCCACCCCCTCTGTCCCCAGTGCTCTGGCGCTGCTTCAGCACTGTGGTCATCTTCCTGTTCCTGCTGGATGAGCAGACAAGCCTGCTGGTCCTGGTCCCAGCGGGTGTCGGAGCCGCCATCGAGGTGAGCTGTCGTCTGAGTTGTCATGGTCCTTGGGCACAGGTGCTCAGTGCAGTCAGAACCTGCGTAACTGCCCGAGTGGCATGGGGCCACCTTCATGGGCAGGCAGGGACGCAACTGCTGCGAGTGTTTACCAAAGTGAGAATTCAGAAGGTCCTTTAGGTGGCCATACAGTTTTTATTATTAAAAGGCCCCAGCTCATCACATCTATTGCAGAATGTATTCTGACATGTTTAAAGTTCCATGTGGTTCGTGCTGTGCTGGATGCCACTGAAAACAGAAGTATGCGGTGTGGGCTCCAAAAGCTTAGTGCCCTGTGGCGGCCCTGCTGTGTGGGGCTCAGGAAAGGGAGCCCTGTGGGGCAGGCAGCCTTGGGGCCAGTCCTTAAGGACACAGTTGGAGTTGGGACACAGGAATAATGGAGGGAGGTGGCAGCCTGCACATCCTGCTCTGCGAGTCGCAGCCCTCCTTGCACATGGCTGTCAAGTCAAGGACTGTGCTCTCCATGCCTGTGGAAGAAGGCCGCCAGCTGGGGACACTCCCGGAGCCATAGCTGCAGTATGGAAACTGGCCACAGCTGCAGTATAGAAACTGGCCACAGCTGCAGTATAGAAACTGCTCTTTAAGGCCGTGACGCCTCTCCTATCAGCAAGGCAGCAAGTGGGGCATGGGTCCCAGAGAGACCCAAAAGCACAGGGCTTGAGCAGAGGCTGGGGCCTTCCAGTGCCAGAAGAGGGTGCCAGGGTGAATTTAAAGACGCAGGCAGGGTGTGGTGAGCCAACCAAGTGCACACAGCTGGGAAGGAGACAGCCCAGAGGAGGGCAGCAGGCTGAGGGCTGGTTGGTTAGTGCCGATAGGTGGTGATGGCATCCACATGGGCAGTGGTCGGCAAACTCATTAGTCAACAGAGCCAAATATCAACAGTACAACGATTGAAATTTCTTTTGAGAGCCAAATTTTTTAAACTTAAACTTCTTCTAACGCCACTTCTTCAAAAAAGACTCGCCCGGGCCATGGTATTTTGTGGAAGAGCCACACTCAAGGGGCCAAAGAGCCGCATGTGGCTCGCCAGCCACAGTTTGCCGACCACGGCACATGGGGGACAGGCTGCTGGGTGGCATGTGGGCCAGGGGTCAGGTCCCAGGGCCTGTGCCTGTGAGCTAACCCAGTTGGGCTTGAACAGGCAGGTGCCTGGTCCATGAGGGCTTGAATGGTGAGTTCTGGCATCTCCTTGCTCTTAGAATCATAAATGTCGGTTTCTTGTTTTTCCTCAGCTGTGGAAAGTGAAAAAGGCTCTGAAAATGACTGTTGTTTGGAGAGGCCTCAGGCCCAAGTTTCAGGTGAGTGTTTTTGCTGTGTTCTCTAGGGGTTCTGTCTTCCTTCCTCGCCCCAATCACATACTGAGCAGTGCCTGCACTAAAGGCAAGCTGCCTCTACACCAGACGGGACGCTGGTCTGACAGCTCCCATGCTCCTGTGGGCAGTTCAGGCCAGCTTCCCAAATAGCCAGCCACAGCCCAGACTTGTCCCAGCTATGGTCGGCAGTAGCTTCCCTCCCAGATCAGGGCTGGGAGCTGAGTGGCGTTTGAGGTTTACAGGCATGAAGCTCACTGCTCTCTGACACCTCAGTTGAGGGATTTTTGACCCTCCCATGTCCATGTCCAAACAGACCAAGGGCAGGAAACTTAGCAGATAGTACAGTTCACTGTTTTCTACGTTAGACCAGTAAACCCTCCTTTACTGGTCTCCTTGACTAATCTAAGCGCACTGTCCGTGTATCTGCACAGAGCAAGTGTTTTCACTGAAAACACCACCAGGGGAAGAACAGGGAGCAGCCTGGTGAGTGGGACACATGTGGACAGGGCTGCTCTGCCACATGGACACACGATGTGGTGCAGAGTCCAGGCCAGAGTGGAGCAGAAGTGCTGCCCGCTGGTCCTCCCGGTGGAGGGAGGTGTGTGGTCATGCCAACCTCAGCCTTGATGGAGGGGTCGTACCTCACACAGTGTGGCCAGGCCAGGCATCTCTGCCGATCAGCACACAGCCTTGTCACCCCTTCAGTCCTAGCGAAGTCATGCTCAGACACCTGCCTTAAGTCACTTAGTTAACATGATTGTATTGACTTTTACAACAGTTTGGCGCCTACAGTGAGTCTGAGAGGAAAACTGAGGAGTATGACACTCAGGTGAGCAGCAGGTGGGCAGGGGGAGATGGGGGGAGCGTGCATGTCCAGCAGACAAGTCACTGAGCACCTGACTGTGACGTTCAGCACAGGAAGACCATCTCCTCGGAGGGTGATCACGATCCTAAGTGGTTTTCTGGCTTGGAAAAGGGGCCAACAGGTGTCTTCTCCCTGTTTCCGGGTCCCTGCACGTGTCCTCGTGCCTGTCTCCCAGGACATTTTTCATAAGCAGATTTGTCCCCTGGGGGTTTGCTGGGGTTGCTGTGAGCTCGCTCTGTCACTTGGACGTGAGTGACTCCACAGGGAGGCCTGTGTGCTGAGGCTACTGTGAGGGAGCAGCAGTTTGCAGTATGACCATACAGCGTGTCCTATACAGGAATGGGTATGTTTATTGGCTAATAAGCATCAGCCTGCATCCCAACTTTTATTGGGGCTACGATAAAATACAAATCAGAATAAACTCAAGGATACAGCCGCGTTGACTTAGATAGCCGTCTTGACACAAACCTAGGAGCGTTTCTTCAGATTTTTATCCACATTTATTCACTGATCTGTCGTAAGCTAGTTTGTTTTGAGTGAGCCAGTATGTTATTGACATCACTGTCTACATCAGTGGGCTGTGGGTGCTCTGAGTTCTGTAGGTTTGATAAACGCACACTGATGTGTCCTCCATTACAACATCACACAGGTCAGACAGCTGCCCACACGTGCCAGTTTCTTGTCCTTTTTGTTTATTTTCCATCTTTGTGAGTTAGTTGCATGAAGTGCACGTTAACAGAGGTTTGAGGATTGGGCTCTAACAGGAAGTACTCTGCTCCCTGCAGGCCATGAAGTACCTGTCCTACCTGCTCTACCCTCTGTGCATCGGCGGCGCTGTCTACTCACTGCTAAACATAAAGTATAAGAGGTACAGGCACCACTAGGACTTCCCCTGCCACACTATCACCAGTTTATTCTGGCAGCCATGCAGACCATGCCTCTCAGCCTCCTTCCGTGTCTGCCTGCCATTGTGGGGACTACGGACTGGCCAATTCTGTGGCTCTATCTCATCTGCAGTGTGGAAAGCAGGGGGTCAGGGGTTGGAGCGCTCATGGGAGTAACCTTAAATTTGAGACACAGCTGAAATGGGGGTGTCCCCATTCCCATTTTTCCAGATCAGCGGGCACATAGAGGCCGGCACCCACAGCACTGGTGTCTAGGGTGAAGTTGGATGCTTTTGGTAAGGGAAAACTTAGTAGCAGTGTGGGCTGCTGCATTCGGGGTCGCAGGGGCTTGAGAGAGGCCTGGGATTTTTCCATCTGCCTGGCAGTTCTGAAGGACAGTATCTGTCAGTGTAGAGAAAGCATGTCAAACGTGCAGCCCGCCAGCCATGAGTTTGATATGCTTGGTGTAGAGTCTCTAACCCCTGCAGCATCAGGGACCTGACCAGGGTCCAGGGCCTCCAGTGTGCAGAGTATCTCCAGGAACCTGTAATCACACCTTGTTATGGGTCCCTGTGAGAGCTGGTGTTTACAGAGGGTTCCCACAAAGAATTGGTTCAGTTTAAATAGACACTGATGAGAGGGAAGTTGAGCCTTTCACAGTGACAGCTCTCTTCCTTTTCAGTTGGTACTCCTGGTTAATCAACAGCTTCGTCAATGGTGAGTCATGTGGTTTTCTGTTCTGGTAATGGCATACATAGCAGGTACCTTTTCATTGCTCCTGTAACATGAGGTTACCCTATCAGGCCCTGTGCACTCGGCTGGGCCTCAGGGTGCCCATTTGCCTACGAGAGTCCCATGCAAGCTTCCCAGGACTAGAGCCTTGAGAGGTCTGTTTCCTCTGTCTGAAAACCTGAAGAGTAAACAGCACTGTTCTTACATCTGATTCCTTAGGGCAACTACAGCCACAGCCCTACAGCATGGAGCTCTGCGTGGGGCCTGCCAGCCTGGGGCTGGCCCTGACCACAGCACTGGGTCTCTGCAGGCAGCTAAGGGCACAGAGCAGAGGGGATGGGCTCCCGGTATGCCATGTTCACTGGGTGTGGGTCTCAAACCTGGCCATAGCCCCCAGAGGGGACCATGTGGGGTGGGTATCCTGTCCTCACAGCCCCCAGCACTACTTGGCCCCTGTGGGGGAGACTTACGGTGATTGAAGAAAAGGATGTTGCTCTCTGAAGTCACTCTGCTGGGGCTGTCAGGGTGGCATAGTCCATGCATGCTCTCAGCCATGTCTTGTCTCCCCAGGGGTGTACGCCTTTGGCTTCCTCTTTATGCTGCCCCAGCTCTTTGTGAACTATAAGGTAAGACACATCCCCAGCTGGACAGTCACCCATGTGCTCTGTGCAACCTGTTCCTTACCTGCACATGTCTCCTTGTCCCCAGATGAAGTCGGTGGCCCACCTGCCCTGGAAGGCCTTCACATACAAGGTCAGTGCTCTGCCTGCAGGAGGCGCTGTGTGTACAGGGCCACATTCCTGGCACAGTTGGGGCCTCTCCTTTAAACACGAGAACCCCAGCAATGACTTTAAAAGACAGTAGCTCTGACTCTCAGAGCAACAGAAGACGTTTGCTTGAATTAAATGCCATGTTACTTGACAACATGGATCAAAACGAGCACCCAGGCCCTGGCTGGGTAGCTCAGTTGGTTAGAGCATCGTCCCGATATTCCAAGGTTGCAGATTTGATCCCTAGTCAGGGCACACACATGAATCAACTAATGAATACATAAAATAAGTGGAGCAATAAAATTAATGTTTCCCTCTCCCTCCCCCTCTCTCTCACAAAATCAATAAATAAATTGAAATTTTCATTAAAAAAAACATTGGACACCCCTGACCCAGTGGCTGCTGTCCAGAGGGTAGCCCATCATCCCATAGGTTGGGCTGCCCTGAAGGCTATCTGGGTATGTTGTGGCCAATCCAGAGCCTCCACCTGCTCATTTTGTTTTTATTGTCACTACAAGAGTCTCTGTTGCCCATGGTATGTCTGCTATGATTTGCTGAGACGCGTTGTGAGTATGAACAGGGTTCAGGTAGTTGGGCATCTCCAGGTGAGCCCCACAGCCCGTTCCTCACCCTATCCCCTCTCCCACCCGGCACAGGCCTTCAACACCTTCATTGATGACGTCTTCGCCTTCATCATCACCATGCCCACCTCCCATCGCCTGGCCTGTTTCAGGGACGACGTGGTGTTCCTCATCTACCTGTACCAGCGATGGTGAGTGTGGTGTCTCTGAAGTGCACTGCCAGGTGGAATCTCACCATTCCTGCTGATGTGCACCTGGCCATCCTGAGGGGAAAGATACAGCTTGTAGTGGTCTTTGTGTGTTGCCCAAGCTTGCATTCTGGTTGCCAGTGGTAGGCGGTGGAAGAAATTATTCTGTCTCTTGGTATAGAAGTGTTTGTTTTGTCTGAATGATGGGATCGGCCACTGCGGGCTCATATCTCCATAGTCGAATTTGGTGCGACATAAAGGAGGTCGCTGCCCCAGCCTCTAGGAGCTGGGACCAGTCCCCAGGGGCAGGCCTTCACTGGGCATGGTGTTCCAGCCCCAGCTCCCACTTGGGCACAGCTGTCCTTGTCCTCTGATCCGCCTGGAGCACAGAGCTCTAGTCTGACCATTTAAAAATATCAATAGGCACTAGCTGGTTTGGCTCAGTGAATAGAGCATCAGCCTGCGGACTGAAGGGTCCCAGGTTCAATTCCAGTCAAGGGCACATGCCCAGGTTGCGGACTCAATCCTCAGTAGGGGGCGTGCAAGAGGCAGCCCATCAATGATTCTCTTTCATCATTGATGTTTCTGTCTCTCTCACCTCTCCCTTCCTCTCTGAAATCAATAAAAATATATTTAAAAGAAATATAAAAAATAAATTATCAATAGGAGGGCACAAGGTGAACCCCCAAATTCCTCTAATGCAGGGGTGGGCAAACTTTTTGACTCGAGGGCCACAATGGGTTCTTAAACTGGACCGGAGGGCCGGAACAAAAGCATGGATGGAGTGTTTGTGTGAACTAATATAAATTCAAAGTAAAGGAGCGGAGGGGAGAGCAAGAGAACCCTCCGCTCTTTTGGCTCCGTGGGCCGGATAGAACAGCCGAACGGGCTGGATCCGGCCCGCGGGCCGTAGTTTGCCCACGGCTGCTCTAATGCAATAAACTTCTGACAATTTGCTGCTTTTTTTTTTTTTTTGTCATTTATAAGACATTTGATTTTTTATTAATGGGCTCAAGGGCATGTGCTTCCTCCCTTCAAAAGCAGTAGAGCATCCATCGTATCATTGCAGGCTCTACCCTGTAGATAGGAGCAGAGTGAACGAATTTGGGGAATCCTACGAGGAGAGGCCCCAGCAGAAACCCCACACACAGTGAGCCCTGGCCTGGGCCGCCCTCGAGCCACTATGCAGCACATCTTGGATGGTCAGCTGACTGAGTATTTTTTAATGCTTCTGGTGAATTCCTGGACGTTACCCTTCTACATTGCCAAAACCTCTGAGCATTTCTCATATGTCTCCTGAGTCCATTTGAGAGGAGCTGGCTTCACTTACAGTGTCCCCAGCGTGAAGACATCCATCTCGGTCACTGAGATGTTGGGCGCTCATGGTCATCCTTGGCCGTTGGTGGCTCTCAGCACAGGAGCGTCCAGTGTCGGCAGTGGCTATGCTATCACCGTCACCGGTGTCCCCCGATCTGGCGGACTCCGGAGGCAGGGAGGTGCAGGTTTCCACCTCCAGTTGTCTGTAAGTGCTCCTTACGTGAAATTCAAATGCCTCTAAATCCATGCTGTACAGACTCTGGGATCAAATGGCTTTTTTCCTTTTTGTTTAAAACTTGACTATTTTAAAGCTTAATGTATGTATGTTTCTATATTAAAATAAATTTCTTTGGCTGTAACAGTTTCTTGTTCTACTACAGATACTTTCAGATACTTTCGTTTCTCTGGTTCCCAGAGATGAACTTACGATGTGGGTTCATTTGTGTTTGCTAAAAGGACAAATGTAAAAGACCTTCTACCTAACCTTAGAGTCGTGAATGTTCTTAAGTATTTATATTTGGTATTGAAGACTAAATGACTAAATTATTATACGGTCATGACTGGTCAGATTGATGGTGTTTTTGTTACAGAAATGCCCTAGGTTAGTGGTCAGCAAACTCATTAGTCAACAGAGCCAAATATCAATAGTACAACGATTGAAATTTCTTTTGAGAGCCAAATTTTTTAAACTTAAACTTCTTCTAACGCCACTTCTTCAAAATAGACTCGCCCAGGCCGTGATATTTTCTGGAAGAGCCACGCTCAAGGGGCCAAAGAGCTGCATGTGGCTCGCGAGCCGCAGTTTGCCGACCACAGCCCTAGGTTAATGTAGAGAAATAGCACAGGTGAGGCAGAGAGCAGCCATGGATTTGGGGATAATGTGGTTATTTTTGTGTTCAGTGAAATTGCATTATTGAGGATCTGTTTTCAAAGTGTATGTGTCCAGGTGTGTGAGCACAGTGGATAGCTGTCCATGCTTGCAGCAAGGACATCAGTATCTCAGCCCCAATGGCACTTGGGTCAAGCTTGGACTTCAGTCTTCTTGCCACTAAGGGTCCTCTGGGTGCTCTGGCCTCTGCAGACGGGTCCATGACGGGCCGCTTCTGGGGAGAAGGTGGGGCAGAGCAAGGGCCCTGCTTGAAGGGGAGCCTGTATTCTTCCCACACATTCCACTCTCTGTCAAGCTTGTCAGGAATTAGCAGGTTTTAGTTAAGGCATGTGAGCCTCCCTCGATGATTTGAAAGAACACTGGTTTCAAGTTACTCGTTTTTAGTTTTATCATCAGAACACTGAGGTGGATCCAGGGTCCCACCATCGGTCTCTGAGACTTGTCACCTGCACGGAAAGTGCTTTTTAAGGTTGGGCCACCCAGTGGGCTGGCCCTCTCACACCCACAAGTTTTACATAATGTGTTTTCTTTGGGGGAGTGGAGGCTTCTCTGAGGGTTCATTTCATCCGCCCGTGTGGAACACAAACACGGCTCTGAGTAAAGGAGCTCCATGACCACCTGGCTGGGCCTGAGGGGCTCTGCTGATCTGGTGCCAATTCAAGACAGGCCTCAGGCTCTCAGCGCCTGGGCCCAGCCCTCACAGCAGTGATGTCCTAGACCTAGAACTTACTCCTTGCACTTGAAGCCTAATACTTGGCAGACAGGAAGTTTTCTAGAGATTGTTGCTGCTCTCTCGTTTTCAGTTTCCTTATGAAATAGAGGTTAGGAGGACTATTGCTTTGCCAACAGGTTGTGCAAAGTTCTCACAGTGCAGGAACCTGGCAGCATGGGTTTCTTTATATATACTAATATATATATATGTATTTTATTGATTTCAGAGAGGGAGTGAGAGATAGAAACCAATGATGAGAGAGAATCGTTGATTGGCTGCCTCCTGCACGCCCCACACAGGGAATGGAGCCCACAACCCCGGGCATGAGCCCCAACCTGGAATTGAACCTTGACTTCCTGGTTCGTAGGTCAACGCTCAACCACTGAGCTACACTAGCCAGGCAAACACAGGTTTCTAGGTGGTCTTTGGGAAGTCCCTGAGGGCTGGCATTCAGGGCGGCGACACTGTGTTCCGTTTCTGAAGAGTCTCAGAGCTTCCACTGGCATTTCAGTGACTTTTTTTCCAGGTTGCAAATCCCATTATACGTTGACCAGTCTTGTCTTGTGGCTGTTGAAGTCACATTCTTTTAAAAGAAATGTTTAATCAATAGCTCCTTTTAAAAAGCTGTAGTCGTATGTGTTAATAAGTTACTTGCAGGGATCACTTCAGAGCCTGCCTCCGTTTTTTAAGATAAACGAGTTTAAATCAAACAAGTTTGACATGAGACCTTAAAGTCCCTTCCAGCTTCAGGGTGGAGCATTCTTCCAACACTCAGTAGAATGTCTCAGAACCCTTAGCTGTTAAGTTGAATATTGGGTAAAAGTGATCCCTTGAAAGGGACCAGGACCCAGAGCCACACCAAAGCTCCTGATTTGGGCCAGTGGGCTCCATACCTGGGCAGGTGGGCCCCTCAACACACGCACCTGTGCCTAAAAAGACAGTTTCTGCTATGGCCCTGCCTGTATTGCATCTGCGCAGAATCCCGCACTAGTACCAGTTTAAAGCAGCCCAAGAGAAAACATGACATACAAAGGACAAAGGAAATGATGAGATTTCTTGTAGGAAGCAAGCCATGCCAGAAGACACTTTTCAAATACTGAAGGGGGAAAAATCTGACATAGAATTCTTTACTCCGTGACATATATTTCAAAATGTATTTTAAAATTGAGGACTTTCACAGACATATAAAAGCTAGAAGAAATCACAGGCAACCTGCTATACAGGAACTGTGCCAGGGATCCTCCCAGCAGCAGCTGGTGGAAGTCTGACCCACAGGAAGGATTGAGGCAGCCAGAAAAGGTAACTGTGGGTAAATGTAGAGATTGTTCTCTTATTTAAATTATTTTAAAAGATAATGGACCACTTAAAGCAAAAATAGTAACTGTTTTGTGGGATTCATGTCATACACAGAAGTGAAATGTATGATAACAGTAGTACAAATGCAGGCAGGGGCCATAGCAGAAACTGTTGTAACGTTTTTCTACTAAACGTGATGATGTGATATAACCCAAAGGTTGACTGAGATCAATTAAAGACAATACTGTAAACCCTACAGCAACCTCTAAAATAAAACAGTTATAGCTATTAAGACACTAGGGAGATAGAATTGAATCATAAAAAACACCCAACACAAGATAAGGCAGAAAAATGAAAAGAGGAACAAAGAACAGATGAGACAAATAGAAAACCAATAGCAATGTAGTAGATTGAAACCCACCCAGCCTTATCAATAATCACATTACATGTAAGTGGTTTAAAACATTCTAATTAAAAGGCAAAGATTGCCAGACTGAATGGAAAAGCAAGACCAAAGTAAATGCTGCTTATAAGAAGCCCATTTGAGCCCAGCTGTTGTGGCTAGTGGTTGAGCATCAACCTATGAACCAGGAGGCCATGGCTCTGTTCCTGGTCAGGGCACATGCCTGGGTTCTGGGCTCAATCCCCAGTAGGGGGCATGCAGGAGGCAGTTGATCAATTACTCTCTCTCATCATTGATGTTTCTCTCTTTCCCTCTCCCTCTCTGAAATCAATAAAAATATATTTTTTTAAAAAGGAGCCCACTTGAAATACAAGGACACAAATAGGTTAAAAAACGCATTAAGAGAAGATTCACCATAGAAAGAAAGCTGGACTGACTATATATATAAAAGCTTAAGTGAATGTTTGTCCGGTAGCTATAACGTGCACTGACCACCAGGGGGCAGACGCTCAATGCACAGGCATGGAAACATGGAACAGACTGATGAATCTCAGAGGGAAAGGGGGAGGGGTGAAGGCAGGGAGAGATTAATCAAGGATCTTACATTCATACTAGAGGCCTGGTGCATGGATTTGTGCACCGGTGGGGTCCCTCAGCCTGGCCTGCGGGGATCGGGCCAAAACCAGCAGTCCAATATCCCCAGAGGGGACCCAAATTGCCAGAGAACATAGGCCAGGCCACGGGACCCCACTGGTGCATGAATCCATGCACTGGGCCTCTAGTATTACTATAAGGAAAAGCAGATTTTAGGGTAGGAACATTACTAGGAAATAAAGTAGTATAAAAATATAAAAATAAAGTCTTTTCATAAAAATAAAGGTATCAGTTCATTGAAAGGACATAACAATTCTAAATATTTATGTACCCAATAACAGAGCTTCAAAATATATCAAGCAAAGATTGTTAGAAATGCAAAGAGAAACAGTGGAAACCACAGCAGGGGATTCCCCCATGTCTCTCAGTAATTGATAGAACAAGTATACAGAAAGTCTGCAAGAATTTTCAGCCAGCTTCAGAAGGACACACATTCTTTTCAAGAGCTTATAGAATATTTACTCAAGAAAGACAATATTCTGGGCCATAAAACAAGCCTAGATAAATTTAAAACTACAATGTTCTCTAGCCCCAATGGAATTGAAAGCACAAGATCTCTGGGGAAAAAAAAAATCTCTAAATATTTTGAAATTAAATATCACGTTCTGAAACAATTACTAGATCAAAGAAGAATCAAAAGGGAAATTAGAAAGTACTTTGAACTAAATCAAAATTAAAACAAAAATTATCAAAATTTGTGATATTTGGCCCCGCTGGTGTGGCTCAGTGGTTGAGCATGGACCTATGAACCAAGAAGTAATGGTTCGATTCCTGATCAGGGAACATCCCCGGTGTGGGGCGGGCAGGAGGCAGCTAATCAATGATTCTCTCTCATCATTGAAGATTCTATCTCTCTTCCCCTTCTCCCTTCCACTCTGAAATAAATTTTATATTTTTTTAATTTTTTGTGATATTTGTATAGATGAACGTACAGCTAAAGCAGAAGGTGGACATTCATTGCACTGAAAACCTAGGCTAGAAAAAAGGTTTCAGTGTCTTCAACATCCACCGTGAGAAACTAAAAAAGCAAATTAAACCCAAAGTAAATGGAATATAATAAATATTAGAGAAAAAAAATCAATGTAATAGAAATAAAAACAATACAGAAAATCAATAAACTCAAAAGGTTGTTCCTAGAGATGATTAATAAAACTGGTAAACCTCCAGCCAGGATAAGTAGAAAAAGAGAGAAAACATGAATTATGGTACCAGGTATGAGGGAAGTGACATCATTACAGATTCCACACATATTTAAAGCATCATAAGAGAATATTATGGGTAATTTTATGCCATTATTGTCAACAGGACAAAATGGACAAATTCCACAGTTCACTCAAGAAGAAACAGGTAACCTGAGTAGCCCTTTATCTATTTAAAAACTTGAATTTGTCATTAAGGCCCTCCCACAAAGAAAACTCAGGGACCAGTGGAGTCCGTCTGACTCTTAGGGAAGAAGCCATACCAGTGCCACACACACCTGGGAACAGAAGTGACCTCAGGCCTCCCAGCTTGGCCCGTGAGGCCATTTACCTCGGATCAGCCCTCAAACTTCAGTGCTGTGAATGTCAGTCTTTTACTAGCTTGCTTTCTTTTTTTGAGCCTCGCCAATCAAATCTCCCTTTTATTTTATACATGTGCATGTTTCCTTGTTCACATTTCTTTCCTTCCTTTAGAAATTCGGTTCCTGGTAAATCCTTCAAGATTTATTCAGATAAAATGTCTTTGTTGCACTCTCATTCTGGAGAGAGATGTTTTTTTGGGGCCACTCAGTCAAATGGCGACTTCCCCTGGTTATCTGCAGGTGTTTCCCTAGAGCCACTGTCGCTTTGGTCGGTGATGTGTCTTCTTTCATCTGAATTTAAGATGTTCTTTCTGACATTTGTGTAGCCCCTTCTTTAGGTACGCAATGCACTTTAACACTGCATTTGTGTCTTCCGTCAACAATAGAAAATTTCAGCCATTTTCTCTCAAATAATGCTGCTTCCACACTTTCTGACTCTCTCCTGCGATTTTGTTCTAATCTCTTAACCTCTTCCTGTTTTAGCCTCTTTGTCTCTGCTGAAGTCTGTGTAGTTTTTTCAGTTACATCATTTCCATGTTGCTAATTGTCTCTACTTTGGTACTTAGTTCATCTTACTGAATTTCATTCATTGATACACATAATTCTAGACATTCTGTTGGACTCTCTTTAAATCTTCCTGGTCAGTTATAATAGCCTTGCTCTTCAGTCATACCTTACCCTCCTGCTTTTGTTTTTAAATAGATGAAACAAATTTGCACTACACGACAAATCTTTTAAGTTGCTGCAGAATTTGGACATCTGTTTCACTGTGTTTTGTGTGTTTCTGCCTACTCTCACGGGACTTTGTTTTCTGTGTTTGGAGGATTCTGATGGTGTGTTCATAAGTTAAACTTCATCTGTGGGAACCTCCAGACCTAAAATGTATGTCAGTCCTTCCAGAATGATCCCATATGTCATATCTGCTTGGCAAACACGGGCACAAAATGACTCTTTCAAGGGTCCTGGCTGAAGGCAAGCATGGGAGGCGGGCGTGGAGAGACCAGGCAATGTGCATCTCTGAAGGCCAGAGTAAAAAGCCTGGGTTTATTCTAGGATCAATGACAGGTCTTAGCAGGTATGAGGAGGATGTGACGTGCTCTTAGTCGTGATTTTCTTTTTCTTTTTTTTAAATATATTTTTATTGATTTCAGGGAGGAAGGGAGAGGGACAGAGAGATAGAAACATCAATGATGAAAGTCATTGATCAGCTGCCTCCTGCACGCCCCACACTGGGGATAGAGGTCGAAACCTGAGCTGACCGGAATCAAACAGTGACCTCCTGGTTCATAGGTTGATGCTCAACCACTAAGCCATGCCAGCGGTGCATTTATGTTTTTCAAAGATCCTTCTAGATGCTCCCTGGAGAAGGGCTAGCAGGAATGGAAGGACTTAGAAGCCTGTTGCAATCATGGCAGAGATGACAGTGGCTAATGTGGCACATGCCAGAAAGAGGAATCGAGGACATTCCCTGGCATGTGGCTTATATCTGGCTTTCATCTTAAGCAGTGACTGAGTGAGTTTACTTGTAAGGAAGTTCGAGTTTAGTTCCTCCTTTTATAAAATCACTAGCACTCTTCTCAGAAGAAGCTCTGTCTTTGAGGTCACTGCCTCCTCTCTGTCCCTATCTTCCCCTCACTCTTGCTGGTGGGAATAGACTGCCCCGGGGTCACTGAGTTTCCCAGCCCCAAGTTTCTCCAAGACCCTAGTTAGGACCCTGCTTCTGACGCGCCTCACAGAGGCCTCTGGTCCCTGTGCCTTCCTGGCAGGGAACCAGCACGTGGCTAGGCCGGGAACATGGTGCTCACAGAGGGAGTGATTAAAGGACTTAATTCTCTAAGTAAATTCCACCTTTTGGCATCCCAGTGGATAATTTTAACTTACTGCTTTCTTAAATTTCATCAAATACCTCTTAAGAGTGCAGAAATCTGAACGTGGGCGGCTAGACCTGTTTGCCAAGATGTGAGGAGTAAACACTGACAGCCTCAGGGGTTTTGAGCCCTGAGCTTTTTTATTGGTTTTCATAAGGAGGTTTAAGGTGCAAGAGAAAGTACACAGGAGATGGAAACAGGTCAAGAAGGATTAACGTGATGAAGCTGCCCATGGGAAAGATCAAAGGTTTCGTCCAACTAAGAAAGTGGGAAACGTTGGTTTTCCCTGGTAGCTGTCAAACTGGGCGAGGCAACAGCATCTGAGTTCCTGTGACTCTTATGACCTGTCAGGGCCATGCCCCCAGAGTCCCCGCCCTGGGGCACTGGGTGAGCTCTGGCCTGGGGCTCGGAGACCCTGGGTTTGTGTCCAAGCTCTGCCCCAAATTCTTATGGGGATTTTCAGGAAGCCACCACCTCTGAACCTGTAAGAAAGTACAATGGCACTTACCTAGCTACCTCCCAGGGCTACTCAGTGATAACGAATTTGCTAATGTGCATGAATTTGCATGTGAATTGTAAAGCTCTTTATAAACAAAGACATTATTCATATTGTTATTTATTTTCACCACTAAGAACTAAATATTCCAGTAACCTCTTTGGCATAATAAAACAGGCACAGAGCAACCACTGTTTTATTACTCTTTTTTTGTGCTCACGGAGACCTGCCCAGACTCCCCAATGATAAATTAGATAAACCCAGGATAGAAAATGAACTGGGGGTTGCCCTGAACCCCCCAGGTTGGGGTAACAATAGCAGCTGGAACAATGAGCTCTTGGACAGACAAGCGCAGAGGTTCTATGGGATAGCTCTCCTCCTCCCACCCACCCACCCGAGACTCGGGCACACAGATTCACACGGCTGTGTCCTCTGCTCCATCCCCTCTCCAGCAGGTCCCTTGGCTCTCCCTCTGCTCCTTGCTTCTCCAGAAAACACTTTCTAAACTTGCCTTAAGGTTGTTGCCTCTTTTCAATCCCTGCCTAGTTTGAATGACAGCTCTCCTGACATGTTTCTACTTTGCCAACATTCTCTGAGCTGGAACCTACCTCACAGCCCAAATGCAGGTCCTTGTGTTGTGGCCTCAAACTCTGGCTCTGTCAGCTTCCAATCCAGACCCCCTACTGGATATGTCCCCCAGCCCTGAGGTTGTCAAGGCCTCTCAGGACTATGAGAGAGCCTCTATCTCACTTATACACCTATCAGAGTGGCTACAGTAAGAACAGTGACACCACCAAATGCAGGCAGGGACACAGAGAAACCACATCTGGGTACACCACTCTACATGGGTGATAAAGTGACATCAAACTACCCACACACATACCAGGGTCAGCATCCTGGCTCTGGCTTAGTGTTGACTGACTTATGGGAGTTTAACCACTTGGGGGCGCAGGGAGAGAAACCCGAAGCTGAATGGTTCCTCTAACAGGGGTCCTCAAACTCTTTAAACAGGGGGCCAGTTCACTGTCCCTCAGACAGTTGGAGGGCCGGACTATAGTTTAAAAAAAACAACTATGAACAAATTCCTATGCGCACTGCGGGCCTGGGACGAGTTGGCTGCTAAGCAGGACAGGCAGCGGCACCGGCGGGCCGGATAAATGTCCTTGGCGGGCCGCATGTGGCCCGCGGGCTGTAGTTTGAGGACCCCTGCCAGCTGTACTCTCTGCTGCGCTGAGTGTCCTGGGCCGAATAATGCCCCCAAGATGTCACCTCCTGGTCCTGGAACCTGTCAGTGTGACCTGATCCAGCACAAGGGACTCTGCAGAAGGGATTCTGTTAAGGATGTTGGGGCTGGGGGGGAGGGGGGGGCAGGTGGCCCTGGATTATCCAGTTGGCCCTAAATCAGTCAGTCTGAGGGGGCCTTAGGAGAGGGAGTGGAAGAGACTGAGTCAGAGAGCTGGGAGGCTCTCGCAGTGTCTTGTCCTCATGCCTGGTGCTGGGTTTGGGATCGTGCTGGCGTTTTCACAGGCAAGGGCACACTGTTGCCCAGGTTTTGGTTTTACACTGCTTTGTGGTCAGGTTGATAAAGACGATTTGAATGCATCCCATAATGTCACACTGCATTCATCTGGCCCCCATCCTGACCCACTGAGCCGGCTGGATCCTGATTCTGCAATCTGGCCTTCCTGCCTCCTCCTGCCTTTAGGTCTAAGACACGAGCTGCATGTGTCATCCAGGATGCTGACAAGGGGGTGCCCAAGTGGGGCATGCACTGGGCACTTGGCAGGCTGTCCATTGGGCACAGGCACAGGCAGTACCAGAGCACTTCATTGCGGCTCCTTCCCTCCCCCCACGGGCTATCACTCAGTGCTAAGCCCAACAACCTAATCACTTATTTAGACATCTCCCTAGGCTCAAGTCACACTCACTGATCTGGAGTTTATGGAATTCTGTCTCCCTCCCTTTGCTCAGATGACTCTTCTACAGGCTTTTCTGTAATCGCTCATGGACTGGCAGCCACAGTGGGCAACGCTGCAGGGCAGCTTTGGGACACAGTTGAGTCAGGACTCCTGACTCTCCCCAGGAGGAACCCATTGTCCAGTATTGTGCACATTGTTGCAAATCTGGGGACATCAGTCTCTTATTCATCATCTCCCAGTGAGCAAATGGTACATCGGTATCCTTGGCTCCTGGCACAGATCTGCTCCATTTAGAAACTTCTGAGTGTAAGGCCCATCCATGTCCTCCCAGAAGACCCCAAATGGGATTTTGTGGTTGTATTTGATCTCAAGCTGACAATGCCACTTTTTTTCTTGGAACATTTATCATGTCTCATGAGGCAATGATTTAAGACCATCCATCACTCTCACCTCAGAGCCAGAACAGAAGCTGCAATACTGGAGGGCTCTGGATGTGAACAATTCCATTCAAACTGGAGATTTCCTCACTGTGGACATGGTACTAAGCACACACACCTGTCATTTTCTGCCTTGGGTCCATCTATTCTTTTATTATTATTATGTTTCATCCTGGTTTCTCCAGGTGAGCCAGAGTTAACTGCATTGTTGGAAAAGAACAAATTTCCTGAAGCAGCCCCAAACCCTCTAGCTGCACAAGGAGAGAACAGCAACCCTTCATCCCCAGGATTACCCGGCAGCAGACAGCCCAGGGCACCATAAATCTGAAACACCATCTGTCTGGGGAGGGAGAGGGGAGGCCTGTAAATGCTAAGGCCATGAATGGGAGCAATTTCCAGAGCAAGTTTCCTCCTGTCGTGCAAGGTTAACATTTGTTCAGCCTTCACTGTTTGCCAACTCAGATCTGTCACCTCAAGGAGCCTCCCAGACCTGGAAGCTTCTCCACTTCTTAGTGATGCAAACGTGGACACCTGCAGTGCCTGGGTCTGGTTGTAATCTCATTGGGGTGACTCCTCTGAACTGCCTTGTTCAGATGACCAGCCCTTGTCAAAACTGTCCTCCTGCCTCTGGGGAGGATGAAGGGTTGTGGGGGTCTCTGCTGCTGAGCTGAAAGGCGGAGATCCTGACTATTTTTGAAGCTGCAAGGCTATAGGGAGGTGCCTTGGTCTGTCCAGTCTCACCTTCCTCCCTCTGGGTTGGGAGGGCTCAGGTATGAAGGGAACACGCAGGTGAGTCCATAGGTGGTGCCACACAGGAAGCCTGTGGCTCCACTTTCTCCCCTTCCTTGGCAGACTGACCAGGTGTGTGATGAATAGGGAACGGATTTTTTGTGTGTATTTCTGTTTATGGTCGGGACAAGAGAAGCTTAAGAAGCCAAAGAGAAATTACAGTCCTGGTCAAGGAGACCAAGTCAGCGGAGAAGGACTGCTGCTGCCCGCTGCCTGCCCTGAAAATGATGCGGGAGCACCACTGGGTGCCGGCAGAGGATGCGCCTGTGCCTTCGATCCCCCCAGGCCTGCCTGGCCCGAGCAGTGGGGTCCATTCTCTCCTTTGTACATCATTATATATTGTCCTCCTTCTAAACCCCTCTACCGAACCCCAGAGCAGCCCTCTGTGCCGGAGTTTACGGTCCACGTGAGAAAATGATAAACCAGAAGGACCCTCTCTCCAGGGGGTGCATGCAGAGTGCACCAGGTCTCCCAGGGGTCCCCTCGGATACCCCCAGAGCCTCTCCAAGGTGAGCCTCGCTGCGAGCCCTGCACCCTGGGAGAGGTCGCTGGGCGCGGGTGGGGAGCTGACCTGTGCAGCGGCGCAGAGCGGGCACACCAGCCTCATAGACACCAGATGCCAACATCAGGCACCAAACACCAGAGCGGGAGGTAAAGGGGCCGAGCACCATCTGTGACCCGCCCCTTCGGCCTGTCCAGGCTCCGCCCCTTCCTCCCCCAGCCTCGCCTTCTCTGCGCAGACCCCGCCTCCCCTGCGCAGACCCCGCCGGCTCCGCCCCTTTCCCTGGGCAGCCCGCCCTCTCCCCGGACCCCTTCTGACTGCGCAGCGCGCGCGCCTAGGTTTACTACACGTGGGAGCTCAGCACACCTCCTGCAATGCCGCGCGCGCCCCGGTGCCGCGCCGTACGCGCCTTGCTGCAGGGCCGCTACCGGGAGGTGCTGCCGCTGGACACCTTCGTGCGGCGCCTGGGTCCCCAGGGCCGGTGCCTCGTGCAGCCGGGGGACCCGATGGCCTTTCGCGCCCTGGTGGCCCAGTGCCTGGTGTGTGTGCCCTGGGACGCGCAGCCACCCCCGGTCGCCCCGGACTTCCGTCAGGTGGGCTTCCCGGGGACTCTGGTCGGGCCTGCGGGGTGGGGTGAGGGCCGGACGCCGTCGCCCTAATGTTCCCGGGCACCTCCGTGCCCTGCGACTCGAGACCCCTCTCCCGCAGGTGTCCTGCCTGAAGGAGCTGGTGGCCAGGGTCGTGCAGCGGCTCTGCGAGCGCAGCGCGAGGAACGTGCTGGCCTTCGGCTTCGCGCTGCTGGACGGGGCCCGCGGCGGCCCGCCCATGGCCTTCACGACCAACGTGCGCAGCTACCTGCCCAACACTGTGACTGAGACGCTGCGCGGCAGTGGTGCCTGGGGACTGCTGCTGCGCCGCGTGGGTGACGACGTGCTCACACACCTGCTGGCACGCTGCGCGCTTTACCTGCTAGTGCCTCCCAACTGTGCCTACCAGGTGTGCGGGCCACCACTCTACGACCTCTGCACCACAAGACACGCGGGCGGGAGCCTGACGGGCCTCGTACCCACGCGCCAGGCCTGGAATGGCGGAGGTGGCGGGGAGGCCGGGGTACCCTCCGGCTGCCGAACGAGGCGACGGCGGAGCAGCGCAGGGGGAAGTCCGCCTCAGGCCAAGAGGCCCAGGCATGGCCCGATCCCAGAGCCATGCCGGGGCCCAGGTGCCAGCGACCGCCGCGTGTTGACACCTACCAGAGCCACCACGGAAGCCTCGCCTGGGGAGGGCGAGCCGCGCAGGCCCCGGCGCCCCTTACCACTGCTGGGCCGCGAGCGGGAGGCCGGCTGCCCTTTCTCTCGGCCCTCACGTCCCCAGGCCGCTCCTGGTCCCCGAGTGGTCGCTGAGACCAAGCAGTTTCTCTACTGCTCAGGTGGTAAGGAACGGCTGCGCTCCTCCTTCCTGCTCAACTCTCTGCAGCCCAGCCTGACGGGGGCCCGGAGACTAGTGGAAACCATCTTTCTGGACTGGAAGCCCCTGCAGCGGGGGGCTCCCCGCAGGACGCGCCGCCTTCCCACGCGTTACTGGCAGATGAGGCCCTTGTTCCAGGAGCTGCTTGGGAACCATGCGCGGTGCCCCTACGGCGCGCTGCTCAGGGAGCACTGCCCGCTGCGAGACTCAGCCACTCCGGCCACCCCAGCAGCGGTGGAGGAGGCGGCGGCAGTGGGGTCCAGCAACCAGGGGTGCAGTGGAGTGGGCATCAGCGCCCCGGAGGAGGACACTGGCCCGCCGCGCTTGGTCCAGCTGCTCCGCCAGCACAGCAGTCCTAAGCACGTGTACAGGTTGCTGCGGGCCTGTCTTCGCAGGCTGGTGCCCGCACGCCTCTGGGGCTCCAGGCACAACGAGCGCCGATTCTTGAAGAACGTGAAGAAATTCATCTCTCTGGGGAAGTTCGCCAAGCTCTTGAGTCAGGAGCTGACCTGGAAAATGAAAGTGCAGGACTGCGCCTGGCTGTGCCAAAGCCCAGGTGAGGAGGTGGGTGCCAGGGACCTGCAAGCCCAGGCCCCATAACCGGCAATACAGTAGGCCCCCTCCTTCCCTTATCTCCCCCTCCCCCTCCCCCCCCGCCCCCCGCCTTGCTTCTTGCTGCTGCAGAATGGCTCTATCTGGTTTCTCTGCCTCTGATCCGCTCTCCCACCCAGTTTGCATCAACCTACAAGACTTTTCACGGACGCTGGCAGGTTCTGGGTGCTGGCAATGGGCAGTAAGCACATGGAGCATGTGGAGTAGGGCTATGGCAACAGGATGGAAGCATTCAGAAGCTCTCCTGAGTGTCCCAAACGTTAATTCATAATCCCCTTTTTGACATCCATGTTTATCACCATGAAATAGTGCCCCGCTGAAACAGGCTGGGAATAGAATCCTATATATATATATATATATATATATATATATATATATATATATATATATATATTTTATTGATTTCAGAGAGGAAGGGAGAGGGAGAGAGAGATAGAAATGTCAATGATGAGAGACAATCATTGATTGGCTGTCTCCTACACACCCCTTACTGGGGATCAAGCCCGCAACCCAGGCATATGCCCTTGACCAGGATCAAACCAGCCACCCTTCAGTCTGCAGGCCGACGCTCTATCCACTGAGCCAAGCCGGCTAGGGCTAGAATCCACTTTTGCTGGGGGAATAGAGATAAAGCTTTGGCTTCCCAGATGCATCTGGTCAGCCAATACACAGATCCCAATTTAAGTTTCACTTGTGCAGCTGCTATGCCAGGGCAAGGCAGCTGGATGGGTGAAAATACTGTGTCCTGCACAAGGACCCTCTCCATCTTTAGGAAGGAAAGGGTCACCAGGGAGCAGCAAGATGTTCCTCCTATGTCAGGGAAGTGGATGGTTGCAATGGGCACTTCAGGAAGTTTTCTGCCAACCTGGCCTGGCTCTCCCCCCAGCACTTTGGTTTTCTGGGCTTGATGATGAGGTCGCTCTGGTCCAGCCACCACTCAGCCCCCTTTTGGCCAGTGTCCTCTTCGTCTGCGCACCAGTGCCAGGTGGTGGGACCAGCCACCCTCCCTGCCCCCCCGACAGAGTAGAAGCAGTGAGAACAGACCCAAGTTTTGCTATACTTGATCTCCCCCAACTCCCAAGACATTTAGGACTTTAGAAGAAAGATGGTTCAGAGCCCTCTGTTACAGCCAGGCTAGCCCACCCAGATGCATGTTACAGCTTTCTGGGGTGGGGGGCCTTAAAAATGCCCATCTCCATCCCCAAAGATCCCAATTGCAGTGGTGTCCTACAGGGAGGCAGAGGGGTACACCGTCTCAGAGTCCTAAGAGACCCCAGGGCCAGGTGATTCAGACAGCAAGGTGACCCTCCAGCAACTTATTTTTTTGTTTTGTTTTTATTTTAATTATGGAAAGATACCACACAACATGAGACCTACCTCTTAACCACTGTTTGCATGTACAGGACAACAGTGCTGAGTGTAAGCAGGGCTGCACAGCAGATCTCTAGAACTTGTTCATACTGCGTGACTCGTACACCCACAGACCACCTGGAGCAGTGTGGGTGACCCTCAGGTGCATCAGACTCAGTTGAGTTAGCTGTCATACGCTCACTGTATTTGGGGCTTCAGCTTGCCTTGTGAAAGGAGAGTCTGACTTCTGTGACTCTGTTCCCCAACTTCCAATGAGGCCTTGCTCCACCATGGTGTTTTCCCAGGCAGCTGGGACCTCTGTGGCATCCTTGCTCACTCAAGCTGTACCCTAGGCATTTGTTTCTTTCTGTGGCTGGGCCATGCCAGCTGCTCACTGGCTGAATAAATGATGCATGGACAGCGTTGGCCTCTGAGCCACCTCTCCAATCATGGCTGTCCATGGTCACCTCTTCCACCCTCTCCTGCTGGGACACCCCTTCCTCTGTGCTGGCCTTCTGCCCTGCCAGGCGCTCTGTTCACAGCATCCAGCTCCTTTGCTTCTGTCTAGCCAACCTTGACCATTGTCCCTCCTGCCATGCTGTCTTTTGACTCCCATCGACTGCCTGGTCCCCAGCCTTGGAGGCCAGACTGCCAGCTGACCGCACCTGCTGCATTGTTTAGAGACATCGCAAGACAGGTTCCTGATGGAAACTCAGGAGCTGCCATGGCTCCTTGCTTACTCACTGTCCCTAGGCTGTCTTATCCTTGGGCTGGTGGCAACCCCTGCCCCTAACCTGGGCATACACTGCTGCTGGCTTAGGTTGTGCTCTGCCTCCAACTCACATCCGACCACACCATCACTTTTCCTGAACTGCCATCCAAGTGTGTCCCTCCTGTAGAGGCCACCTTTACCTTCAGGGCAGAGTCTGAGTGGGGCCTTTACCGGACCTTTGTTTTGAATTCTGTTAGTTCTTCCAATGGTTGTATCCTTCCTCTGCTCCCGTCCTCTGACCTCTCAGGTGGATGTCTGGCGGTGCCTTTCCTTTTGGTCCTGCTCAGCTGCCCCTGTGTTCTGATGTGTTGCTCACATTTTTATATCAACTGCATTTAAGTATTTTGTAGTTTTTGTCATTTCTCCTTTGATCAGTGAGTTCTTTAGACATGTATTTTGGATTTTTTCAAATGAGTGGATATGTTATCTTTTTTGTTACTGATTTCCGATTCAGGTGTGTAGTGGTCTGAGTGACCTGAGCTATTTGAAACGTGCTTTGTAATCCCATCGACAGTCTTCACCAGTGTTCCTTGTGTCCTGGAGGGCTGCTTGGTGGCTGTGTTCACTGTGTCGGGCTTGTTATGTGCTATGGGAAACTGTGTCCTTCCCGGGGCCCAGTGCTGAGTGGCGCTTGTTTCATTGGGCGGTTTGTCCAGCTCCTCGTGTTCTGACAGTGTTTGCGTGGTTTTATTAGGCACAGCACGTTTGAGAAGTTTTATCTTCCTGATGTATGTCTACTAATTCTTTTTACCTTAAAGTCTGTCAGAACAGCTTAGAGAACGTCTGCACTGGCTTCTTTTTGGTTAGTGTTTATCTCATATCTTTTGTCATTCTTTGATTTTTATTTTCAACCTTTTTATATCTCCATAATTTAGATGTGTCTTCGCCTATGACTGACATTTTAAGTTTATTTTGATCCAGTGTGAGTCTTTGCCACATTCCTATAGAATCTGATTTGTTTTCATTTCTCTATAATTATAGTTGTGCCTACATGTTTTTCTTTGTCATTTGCCTGCCTTTCCCATGCCCTTACTCCTCATTCTGGTTTTGCCTCCCACTAGCTAGAAATTATACTCAACATTCTCTTTCCTCAGTGGTTTCCCTTCTGAGCAACATAAGGGCCTTAGCATATTTTAATCTGGTCCCACCCTAACCTGTGTGCTGTTTCCCCACTGGCCTGGTTATGTCCCAGATTAGACACTGTTACTGTTTCCCACGGTTACTGTGCATTCAGCTTTGTCCCCACCCTGTTGTTCCCCATCCTATCTTCTGCCCACACCTGCCTCTGGGTCCCTGTTCTTCTCCTTCACATGTTTCCATATGTGCCGTGGCCCTTGTGGCAGCCGGGTGACACCGTGGACCTCTTCCCACGATGTTTCACAGAATAAAATGCAGAGGACCACAGAGGAGGACAGCAGCCCTGGTGCGTGTTTGGAGTCCCACAGCACGTGGCATCCCTTAGCTGGGTGTGACTGCCACCACTCACCTGTTGTCCAGCCTGGAGAACTCCAGGCATTTCTGGATCTTGCTGCTCAGTGAGGATCCCTCAAGTCATACACACCAACACGTGACTGTGCATCCATGATGGGCCATGCAGGTGGGGTGAGCATGTGCCTCTCATTCCAGGGGGTCGCCATGTTCCAGCCACGGAACACCGTCTGAGAGAAGCGGTCCTGGCCAAGTTCCTGTGCTGGTTGATGGGCACATACGTGGTTGAGCTGCTAAAGTCGTTTTTTTATGTCACGGAGACCACGTTTCAGAAGAACCAGCTCTTCTTTTTCCGGAAGAGCGTCTGGAGCCAATTGCAAAGCATTGGGATCAGGTATCACAGTCAGAGCACCGTGTGACCCGTTTTTCCCCATCTGCAGACACAGCCCTGGCTCCTGCTCCGGGTTCCCTGTGCCCCCACCTCGGGGCCCCCACCCAGCCACTCCAGGGGCTGTCCTGGCCCACAGGGGTCTTTGCTGGCATGGACTCCTGGAGCGCCTCTTTCCTTGTCTGCAGCTAGGTAATCTGTAGGGTCTCGAAAGCAGGAACAATGGTGCAAGCAAACCACTTATCCTGGGCGTGTGGTCAGATTCTATTTTAATTTGCACAGAATAAGTGGGACTTGTGTCACAAGATAAACCTGCCTGCTTGACAACTCACTGTGGGAAGTGTCTGGAGTCAGAGGTGTCTGCTGTCAGGCAGGACCCTGAGATGGAAACTTCCAGAAGGTCGACTCACCTCTGAGTGGATTTGTCTTAGCTGCTCAGTGGCTGCTTCGGGTACATTTGCAGGACTGTGACAGATGTGGGCTGTATTGGAATCCATCAGGGTTAGGGGTGTGACGGCCCAACACACAAGCTTTCCTTCTCTCTGCGACCAGCCTGGCCGAGGGCTTGGCAAGGACCAGATCAGGGCTCCCGGGCTCCAAGCACACTTGGGTCAAACCCAAGCCTGAACCACACATCTCTGAAGGGAGGCAGCAACTCCTGAACCAGGGCCCAGTCCCAGTCCTCCTGCACCTGGGAGAGGGTCTGGAAGCCCTTATCGTGGGTCTGAGGAGATGCACAGTGCATCCTGTTTAATAATTTAAAAGTTCATGACATATGATCCCAAGTGGTCTCTTTCCCTCACTGTGGGGACCATCAACTTGCCTGTTGGGCATTCAAGTGCCTCCAACCTCCCTTCACTACCAGAGCCACAGCTCAGGGAGCATTCTTAACCTCTGCCTCTCCCTGGAGGAGGTTTCAGGGGAAAGACCAGCAGGGAGTTGGGGGTCCCTAGAGAGTCATTTCTGACCCTTGTGAGGTTGTACCAAGTAGCCCCCCCCCCACATTCCTTGTGGCAAAACATGGGGCCTGTTTCCCAGGGGTCCCGTTCCATCCCAGCCGTACTAGCCAGGACTCTGTAGCAGAGGGAACGGGCATCCTGGGGCCCCTGGCACAGAGGGCACTCCAGCAGTGTCTGGTCATTGTGTCAGTGCAGCCTCCTGGACACGGGCACCTCTGTAGGTCGACCACCTGGGTTCTTGTGTGGCTGCCGAGCCACATCTCATGAGGTTCTGTTTCAGACAACACTTCGATAGGGTGCAGCTTCGAGAACTGTCGGTAGCCGAGGTCAAGCGACACCAGGAAGCCAGGCCTGCTCTACTGATGTCCAGACTCCGCTTCCTCCCCAAGCCCAGCGGGCTGCGGCCAATCGTGAACATGGACTACGTCGTGGGAGCCAGAACGTTCCATGGGGACAAGAAGGTCACCACCTTTGTTTCATTTTTTTAAGCAAACAGCATTAAGCCCCAGGCCTGGTGTCCCGGTGACAGGCCGGAGGGCCCCGGGGTGCCATGGGTGGGCCGTGCTCTTGGGTCCGAGGAGGAGCTCCTAGGCAGGCCAGTCCTAGAAGCTGCTGCACAGGCTCCGAGACCCCACAAGGTTCTCATGATGTGGACCCGTGACACGTGGGACTGACCCAGTGCCCGTGGTCCTGCCGTGGCACTGGGGATGCACGCTCTCCAAGATGCAGGGACGTAAGGAACTGGGCCATTTAGCCTTCGGGTTCCTGGACCCTGTAGGACCCCACCCTGTGGTTAGCATCCCCTTCCACCTATGGCATCTCTGTCACCAGCAGTTCTGACCCCTTCCAAGTGCCTTCCTATAGCATTTGGGGCTGATTTTGTTGTTATTGGTGTCTCCCCCTCCCCCAAAAGGAAGTGAAGCTGTTGCTGTGGATTAGGGATCTGGTTTGGTCTGTGAGTGCAGATGATGAACTCCTCGTCTGGGCTGGGGGAGGGGGCGAGGTGGGAGAGATGGTCCTGTGTGTCGCTACTTGTTTTTTTATACCATGTTTCTGGGAATTCCAGGGGGCGTCCCTGGGATGCCCTGGAGTCTGGAGTGGGCGTGGGTGGGTTGTCTATCTGGCCCTTCCACCTGAGGAAGCTGGGTGGGCAGGGGGATGCAGAAGCAGAGCCGCCCTCATCACTGGGCCCAGAGGTGGGATGGGGCCATCGGGCGCCAGATCCCCTTGGCTGGGGGCCTCCTGTGACCATGCCGCCATCCTGGACTGGCCCTGCAGGTGCAGCATCTCACCTCCAAAGTCAAGACGCTGTTCAGCGTGCTGAACTATGAGCGAGAGCAGCGCCCTGGCCTCCTGGGCGCCTCTGTGCTGGGCATGGACGACATCTATAGGGCCTGGCGTGCCTTCGTGCTGCGCATGCGGGCCCAGGACCCAGTGCCTCAGCTGTACTTTGTCAAGGTGGGTGTCCCCTCCCCACATGACCCCACTCAGCACCCTCAGGCTCATCCACTGGGTGACTCCGCATCATGGGCCCTGGCCAGAGCCTGCAGTGTGGCTGGCTTTTTCAGGGCCTGTGTCTGCCAGTGTGAGGTCCCTGTGGTGGAGCTGCAGCCTTGGGAGAGGGAGGGCAGGTGACCTAGGAGAGAAGATGCTCCATTTGGGAACATCTGACTCCTGGGGGCAGAAGCTTTGAGCTTTCCTTGCTGGCATGGACTCTGCAGTTCTGCACTCCAACTCCACACTGGCCCCTGCTATTGGGGAGAATATGACACTGCACCTGGCTCAACTCACAAAGCTTGGGTGCCCTAGCACCCCGATCATCTGCCAGGGACCTGTTGCTCATCAGCCTGCACTCAGAAAGGGACACAGGCCCACCCTGGAGTGTCACAGTCTGGGGTGTGGAGAGAGGGACACAGACCCACCCTGGGGTGTCACAGTCGGGGATGTGGAGAGAGGGACACAGACCCACCCTGGGTATCACAGTCTGGGGTGTGGAGAGAGGGACTCAGAGCCACCCTGGGGTGCTCAGTCTGGTGGATGTGGGGATGTCTCAGCAAGAGCTCCACAGTGGGTGGGTGTGTGTGGCTGGGATGGGGCTCTGGGAAGGGTGTTCAGGGGCTCCCGGGTCCTATGTGTCCTATCACCCCAGAGTTTTCTAAGACAGGTTGGGGCCCCGGCTTGGCAGAGCAGAACAGGTGGGACCCAGGACACGGGGGGCCAAGGTGAGTGTGAGCAGCCTATAAACGCACCTCTGTCCGTGCAGGTGGACGTGATGGGTGCGTACGACGCCCTCCCTCAGGACAGGCTGGTGGAGGTGATAGCCAATGTGATCAAGCCCCAAGAGCACACATACTGCCTGCGTCAGTATGCCGTGGTCCAGAGAACTGCCCACGGACGCGTCCGGAAGTCCTTCAAAAGACACGTAAGACCTGTAGGTGTGTGCCATGAGGAGGTGTGTCCATGACATGGATGTCGGCCCCTGTGGTCCATCCCTCCCCCATGGGCCCTGAGCCCCACTTGCTGAGCTCCCATGCTGGGAGATGCCTCCATCCTTGTCATCCTCATGCTCTTGTTCATGACACAGTCTTCTCTTCAAGCCACTCCTGCCTGCTGTGCCTTCACAGGGCCCCAGGTTTGTGCGAGAAGGTGGCAGCACAGCCAGTCCCCGTGGCTGCCCCCCGGGAGTCCAGGCCATGCCTGTGGCTACTCAGTGGGGCCAGGTGCTTCATGGCTGGCACTGTGCTGGCTCTGTGAGGAGAGGGCCAGAGGGCACCTCACCCAGGACACCTGGGCCTTGCTCACCGTTCTGCCTTCCAGGTGGGTCCGAGGGTGCCCCTCCCTGCAGCGGCCAGCGGCCTGAGGCCTCAGTGGTGCAGGGAAAGGACAACTGGAGTTCAGGTTGCACATGAGGCCCAGTTGGCATATGGGAATTTCTGAGCAATTGTCATGAGCATGTTGGAGTGTGAGGGCACCCAACCTCCTAAACCTGTGTCGTGGGGAAGGCAGGAGCGTGCAGAAAGAGTTCCCCCAGAAATTCTTGGGAAAGGCATACCTAAGAACCCCTGGGCAAGTCCGCTGAGTGTGGGTTGCAGATCCAGAGTGGACAACACAGTGAGATTGTACATTGGTGGACAGAGGGTGCCACCACCTGCATCAAAGGATAGAAAGTCACCAGCAGCCATGAGGCTCCCCCTTTCTCCCCAGGTGCCTGCTGCTCTGACCTCCCTCATGCAGACTCTCCTGCCTGTCTCAGATTCCGTGAATGTGAATCAGACGGATCGCCCTTCCTGTCTGGTTCCCATTGCTCCCCAGAGAATCTGAGAAGCAGCTGGGGCCCTGGGAGCAGCTGCCATTCACCTCGCCCGGGGCGTGTTCCTGTGCCCACACTGCTCTCCGCTGCTGGTGGGCCTTTGCTAGTTCCGGGTTGGGAGGTTTGAACACTACTGAGAGCATTACTGCAATGTGTCATTTGGTGGATTCGGGTGGAGATGCCAGGCCACAGGCATGCTTTGTTTAGTCTTAGACGTCACCAAAGAGTGTTCCTGAGCGGCCTGTGTCACAGTGGCCATGAAGCACTGGGGCCACGGGCCAGGCCTGGGCTCTGGGGGGCAGCCATGGGGACACCAAAGTACAGGAGGGCCAGGCATGCTCATGCTCACACACTTGCAAGTGTCAGCACTTGGGGGGCGGGTAGCCCGGATTCCCTGAAGGGCAGGCACGGCGTCTTGTATGGTCTTGACTTGCATTCCCAATGACCTTTCTATCCACCCTTCACGTGGACATTTCTTGCGTGAATGCCTGTTCAAGTCCTCTCCTCATTCTCTGACAGGCTGTCTACCTTTGCTGTTGACTTACATGTGAAATTTGTATGTTCTGAGTACGAGTCCTCTGTCAGGTGTCTGCCTTGGTTTGTCTCACCGTTTTAGTTGCAAGGGAAGTCTTGATGACGAGAAATTTTTAATTTTAAAGAAGTCTTTATCCATCGTTTATGGCTGAAACTGTGTTCTATTTTAGAAACCTGCCCCTTCTTATACATGTGTTTTCCTTCAAGATGTTTATTGTTTCCACTTTCTCATTCAGGTGTTGGGTCCACTTTGAATTAATTTTTGTATATGGTATTTTTAAACTGCTCTGTTTCTGCTTAAATCCAAATTTCTCATGAACCTGCTTCCAGTTCACTAATCTTTTTCTGTCTCTAATCTTTGGTTAAACCCACTTACTGAATTCTTAAGTCCAGCGATCCTATTTTTCAGTTTTAGAAATCCCATGTGAATTTTCTCATACATTCCAAGTCTCTGGCAAAATTCCCCGTCTTCTCCCCTATTTTATTGACTCTGTCATCTTTACTGATTTTTAAATTCCCTAACTCAGCAGCCACCCTGCCCATAATGGGCTCTGAAGGATCATGCCTGTTTCTGCTGTTGCACTTGTGGTTTGGTCACACAGGCCTGTTCTTCGGCACGCCTCACTATTTTTTTCATGAGATGCCAAACTTTTAAGTTAAAAAATTTAAAACATGGGTTTTTACATAATGTTTTTCTTTGGGGAGGATAATATTTTCCTGAAAGTTGGAGTAGTGAATGACCTTAATCCTGCAAGGGTCGTCTTTACAGTGTGGGCTAGTCTTCTTCGTTTTGCTCCTTCCCTGGCTGTGGCCCTCTGCTTCTCACCTGAGAGCAGGGGTGCAGCCCTTGGTGGGCCCCGGCTCCTCTCAGCCCCCTCCGCCCCAGGTGGCTGCTAGGACCATACTCAGCTCCGGCTTCTGCCAGGTTTCCTGCAGTCTCCCCGGAGTGCCTGATGCTGGGGGTTGGTGAGGATTGGAGAAGAAATCACTCACTGTTTTGACTCATTTGTCTGCAGCCCCCTCCTCCCAGCACCTGACCCTCAATCCCAGTTGCTTTGATGGCCCTGAACCCTAAGTGTCTTCAGTCATAGACCCCCACTTTTTGCTTAAGCTCCACCTCATTGGATTAGACAGGCCTCAGATTGTGGGATGCACCCAGGACTGGGACTCTAAGTCCACCTGCTTCCTGACTCTCCAGCATCCCCAAGAAACTTCCTTCTGCATTCTACCAGCACAGCAGTCATGGGGGAGGTGACTGGAGGTGACGTCCTGTGATTTTGTAACACTCTCCTCTCCCCGCATCTCCGTCCTCCTTTTCCTGAAACACAAGCTGCATGGCGGGGCCTCCCTGGGTTGCTCCCAATCCCGACTTAGTCTTCCATGATGTGACTTCTGCTTGTCGATGTCCAGGCCAGGGCTCAGGAGGGAGGCACCCACCTGCCTCACACCTGTCCTCTTTGCCGGCAGGTGTCCACCTTCACGGACCTCCAGCCTTACATGAAACAGTTTGTGCAGCAGCTGCAGAAGACGAGCTCGCTGAGGGACGCTGTGGTCATCGAGCAGGTAGGTGTGGGCAGACGGCAAGGCCACCCTCAGCCAGCAGACACTTGCTGTGCCTTCAGCCGCATTTCTCTTTTTGCACCTCACTGAATTCTGTGTTACTGTCCAACTGCTTGAAGATTTTCTAGAGATGTCTTCTCCCTCAGTTTTGATCTTGAGGCCAGAAGAAAAACGTGCCCCTGTGCTATGGGAAGACGCATTAGATTTGACCCCTCAGGTGGGAAACCCAGGTTTCTTGTGCCTACGCAGGGACAGCTCCTGAGTTTGTGGCTTTCTGCAGAACCGCTTTCGGTTGAGTCGGTCCTCCAAGTATGGCTCTGAGCCCTCTGGATGGATGCCTTTCCTGTGGCCAAAGGGCCCCACCACGTGCCACAGAGTCAGTGTGTGGCACAAGCCGTCTGGGCCAGTGGCCCTGGGTCTGAGCCCAGCCAGAGCCACGATGACCCATGCTGTTCCTGCTCGTCCGCTACCGCCCACACTCCTCCTCCCTGTGTGTCTCTGGCTAGCGTGTCCTGCTCACCCACATGCGCCTCCCACTTGCTTTTCCAGAGCTGCTCCCTGAACGAGGCCAGCAGCGGCCTGTTTGATATCTTCCTGCGCCTGGTGTACAACCACATCATAAGGATCGGGGGCAAGTGAGTCAGGGCTACCTGCTGCACGTTGGTAGAGAGTCATGCCTCATGTGGACGGTCCATGGCAGGGCTTTGCGGGCGGGTGTGTGATCTGTGTTCTCTCTGTGTGTGGTGTATGCATGTTTATGTGCTCTGAGCAACCTGTCTGCACGTGTATGTGGTCTGCACGCATGTCTGTGATATGAACATGTGCTCCACCCTTCTGCCCATGTCTCCCCCCAGGTTTTACATCCAGTGTCAGGGGATCCCCCAGGGCTCCATCCTGTCCACCCTGCTGTGCAGCTTGTGCTACGGAGACATGGAGAGCAGGGTGTTCCCTGGACTTCAGCGGGATGGGTAACAGGTTCCTTGTCATTGGTGCTCTTGATTGCTTTCGCCCGCTCCCATGCTCTGGTGCAAACAGGGCTGCCCTTTCTTCACGGGGGGTTTCACAGGAGGTAGTGAGCAGGCCTCAGACGTAGGCTGTGAGTGGCTCCCAGTGCACCAGAGAACGAGGCGTTTCCAGAGGACCCGGCTGGTGGCTGTGCTGGCGTGATCGCGGGGCCCCTGCCCCCTGTCCCCAGCCAGTACCGAGTCTCACGGATTACTTTGTTCTCGTGCATGTGAACTCGTATTTAACGCCCTTCCTCGGACCTCTCTTCCTACCAGGGTGCTCCTGCGTTTAGTGGACGACTTCTTGCTGGTCACCCCTCACCTGACACAAGCGAAGGCCTTTCTCAGGTAAGGGTCTGCACACACGTGTGTCTCGGCAGGTGCTTCTGTGGCCTCATGCTGCTGACCTTGCTTGTATCAAAAGTAGTTCTCACCTTGTGCCCAAGCTTCCCACGGCGTCCCAGCCTCCCTGCTGAGGCATGTGTCACAGTTGTGCTGTTCTGAGACCCTGGACATACAGCATAGAAGCCTGGAGCTGAAAGCGTGGCACCAGGACACATGTATCCCCAGAGTGGACACAACTGGCCATTGCAGAGAGGACCTATGTCCTCCATGGGCCCTGCCTGCCATCCCATCTGGCCAGTCTCAGTTCTCAGCCTGGAGCCTGAGCTCTTTGCTCACCTGTCTTACCTGTGAACAGGGTCATGTGGCATCTACTTGGCCTTCAGGACTCAGCCTTGTGTTTCCCTCCCCTGCTGCCAACCTCTGCCCTCCTGGCAGCCACCCTGTTCTTTGATCGTTGGCACTGGTCATCCAGAGCCTTTGGAAACCAGCACCTGGAGGCCCACAGGGTCAGTGTGGCCTCCCTTCAGTGCCAGCCCTTGCTCCCCGCTGCCTCTTGGGGTTTTACGTAGCATCGAGCAAGTGCTTCTGAGACCCTGGGTGGTGTCCCTCTCCTTCCGGTGGCTGAAGTGGCCTGTCTGCTTCAGGACCCTGTCCAGGGGAGTGCCTGAGTACGGCTGCAAGGCGAACTTGCGAAAGACGGTAGTGAACTTCCCCCTGGAAGACGATGCCGTGGGCAGCACAGCCCCCCTGCAGCTGCCGGCCCACTGCCTGTTCCCCTGGTGTGGCTTGCTGCTGGACACGCGGACCCTGGAGGTGTTCTGTGACTACTCCAGGTAAGTGCGCCTAGTCAGGTGTACGTGGGCCAGTCTAGCCCCGTTCCTGCTCTGTGTGCAACATGTGGCTACGGTCCCGAAAGGTCAGAGGCCTAGGTGCTAGCTCCCCGTCCAGAGCAGGAGCACGTCATTCTTGTGTGGGTGAGGGTACCGGCCGGGTGAGCAGTTTTCTGGAGTATTTTTGGTAAAAGGAAATTGTATGGCAGACTTGGGGACCCCAGCATGTAGGGAAGCAGTATATATCTGAACCCAGAGATTTCAGGTCCTGCTGGACACCAGGCTCTTTGCAGAGAGGGCACGCACTTTAATGCCTGTCCACAGCCTCACTGGATGTCATGTGTTGCAGTTATGCCCAGACCTCAATCAGAGCAAGTCTCGCCTTCAGCCAGGGCTTCAAGCCTGGGAGGAGCATGCGTCGAAAGCTCTTTGCGGTGTTAAGGCTGAAATGTCACAGTTTGCTTCTGGATCTGCAGGTGAGCATGCCGCCAGCAGGTGAGCCACGCAGCCAGCTGACTTCAGAGCGCAGAAGACCTGCTGCTCAGTCTACCTGTGGGAGCTGTTTTATAGGTTCTGTTGTGTATTGTGTTTATAAGTGTGTGGATGTGCATGCACGTGTGAGTGTGAGCATGCATGTGTGTGAGTGAACGCATGGGTGTGCGTGCATATGGGTATATGTTTACATGTGTGCGTGCATGGGTGTGCATGTGTGATTATACATATGGGTGTACATACATGCATGTGAGTGTGCATAGATGCCCCTGTGTGTATTGAGGGTCCTTTTCCTTATCCCCCCTCTGGCTCCCATCTTCCTCAGCCCTGGAGCTCCTCCTTGCAGGGTATGGGACTCAGGCCTCAACGGGCTCAGGCTTTGGAGCCTCAGGGCCCAGGACGTCATCCCGGCAGGTCTGGGCGCTCATCTCCTTGTCCCTTTCTGCCTGGTTCCCTTATGCAGCTGCAGCAGAGTCCTGACTCTACCCCAGGGGGTGAGGGGCCACCAGTGAGGACACAATGGTCCTTTTTTTTTAACTCCATTTGAGCTGGTGATAAAGCAAAAAATAAAAATTTAAACTTCAGATGCATTTCCAACATTTCCTTTCCTTGTGGCTCCAGGTGAATGGCCTTCAGACGGTTTGCACAAACGTTTACAAGATATTCCTGCTGCAGGCCTACAGGTGGGCTCACTGGCTGCGCCACCACGGGGACGGGTGCATAGCCACGCGCTGCCTGGGTCCCGCTTTCCCGAGCCTGGGGCCAGCACCCACTCCCCGGCTCTCAGGCCTTCATGCTGAAGCCTTCCATTTATGAGAGCATTTTCAATGGCAGAGGCTGCCTCTTTGTGTGGTTCATAGAGGCTCTGCTTTGTTGGAGGTCCTGTTCCCTTCACCAGGTGGTGATGGGGGCTGCATGACCCTGTGGGTGTCCCTGTCTCCCAGTGCGGGGAGGGGAGGTCTGAGGAGGAGAGCTGCAGGGTGTGAGGAAGGCAGCCCACGCATGGTTGTGGGAGGCAGATGCCCTACTGGGAGGATCCCAGAGAGCAGAGGATCCAGGCGGTGCAAGTGACCATCTGTGGCCACAAACACTCCAGTGCCCCCCAGAGGGGGCTCTGGTGTGGACTCCCAATCAGCTCAGCCACCACTCCTGGCACACATCAGTGTGTGCTGAGGCCCAGCTGTGCTTCCAGAACATTCCCTGGTTTCGCGGCCACCTGCTGAGAACTGGGGCAGAACACATTCACTGGTTGTCCTGAGTCTTTGCTGGGAAACCAGTTCCACTGTCAGGTTGTGCTGGTCCCTCCGGAAGATGGACATTAACCTGGCTACCTGCCCGTCTGGCCTTAGGACAGGTGTTTGCTCATTGGTTTCCAGGGGAGACCTGCCACCAGGCAGCTCACGGGGAAAGCGTTCTGCCCAAAGTCAGGGCCAGTGGCTGTAAGCCGTGGGGGGGATGAGGGGTCTGCGTATCTCCCGAGTGCTGGGAAGCCAGGCATCTATGTTTTGAGCCCCTGAGTTCGTGTTAGCCAAGGCTGTGCCCATGTGAGACAAGGTCGTCTCGTAGGAACTGGATGGGGCTCTTGGAGGAAATGCCTGCTAAATGTCACCAAGCCCTCCTTCAGCCCCGGGGGCCTGTGCCCTGTGCTTTGGCCAGGAGGGCCATGTGTGCACTTCCGTTGTTCCCTTGGTGTCTGGGAGGCGTGGAGCCGCAGGCTCAGTCCAGGGACCCCAGCGGCCAGGCCGCCGCCTCCTGCTTTTCATTTGTTTCCTCCTTCACCTGCATCTTCTCCCATGCACTCCTGCTCCGTGTGCAAGCTGCCGTGACACCTCTGCAGATGTGCTCAGTATAAACAGGAACGTGCCCTCAGGCCATTCACAGCCAACTACAAGGTGGCTGTACACCCTCTCACTTCTCGGGGCACTCAGGGGTGAGGAACATCAGGTGATGCTTCCAAGTCAGTGGGAGGCTAGCCCCTGACCAGCCCCAGGTCCTTGGAGGCCACCTTGCCTGCTGAAGGTCTTGCTCTGGTGTTCAGCCCGGCCTCACCCTTGTGTCCCCGGTGGTAGACCCCCTTGCTCTGTGGGGCCCTGGCCTCAGACACCTGCCTGCCGGGAATGTTGTAGTGAACTGGGTACAGAGCAGGCACCTGGGGCAGCTCCATGCTCCTCATTCAGGGAGGGGCAGTCCCAAAGCAACAGTGGGTGCTGAGCTGCCTTCTCCTCCACTGCGTGAGAGTTAGCTACTTCCCAATGTGGAAGGTTAGGCATGCGGGCCTGCCCGTGCCCTCCCCGGCAGGAGGGGGTACATAAAGCTGGACGTGATGGCCATAGCAGCCAGGGCTGCGGCATTGAGCCCAGGGAATGTCCCTGGCATGCAGAGCAGGACACTCACTGGGCACTGTCTGAGGACCTGCCACACTCAGTCTTTTCAGACAAGCGTGGGCTTCAGGTTGGAGCCTTTGGCAGATGTGATATCCTCTAGTGGAGGCCTCTCCCCACCCTGCATTGAGCACCACCCCTCTTTTGGGAGAGGGTCCTCCAACTGCAGAATACGGTCCCCTTCCAGGGCAGGGGTGTGGCCCCACCCAGTTCCCAGGCCTGGCTTCCCTCTCCCAGGAGTGGGAAAGCCTCCACCTCAGTAGGGTGAGCGTAAGGGAGTGGTCAGATTGCTGGCTGATGGACACACATGCACGTTGTTTGGCAGGGGCCCAGGGAATTGGCCATGTGCACACCGGCCCCAGTAGACATACACACCTGCTCATGCACATGTTGCAGCCACGGGACTTTCCTCTGAGAAACCTGACCTTCCTCAGGTTCCACGCCTGTGTGCTCCAGCTCCCGTTTAGCCAGCTCGTTCGGAAGAACCCCTCATTTTTCCTCCGCGTCATCTCTGACACCGCGTCACGCTGCCACACCCTTCTGAAAGCCAAGAATTCAGGTGGGTGCAAGTGACCCAGGGCTGGGGTGGCTTGTGGTGCTGGCAAATGCCAGGTGCTCACCGCACGATTCCAGCACGGAGCTGCCTGTGCTCCATGGGCGCCTGTGGCTGGCACAGCTCCGGCCTGGTGTAGCGGAGGCAGGATTCGGGGAATTGGGCTCTCGACACTTCCTGGCATGGTTTAACTTGCTAAACACTAGCTGACCTCTCACCCACCCTCTGCTGTGTGGGCAGACATCTGTCCTGATTGGAACGCAAGGGGACATTTGGGAGCTGCCTTCTCCTGGGCAGGGCCTCCTCTCTGGTGCTCAGGGGGTGCTTGCACAAATCCAGGCAGTAGTCAGGAGGAGGCTGGGCCCCAAGTCCCCTGCCTGTCTTGGGGGCGGGGTGTGAGGGACACCCACACCATCCACTTCGCCCGTCTCTGCTCCACAGCCTCGTCATGCACAGTCATAATCAGCCTCAGCTCGGGTCGTGCTGTGTCTTTGTGGTCCTGAGGTTGACCGACTCAACTTTCTGTTTATTTCTGTTTTGAGGAAGTTTCTTTGAAGAAATTGAAAACATTTCAGTTGTCAGAATTCTGTGCACCATGTTATCAGGTGGCTCCTGAAACAAAGTCTCCTGTTTGGCCCCCGCTCCTGCACTCAGTCCGGCAGGGACCCCTGGCGTCCACAGGAGCACACGGCCTCTCGTGGGAGGAGCGCTGGGACATGGCCAGTGGGAGTGTCAGCCTCTGCATGTGTTGTTCCCAGGGATGCGTCTGGGGACCAAAGGTGCTGCAGGCCCATTTCCTTCTGAAGCCGCAAGGTGGCTCTGCTTTCATGCCTTCCTGCTGAAGCTGTCTCGGCACAGCGCCACCTACAGGTGTCTCCTGGGAGCACTCCAGACTGGTAAGCTTAAGGCACCCCTTGTCTGCCCCTCTGTGTCTGAGTAACAGGGGTGTAGGGAACAGGAGCCCCCAGGTGATAGGGTACAGGTGGCTCAAGGGTCCTGGCGCCCTCACCTGGTGGGCCTAGCATGCCCAATCAGTTGCTCCACCTCCAGCCCTCCCCTCCAAGGCCGACATTTCCTGCGGGAACTGCGTCTCCCTCCCTCTCTCCTCCAGCCCCACTGGTCTGAGTGCCCTACCTCCAACCCCTGGCCTGTGTCCTGGCTGCAGCCCCCCTCTTCCATGCTCTGACATCCGTAGTGGTCCCTGTCTGTTCCTCGGCCATGCACCTGGGGCCTGACCTGCACTCAGCCATCTCTTCCTGCCCCTCATTGGGTCCAGGAGGCTGAGGTGAACATTCTCTGGTTCCCTCTGGGAAGAGGTCTGATCTCAGTCATCTTGCAGCCCAAGCGCAGCTGTGCCGGCAGCTCCCGAGGGCGACGCTTGCCACCCTGGAGGCCGCAGCCGACCCAGCTCTGACCACAGACTTCAGGACCATCTTGGACTGATGTCCAGTCAGCTTCTCACAGCCCCTCGAGCTCATTCCCAGCTGGTTCAACCCAGAGGGTCTGGCCCCTGTGCCCCGAGACCCCAAGACCTGTGCTGCTGGCTGGGCTGCTCCTGGAGGGGGTCGGCCCTCAAGTCATCGAGGAAGCAGAGCCCACCCAGCTCCCAACCACACCCCACCCCCCACTGCCACTTTCTAGTGACAGGTTTGTCCTTTAGCTGCCCGCTGCCAGGAGGAGGCAGGTACGAAAGCCTGGTTGGGGCGTTGGCATCTGGAAGGGAAGCATCAGGGACTTTTGTCCCCCTCCTTGCTGGGGGGTCACCCTGGTCTGCAGTGATGGCTCACGTGTGGTGGGTGTGTGTGACCTCCTTCCTGCTGATCGGCTGTGACTCAAGCCGTCCACACCCGCTGGAGCAGCATTCACCCAGCTGACCCCTCAGCTGCATCCAAAGTCCATGTCTCGATGAACTTGCCCAGAAGCAAAGGGCCCAGTCAGCTGTTTGAGCCCATTCCCCACCGTCCACACCCACGCTTCTGACCTGTGTGTCCCCATGCCCTGCCCAGGCCTCCTGGAGCCAAGCATACAACACCCCCCACCCGCTTGCCACTTCCACTTTCGGAGTCTTCCGCTGGCCCCACTCAGCACACAGCCTGTCGCCCCTCCTGCACTACCTCCTGCCTCCACCCCAGGGATGGGGTTAGCTGTGAGAGAAGAGCCTTTGTATATTTTCTTAGTTTTAAAATATTTCTCTTATGCTTGTATTAAAACATGCACCACATAGTACTGTTATCTATATAAACACGAGTATCGAGTTGATGTGCATGGGCCCATGGTTTGGTGGGGCCCGGAGGGTCCTCCTGGGGTGGAGATGCGGTGGGAGGGAGGTAGGAGGCGGGTAGATGGAAAGGGCGCTCCTACGGGGCAGGTGCAGCATGCTGGTGGGCGGGAAGGCCCCAGCCCAGCACCCTCCCCTGCCTACGGCTGACTACACTGGCTCAGCTTGGAGGTGACCTGGGAGCTCTCGAGGCAGCAGATTTAAACCAGAGCTCTGGGTTTTGGTGCTGGAACCACACATACTTGGGGTCCTGTCCCCCAAGTTTATAGTTCAGGTCTGGGGTGGGACCTGATATTGCTGGCTGGTGGGGTGAGGGCCCCACACAGAACCACTACTGGGGGCACCGGGAGGTTTGGGGACTGGTCTGGGGCTCTTCTATGCAGTGGCTGGGAGAGCAGATAGCAGCTTGCTTGGTCCATGGTCAGGAGTTGGAGGAGTGTGGAAGGTGAGGTTATGGGGGCATGGGTGAGGCCACCTGGGAGAAGTGACTGGCATCCTGGAGGAGCTTGTATGGGAGTGGGCAGTCTGGGGCCTTGGTGATGGGAAGGAAGGGCCATCCTCACAGCCTCACCAGAGCCTCCATACCCCCACGTCCCTGATCTGATCCCCACCTCTGGGTCCACCCTGTCCTCCAGTCCCTGTGAGGAGCCCCAGTGAGAAGGGCTTGCCTCGGAGTGGCAGGTGTCATCAGGAAAAGGAGCTGGAGTTAGGCCCTCATCCTTGTAGAAATGACCCCTCGAGTGGGAGACCCACAACATGCCTGTCTGGACCTCTGGGGGGGGGGGCACGCTGTGCACCTGTGGGCTATGCAGGGCCTTGGACAGACAGCTGGAAGGATTGCACAAAGAACAACAGAAAGGGGTGGCAGCTCAAAGGAGGTGTCATCGGAAAGTCCCCAACCAGGGCAGTTGGGGTAGAGTGGTGAGCAAGTTGGAGGCTTCCTTCCGGATGTCCCTAATGGGGCCACAAAACGTGACAGGTGCCATTGAGTGTACCTGGGAGGGGTTGCATGCATGCTGCGGTTGAAGTTTATGGATATTGCCTTGTTTACTGCTACTGCGGTGAGCGTTCAAGTAACTGGGCTCTGCGTTTATGGCTGACCCAAGTCCACCACGTGCATTGTAAATGCCCAGGAGAAATGAGCAGTGAGAGGCTGAGCCCCACCCTGGGCGCCGGCCTGCAGTGCCCTCGCTATCGCCAACACGGGAGGACTGACCCTCAGCCCAGGGTGGAGGACACTCAGGGCAGGTAGGACAGGGCCCAACCGGGCCTGCAGGCACCTGAGACAGCAGATTTCAACCTGAGCTCTGGGTTCCTTGGTGCTTGAACCACACATAGTTGGGGTGCTGTCCCCCCAAGTTTATAGTTCAGCAAGTCTGGGGTGAAACAGGCACCTGAGCTGACCCTCACTGACTGACCTGGGCTCACAGCACCCTGGGCGTTTTGGGCATTTCCATAGCAGACTGGGCCCAGGAGGTCCGCTATGGCTCCGTTATCCGTCTTCCAGAAGCTGTAGAATCTTGTTCTCTAAGAAATACATCCCGGGGCAGCTTTACTCAGTCACGTGCATCTTTACCCAAGTGTTAAGCCCTTGAGAAGGGCGCACGCATGGTCAGGCTTCACTCACTGAGAATTTCTGATTTATCTCTTTTTCCAAAACCACTGTGCAGTCTGTCAAACTCAGGGTGAAATGTTAAAACAATAAAAATTTTAAAAGAAGGATTGCTGGTCTTCCCTAGAACTAAACCGCATAAACAGATGTGTGTGGAGTGAAGCTGTGAAAAGGAGTAACCAGGATGCAAGAGTGAAAGCAAATGATGCTCCAGGACCTCAAAGTGCTCAGTGGTAATCCCCCCAGTCCCGTGACCCTGCCCCTCCCTTGCCCGTGTGTGCGCCTGGCTGTGAAGGACACTACAGAGCAAACTGGTCTCAAACCTGGGTGGGCTTAGAACACTCCGGCACTGTGAGGGGCAGAATAATGACCCCAATGTGGCCCACACCCTAATCCCGAAACCTGCAAGGAATATTAGGTAACGAATCAGCTGACCGAAATGGGAGATGCTTCTGAATTATCTAGGAGGACCAATGTGATCACAGGGTCCCTAAAAGGCTGAGAGACAGTGTGTCAGAGAGATGCCACAGGAGAAAGATTGGCCATTGCTGGCTTTTCGACAGAGGAGGGGGTCAGGGTCACAGCATGGGGGCAAAGGTCAGGACTCGCCCAACTGTGGGGCTTACCACACACTTTGGGGTACCCTTGAATTCAGACCATTTCCACACCCAGCTGCTCTTGGGCAGCAATTGTGCATGTTCTGTTTGCCGGGTCTGGGCTGGCTGTGGGCACAGATGGCTCCCAACAGCCGGCCTGGCCTGGGCTGTTTATAACCCGCTATAAAACTTGCTGTCTGGGGGTTTTCAGCACCCTGGACAGTGTTAGCCCAACTGGAGATTGGTTTAAAAGGCGCTTAGACAGGCGTGTGCGGGGTCTTCATGGGGGCTGTTCCCAGCAGCATCTGGCCAAGGACATGATGGTCTCAGGGTGGCAGGTCAGAAACAAGCCTGTGTGTCAGGGCTCGGCTCCTTAGACCTGACCCCTGGCTCCGTACTGGTGGAGAGGAAGAGGGAGGGAGGGAGGGCGGGCAGGTGAGGAGTTGGGGAAGAGGCACTGTGCTGAGGGCTCTAAAGCAGGCAGGTCCTGGCTGTCAGCTGCAGAAGGGTTTGGTGCCTGGCGCCACCAGCACTGGCATTGGCACAGAGGAGTGACGGAGCGAGGGGAGCAGCTGGGAGTGGTATTTCTCCCCCTGGAGACAGTGGGAACCTGAATGATAATCGGCCTTTCCGTACCTTCTTGACACACATTTAAGTCTTTGAGAAAGTTTTAAAAGGACTAAAGGCAGTGTTTCTGATAAAACCTCAGGAGCAGCCAGGCAGCCCCAGCTCCCTGGCAGGGCTCACTCCTCCCTCAAGGAGGGTCCGTCCTTGGGTCCTGGGGAGACCATGGGTTCCCTGAAATAATTCTCCATATCAGGCTACCCACTTCGCCCAAGACAAACCCGTATCCTGCTGCCTGCATGGTTCTCTTCATCTGCATGGCCATGGCAGACGGTCCTCAGGACCTGAGTGCACTAGGTGCAGGGGCTGTTGCAGGCAGCCTGGGAGATCAGCCCTGAAATTCCCACAACCCGTGTGGCGCAAGGCCAGTGCAAAGGGTGTAGATATGGCTTCCTCAGAGACCCCCTCCTCTGGCCTTCTTGGCAGCAGGACCTCCCTGCCATTTTGCCGGTGGATTTGCCACTCAGACAGTGCTGAGCAGGACCCCAGACACCAGATGCTGGACTTTCTCCCATGTGGCCAACAGCATGGACGGTGATGTCTAAGCTGGGCTGCGTGCTAAGAGGGTTGGAGGCGTGAGAGTGTCTGGAAGTAACAACCACAGATCTCGGGGTTGGTGAGTATAATGGGATTGGGTGATCTGTGAGCGAGGGCATACAGGCCGGGCCCTCCCGCCCTCAGCGGACCTCGCTGTCGGAGACCTCGCTGTCCTGAAGCTTCAGGCGCATGTTCTGCTGCACATTCTCCTGCTTCCGTCTGCGCCAGATGGGCAGCTGGGCCATCGCAACTCCCGGGACCAACAGTGCGGGCAAGAAGGACAGGAGCCCACAGATGGCCTGCACCCAGCCCGGGTAGGACTTCTCCTGCCGTGAGGGGAACTGCTTCTGCAGAGACAGGAGGCCACAGGGTGAGTGTCCAAGGGAGGGGGCAACGTCCCCCCGACCCACGACGTGGACAGAGCGAGGCTGACCCTCAGCCAAGTGAATGTGTGTGGGCAGCTTCACCCCATCTCTTCCTGAAATGAAGCAGCAGGTTGGTTCATTCCCGGCAGATGAATGGAAAAGGCACAGGGCCAGGGGCTGCTCCCTGAGCCGTGAGGGCACAGGGGGCTGAAGGCTTAGGACAGGACATGGGCCGAGCCTCCTGTGGGGGCTGGGCTCTGAGAGACAGGCCGGGAACCTAAGGGGATGTGTTCTGAAAAGAACCACCCTGTCCACCCCGAGGGAACCCACAGTCTCGAGGTTGCCTCGGTCTGACCCACGGGGCATCATTAGGCCCTGTGACGCCCTCTGTCCCCTCTGTTGGGGAACGAGACAACACACGAACTTCAGGTCCTTCTTTATAAGGCACTACTGTATGAATCTAATAGGATAATATTCACAAGAATTCTATTTCTCCTTCTCCTGCCCATGGTGTCTTGGGCAGCTCCCCTTTCCAAAGGGGAATTTGGACGGAATTCCTTCCATGCTCCCCACAAGGGGCATAGTGACGTTCAGAGCGGCTAGACAGGGGTGGCAGGTCAGCCGGGCCACGTGACTCAGCCCTCGGACAGGGCTTGGTGGCAGTTCAGTGATGTGTGCTACATGCACCTTCTCTCATCTCAGACTAGGAGTGGGCAGTGTGAGGAGCTTGTCCCCACAGCACGTGGGAAGGCGGCTGGAGGCTACACCTCTGTGTGCAGGGCTATAGGGAGGGACCTGTGATGTCACCAGAGTCTGGAAACTGCTTGTCCTCCTGCTGCTGGCTGAGGTTGTCCGGGCTGCCTGAGTCACCTCTGATGCTCCAGGGCACTCTAGGGGTCTCCTGACCTCGGATGACATAGCAAAGGCAGCCCACATGGTCACTTAGGGTACACTTGTCCACCATGAATGTCATCTGGGCCTGGGAGCACCAGAGCCAGGCCAGGCCAGGCCTGAGGCAGATCCCAGGGTCCCTGGGTCCCCAGGTCCCCATACGAACAACCTACGTATTGGGGGTTCCAGGCCTTGTAGCTCAGTGTTGTCCAGACCAGGAAGATAATATAAGCCACGAAGATGGTCAGCAGCAGCAGGGGGCTGATGACCTTCCAGGTCACCCGCCAGTAGAGGCCAGGCCGCCTCCCGGTCATCCATTCAATGTCGTCACAGAACCTGCCAGAGACATTGGGCTTAGGTTCCCCCACCGGGCCCCATGTTTGCAAGCCCACATGCTCAGCCAGCAGCTTCATCCAGTGTCACCAAGATGTGGTCTGTGGGGCTGTCCCCCACTCCATGCCTTCCTTTGCCCCCATGCCTTCCTGAGTAGCCACCAAATGGGCAGCCCTCTCAGATCCTGATGAGGACTCAACTCCCATCGATAAGTGGAAATGTCCCGAGCGAGCAGGTCAGTTCAGCCAAGGAAGGGGACTGGGCAGGGGGTGCTTGAGGGGCTCCTTGCCTGTGCCAGTCAGCAAGGAGGAGGTCAGCCCAGCCCCAGCCTGGCCCCTGGGTGAAGTGCCTCTGGGCAGGAACTGTGGGTTCCACCCCTGGTAGGCTCAGCTGCTGGATGAGAAGGAAGCAGGTGCCTGACCTGGTGCCCTCAGTGCCCAGGGTGCAGAAGGGAACTGGACAGCATTGACCCAGAATGTAAAGCAGCTGCATCTAGGAGCCAATAGAAGGGCAGGACCCCCCAAGGCCCTCCCTCTGCTTGCTCCCTCCAGTCCAGCTCCACTCCAGGTGTTTCCCGAGATCCCACAGCTGGCTGAAGTCCAGGGATCACTGTTCATCCCACATTACCAAGTCAGGCCCCTGCCAGACAGCTGCCTCTCACTTGCTCCTCTCTAGGTGGGCAGTGTCTCACCTCGGGACAAGCACGCTGGCCCCTGTGCCCACAGAGCAGGGGGGAAGGCCCTGGATTTGAGATTTCCAGTATGCTTGGAACCAAGGACAGAGAGCACAACCTCTAGGGCCACTCGGGCAAGGCTGTGGTCAGGGGTGGCAGGTGTGAGTGAAGATGTGAGTAAAGGTGTGAGTGACAAGAATGCAGCAGGCCTGAGCCAGGTGGAGATGGGCAGGACAGCTGCTAACCATTCTTGAAGGCCTCCAGGAGGGCAGCTGGACCTCCTGTGCCCTAGTGTCTACTTATCCTTGTACTGAGGAGTCTGCCCCATGTAGCTGGAAATTAGCCATTTTGTTGCTTGTCTCCCCACAGTCTGGGAGGCCGGCACAGCCAGATGGGTGGGTCCTGTGGGAGCTTCTGTGGATATCTGGGAGTCACCCTTGGGAAGGGCCTCAGATGGTTCTGTCTCAACCCTGTAGCTGCCCTGGAGACTAGCAGCCATGATGCCCAGACATTGTATACGAGGGATGCTGGGGGCAGAGGGGCAGGACCCCAGCCCCAGACAACGCCAAAGGAAGTGAAACTCACCGTTCCATCCCGTAAACATAGACGACGCCGATCACCTCGAAGAAGGCGAAGATGATCAGGTTCAGGGAAGCAGCGTATTTGTCGAAAACCTCGAGCCAGTAGTTCCCGGACTGCAGCGTGAAGCAGGTTGCCACGAGGAAGCAGAGCAGGCAGACGGTCCCTGCAGGCACGCACACTCATGCCTCGCAAGTCGCCCTACTGCTGCCCCCCCAAGCCCTCCCATCTTCTCCCTGTCTGCTTGTCCCCGCCGATTCCTGAACTGTGCCCAGAGGGCAGGAGCATGCTGGGACGGGCCTCAGAGGGCAGTGTGAGAGGGGACCCTGCTCCCAGCCCTGCTGACCCTCCGCTCCCCATGATGGCCCTTGGGAGTCAGTACAGGGCAGGTGACAAGGCTGACCCCGCCCTCCATGGAGACTGACACCGCCCTTGAGCGCTCATGGAGGAGGGTGTCTGGACAGTTGGTAGGAGTGAAACCAGCGGCAGGATAACAGCGAGGACACTCACCAGTCAGGGCCTCCTTGGGGACCCGTCTTGGCAGGACCCCCATATCCAGGAGTGGCGTGATGACACCCTCTATGTTCCCGAACATGGATGACAGTCCCAAGGTGAACAGCATCGCGAAGAAGAGCACGGCCCATGCCGGTGCTCCCGGCATGTGCAGGATGGCCTCCGTGAAGACAATGAAGGCCAGGCCTGTGCCTGAGGCGCTCTGCAAGACACGCACAGCCGCGCTGGGACACACGTGCACGGGGCTCCCAAGCTTGACACATACAACGACACTCCTCATGCTCAGACACACACACCAACATGGCCTGCGCTGTGAGACATGTGCCCTGACACCCTCCTGGTCTCGGGTGAGGTGCTGGGCCTGCTCCATCGGGGCTGTGTCAGGACAACACAGGGGCACCCCTGAGTGAAAGAAACCTCCTTTCCTTCAACAGCCTGCAGCCAGCCTGTGCCGTGGGGCCCGGGCCGCTGGGCTCAGGCACCATCAGACCACTGCCCTGAGGACCTGCCCATCTCAGCCTGCTGCACAGGCCCCGAGGGTCAGCGGGCCCTGTGTGCAGCAGCCCACTCCTCCACAGCCAGTGACGCCCTCCCCTGGCCAGCCGTCAGCAGCAAGGCCAGGCCCTCAGTACCTTATCCAGAAAGTCTTGCAGACGGCAGGACTCCAGGTGCAGCCCGGCCAACCTCTCAGGCTGGGTGGCATTCAGGTGTGTGAGGACAGCAGCGTACTCGTCCCTGGAGATGCTCTGGTCTGGGAAATCAAACTCATTGGTGAGGCTGAGGATGTTCCTGCAGGGACAGAGAGGCGGAGTAAGCGCTCAGTGGGGCACCGGCTCCCACAGTGAACACGCCCAGAAAGGACCACAGCAATCCCAGTGAGGGTCAGCCCCACGGTCTGCCAGGGTCTCCAGGACACCTGGGTGGGGGGCGGGCCTGGAGGGGACGCTCCCCGGTAGAGTACAACTGGCCCTGAGCTGTGGCAGCTCTTTGCCTCCTGCACCTGTGGATCCCCAGCTGACACTGGCACAGGGCTCCCTGAGGGCCCGGGAAGGGTGGGCCAAGTTCTGCTCCTCTCGCCTCACGGTCAGAAGAGCTTCACCCTGCCCCCAGGGCTCCCGACTCAAAGGAGTAGCGTAGGTGTTTCTGTATTTGCAACTTTGCCTGCTTGTTACAGTTATTTGTAACCTCACAGTCAGCCCCGTGGCCCTTCTGTAGTTATCTGAGGACATGTTCAGAGCGGTACGTCCCACCGAGACCGGAAGGCCCCCACCGCCTTCCTGTTTTACCTCTACTGCGGACAGGGTCTCTTACAGCCCAGTTAGGGCCATGGTTTTCACATCTTTTGTGTCTTTTGATGGCGATTTTGTTGTTTAAATGTCCCCCAAGGATGGTACAGATGTGTCACGAAATGCAGTGAATAGGACACACCGCCCGGAAGCTCAACCGGCTGACCCCCAGCGCAGTTAATGGATCAACAGCTCGTGTTCACCAGGCGTCTCGGTGGAATTACACTGCCTCCCAGGGCACAGGCCTGCAGCGCCTCTGGAACATTCCGCCCCCTCCTGGGAGCACTGTCTGTCCTCTTCCTCCCTCTGCAGGCTCAGCCCAGCACCTCAGAACAGTGTCACGTTAGCACCGTGGACATGGCGGATCACCTTCTGCAGCTCTCAGGGGCGTCCTTCCTGCCTCTCCAGCTCCTGGCGCTCTCAGCTTGCCGGGCTGTGGCCGTACCCCTGCAGCCTCTGCTTGTCATCACACGGCCTCTCCCTGTGTGTCTGTGTTCCTTTCTGTCTCATATAAGAACCCTCTCCTGGATTCGGGGAACCCTATCCAGGATGATCTCATCTTGATCAACACTCTCTGCAAAGACCCTATTTTCAAATCAGGTCACGCTCCATGTTCTGGGTGAACATACCCTTTGGGGGACACTCCACCCTCCTGCCCTAAGGAACTAGGAGGTCACTGAGTGGGACCCTAGGGCAGCAGGCTCCATTTGGTGGCCCCTGGACACTGTGCTCACCTGTCCAAGCAATGCCCATAGTCATTGGCCGCCTTGAACCCCAAGACAGAGAAGACAGCAATGGAGGCGTAGAGGGAGGTCATGCTGTTGACCAGGGCGATGGTCACTGCGTCCTTCTCACAGTCGTTCCTGAGCAGATGGAGCGCATGGCTGTGGTTAGGCCCTCGGGGAGGAAACTCGGAGGGAGCTCGCTGCCTCAGCACCCCATATAGATGTTCCCACGCTGCTCTTGGGCCCTCTTGTGCTTGATCCAGAAACTCTGCACTGTTGCTGGTGCTCTCAGGACAGCCTTGGCCCCTCCCGCCCACCCCTCCTCACCAGCCCCTCCTGCCTCCAGGCTGCTGAGGTGGGTGAACTAACTGCACATGAGCTACTAGAGGTGAGAGTTGAGACAGTAACTTGTCAACACAGCCAGGGCCCAGCTGGCCTTGGCCTCCGCCTCCTGCCCCTGCCCGCTCTGAGGGGTGGGAACACTGACACCGCCGGAATTCGGTTGAGGGGTGTCAGAGGGCCTTCAGTGTGTGGTTTACAATGCCGTGGTTGTAACAGGAATACCAGGTGGCTGTGGCTCCTTGTAGAGCGGAGGCCGAGTCTGCTTTAGTGACTACAGAGGCGACACGCGTGGCATCTCTGCTCCACGACCTCGGGAGCCACACACGTGGTTCGTGTTGGTGTGCCTGCCCCAGTTATGGCCTTGTTCCTGGGTTTGGTTATCTGGGCTCTCTTCCAGCAGCGGCTCTGAACGTGCGGGAGGCTGCCTGGAGGCCCTGACCTCCGGTCCTGGGGATGACTCAGTAATTGCTGGAATGCCCAGAATCTGGTCTCAACTCAAGTTCATCTTCGCTTGCCCTCTGTCCCAGGCAGGAAATCCCATAAAGACGTGCTAAGTGAGCACCGAGACAGGCCCAGCACTTCGGTTGGAAGGTCCCCACCCGAGCCCGGCCCTACCTGGGCGGGTTGTAACTTGCTAACGCGATGTGTCCTCCGAAGGCCAAGGACAGAGAAAAGAATATCTGTGTGGCTGCGTCCAGCCACACCCGGGGGCTCTGGAGGGTCTGCATCTGGAGGGAGATGGGAGGCTCCTGTGCCACAGGCCAACCTCACCCGCCCAGTTCCTTCTGTCCCAGGGCATGCCCAGGACTTCCTCTGGGCAGCGGTCATGAGTGGCGTCAACCTGCTCAGGCCCCAGGGGCAGTTGAGGACCATGCAGGAGGGAGTGTGCTTGCAAACTCAACCTCCCATCCTGTGACGTGTCAAAGAACCCACAGCTCCTGTCCACATGGGACACGTGGGTGCTGAGAACTTGGCTGCAGACCCTCCAGGCTGGAAATGGGTCTGGGCAACTTGAACCTGGGTGTGCTGATCTGTTCCTCTCAGACCTGGTGGATTTGAGTGACTTGAAGTCTCCCACCTGACACAGTGCCTGGTGATTCTGCTGCTCGGGGGCGGGCGGGGGAGAGGGGGCAAACACACTTCCACACAAATATCTCCCCTTCCCTTCCCCTGGGGCAGGCACTGCTTGGGGAGCCTGGGGCGTGTGGTGCAGCCCCCGGAACCTCCCAGGGGCTGCTGGGATCTGGAGAGCATGGAATGTCTAGAAGGGCTGCGGGCTTTGGTGGGCAGGTCCCATGGCTCCTCTCCTGGTGGGGCTGTGCAGCTAGATGAGGCTCTCAGAGGTGTGGGGTCCAGAGCATTAGGGATGGGACAGCGGGTGCCCAGCCAGCCTCTCCCCTGAGCCCAACATCCTGCGAGCACCAAAGTCCGCATGCTCCAAAACATGTCCTCCTCCTGCTCCCTTCTCTCTGACCCTGACCTCCTTCCTGAGGCCCACGCTCCCCTCCTCATCATCATCCTGCAAGGCCAGGGGGTGGTACGAGCTGGGATGGGCTTGGCTGTGGCCCTACTTGTGTGCTTCCTGGTGCCTGGACTTCCATTTAAGACCCACTTACGTTGGGAGTGAACAGGTAGATTAACCCTTCCGTTGCCCCGGGCAGGGTGAGTCCTCGGATAAGGAAGATGGTCAGGACCAGGTAGGGGAACAAGGCTGTGAAATAAATTACCTTAAAGAAAGACCAGATTGTGAGACTTTTCAATGGTATCTGTTCCACATAAAAATCTTTAGAGAGGCAGGCCTGCTGGAAACGCCTCAGTGGCCAGTGGCCCGTCATTCATCTGGGACCCGGTCAGGTCAAGGGCAGAGGGCACCTGGGAGGTGGTGGGTGGGATCTGGTCAAGCTTGGAGGGGTTGGAGCTCACTGTGATGGTCACAACGGACTCACGTAGGTATTTGTGCCTGTGGGTCCTCTGAGGGGAGCACCAACTTCCCGTGCGGCGGCCCCCCTCTTGTTCACACTGTAGGCATTGAGTTCTCGCTTCACCGACACCTCTTCCCACCCTGATCCCCTGGCTGGCCACTCTCAGGGTCTCGCGGTCCCACACCTGCCCACACCCCTCCCACATGGCACCCACTCTCAGCCAGGTTTGGCAGGAGTCTGCACACACGGCGTCGATGCAAAATAAATCTATTTTCTCACTGCCCCCCGGACTGACTTTGGAGGTCACCCTGACACATCTTTAGGGACTTTCATAACTGGGCTGTCTGGAGTATCTGGCTGGCTTGTTGGGCCTCATGGCTGCTCTGCCTCCCTCGGTAATTCCAGTCCTCTCAAGTGTGCAGACCCTCATGTGAGAGCAGCTGTGACACCCACAAGCCCACTGGGGAACGTCCAGGTGCACACGTGGGTGGGTCTGTGCAAGAGCCGCACAGCCACGACCGGGAGCCGGAGTCTGCAGGTGCCTGGCACTGCACGTAGTGACTTAAAAAGATAGATAAGGCCCTGGCTGGTGTGGCTCAGTTGGTTGAAGCATTGTCCTGCACACCGAAGGTCAGAAGTTCAATTCCCAGTTAGGGCACATATCGAAGTTATGACTTCAATCCCCGGTCAGGGATTGTGTGTGAGGCAGTCAGTTGATGTTTTTCTCTTATATCGATGTTTCTCTTTCTCTCCCTCTCTCTTCCTCTCTCTTTGGGATCAATGAAAAATATATCCTCAGGTGACGATTAAATGGGGGGGGGGGGCGGGGAATACTCAAAAAAGAAAGAAAAAGAAACAAAGAACAGACTTGACAACTACAAAACCAACACAAGTGACAGAGTTATATGAACCAGATCAATAATTGCATTAAATGTAAGCGGTCTAAACACCCTACACAAATGGTAGGGACCATCAGATTAGATTGGGGAAAAGCAAGACCAACTGCATGCTGTCGAGGACAAGAAACACACTTTAAACAGAGATTCCAACAGGCTAAAAGAAGCAGAATGGAAAAACATAGATGTCAACATGGTCAGAGAAGGCTGGGTGGCCATGTTAATATCTTAATCGACTTCAGAGCAAAGACTATGACTCGGGTAAGGACAGTCACTCTGTAAGGATAAAGGCATCGATTCTCCAAGGAGATATGACAGTCTTGATGCCCAAGCCTCTCCCAGCAGAGCCTCTAAACCCACTCTGACGGCAGTGGGGGAGGGGGCGGGACTCTGCAGCTGGAGGGAGTGAGGGAGAGGGTCTGCCCGCAGGCTCTCACCTTTCCGGTGGATTCGATGCCTCTGATGACACACAGGTACAGGACTGCCCAGCAGGCGGCCAAGCAGACCAGCAGCCGCCACTGGATGGAGCCGCTGTAGTCGATGTCGGCCGTGATGTTCAGCGTCTGCCGGTACCAGAAGTAGCTCACAGAGCTGCTGCCCTGGCACTCCTCCACGAACCCTGAAACCGGGAGGTCTGGTCCCGGGGCTGGCCTCGGGGCTCAGGTGGGATTTGGGCTTTGCAATCCTCCACCCAGGAATGAGACTGTGCATAATCCACCCTGGACTGGTGCCCTCCTCTGTCCAGGCGCCCAGCATGGCCAATGGGGTGGACACAGGGAGCCTCCAGGCCGGATTTACGTCAGGCACCCAGGGTCAGCATTGTTCAGAATGAGTGAAATGCAAGATCGTACCAACCAGAGGTGGGAAGGGAGAAAGTGAGCAAACTGCTGAAAACAATGACTGTTTTCCACATTGCCGAGATCTAGTCAGATCGGGCACCAGGCTGGGGTCTGGACCTAACAACCTAATTCAGCCAACGCAGCAATCCCCTGCTCACCCTCTCATCACTGGGCCCAGCGTGGCTCTGAGCCCCCAGCAGAGCGTGTCTGTGGGCCCCTGGGTCCAGCAGTGAGCAGAGACACGGGTGAAGAGAATCGGAGTTCAGACGCGCTTTTCAGGGTGACCATGAGGGGCTCCTGCGAAGGCAGGGCATGAACTCCCCTGGTCCCGGACACTACCTGTCTGGTTGAGGTTCAGCGGGCAGGTGCTCCAGGGCAGCGGGTGCTGGAAGGAGTTGAGGAGGTACCACAGCACCCAGGTCAGGACAGTGTTATAGTAGAGACTGATCAGGAAGGACGCGGTGAAGCAGCCCAGCCCTGTGGGCACATGACGGACAGTCACCGTCCTCCCTGTTACAGACTGTCTTGACTCACCTTCCGCCATTTCGGCTGCCCCACATCTGGCCGAATCTCCTGGCTGAGGACGCATCATTTTATGAAGCCCTATTCAGCCCCCTTCATCCATGGCCACGAGCTTCCGGGACATGCGGGCTCAGCGTGTGCACAGGCCCACAGGGCTCAGGACACGGGACAGCCTGCTGCTGCTCCATGGGGCCAGCCTGTTGCCTCCTTCTCCTGCAACCTGAGCTCACTCCATGCAACACCCTCCACCCAAGTCTGTCCTCGGGGGAACCAATGAGGCCTCCTCGGAGTGTGACTAGGGGTGGCTCCCACAGGGACACTGCTGCCTGGGTCTCCCTGCAGCTTTACCCCAGGGTCCCTCCTTTGCCTGCATGTTCCGAATCACAAGCAAACCCACCCTGCCCTTGGAACTGCATCCTTCACCCTGTCCCTCCCCAGCAGCTGTGGGCAGGAGTTCCAGAAAGGCAGCGTACCGACTCCGCCCAGGTAGGGGGAGATGGCCTTCCACACCCCGATGCTGCCTCTGCGCAGGCGCTGGCCGATGGCGAGTTCGATGTGGAACAGTGGGATCCCCTCGAAGGCCAGGGCGATGAGGTAGGGGATGAGGAAGGCCCCTGCAAGGACGCTGCGGTCAGCAGGGGATGGCACCTGGGCAGGACGGTCACTGCGGCCTCCCTGAGAGGGGACGGACCGCACGTTGGGCCCTGTGCTGCTGTTTTAAATCACTTGGCCACATCCAACTTGTCAGTGCTTCGGAGGCGGTTTCATCAGCAAATGGGCTGTTCTGTTCCTACTGAGACCCCATGACCCCTGGTGACCAGCTCCCTCAGGACATGGAGCTGTCTCATTCACACAGAATTCTGGAGCAGGCCAATGCCTCAGATTGTCTGCCCAGCTGTGCCCCGTGTTGGGGTGGGATCTGTCTTTCTGTCCTTTACCAGCCGTGCAGTGGAAGGAGCAGAACAAAAAGCTTGGTCCGGGTGGCTGAGCGGTGTGAGAGGATCCTTGGCTTCTCCCTGAGCCACAGACCCGAGCACCCAGCACGATCAGGACCTGCAGCCTCTGCCTGCAAGGCCTGCAGACCAGGCTGGCTCTCCCACCGCCAGACCCTGTGGGCATCCCCGGGCTGTCGGGAGAATGGTGTTGTGAGCTTTCCGAAGGGCCTGGGGGAGGCTTACTGTCAGGAGACACAAGGCTTAAGGTGCTGCCTTGCCCCAAACCCCCATAAAGGTTCTGACACGTGTGGGGGCGAGTGACAGGCAAGTTTCCTCCTTCTCGTCTACATTTTCAAAAATTTCTGCATGCCATGAACCTTCTTATATTCAGAAAAAATACAAAAACTTTACAGAAGTGTTGCCCTTATAACTAGGCAAGCCACGTCAAGCAGTGCCTTTGTCTGCTCCGCTCTGCAGAGTTGGGCCACGGAGCTCCCGCAGAGCCCAGACCTTCCTGCCTGTTTCCCTGAGACTCAGCCCTGTTCTCTGGCTACCTGTGGCCACCAGGACAGCCACCTGTTTGCCCTTGAAGTGGGAAAGGATGGCTTCTGACCAGAAAGCGTGGTGGGAGAGCTCACCCACCCACAGACTTTCCTTCGTCCCTCGTTTCCTAGGCAGGAAGGGCCAGAGTAATTGCCCAAAGAAATGCTCCCCACATTTCCAACCAGAGACCTCCTGGGGCCTGGTGATCACCTCGAGGGATTCCCTGGGAGCCCGTAAGTCACACAGGAGCAGAGGTGCCTGGAAGGCAAGTGGACCTGGCACGAGGCAAGACAGCCCCTAGAGGGTGGGGCCCCAGAGAAGAACAAGCCCAGGCTGGGAAGTCCCTGCTCATCATGTCGGGGGACAAAATCTGGAGCTGATCCATGACAGCTGCCAAGGTGGTTCATGTCTGTCTGTGCCCTCAAGTCCTCATGCATGTTCACGCTGCGCCAAGAGAGACAAGCGCGTGTTCACTGCTTTCATCCGTGTCCTGGCTATCAATAAAATGACTCTACCTGCCCTGGCTGGTAGCGCAGCTGATTACAGCATCGTCCGGATATGCCAAGGTTGCAGGCTTGATCCCCAGTCAGGGCACATACAAGAATCAACCAATGAGTGCTTAAATAAATGCAACAACAACCACCACCCCCTTCCTTTCTCTAAAAATCAGTAATAAATAAATAAAAAGACTCTAACAGGCTAAATTTCCCCTAGATCTGCAGCCTCCTGTGGAGACCCGCTGTCTTAGGGATGCTCGAAGCCAGACCTCTTTGGAAGAGAGCAAGGAGCTGACAGCACAAAGACTCAGGAACCAAAGGCCTGGCAAGTCTGCACACACTGGCAACCCCAAGGCAAGGCTGGGCAGGAGCAGCGTTGGGAGGGTTCGCCTGGGTCCCAAGAGCTCTGATGCCCTCAGACGGTTTCTCCCTGGGCCATGGCGTAGCGCTCTTCCCAGGAGGACCACTCCCACCCAGCAGGAACCAGTGACAACCCAGTCCTAGGTGCAACCGTTCCCCTTCTCCTGTTTGAGGATGCGGCTGGCACAGGCTCACCTCCCCCGTGGCTCTGGCACAAGTACGGGAACCTCCAGATGTTGCCCAGGCCCACGGCAAACCCCACACAGCTCAGGAGATACTGGAGCTTGTTGTCCCACTTGGGCCTCTCATCCTCGCTGCTGTCCCCCAGTGGGTCTGGTCCCGGGGCACTCGCCATGCCTAGTCTCTGGAACCCTGGAGACTCAATGCTTGAGCCTCTGCTGGGGCTTGAAGCAAGGAGCAGTCTCCCCTTCAGGTGTATTTTTTTGTTATTTAAAGGAAAACCATAGGGCCAGTTAATTGCTAACTCAGCCAGGCCCTGCTCTGGCATGCAGTCCCTCTCTGGCCCCCTCCCATCTCGTATGCTCAGTGCTGACAGCCCGCAGGTGCCACCACCAATGAACCATTTCCAACAAGGGCCCCTGTCCCATGCGGGACACTCAGGGGCCTCAAGACTGGGGCACAATTGGCTATCTTGATTGTGAGATAATCGTCTAAGAAATACTACAGAGAGCCATGCACCCAGTTCCCCCAATGGCAACATCTTGCAAATATCTTGTCAACATCACAATGGGATGTCGATGTCCATATGTCAATTCAGCACCTGTCCATCACCAGAGGGTCCCTCCTGTCTCTTTTTCCTTTTCTAAATATATTTTTATTGATTTCAGAGAGGAAGGGAGAGGGAGAGATAGAAACATCAATGATAAGAATTATTGATAGGCTGCCTCCCGCACATCACCCACTGGGGATCGAGCCCGCAACCCAGGCATGCGCCCCCGACTGGAATCGAATCTGGGACCCTTCAGTCCACAGGCCGACGCTCCATCCACTGAGCAAACCAGCTAGGGCCCCTCCTGTCTCTTTTTGTGGACACACCCACCACCCTTCCACTTCTACCCTCTCCCTAACCCCTGACACCTCTAATCTATGGTTGTCATTTCAACAATGTTATATAAATGGAATCACACCATGGTGACCTTTGGGGTCAGGGCTGGGGGTGGGGTAGCATGGGCTTCCTCCTCTTGGCCCTGCAGCTTCCCCCGACGCTTACCACCCAGTGCCACCCTCCACATCCACTGCTGTCCTCAGGCAACAGGTGGGCAAGGTGACACCCACTGCACACAGGGCCACCCCACCTACCACGCCTGTGCTCTGTGGACACCAGGCCGCGGCTTCTTCAGAGGAAGCCCTGGAAACAGAACCCCAGCTCTGCACCATCCTTTCAGATGGCTCTGCTATTCCCTCTGCTCACCCCTCTACATTTGGACAACACTTAGGCTGCGAATATGAAATACAATGATTTATTTATATACTTTATGCTCATAAAACCTGCATGTCTGACAATTTGCAAAGATAGCACGTCTGTAAAATGAGGCACTCATCAGGGGACAGAAAATGATGGGATTAGCCCACCCAGTCTCTCCTCTCTTGCCCCCCCAGATGCTGATGAGTGTTTCTCAGTCAAGGGTCAGAAGAACTTTGTGGAGAGAAGGAGGTGAGGTCCCAGTGGCACCTGTGGGTGGGGCCCAGAGCGTCATGGGGCGTGTGTGTCTCCTGGGCAGAGATGTGCTATCATGGCCTAGGGTGGAGAGCTGTGGGCAGGCCTCCCATTCCACCTCTGGAGTTTTCTATAGATCATGATGGTCAGGTGACGGGCCACGTAAGAGGACTCCAGACACGCCGAGGTGTTTGGAGGTTCTCAGCCGGGCTTCGGGGCTGAAATCTGTGGTCACTGTTGCACAGGAGGCACTGGGAGAGGGGAGCGCGCAGTGGGGCATCTCCCGTGGACGGACGGGATGTGGCAGCAGGTCCCACCCTCCACTCAGCTCTCCCATCCCTGGCCAGAGAACTCTCAAAAAGTCCACTTTAACTTAAACTTCCAGATGTTTCCATGGGAAATGGAAGTGACCAGTTCATTGAAATAAACACCCCAAGTGCCAAGTGACTTTGGCTGAGGTTGAATGTTGCATACAGGATGGGAGGAGACCTCCCCTTCTCTAAGTGTTCCCAAGCGGACAGTCTGGCAGGGGCTCATGGTCCCTGACATTGCTTAGGACATATGAGCTGTCCTCAACCACAGTGACGAAGCTAAGTTACCCTATAACCCATCTTTCCCAACATCAGGCTAAAAATTCACACAGTTAATGTCCTCTTAAAAAAACACAAAGGGTGTTTCTGCCTTAAATTATGCCAAGTTGAGTTTTATTTAACTGTCATCTATTTGTGGCAGCCAGAAGCAATGATTACATGGGTTAATATTTATTAAGCTGGAACATTGCCAAGACTTAGGACTCTCTGCCAGCTGGCAGACAGGCAGGTCTCACTGGCCTAGGGGCCTGAGGCCTCTTGCAGATGGGGATCCTCCTCATGGGGTAAAATTGCAACATTACTGCAGGAGATCCTAGGTCACAGGGTGGACAGCGAAGGGACGGGGCGGGGCAACAAGACTGTTCCCAGGAGCCAAGACAGCAACACATTCCCGTCTCCCATGGCCTCCCTATTGTCACTTTTGACAGACTTTCCCTTGGAAGGCAGGGCAGGACCTGAGCATAGGTCCCACCATATCCGTGACGCAGGGAACCAAGAGGACAGCTGGGCCCCATGAGGGAGACATGTATGCTGCAGGACAACATGCATACACATGCATACATACATACTCACAGAATATTATACATGTCACATGCATACCCACACATTTATAAATACCAGCATGTGCAGACACATGTATGCACCAACACATATGTATATGCACACACGTACACATGCTTACCCACATTTGCATGTATTCATATACATGTGTGTGCACACTCATGTACAGTATATATACACAAAATCATATAGACACATACACAGAAGCACATGTATACACACTCACATGTGCACACATACTCATGTGCATGTGACTTATACACATGTACACATATACATATGACATATGTATATGCATTATACATACTCTCACCTATTCGCACACTCACACTTGCACACTTGTATGATCACATGCATTTACGCATATATACATATACCCATGTGCACACTCACATGCTCACACATGCATATATACATGTACACATGCAGCCGTGGGCGGGGCACTCAGTACTTCAGGTCCCCATTTATGGAGGCCGTGGACATGGTGCTGACCAGCCCCTGGTGGCTTTCTTGCTTCTGGCAGCGATTCCTGATGAGCTTGTAGATGGCAAAGCAAGGGATGGTGAGGCAGGGCACACCAGCAACGATGACCACCACGCCATATGCCCAGCTTGGGTATGGGACCTTCTGGGATTTGGGAAATTCCTCCTGGGGAGAGAGCAACCACATGGTGAACAGACACAAAGACAGCCAGCAAGGTCTCCTTCAGGGGCACAGTGCCCCCTTCTCCCCAAGATTATCGCTGCCTGGCCCTTGTGGGGGTGGGAAGGGAGACCTAAGGCTCCTCCCACACACACCTCCTCACAGGGGGCATGCCCCCCCCCACCCTGCCCAGCAGTCCCTGCACGCTCACATAGGCAGGGTCCCAGACGCTGTATATCAGCTCCTTATTGACGTTGATCACGAAGAAGAACAGGAAGATGACCAGCATGAGCAGCGGGCTGATCACTCGCCACGTGATTTGCCAGAAGATGTTGGGCTTGTGGCCGATCATAAACTCGATGTCCTTGTTGAACCTGGAAGCAGAGGCCAGAAGGGAGCCATCAGCTGGTGGACATCCTGGGCCTTTAATGCCACCAAAGCAGCGGGCAGGCCAGCCTTCCATACGGACACGCGGTGCCATCCCACAGTGCTGCCCCTGCCTTTTGCCATCACAGCTCTAGCCGTCCTCTGTGCAAAGGCTCGCTTCCCTGGGAAGCCGCCGGGCAGTGGTAGCCTCGCTGGAGGCCTCTGGAAACCTCCCTACGGAGCCACAGCCCAGGTGCTCCGACTTGTGGGCTCACACAGCCTGGGCAGCCACTTTTGCAAATAAGGGTCAACACTTCTGGGGGAAAGGGAGGAAGGAAGCTCAGCCCACGTCCTCAGTGGGGCAGTGGCCCTGACCTTGGAGGCCCCACCATCCCCTGCCCATGTTGTGCCGAAGACTTTATTATCTATGGAAATCATAACAGAGTGAACTGTCCAGGACCCCCGGGAGCCCACTTCTGGAAAAGAACAGGTGCCCAGGCCTTGTTCCCAGCAGGGTCTGGGAGAAGGTGACGAGTCTCCTCAGCTTGGGGCCATGCCTGGCTCTCAGCCTCCCGCTCATGTGGCCTCCTTGAGGCTGAGTTGCCTGGGACCCCCAGCAGCGAGTGTCTGACTTCAAAGTGTCCTTGGCCATTCGCAGAGGACATGCACGCACCAGGCCAGTCATGCCTACTTCACATCAGCAGCACCCACATGACAACATCGTGCACTTCCATTTAAGCCTCCTTCTCCAGCACGTGCCGAGGTTACGGCACAGTGAGTCCGCTGCTTTCTGGACCCCTCACATCGAGGATAATGGAGTGATACCCCGAGTATTTGGCCCAGGGCATGGCTGGAAGGGCTGCACAGCCCCCTTCTTTGTCTGAGTGTCTGTCTCGCTGCAGAGCTCTCTGTCTCCCTAGAAAGGCCCAGAGTACACCCACCACAGGGCTTCCCTGGCCATAGATCCCCAGTTGACATAAAACGCCCAGCCCCTGGATCACAAGGACACCCCCTTACCCACAGCAAGTGTCCCGGTCCTGTCACTCCCCCACCCCCGCTCCCCACTTGCTCCACTGCCCTGGAGGCAGCTTCTGTGCTCCACAGGACACCGAGCACCCTCTCCTTATCTGGTCCCTCAGTCACATCTCGCCTGCCGAGGGCTTCTGCTGTACCAGCGCTTCACCCCCATGCTGGGCAACTGTTTCCCCATCTAATTATTTCTCTTTTGACTTTGCTTAGGACACGTTGGTTATAAATGTTTTTAAATCACATGGTCAGATCAGAGGCACCAGTATTTTCATTTGTGAGGCTGTTTCCTCTCTCCCACCCCTGAGACTACGCAGTCTTCTATGGTCTGTGCTTACCCTTCTCCACTAGGTCTGGGAGCACCTGGAAGCTTGAGGGGGTACAGTGTCAACTGCTCTGGATGGGCATCCTTCTGGGATCCATCTCTTTTCCATCTCACCCATCCAGGTGCCAGACCCATGCCCATACCTCCCATTCCACAGCAGTCCCTCAGGCCTGTGTCCGCACACCTGTGTTCCACCTGGGACTGGAGCCCACACAACCCATCCCAGGATGGGAGTTTCCTATGACTGTTGGAGACGGCCACATGCCTCGGTCTCCCTCCTACCTGTCCACGCCGTACACGTAGACCACAGCAAACATCTCACAGAAGGCGATGATAAGCAGGGGGATGGAGCCGGCATAGCTGTCCATCAGGGAGAGCCAGTACTGGCCGGAATTCAGCGTGAAGATGAAGGCGATGAGATACGACCCCAAGCAGATGAGACCTGGGGGCAAAGAACAGCCGCTGTGGACAGAGCTCCCGTCTGCCCCACCAGCCATGGCCCCCGAGGCCTGTTCTCACCACCTGCCTGCCCAGCCAAGCCCTAGCCTGTGTACCTGTGAGCACCTCCTTGGGCCACTTTTTGGGGAAGACTTTGAGGTCCTGCAGGGGCACGACCACGCCCTCCATGTTCCCAAACATGGAGGACAGGCCCAGGCAGAAGAGCATGATGAAGAAGAGCACGGACCACAGAGGGGACACGGGCATCTTGGTGATGGCCTCCGTGAAGACAATGAACGCCAGCCCCGTGCCCTCCACGCCCTGCATGGACAAGCAGAGTGTCACCCACACAGGGCACTCACACTCCAGGTCCCCCGGCCTCAGTCACATACGTCCCTCTCCTTCCCTGCCAAATACTGGTCAGCTCTCCACAGGCCACGCCCACACTGTGCAGGTATGGGGCTCTTTTGAGCCATCCTGTGAAATAACGGTCATTGTGTCTTCAGCCCAACTGTGTTTTTAAAAGCTGAACTATGTTAAACGGACAGGAAGGGGATCACATTTCCCAGCAGCAGTCAGGGCCCAAGCTGTCTGGACAGACACCTGACAGCTATGCAGATGGCTGTCTGCTCATAAACAGGGCACCACACCCCCACAGATGATTCCTGAGATGCACCCCACATGGCCAGGTTAAGAGCCCCAAATGACTTCAACAGGGCCTGCGTGAGTCCCCAAATAGCTGCCCTGAAGGTATGGCTCATTGGTTGATTACAGCCAGTTAGAGCAGGTGCAGGGCAGGTGTGTGACTGAGGAGATCCAGGGGTGCAAGCACCAGGGTGGGGCAGGAGGATCAGAGGCGGGCAGGATGGAGACAGGCCTCCAGGAACTGAGATCCTGGGGGAGGTCAGTGTCCCTCAAGGGTGTCCCCTCCCTTGCATTGTGCTGCCCCAGAGAGACTCGCTCACCTCTGACAGGAAAGAGTTCATGTCGCAGGTCTGGAACTGCAGCTGGGCAAAGGCCGCAGGGTCAGTGGCATTGTACCACTGCTGTACTTGCACGAAGTTCTCCTGGGTGACATTGCCTTCGGGCAAGTCGAACCCGTTGATGAGCGTCAGAATATTCCTGGAAAGAAAAGAGAGTGAGGCTGACATGGGCCCTGGGCAGTGCAGGCCTGGCAGGTTCCTCAGAGGTGGGTACGGGCCAGGAGGAGCACTCACTGGTTGAAGCAGTCGTCATAGCGCTCTGTGGCGCGGAAGCCGATGATGGAGTAGACCACGGTGGCTGCGTATATGGATGTGAAGCCGTTGATGACGGACACGATCACCGAGTCCATCTCACAGTTGTTGCTACAGATGAAAGTGGCATCGGGTCACTGCAGGCCGAGACACCGTGCCCACCTGCCCGGCCACGTCAGCACAGGCAAGGAGCCTGCCCTGAGCCTGAGCTACTGGGGTGCTGCGGGAGAGGGGACAGAGGCCTCCCACCTGTCCTTCCCTGACTGCACCCAGTAAGTGGTGACCAGAGGGCCATCCCCCAGCCAGTGGCCCTTTGCTCCTGCCCTTCTTACCACTTCGCTGCAAGTTGGTGGCCTGGAGACCCCTGAAAGCCCTGGGGACTTTTAGAGCCTTCAGCACTCCAAAGCTGGGCAGGAAACCCTGTGCCAATCCCTGCCTGGTCAGCAGGTGCTCTGCGCCCAGAGGGTGGGCACTCAGTGAGCACTTAGCCTCATGCCATTGGGACTGGCCAGGGCCTCGCAGCCATGCTCCAAAAGCTCTGAGGAGGTGGCCTGCCCCTCCCACATCACCTCCTGTGCCCCCTATCCCACCGTAACCCCCTGCCCTCTCCTGGTCCCTCCAGGTCCTGTCTCCTCCCAGCGGAGGGCTCCGATCTCCACCCAGAGCCTAAAGGCTTCCCTGGCTCAATGTGTCCAAAACCCAACCCTTGACCTCCCCAACCCAACCCTGCAGCTCTCCCACTGGCCCCACTATTAATGCTAACACATCCTTCTAGAATCTAGATGCTTCCAGCAGAAACCTAGACCCTCAGCCCTCAGAGAAATGCAAATAAAACCACAGTGAGACACCTCATTTCACCCACCAAGATGGCCAGAATCAAAAAGTCAGATGGTAACAGGTGTGGAGAAATCGGGCCTCACCATTGCCCTGCTGGGCTCCCACCCTCTGGGACCACCCCCCATGGCCAGCAGCCAGCAGGCATTGGCACTCACTCCTCCCTGTCTGAGTGCTCACACTGCACCTTCTGCACACGAGCCCATCCCACTGAGGACCCCAGCCTGGTTCCACACCCCTCCAGGAACCCCTCCTCCTGCTCATTTTGTTTGTCTCTCTAGGAGACCACAGCCACAGATCTCAGGAGGACAGAACCTCATGCTCCATGCAGGGCACACAGTAGGTGCTCCATAAGTGTTTGTGGAGATGAACTGATAACAACTTCCTTCCTCCGAAGGCCCCTAGGGGCCCTTTCTGTGTGGGTGTTGGTCTGGGATGGACTGTGGTGGCTTAGGCATCTAGGGTCCTGGATGCTGAGGGGCAACCAGAAGGGGCAATAGGGGATGGAGGGGAGCACACCAAAGCTCATCATCCCAAGGACCAAGGCACCATGGGGAGGATAGTCAAAGCTTGAGCTACTTAGCGTGTGAAAACCTCTTAGATCCTAAGCCTGCCTCCCTGGCATGGAGCCCCATGGACCCCATGATCCGGTGGGGCATGAGGCAAGCCCTCTGCCCGGCCCAGAACCCCTGTCCACACTCACTGGACGGAGTTGTAGCTGGAGAAGGAGATGAGGCCCCCGAAGGCCAACGAGAAGGAGTAGAAGACCTGGGCCCCCGCATCCAGCCAAGTCACTGGGTTGGCCAGCTCCGTGATCTGCAGCCAAACAGAGACCCTCAGCTGGCACCCCAAGGATGAGGGGTCACAGGAAACCAAGGAGGTAGTGGCCCAAGGCAGAGATGTGAGCCTGGAGGCTGGTGACAGCTGAGGCTCCTGGGCAGGTGATCAGAATAAACAACGCCCCCTAAAGGTGGTAACTGATAACTCGGAGGTGGTTGCCATCAATCCGCACAGGGCCTCCCTCAAGCTCACAGCATGCAAGCATTGAGGGGCCTGGGACTGGCCAGGGCTGGTCTCAGGTGGAGAGGCCCATCCCCCAGGATAGCCTCTCCCACAAGAACTGGAGCCCCAGGGTGGGCAGCGGGAGACTCACGTTGGGCGTGAAGAGAAAGATGATACCGTTGGTGGCTCCCTTTAGCGTGAGTCCCCGAATGAGGAAGATGGTCAGGACGACGTAGGGCAGCGTTGAGGTGATGTACACAGCCTGGGGAGAGGGCAGAAGTGGGATGAAGGTGAAGACAGAACCCACAGAGAGAAAGGACCCTGGCTCTGTTCCTCTTGCCCCAGCTCCCAGGGCAGGGAGATCTGACATTTCCTACGGCTGTATTTATAATGATGACTACTCAGTCCTCCTAGTCAGAGAACTACTGTGGATCACTCTTGCTACAACTTTTTAAGCACAGGTTTGAGGACCATCCATGCCAGCACCACATCCCCAGGGCCAAGCTGGAGGCAGCAGAGGCCCCTCCTGGACACGGGGTGGTGACCCTCAGAGCTGATTAAGGGGCAGCTCCCAAAGCTCAGCCCGCACCTTGCCGGTGGTCTCGATGCCACGGATGATGCACACGTAGAGGACACTCCAGGCACAGGTCAAGCAGAGCAAAATCCACCACTGCACAGAGCCCGAGTTGCTGATGGAGTTGGAGATGTTGAGGGTCTCTCGGTACCAGTAGTAGTCCACTGAAGAGCTGCGGGCGCACTCCTCCACATAGCCTGCAGGGGGCACTCACATCATCAGTGTGGGTCATAGGGAACCCAGGAGGATGGGGAACTGACACCAGGGACATAGTGCACAGACATGCACGTACACATCCACACAGACACGTGTGCTTGTACACAAGCATAGCTGCATGTGTGTACGCACATGTACACACCCACACAGACACGCTCATGTGCATGCATCTGAGCATACCTTCACACATTTGCTCATGCACACATGTATATATACTCACAAGACACATACGCACCCGTGGGCATAACTGAATGTGCATATATGTGTGCACACAGAAGTGTGAGCACACTAGACATGCATGCGCGTGTGCACACACACACACACACACACACACACACACCGTGCACTGACCACTTCCTGATTATTGGACCCCTGCTTACAGATCAGGCAGTTCATGTCCTGATGCAAATGTGTGCAAGCTGCGGAGCTGAGCACACAGCCTGTGTCCCACAGAGGCCCCAGGCAGAGGCTCTGCTCCCCTCTTCCCTTCCCTGGAGGGGGTCCCAAAAAGACCCTGGGGAATATGGTGGGAAGGGACAGTGGAGAATCAGGCCACCCCCTGTGAGAGGTCAGGGAGCAGCAGGTCCCTCACTCCTTTCCTTCATTTTAATCTTGGCCGGCACCACCTCCTGGGGTCGAGGCACCTTTTTTAAGGGCTTTTCTCTGGCACAGTGATTTTTTAAAATTCCCTGTTGCCATAAATGTACTCTGGTTTTTGCACTTGAGGAAATCAAAGGGTGACTACTCATGGACTCTGTCTGTATGCTCAAAGGTACACATCTTTCGCACCACCAGCCATCCTGTCCCCCGACCCCTGACCCCACCCTGCCCTGGACACACCTGTCAAGTTGTTGTTGAGCGGGCACGTGCTCCAAGGGAGGGGTTCCTGGAAGGAGTTGAAGAAGTACCACATGACCCAGGCGATGATGGTGTTGTAGTAGAGGCCCACCATGAAGGACACGAACATGGACGCGATCCCTGGGGGGCAATCAACACTGCTGGGGACACCACTTGGGAGCACCACTGGGGGGCCCCACTGGGGTCTGGGCACTGTTAGCAGGAAGGGGTCGTGCTGGGGGAGCCCCTTGAGGACTGAGTGTGAATGGACTCAGGGTTCCAGGAAACAGAGTGGTGGTCTTCAGGGGCTTGCTGAGCCCTGCTGCAGGAAGCATGGGGGACTCAGCTCTCCGCACGTATACACATTCCCAGGCCTGGGCACCCTGGATTCAGGATAGCCTCTGCTGCCCAGCTGGCTTTAGTGGCCAGGCATGACTCCAGCCTGGACCCTGCCACCTACACTTCTGTGAGATGCCAAGGAAGGATTTGCAGAGGGCTGGGGGCGGTGAGTCCCCTGGAAACAGAGGCGAAAGGAGAGAAGGAAGAAGTGTGCTTGCTGCCCACACTGGGGCCTGGCAGGGGTCCCACCCACTGGGCCCAGACACGCACCTACGCCCTTCAGGGCTGGATGGATGGAGCTCCAGGCGCCCACGCTGCCCTTGCGTAGTCGCTGCCCAATGGCGAACTCCAGGTGCAGCAAGGGGACACCCTCCACAACCAGCAGGATGAGGAACGGGATCATGAATGCTCCTGGTGGGGAAAAGGCAGCTGTGTGTCAGGTAACACACGCCAGGCGGCCAAGGGCCCCCTCTGGAGACACAGGCGCTGGTAGAAAGTGCCTGCAGAACTTGCCCACAAATACAGACAGAGCAACACCTGCACCACTCATGACGGCCATTGGCACTGTTTTACGGGGGATGCTTCATGCCGTCTCATGACAGTGGCCGGCTTGTCTACTGTCCCTCCAAGACCGTGCTTGTCCTACACGGTGAGCACATGACAGCTCCCGGGGAAGTAAGGAAGATGTCCACATGCTGGGATGAGCATGGGGAGGTCACGGGGAGCCCTTTTGGGGCTCAAAATCCAACAAGAAGACAAGGACAGCACATGGAACCTTCACTCAAAGGTGATGGTGAGCTCAATGTGACAATGAGATGAAAAGCAGAGAGCAGCAGTGATGACCCCTTTGCTGGATCTCCTGCAGGAGAGGAGTAGGGAGTTGCCCTGGGTCTGGGGTGCCACTAGGGCTGCAGGCTCACTGGGTCAAAGTATCAGTGAGGGTAAAGTGAAAATAAGAAAAGATTTGCCTCTTTACTGTTTTCCCAGAAGTTTGATGTGAATGTCTTTTGGGCAAAACTATCGAGGAAAACCAAGTCTGTGGTTCCCAGATATCCTTTGATTCATCCCTACTTCATGAAGTCACTTTTACCCGCAGGTCCCACTGCCCCTCCATCTCCATCAGGAAACTCCTATTTGTCCTTGGAAACCCCGCTTGGATAGTCGCTCCTTAGGAAGCCTCTGCTGCCTGCGCTCCTGGCAGCCCTCCTCCTGGCAGCTCCTCCAGGTGAAATGTGGTGGGTGCCTGACACACCTGTCTGTAGGGGCCCATGGTCCTGTGCCCTTGCACACTGATGGACACACATACAGAGGCAGAGACGGGTGGGACGAGGCAAGGTGTAAAGTCCCACAAAAGAAAGATACACTAGCTTAGAACTGCAGCTTCCTTGACCCTAGCCAGGTAGTTCAGTTGGTTAGAGCATCATCCTGATACCTCAGTATTGGGGGTTCAATCCCCAGTCAGGGCACATGCAAGAATCAACCAATGAATGTGTAAATAAGTAGAACAATAAGTCAATGTTTCTCTCTCTCTCAAATCAATAATAAATAAATAAATAAATTCTATATATAATAAAAGAGTAATATGCAAATTAACCACCACTCCGCTACACCCACAAGCCACGCCCACAAGCCATGCCCACCAGCCAATCAGGAGCGAATATGCAAACAAACCCAACCAAGATGGCTACAGCCACAGAGAGCAGGAGGGAGGCTTGGGTTTCCTCGGCAATGGAGGAAGCCAAGCTTTCTGCCTGCCCTTGCTGGCCTAGGCCTCCACTCAAGGCTACAAAGTTTCAATGATAGAAGATAAATCCAAACAGAAATGGTGGCAGCAAAGGAGCTGGAAAGAGCAGGAGGCTAAGGTTGCCCCCGGTGATGGAGGAAGCCAAGCTTTCTGCACACCCTGGCTGGCCCAGGCCTCCGCTTAAGGCTACAAAGTTTCAATTATAGAAGATAAATAAATCCCCCCAAAAATGGCTGCTGCCATGGAGAAGCAGAAGGCTTGGCTCTGCTCCAGGCTACAAAGTTTCAATTGTAGAAGATAAATAAACCCCAGATACCAGGGCCTCCGCTTGGGTCACCAGAGGGTGTGGCTGACCTGCAAACCACCACAGGCCCCTCGCCCAGGCTGCCCCACGCCCCAAGGGAACCCCCACCCTGATCCAAGACACCCTTCAGGGCAAACCAGCTGGCCCCCACCCGTGCACCAGGCCTCTATCCTATCTAATAAAAGAGTAATATGCAGATTGACCATCACTCCAACACACAAGATTGCTGCCCCCGTGTGGTCAAAGATCCTGCCCCCATGTGGACACAAGATGGCCACCACAAGATGGCCAGCAGGGGAGGGCAGTTGGGAGGGACGAGGCCTGCAAGGGAGGGCAGTTGGGGGCAATCAAGCCTGCAGGGGAGGGCAGTTAGGGGTGACCAAGCCAGCAGAGGAGGGAAGTTGGGGGCGACCAGGCCTGCAGGGAAAGGCAGTTGGGAGGGACCAGGTCTGCAGGGGAGGGCAGTTAGGGGTGACCAGGCCTGCAGGGGAGGGCAGTTAGGGGCAAACAGGCTGGCAGGGGAGCAGTTAGGCATCAATCAGGCTGGCAGGGGAGTGGTTAGGAGGTGATCAGGCTGGCAGGCAGAAGCGGTTAGGGGCAACCAGGAAGGCAGGCAGGCGAGCAGTTGCGAGCCTGGAGTCCTGGATTGTGAGAGGGATGTCCGACTGCCCATTTAGGCCCGATCCCACTGGGATCGGGCTTAAACGGGTAGTGGGATCGGGCTTAAACGGGTAGTGGGATATCCCTCGAGGGGTCCCAGATTGGAGAGGGTGCAGGCTGGGCTGAGGGACCCCTCCCCCATGCACGAATTTCGTGTACCGGGCCTCTAGTAAATAAATAAGCTAAAATAAAGTAAAGAGATGCAGCTTTCTTTCTCTTTGAGAATTTAGGAAACAGTTGGGGGAGGGGAGAGGAGGGACAGCTGGGTAGGGGCAGCTGCTGTCTTCAAGGGCAGGGTCTAAGGCTTTCCCGCATCTCTCTCCCTGCAGGTGGTATGTGGCACAGAGGAAAAGCTCAAGGACTATTTGCTGACGGGGTGCAGGGCCAGGACCAGTAGTGAAAGGCAGCCCCAGGGACCAGGCTGGAGAGGCACATGGGCAGCCTGTGGTGAGCAGACAACATGGTCCTTGGGCGGCGCTGCTTCCTAGTTCCCCCCGCCCCAACCCCATACACAGACTCTCCTAAGCTCTCTGTCCCTAAGAAGGGGTGAGGGTCACGCCCTGTGTCAGGTGGCAGCACTGGGGCAGACGTGGTGCATTCACGTGGAGAACTGAGGTTGTAGGCAGATGTGTGGTTAATGCAATTCCCCTGGACATGCTCCTGGGCCTGGTGCTGGTGCAGAACTCTTGGCAGTAGACCATCTGGTCACTGGGACCTGGCTGTTTGTGGCCAACTCAGGGAGCAGGGTGAGTCCTGACTCTGACCAAGTCTCCTGGTTTCAATCTCCTGCATGCCCCCCACTTCTAGGTCTGCAAAGCTCAAAGCTCGACAGAGTAGCTCTGCGGTGCAGCCTTTGGGTCAGAACTCTCCAGCACCTTCCATTTCATGAGGTGAGCCCCAAGGCCCAGAAGGTGTACAGCAGAGTAAACAGGGCCAGGACACAGATTGTCATATTAACTCAACTCAGGGCTGACTTCTGAAACCTTTGAAATACCCGTCTTCAGAAAAAGGGCCCATGAGCCCACCTGCCGCAGCGCCCACATAGGGGCCATGGGTCCCCGAGCTCCTCTCCCTGTTCCCTGAAGGCTGTACAAAGAGAGGCGCTGGTCCTCACCCGGGCTGCCCCTGCCACCTGATTCAGTCCTCACTGACCCATCGAGAGACACATGACACGTGCCCATTTCCTCTGAGTGGTGGCAAGACTCTGCAGAGGTGACTACCCCCTGCTGCTTGCTGACGGCAGACGCACAAGACGGAGAAAAGAGAACTAGGGGGAGGCAGCTGAGGTGATGCAGGCAGAGGACACGGCCCACCTGGTTCCCCATTTACCTGCTCTTTGGTCACAGAGATGCCCCCATCTGAGATCTAGAAGGTGGGGCCCTCACGTGACAACACATCTCAATGTCACGCAGCACGCAGGGGGCTTTGTGTGCACATGCACTCGCACACAGCCACCACCCCACTCAACGTGACAAAGTGCTGCAGATGCTGATCTAGGTCATGAGGGGAGGGGTCTTCTCTGTAGCTTTCTCTACTTTTCTGCTTTTTTCATAATATAAAGTTAAACACAGTGTAAATGATGATTTGTTTTACTTTTCAAATTACCCGAAACTCTTATAAATAATTGAAGACAAAGTAAGTTTTCACCAAAACAGGACTGGTCCTCAGATCCGTCATTTTCTCTCCAAGTTACCCAACCACTCCCTCCCCGGAGATCTGGGGCTACAGGCTGGGAAATGCCACCGGGGTGGAGTCAGCTGCCACACCTTGTCATTGTCCTCAGCTATTTTCACCTGGTGTTGGCTTCTTATCACTGTCCTCAACAATTGTCTCCCAGGCTTGGGGGGTTATCACTGTTCTCAACAATTGTCTCCTAGGCTTGGGGTGTTATCACTGTCCTCAATGGTTGTCTGTCCACTCAGCAGGACCCAGGGGTGAGGTGGGACCAGCTCCCTCTTATCCACAGTGTCTGGAGGCAGTGTCCCCGCATTACCCCTCAGACTCACAGTGAGTGTGTGTTGCACCCCAGGGGTGAACGCTTCTCAGTCCCAGACACCACCTCCCTCAGTCCCTTCCCTTTGGAACTAAGTAAATGCTGCAGGTGTTGCCAGAACCCTGGCCCGGGCAGCCCTGGTGGGGGTGGGGAAGTGACCAGGATCTTCCAGAGGGAAGAGGTAGCTGACCTCTGGGACTAAGTGATTCTACTGCTGGGCTACCTCACGGCCCCCCAGGGTTCCATTCACCCCTCCACCAAGCAGAGGTGACTGACAGGACTATCTGGAAAGCACAGGATGGGTCCCAGGTGTAAAGACAGATCCTCCCAGACATTCAGAAGCTTCCGTTTTTGGCCATGGAAAGGGGGGTGGGACACAAAGGTGGCCTGGGAACAACCTCATCTGCTTTCTTTTCTGCCACAAAGCCTGGCGAGAGCCTGCAGGATCTTCAGAGTAAGAACAAACTCACATCACTAGAGAGGGTTTGTGCTTTCAGAGGAGGGTATTCAGAAGCCCACAGTAGCAGAAACATTCTCAGAGCGTCCAGCCAGCTCTGCAGAGCCTGTCTCACAGGGAGCACAGCTCCTGCCCGGACCTCCTCCCAGAACAAGCACAGCTCTGTCCCCCTTCCCACCACGGAGCTCCTGGCGGCAGCTCCCCTCCCAGGGCTGGGGCCCAGGGGAGACAGAAGCCACAGGTGCATGGGGGCTGATGGGACCACAGGTGTGATCTCCATCCCTGAAGCCTGTTGACACTGGAAGGGTGTGTGGAAGGACAAAATCATGAAGATTGAGACCCAGCAGCCCCAAGGCGGTCCCTGCAGCTGGGGGAGAGAGAGTGGCCTCAGCCCAGGGGAAGGAGACCCCTAGGCCACGGGCAAAGGTCCAGAGACAGCAGAGACTGCTGGAGGCAGCAGGACGGGCTGAGGCAGCGTTCCACGGGGGATGCAGCCTTCCCACCTCTGGCCCATGTGCACGCTGATCAGGAGCTTGCCTGCCTGCCTGTTCCTCTGTGGGTCACCCACTCCAGGCCCAGTTCCCTCCTCTGTCCCTCAGGGAACGTGGAACCCAGTGCCATAAGGTATTTCAAAGGAGGGCTGGCCTTACTGCCCTTCCTGCTGGCACCATCCACCCTCACAGAAGGGGCTCCATCCAGAGGAGCAGCTGGTCCCTCTCTGTCCCCACCACTCTCAGGTCAGACCTGTTCTCTGGGAGCAGGCCAGGGCTCCTGGGTCCTGGAGCAAGGGTGGCCTCCACTGACACAAGCACTTGGGTGTGTGGGACCAGGCGCTGGACCTCCCTCACCAACTTGGGCGTACGGGAGCGGAGTGAAGATGTCGGCACCTGGGCCCATGCTCCAGCCCGGCCCTCTGCCCAGCCTGCTCTCGGTGCCAACGTGGGGCTCAAGTGGACCAGTGAAGGGGTGTAGGGCACGAGCCTGTGCTGTCCTACCTACAGAACCTTTGCCCTGCAAACTTCTCCCCTCTATGAATGGGGTGCTGGGGTCCTGAGGACATCAATGTTGTTTGCCCGGACCCCCAACCTGCCCTCCTGCCCGGCCTACCTCCGCCATGGCTCTGGCACAAGTAGGGGAAGCGCCAGACGTTGCCCAGGCCCACGCAGAAGCCCACACAGGTGAGCATGTACTGGGCCTTGTTGTCCCACTTGGGCCGCGAGCTGGACTCCTCCTTCTCGATGACCTCCAGTTGCTCCAGGGAGGGGATTCGGTCATCCAGGCCCGGGTTGGGCAGAACAAGCCTCACCATGGTGATCACAGATGGGTCCCTCTTGGCAGGACAGGGCAGGAGCTGGAGGTCGAGTGGACACAGCCGGAGCCCCAGCACTTTATAGGGAACCTTTGGCACCTCACCCCAAGCACCTAGGCTGAAAGGAAGCGTCAGCAGATCCGAAGGGTGAGTCCACAGGACTGTTAATGCCTTATCTGCGGAGGCGCTGGCCGACCCTTTGAGGCTCTCAGCTGGCACCAGCCAGCCCCTCCCCCTGTGCAAACACAGAGTCCCGGGCACAGAGGAGCCGCCCCCACCCCCACATGGGCTCAGATAGCCAGGCTCCCGGGGAGGAGGAATCCAGGACAAAAAGGCCCCATCCATGGCCCTGCCTGGACCTTCGAAGCCCCCTACTCCCCACCAGTCACACACTCCCACCTGCAGGAGGATGCCAGAGGGTTCCTCTCTTCCCAGCTCTCTCTGCCAACCGGCTGGGTGCTGGGGTACCTCCACCCTCCCCGCCAGTCCAGAAACCTGAGTTTGAGCTCTGGATCCTGGGAACAGACCACTGCCCTGGTCACACTTGGCTCTAAATATCTACTCAGAGAGCCCCGTGCCCAGAGCCCTACGGATGCGGCCCCTCAGGATGCTCCTTCCCATGCGCTCTCCCTGGGCTCCGGAGTGCACTGTCCCCCAGCCACTGAGCAGCCTCCAGGCCTCCCCACCAGAGCAGGGCTTCTGTCCTTCCACCAACTGACCAGCTGCCTCCTGCACGCCCCCAGCTGGGGATCAAGCCCCAAACCTGGGCATGTGCCCTGACCAGGAATGGAACCGGCAACGTTTGGGTGCACAGGACACTACTCAACCAACTGAGCCTCACCGGCCGGGCCAAAGCCAGGGATTTTGAGCACAGTTTCCAGTTCAGGGAGTGGGGTGGGGGTGCGCCTCCAAGCTCTGGCCCCCACACCCCACCGAGATCCCGAGCTCAGTGATTTCCCCCTCCCTCACAGAACCTTCCCTGGGGCTAGTGACCATCTGACGGTCATCCCTCGGCTGGGCTTTCCCTCAGGGACGGCCTTCCCACCAGCCGTTGTCCAGCCTTCTGGTCAGTGCTCTGCGAGCCCTTCCTGGCAGTCTGTGCCCGTTGACCTCCCACCCCACCCTCATTCCCGGCGGCCTTCCTAGAAGGATGGATGTGTCATTCTGTCTCTGTGTAGCTATCATCCCTGGTCCTCGCTGTTGGACGGTAACGTCTGGGAGGCCAGGCACCGGTGCCCTGACCCCACTTGACTGGTTCACACTGAGCTTACCAAACAATCCAGGAAGGCGGGTGGGGGTCACTAGGCACAAGTGAATTTAGGAGCCTGACCTTTGACCCCATGAAGCGGGGAGACTGGGGAAGGGTGGAGGCCGGAAGGAAGAGATCCATCCGGTTTGCTCTCAGGGACATCTGGCTCCTGACAGGGGCAGACTAGAGTGCAGGGCCAGCTGCAGAGTGACAGAGGCAGGGGAGCAGGAGAGAGGTGCGCCAGGCCGGCCAGGCCAGGGGTGGGGGCTGGGGAGGGCTGTCTGGACCCCAAGGGCCAGCAAGGGGGAGGAGTTGAGGGAGGGGTGAGGTGGGGTTCTGTTCGAGACATGTCCAGTGTGAGCCCCCACAGGAGACAGGCACGGAGCCAGGTGCTGGGTGGAGGGTGAGTGTCTGGTTTCACCCGTGGGTTCTTCTGGCCACTCCCTCTGAAGCCTCGCAGAGGAAGCCTGAGTGGCAGGAACTGGACTTGGACCCACATTCCTAGAGCTGCAGCCTCCCTGAGCCCCAGCCCCACCGCTCGAGGGCCCTGAGGCCCTTTCCTAGGCTGTGAGACACGTTGTACACCCAACTCCACGGCGGTTTTCCTAGGAAATAGTCGGAAATGGTGCCTGGCAGACTGAAGGCCCGGAGCCAAGTGCTGACCCTGGGCAGCTGGGGTCTCGGGATCTTCCTGACACGGACGAAGGGGGTTGCCGTCAGGGACCGACTCAGTCAGGGTTCCAGAGGCGCTTGGGTCCTCCACAGCCCTGGGTGGGGGTCTGGGTGGAGTGCTGAGGAGGCAGGCGCCTCTGCGTTGGTGCCATGGGCTCATGGGGCTGCAAGCAGCCTCTGTGGTCTGAGCATTCTGATATGCAGGGCAGATTGGGGTGCGGGGCTCACAGGAGAGGGAAAGAGAAAAGGAGATGTGTCGGGCAGGACACAAGCAGGGCGTTCTCGCAGCCTGGTGAGGGCATGGCATCCCCTGTCCCTCCTGCTCAGAACCCCCAGTCCTGTTTCTCCAAAGAGAAGGCCGGGGGCTAGCATCTGACCTTCCAGGACCCATAACCCCCTTTTGGGGGCCCGACCTTGCACCCCAGGCCCACGCCTGCTTCCCCTGCCTGGAGCCATCTTCCCACGGTGTCTGCCAGTCCTCCCTTCCACTTTCAAGTCATGGCGTAGCCACCACGGGACCACCCTGGTACCCCCTTAACACACAGCCTGACCCCCACCCCCTACTCCACTGAACTCTGCTTTTCCTTCGAACATGCTGTGAAGGTGACTCAGTTACTTGGCTAATTGCTTACAGTCTCTCTTCCCTATGAGGATGTGAGGGCCATGGGGGGTGGGGGGTGGCGACAGGAGGATGTGAGGGCCACGGTTGCGGGGTGGAGGGAATATCTCTGACTCCTGTTTGTTCACTGATAACGCCCCTCAGACAGTGTCTGATGCCTCAGAAATACTCGGTTGATACGGACCCAGGGAAGGTTTCTGCAGCTGGAGGCTGGTAGTGCCTTCCCTGGATGGCAGGTCCAGGCAAGCAGGGAACAGATGCCTCTGTCCTGAGGAGGAGAGAGTGCTCCATGACTTGGCTGGCCTGCCAGCCAGTCGTGGGCCAGGACAGAGATTGTTCCCCAAACCCCTCAGAGATGACAGCCGTCGAGGCTTTCCTTCGGCCCTGGACTGGCCATGGTCCTGACCCAGCCAAGCATGTGAGGATGGTCCCAAGCCTGGGATGGGTCACATAGCCTTATCCTGCCCACCCTGCCTGTTCTTTGTATTTCTTTGGCACCTGCCAAGCAGTGTGGAGGATGTCCACCTAAGACATGCCTTCTATGTAAGTGTCCCTTAATAAGCTCTGTTAGTTGCCAAACTGGAGAGGTAATTGGAGTAAGTTGTGGAAAGTTACATTTGTCCACGATGAAGACACAGAGTGGATCTCATGGTGAGGATCTTCTCAGGAGGCACACCCATCTGATGGCATCCGCAGCCTGAGGCCATCTCCTCATACTGTTTCCTCAGCCACGCCTGACATGCCAGGATTGTATTGCAAAAGAAAAACATGCTCCATAGAGAAAACTGGAGGTAAACACTAACAGCTTTCTCACTGGTCTGTAGTTCTATAAATATGTATGCGTGTGCGTGTGCGTGTGCGTGTGCGGGACCCCTGGGGTGACATGCCACAGCTCAGGTATTGTTCTACTGCTTCGGGCAGTACCCAGTGTGCCACTATCACGAAAGCCTCTGTGAAATCTGCCCTTGTCTCTGGCACACTCATGCCGTATTCCCGGTACAACCGCTTCTGCTCAGTGTGCACGTGCCCAACTGGAAAGGATGCTGCCATGGCCTGCAAGAGGGGTTGAGCCAGTTACCCGCTTCCCCAGGGAGGCCCCACACCCTTGCCAGCTCGGTGTCCTTGCTTAGTTTCCCTGGTGGCCATTGTGCCAGTGCTCAATAATCACCTGTGGGTTTTGTTTTGTTTTGTTTTGGTGTTTTTTGGTTAACCCTCACCCGAAGATACTTTTTCCATTGATTTTTGGAGGAGGGGGAGAGAGAGCGAGAGAGAAATACCGATGTGAATGAGACACATCGATTGGCTGCCTCGTGCATGTGCCCCTACCACGGCTGAGGAACCTGCAACTGAGGTACATGCCCTCGACCCGGAATCGAACCCACAATCCTTTGGCCCAAGGACCGACACTATAACCACTGAGCCAAACCAGCTAGGACTAATCATCTGTGGTTTTTAACTTGCATTTCCCTGAAGGCCTGTGCCATGGAGCTTAATCCTGTGAACTGACTGGCCGTCACAATTCTCCCAGTCAAATGCCCTTTTCAATTGGATGCTGACCCTTTCTATTAATTTTCAGAACATTTGACCATATTCTGGAAGGCAGTGCTTCAGAAGCACCTTTCCCCCTCAGCAACCGGCCTCCCAGCCTTTCTGCACCTCCAGGTGGCGTCCTGGGGGGACAGAAACTGCCATTACACTGCTGTCCAACCATCCATCCTTTAAAAAATATCTTAGCCTACCTCAAGGTCATGAAGATATCCTCGCAGGTTTTATTTTGGAAGCCAGGGATCGAGCCTGCAACCAAGGAATCCAAATGAAGGATCCAGCCCTCTCCTCCTCTTCCTGCAAGCTGCTTTGGTCATGGATCTGTTGTTCGCATCTGTGCGGTCTGTTTCTTCACTTCCTACTCTGTTCCCTGAATCTGTGTGTCCACCTTCTGGCTGGGCGCAGTCTTCCTCCCTGGGGCTTTACACCAGGTCTTTGTATCTGACGGCGTATGTCCTCCAGCTGTGCTCTTCTTCAAGCACGGGAACATTTTAGAATCCCACAGAAAACCTGCTGGGATTTTGATTGGAGTGCATTAAATCTATAGCTTTGTAGATCAATTTAAATGGAGTCTTACCAATATTGTTTTTCAAATCACAAACACAGTGGCGTTAACGTATGCCTTCTTTCCTCAATAACAGTTTATAGGTGTTCTTTTTGTGTGGAGGTCTTGAAGATCTTTCATTCGATTTCTTCTTAGGTATTTGATTTTTTTCATGTTATTATGAATGGTATTTTTAAAAATGTCTACCTTCTAATTGCTGAAATATATAACAATATAATTAATTTTTATATACAGACCTTATATTGAATTTTTTTACTTTTTAAAGTAAAACTATACATATATTTAAAAATATATATTTTTATTGATTTTAGAGAGAGAAGAAGAGAGAGGGAGAGAGAGATAGAAACATCGACGAGGGAGAAACATCAATAGGCTGCCTCCTGCACACCCCCTACTGGGGATGGAGCCTGCAACCTGAGCATGTGCCCTGACCGGTCAACACTCAACCACTGAGCCCCACTGGCCAGGCTTTTTTTTACTTTGACTTTTAGATATATTTTCAATACAAAAATATGCCAAATGAAAAATGACAGTTTATCTTGATCCTTTTACCCTTATTCTCTTATTTTATTTACCTTATTACATTGTGTCCAGCACAATGGTGGACGAAATCATTACCAGGAGTTATTCTGGGCTCATTTCCATCTTATAAGAAGCGTCTGCTATTTCACCTTGGACCATTGAAAATGAGAATTTTTGTACGAACTCTTGCCAGAATAAGGAATACCCCTTTTATTCTTCGTGTATTAAGAGGTGCTTTTATTTTTTGTTGTTACAGATTTATTGAGATACAATGATCACAACATACAATTTACTTTATTTTTAGTGTATCACAGCACTGTGCAACCATCACTACAACCAATTCGAGAACTTTTCATCACCTCCAAGAGAAACCTGTACTCTGTAGCCATCTCACATCCCCATCCTTGAGGGTCCTCTTTTATTAGGAATGCGTGATAAATGTTATGAAATGGGTTCCTACATTTTTGTGATGATTATTAACTTGTTTTCTCTTACTCTCTCAATGTGGGGATAACAATTAGATTTTTCAATATGAAGCAACCTTACATTCCTAGATTAATCCCAACCGTGACCTCCTGGTTCATGGGTTGATGCTCAACCACTGAGCCACACCAGCCAGGCCTCATAAGTTTTAAAAAATGTAGTTGGGCCTGGTTGGTGTGGCTCAGTGGTTAAGCATTGACCTATGAACCAGGAGGTCTCGGTTTGATGCCCAGTCAGGGCACATGCCTGGGTTTTGGGTTTGATCCCCAGTGGGGGGCTTGCAGGAGGCAGCTGATCAATGGTTCTCTCTCATCATTGGTGTTTCTCTCTCCCTTCCTCTCATGAAGTCAATAAAGATATATTTTAAAAAACTAAAAAAAATGTTTAAATAAATAAATATTTTTTAAATGTAGTGTGAATCAGTAAGCTCATCGAAGCCCTTAGGAAGAGGATGTGGTCCTTAATCCACTTTGTGTTTGTCTCTCACATTTTATTTCAGTGGGCCCACGTTCAGCTCAGATGTTCACACATTAGTATTAGAAGAGGACACCCCACCCCCGATGGAAAATATATGGAGAAGCCCAAGTTGTAACCTCTTCCTGTGCTGGGCCAGGAGCCAAGTGAGGGGGCCCTGCTCCTGAGATGTCCCCTAGACAGGACATACTAAAGGCTAGGAGGACCCCCAAGCCCTAGGACAGCAGGGCTGGGGACTGGAGCTGAGCATTAGTGACTGACGTCTGCCTGGCCACATGCCCCCCATCTTGTCCTCAGTGCTGTATCGCAGCAGGTGAGGGAGGGCCGCAGACTGATCTCGTCATTAACCTTTGTCTTGAATGGAGTGGTTTTTTTTCATGAAGGAGTCCTGTTTATAAGGCCCGAGTTACTGAGTAGTAGCCTCAGAAGTCACGGGATGTTTCTCTGCCCTCAACCCCAAGTCTGCATTCACTGACGGTGGCAGGAGTAAAGCCCACAGGGTTAGTGTCACCCCATCTGGCAGTCAGCTCTGGCCTTTTACCTGTATTCCCTCTGCCTTTGTCTTCCCAGGGAAAAGGAAAGAGAGAGCAGAGTGTTGTCTGTGCAGGAGAGAGAGAGAGGAAGAGAGAGAGAGGGGGGGGAGGAGAGGAGAGGAGAGGAGAGGAGAGGAGAGGAGAGGAGAGGAGAGGAGAGGAGAGGAGAGGGGGGAGGGGAGGGGAGGGGAGGGGAGAGGAGGGGAGAGGAGGGGAGGGGAGGAGAGGGGAGGGGAGGGGAGAGTTAGAAAGGGGGAGGGGAGAGTGAGAGGGGGAGAGAGTAAGGGTTCAGCTGTCCTGCACCTGCCGGCTCAAGATGACAGCCCCTGCATTCACAGAAGGCTTTGTGCCCCAAATACCATGCTCACTGGGAGTGGGATCCCCAATGCGCCTGCCCTGAGTGGAGCTGGCTCTCAGGGAAGCTTGCTTTGAACTCTCACTCGGCCTGGCCTGGGGGTGGGGGCAGCCAGAGTAACTGGAGTCTCATGCCTACCTGTTTGTTTACTCAGTTGTTAACAACCTGGATCTTTGAGGAAACAGCCCAGAGATAAGCTGGGACAGGATGCACTGTGATTCTGCCAGTGTTATGGCAACAGCTGCCCTTAGAGCCCAGCTGGCAGCAGGGGGTGGAGCATAGGGGGTACCCAAGCCCCACTCCCCTAAATGGTCCCCAGGAGGCCTGGGGAGAGGGAACATCTGCCGGGAGCCCAGGGTCCAGCACACAGAGCACTCACTGTATTTCACAAGGTTGGAAAAAGTGGACACAGTATTGGGCTAAGGGTCTAAGGTAATTTTGCTAGATAAAAAGTAATATGTGAATGTTTATATTTTTGTAACTTTTGCAATTATAAAAGTAACACATTTTTGTAATGTAGTTGAAAAATTTAGAGCAAAGAGTGGAGTAAAAAGCACTCATAATTTCACCATTCACAGATGATTATAAACAGTTAATTTAGCATTTCCTTCTTCTATATGTATATATGCATCTGTACATGCATATCACATATAGTAGTATATTCTGATATGTATTCATAATTGGTACCATTTCGCATTTTTCCACTTAACGTATTGTGTTTTCTCATGTCATAAATCACACACTGCCCACTCGCCTGCATGCAGGGACCTGTTGGATTGTTGTGCATCTTCTATTGTTGGGCAGCTATGTTGTTCCAGCTTTCCGTTACTGTAAATGTAGTGGCAGTAAACATCTTTGTTCAAACACCTTCTTCCCCATCTTTGAACTCCTGGGACAGGTTTTTCTAGAAGTGGCTTAGTAGGCTGAAGGAATGAAACAGGACGGAGAGACTTAGCAGACCCAATGAGGCAATGTCCCCTGTGATGTTCCTCACCCGTGACATGGCCCTGCAGAGGAGAGAGAGGGCCTCGCCTGCTGACCCAAATATCCAGGAGGACTTTTACAGGAGCTCTGGGGGTTCCAACCCCGTGTTAAATCCGTGTCTGGAACTGTTTGTTCAAGTGAAGCTTGGAGAGGAAGCTCAGTCTAGAAAGTGTGAGAAGTCAGGGCTGGGCCACCTTCCACCAAGGGCTCCAGGGCCCTGAGGGCCTGCGGGGGACAGAGGAGATGGTCTGTGAGAGAGCCCCAGGGGCAGGCGAGGCCTCTAAGCCCACCCACACCCCCAAAGCCCAGAGCAAAGGGGTCCCTGGCCCATATGGGCGTGGGGCTCACATCCGTCCACCTGCCCACGGGCCTGAGGGAGCAGAGGAGCCCAGCCCACCCTCCCGGAGGGCAGCGTTTGCAGGGGGCAGAGGGCAGTACCCAGGCCACCGCCCCCTGCGCCGCTGTCTCTGGCTCCTCCCTGCTCAGGGCATTCCCAGAAGAGCCAAGTTGTTTTCAATCTGACTAACGTGATTAACCATCAACCTGAGGAAGTGACTTCTCAGCAGACTCCCAGGCGGTACTTTTCCAAGAGGCCCTGTGCCCCGCCCCGCCCTGTGTCCCTGTGAAGGTGGGCAGGGCTGGACAGTCTACATGAGACAGCCTAGTAAGCTAGGACCAGTGGGACAGGGAAACTAAGAAACAGTTAAGTGGTTTACAGGTATCTAGTAAATCGCAAAATCCTGTTTTCCCTGGACCAAGGACACTTAAGGGTTAAGAGGAGAGCATTTGAGATCTTGTTACCCAGCATATGTCATCAGTTTGACTCAAACTCATAAAAACTCTCTCTAAAATAAAAAAAAAAAAAAGGGTAAATGGTTTACACGTCTCCTTCCCAACCAGAGGGTAAATAGCTTAAATCAGCCTACTCAGGGAGATAGATAGCAGAAAGCCAATTAGTGCCATCTGTGCCAACCACACCCAACAATGGATGAAGTCAGGGGAATGACTCTCATTTTGGTGCATCAGCATAAAGCTGATGAAAACCCCAGATTTTATTTTTTTATATGTTTTTTATTGATTTCAGAGAGAGGAAGGAAGAAAGATAGAGGGATAGAAACATCAATGATGAGAGAGAATCACTGATTAGCTGCCTCCTGCATGCCCCCCACTGGGGCCTGAACCCACAACCCAGTAATGTGCCCTGACCGGGAATCAAACCTCGACCTACTAGTTCATGGGCTGATGCTCACCCACTGAGCCACATTGGCTGGGCAAACCCTAGCCTTTCAAACCTGCAAGATAGTACGGCTAGTGTGACTCACTTTGTTGGAGCATCATCCTTTGCACCAGTCAGAGCATATACAGGTTGCAAGTTCAACCCCCAGTCGGGGTACTTTCAGCAACCCATCTCTCTCTGTCAATGTTTCTCTCTCTCTCCCTTCCTCCCTCTCTAAAAATCAATATAAAAAAACAACAACTATCCTCATTCTTTAAGAAAAACACACCCCTCAGGACAAATGAGCTCAGCAGGGCCTTTCACCTGCCCCCTCTCCCCCCAGCATGTTACCTTTACCTTTCTCTCTCCTAAGGTCCAAGGGCCCTTCTTTTGCCTCTGTACGTTTCTAAATAAACTTTCTCTTATAGCTCTAAACACTTTCTTAACCAGAACTCAAGAACCAAAGTCCAACTTTGCCGATAACAACTGGTGCCCTTTTGCCACCAACATCACCAGTAACATGGGAACCCAGCCTTTGCACCTGCAGCCCCTTTGGGGGACCCACACAGCAATCCACTTGGAACCTTGCTTCTCCCAATCCAAGCCCTTCTTCCCAAAACTCCTGGTCCCCCCTACTCTTGCTTCAGAGCAGCCCCAGTATCTTTCCAGTCCCCAAAGGTCAGCACTTTCTTGCATCCCAGCTTCTCAGTGATGCTCAAAATCCTTCCTCAGGCCAAGCAGAATGAGCTCAGTGGGCCCAGTCCTGGGGCTGCCCTCCTCCACTTACCCTCCTTACCAGGGGCCCTAGGCCCCCCATGAAGGCAGGGCTCCCCACCTAACAACATCCAGTCTGAGTGCCAGAGGAGATCTTAGGTACACACAGACCACACAGAGTAGGTCTGAGGGAGTCCACCTGTCGAGGCCCAGCACCTGGCATACATTCATTTCTGCTGTGCCCTGGACAGCGCTGGCTGGGAGGACCCAGCAGTGCCCTCTCAGGAGCAGAGCCCCATTGTTGGCAGGAGCTGTGTGTGGACATAAAAGCGGTGCTGTAATAAATTATAAACCCACAACTGGGCAGGTCATGGTGGGTAGTCACGCCCCAGACATATAACTTTTTTTTTAAGTAAAATGTTTATCTTTGCCTTAAGCAAGTCCATTGTTTCTGTGCGTCTAAGTTAACACACCTTCAAAATAAGTCACAACTGAGAGAGATGCGAGGTTTGCATGCACAGGGAAAGACCACATGAGGACACAGTGAGGACGCAGCCATCAGTACATCTGCCATCATGGGTATGTGTGTGCATGTGTGGGTACCAAGAAGAGAGGCCACAGTTGTGCGAGAAACCTGAAATGGAAGCCCAGAGAACCAAGGAGAGTGGGCTACAAAGAACCATACTTGGCAGCCCTTCCCAAGATGCAGTTGTCCCACACAGGCATGGGGTGTCCCGTGGTGGGTCTGCCACAGCTGCTGAAGGATGCGGAGCTGGAGGCACCTGGGTGGAGAGATGGGAGACTTCAGGGATGTCCGGGGTTAGAAGCCCAGAGGATCTTATAAAGATAATTGAATGAAAAGAGTAAGAAAGATAAGAAAGTTCTGAACAGAATATTACTTCCTAAAGTAAACCACATACATTCCCCAAGAACTCATGTAAACAAAGTTAATTTTTTCAGAAGAGTTGCTGGGACAGGGAAGGAGAAGATGCAACAGGTGCTCCCACCTGACTCTCCAGCTGGAGGTAGGGGTGGGGAGGGGAGGAGAAGAGCTGATGGAGAGAAAAAGGAGGGGTGCGTGGAGGGGAGGGGCCTTGGAGAGGGGTGCCTGGAGGGGAAGGGCTCACACAGAGAGAATCTTGAAAGGTGGTCAGCAGCAGTAAGATTGGAGGTCAGGAATATGGAGCCTGTTGAGAGGCTGAGATGAGGAAGGGAAAGGAATTAAAACAGGACAACCCCCCCCCCCCCCACCAAGCTCCCAGGGGCCTTTGTGAGGGACCGAGGCTCTGATAACAATGAGGGGAGGGAGACTTGGGGCTGGCCTAGAGAGGAATCTGGAAATTTGGAGGAAGGGGTCAAAAAGGCCCCTGCCCTGCTCCTCTGGTCCAAGGGTGGTGCTAGGACGGCCCAGAGCTTAAGGACAAGTGAGGGCTGTGGGGCCTGTGGGGGGAGACCCAGCTTGTCCGGGAGGCTGACCTTGTCCTCAGGGCAAGCAGACCAGGCTAGGGGAGAGGGGCCCAGAGCCCTGGGCACTGACCAGGCCAGGCCTTAGTTAAGCAACCCCAGATTCCGGGGCTGGGGGGCAGCTTAGATGCCGGGCAGAGAGTGGGCTTGGGGAGTGCCAGGCACGGGTGTGGTCTTGGATGGGGGCCAAGGTTCAGAGGGCAAGGTCACTGGCTGGAGGCCTGAGTCAGCTCTAGGAACAAGAAGGAGCAGGGTGGAGACCTGACCAGAGTCTTCAGAGGAGAGGCCTGGGTCAGAGGTCTGAGGTTGGCGAAAGGAGGAGGGGCAGCAGGGGCTGTGGTTTGGGAAAGGCAGGTCGGCAGACGACGGGGGGAGCAGGGCTGACCCCCACCCACCCTGAGGTCCTAGGGGGCAGGAGCTGGAGAGAAACAGCATGGGGAACCTCCAGGTCTCAGCTGAGCCCCTGAGCAAGGGGCATGAGCCCTGACTTTCTCAGAGTCAGGAGCCTCCCTGCTCTCCCTGTACAGGGAGGTGGGGCTCCTTGGGGCCCCACACAGGGGTGAAAGCCAGACCCCTGCTCTCCCGTCCCCTCCCCTCCCCTCACCGTCTCCTCTCCTCTGTTCCCCTTCTCCCTCTCCCTTCCTCTCACCCCCTACCGCCCCTACAGCCTCCCCCATGTGGATGTAAGAAACATCCAAATCTGTAGAGAATTTTTGTAAGAATGTATTTGAGCCAAACTGATGACATATGCAGGGGAGCAAGACCTCAGATGCTCCGAAGAATGCCAGTTTTGCAACTTCCCTTATGCATTTGGACTTAAGGAGGGAACTTAAGGAAGATTACATGAAGGTGAGAGAAAGCAAGGCGGTGATCGGGTTACGAGCCGCAGTTTGCCGACCACTGGGTTAAGGGATAGCTAACAAGACTATGTGCTCTCTTAGGGTTAATGCCCTCTTGGAGGTGTTACTTCCGGTATTTCAAAGGTGTGTTAACTTAGATGCACAAGAGCAATGGACAGGGCTGGCTTAAGGCAAAGTTAAATCTTTTACTGAACAAGTTATGTGTCTGGGTGTGACTACCCACCATGACCAGCTCCTTAGGAATTTATGATCAGATGGCCCCGTGAGGTTACGTTCCAGGACCAGGTGTGGTCTGCTCCTCTGGCCCCTGCTCTCTGCCTGGAGTCAGCCCCTGAAGCCATGACCCTTCTTGTTCACATGTGTTGACGTAAGAAATGTCCAAACTTGTACAGAGGTTTTTTCTTTTTCTCTTTCTTTTTTTTTTTCCTATTATTTCTTATGTACAGAGTTTTTATAAAGTTTATTTGAGTCAAATTGATGACATGTGCTGGGGAGCAAGATCTCAAATGCTCCCGAGAAGACGAGTTTTGCAGCTTTTTTATTTTATTTTATTGTTTTTATAATTGTTGACACTATTACAGATATCCCCCATTTTCCTCCTCTTTGCCCACCTCCACCCAGCCCCTGCCCCCCACCCTACCCTGCCCCTGGCCTTCACCACACTTGCAGCTTCTTTTACACATTTGAAATTAAGGAGGCAATGTAAGGAAAATTACAGGGAAGCGGGAGAAAGCAAGGCTGGGATTGGCTATAGGATAGTTAACAGGACTGTGTTCTCTTGAGAGTAGCTATGGCTCATTTCAAAGGTGTGTTAACCTAGATGCATAGAAACAACGGACAGGGCTTAAGGCAAAGATAAACACATTACTAAAATGTTATATGCCTGGGATGCAACTAGCTACCATGACCTGCCCAGCTAGAGATTTATGGTCAGATCACCCTGTGAGGCTATTTTCCATCACCCCCTTATTTTCTTTCTTTTTTTTTTTTTAATATATTTTTATTGATATTTTACAGAGAGGAAGGGAGAGGGATAGAGAGTTAGAAACATCGATGAGAGAGAAACATCGATCAGCTGCCTCCTGCACACCTCCTACTGGGGATGTGCCCGCAACCAAAGTACGTGCCCTTGACCGGAATCGAACCTGGGACCTTTCAGTCCACAGGCCGACACTCTATCCACTGAGCCAAACCAGTTTTGGCACCCCCTTATTTTCTTATTTATTTTTAAATATTTATTGTTGAAAGTATTACATATGTCCCCTTTTTTCTCCCATTGACACTTTATAACCTGCCCATGCCCCCTGTCCCAGGCAAACCCTCTTTTCATTTTTTCATCCACATTTGGCCTCAGGACCCCTCCCCCCCAGACACCACCATAAATCAGGGTCCCAGTCTCTCCCACCACGTGCAGCTCGAGAAGTGCAAACCCAGACGCAGATGATCCTGGCCACACAGGGGGCAGATTAGATGGGCCAGAGGGGACGTGAGGAGAAAGTTTCAGCAGCCAATGCAGGCAGGACCCCAAATGACCGAGACCATTCAGATATGATGGATGGGTCACCTGCCAAGTCAGGACTCTGTGCTGCTGAGCTCTGATACAATCGGAACACAGTGACTAAGAGTGGAGGGAGGACAGGCTAAGCAAACACCAGGCAGGGTGCCCGCTGGAGGAGGGGTGTGTCATGCAGATTTCCATGTCGTCATGCTGGGGATCTCTCTGTTCAATAGTCACTTCCTCCCATCCCTGTCTCCCTCATATTGCACATAAATGTGTTGGTGTTTCTAATCTTATAGTAGAGTCTTTAATCCAAGGCAGGTGCCTGCGACAGGTGAGGAGACATCCGGAGGCAATCGATAGCTGGCAGGACTTTGGACACCCAGACAGAGATAGGAGGGCATCCCCATTTGCATGGGTGGGGGGTGCACTGTGTTGCTAAAGCATCAGCTCCAATGGTTAAATTGGGAAGGATGTTCATAGAGGTCCAAGGGATGGAGCACCCAGGATGTTCTGCTGGCACGTTCCCTCTTCTGAGCCCTTTACTCAGGGACTCAGGGGCCTCATTTCCCAGGGACTCTGGGCAGCATCCACCAAGAGGATGTCACAGCCCAGCCGGTGTAGCTCAGTGGCTGAGTGTCGACCTATGAAGCAGGTTGGTCATGGTTCAATTCCCGGCCAGGGCATATACCTGGCTTGTGGGCTCCATCCCCAGTGGGGGGCATGCAGGAGGCGGTCGATTAATGGTTCTTGCTCATCATTGATGTTTCTATCTCTCTCTCCTTCTCCATTCCTCTCTGAAATCAATTAAAAAAAAATTTTAAAAAGAAACAGCCACAGAGCATGGGGCCAAAGAGAGGCTGCCACCTCCACAGCAGGAACAGAGTAGAGTGGGGAGGGGGGTGGCGGGGTAGAGGGAGACACAGAAAAGACCCTGGGGGTAGAAACACTCCCCCCCCCCCAATGCAGAACCCAGGAAAGGCTGGGCCTCTGCCAGCTGGAGACCCCAGGAGGATGCTGCCACCAGCACCCCCCTCCTCTCCAGCCAATCACCCTGGCTGGGAGTTGAGAAGACAAGAACAGGGGGCTGCTTTGGATGGGTGACCAGAGAAAAGAAGGGGGTCCCAAAGGAGGGGTCAGTTCCCAGAGGAAGACTGAGGAGGAGTTTGCTTTCCTCCTCAGTCTTCCTGAGAGGGACAGTTCCATAAGCCATTGTCACCGGCAAATACTAACATTGCTCTGCACAGCCTCTGCCAGGTGCTAAGAGCCACCTGCTTTTTAACAGCTGAGGATGTACAGCTGGCCCCTTTAATCATGAATAACAGGTCCTGTTCGTGGCTGCTCCATGAGTCCTCCTCACGTGTTGGTCACTTGGGCTCACGTGGGGAAATCACCTTTCGGATCACGTGTAGCAGTCACACAGGAGTCAGGAAGGCATCACCAGCACAGAGGCCGGGACAGACACAGAGGAGGCTGTGCAGCAGTGTGAGCTGGTCCTGGGTGGCATGGACCACTCTGGTTCCTGTGAACTTCTGACTGCTGCTGGCATCTTAGGACCCCACCTCTGGACCGTCGCCTCAGCCCACATTTTGGCAGAGGGTCTCTGTTAGGCCATCAGCACACACTCTGCCTCCCTTGCTTCCCCTCGCCCTGTGGGACCTCCTGGGAGGACAGGCTGGCTCAGCCCTGGGACCCTGGACAGCAAGATGGTGGCTGAGTTCTTGTCGCCTGTCTTGTGTCAGGCAACATGCTTTATTTAATTGTCAAAATAGGGATTGTGGTGGACGCTGGCTTTACAGTCTGCTTTCCCCCACTGGAACTCACAGTGAACATTTTCCCGTGCCAGTGAACACTCCTCATGTACCTGGTGTTTAAGGATCACGTGCACCTGGAGTCTGGTGTTCCTTCACTCACCTGATCCTTGCCTCTGAGGGGAGGAGGGGTGCTGCCAGTTTTTGTTCTATAAACAATGCTGTGTGCTCATAGTTCATGCTCCTCTGGGTGGATGGCCAATGTGGGCTCTTTTTAAGGCTCCTGCTGCAGCAGACAACCAGGGGAGGTTCTGGGCTGAGGGCTCCCTGCCTGAGGCTCTGCTGTCCCCACCTCTTCCTCACTGTCCCTGGGACAGACACTCCTGGAGCCCAGGTCACCAAGCACTCACCCTCTCAGGCAGGGCCCCAGGGAAGCCACATCCTGGCTGCACTTACCTGGTCTCACCAGCTCTGGGGCCCAGCTTCCCCCTCTGTGCAGTAGAGATTGGGGAGAAGTTGGGGGGAGTGGGAGAGGCAGAGTGCACAGATAACATCCCTCTATACCACTAGAGGGCAGTTGCTTCCCCTCGGTGAAATGGTCAAGATCAAGAGCATTAATTCATCCCTGTTGGCTGACATTAGGGCAGAAGGAAGGTCTCCTCCCTCTACCACCCCTGCCCATGGCCTTGGGCCTGAGAGCCCCCACTGCCAGCTCCTGGGAGCGCCAAGGGTCTACAAGCCCAGGACTCAGGTACTAGGTCAAGACCTTTGCTGACCTTCGAGAGTGGTGCTGCGCAGACCATTCAGCAGCTCCCTTTCTGCGGGTCCGAGTCTGGATCTTCGCCCCCCAGCCCAGCTCTCCTCCCTCACACCCCGGAGTGGTTAGGCTGGTGGGAGAGCCTGCAGGCCCTGCGTCCTCAGCAGGTCCTCTTGATTAAAGGGGATAATCACAGAACTCAGTGCTCACTCGAGCCTGCCCACTTCATAGACTGAAGATCGTGTAGACCGCAGGCTCACCATCATTTCACATGCGGTGGAGAAAGAAAAAATACTGCCTACCACGACCCTGCCCCCACTCTCTGTGGATGGTGGGAGGTGTCACCACCGACAGGTGTGCACCTCACCTGAGCAGGTGTGCATCTCAGCGCCTGCGCAGTGTGGCAGGAGTGCTCCTTGACGCCAACCCGCCACCACTGCTGTGGGTGACGGCGCCACAGCTTAGGAGAACCTCGCTGAACACCGAAGTGGCCTCCGTGACCCACATTCCTTGTGGGGACCAATGAGGGCACCTCAAGCCACGCCCGCTCCGCAGCCCTGGCTCAGCCTGGTTGTGCGCGCGGTGGCCAGCAGGGGGCACCCCCGGGCTGGGTTGCACACTCCGGGGCGCTGCCATGGGCTGTGAGACCTTGCAAACATGGGGCGGCGGCTCAGCACCCTGGCGCATCCCTGCTCATCTTGGTTCACCCTGGGTCACCCCGGTTCACCCCTCCAGGGGGCCCTGGTCAGGTCGCTCCGTCTCTCTGCGACTGTTTCCTCCTGGGGTCAGCCGAGCATGAAATGGGCCCTGGCTCAGGGATGTCAGAAAGATGCGGAGGAGGGGCGGGGGAAAGGGGTGTTGTTGCGAGTTGGGGTGCAGCTGCTTTTTAGAGATGAGCAGAGTGCCGAGCCCAGAAGGGACTTGCACTTGTTGTTCATGGAGTCCTCAGAGCAGAAGCGGGGGAGGGGACACACAGGTATTCAGGGCGTGGGCAACGCTAAGGGGAGGGCTGTAAGTCCCTGGGGCCTGGGATCCCTCCTGTCCATCTGACCCAGTGGCAGAAGGACCTCACCCGGCAGGCCCCCTGCCTGGAGGTTCCAGGCACAGTGGCGGTTTTCCCCTCAGGCCTGTGGCAGAGGTGTAGGGACCCCTGTGACTCGGCCTCTCTGCATGAACACCGGCTGCCCCTTTTCTTGACTGATCTGAACCCTCATCTTTGACTTGATGGGCAGGGTAGCCCCCACTGTGGGGCCTTATGCTCTGTCCCCCCTGTACTGCTCACCACATGACTTTGCCCTTTCCTGGGGTCCTTACACATGCCCTTGGCTCCTCTCACCTTCCTCCTGATAGCAGGCACCTCAGGAGAGCCATCACAGGGGGCTCCCATTTGTGTCCCCACCCCTGTGCAGCAAGCTCATTCTCTGCACGCCCCTATATCATGGATGGATGACAGATAGATATGGATGGATGGTGGAGGGATGACAGATGGATGGTGCGTGGGTGATGGATGGGTGGTGTGTGGATGGATGGATGAGTGATGGATGAATGGATAGATGAATTTATGGATAATGGAGGGTGGATGAATGGATGATGGTGGTGGATGGGTAGATAGTTATGGTAGTGATGGATGGGTGGATGGATGGATGGATGGATGAGTGATAGTGTGGAAGGGGGGGTCCACTGGTGGAAGTGGGGGATCCCCTTCCCCACTGGGTGCTTGGGGTTGGGTCCTTACAATATCTCAAGAAAAATAATTTTCTGAGCTTGCAGGGAGGATGAGTGATTTTTATTTGCGTGGAATTACATCTCTGGGTTTGCAAAGTCCCATTTCCCAGCAGAGCTAGAAGCAAAGCCAGTGTCCAGACTTTCTGTTCCATGGTGGATCTGGGTCTGCTGTAGCATCAGGCTAGCTGCAGTCCATTCGTCTATTGTGTGGGGGATCCACATGGCCGTGAGCCAAGTGTGGGAATGCAAAGTGTGAGCGTCCCGAAGGCCAGGAGTCAAGTGAGAGCAAGAGGCAAGAGAGAGAACTATTTTGTTTAGGACTTAAGTATCTTAAATCTTCCCGGACTTGTAGTGGCCACACCTACTCTGGCCAATGATCTGTTCCCAGGTGTGACTGATAGGTAAGTACCTTCTCTCTTCCACTCAGACTTTACTGGGTATGCATCTAAATTGCAGCTTTCTGGCCCAGCCAGCGTGGCTCAGTGGTTGAGTGTTAACCCATACATCAATAGGTCGCCAGTTCAATTCCCGGTCAGGGCACGTGCCCGGGATGCGAGCTCAATCCCCAGTAGGGACATGTGGGAGGAATATTTCTCTCTCATAGATATTTCTATCTCTCCCTCTCGCTTCCTCTCTCTCTCTGATATCAATAAAAACATTTTAAAACATCATTTAAATTGCAGCTTTCTGGCAAAGCTGCATAAATGGCCTGCCTACATTATCTGGCCTTCCCTTTGCCCCTGGCCTGTTAATTAATAACTGGGTTCATTACAATGGTATCAATGGGAAGTAGACTGCATGTACTGAATGTATTCTTAGACCTTCTCAAAGAGCAGGCCGACTCCTACATGCGAACCCTTGGAGATTCAGACTGTGCACCTGGGGGCAGTGCCCAAGCCATCCAGTATGGGAGGCAGAGCTAACTGGGGTTTGCAGTGCTTAGAGGCTTGAGGGCCACAGGCTTCCATATACTACGTGCCCCCCAAACCATGGGAGGCATCTTGAGGAGGCTTGGGGCCAGGATCACCTCAGCACCCCTTGCTAGAGCAGGGTGAGATGTCCAGCCCTGGAAACCCGACCTCCCAGGGGAGCAAGGGGCCAGAGGAGCCCCAGGGATCGTGTCACTGTGATGAGTGAGGCAGCGGGTCGGGTGGCCCAAGTTTCCATGCTTACACGTCCAAAGTGGAGCAGGTCTTGCCGAAAGGAGGGGTCCTTGGTCAAGGGCTGTCCCAATGACACAGAAGCAACATGGCTAGGGTTGGGACTGGGGCCTCCAGTCGGCAGAGGCAAAAGGGTCTTCCATGGGGGTTTGTGAGCATTCTGATCCTGCGATCCCCTGAGATTGACCTCAGAACCAGGACAGTTCTGTTTGAGGCTAACTAGAGCCGCCACAGCACCAGACGCCATTGCTAAATGAGCCCAGACAAGGACCAGGGCCACCTAACATGGCACTGGCCACAGGGTACAGCAGGCAGACCCCATACCCAGGCACAGGGGTCCCTACGCCTCTGCCACAGGCCTGAGGGGAAAACTGCCACTGTGCCTGGAACCTTCTCCCCTGGCTCTGCAGAAACCATTCTCAGCAATGCTTCCCTTTCCCCAACCCTCTTCCCACACACCTACCCCATAGCTCATTGGCCAGACCCTTATCACCTGCCCACACTTACACCCAGCAAAAATGGGGAGGGGCTACAGAGATGGGCGCAAAGTATCTGGACCTGCTGGATCCTTCCTGAGAGTGATGGGCACCTGGGCTTCCCCAGCAGGGTAGAACGACAGGAGGGATGGCCATGGAGATGAAAGGCAAAGGGGCTACCCTCCACCTGCCACAACCTGCCCTCTGTGGTCCTGTGTGGTCTCCTCTAGCCCCTTGCTCTGGTTTCCATCCAGCCCTGTGGATCCCAGTCAGCCCACCACTAGGACCAGTCCTGGCATCTCAACCAATGAAACTGCCACATTCCACTCTCCCATGTGCCTGGCTCTTGACCTTTCTCTCTCTCCCTCCTCCTCTAACCTCCCCAAGGTAGTTTCACTATCTTACCTCAGCCCAGAACTCAAGGTAGAGATGCAGAACTGAAGCCCAACAGCCACAGAGTTGTGGGAGGCTGAAAAATGTTAATACTTTTCCTCCCGCTTTCTAAGTTCTGGCTGGGCTAATAATCAAATTAACAGAGACAGATTAAGATGGGTAATCAAGGTTTTAATACGTGTGCCAGAGGAATTCCCATAAGCATGAAAAGTCCAAAGACAGTGAAGCAACATTGGTATATAACACATTTTGGACAAAGGAGAAAGGAGAAAGGAGGGGAATAGGTAGGTATTAGATGTCAGAAGTGAGAACGGGCCATTTACAGGTAGTTGAGAGAGAGCTGAACACACATGGCAGGAAAATCCTTGCGAGGGGACTCAGAAACAGGCTGTCTAGCTACCTGTCTGAAGCCCTCTATTTACCATACTTAATTCAAATCAGGCTAGGTGACATGCTAAGATCTCCTTCCTGAAGCAGGTTTCTCTGTCTGAATCTCTTGGGCAGGAAAGGGGGATGAGTCTTTTGTGTCCAGGGCAAACAGTAGCCATTTTGACACTTTCTAGAAGAAAAGAAAGAGATGAACATTTACTTAGTGGCGACTATACCTATTATCCATCCATTTGTCATCTATCCACCATCCATCCATCCATCCACCCACCATCCACCCAGCATTCTTTCATCTACCATTCATCCCTCCCTCCGTCCATCCACCATCCATCTACCATCTCTCCATCATCCATCAATCATTCTACATTAATTCATGAATGTCAGAGGCACTGCACACTGTCCTGGGTGCTGGAGCAAAGCAGGAAATGACACAGAAGGGGGCTGATCAGCAGATGCCCCTGGCCTGGGTTAGGGGCACCAACACCTCCCAGCAGGGGCTCTATGTCCTGCCGCCAGGAGGGCCCCATCTTCCTGAGGGAAGCATGTTACCATAACACACTCAACCCTGAGCCTGTCCTTCTAGGGCGTTGGGGGTCAGGTCTTCCACCAATTCAGGAAGCAGTGAGAGGCCAGGTGAAGAGGCTCTTGCAAACAAGGTGGCCTCAAGCTGAAAAGGAAGCCTGTCTCCTTCCTAAATGGAACTCCAAGTGTGTGAGAATAAACGCCTTTCTGTTCAGAGGGAGGGACGCCGCAGCCAGGACCCCACACTCAGCACCATTGTCGCTGTCCCCAGAACGCAGGGTTAAACAGGACAACCAAGAACAGAGGGACGAGTGTGAGGCTGCTCCAGGAGGGCCCAGGCCTCCTTCCCCTCTGGTCCTCCTCTAGAATGAGGTGTGGCCTCTCCTGCTCTCACACAAGGACATTGAATTTCTCACAGAGGTGACACTTGAATTCCAAGGGGGATCTGAGCCCCCAGGAAGGTCCAGGATTGTAGTTAATGGGGGAAGACTTGGTTTTATGAAATAAAAGGGAACCTGAATATTTATAGGTGAAACCCACTGATGGCTGGAGTTTTATTCAAAATAATACAGGTGGGGATAGATGGGATATGCCAGCGAGGCTGAGCCACAGGAGGGATGGGCTTTAGATCAGCGGTCCGTGGCATGGACCCCTAGTGCTCGGGCCTCCTCACTGTCCCCCATGTTACATACAGCCCATGGCATGTGACATACAGCTCAGCCCAACTGGGGATGGAGCTGCAGGGTCTGGGCCTGATTAGCCTGCATGGCTCAGCCCTTGGACCACACATGTAACCCCGTCTGTCCTCATGGCTGACTATGGGGCCAGGGTCAAGTTCAGAATGCTGGCACAGGCTTCAAGCCATCCTAGACTTGTGTGTGTGTTTGTGTGTAAGGGGGTATCGTCTGCCTGGGGAGTCATCAAAGATGGTTCCAAAGTGAGGGCTCTAGGCTCCAGGTTGTCAGTATCCTTGCCCCCAAAGCATATCATTAGCTGATGAGACCCAGAGTGCCCTAATCAGCCAGCTGTATGTTCTGATTAACATGTGTCCCAGTGCCCTTCCTGGTATGTCATAGCGTTGGCCTCTTGACCAGCACATACTGAGGGGGGAGCAGCTAGGCAGACAGAGGGTCCCCTGGGCCACATGGACTGCAGCCCACAGGGGCCCTCCTTGGCCTTGATCCTGTGGATGGCTAATGATGTCAAGTGGGACAAGCCCGGAACAGCAGTTGAGCCCCTGGAGTGACTGTTGGGTGGTCAGGTGAGTATTGGGGGTGATATGGAGGTGGGGGGGGCTCCTATGCAAGCTTGGTCAGATGACACAGAGGACTGCTGTTCCCACCTGCTTGCACCCATCCACGGGTGTGCTGATTGCATGCTGAGCCCTCAGGGGTGCCCAGAACCTCGACCCCAATACACGCACACGCACATACACAAGCACACACACGTGTTCTCTGCTGGCCATCTTCTATCATCTAAAAGACTCCAAGGCTGTGACTTCACCTGAAGAGCCTTCACTTTGCCATCACTCCGGCCTGGAGGCCTGGCCAGTGTTGCCCCTGAAAGTTAGACTCTCCTAGGACGTTTTTATAGCCAGGGCAGGCACTTTTAACATCAGCTTTAAATTTTTCCAGACTTGCCCTGACTGGTGTGGCTCAGTTGGTTGGGCATTGTCCAGTGCACCAAAAGGTTGCTGGTTCAATTCCCAGTCATAGCATATGCCTGGGTTGCGGGCTTGATCCCTGGTAGGGGGCATGCAGGAGACAGCAGATCCATGTTCTGCTCTCACATTGATGTTTCTCTATCTCTCCCTCTCCCTTCCTCTCTGCAAATCAATTTTTAAAAGTCTTTTATAAAACCAACAACAAAGAGCAAACTTAAAAGTAAATTTTTCCAGGCTAAGACTAAAAAAACTACATATTATATGATGGGTGCCACTTATGAGACATGCTGGAAACGAAGGTAGGGAGAGAAACTTGACTATGCTGGGGGTCAGGGGTGGCTGATGGTGCTCTGTGTTCTGCTGCACAAATTTGCCAGAACCTGTGGACTCCCTCCCTCGAGAGATGGTGACCACTACTGTTGGGACATTAGACCTCAGTTAACAAATAAATTATATATATACTAGAGGCCTGGTGCGCGAATTCATGCACAGGTGAGGTTCCTTGGCCTGGCCAGTGATTGGGGCCCATTGGGGCCATCTAGCTCAATCCCGATCAGGCTGATCAGGGTGGCCAGTGGGGGGAGGCACCGTGGGAGGTTGGCTGTGGGAGCACACTGACCACCAGGGGGCAGCTCCTGCATTGAGCATCTGCCCCCTGGTGGTCAGTGCGTGTCATAGCAACCAGTCGACCGGTTATTTGGTTGACTGGTCATAACAGTCGCTTAGGCTTTTATATATATAGATAGATAGATATGTGTGTGTATGTATATGCATATAATTTAAAAAGTGGAGGCTATAAAAAGGTTTCTAGTGGAAGAAATTAAAACTATAATTACATGCTATGTAGAAAATAATGACATGGAGAGAACACCCAGAGAAGATTGGCCTAAGAGAGGAGGCCAATGCTATTTTCAGAGGAAAATATATAATCTTCAGTGTTTTCATTTACCGAGACATAATGAAGGTCAGTTTTTCAAACTGAGTATTCCAATCAAGATGGTGGAAAGAAAGGTTGAAAAAGAAGAAAGAGTGAAGATTAAAAGCAGAATTAATTAAGTGGGAGAAAAGGAGAAAGCAGGATTGATTGCTAACTCATTCTTATGACTGTCTCATGTCCCTCTGCATGTTTTTCTGGCATCCTTGAGCTTCTTCCTCCAGCCCAGTATTCTGTATTCATAGCCTTCATCCTTCTCATCTCCCTTTACTAGGCATACTAAGAACTTATGTGGACCAGGTTGCATTTTTCTGGTTTGAATATTTTAAGAAGCAATTAGATATTTCACAATGTTCTCTCTTGCAGATGGATAGTGATAATCAGAGGCCACCCCTGCCAGGACAAGCAGAGGGTTCTGTGGTAGCCAGAGGCAATCACCAACCACCTCCCAGGTTAGCTGATGCAATCACTACCTATGTGGGGCCATTCATCTAGGCCAAGGTTGAGTGGCCAAGGGTTTGTGTGCAACTCCAATGTCTTTGGATTTCTACGATGGCCACAGAGGGATGAGGTGGGAAGAGAGCCTGTTTCATCAAGGGTATGGCTGAGCCAAGTAGGTTTGGGCATTTTGAAGGAAAAGCTGGACTTACAGGCTGTCCCGCAGCAGGCCCTAAACAGAGGGAAGAGAAGGCTTGAGGAAGAGAGCTGAGTGTGGGAATTGCCCTCGGCAGCTTCATTCCAGGTCTCCCAGGTCAGCTGTGTCTACAGCTGCCTCTGGGCCTTAAAAGTGGCTGCTGGCTTCTGATGGCTTATGATGGCCAGTAGGACCAGCGAGGAGAGGGCAGCAGAGCAGGAGCACTCATCCCAGGCCATTGACCAGCACAATGCTTCATGGGAAGACAATAGGACTGGTCCCATTCCAGTTCAGATCATCTAGCAGCTCTACCAAGCACAGTATTTCATATTGCCTTGCAATTTCTAGAAAACTCCAAAACAAGAACAAAATGGGAAAAAGAAAACAGAAGAGGTAAAAACAATGAAGAAAAACAAAGCTATCATTCTTTATATATTAAATGATTCCTTTGCAAAACATACCAAGTTGAACTTAAAAAGGCAATTGAATAATAGTATTTAGAATTCTGTGAGCTGGCAGGTTACAAAAGAAATACACAGAAGCCAGTAATGGTTTGTTTTTGTTCTTACATATCAGCGTAGTTGCAAGATCCATTACAGTAGTAACAAAAAATGTGAGTTAATTTAATAAAAAAGACATTCAGGACCTGATGAAGGATTAATTCAACACCATAAGGATGTCAATTCTCAGCAAGTTTATTTATAGACTAGAGGCCTCGTGTACGAATTCATGCACAGGTGGGGTCCTTTAGCCTGGCTGGAGATTGGGGCCAATCAGGGCTGGCCGGCTGGAGGGAGGGACCACGGGAGGTTGGCCGGCCACATCAGGTTGGCTAGGGGAGTGCACTGACCACCAGGGGGCAGCTCCTGTGTTGAGTGTCTGCCCCCTGGTGGTCAGTTCGCATTCTAGTGACCAGTCGACCAGTTGTTCCGTCTTCTGTCGCTTAGGCTTTTATATGTATAGACTAGAGGCCTGGTGCATGAAATTCGTGCACGGGGGTGTGTGGCCCTCAGCCCAGCCTGCACCCTTTCCAATCTGGGACCCCTCGAGGGATGTCCGACTGCCTGTTTAGACCCGATCCCATCGGGTCTAAATGGACAGTCAGACATCCCTCTCACAATCCAGGACTGCTGGCTCCCAACTGCTCGCCTGCCTGCCTGCCTGATTGCCCCTAACCACTTCTGCCTGCCAGCCTGATCACCCCCTAGCCACTCCCCTACCAGCCTGATTGATGCCTAACTGCTCCCCTGCCAGCCTGTTTTCCCCTAACTGCCCTCCCCTGCAGGCCTGGTCACCCCTAACTGCCCTCCCCTGCAGGCTTGATCGCCCACAACTGCCCTCCCTTGCAGGCCTGGTCCCTCCCAACTGCCCTCCCTTGCTGGCTATCTTGTGGTGGCCATCTTGTGTCCACATGGGGGCAGGATCTTTGACCACATGGGGGCAGCCATCTTGTGTGTTGGAGTGATGGTCAATCTGCATATTACTCTTTTATTAGATAGGATAGAGGCCTGGTGCACAGGTGGGGGCCAGCTGGTTTTCCCTGAAGGGTGTCCCAGATCAGGGTTGGGGTTCCCTTGGGGTGTGAGGCGGCCTGGGCGAGGGGCCTGTGGTGGTTTGCAGGCTGGCCACACCCCCTGGCGACCCAAGCGGAGGCCCTGGTATCTGGGGTTTATTTATCTTCTACAATTGAAACTTTGTAGCCTGGAGCAGAGCTAAGCCTTCTACTTGCTCCGTGGCGGCAGCCATTTCTGTTGGGATTTATGTATCTTCTATAATTGAAACTTTGTAGCCTTAAGCGGAGGCCTGGGCCGGCCAGGGTGTGCGGAAAGCTTGGCTTTCTCCATCGCCACGGGCAACCCTAGCCTCCTGCTCTTTCCAGCTCCATGGCTGCCGCCATTTCTGTTTGGTTTTATGTATCTTCTATTATTGAAACTTTGTAGCCTTGAGTGGAGGCCTAGGCCAGCAAGGGCAGGGGGAAAGCTTGGCTTCCTCCATCACCGGGGAAACCCAAGCCTCCCTCCTGCTCTCTGTGGCCGTAGCCATCTTGGTTGGGTTTATTTGCATATTTGCTCCTGATTGGCTGGTGGGCATGGCTTGTGGGCATGGCTTGTGGGTATAGCGGAGTGGTGGTTAATTTGCATATTACTCTTTTATTAGATAGGATTGGACACCATTTCAATCAAAACATAAATGTATTTGGGGGAAACTTTCCAAAGTGATTCAGATGTTCATCTTGGGCAAATAAATAAAATAAAATGAAATAAAATAAAATAAAATAAAATAAAATAAATAAAATAAAATAAAATAAAATAAAATAAAATAAAATAAATAAAATAAAATAAAATAAAATAAAATAAAATAAAATAAAATAAAATCATTGCTCAAGAACAGCCTAGAAAATATTGAAGAATGGCCTGACTGGCATGGCTCAGTAGTTGGACATCAACCTATAAACCAGAAGGTCACGGTTCAATCCCTGGTCAGGGCACATGCCCAGGTTGCCTGCTCAATTCCCAGTATGGGGTGTGCAGGAGGCAGCCGATCAATTATTCTCTCTCATCATTGATGTTTCTATCTCTCTCTCCTTCTCCCTTTCTCTCTGAAATCAATAAAAATATATTTAAAAAAAGAAAATATTGAAGAATGGGTAGCTGAGAGGCAGAGCTGCTGTGCCCATTTGTCACAGGCAGAGATCTGCAAAGGGTGAAAGAGGGGCTCCTGAGCACCCAAAAGAGCCCAAAAGGTTGTGCAGGAAAGAGATGGGTGTGGCCAGGTGTTCAATAGGTGTGAGAACTTGGACCCTGGTCCTCTCCTCTTCCAATGAATGGAAGTGGGGGACATAATGAGAGGGTGGGTGCAACAAGGAGTCATCCTCCAGACCCCTGGATCTTTTCTCTTGTGTTTGCTGTGCCCCTAATACCTAACCCCTCATTCTTCCTTATTAACAGAGCCCCCGAACATTAGTGTGGGCACATTTCCCAGCCTTCTTCACAGGCAGGTGTGGTCATGTGACTAAGTTCTGGCTAATGGGTCAAGCAAAGATGCTGCATGCGACTTCTGGGTTGGGTCCTGGGAAGAGAGCTAATTGCCCTTCCCCTGTTTTTCTCTCCACTACTGGAATACAAATGTGACAGGTGGGCCAGGAGCAGCCATCATAAACCATAAGGTGAGTGAACTGAAGCCATACACAACTGACCACTGCCCTCCTTTAAGTCGTTGCTCAGATGTCATCTCCTCCTGGGGCCCTTCTGAACCCCCTTTCACAATCTCACCCTTCCCAGATCTCTTCTTGTTTGCCTCTTAATCAGAGCTCTGATCTCTGCCACTCTAGAATGTATGCTTCAAAGAGGCAGGGATTTCTGCCTTTTGTGTCAGCCACAGGGCCTGGTATAGCTAGGCACTAATAAATATTTACTGAATGAGTAAATGTGCAAACCACGCTGCATATTGTAAAGTGCGAAGTGAATAAATGTACAGTGGTAACAACAGTATGGTAATATTAAGCCATGGCGGTGCCTGTATTGTAGGAGCCCATAAACAGAGTGGCTGATTCTCACCCAGGTTTCCTTGTCCATTGGTTCCCACCCCTCCTGACCCCCAGTCTCATCTCACCCTCCCTGTTCTCCACTCTCCTGCATACCTCTCCCAGACTCCAGGACTGACACCCCTTCCCCCACACCTGGATCATTAATACCTGCTCTCAGTGGGCGTGATCAGTGGTCCCAGGCCGGCGTCGAGGTGCTGGGGGTGATGACCTCCGGAACCAGACATCTCCGGTGTCCCATTGCCTGTCCCTCTCCTGGACCAGGCCCTGGCTCGCTGACCCTTGACGCCTGGGACGCGATGGGGTCTCCAAGATCTTGCAGCGCGACCCCCGAGGTTGTGTTGCTTGCAAGGGACAGGACTGGCTTCAAGTCAAGATTTTACCCATTGCCCCAGCTCCCGGCGACGCTCCTGGCTCCTCCCGGGAGCCTGAACTCGCAGAGTCCATCGACGGCCTCCTCCGGGCCGGCTGCGCCCCGCCCCCACCTCCGCCCTGCCCCTGCCCCGCCCACCTCCTCTCCGCCCCTGCCCGCCCCGCTCCTGCCCGCCCGCCCTCACCCCCACCTCTGCTCCGCCCCCCACCCCGCTCCGCCCCCACCTGCCTTCCCCGGTACAGGCCCGGCTCTGGTTCCGCAGCCTTCCCGGCGCCCAGGGACCGGAGGCCACCATGTCCCAGCGTTTCGTGGTGACCCCCGCGGGGGGCGGAGTGGAGAATCCCGACCCCGCAGCTGCCCCGGATCCGCCGCGGGTGGACGCGATGCCCATTCTGCACTACGGACGTGAGCCCAGCCGCTACGGTAGGTGCGGCCCGACGAGGACTCCCCTGGGGGCGCGCGGACGTCGGAGCGTCGCGGGAGGGGGGCCAGTGACTTAGGAGGGTGAGCTGCCCGGGTGCTGGCCTTGGGGATGACCAAGTGTCGTCCCGGGGTCAGCGCAGAGTGAGCCGGTGCGGTGCGTCCAGAGCGTTCTCCCGGGAGACTTGGCCAGCAGCCGATCCTCGCCGGCGGTCTGCCCTGCCTCTGGGCCTGGAGGGAGATGAGATGGCATTGTCCTTGGGAATTGGCGGTGACAGCTCCCGCCCTCTGACTTCGTGCTCCTGGAGCGCAGAGCCTTGTGTGGGGGATATGTGTGGGGTGCGGCTTGCACCCACCAAGGCAGTGCTCTGCTGGGCTCCTGTCCGGTGACGGGTCAGTGAGCCTCCCTGCAGGGCTGTGCTTTTATAACGTGTACAGCCCTGGGTCAGTCGCTTGGTGTGTTCTTTCCCCCAGTGACCTCACCCGCCTTTAATCACTTTAACATCTAACGTCTACCTTCCTGTACCTTCCCTTTTGAGAACTGACTTCAAGGAATTGAGAAGTGTTGGCAGCCACATTGGGGACCCCTGCCTTGTCCCTCTGTGAGGGGATGTGCAGACAGTGTCTCTCCTGGGCACTCACTGCTCACATAGGTGGGCGCCCACAGCCCTGGGTATGGAGGGTGGGGATGTGGGAGGGCAGGCAAAGCCTGGTTGCCTGGCAGCAAGAGCAGAAGCAGGGTCTGACTGAATCCGAAAGGCTGCTGGAGGCCTGTCCCGCCACTGCAGTCTCTCTCCATGTGGGTGAGGATTGGCCTCACCCCCATCCGATCCTGGGACACACTGCCCTTGGGCTCTCACTACAGGACCTCGGCGGTTCCAGGGCTGATGTAGATCTGCGCTACCTGCAGCTTCTCCCATGCCCCGTAGTCCCCGAAGGTCAGCTAGGGGGAGGCAGCTCTTTAGGTAGAAGGGCCTCCTGTCTGTCCCCGCCCCCAGGGGAAACTCAGTGCATGTGAGTGTCCTGTGTGTGCGCACGATGAGAGAGGGTAGCTCTAAGTGTGAGGGCTGACAGAAGCTCAGGTTTTATTTTTTTAAATATGTTTTTATTGATTTCAGAGAGGAAGGGAGAGGGGAGAGAGAGAGAGAGAGAGAGAGAGAGAGAGAGAGAGAGAGAGAACATCAATGATGAGAGAAAACCATTGATCGGCTGCCTCCTACACACCCCCGATTGGGGACGGAGCCCACAACCCAGGCAGTGCCCTGACTGGGAATTGAACTGTGACCTCCTGGTTCATAGGTCGACCCTCAACCACTGAGCCATGCTGGCTGGGCAGGAGTAGAGGTTTTAGATGCTTGTTCAACAAATCTTCCATTGAGTTACTGGAACGTTCCATTACCATCATGGTGACACCTGAGTGGTGCCTACCCACGTGAGCAGTGGGCTTTATGTGATGCGGGTGTGGGTGCGGTATGCATGTACATATGCGTGTGGGCATATGTGTTGCAGACACCCGCTCTTTAGGACAGCACCATTGGCACAGACGTGGGATGTGTGTGCGCATCCAGTTCTACTCTGAGTTCTAGGTCAGGTGTGGATAGGTAGACAAGACACTTGTCACCTTGGTAGTGGCTGGTTCTCAGGTCCTACTCCCTTCCTGTCACCTTCCAACCCTGGGAGCCGTTCCTTATGCTCCAGGTTGAGTGTGTGGCACTTGTGGTATCAACCCCAAAGCAGAGGGGACCTTCTCCATCGGGCCCTCAAACTGGGTGTGGCCCATGTGGAGGGTGCTCTTTAGTGGGGGGCTGAGGTGTCACTTGCTCCTGCTTACCCAATAACGCAGTCCTTTTGTTTTCCGCTGTGAGCAGGTAAGTCCACAGGTCATTGATTAGAATGTAAGTCAGAGCAACTGATTATTTCTCAGGGGTTGTACGGGCCTCCAGCCTGTTCTGAGGGACATGGCTTTGATGCAGGACTCAGTGGAGATTTCAGGGAGAGTGTAGGTAAGAAAATGAACCGTGTCCGAGAGCTGACAGGTGAAGGCTTCCTGACTGTAGTCAGCAGCAGTGAGATGAGCTGTTGCTTCTGGGCAGTGGAGCTGGGTCCGACTCCCTTGGGGTGCTGGTTCAGGTTCTGCACTGATCCCGGCCTCAGCTTGCTCAGCCCCAGGCTCCCCTCACAGGAACTGGGGTCTCTGTGGCCTTGGTCTCGCCTCTGGGCTGGAAGATGGACTCCCAGTGGGCACCACCCCAGCATGGGGCTGTTCTCCCAGCCAGTAGGGCTCGGCTTCCAGCACCCCAGGCAGGGGCACAGCTCTGGGTCAGCTGACCCTCCAGGTCCTCCTCTCGCCACATCCCCCTTCCGGGCCTCTCTGCTTCCCTGGCCCTTGGTACTTAGCGTTCTGGCCGGTGCCCCTGCGGAAAGGGTTCAGTGCCAGGAGACATGCTCAGGCCTCGACTTGTCTTTCTGTTCTCTGTCAGGCTGTTGAGATTTTCATCTTCATGCTGACACAGAAGAAGGGCATTTACCAGAGTCCTCGATGTGGCAATCATGAGATAGGCTGTTGGGGCCAGGGGATCCCGTCTGACCCTAGAATTCCCCCACACCCACCTTCACCTCTTCTTGTGGCCTGCTGTCCAGGGGCAGGCCTCCCTTTTTCCTTCCCACCATCACCCAGGCAGGGAGGGGCCACCCCAGCCACCCCCCACCTCATTCCTCAGGTGTGAAAACTGCTTAGCCTGCAGCCACTTTCTGCTCCACTGCTTGGCTGGCTAGTTTTTGCCCATAGACTTTGGGCTCTATGGTTCGGGACTTGTAGCCAGCAGTCAATCAAATGATTTTATGTTGTGCCCACTATATGAGAAAAAAATCCCTATTATTTGGTGCTCCATTTAAACAATGCAACTGGGCTTTATTGGCACTCCTTGGTCCAAGCCAGGAAGTGGAGCGTGGTGGACACTTATCCAGAATTGTTCTTTCACTTCCAGTATGTGCGTGTGTGTGTGTGTGTGTGTGTGTGTGTGTGTGTGTGTGGCGGGGAGGTGGGGAGTAGGAGGGAGGGCGTGATGGAGGGGAATTTCTAATCCTTCGCAACACCAGCCACTCGACTCACAGACTCCCAGTGCCTCGTCCGCCGTGTCTGTCTGGTACCTCCTTCAGTGTCCGTTCAGACCAGTTCCCCTCAAGTGCAGCGTGTGGAGAGAGCATGCTGCCGTGGGGCCTCCCTTCACTGGGTCAGGATATAAGCCCAGCTCTGAGTCCCCATGCCTGTGTCTCTGGCTCAGCCAGCATTCCCTGAGGGCTCCTGCTAGGGTCCACAGCACACACTGGTCACAACAGCATGCCACTGAGCATGTAAGGGGACATAGAGCCTTCCGTCTCACAGGAGTGACACCCTGCCCCCTCCCCTCCCCTGCATGGCTGCAGGAAGGGAGACGTAGCGTGTAAGGGGACATAGAGCCTTCCGTCTCACAGGGAAGGTCTGGCTGTGCTTCCATGGGGTGGAAATGTCACACGTGATCTACCAGGTTCCAGTGAGCGAGGCTGAGCCATCACTGTCCTCTTGTTCCCAGTACAGGGGTGCTGGTGGGAGCCCCAATGCAGTTCCTTTGGTGGGATGGTCAGGGGTGGTTGCAGATCCAGAATCAAGACATGAGATGGACATGTCCCCCTCAGCCCGAGGGCAGAGGAAGAGGAGAGGGTCCAGCCTGTGCAGAGGCCGCCTTGCAGACAGTGATAGTCAGGGAGGGTCAAAGCCAGCTCTAGGCCACGTGGAGCAACACATGCCCTCCACCCACAGGGCCACACCTTGGAGAGCAGCTTGGCTCCCCAGGGGCCAGACTCCCCTAGACCACCTTCTTGTTTCTGTAGCCTGGGGTGGGCTGCACCAGCGTAGAAGGTTCTGGATGTGAGTAGGGCAGTGGAGCGGCTTGTCACCTCCCCAGGGGCTGTGTGGAAGGAGAGCATCCCCCCGGGCTGATAGGGACCACAGGAGGCCATTGGCATTGGAGGACCAGTCGGACAGCTGTCCATCTGGGCAGGGAGCAGCAGCCAAGGGACCTGGTCTGGTCAGGCACCGCCCTTGGCACCACAGCTGCCCAGGGGAGGAGGGAGGGTATGGAGCAGGCACATAGATGGGGTGGAGTGAGGGGCTGGACGACAAGCTGGCTCCCCAGTCACCCTGTGTGACAGACCCTCAACCTGTCCACGGACCCCAGCACAGCCTACCCCTCCCCCCTCCCATCTGTGCTTCGTACATCTGTCATCGTGGTCATTAATGGTGTTGGTCATAGGATTCTGTTTGAAGAAAGTTTCGGGGGAAAGCCCCATTTTTCTGGCTGAATGTGGTGTTTTCTGTCAGGCCCCAGGCTGCTGTAGTTCCCTCTTGGCCGACTGACACCCAGGGCTGGTTGGCGGCTCTGGTGTCGACCCTCCCCCTGCTCCCCGGTGTGCTGGGCAGACTCTGTTTCCTTTCCCTTAAATATTTTATGGAGCACGGTGCATGCTAATCAACTAGCCACCTCCAGAGCACTGCTTCTGTCCAGGACACCCAAGGGTTTGGTCACTCTAATCCTGAACAATTCTCGCCTTGGTGATTTCTAACTGGGCTTAAAAAAACACATGCTTGAAGTCACAGCCATTGTTTCTTTCTTTCTTCTTCTTCTTTTTTTTTTTTTAACTTTTTAATGTCCAGTTTGGTTTATTTTTTTTTAATATATTTTTTTAAATATATTTTATTGATTTTTTACAGAGAGGAAGGGAGAGGGATAGAGAGTTAGAAACATCGATGAGAGAGACATCGATCAGCTGCCTCCTGTACACCTCCCACTGGGGATGTGCCCTCAACCAAGGTACGTGCCCTTGACCGGAATCGAACCTGGGACCTTTCAGTCCGCAGGCCGACGCTCTATCCACTGAGCCAAACCGGTTTCGGCTTAATATATTTTTATTGATTTCAGAGAGGAAGGGAGGGGGAGAGAGAGATAGAAATATCAATGATGGGAGAGAACCATTGATTGACTGCCTCCTGCACACCCCCTACTGGGAATTGAGCTTGCAACCCGGGCATGTGCCCTTGACCAGAATTGAACCTGGGACCATTCAGTCTGCAGGCCAACGCTCTATCCACTGAGCCAAACCAGCTAGGGCCAGTTTGGTTTCTTTTTCCATGTGGTGAGTGTCATGCATTTTGAGGCGCCAGCCTTCTTTATATATACATCAAAATTTTCTTTAAATAAAGGCTTTACCATCCAACAAGAGAATCACAGCTTGGTCTCAAAGAGTGTGAGTTGGGGTCTGCACAGTGGGGTTGACTGACCCCTTTGGTCTCTGGGCAGAGCTACCCACACACAGGGACCCCTGGGGTCCCCCAGTCCTCGCTGCCCATCCCTGCAGTGGTCATTTCACAGGGTAACAAACACGAGAACCTCTGTGTTCTGGCGGCCACCCAAACATCCTTACCCCACTGAGAGGCTGCGAGGGCAGGTACAAGACCCCAGGACCCAGGAGCATCACCTGGAAGCCCTCCTGTGTCCTGTAGGCATCACCTGTCTGCAACCCTGGCTGCCCTGCCCTCCCAGCCTCCACCCAGGCCTCTGTCCCGTGGGCTCAGACTTGAGGTCTGTATCTGCATCCATGGTTGTTGGCTATGAATATGGGGGACGGGGGGCAGTCAAAAGGTAACTACAAGTACAGGGCTTAAAAAATGCAAACATGCACCAAAGAACACTATGAAAAGACAACCCAATGGGCGAAAATATTTGCAAATCATATCTGATAAGAGATTAACATCCAGAACACATAAAAAGCTCCTATAACAACTCAACAATAACAAATCAAACCAATGACAAAATGTGCAAACATTTGAATAGACATTTTAAAAAATTAAATTTATTGGGGTGACATTGGTTAATAAGGTTACATAACTTTCAAGTGAACAGTTCTATAATACATCACCTGTATATTCTGTTGTGTGTTCACCACCCAAAATCTAGTCTCTTTCCATCACCATATATTTGACCCCCTTGACCCTCTTCATCCTCCCTTACCCGCTTTTCCCTCTGGTAACTTGATACTGTTGTCTATGAGTGAGTCTGTTTGTTTGTTCATTTGTTGCTTTCTGTTTTATATCCCACATATGAGTGAAATTATTTGTTCTTTTCTATCTGACTTATTTCACTTAGCATGATACTCTCAAGATCCATCCATGCTGTCACAAATGGCAGTATTTCATCCTTTCTTAGGACTGAATGGTATTCCAATGTACATATGTACCACATCTTCTTTATGCAATCATTGGTCTAAGGACACTTTGGTTGTTTCCGTCCATCTTGGCACTGTGAATAATACTGTAATGAACATGGGGTACATATATCTTTATGAATAAATGTTTTCACATTTTCTGGGTAGGTACCCAGAAGAGGGATTATTGGGTCATATGGTAGCTCTCAAATAGACATTCCTCCAAAGAAGGTATACAGATGGACAATAAGCACATGGAAAGATGCTCAACATCATTGATCATTAGGGAAGTGCAACCAAAACCACAATGAGATAGCACTTTATCCCCATTTGAATGGCTATCACACACACAAAAAATAGAAAATAACAAATGTTGGTAAGGATGTGGGGAAATTTAGAAATCAGAACCCTTGTGCACTGCTGGTAGGAATGTAAAATGGTCCAGCAGCTGTGGAAAAACAGTCAGGAGCTTCCTAAAAAGTTAAACATAGAGTTGCCATATGACTCAGCAATTCTGTTCCTAGGTGTTTACCCAAAGGAATTGAAAGCAGAGTCATGAAGAGATATTTGTGCACCCATGTGTATAGCAGCATTATTCACAATAGCCTAAAAAGTGGAAATAACCCAAATGTCTATCAACAGAAGAATGGGTAAAGAAGATGCGCTCCATCCATACAATGGAATATTATTCAGACTGAAAAAGGAAGAGCATTCTAACATGCTGCAATGTGAGTGAACCTTGGGGATAATACGCCAAGTGAAATAAACCAGTCACAAAAGGATAAATACTGAATGAGTCCACTCATACAAGGTCCCCAGAGGAGACAGATTCACAGAAAGTAGAAGGGTGGGTGCCAGGGGCTGGGGGAGGGAGATGAGGAGTTAGTATTTAATGGGGACAGAGGTTTAGTTTGGGAATATTTAAAAATCCTGGAGAAGATGGAGGTGTTAATGTGCTTAATGCCACTTAACTGTACACTTAAAATGCTGAGCTTTATGTTACACATATTTTATCACAATACCAAAAAAAAAAATACAAAATAAAAAAGCAAACAGGAGAGAAGGGCCAAGAAGAAACTAAATCCCTCCCCTCCCTGCCTGTTCCTGCCGGGAACCCCTGGTCTCTGGTTTTCCGGGAGGAAGCCAGTTTGATTAAATCAATTCTCGCCATTCATCATTCGGGGCTCTCTCAGGAGTGGGTTCTTTTTAATCTAAATTGCTCTCTGCAAGGTGCAAGTTCAAACCTCTTACAGGAGATATTTTTGTCCAGGGACCTTCCTGTTTCAAAGAACCCTGTGTGACCCTTTCCGGGCTGGTCCTGAAGGGGAAGAGCGGGTGGCTGACTGGCTTCCTGCATGCAGATTCTGGGAAGGAGGCTGCAGACCTGGTGCAGCCCCTCCTTACACTGTTTCCCCCAAGGACATGCTCCTCCCTGGACAAAGATTGAGCAGCAGCCTCAGTCACCCAGCCGGGCATGGGGGAGAGCTGTGTCCCTTCAGGCCCTGAGTCTTCCTGCCCGCTCAGGTCCCCCCACACCCCACGCCCCCGCCACCTCCCTGGACATGTGCGGATTCTCTTAGTGCCCAGAGTCAGGCTCAGCAGGCGGCACAGGCCACAGGTCCTGGCTGCTGGGCCTGCAGCTCCTGTGTCACCATGGCCTCCACTGTCCTTTCCCAGAGACCCCGGAGTGGGGGCAAGTTCTACTGTCAGAAGGAGGGGCTGGGGTGGGCATTCCAGGGCAACCTCACCAGCCTTCTGGGTCTCTCCTTGTCCTGTCTGCTGGTGTTTGCCCTTTTCTTAGCATCAGTGGCATGTCCCCAGAAAGAAGAAGGTGGGTTCTGTCTGCTCTTCCTCCCTCAGGAGGCAGCAAATGTTGGCTTTTTGCCTGGGGCTGCTCAGATTTGGCCTTGGGGGAAAATGAGGTCCCAGCTTTGTGCCCAAGGAAAGACCTGTGGACTGCATGCAAGGCAAAGCTAGTCATAATGATCCCTTTGGTGGACATGCCATGTCCTAGCCATGGGAAGGGAGTATGCGTGTGTGTGCACACATGTTTGTGCATGCGTGCATGCATGCAAGGTTCCTCCTGCCTTAGCAGAGGTGCCATGTGACCTGGTCCTCATCTTGGACAGTTTGCAAAGCAGTGTCACATCAGTACCTCATTCATGTCTGTAACAGTCCAGTGAGCCAGGGAGAAGGTATGCTGCCCGGTGGAGACTGTGCCTCCATGATGTCATCGAGAGCTGGGCAGACTTGGCCCCCAGCCCTCGCTGGGCGTGGGGAGCCAGAGCCCCTCCTGTAGCAGGCTTGGTCCTGATGCAACCCCCACTGGGGGCTAGATGGGCTGGTGGGCCTTCCAGCCCTCTGCAAAGTTCCCTCAAAGCCATGCCAAGTGGTGATGCTCACTGCAGACACCTGGGAAAATGTGGGGAGTGCAGTCATTGGAGTCCCAGATAATCAGACCCAACAGGATGTGTGTGTACACGTAGAGACTCATTGGCTCATGAGGTTGTGGCTTGGTGAGTCCAAAACCTGCAGGGCAGCCAGAGGGCTAGAGACCTGGGGGAGTGCAGTTTAGTCCACAGCCACCTACTGGCAGAATTCCTTCCGCTCCGTGAGGTCAGCCTTCAGCGGATTGCACAAGGCCCACCCACATTAGGGAGAGCAATCTGCTTTCGTAGATTCCACCAATTTAAATGTTAATCTCACCCAAAAAACACCTTCACAGAAAGACCCAGAAAAATGCTTGACCCAATATCTGGGCAGACTTCCAACTTCCAGCACTGAGACAATAAATTTCTGTTGTTTAAGCCTTCTGTCTGTGGTGCCTGTTATGTGAGAGCTGATTGAGATAAACTGTTCAACTGTTACAGCCTGTGGGCACCCCCATCACCCTTAGGTGGGCCTGTCTCAGCTCAGCTTCCTTGGTGGCTATGCCCCACAGCTCTGCTCTGTCCTGAGCCCCCAGGTGGCTCCCTGTGAACGGCCTCCTCACGGTGGCCCTCCATGAGGTCACTCTAAGCTGTCACACCAGAGCCCTGTGCCGTCTCCAACCAGGTGGTTGTTGACTGCCTCACCTGGACTGAGGCTCCCTCCATTGGGATCCATGCTCCCCTCCCTCTGGCCACCTGAGTCCTCCCCCGGCGCCCGAGATCCTCGTTGCCTCTCGTTGCCTGGAGACCCTAGTGCTCCTGTCCCTCTGGACTACATGGCGCAGAATGGGTGGCACCGAGATCCTGAGCAGCGGGAAGGTGGACCACACTGGTGCCATCACTGAGCACCCGTCCCTGAGAGAAGCAGGCCTGCCGGTGGAAGGGGACAGGACTCAGAGTGGAGCATGGTTGCTCAAGGGGACAAGCCAGGCAACTCTGCCCTTTGTGGGGAGGACAGTTGAGTGGACACCTGAGATATTGGGGTTCCCCAAGCCCCATTTCTCCAGTGTCACCCCCTCCCCGACAGGAACTACTCCTCTCAGAGCAAGCCAAATCTCACTGTGTGGGCCAGACCCCACTGTCCTGAGTCTTGGCCAGGCTATACCCTCTTGGCTGAGGGGCCTGCGCCTCATGAGAAGGTGAACCCTCACAGTGCTGCCTCTCACCACTGGCCACCTGCTCCTATGCTACCCTCAGCACCCGCTCTGGCATGTGTAGGCCCATTTGTCCAGGAAAGGCTATCACCAGCCCAGTGCCCCTCTGCAGGCATCCCTGCCAGGCTCCGCAGAGGCCAGAGCGACCTTCCCCCTTCCTCTCACCCTCGGGCTTCGTGGGTGTGAGTGGGGACCAGCCAGCCAGGCCCACGAGGGTGAAGGTGGAACCCAGCTTGTGGGATCATAGGGGGCTCCCAGAGTAGCCCTGCTGCTGTCCTGAGGCCCCTCAAGGTGGCTGAGGGGCCACCCTGGCAGCCCTTCTAAAGTCATGACCAGATCCACAGCCAGGATCCCCCGGGGACAGGGCACAGGTGATCCCCACCTGCCTGTCCAACTGCGAAGAGGTCCCCCATGCACAGAAAGTTGCAGCGGTGCAGTGGGGAGTGACTCCCTGAGATCCCTCCCTGGGCTCACGGACTTCCAAGTTTGGACTCGAATCAAGTTTTAAGGTGTGTAGTGGGCTAAATGGCAACCCTCCAAAGTTATGCCCACGCCCTAACCCATGGCTCCTGTGAACGGGACCGTATTTGGAAAAAGGCTGGTCACAAATGCGATGAAGTCATAGACCTGGAGATGGGGAGATCATCCTGGATGATCCGGTGGCCCTGAATCCAGTGACAAATGCCCTTGTAAGAGACACAGGGGGAACAGACTCAGAGGGAGAGGCCATCTGAAGATGGAGGCAGAGATTGGAGTGCCGCACCACAGGCCCTGACGCCTGGGGCCCCGGGAGCTGGAGAGGCGGGCAGGACCCTCCTCTGAAGCCTCCGAAGGGAACATGGCCTGGGACACTTGATCTCATACTTCCTGCCCAGAGCTGTGAGAGCACGCATTTCTGTGTTATGCCACCGTCTGTGGCTCAGGGAACAGCAGCTGTAGAAGCTAATACAGGCTCTCTGAGTGGTGCCTGCAGAGGCTGAGTGGGTTTGCCTGAGCGGTGTTTCTGGAGTGCTGGGGGACCGGGGGTTGGAGTGAGTGCAGAAGAACAGACATAACTACTGCCCTAGCCTCCTCCGCCTCCCTTAAGCCCCCCCCCCCCCCCCCCCCGCGATGGAGCGGCATGGTGGCTGCAATCCAGGGGCTCTCCCGTGTGCTGCAGCTCTGGGCTCCTGGGTGGACCCCATAGAGCAGCACCACTGTCTGCGTCTACAGGGACAGAGGGGGAGCCTGGGGAAGCAGCCTCCAGCACAGACTCAGCCCGTCCTGGGGCACACAGTTTGCAGCTTGGAGCCCAGGGCCTCCTGGGGCAGTCCCAGGAGAAGGAGACTGGACCCAGCAGAGAGGTGACTCCTGTGTCCCGGAGTTTGTGGGTGGTGGAAAGAGTGGGACTGAGGGCTGATGGAAGGAGCCAAGGACGCTGGAACCTGAGCCAGAAATCAGCGCCCAGAGCTGACCTGGCTCCAAAGTGCAGCTCTACCAGTGACTGAGTCACCCAAAGGCTGCCCCTCAGGAAGCATGGGGTGGGGCAGTGCCACCTTCCACCCTCCAGGGCCTAAGAAGCAGCCCCAAAGGAGAGTCACCACCTGCCCCCTTCAGCCAGAGACCCCTCCCATGCAGATCATTTTGGGGTTTCATGCACAGACCAAAGCCTGGCATCCACACGAATTGCCACGGGAGCACAAGGTCTGGGGTGCTGTGTGTGTGTGTGCACGCACGCGTGAGTGTGTGTGTCAGTGATTATCACAAAGGCCAAGGTGTCTCCTGGAGTCCAGAATGGGAGGCCCCACGGCCCCTGAGCCCCACCTGCACTTTGTTCCCTGGGCCCTTTGCACTTTGCTCACGTTTGGTAACAGCTTTCTTGGAAGCCAGGTTGTGACTTTAAAACCCAGCAGGGGGTGAGTGACTGTCCTGATGGTGAGGTCAGGGCTTGGAGCCACAGTGGTAGGAAGGAGGATGCAGACCTGTGCATGCGGAGCGGGGGCCAGCGGCTGCTCCCTGGAACTGGTTTATAAGTGGCTGTGGCTATTTTCCTGGGAGGGCAGTGTTTCTTCTCCTGTGCTCATATTGAAGACAAAGGACTCAGTTTGTTTGGTTCCATGGCGTTATTCTTGCAGCTGAATGTTGGTGCTCCTGGTGGCTGGGCACGTTTACCTTTGCATCAGGCCAGTGGGGTGGTTGTAGATGAACCCTCACACTGGGTGACACTCTGAACACAAAGCCTTTGTACTAATGACAATGGAAATGAGAAACTGTCCTGGCAGAATCCATTCCATCATCTCAGAAACGTGTGGGTCACCTACGTGTGCCAGCACAGTTCAGTTCTCAATGTGAGGTGCCACTCCCCCATCAGTCCTGACTGTGGGTTCCAGTGAGGTGCTAGAGTGAGTGGAAGGACCTCGAAAGCAAAGGCTACTTCCAGGAAGAGATGCTCGCAGCTGCTAGCATGTCCATGCCAAGGACAGCAATGCAAAGGCCCTGGGGTAGTGCTGATTTCCGGACAGGGCTGTGGATGTGAACAAAGACCTGCCAGTGTGAATGGGCAGAGCTGGCTGTGGCCAGGATCGACCTGAGACTCCTGGGCAGGTAAACGAGTGGGAGAGTGTCACAGCAGAGAAAAGGCAGTGAAAGTGCCTCAATGGGGGCCATGAGCCTGGGAGCCAGGAGGCACTTTCTGTGAGTGGCTAGAGAGCATTGCTTTCTGTGGTTGGTCCTGAGTGGAAGCGGGGCAGTCACTGACCAAGTTCTGACCATCTGGACCCATCGCTGCTGAGGTTGTGGCTGGGCTATTGGGCTGCTGGCTGCAGAGGTTGTGGGGCAGGGTTCTGTGTTATCTGTGGTCTGGCCGCTGACAGCTGTTTACCTAGTGCCTCAGGGTGCAGATGATGGGGCTACCTAGGGAGTGGCTCCAGGTCATTCAGTTTTGTTTGTTTTTAGGTTTACGGAGGGGGGGGGGGAAGGAGGAGGTAGGGGGAAGGCAGGGGGGACCCATGGAACCCACATGGCCCCACCGGTTATGGGGGTGGACAACCCTTTCAGTACAGGCAGAGTGAGCTCGGGGGAATGGAAACCTCAGGGGAGATAGTGACCGCCAAGTGGCCAGTGCAAAGTTGTGGGTTGTCTTCGTGGGGGGCATGGTGTGACACGTTGGGGCCCTGTGGAGCTCTGTGGGGGACCCTGTGGGCACTGTGGGGTGCATGGTGTGGCACGGCTGGGTACTGTGGAGCTCTGCGGGGGGCACGGCGGGGTGCTGTGTGAGGAGCTGTGAGGACACTGTGGGCATTGTGAGGCACTGTGGGAAGCATCAGGGTCATGGATTCCCCCCACCACTGGAGGGCGGGGCTCAGGGCTTCTGGCCTCCAGGTGACCATTGGGAGAGTAACAGGATGACCAGTAGGGGGCAGGGGAGGACCGTGAGGTGGGACCTCTGAGTGGGTTTGCAAGTCAAACCTGTGTCGGTACCCAAGTTCTGCTTCCAGCCTGTTCTCCTGGGAGGGCACCTGGGTCTTTTTGAGCTCTGCCTCCCCTCTGCCTGTTGGGCTTCATCCCCTCCTTTCCTTCCTCCTTCACCCAGTGGCCCTCCTCCACTTCCCTCTCAGTTTTCCTGGAAGGCTGGGCAGTGGTCTCTCCTTGCACCCAGGTGTGTCAGAGGGAAAGATGGAAGCTTCTCTCCTTTCCCCCACCAGGCCAACTAAGGGGGACGCCCAGCAGGGGGCTGGCAGGTTTGCACTTTGGGCCCCCCACTCTCCCTGTCTGCTTCTGAGAGTTAGAACCTTTCTCTCCCTCACTTCAGGCCCAGGGAGGGCAGATGCCATCCTCCCGCTCCCCTGCCCATGGGTAGAGAGTTCTCTTGCACATGGGGCTCAGGGCCTGCCCCCATGAGGTGCCCTCAAAGGCCGTTCGGATGAGGTGTGCCCTGCCCAGGACACTCTGCATGAGGGCACCGCTTTGCAGCCATCCTCACTGAGGGGACCCACTTAGCACCTGGCCAAAGCAAATGCTATGGCTTCTGGAAGACTCTAGAGGGTTCTGGAGCTGCCAAATTTGTCCATCTTGACGGGGGAGGCCCAGCAGACCCATCACCACTGCCGCTAAACCTCCTGTAACCAAACAAGCACAAGGTCAGGTTATTTTCAGCAATTTTTCTGAACCACACCCAGAAATACAATCACAGAGATAACATCAGAGGTTTCTTGTTTTGTTTTGTTTTGTTTGTATTTTTAACCCTCACTGGAGGGTGTGCCTTCACTGATTTTAGAGAGAGAGAGGGGAAAAAAACCATCGATGTGAGAGTGAAACATCAATTGATTGCCTCCTGCACATGCCTGACCAGGGATCAAACCTGCAACCTGGGTATGTGACTTGACCGGGAATCGAACCCATGACCTTTTGCTATACGGGATGATGCTCCAACCATCTGAGTCACACCGGCCAGGGCCTTGGGTTTTTTTAACTTGCTTTTTCAGGGGAAAATGGAGACATGCGCCCTAGGCTGCCCTGGCATGGATGTCCCTCCCTTGTGGTCTGACCCCAGGCCCTCAGGCTCAGGGCCCAGGATCGGATTTTCACACTCTGACGACAGTGAGGCACTTTCCTTTTGAATCGCCAGGTTTGGGGCAGAGGAATAATGCTGCGCCTTGGAAGCAGCTCCGGGCATCTGTGAATGTAACCCCATCTGCAATCTTTTATTTTCGTCCTGTTTAATCATGTCAGTTATACCCACAGTCGAGGCTGTAATTTTCCTCCCCAGACGATGTCGACTGTTGGTGACTCCTGGGTGTTCTCATGTTCATTCATGGGGTGGCTGTGGATCCTCTAGCCTGGCTGCTCCCGAAGGCTGGTGGCATGCTGTCCAGGCACCTGGAGGCCTCCCCTTCCCACTCCTCCTCACCCCTGGGGACCCTGAGGGCGCTGTGCCTTCTCTTGGTCTGGGCCTCAGCACACAACCCAGGGCAGGGGGAAGGGTAACTTGGATCTGCTTCTCACGCCAGGGGAAGGCCTGGACGTTCCTCTGGCCTCCTGCACCTGGGCTGTCAGGCTGACCCCACATGGACCCCAGGGACACTCCTGGGGGGGTATCACCCCCTCTGGCTCTCTCAGCTGTGCAACAAGAGTCACAGTTGAAACTAGCAGCCCCCTCACCTTGCTTGGAACTGCTCAAGCCTTTTAAATTTATTTTTCAACTGTGGTAAAATATACAAAACCTAAAATTTACCATCTTATGCATCTTTAAGTGTACAGTTCGGAGACATTAAGTACACTCACAGCGTTGTGCAGCCATTACCGCTGTTCATCTCTAGAATTTTCATCTTCCCCAGCTGGAGCTCTATTCCCATGAAACACTGGCTTCCCATTCCCCTTGCCACCTCCAGGCCCTGGAGCTTCTGGGGAGCCTGGGTCATGGGGAGCAGGATGAGCAGATTTTTGTGAACACTTTCCTTGTCTGTACCGAAGTGTTTCCCCGTGGGCTGGAGCCCTGGTGGCCTGTGTGCACTCTCCCCGCAGACCTCACAGACCTCACAGACCTCGCAGACCTCCGGCCTGTTCCTCCTGCCCCTCTCCAGCCCTTGACTGCCCTTGTTGACTAACAGCATACATGAATCAGGAACTTAGCTAAAAATAAATGATAAAGATTTATTCAAGGGCCTTTGGAGTTGTGTATTGGAAGCACAACTAGGCAATACCCAGAGTATTCTGAAGAAGAAAGAAATGCTGGGGTTTATATAGTGAAAAGTGCACTCTTGAGAAGAATCGGTCCTGCATTCTTAGTCTCCGGGTTGGTCTGAGACAGAAATACTCTAGAATCTAGAATCTAGATTCTAGATGACTGGTGGTCTGGGTGATGGATGTCAGGTGGTCTGACACATAAACATTCTTTCCGTAGTCTCTCAGTGGGTAAGCAGAGGGTTATTTGGAGGTTTGATGTATATTCTGGCATTGACTCGGGACTGGGAAGTTTAAGTTCCTAGCTAGGCTGGTTAAAATAAGAATTGTTTCCTCACACCTCAACCTATGTGCTTTTAGTAATGTACCAGCTCCACTTCAGTGACTGCATTTTATTTTCTCACTCTTTCCTCACCCTTGACCCTCTGGAAACACCTGTGATACATTTAGCAGCCACCGTCCTGCTTGCTTATATGTGGCATTTCCACAGGTCCTTCACACCTCACATGCCTTCCCCCAGTGCCTCTCTCCCCAGAGATGGGTGCTGCTCCCAGGATGCAGGAACATTCCAGATCTCATTGGTGATCAATGGCCAATATTCACCCTTTGGTCCCATTCAGTGGCCTCATGTCTCCCTGAGTCAGGGCCCCCAATGGCTCTGTTTGGGTGACATTTTTCTGTGCATGTTAGAGTCCCCCGACCCTGGGCCTGAGCATTGGGGTTCAGCCTCCTGTCCCTCAGGAAAGCATGGGGTCCCCAGCGTGGGCGCCCACCCTGCCTGTCAGCTGGTGTAGTGTGTGGCCCCAGAGCCTGGCTGCAGCTGTATTTGCCCAGGTGGGGGTGTTTGCTTTCCAAACAGCTCCAGACCTGCCTGGTGCCCCCTGTCCCCGGGTACTCTGGGCAGTGTCCCAGCTGGGCGCAGGTCTTTGCCCTTTCAGAGGCAAAAGGCAAGCTTTCTCTGCAGCAGTGAGGGCCCCAGCAGAACACACACATCTTCCCTGTGCCTCGTTCCCCTGAAATGGGCAGAGAGGCCAGCAGGAGGGGCCTGGCCCCTTGGGGAGGTGCCCTTGATGCTTAGGACACAGGGCCATACCCCAGGAAGGACAGAGCCTTGGGTGAGAACTTGACCAGAGTCAGCAGGGGTTTGGGCAGGTGGGGAAGGGCTAGGTGAGGCCATCAGACTTGGGGTCTTAAGGGGTCCCTCCCTCTCCCTGCAGAGGGCAGCAGGGTGTGAGTGGGCAATTCAGAGAACAACGAATAAACCTGGAAAGAGCAGTGGGGTTAAGGTGAGGGTGGAGCCCAGCGCGACTGAAGTGCCAGCCTTTGGGACAGTGGTCTGGCGTGTGTGGGAGTGGATCCAGATTGGTGTCTGCATGAGCAGGATGCCTCAGGGCCACTGCCCAGGCTTGCAGAGCCCTGTGTGACTGACCCTGGCTGCCCAGGCCACTGAGGGAGCACAGCATGCCATGAGCACACACCCACAAGCCAACCCACACTCACAGCATGCATAGGGCACAAACAAAAGGATACACACTCACAGACAGGCTCACACTCATACACTAACACAGACTAACACACTCACATAGACACAGTCATGCGCGCGCGCACACACACACACACACACACACACACACACACACACGCTCCACTGCAGCCCTCAGGGATTGATGGGAGCCAGGGGACAAGTGGCCTTGATTGCACTGGACTCTGAGTTCATGCTGACTTCCTGCTCAGTCGCGACCAGAAGACATGGGCAGCTCTTCAACCGCACGTGGCTCCCAACCTCACCACTGGGAGCTGGTTGCTGCTCTCCAACCACTCTCTCCACTCTGGCCTTTCCTGGTGGACATGTCCATTTTTATATAAACGGGCACCAACATGTGACATAAATAGCCAGATGGACACAAATTCTACATTTACTGCTTGCATGTAACCAGCCCTGTTAAACAGAAACCTTCATGGCTGGGAGCTTTTTTGGGGCGGAGGTGGGGGGGGAGGTTTACTGAGCCACATGCTACCCAGAAAAAAGAACAGGCCTTGGGTTTCAGCCTGAACCACCAGCAAAGGGCTGGATGGAGAAGGCAAACAGGTCGCTGTCCTTTTATTACAATAAGTTTGGGGAAGAAGAATGTAGGTTGTTTTGAAAGAATTTACACTAGCTGCCTGAGGGGGAGGGAGCAGGTAAAGCGGGGCTAGGCTGGGGCAGGTGAATCAGCCGTGTTTGCTGATTCTGCACGGTGTGGGCCGCAGCCCGGACAGTTCCCGTGTAAGCAGGAGGCGGTGGTGTCTGGCGGTCATCTAACTCTCTAGATAAGACCTGAAATAGCCATCTGGAAGTCAATTCGAAGTTTCAACAGAGTCAGGAATGTGAGCACTTTCCTTGGCTTCTGTTTTGGCTCTAATTGACCAACTCCCTATCACTTCTTCCCATCTCAGGCTGCTGTAATTTAACTTAGGACATTTCAGAATTTCCTCTTGTCACCTGCCAGGTAAACAATAAAATGTTACAGCCACCCCAATCAGCAGCATTTTAGACATTTTTATGGCAAGCAGGATATCTCATTGTGACTGTATCTTTCAGTTCCTTGGTGATCAAGGCTGATTTGATGAAATTGAGTTAGGCAGTATTCCTTCCTCTTTTTTTTTTCTTAACTCTCTGGAAGAGTTTAGCATAATTAGTGTTATCTTTTCCTTACATGTTTGGAAAAATTTACCAGTAAAGCCATCTGAGCTTGAGTGTGTGGGTGAAGGTTTCAAATAATGGCTTTAATTTCTACATGAGATATAGTGCTATTCAGAGCTTCTCTCTCTTCTTGTGTAAATTTTGGTAGAAGAATGTAAGTGGTTTTGAAAGAATTTACACTCACTGCATAAGGGAGAGGGATCAGGGAAAGCGGGAAACAGGAAGTGCCTGTTTCCCAGAGAATTTGTCTGTTTTATCTAGAATTTCAAAATTATTATCACAAAGTTATTCTTACTATCTGTATCAATTTCTTAGGGATGCTGCAACAAAGCTGCACAGACTGGTAGCTTAAAACAACAGGAATGTATTTTATTGGGGTTCTGAGGCCAGAAGGTGTTTCAGGGCCACACTCCCTTCAAAAGCTCCAAGGGAGGATTGCTCCTGCCTCTTCTGGCTTTGGGGGGCTCCAGGCATCCCCTGGCTTGTGGCCACATCACTCCAACCTCTGCCTCTGTTGTCACATGACCTCCTCCCCTCCATCTCTCCTCTGGTGTCTTCATAGCTCTCCTTTTAAAGGCACAAATCATATTGGATCAGGTTCCCCTTACTCCCCTACTCCAGTGTGATCTCATCTTATGTCAGTCACATTTTCAATGACCCTATTTCCAAATAAGGCCACACTCACAGCTACTGGAGGCCAGGACTTCAGCCTTATCTTTTTTTGGGGGGGGGGGGGGCACAGTTTAATCCACCACACTACCTTTAAAATCCTCAGCCAAGGATATTTTTCCCATTGATTTTTAGAGAGAGTGGAAGGGAGGGAGGGAGGGAGAGAGAGAGAGAGAGGTGAGAAAGACACTGACACTTTGATTGGTTGCCTCCGGCATGCACCCCAGCAAGGGCCTGGGAACAAACCTGCAACCCGGGTACATGCCCTTGACTGAGAATCGAACCCACAACCCTTCATGGTGCAGACTGACATTCTACCACTGATCCACACGGACCATGGCTATCTTTGTAATTTTTGCAGGATCTCTTGTCGTGACAACTTTTTCCTTTACCCAGTTTTAGCTGCATTTTACAAGTGTCCATGAGTTGTATTTTCATTATCAGTTAGTTCAAAATATTACCGGCTTTCAATTGTGGTTTCTTCTTTAGCTCATTGGTTTCTTGGAATGTGTTGGGGATTATTCAGTTATCTCTCTGTGGCTAATCTTCTGTTTTATTCCTTTGTGGTAAGAGATCCTACTGCTATTCCATTCTTTGAAAGTGATTAAGATTTGCTTGACGGTACAGAACACAATCTGTTTTGCTAAATGTTTTGTGTGCATTTGGAGAGAACATGCGTTGTGCAATTGTTGGGTGCATGTCTGAGTACCTGTCAATTATATCAATCTTGTTACACGTGTGGTTCAAGTGTTCTTTTCTTTGCTGGTTTTTTTTTACTGTTCTGTCAGTTACTGAGAGAAGCATCTCAACATGTCTAACTACTGGAATGGAAGTGCCTGTTCCTTCTAGTCCCGTTAGGCTCTGCTGCTCGGGTGGTGCCCTCAGCAAAGGAGTTGGCTGAGCTAACCTGCCAGAGTGACCATCCAATTGTGAGCATGGGACTCTGTTCTTGCCATCTTTGGTATTAAACATGTCTTTTATTATTTTGTTTTCTCCCTCCATTAGTTTGTTAGTTATACATGCTCCTATTCTTGTCATGTTGCCCCGGCTCGATGGGTCTGTATGAATAAGCACAGTTACCACGCCCCACACAGCACAAGAATCCATGACCTCGTCCCCCTGCTGGGCCACTGTTACTGCATGTTTCGTTTTACACATGTGTGTGACGTCTGTACATTGAAAGCCCACAAGTATCACCACTGCTGTCCTGTCCAGTCAGTGCTCTTGCCCCGTTACCTGCATACTTTTCCTCGTGGTTATCCTGCATTTCTGTGCTTCTATTAGGGGCCGTTGGCCTTCAGTTCGGAAAGAATTCTCTCAGGTTTTGTTTGTCTGAAAATGTTTTTTTCTGCCTTCTTTTTTCATGACTGCTTTGCTGGGGTGGGAACCAGGCTGCCTCCTTTTCCTGGTGCGCCTGGAAGAGATCTTCCCCTGTCTTTTCTGTGACCGCCTCCCACAGGCACTTGTCCTGGCCCCCAGCCCAAGTTGCAAATCCTTCTGTTTGGGGGTTTTAATGTGCATCCCTTTTCTCCTCACAAGCTGAGTGTAGCCATCAGAGAGTCTCAGTCCATCCTGTTTTTGTTTCCTTTTCTCTGTGCTTGTGGGCACCTTTGTATTACTTGGTTTTGGCCTGTGACCTTTGTCTGGGAAAGATTTGGCTGTTTAGTGGGTTTTGAGCTGTGGATGAAAAAAGGGATTCTATGGAAAGTAACCTCACAGGGTGATCTGGTCATAAAGTCCTATCTGGGCAGGTCATGATGGGTAGTCACACCCCAGGCATATAACTTTTAGGTTTATCACACACACACACACACACACACACACACACACACACACACACACACGAGTGTGTGTGTGTGTGTGTGTGTGTGTGTGTGTGTGTGTGTGAAGGTTTATTTAGAAAGTCTCAGAGGTAGAAGAAGTGAACCATAGAAGAAATGGACTCAGGAGTTACAGAGGCAAAAGAAAGGCCCTTTGGAGTGTAGGGAGGAAGGGAAAGAGAGAGGGAGGGAGGAGAGGGGGGGGAGAGAGAGAGAAAAAGAGAGAGAGAGAGAGAGAGAGAGAGAGAGAGAGAGAGAGAAAGAGCCTTGAGAGACAAAAGAGGGAGGAAAGTGCTCCAAAAAAAGGGAGAGTTTATCTTAGCCTTAAGCAATCCCTGTCCATTGTTTCTATGCATCTGGGTGAACAAACCTTTGAAATAATCACCCTCGAAAGAGCACATAACGTTAACGATCCTGTAATTTCATCCGCACTTGCTTTCTCCCTCCTCCGTGTAATCTTCCTTACGTTCAAATTTGTGAAAGAAGCATCTTGCTCTCTGGCATGTGTTGTCAGTTTGGCTCAGATATACTCTTATAAAACTTCTCTACAGGTCTGCACCTTCCTTATGTCGACAGAATTGTGAGGCCTGTACAACCTTGGTAGACTTCTGTGGCAATCAAAGCTTATTTAAAAAATGTCTTTTTAAATCATTACCCTGAGAAAATAGAAATCAATGACTTGCAGTATTTACAAAAAGTAATTCTCTGTAGAGAGCAGGAAATCTTAATAGTCCATGAGTCTGTCTGCTCTCATGTGAATCAAGCCAAATATTTAAGGTTTGAATGAGGTCACTAAACCAAGAAATAGTTGTCTAACTCAGAAACTATTCATCAAACTTTCCCTTAAACAGAAGAAAGTCAAGAAAAAGAGGTGGCTTTTGGTTCAGTTGGCCAAGCAGAATCTCAAGTTTAAAACTTGAGCTGATGGCTCCTCCAGTTAGGGAAATGTTAGGCACAATTGACTACAGCTGAGTCTGTGACCCTGTGCCCCTACACGACTCCAGGTCCTTGACCACAGACACGTGCGTGTAGCTCAGATACTCGCGTGGGGGCTCAGCCCAGAGCCACGTCCTCTGCCTGGGCCTCTGTTTTCACCGGTTTGTTAGGACCCCTTGGTGTGACCTTGGGAGAGGCCTTTGGTGACCTTATCTGGGCTGTGGGTAATAATAGGATAGAAATCACTGCCCTGGGCGCCAGAATGTGACCTGCTTATCTCCGGGCTCAGCAGCTGCTTAGTTTAAATGATTGTAAAGTATTTTTGTCTCAACAGTGCTGGCACAGGCTAGAAATGTGAAAGGTACAGAGGAGTGTGCAGTGGAAACTCCATCTCCTTCCCCTCGGCCCAGCCCTGTCCCTGCAGAGACGTCCCTCTGTCACAGAGGGGTGTGCCTGTGTGTGTGATTCTTTACAAAAATGGTGACAAATTGCTCCACATCACTCTATACAGGGGGGAATCATTTAGTAAAGCAAAAATCATTCACAGTGATCAAAAGGTCGAAGCAATGCAACTGTCCATTGACAAATGAGTAGATAAACAAAATGTGGTCTCTCCATGCAATGGAATATTATTCAGCCTTAAAATGGGAAGAAATTATGACACATGCTACAACATGCATGACCCTTGAGGACATATGCTCAGAGAAATAATCCAGTTGCAAAGGACAAACACTGTATAATTCCACTTGCATGAGGTCCCTACAGGAATCACATTCATAGAGACAGGAAACAGAATGGTGTTTGCCAGGGGCCAGGGGCCAGGGGCCAGGGGATGGGGAGCTAGTCTTTAATGGAACAGGGTTCCAGTTTTGCAAGATGAAGAGCATTCTGGAGGTGAAGGTGCAGAGGGCTGCACAATGACATGCTAAAAGGCACATCAAAGTGTTTAAGAGTCTAACTGAGCAAATGCCCATTCCAATGGGTGTGAGTGGTTGGGAGTGCTCCCCCGACAAGAGCCACAGGAGCGACAGGAGCGAGGCTCACGGTTTATAAAGAAGATGTGGAGGCGAAGCGAGGAAACTGGTTGGTTGGCCTCAGCTGAAGCGGCTGTCCTTCGGGAAGCCTCGCAGGTGTCTGTGATGGCTGCTCTGACTAGGTCCGGGTTTCTCGGGTCCAGGTGCTGACTCTGGCTGAGGTCCCGTGTTGCCTGCAAAAGGCGCCCTTCTTGTTTAATTACTGAAACACACAGGAGTGACTTCCTGCACCAGGCTGCACACGGAAACGTGGATATAAGGCTAATTTTACCTCATATATAGTTTACAACAAACAAAATTAATTTTTTAAGTGGGAAAGAAAAGTCAAAGCTAGTAAACAGTTTTTAAAAATATATATATATTTTATTGATTTTTTACAGAGAGGAAGGGAGAGGGATAGAGAGTTAGAAATATCGACGAGAGAGAAACATTAATCAGCTGCCTCCCGCACACTCCCCACTGGGCATGTGCCCGCAACCAAGGTACATGCCGTTGACTAGAATCGAACCTGGGACCCTTGAGTCCGCAGGCCAACGCTCTATCCACTGAGCCAAACCAGTCAGGGCATAGTAAACAGTTTTTGACAAGTTCCTGAGGTTGGTGTTGAGGAAGGCAGGGGGGCCACACGGCACCAGGACCTGCATCAGCAGTGACCCCAGGGCCATATCTCACACATGGTGATGGCGTGGCCCTGGATGGCCGAAACCCCCAACCCCAAGGAAGTGCTTTCATCCCCACCAACCACGTGCTGAGATTCTGACACTTGGCGGGAACCCACTGCCACTGGCCACGGGAGGACAGGGCCAGCGGCCCTTCCCGGCTGGCTATGCACACAGTTACTCCTTCCTGGGAGAGCCTGCACCAACTCGGACAGCCTGTGGATGCTCATCCAGGGCTCACCCCACGCATCCTTGGGGAGGTTTGCACAGGCAGTGGGCTCACCTCCCAGGAAAGGCCCCTGCCTCACCATGCAAGGGACTGGGGACACCCAGCTCCTGGAGCTCCTGTCCTGGTCCCAGTCCCACTGCTCAATGGCTGCGTGGTGTCTGGCAAGTTACTTAGCCTGTCTGGGCCCACAGATTATTGGCCCATCATTACTGTGCTAAGACAGTTGAGGTTCCCCACATAAAGACTCAGCGTGGTGCCAGCCACGGTGACTCTCAGTGACAGCTCCCCTGAGAGCGGTTGTCCTTTGGGGAAGCCTCGCTGGAGCCTGTGATGGCTGCTCTGACCAGTTCCCGGGATGGGAGATCAGCACACAGGGCATAGGACATGGGCTCCACGCTGCCCAGCGAGGCTGTGGGCCACTGGAGAGGACACATGGAGCTGCTCTGGCTCCTCTGCAGCCTCGAAAACCCAAGACCATTGTCTGGGGACTGACACTGGAATTCCATGTGCAAACTCCAGGCCTCTGTCCCAGGTGCCTTTGTTGGGACTGCAGGCTGGTAGAGTTCTTTTCTGCCCAGATGGCTTTGTGATTTAACAAATATTTGCTGGCTTGTCCTTTCCTTGTTGACAGAAGGATGTGATAGAAACAGGCCCAGGTCTCCCACTGTCAGGAAAATGAGAGATTCAGGACCTGGGAGGCAACTCAGGGACTAGCGGAGGCGCATACACGTGGAGGGTTAGGCTCAGGCGCTGCTTCCCTTTCATAGTGTGCTGTGAGGTCAGTCTGCATTCACCCGCCATCTCAGAGGCTCCTCGCCACCCCTTTATTCTGTAAGGAGTGGCCAGCCAACAGTGGAGCACACGAGTGTATACCTTGTGAGTTCTGTGCCATGCAGCCCCCCTCCAGGTCAAAGCAGGGCCCGAGGTGCCCCAGATCTGACCTCCCACTGCCAGGGAGCCACCATCCTGCCATCAAGCCCCTGAGCTTGAGGTAGGCAGGCTCACACAGCCTCTGCCACAGGACTGTGAGATGGAGTGTGGCTGTGGTGTGTCCCTCTCACCGCCATGTGCAGTTTCACTGGACACACACGCCTGTCTGTCTGCTCAGCAATGTTGATGGGCATATGGGCTGTTCCCAGCCCGGCTGACATGAAGGTGCTGCTGTGACTGTCCTTATGTGTGTCTTCTGTGCCTGTACGTTTCTGTTGGGAGTGGAACTGCTGGGTCCTTAAAGAGGTGTGTGTGTAGTTTCCCAGATTACTGCCACACAGTTTCCAAGGTGGCTGTATATTTTACATACCTACGTATGTAGGGGATTCCCTAGGCCGTGGTCGGCAAACTGCGGCTCGTGAGCCACATGCGGCCCTTTGGCCCCTTGAATGTGGCTCTTCCACAAAATACCACAGCTTGGGCGAGTCTATTTTGAAGAAGTGGTGTTAGAAGAAGTTTAAGTTTAAAAACTTTGGCTCTCAAAAGAAATTTCAATCGTTGTACTGTTGACATTTGGCTCTGTTGACTAATGAGTTTGCCAACCACTGCCCTAGGGGCTTAATCACAAGAAACAACAACAGCCTGTAATTATTGGAATCGAGAGTCTAGGTCAGTGGTCGGCAAACTCATTAGTCAACAGAGCAGCACACTGTCATATACTACCCTTTACCTCTTTGCATACAATATGCCACAATTGCCTAATCCTCACAGCTTCCAACTACACGGTAACATTTAGTCTAGTCCTCATGTGGTTCGCAAGCCGCGGTTTGCCGACCGCTGCCCTAGGGTATGGGGGCCCATTGCTTCTGTTGTCCACACTGTTCGTGGTTGTAGGCTTACATGTCCCTCACACACAGCTGCTGGCTCTTCCTCTCCTGTGGAGCATTTGTTCACATTTCCACCCCTTTTTCTAGGTTTTGACTTTTCCTCTGTGGGCTGTCTTTATGGAATCCAGGTAGAGACCGGGGTTGGGTGCATGGATGATGGTATCTTGGTACACTGGGCCTGTGTTTCCTCTCCTAATGGTGTCTTTTGAGGAACAGAAGTATCTGATGTTAAGAATGACGCTTCGCTAGTTTCTCTTCAATAAAGAATATCTTTGAGGTCACAAAGGACTTTGCAGCCATCGTTTGTAGTGTAAATCTGTTTGCAGCCCCTTGTTACATTCTGTGCTCCCCACAAGGTTGGGCCCTCCCCTACGGCTTTGCCTCTGGTCCAGGCCCAGACCAGGGGGGTGGCCTCACTGGTGTCCTGTGAGCCTACCGGTTGGGCCAGGCTCACCTCAGCCCCAGGAGGGATCCATGACACTCGGGGGGTGTGAAACAGGAGACCAGGCCAGTATCCAGCAACAGAAAAGTCCAGTAATTTGCAATGGAGTCAGAGAGAGTCACATCTGATGGCCCCAAAGGGACTGAATGTCTGGGGACAACGTGAATGTGTATTAGGCCAGTGTGAACTGGATTTTGGAGGGAGATGGAGCAGCAAAGGGGAGCAGCCGGGCCTGAAGCGAGGTCAGAGGTACCAGAGCCCAAAGCTGATGGTCCTGTTCCCACCACTGGCACAGGACAGCCTGGGGCTGGCTCATTCCCTGGAACTCTGGGGAAAGTCCAGAGGAATGGGGTGTGTTCCCGGCCTGCACCATGAAACAGATTCCCGGAAAGGGTGGGGCCGCTCTGCCCATGCCATCTTGGTCCTGGGCTAGGGTGTGTGGGTGAGAGCCTGGGGGAGAGGGACCGGTACAGAGATGGCAGAGGGATGGCAGTGTGAGCTAGATTCGCGCCCTGACAGCTCCTGCTGGTCCTTACCACCTGCCCTGGGACAGCACCTTCAGGAGGAGCTGAGGCCAGGTCACTGGTCCATCTGGCTCTGGGGCACTTGCCGTGTGTGAAATGATAGTGTGGTGCCTGTACTGGGACAGGAATGGGCAGAACTGTGTGCTTGCTCCCAGCCTTTCCCTGGAGCTGATGGCCTTGGGGGATCTGAAGGGTACAGTGAGGGTGGGGAGACAGCAGGGTTCCACACCTGTGCCGGCTGGTGGATGAGGGCCCTGTACGCCTGTACTTTGGCTGTGACCCCCCGGAGGGCGTTGGGGAGAAGGCAGCAGCACTCCTGGGTCTGGCCTCTGCCCCCAGGTTCCCAGTTGCAGGCTTTCAAGATGCTGCTGGTGGTGTGTCTCTCATCTCCACTGGTGAAATGTAAAATGACGTGCTGATTAGAGAACATATTCTTAGAGCTTTCGAAAATGCCTGTAACCTGCTACATGTATTGTCTTGTGTCAAGAAGAATGATCTGTAATTCATAGACTGAATTTCCACAGATCAGACTTTGCTTTCACAGAAGTAAGGCAGACCTCCTTCCAGGACCAATTATAAAATGCTGCTACACCCTCCTCTCTCCCTCGGACATTCCAGCAGAGGAGAGTGTCTGGTGTGCTTATCACTGACAGATGTGCAGGCAACTTGTTTTCTTTTAAATTAAAACAGTGGGGCCCTGGTCCTGGCCTGTTTGGCTTAGTTGGTTGGGCACTGTCCCATGCACCAAAAGGTTGCTTGCTGGTTTGACTCCGGATCAAGGCACATGCCTGGGTTGTGAGCTCGATCCCCAGTAGGGGGTGTGCAAGAGGCAGCCCACAGATGTCTTGCACTCACAGTGAAAAAATCAATAAAAATCTAAAAAAAAACCCAAAAAACCAAAAAACCCCAAACCTTAAAAAAGGGGGTGAGGGCTCTGGCCCGTGTGGCTCAGTTGGTTGGAGAGTTATCCCATACACCAAAAGGTGAGGGACTTGATTCCAGGTCAGGGCACATATTCAGATTTTGGGTTTGATCCCCAGTCAGGGCACATGTGGGAGGCAACCAATGAATGTTTCTCTGTCTCTCTCTGACTCTCTCTGTTTCTCTCTCTCTCTCTCTCTCTTCCTCTCTCTCTAAAAAATAAAATAAAATCAGAACAAATACAATAAAACAGTCAGAGCTTATGATCCCCTGAGGCTGTGGGCTGCCAGGAAGGTGAGGCTGTCTGTGGGTGTTGGTGCTGGGTCCCCCTCTCTTTGCCCTGTGTGGACCCTGAGGGTCCCAAAGGGGGCTGAGTCATACCCACCAACTCTGCCTTTCCAGTCAGCCAGGCCAACTGCTCGCCCCTCCACCTCCCCGGCTTGGAAGAAATCCCCCCAAGCTGTAATGTCCTCAGGGTTTAGCTCGGTTTATTTTGAGGGTGGTTCCTGGGTTTTCTCTATTTTCAAGACCACAGGAATGGACTTGACCAAGCCCTTTCTGGACAGACCCTGGGCCAGGGTTTTCCTCCTTCATGGACTCAGCGTGATTTCCTGGTGGGATGACCCCTGAGACCTTTTATGCCCAAGAATAGCTTCATTGGGCCTCACATTTGAGTTTATCAGGGCCAGCCATCTGTGCTCACAGTGACTGTCCTCCAACATGCCTGGGGGGTTACTGCAGTCAGGTCAGGATGCATTGCTGCCACTGAGAGTTTGAGAAATTTGGCTGAGTCTGGTCTCCTCTCTCATCCTACTCTGGTCAAGGCTGCTTGTGCTTCAGCAGGGACTGTGCCAGCTCCAGGGACCCTGGGACACTCCTAGGCTCACGCTCCAACTCTAAAGCCTGGACTCTGGCACAGCCTTTACCTGGAGCCATCAGCAAACATTTGCCCAAGATTTCCTTGAAAAGAAGTTACTCGAGGAACCAGTACAAAGGTCAGAGGGCAAAATGGTGTGTGGGCCAGTTCACACTTTGTGGAGTGCTCTGATGGCTGGCTGCCGTCTCTGCACCAGACCCCCTTGAAGCCTTCAGTTTGTCCTGTAATTCATGAGCGCTCACAGCGAAGTCACTACGGGTGTGCAGGGTTTCCACAGCATCAGAGAGTAACAACCGGAGGGAAGGAAATTTGTGCATGTGCTACCCAAGTCCCCAAGCCTCAGAAAATGAGAGGATGGAGATCCAAGCCAGCCACCCTGAAGGGGTGTGACCTAAAGGGCTGGAGCTCTGCCCATTAAAGGATCTAAAACCCCCTGGAGCACTCAAGTCCTAGCTGCTGTGTTCTTTTAACACTTGTTATTTTTCTCAAACACAAAATAAAGCCCCGATGCCCTGGCCAGGAGATTCAGATGGTTGGAATGTTGTCCCATACACCAAAAAGTTGCAGGTTTGTTTTCTGATCAGGGCACATATCTATGGGTATGGGAGGCAAGTGATCGATGTTTCTGTTTCTCATTGATGTCTCTCTCCCTCTCTTTCTCCCTTTACCTCTCTCTAAAATCAATAAAAACACCCTCAGGTGAAGATTAAAAAACTAAAGCCCCAGCATGTTCTCCAAGGGCTCTGTTGGTGGGGATCCCACTTCCCATCTTGAAGGGACTGCCCTGCACCCCAATCCTGGAGGCGAAGGGCAGTGTGGGCAGCTTGAGACATCCAGCCATGGGGCACCCAGGATGTCCTGAGCTGGGGACAGAGGAGCAGAGCAAGGCCAGCTGGCAGCAGGACGTCAGGATAACTCACGAGGGGCATTGAAGGGCGTGCCCACTAGTGTTTTCAATACAGCCACCTGTCACTTGGCAACAAGGAGCTTTCACCTAGACTTATGAAATGATTTGATTTAGAAAAATTTCAAAGCGACAAAAAGTTGAAGAGTGTGAGGACACTCACATGCTGGCAGCTCCACACTGCCCTTCCCAGCTGCCCCTCCCTTCCCTAACCTGTGGGTCTTTTAGTTCCTTTGGTCTGGCAAGTCTGTGTTTTTGTTTGTGTATTCTCAGGTGACAATGACGTGTTTCAGGATCCAGGACATTGTTTTGCTGAGCCCCAGAACCAGTTAGGTCCTCTGGGCACGGAGCCTGCCCTGCCCTATTCCTCTGAGAGGGAGATGTGTCCCCAGGGCCAAAACAGGGCTTCTGAGCAGGAGGAGGGGCAGGGAAGCCCGGCCACAGGGGTGGGGCCTAGGGTGGAGAGGCCCACCCTTGGAGCCCCCCTCCAGCTACTGGAGCCGGCAGGGGACATCTGCTCTGAGCCACTGCAGGCCGGACAGACCTAGGGTCACCAAGACCACCCTGGCCCTGGACAGTCCTCTCCCAGAGAATTCTTCCCACCTTGGCAGGCAGGAGAGTCCTGGTCCCAGCGGGCAGCCAAAGGCCCGAACGTCCTCTCCCCTCTGGGCTTTTGTCCCTGTGATGTCCCTACATCCCACCCTGCCAGGAAAGGCTCTAAAAAATATAACTTTAGCTTTAGGTAATGGGCTTCCCTCCTCTCACCCTTCCCTTTCTCACCTTCATCTCCCCCTCACTTCTGCCCCTCCCGTCCCCTGCTCTCCCCTTATAGGGAGCAGCAGCTAGAGGGCATCTTTTCTTTGTGTGTGTGGGGTGGTGGGGGGATTGGCTTATTCATGGGGCATGGGGCTTCCAGGCCCCCAGAGTGCACACCTGGGTGGTCTGGGCCCTTCCAGGCTAAGTCCGTGGAATTCCTGTGAAGAGTGGTCTTGGGCCTCCTGGACCCCAGGCATTAGATCTCCAGCTTCTGCCAGGAGCCTGGGACAGAAGGTGGGAACCCAGACCACCCTACCTTCTCCTCTCCTTTGTCTTTCATTGGAAATGGCTTTTCTGAATTTGTTTTTACGTCTTTGGTTGTAATAGGAATATAATGGGGGAGGGGAGAAAGCAGAGCCTCCCGGCCCTGCAAGAAGCTGGTCTCTGCTGCCTTTGGGGCCTGCAGAAACACACACTTTTCAAACACAATCAGACCATTCTGATTATTGTTTCAATATGTGTGACCACCTTTGTCCATACCACCTGTATTTCTTCATCATGGGTATAAAACTGTTTGGGGTGACTCATTGCACTTAGATGCCATAACTTTTCGGGCTAACATCCTTTTGATGGACATTGGGTTGTTGGCCTGTTTCCATGTGTCCTCATTGGTTAAGGAGGTGGCCTGAGGCTGTAAGACACGAGGACATGGGTACTGTGCCTGCAGAGTCCTCCTGGCCTCGCCTTCCCCGCACTGAGCTGCAAGCTTTCCCTGTAGCTTCCCCCCGCCCCCACCCCCGACCGGACCAGTGGGGTGCGGGAAGGGCGGGCTCCCCTGAGCAGGCAGGGATGGGCCTGGATCCTGTCGCAGCGCTTTAGTGACTTCTGTATACCAGATTAAGTCTTCTGTGGACCAAGACCCCGGAGCAGCCCAGCCCCCTCCTCCCCAACCATAGCACGTTGCTGCTAGAAACCCCTTCCCAGGGGCTGGGTGAGCTCCAGGCAGGCAGGGAGGGGGGAGGGAAGATCAGAATCCAGCTCAGTCTAGTTAGGGGGTGGGGCACTTCTGTTTCTCGAAGGAGCCGGACAGTGTCGGGAGCTACTACGCGGGGTCGTGGGGACTGCAGGCAGGGGCCTGCTCTGCGGCGGCTGGAGTGAGACAGTGCAAAAGCAGAGAGTTACCCATCGGGGGAAGGGAAGGTGACACGGGCGAGCAGGGGGCGCCGACAGACCTGGCACAGGCTAGGGGAGCGACATCTGTGGAAGGCGCCCCGCTCCGCCCCTCGCAAACTTTTCCTGGGCCTCCGGACCGCAGGTGAGATCACGTGGCTGGGTGGGGCGGGGCGAGGACGGGGCTGGGGGCGGGCCGGGGGCGGGCCCCGCGGACCCCGCCCCTGCGCCCCTAGGCTGGTCGCGCGTCGGCGGGAGCGGGCGGAGCGGAGCGCGGCTGGAGAGCGCGTTGTGGCCTTGAGCGCGCAGTGTCGGGAGTACCATGCCCACCAACTTCACCGTGGTGCCCGTGGAGGCGCGGGCGGACGGCGACCAGGACGAGGCGGCCGAGCTGACTGAAGCGCCGGGCGCCCCCGAGGGCCACGAGCCCGACTGCTCTAGCCGGGGTGAGCGCGGCCGCACCTGTCCGCGGGACAAAGGCGGAGCCGGGCTGCGCGGGGCTGGGGGCGGGAGGGGCGGGAGGGGGACCGGAGGAAAGAGTGTGGGACTGCTTCCCCGCCTTGCCTCCCCTTTTCCAGGGTCACCCCACAGTTCCTCTCACTCCGCCTCCTCCTGAGGTTCCCTCACCCCCCTCCAGCCAGCAGAGCCCCCGACCAAGTTTAGTCGCGGGGACGCAAGGCGAAGTATCCCTGTGGTGCCCAGCGCTCCCAGGGTGGTGGGCCCCCACTGCTGTTTCCCCCTGCTAGTCCATCTTGGGACCACGTTCATCCCCCCCCCCCCCCCGCCCCCGGGCCCAGGGAGCACCTTCTTTCTCACACAGGGTGGGGCAATGAGGAGGTGTAGAAGGTGGGATACACCGGGGTAACTATGGGAACGGGGGAGGGGCCTCAGAATCCTGGGGCCAAGGTGGGGTGCCGCCGCCGCAGGGGGTGGTTTGCCCTCTGAAGCGCCTTCCTGCTTCCTCAGGCCTTTGCTCCCACGCGGCCGGGCTGTGGGCCGCGGGTCAGATTCGACCCTGCTGAGGTCCCAGTTGCCTGCGCCCACTCTGTGGGTCATCAGTAGGTCCCTGGCGGGGCTGGGCGAGGCTCCCCAGCTGTGCTCAGACTGAGGGTCCCCTGGCCTTCTTTGTTCTGGAGTCCCAGGTCTGTAACACTTTCACTTTCTCTTGTGGGGGCTCCCCCAGGCCTGGGTTCCTGCAGCTGATGGATGAGTTCTCCCCAGTGAACAGCTTCATCTCTGCTTTCAGCTCCCCTCTAGAAATTGGGGGGAATGAGAACACCAGTCTAGCACCCACAGTCTAGCACTCTCTGCCTGTGCCGTCCCCCCTCTCTCCCTTTGCAGCCTTGGGAGGAGGCTCCCAGCTCCAGGCACTTAAGGAAAGAGGGTGAGGTCAGTGGAGGCCACAGGTCCTGAGTGGTCACTACTCTGGCAGGAAAGGCCAGGCCCTCCTGGGGACACCATGTGGAAGGCATGTCCTGATGGGCTGTTGCATCATCAGTCATTAGGGTCCTGTCCCCTCCCTCAGGTGTCCCCTCCCTCAGGGCGAGGCAGCTGCCCAGCTTTGCTCTGCTGGGTGTGGGGCTAGTCACAGCTGCTCCCTGGCTGCTTCCTGGCACAGGGTCTTGAGACCAGGTAGAACATAAAGGCAGAGTCTGTAAGCTCAGTCTTTCACCACTGCCCCAGTGGTTCTGGTTCTGAGCATCAAGGATGAGCTTCTCTGGCCACCAGCAGCCATTGTGTTCCCCAAGGAGCCCTCCACCGCCCTATTGGATGTCTGGTTCCCTGCCTGCTAGCCCCATCTTGGGACCACACTCACTCTCTCCAGACTTTGTGGCTTGTTTTAAAACGGGGCATCATTTCCCCCCTGCTTGTCCCTTCTGCTTTCAGTAGCTCTCGTGTGGTGCCCTGGGCCTAGGAGCCCAGAGCTGATGGGTGGCCCAGCTGGTTTCCAGCCCCCAGGCCCCCTTCCCCGAGTGCTTTCACTTTACAAACCTGGATCCCCCAGTTCCAGCTGGGGGCCGGATGGAAATTGCACCTGCCTGGGTGATTGAAGACTCAGGAGCGCCAAGTGTGGGCTTTGTGCTCATTTGTTAACAGACCCTTTAGGTTTGAGCTGAACTGTGACATTTGGCTGAGCTGGCACCGAGCTGACTTGGGACTTCCATGTTTTGTGTTCTGTGCACTTCATGTTTCCTCAGAGAGAGGCGGCAGAGGAGGTGCTGCTGAGTGGTCACAGTGACGTTGTCTTTTGGGGTCTCTGGCTGGGCTCTGAGTTTTAACGTAAGCTGTCAGACCACAGTCAGCGCCCTGTGAAGGGCACCGTGTCACCAGCATGATGAGGAGGAAGCCACCATGTGCCCTCTTATTGGGGAAGGTCCTGCAGGAACTGGAAACATCAAGGCTGGAGCAGCTTCCAAAGGCCCATGTGTGGGGTCCACGTTTTGTGGGGTCTGAACTTAGGGTCCCATGCCAGTGGCCATGCCTGCCCAATCACAGCATCACTGGTGCTACTGAAGGTTCTTCCTGATGCCTGCCCAATCACAGCGTCACTGGTGCTACTGAAGGTCCTTCCTGACTCTGGGTGACCCTCGAACCCCCTAGGGAGGCACCTGGCTTTCCAGGTGGGCTTCCTGGTAGTGGTGGAGCAAATTTGGGGAGATCTTATACCTGGAAATCCCTGGGCTATGGTGGAAATAAGAGGTGGTGCCATCCTCACCCCTTACCTGGGTCCCGTGCCTTTTATTTCCACTACAGCCCAGGGGCTCATGAGATCAGAGTCTGGTCTGTCTAGCTTGGAGGCCTCTTGACCCTGTGACACTTAGAGCAGGAAGGATCCCACAGCATCCTGGGCCCTCTCTGTGCTCCAGGCTGGAGCCTCCCTGGGAGCCATATCTTTGTGAAGTTTAGCCCATTTTCTGGCTATTAGAAGCCCCTGGGGCGCCCAGGCAAGTGGCAGTGTGGGCAGGTGGTGGATGCTGGGCATTGATCTTGAATTAGTCCTGCTGCCTTGACCCCAGCTCTCTTGGCAGGCCTGTGCCTGGTGCTGCACCCCAGCACTGCTTCATGGAGTCCTGGCCCCTTAAAGGAGACACTCCCCCAGTGAGTGAAAATTGGCTGGGTGCAGAGAGGGCTGGTGTGGGAAGCAGAGGCCAAGATCAATGTTAGCTTCTGCTGTGGACACATTTGAGTGCCCTTCCCGCCTCCGCATTCCCTTCCAGCACGGTGGGACCTGGTGTACTGGGATGACTGGGGTTTACTTTTCCTGGGGGCTGGTCCTCTCCCTGAGGATGGACACCACACCCGGGTCCCCTGTGTGATGGGCCATTTATTCTGCATTTTATTGTGAGGGGAGACTGTTCTGCAAGTGAATAGGACATGTTTTTATGTATCCCCGCATCCTCGATACCTTCTTAGTAGAAATACCTTACAGAGGGGAGGTGGAGAGGAGGGTGCTTTTCTGACTTCTCATTATGGTGACTTTTTAAAAAATTGATTTGAGAGAGAGAGAGAAAGAGAGAGAGAAATATCAATGTGAGAGGGAAACGTTGATAGGTTGGTTAGTTGCCTCCTGACCAGGGATGGAACCTACAACCTGGGTAAGTGCCCTGACCAGAAATCGAACCTGAAAGCCTTCAGTGTATGGAATGACACTCCAACAATACAAGCCAGGGCTAATTATGGTGGGTTTTTAACTGACTTTGAGGAGACTAACCTCCCTCTCTTGGTGACCCCTCCCCCCCACATGTGGGTGAGTCCTAGAGGCCATGAACAGCCTATGGGACCATGGAGTGGACGGGCACACAAGCCCACGGTCCTGCCCCCCAAAGGAAGTTCCACCCCCAGCTTCTCTGGCTAATAGGGTGGGGGCTGCCCTTGGAGTGTACATGGAGCCCTTTGAGGGTTCATGGGTCCTGCAACCCCTGTCTCCTACCCCAGCTGAGATTGTTCCCCACGTGGCATTACCCGTGGCTCTGACTCCACTTCCTCTTCCTTGGGTTGCTGTTCTGCTTTCTGGATTCCTTTCTGTGTTTTCACTCTGCTGCTCAGGTCCTGTTGGTCACTCAGGGTCTCTTCTCCCACCCTCTGTGAAGGGGACCTGAGTACCCCGATGCGCTGATCCAGGCAGTCCTGGGGAGCATCACCGTTACCCTGTTGTGGCTAGCATTCTATGAGGCCATCAGCTGGGCCACTTCAGGGGTTATAGGGCCTCTGAGGCCATGACCCCAGGTTTGGAGCGAGTTTTCTGCCGAGCATGGGGCTGCTGAGATGGTGAAGGCACAACTCCAGGGGGCTGTATGTGGGGGTTCAGGGAGCAGTGCAGTTGCAAAGTGGGATAGGACAAAGCTTTCAGGTTCCGTCCTGCTGAGCAAGGACACGGAGCAACATCCGTCCCTGGGTTTCAGGAAGGAAAGGGATGTGTCACACTGACACAGGAAGGACAGGCAGCACGCTGTCCCATCCATTGGGCAGACCCCGTGTTCAGCCTATCTCCTTGGCTGTAGGCAGCTTGGCTCATGGATGTTCTTTAGGGAGATTTCATATTAGGTGGATAGCGGAGGTTATCAAACATGTATTTTGTACCAAATTCCACTTGTAAAGGCAAAGAAACAAAAAATAGTTGGACACACGAAATGGAGCGTGGATCCGAGTGCTGGGAGCATGGCCTGTGTTTCTGTATCCTCCATGCACTCACAGGGGTTCCAGACCATCTTTAGGTGATAGGCCCTTTTCTTATAAATCAAGTGAAGATGTGGTTAAGGCCTCCTGCTGAGGCCATGTGTTCACATGTGTGTGAGCATGCCACCTGCATGTGCATATGTGTGTACATGTCTCTTAGTGCATGCTTGTGGACATTTGTGTATGTTTGTGTGTGTACACATGTGGGCATGTGTGTGCGTGACTCCACACATGGTGGATAGAGAGGGGCGTGATCACTGGCATTGGGCCACATGATGTGAGGGTATCTGTTCTTTCCTGCAGCTCCCCAGCAGACCAGTCCAGTCACGTGGCTGGGGATGCCAGCTCCATCTTGGGCCATGCAGGCAGTGGGGACACGTCTGCGCCCTGGTCTACACCCTGGTCTGAATTGTGTTTCCAGCTTTCATGCCCTGTGAACAATGTGGGAGCCCATCTCCTCTTAGGTCCAGTTCTGTGGTCTTTTCTTCTGGAAAGTTCCCCAGACCTGATCTAAGTGCTTTGCTGGAGTGGATGTCTGAGCTGTGGACACCAGTGGCTGCTGCTGCTCGGGGGTGGATGCCGTGGGATTTGGCTTGAGGGATACCTCCAGCGGCAGCCCAAAAGGATCAGGCCACTGCAGGGCCACTGGGGACTGGTTATGGCAGCTGCTGTCTGACCTGTGAAGGTTGTGGAGTGTCCGCCATGGCTGATCCATCGTGGTTCTTGGTGCATCAGTGAGCAGAGGGTCTCAGCCCTCCTCCTGGGGAATGGTGGCTTAGGATCTTGAATGCGATTTGTGGTGCAGTGGGGAAAATGGAGCACCAGGAGGGTCTGCGTGTTGGCGTGTCCTCTCAGAAGGGGACATTTGTTCAGGACTTGGGGGCTGGGGACAGTGTCACGGGCAGGGAGAGTGGTGACCAGGCGGGGTGGGCCTTCAGTCTTGAACCTTGGCTCTGTCCACATGGAGACTATACGCGTTGGGGCCTGTTCTGCTCTGATGCCCTGGCTCTGTGACTGTCCAGAGGGTTGCTGCAACCAGGAGTCACGAAGGCTGGAATTGCTCCATCCAGGTGAGCCCACCGCCCACCTGTCATAGTTCATGAGGTGGGCTGTGGCTGTGAGCAGGGAGCAGCCGACTCCACAGGCAGGCTCTGTGTTCTTGCGGTCCCTTTCGGTGACATGGACATATGCATATGGCTGTCCTTATATTGTCTTTTTTTTTTTTTTTTAAATCCTCACCTGAGGATATTTTTTTCCCATTGATTTTTAGAAAGAGTGGAAGTAAGGAGAGAGAAAGAGAAATATTGATGTGTGAGAGAGACACATTGATTGGTTGTCTCCCGCAGCCACCCCAACAGGGGTTCGGGATGGAGCCTGCAACTGAAGTATGTGCCCTTGACCAGAATCAAACCCATGACCCTTCAGTCTGTGGATGACGCTCTGACCACTGAGCCAAACCAGCTAGAACCCCATATTGTCTTTTGGGCCCAACTGTCAGACTGTCCGGTGACTGAGTCAGAGTCTGAAGCCAGGGGTGATGACTGGCCCAGGGGAATTCCACAAGGGGCAGCCTAGAGCCGGTGAGGCTACACTGCCTTGGTGCAGGGAGTGGGAGAGGCAGTTGGAGGAGCGCTTGGTGTGTGTGTTCTGAGGGCCCTTGGCAGAGTGGGCCCGTGTGCTCGGCAGGGTTGCTAGCCGGGAAGGAGTTGGCCATGCAGTCCCACAGGGCTTGGATGTGGAGGTACCCCTGTGCTTTGTGTGCAACCCACCTCTGTGCCAGGCAGCTCTGTGGGGCCAAGTGAGCCAGTGGAATTTCCTGCTGCGCCTAGTGCCTTGATGGGGCCTGTGCATCGTTGGTGTCTCATGTGCTATTGGAGAATGGGAACCCCTTTTCTCATCTTTGCCTTGGGACCTGGAGGGGACAGGAGACGTGGCACCATCTATCCCTTCCTCAGTGGCCCAGGTTCAACTGAATTTCAAAGATGTTTCCTTCAAATAATTGACCACAAATGTCTTCTACTCAGAGGTATGTGCCAGGCTTACTCTATACCACTGGGATTTGGGATGAAGTTCTTACGGGACCATTGGAAAGAGGTTGCTGCAAGAGTAAGGTACCTTGTGGTCTCGGGCCTGGTCAGGGCCGAGGCCACGTGGGATCTTGGGAGATGTTTGGCTTGTGGTCATGTGCTGCAGCTCAGGCTCACAGACTGTGTTGGGGCAGCTGGAGTGGGCCAGAGGTATCTGTCCAGGTCGCACCCAGCAGGTGAATGGTGGGCTGTCCTTGCTTCCCTGCCCACTGGGGGACCCGGCCGTGGTGAAGAGCCTCTGTCAGGGCCTTGGACCAATAGACCTGTGGCCATGGTCCTAGGCCCTGACCTGATGACCCCCAAGCCTGGGCTCCTGCATCAGGGGACGGGTGGCCTTGGACCAGGATACCTTTCAGGGCAGCAGTGCTGGAGGGCCGCTGTCGATGGCTTCTTGCTGCTGCACAGCTGCTACCAGACTGAAGGAGGAGTCTATTTGTCTGCTCACCTCAAAGCCCAATAACGTACAAAAGGAATTTACAGCCAAGAAAGTTGGTTTATTTTAAGGAAATGATGCCAAGCCTGGAGTCACAGGTAAGCTAGGGCTCCAAGAGCTGGCTCCTTGATGGCTTCCAGGGGGTGGGTTATGTGTGGAAAATCATTAATCGTGGTGGCTAAGGGAGTTAGGGTCTTGACTCTACTGATTGGCTGGGGCCGAGGTGGGGAGTAGTTGATGGTTTTGTCAGATGTCAGCCAGGGCATTCATTGCTCTATTTTCATGAGGGTGTGCTCCACAGGGTCATCCACTTTCCGAGCTTTCTTGGGCCTGGGGCTGAAAGACAACTGAAGGCGAGATGTTATCTTCAGCTTGGCGGAAATGCCATGGTCAGCAGACCTGAGGCTTTGTTCTTAAGATAGCTTGATGCTGACCAGAATCTGTTGTCCTGGGGGTTTAATGATTAAGGAAGAAGGTGAACAGGCCCTGTTACAGCAGGGGCACAGCAGATGGGACCGTGGTCTGGTCGGGGCTGCGTCTGCCGGTGTCTGGTTGATCGCTTTGTGCTGCCAGCCTGCCGGGTCTCCTGTCATCACCTCTGTGGGTATGGATTTTATAAGCGTCGGGCTCTGTAGATGTGAGACTGGAGGGCAAAATGTGATATTCAGCGTTAGGTTTTAACTACCAGTACTTTTCACACGGCCAGGTGCTTTCCATTTCAGCATGTTTGTGGGGGTGTCCCGTAGAGTCATTTTGTAGAGACAGCTGTACTGGGGTGTGTGTGCAGATGTCTGCCAGCTCTGGGCATGTGAGGTCAGCTAGGGGCCTCAGGAGTGAAAACCCACCTCTGTGGGGTGTGCCTGCCTTCATGAGGGGCCGTGTGGGGCTGAGGCTGAGTAACAGTGGCATGGATGGCACCTGGAATAGATGGGTGAATGGGCCGTCTAGACCCTGCCAGGCGGCTTGGCTGTGGTCACCTGCTGAGGACTGACCCCAGGGGGCCTGGGCCCCCTTCTGGGGGGATGCTGGGGCAATGCTGTCCAGCGAAAGAGCAGGCACAAAGTGTTAATACCTTCCTTTTGTGAAGAAGAGGGGAGCTTACTTTTCAGAGCAGAGAGCTGCTCTGTGCAGATAGCCCCTGAGCTTCAGCAGGACCCACCAAAAATGAGGCAGCCCCGCTCCCCGGTCCATGACTGCTGGCGCCATGTGGGTTCTTGAACTTCCTGCTAGGGGAGCCCTGGTGAGCTGGCTCCATCCAGGTGGTCTCTGTGGCTGGTGGGGGCTACGGGGCGGGGGTCAGGGACTGGGTCCCTGGGTCCCTGGCCAGAAAGACGGTGAACTATGGTGTGGAGGTCTTGCCTGGGGTGGAGGCATCTGTGTGGACCCCACGGGCCGCCTCTGGCAGGGCCCTGAGAAAGGCCCCGGTCCCTCCTTGGGGTTCCTGGCTGGTTTCCTTTTTCTCTCCTCGGGCGGTTTCTTTCTGAGAAAACAGTTGGGGGAGGAGTGGAAGTGCGTTTTTGTTTTGTGTGGATGGGGGTGGGAGCTGGGTTCCAGGCGGCAGTTTAGTTTCCTGCGTCTGGGTCATTCTCCAGCACAGTCTCCACTTGCCTGGTCCTGCATGACTCACAGGCCTGGGGTCTCTGGCTGTTGGGAGGAGAGCCAGTGGCGCCTGGGCCTGTGCTCACCACTGGGCGCCAGAACCACTTTCGATTCGGCTGTGTGATGCGGCCCGGACACGGCCTGTCTGGGTGTTCACACACAGGCCGTGCCCTTGGCCAGCACAGTGGCTGTGGCCTGGCGCCGTCTGCGAGGTGGGGGTGCGCCGTGTGTCCATGTCTGTTGCCCTCTGCTCGAGTGGGCACATCCACCTCAGGGTGACGTGAGGCCCTACAGGATTCAAGGCCATCCCTGAGTTCTTGTGCCTCAGTTTCCCTCTCCAGGAGCCAGTCTGCCCACCCCAGAGGTGGCTGTGACCTCTTGTCTCTGGGCTCTGTCTGTTCATGGCGCCTGTGGGTTGGGCCTGGGTTCTCGGAGGCTCGGAGGATGGTCACTGGGGAGGGATCAAGTTGAGCCGAAATCAGAGGAGAGAAGCGCCAGGTTGTTCTTAGGTTTCCTCTTCCTCCCACCAAGGGTCTTGACCACAGCCAGACAGGAGCCGGAGTTGGTAATGGGAGCTGCCCCAGGGGGCTGGTGGGGGTTCTTATCTACACCCTCAGATTGCCAGCTGCTGGTCCCTGAGGTAGAGGGGTCGGTCCAGGAGCAGTGAGCAGCCACGTGACTGAGGGGGTGTGAGGAGTGGGGTTCCCCAGGAGCCTGTCATTTCCACGAGGGGTGTGCGTTCTTTAGAGAAAAGTCTGGGAACACATTCTGCTCTTAAAGCTCTCAGAGCCGTGGTCCCCAGTGATGCCTATGTGCTTGTGTGCTCGTGTGTGCTCGTGTGTATGTGTAAACGTGTATGCATGTGTATATCTGCATGCACAAACTGAGTGTGTGCCTGCACAAGTATGTTAATGTGAGTGTGTTGTGTGTGTGCCTGAATGTGTCCTGTGTGTATATATGCCATGTGTGTATCTATGGGTGTCTGTGTCTGCTCACGTGTGCCTGTGTTCTGATGTGTGTCTGTGTTTGAGTGTGCACACATGTGTATGTCTGACTACTTTGCCAGGACTTTTGGCGACCCCTGGTTGCCATTTCTCAGCATCAGTGCCTCTTGGTAGCTGAGCACCTGGTACTGTCTTTGCTTTCTAGACTGTGAGTGTCAGATCTAAAAACCTGCCAGAGGTGGGGTCATGTCCAAACAGTGGGGACTGAGGGCCCTGAATGGAGTGATGAGTAAGTTGAGGCGGGAGCAGGGGCCTTGGTCCTTGGTCTTGGGCCTTAGAATTCCCCAGGTCTCCTCAGTGTTTTCCGTGGGAACCTCCTCCCAACCCATGGGGCGCCGTAGAAGACAGTGGCAGGAGCCTGTTGGATGTGCCTGGTTGGTGGGGGAAGGAGAGGAACATACCTGCACCCAGGTGGGCTTTAACCCGAGGCTGTACATGGATATCATTCTCTTGTGGCATGTTCTCAGAGGACCCTTTTACTTCCCTGGAAGCCCCGATGGGGAAGGGGGCGGCTCTTCATTCCTTCCAGAGGACACGCTGGAGGGAAAACCCCTCAGGAGCAGTGGTGGTCCTGGCTGATGGATTGTGGGTGGTCCTTGTCCTCTCAATGTTTCCTCTGTTTTTAATGTAGCAGGCGTTTCTGTTTCAGCCAGAAACTTGCTGTTAAAAATGTGGGAACTCAACCTCAAGCTTTCATGTTTTCTTGGCCTGAATGCAGAGCCCATGGGCACCTGCTGGCCTCGATTGCCAGGCTGCTGGATTTCAGGTCCCAGAATTGATCCTGGTGCAGAGCATGGAGGGCAACAGGCAAGGGCCAGGGGTCATTATCTAACTGTTAGGATTATGGAATCTAAAATCACTTCATGCCAGCACTTAACCACTTCAAAGAAGACTTGGCCTCTGGGGTAGTGGCTGTGGGGTGCTGTGCGGTCTGGCCGATGGATGCACCATGAGGTCACCAGAAGGGACTCCACTCTGCTGAGGTGCCTCTCGGCTCCATGGGCAGACCATGTGTTCCCCCATCACTGCGCCTGTGCAGGCCTCTGTGTGGCCCTCAGTGTCCAGTGGTGGGCAGACCGCCCATGCTTGGTGGCAGGAAGGGGTGATGGCTGCCAGTGTTCGTCCAGCCTAGCCAGCTGACCCTTGGGAGCATGTCTGGCTCTGAGTCTCAGAGGTCACTCTGTTCCTCCCTGGGGAGCTGTTCTGGGAGAGACTGTGGTGAAATCCCATGTTTGAGCTGGAGGAGGAAGGCGTGGGGGAGGAATGTGCTGGCTCACTCGGGGAGGGGAGATTGTGCGTGGAGATGGGGGGGCTGGTGGAGGCTGTAACCGGAGAGTGGAGAAGGACACAGTGCACTTGGGGCCTGCTTGGGAATTCTGTCCTTGGCAGGACTCAGGCTCTAACCCAGTGCCCACAACAGACCGTGGTGGTCTGGGCTCCCAAGCCACAGCAGGACACAGACTCTGAGTGAGGATCTGCAGCAGACCACCTGGGTCCGGGCTCCCAGGACACAGCCAGAAGGTGGGTCTGTGGCCTCCTCTTTGCCCCTGAGCTTGGACAGCCTCGGCTGCGTTCCACTGCCCCGCCTGCTACTCTGGGCTGATGGCTGCCCCCTCTGACCCTGGAGAGGACTCATTGTGTTTGCTCAATAACCACAAGGGCGCATACACTTCTCTCAGGGACACAAAGCTCAAGTGCCCCGCAGCTTCTGTGCAGTCCCCAGAGTGACGGAGGTCGGGCGTGGCCTGGGGAAGGAAGTTGTCCCTGGTCACCATCTGACGTTGACTGGTATTAGGATTAAGTCTGTATTTCAGGGAGCCAGAAACATGGGCATCAAAATCGATGCAAGAGAAACTGATCGAGGGCAGAAAAAAAGAAAAAGCCCATAGGTTGCCTGTAGGGGCATGGGAATACTTTCTGAGCCAGTGGGTGTCCTGTATCCTAGGGGTCAGGGTCAAGGGTGTTGGTGGCTGCTTTGTGCTTTGAGATGCCCCTGGCCTCAGCTGGCTGGGAAGGGTTCATGCTTGGGGTGTGGCCAGCACTGGTGTAGGTGTGGGACTTCGCAGAACACCTGTCAGCTTTGCAGAGTGCTGAAATGTTTTTGGAATGAAATGACAAGGTGAAGATACAGATGGGTGGCTTCATGGGGAGGAGTAGGATGGCACTGGTCAGGGCTGTGTGCCCCAGCCTGTCCTGCTCCTTCCTGCTGCAGTTGCTTCCTGAATCCCTGCGTTCTCCACTGGTAGATGCCAGCCATCCAATCTGTTCCTGGGTGAGCTGGTCTGTGGTCATGTGGGCTGCAGCTCTGGGTCCTAGGCCTGAGCCAGGCCTGCTCACCAGTGGCCATTGGTCACTTGTCCAGAGCCAGGACCTCTGGGGATAGATGACCATGTATGCTAGGTTTAAAAGGTGCTGAAGGTGCTGTGAGCAGATGTATTCCTGAAACTTCGTCGAAGCCTTGAGGGGACCAGCAGGTGTGTGTGGTCACTGAGGCCTGGTTGTGCCATGTTGAGGAGTAACCCATGAAGTGCTGGCTTCCTTGGACTTCTTTGAGCCAGAGAGCTAGGGGCATGAGGAGAGGGCCTCTCCAGGAAGTGGGCTCTTCTACCTGCTGCTAGGTGGGGCCACGTCCTAAAGCTGGGAGACCTTAGGCTGGGCTGCAGTAAGAACCTGCTGGGCGACCTCCTGGCTGGTGAGAGAGTCATATGAGCTGTGTGTTGAGAGCTGGTTGCTGGGCTCTGCAACTTATGGCCCGGCAAACTACCTGCTTTTGTCAGTAAAGTTTTATTGGAACATGGTCCTGTGTTTGTTCACACATTGTCTTCAGTGGTAGCGAGTGGTTGTGAGGGGCCCTTTACAGAGAAAGCTTGCTGGCTTATGGTCTAGAACAGTGGTTGGCAAACTCATTAGTCAACAGAGCCAAATATTAACAGTAAAACGATTGAAATTTCTTTTGAGAGCTGAAAACTGACTTCTGCGCATGGGCCACGAAGTTTCAATTGCACTCTACGTGCGCGCCCGCACGTGGTCTTTTGTGGAAGAGCCACACTCAAGGGGCCAAAGAGCCGCATGTGGCTCGCGAGCCGCAGTTTGCCGACCACTGGTCTAGAATGTTCCCACATTGCTGTCTTTCCTGACATCAATTCGCTCACAGATATCTGGGTCACATATCTCGTAGAATGCCACAAAACTTATATATGCCCATTTCCTTGGGGCTATTTTTAGGAGAAACACTTTGAGGCAAGAATGCTCTGAGATGTTGGGTCACACCTAAGTATTGGGGTCAACCTCCCACCGCCTATATGACTTCAGACGACCCCAGTACTGGATCCCTCCCCTTTGTAATCAATATATGGAGACCTGCCTCCCACCACTACCTTTCACCTGGTGGTTTCTGGGTATCTCTTGTGTTCTTGCCCAATCACTTAACATAGTGGTTCCGAAGGACGGTCCCTCTCATACCCTGACGTTCACGAGCTGCACCTGTCTGTTTTCCAGGCCTTGATTCTTAAAGTGTCTCTCTGTGGTCCCACCAAGATGAGAATTATCTATGTACTTAATGAACCTTGTGTTTGGCATAGCTCTGATTTGTGGGGCGTGTGGAGGTGGAAGGGTTCCCGCGGGCCCTGGTGTCCACTCTGCACTCACAGTGGTGGTCACAGCTGAGGGCTGGTCCTACGCGCCACTGCCCACTGCACTCCAGACCCTCAGCATCTCACCTCACCCTCGACGTCCTTCTGTCTCCAGACCCCATCCTGCACTCGGCCATCATGCTGCTCAGTGTCCTGTTGGCTGCAACAGGTCCTTCAGCTGTTCTTGTTTTCCGTGGCGCTCAGTCTGAGGAGGTAGGCAGTGGGCTGGAGGTTGTCCTCAGTTGGGGTGTGACTCATGTTGCCCTCATGACTAGACTAGGGTTGTGGGTTTGGGGAGGAAGCCCTCAGAGGGTGACCTTCTCATCTTGTCACATCCAGGGTGCCCACATCACGCGGCTCATGCGACTGCGGGAACCTGGGTCACTGGCTGAGGTGTGCTGGTTAGGTTTCTTTCTGCACTTTACTAATTAGAAACGAGTCGTTATGTCCATCCCCCCAGCCTTTTACTTTTTAAAAAACGAGTGGCACAATGGCTTTATGATCTCGTTTTATTCTGTGTTGTAGCCAGTTGTCACTATCCTGCTTTCCAGGTCGCCCCATATTTAGGACAGCCACTCTGCTGTGGAGTTGGTGGGCTGAGTGCTCAGCTTTTCCGCTTTCAGTTAGGTGATTGGTGTTGGTGTCCTTGGCCCAAGACCCCGAGTGCTCCTAGGGCTGTTGGCCTCGGGACTGTCAGGGAGCGGGGCCGCTGTTGCCCTCTGCTGCGGGACCATTAAATATGCATGTCAGAGGCTATAAAAAGACGAATTCTAGGAAGTGGCTGCTGTCTCACAGAAAATCAAACGTCTGGCCTGAGCACATAAGAGTTCAGAGCTGACCGAGTGGCAGCGGTCCGGGCCATGTGAACCAGACGCTAATGGCTGGTGGCAGTGTGACAGACACTCCCCGGTGTCCTGGTGGGTTTTGAACCCTGACAGCGGTCTCCTCAGAATCCACCTCCTGTGCCAGGGCCACTGTCACGGGCACCACACCAAGCACAGCGCCGCCCCTCCCATGGCTGCCACGTCAGGGATGACTTGATGGACCCATTACCATGTTTCCATAAAGTCTCCCCATTTCACTCTGTTTTTAGGAAAACCCTCTTCTGTTCTTCAGGAGTCATTGGCGCCTTAGTTCTTTCCCATGTGATGTATCCGCAGCTCAGCCACCGATGGGGGCAGCTCCGGCCAAGGAGAGCCCACCCCGTCATCTCCAGGGCCACCCTGCCACCCCCAGTGCCACCCAGTCCGGCTGGTGGTGTTTCCTGGTGAGACTGGTAGGGGAGCTCGGTGAAACTCATGCCCACTGGTTCTGCTGCAGGTTTGATTGGCTGAAGGGTCTGTTTTAAAATCTAACTCGTCTGTTTTCTCAGTGATAAGAGGAACCAGTACCAAGCCACGGAGGGGGGGTTGGTTTTGGGGGAGTCTCTCTGGGCCGGGCTCTGTATCTGTAAACCCGCCGCCACCACCACATGTCACCTTAAGGAATTGGAATCCCGCCTGCTCTTTATGCCGAGTGACTGAACAGCTATAACATGTCCTTGTGTCTCAGCTTTGGAGAGAGGACTCGCATGAGCTGTGACCTTCCGCATTAGTGCAGTATTTTTCTGTGCGATAAGCAGGTAGTTACATCTAGATTGTAAAAGCAACCGATTTTAAAATCATTTTTGTAATGGTGAGGCTGGTGTGCATTTTCAGTCCTCAGATGCTGAGGTGAGTCAGAAACGGGTTATCTTTGGGCAAGGAGAGGGAGTGTTGTTGGGGGATGCTTTGAGGTTAATCCCTGACCTCTGGGCCATAACTGTGATTAAACATCAGACTGCAGACACTGGCTCCTCCATTAGAGCAGATTAACCATGCCCGGGGCATCTGCTGAGAGCGCTCCTGCCTGGGGACAGCAGGCGTGGGGCCTGCCCTTGTCCTGCTTGGCCCAGGACACCTGATCCTGCTGTGGGGCCCTCCCTCTTCACACGGCCTTCCACTTCATCCGGCCATTAGGGGCCACCACCGTGCAGCAAGGGCACCTGAGCCTGGGGGCTGTGTGCCCGGTGGGTCCCGCCCAGGAGGACGCCTGGGCGCCTGGCCTACCCCCTGCAGCACCTGCATCCCAGGGTTTCTCTGCTCAGGCTTGTCCTCAGTCCTTCATCATGAATGAGCAGAATTACGAAGCGGGTGTGAGCCCAGGTGAGTGGCCTTTCCAAAACTCAGGTGCGTCTCGGCTAGAGGAGCTTCGGCCGGCCTGGCAGCGCTGTGTCTGGGGAGTGGGAGAGGGTTGGAGGCCTGCTCTGCCCTCTGAGCTCCATGTGTGGGAAAGGATCAGGCCCTGGGGGTCATTAGGGCCCAGTTTCCTTTGTTCAAACTTTAATTGTAACCTGACCCTCCTTTAAAAATATAGAACAAAATTTGAGTGTATTCAGAAGTACAAATAGTCCGGGGAAATCAAAGAACCATTTGGGTGCTGTGTGAATGGAGATGTAGGTGAGTCCCTCACGTCAAAGCATTTGATTTTTACGGGGGGTGTCTTGACTGCAGCGGAGATGAGGAGAAGTAGTCACACTTCCTACTGGGGGAGCTGCTGCTCTGTGCTTGGCGGGGGGGGCAGCAGGGAGAGGGGGCCATGTGACCGCGGACACTATCAAGGGCCTCTGTCCTGGTCTCCTGGCCGGGTGGGTTTGGGTCACACTCCAGCTCGGTGTGCACCCTGCATAGACGCTTCTCGTCTCCTGTCTCCTGATGGGTCGTCCGTTCTGCTGGGCACGCCTGAGGGCTAAGTGGGCACTTCTCAGAAATGAGGGGAAATGTACTCACTTCACAGGACAGCCTGAAGTTGTGGTTTATGCCTCGGGTGACAAGAGGAAATGCGGTTGGTCATAAACATGGGGGCCATCTCCAGATGGGAGGGATTCACCCCAATACTGAGGGCACCTACTGCTACGTTTGTTTACTTTTTGGTAACTTGAGAAAAGGGGGCAAGCAGCTACTGGGTCTGCAGTTCGTCTCCGGCCTGTGGCCCCTGGCGCCCTGGCTGCCTGTGTACCCGGCGGCTCATGCCTGCCCCAGTCTTTGTTCAGTGTGGTTACTTCACCAGGTTTCCGTCTCTGTGCCAGGCTCATCTACAGTGTAAACGAGTCACCAGATGCCCACCTCGCATACGTCGTGACAGATGTCCTTTCTCTTCTGCTCCCACGGGAGCCCTAGGGACACTTCTTACCTGTTTCGTTTCCAAGGCCTCTGTCAGGATGCCTTGTCTTAGGTGTTCCTTGTCACAGCAAACAGGTGGGGTGTTTTAGCGCCTGTTTGACGGCATGTCTGTGAGCCTCCTGCTCCGTGAGCGTCAGATGCCTGGGAAAGACATCGGGGTCTCAGGTTAAGTACTCGGAGCTTCTGGGTGCGCAGGATTCTGCCTGTGCGGCTGGCAGGGGGGCCAGATAGACGGTGTTGACTTGCAAACAAGTCCCAAGAGCCGTGACTACTAGCCTGTGCTTTCCCAGCACAGCACGGGGCTGTGTCTGGCAGTGAGCTGAGTGAGAGTGGACCTCTCGGGCGCCCGGGGACACTCCGGGAGCTGCCGGCCTGAGCTGAGCTGCAAGGCCCTTTCCATGTCGGCCACCTTTCCCCAGGGACAAGAAGCACGGAACCCAGGAGCCCGACTTCGCCCAAGGTTGTGGGGCCAGGCTGGCTCGTCAGAGGGAGAACCTAAAACTGGGTGCATCCCCTCCTCCCTCCCACCCCCCCTCCTTCCCTCTCTCTCTTTCTCCCCCCGGGCACCTTGGGTGCTGGGCAACCATGTCAGGGCCTGGCCCAAGTATTCTCTAGACCAGGGGTGAGGAACCTTTTTCTGCTAAGGGCCATTTGGATATTATTTATAATATCATTCGCGGGCCATACAAAATTATCAACTTAAAAATTAGCCTGCTATACAGTAGGTCCTCGGGTTACGTCAGATATCCGTTCCTACAGCTCAACGTAACGCGATTTTCGCCGTAAGTCGGAACCCACCTACATAAGCACCTACATCACTCACATGGAGCACATACACAGCAGTAATGAAGTGAAACAGTAAAAAAAAAAAATTAAAAAGAAAGATAACAATTCCTGACCTTTACTTATGGTAAATAAAAAAAAAACATAAAGCACATATGTACATACATTGAACTTTTTTTTTATAAATAAATGGGAGCTGGCGACGTAACCACAAAACAACGTACATCGAGTCCAACATAACCTGAGGACTGTCTGTATTTTTTAATTTAAATTCTTTATTGTTTAAAGTATTACATAAGTCTCCCTTTTCCCCCATTGACCTCTCCCCGACCGCCCCCACCCCCCACCATGTCCGTCCCCCCCTCCCCCATCTGTGTCCATTGGTTATGCTCACTTGCATGCATACAAGTCCTTTGGTTGATCACTTAACACGCGCGCGCCCCCCCCCCTCCCGCCCCCCGCCTTCCCTCATAGGTTGGACAGTCTGTTAGATGTGTCTATGACTCTGGTTCTATTTTTGGTCATCAGTTTATGTTGTTCATAGTATTCCACAAATGAGTGAGATCATGTGATATTTATCTTTCTCTGACTGGCTTATTTCACTTAGCATAATGCTCTCCAGTTCCATCCATGCTGTTGCAAATGGTAAGAATACCTTCCTTTTTACCGCAGCGTAGTATTCCATTGTGTCGATGTACCACAGTTTTCTAATCCACTCATCTGCTGATGGGCACTTAGGCTGTTTCCAAATCTTAGCTATTGTCAATTGTGCTGCTATGAACATAGGGGTGCATATATCCTTTCTGATTGGTGTTTCTGTTTTCTTGGGATATAGTCCTGGAAGTGGGATCACTGGGTCAAATGGAAGTTCCATTTTTAACTTTTTGAGGAAACGCCATATTGTTTTCCACAGTGGCTGCACCAGTCTGCATTCCCGTCCTTTTTCTCCGCATCCTCCCCAGCACTTGTCGTTTGTTGATTTGTTGGTGATAGCCATTGTGACAGGTGTGAGATGGTACCGCATTGTTGTTTTGATTTGCGTCTCTCAGATGATTGGTGACTTTGAGCATATTTTCATACGTCTCTTGGCCTTCTTTATGTCTTCTTTTGAAAATTGTCTATTTAGGTCCTTTTAGCTGCTATATTTGGTCATTTAATTACCTCATCCCTAATGCCTTGGCAGGGCCTTGGCAGGGCCAGACCACATGATTGTGTGGGCCTTGCGGGCCGGACGTTCCCCACCACTGCTTTAGACAGAGGCTGGTCTAGACAGCCCTTTGCACCTAGTGTTCACTCCAGAAACACTGTCAGGACTGTGCTGTCAGCCATCAGTCCTTACTTATCTAGAAAAGTAAAATCGGTATTCCCAGAAAATGTGCTGATGGTGACTCTCTGGTGGCTGTGCCCTGGCTGCGGTGAGCTGGGGACCTGGGTCAGGCTGTCCTGGCAGACTAGCCATGGAGGCAGGGGTCCGAGATGGCCACCTGTGGGCCGTGTCCTATGTTGCGGTTCCCGACACCCATGGCAGGATCTGCCCTGAACAGCTGGGGGACTGTAGGTGACCCGTCAGGATTTGGAGTGCTGTCAAAACAACTCACCAGCTGTCTCCTTGTGGCCCTTGTCTACACGAGCGTTTTCACGTTACTGGAACTTACAGGCCCGTTGTCAGGAGTTATATTTTAGATATTTGTCCCCAGGAGTTTGGGTGAAGCACAGAGTCTGTGGGACCCAAAAGGGATTGGGACTTGACGTTTCTGATCAGAAGGCTGAGCACCTCCTCCCCAATAGGGACCTTTAAAAGGTCACAACAACACAAAGAAGTTATTGTCTGCAATCCCAGCCCCGCCGTGAGCCCCACTTGACCCCAAGCTGCCCTTTCAGAGGCCGCAGTCCTTACCCTCTCTTCATCAGATACACGGGCATTCGTCACACATGCAGCCCCATGTTTTAAAAAATAAGTGCAGTTTTATTGCGTAGTGAGCCATATTTAACACTAAACTCCCACTAATGGGCCATTGGGTTGTTGAGCCGGTTTATCCTTATAGAAAGAGCTGTATGTTTGGTCTGAAAGCATCCGGTTAATGGTAGGGAGGGGCGTAGAAGTGGTGCTTGCCAGAAGCCAGTGCCTGCTGTGGGTCCCCTCCCTTCCCGGCAGCAGCACCCCAGGCCAGGCGTCTGCCTCCCACTGCCTGTCGTCCTCTGGCCCGGGGTGCACAGTGGAGTGAGGCCAGACTGGCGTCGCTTTCTCTGGCCTCTTTCCTCTGAGGTGGACAGGCTTCATGTGTTGGGTTCTCAAGCCGCCTGTTGTCCTAGGGAAGTAGGTGAGAGGCGGTTGCCGTCCCTCCCTGGCTGGCCGTGGGCCTGGGAGCTCTGCTGCATCCAGGCCCTGGGTGGGGGGTTCCAGCCTTTGTGGGGGGTAAGGGGTCCAGGGTGGCACTGCGCCTGCAGGCAGGGCCCAGGCAGTGTGGCCATGACCTTGGCTTCCCCATGGTCATGATCCGGCCTGCTTGCCCCTCACTGTAGGTGAGGTTTTCTTGTCCTGACCCCTTTCTGTTTTCTTCTGAAGCAACAAGCAGTGTTTTTGGCTTCAGGGCAGAGAGGCCACCCCTGTGTGGAGGGAGGGTATGGGGGCGCTCTGCATCAGACTCTCTGGGCTTATCTTGCACCAGGATGCCTTCCCCCCAGCCTGTGTGCCCAGCTTGCTGACCGCTCTGTCCTCTTGGCAGACTGGGCGGAGGCATCCTGGCCCAGTGCCTGGGGCCTTAAGCCCCGGAGGTACACCGCCTGCTGGGCACATGGACTGTTCCCTCAAAGTCAGGCTATTGTCTGGGTGATGGGGGAGCCCTTCTGTAGGGGGTCCTGTAACTGAGCCTGAGCCCCCGAGGCATCCAGCTCATGTTTCACTGAATATCTGGGGGCAGTGGCTGAGAAAGTGCAGCCGGGTAGGTGTGAATTCCCCACGTGGGGATCGATGTGTGTGTGTGGGGGGACACAGGGGTCTTGTGGGGGGGGGACGGAAGGGGGGGAACACAGTGATCTGATTCTCCTGCACTGCCTTTCCTGCCTGGGTTTCGGGTTGGCAGGGATGGGACCCTCGCTCCCCTGTTTGCCAAGGACTTTCCCTGGCTGCTGAGTGGCTCCATGGTTCGCTGTGTTGTATTGGCTGAGGGTCACCCGGGCTCTGGCCTATCGCACCTTCATGGTGGACGGGAGCCCGGTCCTGCCCTGGGCCGCTCAGGACCCGCGCGCTGAGGGAGACCCAGGACGCCTGGCTTGGCAGCATTCTGGTGCAGCGGTCACTGTCCCGTCCTGGCTCCTCACTTCTCGGCAGCCGGAGCAGGGGGCTGGGACCCTCGTAGGCTCGCTGGGTGGGGGTCTCCAGCAGAGTGTGGTGTTGGCAGGTCACCGGCATGTCTGTGTCCCAGAGAAGGAAGACTGGCCACATGTGGCTCTCAGAGCCGCTCATCAGCACCTGCTCTGTCCACAGTGCCCTGTGCTTGGCTCATCTCAGCTGTGGGTTTCCATCGTCTCTGGAACCCCGCCCCCCAGCCCCTGGCCCGCCGCTCCCCTGGTTCCCTGTGGCCTCCACCTCCTATCAGCTCCTGAAACTGACCCGAGCTGTTTCCCAGCAGGAGATGGACAGTCGAGAGAGAGCAGCCCCATCATTAACAATGGCGACATGGAGCGAGAGAGTTTCTTTGAAGGAAAGAACATGGCACTTTTTGAGGTAAGTTGCACTTTCTCCTGCAAGAAGCAGGGGTCAGTGTAGTAGCTGTGACTTGGATAAGTAAAGAGGTCGTGGTCTCGTGACCTCCTGTCTAAGAGTGGACTGAGGGGCTGGGCCGCCTGATTGGATACCGTGTGGAGGGGAAGCTGGTGGTCGCCCCTGTCCCACAGCCCTTACACCATGTGCCCCTTTGGCCGACACCTCCCCGTGAGGGCTTAGAGAGGCTGAATCCTGGGCCATCTTGGAAACCCTGATCTCCCTCACTGGTGGGTGGCCCTGTTCAACATGTCCTGGAGCCTGACCTCTGGCCCCTGACCCCTGACTTCAGACCTGTTGTGACCGGGGTTGGCTGTCGCATTTTAGATTTGTGGGCTTCAGGACCAGGGGCCGAGCTGGGCTCCAGATGGCCCTGGAAATAGGCTTCCTGGAGTGTCCACACAGCAGAATCCCTGCTGGGTGGTTGACCTGGTCGGTTTGGGAGTGTTTTATTTTGGGATCTGGGTGACTTATTTTATATCTTGGTTCCAAACAGGAGGAAATGGACAGTAACCCCATGGTGTCCTCACTCCTCAACAAGCTGGCCAACTATACCAACCTGAGCCAGGGCGTGGTGGAGCACGAGGAGGCCGAGGAAAGCCGAAGGCGCGAGGTCAAGGTACCAGCCCCCTGTACCCCCCGGACCTCCCAGGACCCCGAGGGGCCTCCACTCCTTCCCTTGGTTTTTCAATGATGGGACAGTTGGTCTCTTAACAATTTTCCTAGGAATTTTATTTCTTAGGGAATATTTCTAGGAATCCTAAAAAAATAAGCAGATCTGCTGCCATGAGGATTCATGCAGAAAGAGTTTCTTGGGGAGAATGTGAAAGATCCACTTGGGAACCATGTAGACACCCCTTGAGGGCTGGTGGGTTGTGCGTGGCTCCAGGACAGAACAGCCAAACGCAGTTTTCACTGCTTAGGGCGATGTTTACTAGTATATGGGTGCAGATGAAGCCACAATTGAGGGTCTTTCTATGGGAGAATGACGAGTGATTATTCGTTTCTTCTCACTTCCCTTTACTTTTTAAATTCTCTTGCAATAGATTCAAACTAAAAATTAAAAATATGTAACCACCAGAGGCGTCCCTGCAGAGCAGGCCGCAGCTTCCAGAGGTCCTGACGTGCCATCTCTCTTCCTGCCTCTGAAACTGACAGAAAGGGTGTTTCCCAAGTCTTGGCAATAGTTCTCTTCTGTTCACTTTATTACAGATGGCTCGCAAAGGGTGGAAATTGGCTTTTCTCTATTTTAAATGGTGATTCTCCCCCCCACCCCCCACCCCCATTGGCTCTGAGAACACCATGGGAAGGACGCTGAGTCCTGAAGGGAGGGGCTTGTGAATGGGGCTGTGCCCTGTCGAGCAGGACAGAAGGCTGTCTGGCACTTTCTGCAGTGTTCTGCCAGCTGGGTGGGACGGCTGGGTGACCCCACAGTGCTGAGCTGGGACAGAGTGGGAGGGGGCTTGACAGCTGCCTTTCTGCCCATCTCTTCCCCACCCCAGTGTCCACCTGCCCATTGGGCCAGTGCTGGGGCGGAGGTGCCGGGAGCCAGTGTCCACACGGCCTCGCTCCCTCCCCCTCCAAGTGCCTCTCTGTGCCTGTGTCTGGCCTGACCTTGGTCCCCTTGGGCTCCGAGCCAAGGCCTCTTTTCTCCGCCCTCGGACTGTAAACCCAGCAGGATTAACACGGGTTCCTGACACTTGAGGGCATTGGCTCCTTGTGTTCCAGAAGAGCTGCTTGTTCAGGATGGAAGTATTAGATGGGGGACATGGGACATGAGAGGTGGCCTCTGTGTCCAGCCATGTTGACCTTCCTAGGCACAGGGCAGTGGCCTCTGCAGCAGAGGTGTGTCTGGGTGCACCTTTCCTGGTCCCCCTGCCATGATTTTCCTGGCTCCTTGGGAGCCTGTGGCCACCTTGGCTGTTCATGGAGCCACCCCCCTCCCCCAAGGCAAGGGACACGGGACACTGACCCCAGGTGATGCTATGTGGAAGGTTATAGCTTCGGATGAATGCTCTGGGCACTGCCTGTGGCTTCACTGCAGGAGCCCAGCTGTCCGAGCACACGGCACACGTCTGTCCCTCTGTCTGCTGGAGCTGGTGTTTTCTTTTTTTTTTAAATATATTTTATTGGTTTTTTACAGAGAGGAAGGAAGAGGGATAGAGAGTTAGAAACATCGATGAGAGAGAAACATCAATCAGCTGCCTCTTGCACACCTCCTACTAGGGATGTGCCCGCAACCAAGTTACATGCCCTTGACCGGAATCGAACCTGGGACCCTTCAGTCCGCAGGCCGACGCTCTATCCACTGAGCCAAACCGGTTTTGGCTGGAGCTGGTGTTTTCATGGAGCCGTCCATCTGCTCAGGGAAACACGCTTTCCGCAGAGACCTGGGTCTGAATGTTGCTGTAATCCTCAACCTCAGTGTGTGGCACCACCTGGGCCTCCGCCTGTGCTGCAGCTCCTTTTAGGCCGCGTGGCGCAGCCTTGGGGTCGCAGGTGTCCTCCTGGCACAGACAGAAATGCAGCCAGACCCCTTGTGAAGGTTTGGTAGAGATGTGATCTCGGTTTTCAGCCTGGTGGATCTGAACAAGTCCGTGGTTTGCACCTACTGCCAGGTCGGGATCTAGAACAGGATTGGGTTTCAGTCACAGGAGGGACAGCCACCCCGTGACCCTCAGCAGGACTGTGTAGCCAGGTGGGCAGGTTTCAGTTGGGATGAATCTAGTCGCCCTGCTTAGGACTGAGGGTCCCGGGGGAAGGGAGGTGGGGGCTGCCCCTTATTGTCCCTCTGACCAACCTGACACAGGAGCTTGTTCCCAGAGATGGGTGTGTGTTCCCCCAAGGCTTCATCTCCAGGGCCTCGGAGCCGGTTGGGTGATCCTTCAAAGCTGCCTTTTATGAGAGAACTGAAGGCCGCTGTGCCCTTCCAGGGTGACTCAGGACCATGTCAGCCGCTGGGCACAGAACTGGCTCCGGGCGGGCGGGGCCCACGTGAGGCCTGGAGTCCCAGCGGCTCTGGCTGCAGGGTTTGCTTAGCTTCCTGTGGTGGTTTATTGATCTCTTCATATGTTCACTGAGATTATAAAATAGAAGCCAGCAGTTAGTCCAGGATGGTTGTCACTGCATTTCCATTCTCATTTTTATACAATTGAAATGCTCCCACTCTGTGTGTAAGATGCAGAAATCCTTTTATTTACACAAAAAGCACAGTTATCCCGTGGGTGGGCGGCTTGGGAGGGGTGCGCTGGAGCTCAGGCCAGATGTTAAAGGAGCTGCCTGAGTCAGGACGCAGGGTGAGTCCGTGAGGCTTTCGGACCCTGGCTTCCCTCCCTGGCTGCTCTCAGCTCATCCTCCCCAGGGCCCTGGCATCTGGCAGCTCTGTGGGCTGCCTGCACTAAGTGGCAGGTGTTCCTGTCTGTCAGCAGCTCCGTTTTCACCCGAGGAGCCCATCTGCTTTCTTTAATGGGGGATCAGCCCCCTCTCCTTGGGCGTTTGCCCTCCAGCCACCTCCCTGGGGCTGGGATGTGTCCCGGGGCGGCAGCCCCTCTCTGAGCTGCCACATGAGCTGGGCTGTGTCCTTGTTTTCCACCAGCCTTGTCATTCACAGGAAAGCTTATCAGGTGTTTTGTGTGTTTTTTAAAATTCAGGATATTTTCTCCATGAAACAGCATCTTGTCTTTGCACCCAGATGTCCCGAAATCCCAAGTGTGCTGCCTGACTGTGTGGTCACACTGGCTGTCACCCCAGGTCACAGACTTATCTGTCCTCTGTGGTGGGTGTAGGGCTGGCCAGCAGGCTCCTGGCCATGTCACCACCCTGTTCTCTGGGCCGGTCTGCATATCGCACAGTCTTTCCAGGATCAGAGCAGACATTTCCACCAGGCCCTCCCGGCACTGCACGTCCCGCAGTTACCTGTGTCCAGCAGCACCCCTGCCCTGTTTCCGTATCTGCAGTTGTGGACGTGGGGGAAGGAGTGTGCCCAGGCAGCCAGTTCTCTGAACTCTCGATGGTGCCCCCTGATCTCCTCCTCCATGTGGATTGAGTCATTGCTGTTATCTGCCTGGAGTTGGTGTCCTTGCGCCTTCTGTGGTTTTAGGGAGCATGACCGTCTCATCCTCCATGGCCCTCACTTCTCCTCATATTGTGGTCTCCTGAGGGTCTGGAACCCAGAGCTGCAGTCGTGATACACAGAGCCTGGAGGCTTTTGCTCCCATCTTTTCCCAAACTTTCCCACCACCCTGCCATTGCCCTCACAGAGGAGGGAGGCCCAGCCTCAGAAGACCACCCTGCTCCTAGGCAGCCAGGGTCCTGCTCTGGAATCTCCTGGAGCTTCCATTCATTTTGGGGTGTGGTTCCCCTCAACCATTTTCCCAGGTCCAGGCAGCTGAAGCTTTCCGCCCTCGTCAGTTCCTTTCCTTGTCCTCCTGTTCCTGGGACCTCTGTCTGGGGCCTGAGGGTGTAGCCAGGGCTCCCAGAGGAGGGGTCCCCAGGGAAGGCGCTGAGGTTGGCCTCCCTGGAACAGCTGTTCTCTCTCTCAGAACCCAGGCATGGGCACCTTCATCGGAGTCTACCTGCCCTGTCTGCAGAACATCCTCGGCGTGATCCTCTTCCTGCGCCTGACGTGGATTGTGGGCGTGGCCGGCGTCCTGGAGTCCTTCCTCATCGTGTTCATGTGTTGCACCTGCGTGAGTGGCCGAGGCTGTTTCTGGGTTTGGGGCAGTGGCAACTGGACTCCAGGGACCTGACCATGTGGACAAATGTGGGCTCTCCCCAGTCCACTGCTCTCTCTCTTAAGGTTGACCACGTGGATCTGTCCCTGGGCCTCACCAGGGCTGGTGTGATCACTGGGTGTGGCCTGGGGGCTGTGACCAGGCTGTCCAAACAGCCCCAGGGAGTCTGATTTAGTTGCACCTGCAGAAATACAGGGCCAACCGAGGGTTTTCACCAGGCTCTGTCACGACGCACAGGAGTCCTGCACTTAGACCTGGTCCCCTTCCAGTTGGACTGTCTGCACATGTTCAGGGGCCCGTTTATAGGAAGGGACACATGCTTGGTAACTTGTTGAGCCCTGACCCCAGCATGTCAGACCTGCCACTTGGCCTCCGCACCTGTGTCCCTGTCTGTTAGGGACACAGTCTCTTTTGCGTTAACCTCTGGATGCTCCTCAGTGCCTCCTCCCGGCCCTGAGTTTTCCTGCTTCCTTTATTGTTAGGAGGGTGATTCAGCTGTTGTGTTACCCTGTGTCACCTGGAGACGGCTGTCTAAAGAATTCAAACGATGCAGATGAGTGGGTGTCCGCGGGCCCCTCTCAGGCCACTTTCCCTGCTGCCCTGGGCTTCCCAGAGCTGTGGTGTGGTCACTCAAACCAGCGGCGGCCAACCTTTCGGACATCATGGACCAGCAGTGGTCCGCAGACCACTGGTTAATGACCGCTGACCTAAACAGCCTCACTGCATTCTCCCTGGGTCACAACATGGTTTTTACGTTTAAGAGTCGGAAAGTGTCTGGAGTAGTGCCAGGCACACACAGAAAAGGATACAAAGCGGGATAGTGGGGTGGGGCCCTGCTCAGGTGGCAGACACGGCCCAGCAGGAACCAGGGCACAGTGGTCACGGGGGCCTTCGCTTTCCAGGCTGTTCCTTCTGGTCCTTAGGTTCTAAAATAGTTACTCCCCAACCCATGGAGCAGGTGGGCACCTTATACTCCATGGCGGGTAGGCACCCAGGTAGAAGCTGGCCCTTCAGCGCTGGACGGGGTCCTGAGTCAAGTGTTTTCTGGGAAAGCTGTGGGAGCTCAGTTTTGGGAGATCAGTGGGAGAGAACGCGGGGTTGGGGCTGCAGTCCTGTCTGAAGCTCTGCCTGCTGGTTCCTCAGCAACATTTTTGTGATCAAACTGGGAGCAGGCAGCTGGGCCTGCTGGGCTCTGGCCCAGGACTGCTGCTGGGCTCTCATTGCTGGGCGGCCCTCAGAAGTGCTCTTCTAAAAGGGTCACCTGTCTTTTTGCAGACGATGCTGACGGCCATCTCCATGAGTGCGATTGCCACCAATGGCGTGGTCCCAGGTAAGGGGGTGCTGGAGGCTGGGTTGTCTGAAACAAAGCCTTCCTTTTGTGAGTAGAAACTGAGCGGAGCCCTGCCTGGGCTCCGTGCATGCTCCACTTTCATTTTGGCGATGACCTTGACATTAGCCCTTCACCCAAGGCAGAAGGTGAGGCAGGAAGTGGGGCCCGGTCCCAAAAGGCCTAGTGTGGACATGTCCTTAACCACCTGGAGGTTGCTGCCGGTCATTCATGTCTGAGCACAGAGATCTCCATGTCGAGAGGGGTCGGGTGGGTGGGAGAGGCACGTCCTCAGCCTGGCCAGGCCCTTCCATAAGCTCTGTCGGCAGTGATGCTCACGCAGCTCTTGTCTCTCACCTGCATGAGGACTCTCGAGGGCTAGTGCCCCTGGTGTCCCCTGCCTCCCCTGAGGGCATGGACTTTGCTAAGACTAGGGTAGGGGCCTGTTATAAGGCAGGTCCCCCAGCGCCTTCCGGAGTGCTCAGAGGCTGCTGTGCAATTGGGATTCTCCTCAGAGCGGGAAGCATCAACACCCCAAGATTTTTTCTTGTCAAACATGACTTTGTTGTCTGGACAAGAGGCTGGCATTTTATGACCAGCTGTATCCCTTTGATTTTGAAGTTTAATCCCCACAAACCATCGTTCTCTTTTTAAACCAACAAAACTGAAGTGCCACAGGCTTCATTTATTGCCTCTGACGCTGTCTGACCAAGGGGTTGGAACAAGGGAGGGGCTGCCTGGGTGATGGGGGCTGGGCGCGGGAGGGCGGGGCTCTGGTCTGCAGGGTTCACTGGTGTTTGAGCCCTGAAATCATGGCTGTTTGTTTTCCCCCATTTGGCGGCGTAGCTCCCATCCCTAGGAAGCAGTGCCCACAGGGCAGTGAGCTCAGCAGAGAAGGGAAGGCGGGTAGGCAGGTGGGCCAGTGCTGCGCCCAGTTTGTACCTGAGGCTGTGTGGTCTCTCAGGAGCAAAAGTGCAGGCACAGATGCCTCTAGTGTATTTGGCACCTGGATTCAAGGAACTGAAACGGTGCCCCCTTGTGCCCCTGCAGCTTGTGAGGTCCAGCATGTTTTGCATCCCAAGTCCTTGAATAGCGGCCCCTCCCCCAGAACTTCCCAGGCCTCACAAGGAGCAGCAGCCGTGGAGAGGCCGTCATCCCGCTGGCCATCCTCCTGCTGGCCGTCCTCCCCGGCCATGGAGCGTGAGCCCCTATGGGCTTACCGGCTGGGCATGGGGACCAGTCTCCCTTTGCTTGATGTCCAGCTGGGAGGCGGCACCGACACTCAGTGCTGAGGAGGAGGTGTGACCCGCTCGCGTGGAGAGATGATTCTAGTGGCAGATTGGCTTTTAGGTTTGCTTTTCAGAGAGAACGGCATGCCCTGAGGAGTCCTTCAGGCTCTCCAGAGTCACCCACCGTCTCCTGGTTGTGTCTGAGGGTGGACTCGCTGTCCGACGGAATGGCCAGGGACCTATCTGTGGGGCATGGGTGTCAGTTGCATGCTGGGGGTGACACAGAAGTGAAGCTTAAGCAGCCCGGGGTTCTCAGGCCTTTTGGGACAGAAGTTAAGAGGATGGAAGTGTTGGTTTTACATCAAAATGTGCAGACTTACGGGCTCTGCCCCCTGCCTTTGGCTGTTTTTCCCCAGGACCTGTTTGGTCACAACTGCCAGAGCTGCTGTCTGTTCTGTGAAGTCCACATTCACGGTACACGATGCGTCCTTAACCCCATTTCCTGTTTGGCGTATTTTGCAGCTGGTGGCTCGTATTACATGATATCACGGTCCCTGGGGCCGGAGTTCGGGGGGGCCGTGGGCCTCTGCTTCTATCTGGGCACGACCTTCGCAGGGGCCATGTATATTTTGGGGACCATTGAGATTTTTCTGGTAAGTGCTTTGTTTTGGGCTGGTTCCTCTTGCCTAGCACCGACCCCAAGGGCAGAGCTTCTGACAGGCCTTTCTTCTCAGCTTTTGTTCCTTATGTACCTGAGAGTCCCTTGTAGATGCATTCTGGGGCTGTGGGGGCCCTCAGGGAAGGAGGGAGCCCAGCGCTAAGCGCCCCCCAGAAGGTTGTGTCTGGCCCCGTCCCTCTCCCCATGTGGCCATCCTCTAGGCAGGGATGGATAGGCAGCCCTTCTTGACCTGCCTTGTCCCCACAGACCTACATCTCCCCTGGCGCATCCATCATCCACGCCCAGTCGCCGGACGGCGAGGCTGTGGCCATGCTGCACAACATGCGAGTGTATGGGACGTGCACCCTGGTCCTCATGGCCATGGTGGTCTTCGTGGGCGTCAAGTACGTCAACAAGCTGGCCCTGGTGTTCCTGGCCTGTGTGGTGCTGTCCATCCTTGCCATCTACGCCGGCGTCATCAAGACGGCCTTCGACCCACCGGACATCCCGTGAGTCCCAGTCTTCCGTCAGGGGTCCTTGTCCTCGGTCCTCTGCTTGGGCCAGATCTGTAAGGGCACAGTGTTTCCTGGTTTGTAATTGGTTTGTGATTGATGGCATAAAGGCAGGGCCCAGGGTGGTGGGGCCGTGTGTCTGGCAGTCTTACCTTCTCCCCCCGGCATCGGGGATGAGCAGTCAGGCTGCTTTTGTAGCCAGCCACCTGCAAGGGCAGGACGGGAGGTTTGGCGAAGGCCCAGGGGCGTATCGGTTGGCTGGCGTCCCGGAGGACGTCAGGCAAACTGATCTCCTGGCTGTGGCCTGCTCCCCTAGTCCTCATGAAAACCCTCAAGTGGGTTCTCCCCTTGTCCCCCTTTTGAATGAGAATACTAAGTCACAAGGACATGGCCCTAGGTCACAGAGCGAGTGAGCGAGCTGGTGGTATGGCTAGTGCTCAGGCATCAGGTTGCCCACTGGCCTGGGTGGGGGCGGCTGGGAGGGGGCTGGCACCCAACCCCCTCCTGGCCCCTGCACTTTGCTGTCTCCATGTGGAGGGAGCCACCTGGATGGGAATAGCCCCATTCACTCCAGGACAGACCATCCCTCAGCCCCACACTGCGTGAGAGCTGGACTCCTGCTTAAACACTGATTTCCAGCAGCTCATGCCAATGTTCTCGTGCTAAACGGAGAGTGTCAGCAGCTACTAGCAGGCCCCACCCCCCCTGCAAAGAAAGTGGTGGGAGTCATTTCTCAGGTCCTGCACGTCCCCTCACGCTCCCGCTTCCTCTCCAGGGTTTGTCTGCTCGGGAACCGCACGTTATCGAGACGCAACTTCGACGTCTGTGCCAAAGTCCTCACCACCAACAACGGCACGGTGACCACCGCGCTCTGGGGCCTCTTCTGCAACAACTCCATGCCCAGCGCCATCTGCGACGAGTACTTTGCCCAGAACAACCTCACGGAGATCCAGGGAATCCCCGGCGTGGCCAGCGGCGTCTTCCTGGGTGAGTGCCCAGTGGATCTCGGTGGCGCTGAGTTGTCCAAAGCCCGGTCCCTGGTTGTGCCACCCCTTCCTCGATGCTGATCTGCCAGGGCCTCTGCTTGGCCTGCTTCTCCCAGGCCGTAGATGCAGCCGCTTGTGGAGGCCAACGGGTCAGGGGCTCCAAGTGGATCCTTTTGCTTTTGGATTTCATAGCAGCTCTGTTAATAAGGGGAGTAATTAACCAGTGGGGACTGGTTTTTCCTGTCCCTGAGTTCTTCTGTGATGAGAAATTGGGCTTGCCACCCCCCGCCCCCAATACCAGGAGAGAGGCCTGACTTTTTATGGAAGAGGAAGTAGAATAATCCTGAGGCCATGATCACTGGGTCCCTAGCTGTCCACCCCGAGGTAGATGGATATCACGGGTCCCTCTGAGGCTGTGATGACAGTGGGTGTTGGGGGGAGGCGTGGGCTGTACTGCATTGAGATGGGTCGGGGCTGCACACGCCCACACAGCCCTCAGCCTGGGATCCTGATGCTCAGAGGCCCCTGATTAGTGGCCCAGCCCCGACTTCTGGGTTCTGGCCGAGCAAGACCCTTGGAGGGGCAGCTGTTCACAGGTCACTCAGGAGGGTGGTGGTGGAGATAGGGTGCCCTGCTCTGAGAGAGCAGGGATAGGTGGAAGGTGGGAGAGAGACAAAGAGATGACTTAGGGGGCTGGGGGTCTCTGTGGGAGGACGGAATCCATGTCGGGGGGAGGGGGCCCTGAGGGGATGGGCTCTGCAACAGGGACCCTTCAGGGGGTTTTGGAGGAAAAGGGGGTCTGTATGGAGAGGGGGCCTACAGGCTATAGCCCAGCCAGCTGGGATCTGCCCAGGGGTGCATTTGCACAAGTAGGAGGTGGGCCCAAGGTGGCACCTCAATTAATTGTGTGGGCTAGGGCCATGGCTGCCCCTGAGGGGTCCTCTATCAGTGAGGTGACCTGTGTGAGGGGATTGCTGTCTGACCCTCCACTTGGAGACCTCCCCGCAGAGCCTCCTAGGACACGTTTGTTCAAGTGAAATCTGCAAATGTGTCTGTAGGGCCGAAATCTTTCATTCAGTGATGAGTGAACAGTCCTCAGAGGTCAGTTTCTGAGTTTGATGCCTGGTGTGAAGTTATGCCGGGCGCATCTGCTGGGCCTCCGGATGGTGGGAGCCCTGGTGGAAGGTTCCAAAGTCTTGTGACCCATCCTTTCCCCCACAGATAACCTGTGGAGTGTGTACACGGACAAAGGCGTGTTTGTGGAGAAGCAGGGCACGCCCTCGGTACCGGTGCCGGAGGAGAGCAAAAGCAGCAAGCTGCCCTACGTGCTCACTGACATCATGACCTATTTCACCATGCTGGTCGGCATCTACTTTCCCTCCGTGACCGGTGAGGTTGCGGGCACTCCAGTGGGCCAGGCCGGCTCTTCCCTCACCTCTAACATAGCCAACCCTGTCCCCCTCCCCCATCCCGTTTTCTTTCCCGTTTGGCTCAAGAAAGGAGTTGCAATCTGCTCCCCGACTGTTCTAAGTGGGGAGCGCAGGAAGCCGTGTGGTTTCAGCCAGCTTTGTCCGCGCTCTCCTGAGCTGCCAGGGTTCTTAGCAGTAACTTTGTGACTGTGGCGTGGCCTTGCTGAGACACCCGGTGCGCGATTAGGTGGTGCCTAGGAGTGAGCACGGAGAGCTGTTAGTGGCCAGCGCTGTAGCCATCCTGGTCCTTACAAGAGTCAGCTGGCCTCTGGGAGGGCCTTCAGTGTGTGAAAGTCCCTCATCTTGCCGCCATAGACATGTACATATGCACATGTGTGTGCACACACACAGGTTCACACACACACTACTCCTGGAGACCACCTCCCACCAGGATACCCCTCATCCTGACCCCCACAGAGCAGAAGCCTGACACACCTGTAGCTGCGGTGTGTCTGTCCCTCTGGTCCCTGTCCAGGTCGGCTCCTGGCCCCCACTGCAAGCCTGTCTGCACTCTGGGAGGCTGGCCTGCCAGGGGCCGCTCCCCTGCCCCTCTGTACTTCATCTCAGCTTACTAACCATGGGGTTTATAATAGGGGTGCTTCTTTTTAGTCTCCCCTTAAAGGTGGGGTTATGGACTCACTTTGGTGACTGGTGGGGTGTTGATCTGGCCCCTGGGGGTCTTTGTCCTATAACCTGCCCCCCCCCACCAATCTGTCAGTATAGGACGTGTTCTGGGATGGCAGCAGATCTGGTGGGTGGAGAGCGTGGGAACATCCTCTGTGGATGCAGGTGTTCCCAGAGCCTGGTGGCACCTGTCTGGGCTCTGCACCAGCACACCTACCCATCACTGCCTTTCTAAGCTTGTTGTCACATCAGGTCACACCTAGAATACGCTCATGAGGTGCTCAGCAAACCTGCCAGCGGTTGCCGTTTCTTTGAGCCCAGTTGGAGTCATTTCACTCTCTGTACCAAATGGAGTGAGTGAGCCTCGAGGGCATAGGCAGTGCCACACCCACGTTCGGAGTAGCAGGACTGCACCCCGAGTGGAGTCAATGTGAGGAGGCCTCGAGTTACTGTAGGGTCACCTTCTTATAGTGCTTGATTCAGACCTGGCTCCGTGAGGAATTCAGCATTTAGCATCATTGTCCTGGGAGTTTCTGACCGAGCCACCTGGATTAACCCAATCTTAGAGGGAAGTGAGGTCGGAGCCAGGTGCACCCGGAGGTTGCCTCTGGCTTTGATATCAACGGCAAGTGTCTGGGTTGAGCCTTGCTCTGGTCTTGACTGTGACTTAATTCATGGTGGGATTCGCTGTCCCTGTGGAGAGTGTGGGGGACACTTGGAGCCTTTCCCAGGTGCCCGCAGCAGCTGTCCCACATCCACACAGTGATGTTGGGCTGTGCTCTTTGAGGCCCGGCCTGGGGACAGTGGCCCCACGCAGGTGTGGTCTTCAGCTCACGTCTCTGCAGCTGAGACCCCGGCTCCATCCATCCTGACAGATGCCTGTCTGTCTCTGCAGGCATCATGGCGGGCTCGAACCGATCTGGGGACCTCAGGGACGCCCAGAAGTCGATCCCCACAGGGACCATCCTGGCCATTGTGACCACGTCTTTCATTTGTATCCTTAAAGGAGTAAAGGTGTGGGGGGCACAGGCGCAGGTACTGTCCATCATGCCCTCCGCGGCTTGCTGCTGTGCCATCCGTAGGTTGGGTGAGCTGCTCTGGTTTAGGCAAGTCCTGATCACATCTGTCCCTTAGAGAGGGACCTTTGAGAGGTGCGGTATGATGCGAGAACATAAAACACGACACCTGGCACCACCTCCACAGTCGGTTACGGCAGTGGTCGGCAAACTCATTAGTCAACAGAGCAGCAAACCGCGGTTCGCGAGCCGCATGTGGCTCGCGAGCCACGGTTTGCTGACCACTGGGTTATGGAATGTGATACTGTGTAAACTACAGACAGTAACCATGTTACCACATGCCATGTACCACAGATGTTAGTAACACGTATCTGCGTGTATATCACGTAATGGTCACACACGTGCTCCAGTCAGTTTTACGCACTGTGTCACGGAGGTGCCAGTGCAGCCTTTCCTCTCACTGCAGTGTGTCCCTTCTGAGCGAGCGAGTGTCCCTGCGGTGGTCACACGGCAGGCCTGCACGTCCTCCCTGACCTCCAGCCCCATTCCGTGGAGCCAGAGCTCAGCAGTGAGGAAGGTGCCCGAGGGCCACAGGGACATGGCAGTGCCCAGAGTGGGTGGGCAGGCACAGGGTGGCTCCAGGCCCGTCTGCGACCAGGGCCTTGCTGCCAGCACATGACGTCCACTGCTTCCTTGACATGAGCCACAGACCTCTCCTGCATCATGCTTTTTGGGGCCTGCATCGAAGGCGTGATCTTGCGAGATAAGTATGTTGGTTTTTATGTGCAATTTCTAGAAATTTCTGGGGACAGTCTGTTTTCTGGAGTAACTTTAGCTTTGAAACTGAGATCACTCAGGACTTTACACTTCTCTTGTAGAGCAATAGGCCCCCAGGGTCCCTTTGTTGAGGTTCTGTTTGGTCTGATGTGTCTGTCCACCCTGCTCCTGCTGGGAGACCACAGAGTCACCTCAGACCTGACAGAGCTGGGGGTGCAGGGGATCCTGGGAGAGGCATGGGGAACCCCGCTGGTCCCACTGCCGCTCTGTGGAAGAGTGGCCAGTGCCCCAGGCTGTTGCCCATGAACCTGCTGTGTGTCCATCCGCCCCTCGGGTGTGAGGGCTACAGGTCCCTGACAGTGAGGCTGTGCCGCTGTCACTTGGAGGAGTGACAGTGGCCTCATGGACCCTGGACGGGCCGACCATGGCGTACTGGGGGCCCTCGGGGAGCAGGACCTGTGCGTTTACTTGTGGGGCGCGCCGTGTGCCCACTCAGCAGCTGGGAAAATGTTTAATCTTCAGCTCATGTTTTCAACATGCACCCCGCCGCCCCTCCCACAGGTTCGGGGAGGCCCTGCAGGGGAACCTGGTCATCGGCATGCTGGCCTGGCCGTCGCCCTGGGTCATCGTCATCGGCTCCTTCTTCTCCACCTGCGGCGCCGGCCTGCAGAGCCTGACGGGGGCACCGCGCCTGCTGCAGGCCATCGCCCGAGACGGCATCGTCCCCTTCCTCCAGGTGAGCGGCTGCCCGCAGGTTTGGGGCTTCCTTCTGAGAGCGGGACCCTGGGAAGGAACATGTCTGGAGGGTCCCGTCCCCGAGGTTCTGCCCCAGAGCACAGTCTTTACGGTTAAAGGTGGTGGAAGGGCCCCTGTCCCCACCTCCAGCCGGCAGCCCCCGCCCCAGATGGTCACTGGGCTGAGGACACGGGTGCGGGGACAGAGGCAGCCCCTCACTGCCCTGGGCTGGCAGAGCGGATCACAGGCGTGGCTGTGGGAGCCTCCTCTTCCCAGGGGGCTGGCATGTGTCCCGTGGGACTTTGCGCCCAGGACTGCCCCCCTGTGACGACGAGGGCCCTGGAGTCCGGAGCCCCTGCTTCCTCCCGTTGGGGCTGACGCCGCTGGGAGGAACTCGGGGCCGTTGATGTGTTAGTGCCCTGGTGCCACGTGACAAGGGCCACACACGTGGGGCTTAGACAGCACAGGCTGAGCCTCTCCCGGGCTGGAGGCCAAAGTCCGAGGTCAGGGTGTCTCGGGCTTCCTCCCGAGGCCTCTCCTTGGGGTGCAGACGGCCTCTTCTTCCTAGTGCTCACATGGCCACCCCTGTGTGTGTCCATTCTGCTCTTCGTACAATGACCCCAGTCAGATTGGATCAGGGTCCAGCCCAGTGACCTCAACTCCAAACATGGTCTTGTCCTGAGGTGCTTTTGCATTTTGGGGACACACCGACCTTTATATTTATCGAGCATCTGAGGCTAGCGTGTCGCTGTGGCCCAGCGTCTGCCGTTCTCACATAGTTTCCTGAAACCAATCCCAGCAGACTCGGGTTTCTTCCCCTTTCACGGCTTCCGTCTGTCCGCTCAGGAGAGACAAGGTCATGGAGGGTGCACTGCCGGCCCGGGGACCGTGCTGGACCGTCGGGAGGTGGCCCTGGTGTTGGGGAGCCCCACCTTGCACCTCCCCCCCCCGCCCCCCCCGAGGCTTGGCTGGTGGGGCTGCTCCCCTGGGTTTCCCTTCCCAGAATCCTGGGCAGCGGACAGTGTGTGGGAAGAGCTTCTCAGGCCTGGTGTCCGAGCATGGGGCAGACCTTCTGGAAGGTTCTGCCGCCCACATGGCTGTGGGTGAAGGTCCAGGTACCTTGCAGGGAGGTCCTTTCAGAATTCTTTCCTCTCGAGACTGGGCTTAGGATCCCAGGAGACCCCCATCCGACATAGTGGGTGTTGCCCTGTACCCTGGCAGCCCCCTGCCAGGGCCCTGGGTCTGATGGCACACAGCTGCTGGCTGCCTCACCCGTTCTGGTGTCAGGTTTTCTTCCCGGGCCCCGGGATAGGGTGCAGGTGCGTCATGGAAATCCTCTTCTCCGTACGTTGCATCTCTGAGGCCCTGTGGGTTGGACCAGCCAACTCCAGGCGTTGTTCCTGCGGCCATCGGCCCTGGCCCCAGCCCATGTGCCCTTCTCCCTGCAGGTGTTTGGCCATGGGAAGGCCAATGGGGAGCCCACGTGGGCCCTGCTGCTCACGGCCCTCATCTGTGAGATCGGCATCCTCATCGCTTCCCTGGACAGTGTGGCCCCCATCCTCTCCATGTGAGCTGAGCACGGGCACAGCAGGGGCTTATGGGGACCAGGCGTGGGGATGTGGTCACCACTGTGGCCACTGCGTGAGGCCCTGTTCTCAGGGCTGGCCTCCCAATCAGGGGACCACAGACAGGGATGGGCCCAGGGGCCCAGGTGATTATGGTGTGGGAAGTGATGTGGATGAGAGGGAGTCAGGGAGACCCGAAGGAGGGACAGTGATGTGGATGATGGGACAAGGAGACCCCCACAGGAGGGACAGTGATGTGGATGATGGGACAAGGAGACCCCCACAGGAGGGACAGTGATGTGGATAGTGGGACAAGGAGACCCCCACAGGAGGGACAGTGATGTGGACAAGGGGGACAGGGAGACCCCCCCCCCACCGCACTGGAAGAGCAGTGATGTGGACGAGGGGGATAGGGAGACATATACCCCCCCCCCCACCACTGGAAGAACAGTGATGTGGACAAGGGGTACAGGGAGACCCCTCTTCCCCCCTGCACTGGAAGAGGAGTGACGTGGACGAGGGCCTCACTGGAGGTGGTGGGCAGGGACTCCCGCAGGACAGAGCAGATGCTGGGACCACCGTGGACCTGGCTCAGCTCCTCTGATGCTGCTTCTTGGACCCCAGGTTCTTCCTCATGTGCTACATGTTTGTGAACTTGGCGTGCGCTGTGCAGACCCTACTGCGCACCCCCAATTGGCGCCCACGCTTCAGATACTACCACTGGTAAGACGACTGCCTGTAAGGCTACGCTGGGAGGGGTGCACAGTGCGCCTGCCAGGCCAGCTGCTGCAGGGCCCGGAGGCTGCGGGGCCCTGGTTGTCCTTCGCGGAAGCACCCAGCCAGGCTGGTGAGGACGGCGTGCCTGTGTTTGCCACCTGGGACGCCCACTGTGGGCAGCCCTTGTTTTCACTGTGCGACCCAGGCTGCTGGGTCTTGTGTTCCCTGGGTGTCAGGTGCTGGGTTTCGTGCCCAGCGGGGTGCAGAGAGCCTTGGGGAGCAGAGTGGGCGTGCAGCACAGTTGAAGAGCCAGGGCTTCGACGGGTGTCGTCAGGCCGTTTCAGCCCTCAGAGCCAACTCAGGATGGAGGAGCCAGCTGCTAGGCATCCCTGCCGTGTTTTAGGAGTAACTAAAAGAAAGATTTTCACTAAGGGACCAATCCTGTTTTTGAGCCAGTGGCTCAGATGCTAGTTTGGGGCATGGGACAGGCGGCGTGTGAGATGTGGGGGTCGGGGTCTGGGCCAGGGCATGTACTCTGGTCCCCACTTGCGGCCATTGGATGACCACATACTCCCCCAGGACGCTGTCCTTCCTGGGCATGAGCCTGTGCTTGGCACTGATGTTCATCTGCTCCTGGTACTATGCCCTGTTCGCCATGCTCATCGCCGGCTGTATCTACAAGTACATCGAGTACCGAGGGTGAGTTCTGCGGGCCACGTGGCTGCCGCGGTCACAGGGTCCCTGCCAACTGGGGCGTGTTCTCAGAGGGGGGACGGGGGCGCTGGACCGGAGGGTGCAGAGGGACCTGGGCAGGATCTCCGTGCAACCATCGCCCTATCGGTGGACAGGTGGAGAGCTGCCACGTCTGCTGTTGTCAGCTGGTTCCATGGTTGTGAGACACAACATTAGGTTTGGTTTATCTGTGTCTATATATAAAAGCCATATTTTAGCGGGCTTTTTGGAAACAAAAATCCATGGATGGCAGCACTAATGTGTGACAGGTTTCAACATTTCCAGAAACCACACTGTCAAAAAAAACAAAGCCATGAGCAACAATAGTGCCCGTAGGTTACCTGCATCTCAGAGCCTGTAGTTCAGTGGTTCTCAACCTTTTTAATGCCGCAACCCTTTAATACAGTTCCTCATGTTGTGGTGACCCCCAACCATAAAATTATTTTCATTGCTACTTCATAACTGTAATTTTGCTACCGTTAATGAATCGTAATGTAAATATCTGTGTTTTCCGATGGTCTTAGGCTCTACAGCAGCGGTTCTCAACCTGTGGGTCACGACCACTAGCAGGGTCACCTAAGACCATTGGAAAACACAGATATTTACATTACGATTCATAACAATAGCAAAATTACAGTTATGAAGTAGCAACGAAAATAATTTTATGGTTGGGGGTCACCACAACATGAGGAACTATTAAAGGGACGCGGCATTAGGAAGGTTGAGAACCACTGCTGTAGTTCCTCACTGGGGCGATTCCCCAGCCGCCCTGGTCCCTGCGGGGTGGGGCCTCTGAGGTGGGGCCTCTCAGGGAGGTGGGCCCTCTGGCCAGGTGGCAGGTGGGCAGGCTGCCAGAAGCTCTGTCCCAGCTCTAGTGGTTTGGAAGGAGGGTCTGTCTGAGGCTCATGCTGGTGAAGCCCAATCTTTTGGAGCCAGCTCTGCCCAGGTCACTACCTGCCCATCAGCCCTCACCACACCTCCTGTAGTTCCCCCAGTTGGCCCATCTGAGGTCCCATACAGGTTCCAGGGTCACTTCCCCCACCCCTTCCAGCCAGGGTGCCCCTCCCCATGTCCTGCCCCTCCCGCTCTTGGCCTGCCTGCTAGCCCCTCCTCCGTCACAGAAGTGCAGAGAGACCCTAAGGCAGCTTTCTGGGCGGCTGCCCTGCGGGCACCTTCTGAGTGTGCTGTGGGGGCCTCACTGCCACCCCTTCCTCCGCAGGGCCGAGAAGGAGTGGGGCGATGGCATCAGGGGGCTGTCGCTCAACGCTGCCCGCTACGCCCTGCTGCGTGTGGAACACGGCACCCTCCACACCAAGAACTGGAGGTGAGTGCCGGCGGCCCTGCCCTCTGATCCCCTGGAGCACTTGTTTCTAACGTCAGACTTAGAAACTGGTCCTCCTCTTGTTAGGAACATGTCTCAGAAGCTTCGAGTGCCTTCCCCCCATCCATGGGGTTGAAGGGGAGGGGTGTGATCAGCTTGTGTCTGATCAGACATCTGGAGGGCGGTGCTGGCTCTAGGCTGGGCCTGGGCGGTGTGGGCGTGGGGAGTGGGTGAGCTTTCCTGGGGGCTCCTGCAGATGGAGGACTTCACACGCAACAGCTGTGCCCTCTTCTCGCTTCTGGGAAGGGGGTGGGGGGAGGGAATTTAATCTGTACTGAAAGGCCTTGGTCTCCCCTCCTGCACTTACCTGAGGTGTTAACAGGCAGGGACAGGAGGTGCCCACTGGGGTTTTCAGCAGGAGCCTCAGGCTCAGGGCCCCAGGCGGCATTTGACTATTCACCTGCCCCACCTGTTCACCTGTCCCACCTGTTCACCTGTCCCATCTGTTCACCTGTCCCACCTGTTCACCTGTCCCACCTGTTCACCTGTTCCACCTGTTCACCTGTCCCACCTGTTCACCTGTCCCACCTGTTCACCTGTCCCACCTGTTCACCTGTCCCATCTGTTCACCTATCCCACCTGTTCACCTGTCCCATCTGTTCACCTGTCCCACCTGTTCACCTTTCCCACCTGTTCACCTGTCCCATCTGTTCACCTGTCCCATCTGTTCACCTGTCCCACCTGTTCACCTGTCCCACCTGTTCACCTGTCCCACCTGTTCACCTATCCCATCTGTTCACCTATCCCATCTGTTCACTTGTCCCACCTGTTCACCTGTCCCATCTGTTCACCTATCCCATCTGTTCACCTGTCCCATCTGTTCACCTATCTTGTCTGTTCACCTGTTTCACTTGTCCTGTCTCAACTTGTCTACCGGTGAGTGATGAGTTGCCACAGTAACTGCTATACCTACACAGGCCCCAGGTGCTGGTGATGTTGAACCTGGACTCTGAACAGTGTGTGAAGCACCCCCGCCTGCTGTCCTTCACCACACAGCTCAAGGCTGGCAAGGGCCTCACCATCGTGGGCTCTGTGCTGGAGGGGACCTACCTGGACAAGCACGCGGAGGCCCAGCAGGCGGAGGAGGTGGGTAGGCACAGGCTCGGACTGGAAGACGGATGTGGGACCAGGGTGGCCTGTGGAGGGTGCGGGCAGGCCACGTCTGCCTGGGTTGCAGGTGAAGGTCTCCCATCTTCAGTGCCCTAGGCACAGTGTTGTGTGTTTTGCTATCACTGGTCTCAAAAAAGACAGTGGTCTTTGAGTTTGAAACGTGCAGGACTGAAACCTGCTTAAGAAATGCCCCCCAACATGTGCTGCTCTGAGACCTTAAAGAGACAGCCAGTGCAGGTAACACTCAGGAGGTTGCAGACCCCGATGCCCAGGGCCGTTTAGCTCAAACCTTGGAAAGGTCCTGATGTTCGGGTTTCTCTAGAGCCCTCGTGACGGCCCAGCTCCAGCCCGTGCCCTTCCTTGTTGGAGGTCCCTGTCCTGGGTTTGCCTGCTCAGCGGCTCTGAGGTCTCAGCAAAGCCAGAGGGAGGCAATGACTCTAGCCCTTTGTATGAATGTCCTGCCTGCAGTGGCTGTAACTCATCACACCTGAGTGGCTGACAACGCAGGTTTATCCTCCCTCTCTTTGGCCAGAAGTCCAAAATCAAGGTGTTGCAGGGTCACACGCCCTCCCAGGACTTCGAGGAGGACCCTTCCTGCCACCTCCAGCCACCGGAGGCTCCAGGTGTCCCTGGGCTTGTGGCCACATTCCTCACACTTCCGTTCCTGTGTTTTGCCTCTGTGCCTCTCTGTGCCTCTTGTCTTTCCTCTTCTGTCTCTTATAAGGACACTTGTCACTGGATTCAAGGCCACCTGGGTGATGCAGGATGAGCTCTTCATCTTAGGATTCTTACCTGCAAAGACCCCTTTTCCACTCAGCCCACATTCACAGGTTATCAAGATTAGGACTCGGGCATATCTTTTTGGGGGCCATCATCAACCCACTATAGTCTGTCTTCTGAACCCCCAAGTGCTCATCTGTCTTATGTGCAGAATACGTTCATCTTATCCCAACACCCTCCCCAGCCTCCGCTCATTATCAGTTCAGCCCAGAATCCCATCTGGCTATCAGAGGTCCTGAATCTCATCTCCATCATTTTCATTATTGGTGCACCTCTGGGTATAGTTCATCCTGGGCTAAATTCCTCTGTCCACGGACCTCTGAGACTTAAGAAAACAAGTGACCTGTGTTCCAAAGTGCCGTGTGGGGCAGACCTGGGAGAGACATTGCCATTTTAGGAGGCAGACACGTGAGGAGTTTGAAATCCAGCGGGCGGTCCCATTGGTCTCAGGGCCGGGAGTGCGTCTCTGTGGCTCGTGGCTCTGCCTAAAGCAAGCCTGAGCCTGGCCTCTGTGGGCTGCTCAGCGTGGCCAGGGAGAAGACCAGTGTCCGCCTGTGGCATTGCTTTAATGGAAAACATGCTGTTGGTCACTGTGTTGGGCCTCCTCTGGTATAGAGCTGGCTGGTCAGATGCCTGGTGACCAAGCAGACAGAAACTGCACACGGCGGGGCACCTGGTGTGCACCTGGTATTTCATCCTGAGCCTGTGGAAGTACCACGTTTTTTCTTAGAAGAGTTGTCAGCTTTGACGTGTTCTAGTGAAGTTTTCAACAAACCAGGCGTTTAACCCCGGGCTCAACGTGTTCCATTGAAATAGTGGGCCGTTTTGTGAGACATAGATCATGTTGAAAGAACCACCTCAAGTTGTATGCCCAGCACTGACCATCCCTCCACTCTTCCGCACACGCGTGGACGCAGGCACACACAGGCAGGTGGTTCCCCCAGAGTATCTGCCGGGTCCTGAATTTGGTGCCACAAGCACCACCCACGCTGAGCCTGTGGCCTTACCTGAGGCAGTGATGTTGGTGTGGAGTCCGCCCAGGCTGCCCTGGCCCCTTGTGGTGGGCTGGTGCCCCATCTGCTCCATGGGCTATGGCACTGACTCCTGGCCTCTCCCCAGAACATCCGGTCCCTGATGGGCATCGAGAAGACCAAAGGCTTCTGCCAGCTGGTTGTATCCTCCAACCTACGGGACGGCATGTCCCACCTGATCCAGTCGGCTGGCCTGGGGGGCATGAAGCACAACACGGTGCTCATGGCCTGGCCCGGGTCCTGGAAGGAGGAGGACAACCCTTTCTCCTGGAAGAACTTTGTTGGTGGGTAACGTCTCCCACAGGCTGTGGGTGTCAGGGTGGGGCCCCAGGCTGTGCTATTTCACTTGAAAACATTTGAAAAGCGAATGGCCCTTGGAGCCGCCCTCTCCCTTTCTCCCAACTGTGCCCCCCAGTTTGGCCATCCCTGGGGAGGTACCTGGCTTGGCCGCCCACGTCCCTGTGCTGGCTGCCGAGCTGCTGATGGAGCAAGTGCTGCCTTTGGAGCCCACCCCAGGTGGGGGCTTCGTGGGGACCCTGTGGCCGCCTCCTGTGCTGGCTGGTGCCCAGCGAGCCCATGGCGTGTGCAGGGCTGCCAAGGCCCTGCTGACCCGTGTGCTGCCTCTCCACAGACACCGTTCGCGACACCACGGCAGCGCAGCAGGCCCTGCTGGTGGCCAAAAACGTGGACCTGTTTCCGCAAAACCAGGAACGCTTTAGCGATGGGCACATCGACGTGTGGTGGATCGTACACGATGGGGGCCTGCTCATGCTGCTGCCCTTCCTGCTGCGGCAGCACAAGGTGGGAGCGGGGGTCACATGGGGTGGGTCACAGGTGGGGGTCAGGGGCCATTCATTGGTGGGGTGGGGGTCACACTGTGGGAGAGTGCCAGGGGGAGTCACATGAGGTGGGAGACTCTGGGTGGCCTGCGTCCCCCGAGGTGGGCAGTGGGGCCAACGTGTCAGAAGCTGCCCTGAATGCAGATGTCCGACCCCCCAGGTGTGGAGGAAGTGCCGGATGCGCATCTTCACGGTCGCGCAGGTGGACGACAACAGCATCCAGATGAAGAAGGACCTGCAGACGTTCCTGTACCACCTGCGGATCAGCGCAGAGGTGGAGGTGGTGGAGATGGTGAGGGCCTGGGCTCGGGGGGCAGGGCTGCTGGCCGTGCTGTTTTGTTCAGGTTCCCCCAGGCCCTTTTCTTTCTCAGGACCCCACGCTGCACGCCCTCCTCTGGGACGTGACAGTTCCTCCCTTTTTTCCTTAGTGACCGTGGCAGTTAGAGGGACTCGGGTGCTTTGTAAACTGCCCCCCAGGTTAGGTTTGCCTGATGTTTTCCCCGTGGGTGGGCTGGATTTTGTTTGTGAGAGGAAGACTCCCGGAGGTGGCCTGCCCTCTCCAGTTTGTCCTGTAAGGGGAGTGTGACATTTCACCTATCCCAGGTGATGAAGACGGAGAATTGTGAGAGCTGTTCACACACTCAGGCACTTACACAGCCTCACACTCTTCCGCTCACATGCTCACATTCACCAGCATACATGTCCATGCACACACACACTCTCACACTTATACACACCTGCACACACGCTCACCCACAGATGTGCTTACACACACTCACATGCTGATTTTCATATATGCTCACTCACACATGTACACCACACACACATGCTTACCCATACACGGGATCACATTTACATGCACTCACACCTGCACACACGCTCACCCCTACTGGGGCTGGGGGCTCTGAGCCGCAGAGGGAGGGGCCGGGCCCCTATTGTTCAGTACCTGCTCCTCCTGAAGCGGTGATCTGTGGTGAGAGCATCGCATTCTGTACACTGAGTTTACTTCTGTGTCCCGGGGCGTTCTAGGTTGAGAATGATATCTCCGCCTTCACCTATGAGAAGACGCTGGTCATGGAGCAGAGGAGCCAGATGCTAAAGCAGATGCAGCTGTCCAAGACGGAGCGGGAGAGGGAGGTGTGTGTGGGCCCCAGTGTCACATGGGTGTGGGTGCAGGACCCACTGTTCCTCCAGACCCCCCGGCTGTGGGGCCCAGGGTCTTTGCGGTCACTTTGAGCCAGTTTTCAGAGCTGGGGCAGGAGGAGACGGTAAGGAGGAGAGGGAAGTGATAAATTGGGTCTGGAAGCCCAGGAGGAGGGTGGGCTGGTGGGAGTGGGGGCAGCACTAGGACCCCAGCTGGGAGGCCGTCCGGGGGTCCCTGGTTTCAGTTGGGCAGGAGCCTTGGTTTCGTGGGCCGGCAGCTTCTCCCTTCCATGCTCACTCCTTCCCCGGGAGGTTGGGGACCTGCTGTGGTGAGTCCTGTTGCTGCCCCTGCCCTCCCTCCAGGCTCAGCTAATTCACGACCGGAACACCGCATCCCATTCTGTGGTGGCCGCCAGGACCCGAGCCCCTTCCACACCCGACAAAGTGCAGATGACCTGGACGAAGGAGAAGCTGATCGCCGAGAAGTTGAAGAACAAAGATACCAACATCTCCGGGTTCAAAGACCTCTTCAGCCTGAAGCCGTGAGTGGCAACCTGGGGCCCGGGTGGCAGGTCCCAATTCCGTGTTGCCTGTGACAGGGCGGCGGGCACACAGCTGCAGGCTGGCAGGCCTGGAGGGCAGGGAACCAGCCCAGGGGCCACCGTGTCCTCTCGGGGCCGGGTGGCTGGGCCCAGGCAGTGAGTCAGTCCGGAGCTACTGACTGTGTTCTTGGTGAGTCTTACAGCAGCTAGAAGTGAGGGCTCCTGGACAGATCAGAACTCCAGCTTGGACCTGCTGATGATGCAGGTGCCTGTCAGAGCCAGAGACCTGTCCCCCTGCCTTGGCGCCCGCCTGTGGCGTTGAGCTGAGAACCGCCAGGGCTGGCAGAGGTGCCCGTGGAGGACACGGTGTGGCTGGGCCCCAGGAACGGGTCTGGTTGTGTCGTAGTCACACAGCCCCTGGGTCCCAGGATAGGAGAGCAGAGCAGCGCCTCCCTGGGGGCGTTAGCGGAGGGCCAGACCCCAAAGCCCAGGCCGTTGGGAAGGGCCTGAGGCTCTCCAGGACCCTCGCAGAGAAGACCAAGGTAGGCCAGGAAAGGGCAGCCTGGGATGAGCCCACAGTTTTTTAAAAGTGTGTATCGTGATCACTGCTGAAGTAACATGTTCTCTCTGTTTTCTCTTCCATGTAGAGAATGGGGAAACCTGTAAGTCACTCACCTGGCTTAGGGTACCTGTTAGCCTGCTTGCTTCGCATGCCTGACCCACGTACCCCTAGTAACCCGTGTGTGCGTGGCTGTGTGTGCGTGCGTGTCCGTGTGCAGGCGGAGCTTGCTCACCGCTGCTGTAGCTTTCCGTTGTTTCCTGTCTGATTGCTCTTCTCCATTCAGAGCGGCTCACGGCACATTCCTGAGATTCATTCTCTAAATTCCATGGAAGCACAGAGATCTGGGCCGGTTGGTCCTGAGCCGGCTCCGAGCGGAAGCATGTGTCTTGGTAGCTGTTAGTTGATTCATCCACGTCCCTGGATCAAGGCACTCAGATCCCAAACCGCAGTTCTGCGGGGACAGGATTTCCTGTGCCCCCACGTCAGATGCCTTTTCACCCTGTGGGAAGCTGCTATCCTTTACCGTCTGTGTGAAAAGGGATGTGGATGAATTCTCTGTACGGTCAGGGTGGGACTTAGTCCCACGGACAGGGGGCCGGGGCCAGGCTGGCCAGGGGGGAGGGAGGGACCCCCGAAGCTGCTGTTGGTCCATCTGTCCATCCCTCTTTCCCTGTTGCGTCCCCCCTTTCCTGGCTGCCCCAGGAACTGTTGGGCTGTTTCCTCCTGCGGTGGCCCAGTCCAAGGCAGTGTCCACGGCGGAACTCTGGGGCCTTGGTGGCTCCACTTCCTTTCTTGACCCCTAAACCTGAGTGAATTAGGTAACAGTGTTGGTCCATTGAGGGCGCAAACCTAGACATATTAGGGAAACTGCTCAGGATGTATGTACATGGGACTACTTTCTGCAAATTTAAAATCCCCCCCCCCAAAGTCTATAAATTAAAAACAACAACATGTAGACGCAGGTAGAGTTTCTCCCTAAAGCACTGTGGAACCATGGGCCTGCTGAGATCCCTGTGCGGCACCCGTGGGCTCAGGACAGGCTCCATGCACCCGAACCCCCAGCCCCTGCCTGGAGCAGGGCTCAGAGTGGACCCCAGGCCTGGGGACTCAGAAGAGAATGAACCAGGAAGAGGCTACGTCATGGGCAGAACTAAGCCTGTGGGTGTCCGTTCCCCCAGGGCCGCCCTCCTGCCTGGCCCTCCTCATGGTTAGGCTGGGAGAAGCTTTGGAAGGTAGGAGGTCAGCCCACCCTGACGTGTGCGTGCCTTACCGCGGTGTCCCCAGGGCACATGCACTTTGGGGTGGTTTGCTGGCTCTCCGGGGTGTGCAGTGCGTGTGTTTTTTCTGCATTTCCTCAGTCCTCGCCATGTCGTCACCAGGGACCAGAATCGCCATTTAACTTACCCCCCCCGCCCGTTCCCCTGTCCCCCCCACTTACCCCCCACCCCGAACTTAATCCGCTGCCTCTGAAACTCTGTTTCGAAAGCTCTTCTCCCTCTGGCAGAGTCGGTGTCTCTCTGATACCTTTCCGACTTTGTGGACTCTGCAGACGCTTAGCTTCTGGGGACGTGAGGGCCACCCTGTCCCAGTTTGGGCCTTTGGCCTACAGCAGGGTCACTTTGTTCTGGAGCCACGGGTCCTTCCAGACCCAAACCTCTGATTTTAAGATTATATGTGCTTTCAAACTCCTAGCCCTAAGAGACCCTTTAATACCTCACAGATGCATTTCTAGAATTGCCGCCCTCCCCAGGCACACTGGTAATTGTGGTCTCTCCGGGCACCTAATTCATGGTTGTTGTGATGAGAGGTCCCGGTTGTGCCTCGGACAGAGACCCGATCTCTAATTTTATCAGACGGAATTGGAGGGAGAAAATAAAGGGCCTCTGTCCCTGTTTTCCTGCTGGTAATAATCGGTGGTTATAATCAGGTTTATTGGGTTGAAGGGTTGAGTTGATCAAAGAGTACGGCCTGGGCCTTTGTCCTGCAGGCCTTTTCCCGACCCCTCACGTGCGTCCTCTGTCTGTCTGTCTGTCTGCCGCCGTCCCTCTCGTATCCCCGGCACAGTGACCTTGTAGAAGGGCTGCAGCCAGACTGGATGTCTTGAGGCTGGCCATGGATCCCCCGTGTGTGACCCCACAATCGTCCAGCACAGGAAGATGCAAATGCTTTGAGGTGGGCAGGCTCTGAAGACAGCTGGTCCTGAGTGCTCATTGGAGCAATCCCCTAGAGAGGGGACCCGCAGCCACCTGGCTGGGGACCCGTGGGGGCCTGAGTGCCTGGCAAGCCGGAGGGTGTGGGTCTCCGTCTCCCTAGATGTGTGGAGTGTGGAGAACTTGGTAGTGAGTGAGGCCCCTAGACACAGGGTCGTGGAGGTTGGAAGCTCTTGTCCTTCAGACAGAGCCAAGAGCAGCAGCGGCCGGGAGGACCAAGAGCAGGTTGGACCTCACAGTGGCCACATCCTTGGCCAGGATCTTGGGCATTGGTACTGGACTTCAGACTGTAGTGGGGGTGGGAGCCAGGTGTGGGGGCCTGGCTTCTCCCCCTCTACCTCTGGGCTCCTCGGACCCCAGCCTGTGTCAGGATGCGCGAGAGGTTGGCGTATGCACTGGGTTTAGCAAACTCACCTCAGGGTCGTGTTTAAAGTAAGGTTTGGCTGCCACGCCAGGGATCCCAACTACAGTTCAGACCCCCCGGATGTGTGAGCGCCTTTCTGTGCCCAGACAGCAAGCTCGCCCCGAAGCATTTGTTTCCGCCTGTGTGGACAACTGCTTGTGAACTAGATGCTCAGCAGCTTTAGTGAGTCTCAGTCTGAAGTGTCGGGAGGCCACAGCCTTCTGGTTGCTGACTAAATCCCCCTCCCTGCCCTCTGTCCCCAAAAGGGTTCTCCGCCCATGGAATCGCCGCCCATGGAGCCTCAGGGCTGTGAGTCGGTTTGAATCGGATTTGTTTCCACTTGGCCCTTTCTGATGCGAGCCAAGTGGGGCAGATGGGAGTTCAGACCTGGCCTGGTGCCCAGCATCGTGGGCGGGGGGTGCAGAGTGACTGCTTCCTTTTTGCAGGAACCAGTCCAACGTCAGGAGGATGCATACGGCTGTGAAGCTCAACGGTGTCGTCCTGAATAAGTCCCAGGATGCCCAGCTGGTCCTGCTGAACATGCCAGGGCCCCCCAAAAACCGGCAGGGGGATGAGAACTGTATCCTTTCCCAGACGCCATCTTGGGGCGGGGGGCAGGTGGGGTGGGTTCTGGGCTCCGAGCACCCGCCTGGCAGACTCCTGTCCTGGTGTTTCCCTGAGGCCTGTTGGGCGCCTGTGTGTTACTCCATCTCTGGGACGGACCAGGCCTGGGCGACGGGTTCACAGGCTCTGCCCAGGCTCAACTCTGAGCCCTCTTGGCACCTTGCTGCCCCTTAAACACCTTTCTATCCATTGAGCCCTGTGTCCCCACATGGTGCCCCTGACCCCACATAGTTGATCGGGGTGTGCCAGCCACAGAGTGGGAGGTTGTGACCTCAGAGGTCACAGGTCAGCCCTGCCCCACACTGGTCTGTTAGCGTCTCAGTGGTTCTCAACCTTTCTAATGCCGCGACCCTTTAATACAGTTCCTCATGTTGTGGTGACCCCCAACCATAAAATTATTTTCGTTGCTACCTCATAACTAATTTTGCTACTGTTATGAATCATAATGTAAATATCTGTGTTTTCCGCTGGTCTTAGCCGACCCTGCTAGTGGTTTTCAACCTGTGGGTCGCGACCCTGCTAGTGGTTCTCAACCTGTGGGTCGTGACCCACAGGTTGAGAACCGCTGCTGTAGAGCCTAAGACCATCGGAAAACATAGATATTTACATTACGATTCATAACAGTAGCAAAATTACAGTTATGAAGTAGCAACGAAAATAATTTTATGGTTGGGGGTCACCACAACATGAGGAACTGTATTAAAGGGTGGCAGCATTAGAAAGGTTGAGAACCACTGCTAGATGCATGTCAGCTGCCACAGGCTGCAGGCTGCCTGGGGGTGTGGCCTGGGACCATGCTCCCCCGCCCTCCACTGGGGATGCAGGGGAAGAGATGTGTAGGAGGAGTCAGCAGCTGGCTCTCAGGTTCAAGCTTCTCACTGACGAGTTAGGGATTTATGTCCCAGTGACCAGCATGTCCCGGTCTCTCTGGGTGTCTTGGTGGACGGTGGACACATCTCTCGGGCACATCCCTCCTGGTGGGTCTGCACCCAGAGCCCCCGGGGAGGGCAGGGTCTCCTCTTAGTTCCCCGTTAGACCATCTGCGTCAGTGGAGGCCTCTTATCGGGTGGGGTTAGCACCGCCAGCTGCATTCCTGGGACCCCTGCCTGCCTGGGTTGCTTTCCCACCCCACCCCTAGCTTTCCCTGACTCTGCCCTCACCCTCTTTCTCAGACCGAATCCTAATGACACAGGACCCTGAGTAAGTCACTCTTCTCACGCCTTAGGCTACATGTCCCATAGGATCAGCTGTGGCCTTAACTCCGTCCACCCCAGATATGGAGTTCCTCGAGGTCCTGACCGAGGGGCTGAACAGGGTGCTCCTGGTCCGGGGCAGTGGCCGGGAGGTGATCACCATCTACTCCTAACGCTCGGCTGCTCTGGAAGCTCTCTGGGCAGGCACAGGGCTTGTGTTCAGCACAGACCACAGCCTGACCTGCCAGCATGGCTTCCTACAGAAGTTTCTAGAATACCAGCGGGCTCTCCTGTGCCAGCTGAGAGCCAGCGCATGACTGAAAAGGTTTCCTCAAGGCCGAGGGGAGATGAGATGCCCATGGTGCTCCGGGTGCTCCTGAGGGAGGCTCCGAGTGCCTGGGACCCGGCCGCCCTCTGGTGAGGGCCATGCACCAAACCTCTGGATTCTAGAATTCATTCTCCTGGCCATCCCGCCCGGGCTGGGGCTGCGTCACATTTCAGTTCTTCCCCATCCCGGACATTCATAAGAAGCCACACTTGGTCTGAAGTTGACCCTGGGGCCATTAGGGTTCGTGTATGAAGGCGAAAGGTCAGCCTGTGGCTAAGGGCTCAGTACAGGTTCTCCGTCAGCCCCCATCTGTCTGTGCTGTTGGATGTCCTTGTTTGTTTCCAGCTGCCCACGCCCACATCCCCGGCTCTGTTGGCGGCCTTGGTCAGGTGCCCGTCTTGTCGGGGACCTCTGGTAAGGGAACGTGGTTCTGTGGGAAAATGAGGTGGGTGGTCCAGCTGGGCTCGTGCTCCAGGAACCTCTGAGGGAGAGCACCCCCGTTGAGCCCTCCGAGCCCAGGTGTGCGCTGCTGGGAGCTTCAGCCTCTCAGAAGCCCTGGTGCGCCCGGCTCTGTGGGCACATTTCTGAGACATGGAAACTGTAAAAGCCCAGGGTTCACACCTTCAGAGCCGTGAGCACACCACACGGTTCAGCGTCTGACACACCTGCTCCTGTGGCCTCCATGTCCCCCCTCAGGCTCTGGGGAGGGGTGCCTGCCGAGGCTGTGGGGTCCTGGGCAGGAGGGGCACATGCACTGAGTTGTCCGGCTACAGCCTGGTCCCTCCACCGCACGGAGGGGTGGCGACAGCTGTGTTTAGGGCACTGACGCGGTACCTTTTAGCGATCCGTGGACTTTGCACTTTACCTTGTGGTCTTTCTGCTTGCGGTCGTGAACACGTGCACTGTAGATGCTGCGGTAATTTGTGCCTCACTCTCTGGCTTATTTATTTCATTAAACACCTGGGCATTTCAATGCTGCGTGGTCCCTGAAGAGGTGGTCCCTATGAAAGGTCCAAAGGACCACGTCCTTGCCTCTCTCAGGCTTCCATGGGGTCCCAAGAGAATGGACCTGGGCCTGGATTTCATGTCGGGGCAAAGATTAAGTGTGCATTTCTAGATGGTTCTGAGGAGCCATTGGGCAGCCTAGAGGGCCAGCATTGCCATCCAAGTGGCCACTGGCCAGAATGTGTGCCAAGTAGCTGCAGCCGGCTGGGGGTGGGGGTGGGGTTGGGGGTGGGGTTCAGACTTGGACCGTCCTGGTTCAGCATTGAGTTAAGCGAAACCGTCTCACTCACAGATGCCTGGTGAGGGGTCACATGTCCGCCCCACCCGCCTGTCCTCGGTCTGAGCACCACCCAGCCTCCCCACACTGAGCTTTGTGTAACTGTAACCGCAGCCAGTTCAAGTGGATTTTGTTTTCCTTTTTCAGGCTCCTTGTCTTTGTATGGTTTTGTTAGTAGAAGAATAAAATCTATGTTGAAGAATCTCATGTGTCTCATTCGGCATAAAAACTAGATAATTGCGGAAGATGCCCCCATGCCTCCCTTCCCTTGAGGAGTTTGCTGAAATTTCTATCAGGATAGAATCAGCAAATAACACCTGTCACTAGAGGGACCCCTTATTCTAACACAGGATCGCAGCCAGACCACGTCACACCCACAGGATGGAGGTGAGCCAAAGGGACAGGAAGACCGCCAGGAGGTGTGAAGGTGTGGCTGCTGGAGAAACTGTTGAAGCTCCTAAAATTGTTCAACTGTCACTGTGACCCAGCAATCCCGCTTCTGAGTATACAGCCCAGAGGGATGTGTGCCCACAGACATACTGCTCACACCAGCCAAAATGTGGGAACAGTCCATATACCCATCCGTTGACAAGTGACTAAACAAAACGTAAACATATTCATTGGAATCTAATTCAGATGTTAGAAGGAATGGCGCCCTGACGTGTGCTACCCCATGGATGAGCTGCGTGATAGCCAGCCACAGGTCACGTATGATTCCACTTACATGAACTGCAGGATAGTGGAATCCAGGGAGAATGTGGGTTGGTGGTGAGGTAATGGGCTGGGGAGGGGAAAGTGACAGTGGGCATGGGGTTCTCTGGGGTGAAGGTGTTCTGAAGTCTCATGGTGACGTATGCACTGTCTGAATGTGAACACGATGCCATGTAGTGAACAGGCGTGTGAAGCTGTTAACCATGTCTCCTGGGGCCATGGGAAGGGTAGACACAGGACTGCTGAGGAGGGACCTAGAGTGCCCTGCTGTCCTTTGGTCTCTGCCAGGGACATTCACATCCATGACCTGGAGCACAGGGGCGCAGCCTTCGGGGCAGGAGTGAGGGTGTCACCGGGGAGTTGAAGGACCAGGCCCCAGGGTGCTGTCAGACTCGTGGGAAAACATGGTAGGGCCCTAGGGTCCTGACTCGGCCACGCAGCCGTGGGCACCCACACAGTGGGTTCTGCGGGGAAGCAATTGTGGGCATCATCCATGCAGCACAGAGTCCTCCAGGTCTCAGACAGCGTGGCACCTTCGCCACTGGACAGCCCTGGAAAGGGGTGCAGATGCACGAGACACCGGAGCCCAGATGTGTGAAAGGCAAACTCAAACTGCCGAGATATAAGCGAACCGCTGGTGTGTGTCGGCCACAGCTCAGTGCCTGTGAGTGCCCCTGAGCCCGAGGCAGCACTTGGCCTCTCCTGTGGCTCCACTTTACTCACCCCGGTGGGCAGGCACCTCCTCCTTGCTGGGTAGGCTGCCAGCACCTGGCCCAACCAGGTGCTGCCAGCTGTGCCTGTCACCCTCTGAGGGGACCCCTCCACCCTGGGGGCTGCTTTCCTCGAGGCAGCCCAGCCTGGGCCATAGACCCTGGTGCGGTTGGTCTCTGGGCTCCACTCAGTGCCACCCGCCCCTCCCTCCCACACGCAGGCTCCTGGGGCCCGGCCGGCACCGCCACGTCCACTCTGGCCTCTGGCCTCCCTGGCCCAGCATTGCTGGGGCCTCTCAGGTACAACTTCCCCCGAAGCCCTGTTTTGCCAAGCGCTCAGGAGACAAGAGGGTGGCTGTGGCTTGTCTGTTTCTTGGTTGTTTTTTTTGAGGTTGTCCCAAGTGAGAGGCAGATGAAGGTGCAGGAGTCGGGGGACCACGAGGTCTCCCGACAGCACTCACATCTGCCCTATAAGCATGACTGCTGTGGAGAAGGGGCCGAACAGAGACAACCGCCCACTGGATTCCAGTGCCCTTATCTCCGAAACGCCCCTGGAAGCATCGTCTTTGTGTTGTCCGTCCAGAAATTAAGTTTACGTGGGAATGTCTGCGCGCGCTTTTATTCATATGCCAGGCGCTGTTATTTTTTCTTTTTTAAAATACATTTTTACTGATTTTAGAGAGGGAAGGAGAGGGAGAAATAGAAACATCAGTGATGAGAAAGAATCATCGATCAGCTGCCTCCTGCATGCCCCCCACTGGGGATCGAGTCCACAATCCAGGCATGTACCTTCATCAGGAATCGAACCGTGACCTCCTGGTTCGTAGGTCGGTTGAGGCTACACAGGCGGGCAGCCAGGCGCTGTTTTCCTCTCTTCACTGTGGATGTCACAATTGTGAGAAGGCAAGGTGTGTGCCCCCTGCCCGCCAGAGGTCGCTACTGCCCGTGGGAGCTGGTGGGATGATCGCGTAGGCGCGGTCATTCCAGTCTGGACAATGATAACGCTTCTCTGCAGCTCGGACTCACAGGCAGCAACACACTCAGCTTCCGGTGTGCAGCTGGCGTTCACTGCACGCACGAATGGTTTTTAAAACCAGGGTCTGGGGTCAGAGGCTAGAGTTAAGGCCCACCCGACTTCCCTGCCAGCTGGTGAGCAGAGCACCTGCCCGGGAGCTGTGGCGGGGCTGCAGGGTCTGCTGGGATTAACTAAATACGGTCCCTGAATGTGGGACCACGTGCAGGAGCTCTGCACCCTGAGGAACGGATCCACGTTGGGATGACAGGCGCGTCTGTAAAAACCCTGCTGCCAGTGGTGTGGGTGTCACTGTGCAGATTCAAGTGTGTGAATGGAGTGTAGGCGTCTCGCCAGGAGAGGGCGCTCCGCCCTGGCCAGGGGTCTGAGGATCTGAAACACATGGAAAACTGAGATTCGAGTGCTCTGGCCTCGAAAGATCCTGAGAAACCCTCCGTTCTCCCTATACACATGGCCTCGACTCATGGACAGACATTAGTTACTCGGAAATCCCGAGGGGCTTTCCAATGGCCATGATCAGGAACGTGATGGCAAAAGGGAGGAGACGGTGGCAAATGACACGTCAGCTCCTCTAGAGTCTCAGCACAGAGAGCCCAGCGTCTCCATGGACAGCGCGGTCCTCCCAGCCCCAGACAGTGGCCTGAAGTGTCCTGTTATCATAAACCCAACTTGGGGCTTAGGTTTGGGGTTTTTTGTTTTGTTTTTTAGAGCAGTGAAGTAGGGAAACATTACCCATACATCTGGAGTTATGCATTAATTTCCCTTCTGCAAACGTCTGTATAAACAGAGACAGACACGCTCCCCATAGGCTGGTGCAGGTGGACTGCCCGTATCTATTAAAAAACCTCACTTTGAAACAGGGAATGACATATTACAAAATGCACGTATTTTTATTATGCCCGAGGGGGGAGGGAACGCAATTACAAGTCAATCACCAATTAGCTTGATTCTTAGACACAGTTCCACGAAGAATGCAAATTCACCTGCACAGACTCTCGAAGTACCAGAAAGTCACTTGCTCATCTCAGATGGAAGACGGGGCAGCAGTGTCCTGCCACAGGGGGACGCTGCCAGCCAAGGTTCCACGACCCTCGGACACTGTCACCCCCTTTCCCTCACCCTCCCAGTGGGAGCACCGCATTTTCCCCCAGGTGGGCATCGTGGAAGCTTGATGAGCTATGATGGTTTACGTGAGCCCAGAGAACAAGCGTCCTGCCTCCAACCTGTGCGGTGTTTTAGGTGGAACCTACCACCTGCCCCAGCCCTGCTGTCCACTGAGAGATGCTGTGCCAGCCCCACCTGGACCTCCTCTCTGCTCTCATGGCCGCCCCTCCAGAATTTCGTGACCACTGTGAGGAGCACCTCCACCCGCCTTGTGGCCACCAGTCTTCTTTATGATCTGTGCTCCCCGTGGTGAGGCAGAACTCCCCACCGCACACGCAGCACACGGAGGAACAACTGCTCCCCAAAACCGCCTCCTTTGGGCTTCAGAACGAATAATTACATGAGGGCTGCAGCACTATGTTCACTCCCGGCTACGGGACAGCAAGGCCCCGCCACCCTGCACGGCTCGGTCCAAGGCCCCCAGCGCATGAGGCACCAGGAGACAAACACGGAAGTCAGCTGAGCAGAGTCCCTTCTGCGCCACGAGGGCTCGTTCTGGGATCATAAATGAAAGATACAATGTACTTTTCTATGTGTACATATGGTTTTATGGGTTACACAGAATCACTTCATAACTGGGAAACGTCAGTGGCATCAAATGTGCCCATCCCAACACGACATCCGTCAGGAGCACGGAGGAAAGGCGAGTAGAGGAAGCGCGAAGGGCCTGCTCCACGAGTGTCCACTGGTGTCACCACAGCTGCCCACGGGAGACCTGCAGCCGGGCTCCTGGCCGGGGGCGCTGGGGCGGGCGTGCATGCTAGGACGGGTGGTGGTGGTGGTAATGGTGGTGGTGGTGGTGTTCGTGGTGGTGGTGGTGCTCGTGGCGCTGGACCACGGGCACCGAGTAGCCCTCCCCCACCAGCATGGGCGGCAGGTCCCGCACCACCTCGTGCTCCATTACCGCAGGCTGGCCCAGCGCGGCCTTGAGGGGTGAGTGGCCCTCCCTGCCCTTCTGCCGGTACCGCTTGTGGCCGTAGGGCTGCGGCGGGGGCTGCGGTGGGGGCTGTGGGAGGTGGTGACCGTCCTGGGGGGCCTGGGGCAAGGCAGCTGGTGGGTGGTAGCTGAAAGCCCTCCCGGGCTTGCCCCCACCTGGCATGCCCCCAATGGGCACGCCCCCACTGGGCACCCCAGGTGGCCGGCCTGAGCCCTTGGGGGACTTGAGGAACTGCTTTTCCTGCCCCTTCAGCCGGGGCTGCACGTCCAGGGCCCGGGCAGTGGGGTCGCCGGCCAGTAGGACATGGTCAGCCAGCACCTGGGACCTGCGGTTGTGCACAGTGTGTGCATCTGACTCCTGGGAGCGGGACCTGCTCGGGGGGTGTGAGGCCTTGCCCTGGTGCTCCTGCTTGGCCTGTGCTGGCGGGGACCCTGCACACATGGGACACAGACCACGAGACCCTCTGCAGGGCCTGACACCTCACCTTGGACCAGGTGCCCCCACCCCCCATCCACATACACGCCTGGATGCAATACTGCAGCATAGTTGTGGCAGGAGCCCTAGAACCCCCAGGCCAGGGCTCATGCTGCTAAAGGAGGCTTCTTACCCAGGTCCTACCCAGTACCTACCAGGTCCGAATTTAGACGTGTAGTTCTCTATTCCGGCCAGGTCCAGGTAGTGGTTTCTCCGCTCAGTGTTCTCATCCACGCAGTACAGCCCCCTCACAGGGCAGGGGTGGGGGTCAGCATTGGGCCTCCTGCGTGGGGCAGAGGGCAGAAGGGGCCTTACCTTCACACAAGGTCAGAGCAGACATTCCTCAGAGATGAAGGGGGCACTGAAGGAGATGGTCCCGGCAGTGGACTCTGACCAGCACCCACCGCCCAGAGAGAAGCATCAGAAAGGATGGGTGTCCAGGACAGCAAGGTCCCAGCTGGCCTGGGACCCCACCAAGACCCCAGGATCACTGCTGCAGACTGCCTTAGGGAACCTGCAGGAACTCCCGTCTTCTGGTCCCCGAGGCAGAGATGGGCTCACTGCTCTGAGACCTCCACTGCCCCTGTCACCACCACAGCTGGTGAGTGAAAGCAGTGCGTCAGAGTGGCCGGACTGAGGGTCCCTCGGCTGACCTGCCCTTCAAGCCTCACCCAGCCCTCGGACAGACACTGGGTGTGCTCAGCTCCAGCCTGAGTACCGGGCCACAAAACAGCACCCTCACCCCAATGGGGGCTGCACCCAGTGCTCCTCCACACCCAGGTGCTCGTCCTTGCCGTCTGCCGTGAGCAGGCAGCCCCTGAGGCCTGCAGGAAGCAGGGGTGTGGGCGGGCTGCTCCCCGTGAGGAGGATACACTTGGAGGGTGGAGCCAGACCCCAGCCCCTCACCTGATGTGAGCAGACAGCCTCCTGTCAGCCACCCTGGGGTCCTCGAAGACCTCGCCCTCCGTCCTGCAGCGAGTGGGTTCCCGGTCTGAAAAAGTGAATTCACTCATTCATTTGTTCACTCCTTCCTTCCTTCATTCCTTCATCCATTTACCGAGCAAACACTTCTGAGCCCCTGCCAGGTCTAGGCCCTGCTTTCCATGTTCAGGAAACCAGAGAGTTTGCCCCGGTGGGGAGAGGAGGGGGAATGGGGCGCTGAACAGTAGACACAATTAACATGACTCCCATGACCTAGTGTGTGGGAGGTAAGGGCCAGGCGCAGGGTCTGCAGGGAGTGGTGGGCGGCCAGTTAAAGCAGGGTCTTGAGGGTATCGGAGCAGGGGCCCAGCCCCTCACCCTGGCTGCCGGGGAGACCCTCCCTCCTTTTGCTGGAGGGCTCGGGGCTGACGGTCAGCTTCACACGGAGGGTCTTACTGCTGCCAGAGGAGTGGTTGACGGAGGCGTCGACGACCTCGTAGATGGTGTGCATCAGGCTGGACATGTCCTGAGGATGGCACCGGCGTCACTGACAGGCAGATGGGGCTGGGGAACTGCCCACCCCGCCACCGCCTCCAGGCTGCCTGCCTGAGTCACTGCATCCCCTACAGCCCCCGTCTCAGACAGGACGACTTACCGAGAGCCTTTCTCACCCCGACTTTAGCCCCACGTGGCGGCACCAAACCTCCGGGGTAAGTAGCCCTGCTATTGTTGAAATCACATCTCTTGGGCCTTTTAAATTTCACACTGAATCTATATGTTCAAAGGACTTAGCAGTCAGATAACTACCTAAGTTTTGCTCTTTAACCCAAAGACACTTATTTCTGTTATCTTATGTGCCTGCTTCCTTCCCAGGGGCACTTTGCCCATCCTGGACACACAGGCCAGCCGAGGTGAGCGCTGAGGGTCATCCCGGGACCCTCGCCACCTTGCCCAGGAGCTGCCAGCCCCACTGAGCCTCAGGGGGATCCAGACACAAGCTCTGCTGGAAACAGTGCCAACAGCCTGGGCCACGAGGCTCCCTAGGCTCCAGCGGCTGCCTGAGTCACCGCCGCCCCCACGGCTGGGGAAGGTCCGGCCTCTCCTCCCACCCTAGAGGGCTCTGCCTGTCTCCTCATCACCAAGACCAGGGGCCCTGGCATCTGTCTGCTGCCAGCTCCCTGCCCGGTGGACCGTCTTCCGAAGACACAAGTGCATCACCTCCCTGGTGGCCTTCCCACTGTTGTCGAAGCCATAGAGCGTGAAGGTCCACTCCTGGCGGTTGTCCTCCTCCACCGAGACGTCGCACTGGAGCGCCTGCAGGGCACAAGGGGTCAGAGGCGGGTGGGGTTGTCACCCTGCACTGGGACCCCGAGCCTCCCCCCACCTCTCAGGAAAACAGGTGTCCCTCCATTCCTCCCAGGAGCTCCTGCCTTGGAAGGCCAATGGTGGACCTCTGTGGCATCCCGGGGTGCTGGCGCCACACCGGGAAGTCCCCCGGATTATTTGGTGCCACATCGGCCAGTTTCAGCTGGATTTGTGGCCACACCTTCCTTGCCCACCCCCACCCCCTTTCCCAGAGCTGGCGGATATTGGAAGCACATGCAAGCTTTGCTGTAGCTCCTCAACCGGCTGAACCTCAGGCAAACTGCCCAGGCAAGGCCCTGTTTTAGGGCCCATGTGCGCCTAGTCCAGCGCGGACCCTTTTGCACCTCGAGGCAGAGCAAAGACCTACGTCGATGTTCAGGCGCTTCTTGCCCAGGCCTCGCAGACCTTCGCGGTTTGCTGCTCTCTCAGCATCATCTGTACTGAAGAGCTGTCCGGTACCCTCTCGACCCTCAGCCTTCTCAGGGGGCAGTGCCACTGGAGGTAGAAGAAGGAATGAGGGAGAGCCATCCCCACCCCGATCCCGCCCAGTAAGTGACTCAGCAGCAGGGATGCCGGAAGGTGCGGCTGGGGAGCCTATGCTCCTTCCCAGATGGGCCTGAGCTGAGAGTCCATCCTTCCAGAACAAGGAGGCATCAGGAGATCTGTGCAGAGGGCAGCGCAGCCCTCACCTGGCATAGCCATGGTCAGGTGTACCCTCAGCCCTCACCTGGCATAGCCATGGTCAGGTGTGCCCTCAGCCCTCACCTGGCATAGCCATGGTCAGGTGTGCCCTCAGCCCTCACCTGGCATAGCCATGGTCAGGTGTGCCCTCAGCCCTCACCTGGCACAGCCATGGTCAGGTGTGCCCTCAGCTCTGGCCTGGCATAGCTATGACCAGGTGTGCCCTCAGCCCTTATCTGGCATAGCCATGGTCAGGTGTGCCCTCAGCTCTGGCCTGGCATAGCCACGGTCAGGTGTGCCCTCAGCTCTGGCCTGGCATAGCCACGGTCAGGTGTGCCCTCAGCTCTGGCATGGCATAGCCACGGTCAGGTGTGCCCTCAGCCCTGGCCTGGCATAGCCACGGTCAGGTGTGCCCTCAGCCCTGGCCTGGCATAGCCACGGTCAGGTGTGCCCTCAGCCCTGGCCTGGCATAGCCACGGTCAGGTGTGCCCTCAGCCCTGGCCTGGCATAGCCACGGTCAGGTGTGCCCTCAGCTCTGGCCTGGCATAGCCACGGTCAGGTGTGCCCTCAGCTCTGGCCTGGCATAGCCACGGTCAGGTGTGCCCTCAGCTCTGGCCTGGCATAGCCACGGTCAGGTGTGCCCTCAGCTCTGGCCTGGCATAGCCACGGTCAGGTGTGCCCTCAGCTCTGGCCTGGCATAGCCACGGTCAGGTGTGCCCTCAGCTCTGGCCTGGCATAGCCACGGTCAGGTGTGCCCTCAGCTCTGGCCTGGCATAGCCATGGTCAGGTGTGCCCTCAGCTCTGGCCTGGCATAGCCATGGTCAGGTGTGCCCTCAGCTCTGGCCTGGCATAGCCATGGTCAGGTGTGCCCTCAGCCCTGGCCTGGCATAGCCATGGTCAGGTGTGCCCTCAGCTCTGGCCTGGCATAGCCATGGTCAGGTGTGCCCTCAGCCCTGGCCTGGCATAGCCATGGTCAGGTGTGTCCTCCTGGCTCTGCCCACCCAGCCAGCAGTGGCTTAGGAGATCATGGTGGGGAGGAGGCTGCCCTGTGTTGGTCTGGGTTTGGTGGGGAAGTTAAGGAGCATGGAGTGGGCGGGCCTATGCCATCTGGGCCTCAGCTTGTCCACGTGTCCTGAGGGCAGGTTTCAGGCATATGCCTGGGGTACAAGGTAGAGCCTGTGGGGTTTGGGGAACAGGACTTACCCTCTAGACACTGGTCCTCCCGGAAAGGTCCCTCCTTGGGGTCCCCACTGTGAAGCTCCTGCAGGGAGAACAGGGAGTGTGTGACCACGTGGCCCAGGGGCAGGTCACAGACACCAGCCTCCTGGGGTGTCACTGCAGAGGAACCAATCTGGGTACACCCACGAAGCCTCAGATTTTTTTTTTTTAAATATATTTTATTGATATTTTACAGAGAGGAAGGGAGAGTGACAGAGAGCCAGAAACATCGATGAGAGAGAAACATCGATTAGCTGCCTCCTGCACACCCCCCACTGGGGACGTGCCTGCAACCAAGGTACATGCCCTTGACCGGAATCGAACCCGGGACCCTTCAGTCCGCAGGCCGATGCTCCATCCACCGAGCCAAACCGGTTTCGGCTAAGCCTCAGATTTTTAAGTAAAACAAACGCACATCCCACGGTGTCATTGGTTCCATTAGAACCATCTCCAGGCTCAGCTGGCGTGGCTCAGTGGGTGAGTGTCAACCTATGAACCAGGTCACGGTTCGATCCCCGGTCAGGGCACATGCCCAAGTTTCGGGCTCGATCCCCAGTGTGTGTGTGTGGGGGGCATGCAGGAGTCAGCCAATCAATGATTCTCTTTCATCATTAACGTTTCTATCTCTCTCTCCCTCTCCATTCCTCTCTGAAATCAATAAAAATTCTTTAAAAAAAAGAAAATCTTACCTTTGGGAGGAAGGAAGGAAAGAAGGAAGGGAGGGAGGGAGGGAGGGAGGGAGGGAGGGAGGGAGGGAGGGAGGGAGGAAGGGAGGAAAGAAGGAAGGGAGGGAGGGAGGGAGGGAGGGAGGGAGGGAGGGAGGGAGGGAGGAAGGAAGGGAGGAAAGAAGGAACCCCAAAGCCCCCAGACCGGCATCCAGGAGTGTTGGAACCCAGAAGAGCCGGTGGTGCAACTCCCGTGGGGCACGCAGCCAGGGAGCACGAGGGCTGTGGGAGCGACCCCGGTAGCACTCCCAACGCTACAATAACGACCCCGGTAGCACTCTCAACGCTACAATAACCACACAACAAGGAGGCCCGGATACAGCGGCCAGCCTGTGACCAGTGCCCTGAAGTGCCTTTTGAAAACATGTCCATCCACATATATCCCAACACTAGAATCTACAGTGTTTATCCACGAGCTAAATCAGCAACTACCTCTGAGATAGAGAGGCTCAAATAAGGGGATTAAAAAACCTTTGGGAGGAAAGTAACAATTCTTGTCCCTATGACTGGTGGTTTCGAATTCATCCTGGTTTTTAATCTGTGCTGCTTTGGCTAAACAGAAGGGCCAAAAGCTTTAATTGCAACGGGTAAACCTACCACAGGGATGCTGGCCAGATGTGCAGCCCCTCCCCGCTGGGGTGACCTTGTTGGCAGCTGAATCCCAGATAATTGGGACCCTCAAGTGAGACAGGGGCACAGGCAGATACCCCATCTCCTAAAGTCCAGCAAGTGCCCACCTCCCACATCACCCTGCCCAGGGCAGGGCCAGCCTTACCCCTTCCTGGGATGCCCCCACCTGCCTTCCCTGATCTGAGCACCCTGTGGTGGGGACCCCCCTTCTAAAGCATAAATTTCTGCTCTCACTCCCTTTGCCACCCCCAAAGGAGTCCCAGCCTCATGCCCATAAAAGTCCCTAACTCCCCCTCTCATCCCAATCTGGCCCCCCTTCTGCCTGGCCGGGTTTCCATAGAGGGCCCTGAGCACCATCCTCACTGCTCCCCTGGCCGACGGAGCTGTTTCTGCACCCCCCCACCCCCGACCCCCATCCCTGGGCTCCCTTACCAAGCCAGCAGGGCCTCCGCAGCACCGCCCACCCAGCACTGCTGACCTGCTGATCCCCTCAGGCATCCTCTCCTTCCTGCTCCCACCCCCAGCGGCCCTGGCACACTGTCCATTCATTCTCCAGCATCTGCTGACCACTGGGGACAGGATCTCAGCCCTACACACCCTAACGCTTTAGGAACCCCAGGTCCTTCTTCTGCATGTCAATGTTGGGTGGCTGTGACCTTTGCTGTGGGGTCTGGTCCTTACCCCTTTCACCGTGCAGGGGCTCTCAGGAGGCCGGGTGGACGGGGGAGGATGGGATCCTTCCTGTCTCTTCTAGCTCCTGTGGTCCCAGGTGTTCCTGGGCTGGTGGACGCATCTCTCCAACTTCTCCGTTGTCACATGCCTCTCTTACAAAGATACAGGTGCAGGCAGTTAGGGCCGCACCAGGATGAAGGTCACGTTGGCAGAGACCCTCTTCCACATCCGGTCCCAGCCGCAGCTCCCTGGGAGGAGGACAGGGTCTCTGGGGCCAGTGTTCAGCCCCACCGCGCGAAGCTGGGCCTGGTCTCCGCCCTGTTGCGATTGGCTGAAAATCCTGAATCCGCCGCCTAATGACTTGGGCCTCGGTTTCCTTTCCATGAAGCAAAGAAGGGATTCCGAGGAGGGAGTGGGGCTCTCCAGGTGCCCACGTGTGCCAGGCGCATCCACATCCCCCACTGTGGGACCTGCACTCCAACAGGGAGAGGTGTGCTGGGAGGACAAATGAGGTAACACCACAGCTCTGACACCGGAGCTTCTGACTCGACTTCCTCCTCTCACCTAAACAGGCCGGTATCAAGGCTGAGGGCAGGGAACACACAGTTCCTTCTCTGAGCGAGCAATGTGATGCACACACCGCCGGAGGAAACGCGTTTGCTTCTCCAAGTAGATTCCTTGCAGACTCAAGAGGCCTCTCTGGCTTGCATTCCTGAGAACGTGGTGTTCCCCAGGGGCGAATGTTTGCTCTGTCCAGAAAACCAGCTGTGTGCGGAGTCCCGGAGGCAGGTCCCCTTTCTGTGAAAGGGTCCGGGATATTGGTGATGAGAATCCAGCGTGACCGTCAGAAGAGTGGGGCTGGCACCTGGGCAACCCCCCCTCCCCCCCGCCCTTCATACACACACAGGAGCTGCTCCGGAGCCCTTCTTTTCCATTAAAACAGACTCAGGTGACCCACTCAGTGGAGCTCACAGCCCCTGATGGCCCATGACTGAAAGCCCCAGCACATCTGGGCTTCTGGAAGCACTGCCCTCCTAAATCTGAGGTCAGGGCTACTCCTCAGAGTTCTGGGCGAGTTCCAAAGTCCTTGTCTCCTCCCCCAGGTGCAGTGGGAATGCAGGAGGGGGCTTTGTGCAGACCAGAGTCCAAGCAGGTGAGAAAGAGGTGGTGGTGTGTGTGTGCGCGCGCGAGGGTTTGGGGGGGGCAGAGAGAAAGATGGAGGCAGAGAGGGGCTCCTCTAGGGGTGACAGGGAGGAGGCAAACCAGCCAGGCCTGTTGGCGGCATTTTCCCAGAACTCACTGTTCCTAGGAGGACAGTCACTGGATGCCCCCTCGGTGATGGTGACGCGGTGGGTCCCTCAGGACAGGATGGGTGAACGTTTGGGATCGCGGGGCCTACACTCCAGGTCACAGGGTTATTTGGAAGGTGGAGGGGAGCAGCTGCTTCCAAGGCTGTTTACATAAAAGCACCCCATCGCCAGGGCCAGGCATTCAAGGCGGGGTTCCGGCTGCCAGCAGGCCGAGGGCTGTGTGGGAGCCCATCTGCTCCGAGTGGCTCGGGAGTCGGGCTACGTTCAGAGTTTGCCTTTTGTAAGAAAGGCTCGGTGAGGGGGCAGAGGCCGCTTTCTGCTGGTTGCCAGTGGATGGAATTTGACTTCAAGGTGATCCGCCAGCGTCTGTCTGGAAACACCACGGCAGCTTTGAAGTGGAAGTCTCGGTTTCAACGGCTAACCAGTTTCAGATGTGACAATGTAGTTTTATGGGCTTAATAATTCCGACACATGTGCGGCTGGGGCCCACGCAGGGTCCCGCTCAAGGGGCTGCTGTAACTGCTATTCTGAACTTCTGATTTTAAAGCGAAAGATTAGGGATGATGAAACCGAGCGTTCACGGGCAGGGGGCCCTGCAAACAGGCTTCCCAACGAGCTGCAGATGGTTTTCGTTTCTTTCTTTTCAAACTTAAAACAGAGCTTCAGGATCCGGCAGGGGCGTTCCTGGGTTTTGCCCATCGGTACTTCTGGGTTAGGACTATTTAATCAGACTTTGTAATAACCAAATTTGGAATTTGCATGTAGAAACCCAGTCATTTGGGATCAAAGGGTCTCCTAAAATAAACATATGTGACTCTTCACATGAGAGTGGTAACTTACACCCTGTTTGAGGACTCTGGCTTCTTCTTATCCCTGTCCCAGCCTCTCACAATTCTGCTCATTTTAAGAAGACACAAAATGGCCCCAGCTGGTTTGGCTCAGTGGATAGAGCGTCAGCCTGTGGACTGAAGGGTCCCAGGTTTGATTCCAGTCAAGGGCACATGCCCAGATTGCGGGCTCGATCCCAGTAGGGGGTGTGCAGGAGGCAGCCCATCAATGATACTCTCTCATCATTGATGTTTCTATCTATTTCTCTCACTCCCTTCCTCTCTGAAATCAATTATACATTTTGTGTCATATATATATATATGACACAAAATGTATTTCACACCACGCTTACCCTGGCCTGTGGAGACTTATTTGTTGGCACTCATCCACCCAAAAGCACCCTGACCCTGGAGGGGTTCCCCAGCCCGCCCCTGCCCCCACCACATGGACCTTGCTGGAAATGACGGGCACGCCTGTGGTAAGGATGACTGATGACACACTGGGGACAGGAGTGTCCACCGACGACATACTCTGCCAGGAATCCAGCCCATGGCTGGCCCGCAGTGTGTCGGTATGAAGAGGGGACCAGAGGTGGACCCAGGCCACCTGCCGCAGGAGTGATGCCCCATAAACACATGCAGGGGCAACATCGTCATCGGCAGAGGGTCAGCGATGAGCTGTGTTTAACAACGTGGCCAGGATTCTCTTTCTCCCACACTTGGACGTGACACATGCTCCCTACATTAACCCACATGATTCGGAGGAGAAGCAGTTACAGCCCCTGACCCCAAGCCCCAGGCTTGTCACTAGGACCTGAACCCACGTCGTCCCAGAGTCTCCATTGTGTCCGGGGCGGCTGAGGGCGAGCAGGCTTCCCCAGGCAGGGGATGACACGTTTCAGCACAGACACTAAATGTATGTGAGCATACACACGTGTGTGTATATCTTGTCTATGAATACATATATGTACAGATGCGTGTAATACACACCATATAGACACAATATGAACGCATGACACACATGCAGCATTTTCACCCTCGATAACTGAGACGTGACCGTAACATATGCCCCCACCCCCAGGGATTCCCATCCTCAGCACCTGGAATGTTGCTTTCCATTCAACGTTAAATGTTATAGTCACTTTGCAGCCACTCAGCCAACCTCATTTTCTCCTCCTGGTTGTGCTGCTACTGTTTTTGTCTTCAGAGCTAACGATTCAGTTTCACAGAAAAAGGAAAACCCAGGGTGATCTATCTTCCAAATGCAGCTGCTGTCCCCTGAGCACGCTGTCTGCAGGTCACAAAACACACAATAAAAGCAAGACCCGCGGCTCCAAACGCCTGACCCCTCCGCACCCTCAGCCACCCCCATTCAGGCGAGGGCCATGCCCCCGGATTTCAAATGCAGAATTGGTCTTCCCCCAACCTGGATTCTTCCATGGGAAAACCCGCTGGACGGTTCATTTTCTTTCATTATATTAAAGCCTCATGCTTCCTATTTCGAAGGAAGCTTATTTCAAAGCTGGGAGGGAACAATGTACATTTAAAGTCTCTAAGTCAGAAGGCGCCGTGCGTTCTCGACCCGCGCACGTCCGTGCCCTCAGCAGAGAGGGACAGACTGGACGTGTGGAAGGGCTGCTCTCAGGACCCCCGGGCTGAGCTGCTCGGAGAAAAGCATTAAGTGTGTTTTCTCCTGGAGAAAGCACCTCTGTCGCGTCATGTGGAAACACACCCTGCACACGAAGACGACGTAATAACCTCAGCCCAGCTCTGTTGTTGTTGGCCGAGGCTCCTGAGATCAAAGGAAGGAGGCCCAGGCCGGAGGCGCACCCCTCCCTCAGCTCTGGTATCTGGCAGCGGTGGCCACGGGATCTTAAAGGAGCAGAGACAAAACCTAAGCTACTTTTACAACCGCCAACCCAAATCCAGCCTTACAGGAATTCGGTTGAGACCCCACAAGTGAAAGATGAAGTGTTTGGAGGAAACCTGCACACACATGTGTTAAAGACAATCTTGTCCTGAAGCCAGGCCCAGGGTGCTGCGTGGTTTGGGAAATTGGGGGGGGGGGAGGGGCACAAGTGCAGGACCCCCCCGCCCCCCCCCCAGTGCAGCGCTTTTGCAGTCATTCCCAAACCACAGAGCAGGAAAGACCCCTGGTGCAGGATTCTTGGGATGAAGACCGTTAGGCACCGTGATGTGTGAAGCTGGCCGGCCAGCCAAGGACCCATTGTCTAGCCCAGCCGTGGGCAAACTACGGCCCGCGGGCCGGATCCGGCTGTTCTATCCGGTTCTCTTGCTCTCCCCTCCGCTCCTTTACTTTGAATTTATATTAGTTCACACAAACACTCCATCCATGCTTTTGTTCCGGGCCTCTGGTCAGTTTAAGAACCCATTGTGGCCCTAGAGTCAAAAAGTTTGCCCACCCCTGGTAGCCACTCAGGCAGCAAGCCTTTGACCCAATACTTGCCTGTCAGGGCTCTGAGCCCCCCAGACAAGCCATGACTGATGTGGCCAATGTGCGTTGTCCCTGCCTGCTGACCCTGAAAAACCTGAAAGCAGGAACTCTGTTCCCTCTGTCCTTGCATCAGAGGACGAGCACATTTGTTCTCCATCGGAGCCATGTTCTGTCCTGACAAGCCCAAAAGAAGGGGACCAAGGAGAGGGCTCCCTGAATACCAGGCCCAGGACCTGCCAGGCAGCTCCCCCTCAGCCCAGCAGAAGGCCGGTGGCACCCTGCGCTTCCTGGCCACTCCAATAGGACACTGGGTGGCGCTGGACATCCCCAGTGGAGGGCTCGAGCCCGAGCCAGGCTGGTGCAGGTCCTCCTGACCATAGGCAGGAAGTGTAGAACCGTTACCACGTTCTAGCCGGGGCCTTTCTGTTGGCGGCTGTCAGCCTGCAGCCTTTCCTTAGGGACATGGGGGCCAGAGTCACCACCTCCACACACAGACCCACAGATGTGGTTGACTCATCACCCCAACCACTCCCCGAGCTTCCTGAAGAAAGCAGGGTTGGTCTCTGCTTAAAATACACCTCAGGCCTCGGGAGGAACCTCATAGAATAGCCATAGCACCACATTCTCCAAGGGCTAAAGACAGTTTTGTTTGAAAAGAAAACCTACACCACTTTAAACAAAATCAATGGCGGCCCCCCTTCTTGGCTCCAGCCCTTTTATCACAGCTGGGAAGGCGGGGTCTGGGAAGCTCGAGAATGCGGACTCAGTGGGTGTGGGGCCCAAGGGCCATCTGGCCCTTCTCCTGGCAGGCGACACTGTCACAGACAAAGTGCCCAGCTTCCCAGAGCTGCAGACAAGTCTGGGAGGCAACTATGCGGGCGTTTAGTGTAGCTGCTTCTGGGAGGCGGCGATGGGGTGTAGGCTGTGGTTATTGTCACCACCCTTCTCCTCCCTGTCCCACCTGTGCCCTGTGCCCCAAACCTGGAGATGCAGGGATGGCCACTCCCACTTCGTCAGAGCTTTTGTCAATGCCGCGTCACTGCTGAAGCCTCCACCCCCACTAGCTTCTCCTGCACCCTTGCTTTAGCTCTCCAGGCCCTGGGGCCCATGTTCTGACACTTGCTGTCTGGATCCCCCACAACCTGTGAGCCACACAGTGCCTGCCACGGGCAAGAAAGCCTGCTGGTCTGGGGGTCTGCCTGGGGGTCTGCTTGGGTTGGGGTTCTGGCTGCACGACTCCATGCAGTGTGCCTTGGGCAAATCGCCTCACCCCACTGTGCCTTGGTTTCCACTCTGTGAAAAGGGAAATGACTGTTGTAAGGGGTAACCAGTAATTGTGCCAAGTGCTGTGAACGCATCACACTCCTGAGTCTGTGGGTGTCACCCAAGGTATGCCAGGAATGCCAGGTAGGCCCGGAGCTTCAGGGGATGCGATGAGGGGTGGGGGGAAGATGCCAAGAGACCTGGACGCTGACCATGGCGAGTTGGACCATCCAGGTTCCCGGACAAGAGGGAAGGATGAGCCGAAGGTCACCAGGATTGGTGCACCACCTGCAGGGAGGTCCTTCTTGAGCCTAGGATCAGGTAGGTTTCTTTTTTTATTTCAGAAGACAAACCGGGGCCTCGCTTGCTCCTGAGCTTATGTGAGAGGCTGCATCTCAGAGGGTTGTCCACTTGAGACCTGAGACACACAGGGCTATAGGCAGGACACAGCTCGGGAGGGTCCTGCCACAGCCGACTGACTGCCCAGGACCACGGCCACAGCCTCATGTTAGCCAGTGCTGATGGCAGAGGGGCTCCCACTGTAATGAGCCACAGCCCTGGCCCACGAAGGCTCTGCACAGCAGCGCTCCAAAGCCAACCCGCCCAGGCACTTCCAGGGGTGTGTTAAAATAATCCCGTTTGAATTCTTATATTAAAACCAGAGGCCCGGTGCATGAAATTCGTGCACAGGGGAGGGGGGTGTGTGTCCCTCAGCCCAGCCTGCACCCTCTCCAATCGGGACCCCTTGAGGGATGTCCGACTGCCCGTTTAGGCCTGATCCTGGTGACACAACCACAGACTCAGGTGTGTGATGCGTTCACAGCACTTGGCACAATTATTGGTTACCCCTTACAATAGTCATTTCCCTCTCACAATCCAGGACTGCTGGCTCCCAACTGCTCGCCTGCCTGCCTTCCTGATTGCCCCTAACTGCTTCTGCCTGCCAGCCTGATCACCCCCTAACCACTCCCCTGCCAGCCTGATTGATGCCTAACTGCTCCCCTGCCAGCCTGATCACCCCTAACTGCCCTCTCCTGCAGGCCTGGTCCCCCCCAACTGCTCTCCCCTGCAGGCCTGGTCACCCCCAACTTCCCTCCTCTGCTGGCCTGGTCACCCCTAACTGCCCTCCCCTGCAGGCTTGATCGCCCCCAACTGCCCTCCCTTACAGGCCTGGTCCCTCCCAACTGCCCTCCCCTGCTGGCCATCTTGTGATGGCCATCTGTGTCTACATGGGGGCAGCCATCTTTGACCACATGGGGGCAGCAATCTTGTGTGTTGGAGTGATGGTCAATCTGCATATTACTCTTTTATTAGATAGGATAGAGGCCTGGTGCATGGGTGGGGGCCAGCTGGTTTGCCCTGAAGGGTGTCCCGGATCAGGGTGGGGGTTCCCTTGGGGCGTGGGGCGGCCTGGGTGAGGGGCCTGTGGTGGTTTGCAGGCCGGCCACTCCCCCTGGAGACCCAAGCGGAGGCCCTGGGATCTGGGATTTATTTATCTTCTACAACTGAAACTTTGTAGCCTGGAGTGGAGCCAAGCCTTCTGCTCGCTCTGTGGCAGCAGCCATTTTTGTTTGGACTTATTTACCTTCTATAATTGAAACTTTGTAGCCTTAAGCGGAGGCCAAGGCAGGCCAGGGCTTCAGAAGCTTGGTTTCCTCCATCGCCAGGGGCAACCCTAGCCTCCTGCTCTCTCCAGCTCCATGGCTGCCGCCATTTTTGTTGGGATTTATTTATCTTCTATAATTGAAAGTTTGTAGCCTTAAGCGAAGGCCTGGGCCGGCCAGGGTGTGCGGAAAGCTTGGCTTCCTCCATCGCCAGGGAAACCCAAGCCTCCCTCCTGCTCTCTCCATGGCCACAGCCATCTTGGTTGGGTTAATTTGCATACTCACTCCTGATTGGCTGGTGGGTGTGGCTTGTGGGTGTAACGGAGTGATGGTTAATTTGCATATTACTCTTTTATTAGATAGGATATGCCAGGTTTTGCCCTAGCAAGTTTGGCTCAGTGGATAGAGCGCCAGCCTGTGGACTAAAGGGTCCCAGATTCAATTCCAGCCAAGGTCGCATGCTCAGGTTGTGGGCTTGATCCCCAGTGAGGGGCGTACAGGAGGCAGCCAAACAATGATTCTCTCTCATCATTGATGTTTCTATCTCTCTCTCCCTCTCCCTTTCTCTCTGAAATAAATAAAAATATATTTAAAAAATATGCCAGGTTTTGTTATTGTTGTTGTTTTGGGTTTTGTTTTTGTTTTTTGTTTGCTTCTCTGATTTCAGAGCTCAAAACTTGTTACAATTTCCTTGGGAGACATTGCAGAACAAAAGAAAAGTCCTTCCCCTCGGGCTGGCCCTCATCGTGAGCAAAATTCCAGCTGGCACAAGGAACAGGACCGAACAGACCCAATTTGTTTCGTTCTGGCACAAAAAAGGCTGCCAGCGGTGCCTGCCACGTATCCATCAACATGAAAGTGGGTGAGGCGCTCACAGGCCACAGTGGGTGTAGTTCAGGGTGAGGCAGATGGTGTCCCTGCAAGGCCCTGAGACCTTTACACTCAGGCTTCTCAATGGAGGGGCACCCCAGCAAGGCGCTCAGCCCAGTGAGGTGCTCAGCCCAGCGAGGCACTCAGCCCAGAGAGATGGTCATCCCAGAGAGATGGTCAGCCCAGAGAGATGGTCAGCCCAGTGAGGTGCTCAGCCCAGCGAGGCACTCAGCCCAGAGAGATGGTCAGCCCAGAAAGATGGTCAGCCCAGCGAGGCACTCAGCCCAGAAAGATGGTCAGCCCAGAGAGATGGTCAGCCCAGAGAGGCGCTCAGCCCAGAGAGATGGTCAGCCCAGAGAGGCACTCAGCCCAGAGAGATGGTCAGCCCAGAGAGATGGTCAGCCCAGAGAGGCACTCAGCCCAGAGAGATGGTCAGCCCAGCGAGGCGCTCAGCCCAGAAAGATGGTCAGCCCAGCGAGGCACTCAGCCCAGAAAGATGGTCAGCCCAGAGAGATGGTCAGCCCAGAGAGGCGCTCAGCCCAGAGAGATGGTCAGCCCAGCGAGGCACTCAGCCCAGAGAGATGGTCAGCCCAGAGAGGCACTCAGCCCAGAGAGATGGTCAGCCCAGAGAGGCACTCAGCCCAGAGAGATGGTCAGCCCAGAGAGGCACTCAGCCCAGAGAGATGGTCAGCCCAGAGAGGCACTCAGCCCAGAGAGATGGTCAGCCCAGCAGGGCGCTCAGCCCAGAGAGATGGTCAGCCCAGAGAGGCGCTCAGCCCAGAGAGATGGTCAGCCCAGCGAGGTACTCAGCCCAGAGAGGCGCTCAGCCCAGAGAGGCGCTCAGCCCAGAGAGATGGTCAGCCCAGCGAGGTACTCAGCCCAGAGAGATGGTCAGCCCATCAGGGCGCTCAGCCCAGAGAGGCGCTCAGCCCAGAGAGGTGGTCAGCCCAGTAAGGCTGGCAGCTCCCGAGAGGCTGTCTTGACCAAAGCCAACACTGCATTTTGCTGTTTTGTTTCCAGGACTGCATGGTGTGCTCCACCCAAATGGGTGACTGTTACGCGTGTTGAGACATCCAGTTTGTGGGTGGGATCGCGCTCACCTTGGTAGAAATTAAACCGTGGCTGTCCCTCCTATTTAAGGAGCATGACCCCAAGCTCCAGGCATTGTGGCAGTTTTGCCTGGCATCCAGTTGGAGGAATTAGGCAGAACTGAGCCTTCGAAGGCCCCTCAGTGTCTCTAGGGAGCACTGATCACCAGGTCTGCAGGTACCAGCCTAGCACTATGAAGAGAAATGAGAGGGGAGGTGGTAGAAGGTGCCAGGCAGGGATCCTAAAAGCCTTTGGAGAGGGACATGTAAGCAGACACCTGAACACAGGAGGCAGCAAGCAGAGCTGTAGAGGGCAGGCCTCTAGATAGAGGGGCAACATGTGCAAAGGCCCTGGGGCAGGACCAGCAAGGAGGCCCCAGCAGAGTAGGCCCTCTCTGAGGAGGTTCCGGGGCAAGACACAGGGTGAGGGGTGTCAGCCTCCTGGGCTTTCACTCTGAGGAGGTGCTGGTACTGGCCAGCCTTATGTTCCAAACACCCACTTGGCTTGCAGAGGTAGAGGGGAGAAGCTGAGGTCTGGTTAGAGGAGAGGGTGATGGAAATGGGGCACAGCGGAAGGGGAGGAGGTGGAAACGGCTCATTATGAGAGACCAAGTTGACAGGTTTCCTGAGGAATGGGACCTGGGTGTGACAGACAGGATGAGGGACCACTTTGCTGCAATGGAGGGGCTGGCCAGTTGTGTCATGTCCTGCCTTATTCCCACGGGATGCAGGCAGCTTCCTCTTACCTCATCTGCACTATGAGGAGGGAAATTTCAAGGTGGAAAGTCTCCTTAACATTTGGGGACACTGCTGTGCATGGTGTGGAGAGTGGCTACAGCGTTTGGACAGGTTCAAGCCTGGGACTAATGAGAGGGCACGATCCTCTCCTGGCAAAGCCATGTGTAAGTCCCAGTACAATTATAGCCAAAGGCTATAGTTGTAAGCTTGACCTTATGGTCCGAACCTGTGGTCCCACGTGGCTAAGTGATATAGGCTGCGGGAGGTGCAGCAAGTAAACAAAGATTGATCAGGTGCAAGTAATTGAGTAGATTCGAACCACCCCCCTCCCCAAGAACGTAACCACGCCCTTACTTTGCCTCGTGGAATCTGGCTATAAAATAAAGACTCTGCTTTCAGGCTGTGGTACTGTCGCTAGCTCTCCATCAGAGAGGACAGCGTCCCACCCAGACCCAGCTTTCTTCTCTTGTCTGTCTTTTCTTAATCCTTCACCGCCCCCTCTCAGGCTCACCGAACCTGGCTGTGCTGGCACGGCACACATGGAGTGACCCGTAGCCCCTGTCAAGTGGACCCCTGAGGTGTTTCTTCTCAAGCTAGATAAGTCAATGTGCTTAAACTGGCCCCAGGCTAATTAAATGTTGTTCCAGATGCAGAGACAACCACATCCACAATCCTGCGTCTAACGGGGCCAGATGTGGGGCTGAGCTGGACTGCACAGCTGGGCCCACCCTGCCGGCCACCCTCCCTTCCAGGCTGGGCTACCAAAGAGTCAGAGAGCTGACCCAGACGGGGACCGAATGGTGAGCTGCAGAGCATGGTCGAGTTCCGCGTGGCTGAAAACCAGCCGGTCATTACACCAGAGGTTTGTCCTGGTGTAGTACCTAGTTTTTCTGAGCATAGAGCTCAGATCTGGATACATTCTTAAATCAACACATGCTAAAAATGGAACAGTGTTAAATTGTCGCTCAATGCGGATGCTGAAAGGGCGACCTCAAAATAAGGACTTCAGGTGGCAACATTAACGTGAAGGCCACTCCCCTCTGGGCAGAAGAGCTTTGCTGAGAGCATTTGTTGCTAAGTCCCTTTTGTGCCAAACAGAACAGAAAGTTGTGAGCATTCTGACGCTACGTTTTCGTGGGTCACGTCCTGGGCTGAACAGTATCCCCAGAACCCACGTCCACCCGGAACCGCAGAATGTGACTGTATTTGAAAGCATTTGCAGATGTGATGTGTTAAGATGAGCTTATGCTGGATTTAGGGTCAGCCCTGATCCAATGACTACAAGTGTCCTTGCTAGAGGAGAGGACAGACGCAGGCGAGAGGCCATGTGAAAATGGAGGCAGAGACTGGAGCCATTCGGCCAGAAGCCCAGGGGCGCCTGGAGCCCCCAGATGTTGGAAGAGACAGGAAGGACCCTCCTCCAGAGCCTTCAGAGAGCACAGTCCTGCCAGCAGCTGGGTTTCAGACTTCTGGCCTCTAGGACCGTGAGAGAATACATGTCTGTTGGTGTCACCCAGTTTGTGAAACTTGGTCACGGCAGCTCCAGGAAACCAACATGGGTAACTTCAGGCTACTTTTTTCATTATTTAAAATATTTAGCCCTAATGCCCTTGCAGCATGTGCTTATATGGATTGGTTGTCAAAGTCCTATAATTCCTGAATGATCTACCATCATAGGTCAATGACCACATGACAAGACCATGTGGCTGGCTTCCTTCAGGAAGAACTACCCACACAGTACTGGTGGGACCTGGGGTGGAGTTAGCCCCAAACTTCTCCTGAGGATCCAGGGGTCCTACGGGGCAGTGGGCCAGCCCTCTTGGGTATAGGACACACATGTGGACATCTGTAACCCTGCAGGCTGGGTATGCTCGTCCTCCTCAGGGAGCAGCATCTGAGAGAAGATATCCCTCCAGGCCAGGAGGATGGCCACACGCCCCAGATCATCAGGGTCTGCTGAGCTTCTGGACAGAAAGAAGAGAGGAAAGGCAGAGAAGGAGGAGGAGCAGCAGCAGGAGGAGGAGATAAGGAGAAGGCTAAGGGAGTGGAGGAGGAGGAGGGGAAGGAGAGGAAAGGAGGGAAGAGGAGGGGGGAAGAAGAGAGGGAGAGAAAGGAGGAGGAGGGGACTGAAGAGAGCGGTGCCCATCCCTGAGAAGAGTGGGGCAGGGGTGAGGCCGGCCTCTGCCTCACCATGAGCTGTGTCCAGCAGACAGCCCCACCCCACCAGGCAGGCAGTGGTGTGGTCTGTGTGCGCGTGCCCAGCCCTCACAGAGGCTCTGGGAGTCTGTTGCAGGGAAAGAAAATGAGTGCTCAACACATTTTCTTCTCCAGATGAGAACAGGGAAACATTTTCTTATAAGAGTTAAAGTGGGGATAGTTGAACCACAGAAAAATATCCACTCTTCCTTCTTCCAACCAAAACAACCCGAAGGAGTTACAGGAATTGGCTCTGGGAACAGGAAACAGAAAATGTGGCTCACAGCTCCCCTCCCCAGACCCACCTCCCCTGGAGCCCTTCCGGGGGACCTATGGGTAGCAGCAGGGGACGGTCATGGAGGGCAGCGATGCCCAGAGACTCAGCAAAGCCGGGCACGGGCAGCCACCTGGTGCCAGGGGCACTGTCTGCGACAGGTTGGAGAATGAGGCCGTAGGAGCCTTACTGCTCGGGGACCAGACACCCCTTGGTCCTGCTCTCCCAAATGACAGGTCTCAGGTCAGAGGACAGCAGAGCCAAGAAAGCCCTCTGACACCAGGGGGAGCAGCGGGGAGAGACCGTCTCAGGAGAGACAAGAGCAGCTCCAGTCCTAGGTACCTGGGGGCTCAGGAAACACAGAGGGTGCTGAGGATGGGATGCAGAGTCAGGTACAGTGAAAAGACACGGTTCAGAAAATAAAACGATAGGAAAAGGTGCCCAGGGACCTGGGCTAAGAGTGGGCTGTGTCCCCCAGCTCCCTTGGCTGGGACTGACTGCTTCCTTCCAATCATCATAGCGAACGGCCCAGCCACAGCAGAGGCAGTGAGGAGAGCACGGGGTGGACGTGCAGGGAGGACAGTTGCGGGGAGAAGGGAGCTGAGGAAACCTTGTGGTCTGTTAGGGACTGAATTGTGCCCTCTCCCCTGCCCCCATATGTAGAAGTCCTGCCCTGGGTGCCTGTGGATGTGACCTTATTTGGGGTTAGGGTCATTGCAGACGTTATTAGTAACATTAGGGTGGAGCCTGGTTCAATATGGCCTGTGTCCTGACAAAAAGAACATCCATGAAAAGGAAGATGCACAGAGGGATGAGCACATGAGGATCTGGGGAGGAGACGGTCTACAGGCCCAGGAGGAACCACCTTGATCTCAGACTTCTGGCTCCAGGACAGTGAGACCAGAGTCCTGTTGCTTAAGCCACTCCTGTCGGTGGTGCTAGTGCGGCGGCCCCAGGAAACCCACACTCGGCCAGCCGCCAGCCTCCCCTCTCCCTGTGCAGGGCTGGGGCACCTTCCTTCTCACACCAGGTGGGTTTCTGCATGGGCATAGCTCCTCACTCCACATGTGTGGAGTCATCAGAAAAGCACCTTGCCAGGTGGGCACCAGGGACCAGGAGATGTGCCCATGTGAGGCGGAGAGCAGACCCACCGCACTCCTCCCAGGCCTTCTCACAAGAAAAGGGAACACAACTACAGTGGGTGGGCACCAGCTGGGCCTGCCTACAGGCTGCCTCGGGCCTCAGGGGCTGCCCTGAGAACTTCCGGGACAACACAGGCCTTTCCTTCCAAACCCAGACACTTTCTGAGGCAGGTGTCCACCCAGGAGAGGCTCCGCTGCACACCTGCAGCATCCGCGATGACCTCACAGTGACTCAGCCAGTGGCTTTCCTCGGATCCTGCCTATTGGACAACTCCGTTCAGATGAACTGTGCCCAGCTCAGGCCTGAACTACTGCTTCCGTAGACCACGTCCCTGCCAGCTCGGAGACTGGCACAGGCTTCCTTTCTTGGGGAGAGTAGGCAGGGCCACAGGACACCATGTCCCCCGTGCCTGCTCAGTACACCTGCCCACGCAGCACGGTGCTCCTTCATAAAGAGGAGGACCCCATGGGCATAGCTCACCGGTCCGTGTGCAAAGGCGCAGCCTCGTGCCCCCCAGCCCAGGAGCGCCTGGTGTCAGAAGTCAAGAAGGTCGTGAATGGAGCCTGACATTGGGATTTACTGACCACATGTGGGCTGTTGTCCCACAGGCCGCCCTCGCAGCCCACCCATGGCAAAGGATGCCGAACTGCCCCTGACCAGTAGTGCCAGAGCCAGCTGCTGTTCCCGACTCTTCACATCTGTCACTTCCTCTTTCCACATACGACTCCAAGCAGAAGCACACAGGACCAGCTGTGACCTACAGACATGAAGGTGAGCAGCTGCCCCAGGCCTGGAGCCGGGTCTGGGTGGCTCTGAGTCACCACACGGGCCACCTCTCACTAACAGTCCTATAAGGGAAGCCTTCAGGGGAGGGGGGGTGGGACAAGCCTGCCACATGTTAAAATGGCCATGTCATGGGGTCTCCAGTTGTTATCTGTGAGCAGAATTTCTTTGACAACTTCTGTTGGGCTAGCCAGGTGGGTACTCCTTGGCCATACAGCGAGGGGTAGAGACAAAGGACATGGGCCTTGACCTCTCACCTCCTGAGGGTAGGGCAATGCCATCCAATTCCCACATCCACACTCACACTCGGGAGTTTAAGCCATGTCTTGATCTGTGCTCTCACCCTCTTTGATTTGGCCAGATAGCTATCAAGGCTGAGCTCTGATTTCTGAAGACTGCAAAGTTGCACAGATTTTTAAAGAAAAGATGAGATGTAAGCTCTTCAACAACCAATACCCTCAAAGTCATTCAAATGCCTTAGCACAGTGAAGATGTAGAAATAAGTGACAGGCGTGACCTGGATGCAGCATGGTGTTTTCTGCGGTGGCTAATCACCTCCCTAAGGAGGCAGGACAGCTTCAGGTCCCTTCTTCCCTTTGGGCAGCTGGAATTTCAGCTCCTGCAGCAGCCGCATGGGCTGTTTGTGCCTGAGGAAGTCGTCACAGAGATCTGCCGTCTGCGGGCTCCTTCACTCTGCCTGTGAAATCCCCCCACTCAGAACTGTGTCCCTGGAGCAGCCCTGGCCTTATCTGCCTGTGGAAACCAGCGTACCAATGGACACGGAGGGCCTGCATTCTCTGACGATGCTGCCCCATGAGAACACATCTGAACAGGTGCCATGTCTCCTGGGCAGGCCAGCAGCACATGGTGCATCTCCAACAGGTTTCTGAGAGCTTCTCTCGAGACCAGCATCTCAGGGGAAGTGCCTCTGCTGACCACTGTCCTGGATTGGCGACAGGCTCTGCAGCCAGCCTGTGGCCCCACTGTGGCCAACCCCAGGATCTGCTGGCCTAGCCCCAAGGCCGGGGTCCGAGCTCAGCCTCGCTGGTGGATATGAGTCCTTGACACACAACATGAGGGTGCCCGCATCTGAGCTAATGAGAGGTGGGCATACACTGCCTGTTGGTGGCTGAGCCCTTCAATGGGCTCCTGGTTGGGGCAGGTGCAGGTGCATGGCACCTAGCCCGTCCATACGGCCCTCAGTCTCTCCTGAGTGTCTGATGCTGTTGGCTGCCTGCCCACAGATGGCCCCAGCACTTCCTGCAGCCCCAGTGACATGGGGGATAGCCAGCTGAGCCACGGTGGCTCCCTTCCCCCCTGAGAGTCCTCTCTGCAGACAGCACCCATCCACATTTCCAGGCGGGGAAAGGAGGCGAACTTGAACTACTCACTCCAGAAACACACTCAGAGCAGCAAGCTCCCTCAGGGTCTTTAGGTTGGTCCCATCACCCCTTTCTAGGAGGTGTTTCCCACAAAGTGGCCTGGTGGCTCCTCAGATGTGAATTAGTTGGGACCCCTTGGCTCATCCTCGGGTAGGATGGGGTCCAGGAGGGCCATTTGCAATTTCAGAAGCATGGGTGGGGGTGAGGGGCTGATGCAGCTGACCGTGGGAAGAGGCTCGGCAAAGCGTGGACCCCTAGAACTTGTCATCTCCCCTGCATCCATGTGAGCTTTCAGGCCTCTGTGCACATTTGTGTGCACAGAGGGCAGGGCCGTGCCTGAGGGCAGGGACACGGCTGCCTGTATCCAAGGTTCCCACAGTGGGTGCCAAAAGAAAGTGAAGAGCTGCTCTGACTGGTTTGGCTCAGTGGATAGAGCGTCGGCCTGTGGACTGAAGGGTTCCAGGTTCGATTCCGGTCAAGGGCATGTACCTTGGTTGCGGGCACATCTCCAGTAGGGGGTGTGCAGGAGGCAGCTGATCGATGTTTCTCTCTCATCAATGTTTCTAACTCTCTATCCCTCTCCCTTCCTCTCTGTGAAAAATCAATAAAAATATATATTTTTTTTTAAAAAGTGAAGAGCTGCCAGCCCTGAGGCCTGGACACCCTGCAAAGGCTGGGATTCCGTGAGGTTAGTATCCCAGAGCACGGGTCACAGAATACGGAAGGTCGTCCCAAGAGGCTGCACTGGCTGGAGGACCTGCCACCTGTCTCACTGCAAGTCACACCGAGGATGCCTCTCCTTTCCGGAGGCCTGTGGCCCGATAGCCAAGGGCTCCATGGCATCCACACGTCTCAGGACACGCGTTGATTGCTCTGTGTTGACTGCAGACGGGGTGGTGTCCAGACTTCGTGCAAAGCCAAGGGAATTTCCCAGGGATTTCGACAAGAAGCCAGAGTTAACGTCTCAACGAATCTTAAATGTGTAAATCCTGCTGTCGCCATGTACTCTGGGAGGCATGGTGAGTAGGTGGGCAGGTGAGCGCTGGCTCCTGGGCTGCCAGGTGAGTGGGAAGGAGCAGCCCTGCCCCACCACAGCGGATGAAAGCCTGCTGCAGAGACAAGAGGGGTCGGAGGTCCTGGTGACTCGCTCCAGGGAACTCTAACCCAGCAGAAGGCATCAAACCATGCCAGGGGGGCTGAGTCCCCAGATTCCAAAAGCAGTGAAAGGTCACCTGTGGACAAGACCATATGGAGGGCAGGTGGAGTTTGCTGGAAGCCAGAGGCCTGTCCAGAGGTGAGTCTCTCAGTGGGGTTTCAGGGTTTGCCTTCTAGACTCCCTGCAAGGCTGCCTCCGTCAGGAACATGTGCAACATGTCAGTGCACACAAGACTGCTGTGTGCACATGTGTGCGACTGTGTGTTGATCCTTAAAGCTGAGAGCCACCCAAGACAGTACGGGCAGAGCCTTGCCCAGCTGCCTGTCCTGAAGCCTTAGAGTCTGAGAAGTTGCGTCCTTTCAGACCTCAGAGAGTCCCACCAGGCAGGAGGCCTCAGCCCAGGCCCCAGGGGCCTCCCCACTCATGCACTTCTGTCTCAAGTCTCAGTTAAAATGCCACCTCCAAAGTTGCCAAAACATCCCTTTCTCAGGCTTACAAATGGAAATCTGTGTTTTATCCACAACAACATTTCAATTGTTAGCAGTGATTCTTCTGAACTTTCTCCGCCAGCCTCAGGGTGCATTGGAGAAATTAGAGAGAGACTGACAGAGGCTGAGCCACCGTGTGCAGGGAAGGGCGAGTTTCCAGAATAGTGACAACCGAGTCTCCACAGAGCCTCACCATGACCCCTGCTGCTCCGTGGCTGGCCCCACCTGTAGCCATGGCCCTGCTGCTCCATCGCTGAATCCACCTTTAGAAATAGCACTGCCAAGTGCTGCTGGTGCTACCGCCTGTCACTTCTCATAATTTTCACACATGTATGAGCTCAGTTACTCCACTTCTTACATCCTCTGTGCTGCACTTGCCAACATCACACATGACTCTGGCACAGCCCTGGCCCTTCAGGGGCACTCAGCAATGAACCGACACAGGTCCTGCCATGACCAGACTGCAGCATTTCTCAGAATCAACAGCAACACTATTCTAGACTATGAAGCAGGGAGTGCGCGCGCCTGGAAAAGGCTAGTATTTATAAGAACTTTTTTTAGATGGGCACTAAGTAGATACCAGGAGTCAACATAACCCATTAACAATTAATGGACAAAATCAACTTCATTGCCTTTATTTTGGCGACAGTTAGATGCACTTGGTTTCCATGAGCCATTTGCCACAGTTCTTGGGCAACATACAGGGTGAGCTTCAGAGAAGGAAGGAGCATGTCCCCTCACTGGCCCTAGTCAGACTCACTGGGTGGCTGCCTGATCCAGGCTGGCCTTCCTCAAGGACATCACCTGGGAGGGCAGAGATGATGGGTGGAGTTCTGGGCACCGCAGGGGCACAGGACACTGGACTGGAAACTGGAGATCTGTAGGACTCGACACCCACACATCCCCCGATCGAGCAACTTCCAGGGGCAGACCCAGGAGCAGGGGTGGTGAGGCAGGGGTCGCACTCAACCTGGGCCAGAGCCACCCCAGTGTGTGCCCAGTGAAGCCTGGCAAGCACAGGAGCAGTGAGGTGGCAGTGGTGAGGATACCTGTGCTTCTGTGGCCGGGTGAGGTGGGCCTGGTCCAGGAGGTCTAAACTGCAGGCTGGTGCCTGGCGAGGGGCTCCCGGCCCCATGACGAAATGAGGAAAATCCGGCAAATGCAGTGCTATTGTCGTAAAGCTAAAATGTATTTAATTTAAAGGACCATCCTGTATTCTGAGATTTTGTTAAAAGGACCTTTCTTTCATGACATGAGGGTGTCTTAGTTAGGGCTGCTACAACGAAGACCACAGACTGGGTGGCTTATAAACAGCAGACATTTATTTCTCACGGTGCTGGGGGCTGCACGTCGAAGATCCAGGTGCCACAGACTCAGTGTCTGCTGACAGCCTTCTGATTCACAGACAGCACCCTGCTGCTGGGTCCTCACATGGCAGACCAGACAGGGAGCTCTCTGAAGGACAGGGATCCCACCATCAGGCTCCTCCCTCATGACCTATTCGCCTCCCTATTGCTTCACCTCCTAACACCATTACCTTGGGGGTCAGATTTCAACATGAATTTTGGGGAAACACAAATATTCAGACCATAGCAGAGGGCAAAATGAAAAGAGAACAATCTATGCCAACTCCCACACCAATCTCTCAAAAAAGTGTCCCAGGAGTGGCGTCCATCAGCCTAAAAGATTGGTCCAGCCCTAGCTCCCACAGTCTCACAGCAATGCCGAGGAGCCCCTCAGCTCAGGGGAAGCACTGCCTGGTGCTGCTGGAGCCACCTCGTTATGCCACCACCTTCTGAACAGATGAGAGCAAGCTCCCGGAGGGTCCTAAGGACTGAGTGAACCATGTCCCCAGGGACAAAGCCCCCAGGCAGTACAGCTGGTGGAACCAGGCCCAGCCTAAACCTTTGACCATGAAGCTAACACTCACACAGCTTCCCGCCTGCTCCCCCCGCCCCCCGCTTTACCTGCTACACACAGGAGAACCAAGCTAAGATGTACCATCCTGTTATCAACACCCCACTTCTCTCGGAGGAGAAAGACGGACCCGGGCTGCTCCCGGGGCAGCACCCTCATCCCTCAGTACCAAGAAGCACAAGTCCATTTAACATTACCATCCAACGTTCCGATGACGTACCCAGAAAGTACCTTAAAATGTATTTCCTACCTCCACTCTGGGATTAAACCTTCACTCCCAGACAGCAGGAACTCTAACTCCAGTATGCGTTTGATTTCAGGGCAAATCTGGGCCCTTCCCAGGGTGAGGTGCAGTGTTTACAAATACACTCGGAACTTTTCATTTGTCAACTGGCCAGAAGAATGCAGTTCCAAAAACAGACATGACTTCCGCTGAGCAGTGGAAAGAGGGTGGGGGTAAGAGGCAAGCAGCGGGCCAGTAGGGGTCTCAGCCATTTGGTATGGCCGGCCATCTACACAGATCCAGTTCACACTAATGCCCATCCAACGCCCACTTTCTCCTGCTTGGCAAACATGTGCAAGTTTACCCAGGCCCCTCTGGTGCCACTCCTCTCTTCAGGCAGTTCTCTGCTTCTGGTTGCCCCTGGCAGCACCTGCAGTCTGGGACAGCCTCCCCCTCCCCGCCCCCCACCACCACACACACACGCCCGCCCCAAGTCCATCTGAGTCTGGCTTTCCCATGAGCCTCCTTGCAGGCCAGTGGTCACCCACCCTGCAGATGGGAGGCCTCTAATTCTGGCCACCTTTGCTGTGCAAGCGATTGATCCTAAAGCAAACCATGCCCCCTCCCCGCCAAACCTCCAGCCTGGGATGTTACAGGCTCATCCTCAGGAGCCCCACTGGCCTGGCCTGTGGAGGCAGGGAGGGACAGGTTCTCTGGCCCAGCGGGCACCACTCCCGCCAGGACATCTCAGCCTGCGCCTTCTAGATCTGGGTCCGGGCGAGCGGGCACAACTCTAGCACTGGCGTCCCTGGGCCCCGCGGGCCGACCCTCCCCACCCCCACCCCGTCACGCCTACCTGCTTGTCCCGCGCGCGGTGCTCCACGCCGCCGCGCCGCTCCGCCTCCACGGTGCCTTTGCGGCCACTCGAGTACGCAGACACCACGAAGCTGTCCCCTGCGGCCCGGCCAGAGGAAGCGCGGGAACCGGGCACCAAGGAGGGAAGGAGATGCGCGGTGAGCCCCGCGGGCGCTGTGCCTTAAAGATGCCCCGCCGCCCGGCGGGCCCACCCCATTCCCCATTTCCGCGCGGCCTGGGGCGCAGGGCTCCAGTTGGGGAGCCGGAGCCGGGGGTGGGGTAGGGTGGGGGCCTTCGCGCTCCCGGAGATCCCGCGGCAAGGTCCTCCCACCCGAGGGCACCGGGGCAGAACGCACGTCGGGCTCTGGGCTCTGGGTCCCGGCCGGGTCGTCGCCCCACCCGGCCCGCTCACCTTCAGGGCTCTCTCTCCGCTTGAAGGCTGCGGCGGCTGCGGCGCGCCAGAAGGAGGGCGCGGGAGAGGGAAGGGTGAGTGAGTGGCCGGCGCCCGCCCGCCAGCAGCCCGCCCGCCGCCCGCCCCGGGCCCGAGTCTCACCGTGCTTGGACTGAAATTTCCCCATGCTGCCCTAGCCCTGGCTGCCGCCCGCGCTCCGGGCGCGCGCTCAGGTGCGGGTCTGGGGTCCGGTGCTGGGGCTGAGCGTGCGGATGGGTCGCATGGACCCGGCGCCAGGCCTCCGCGCCAAGTCGGGGGGAGTGGGGTTCCGGGGTCCGGTGCAGTCGGGACCCTGGAGCGGGCGGGCGGGCGGGCGCGGCGACAGCAGCGACAGAAGCTGCCCGGTTCCCTCTGAGCGCGCGCGCCCGCGCTCGGGCTTTAACGGCGGCCCCTGCAGCGCCCCCCGCGGCCGCGGCCCGCAGCGCACCGCCCCCCGGATCCCGACCCCCACCCACCACCAGGCCCGGCGCAGCCTGGTCTGGGCCGGGCCTTGCTGGGGTGTGTACCCATTCCGGTACGTGCGGGCAAGGCGCTCTTCCGTCAGCAGCGAGGACTCCGGACAAGCCGCCTATGAGAGTGGTCAGGGGCTGCAGGGACCCTTCGGTTCGGTGCTGACTTTTTGGGGAAAGCTCTTGATAAAGCCATCCTAAGCCATGGGGTCCCCAATTCTAGAGAAGCCAAAAGACCCTCCTTTCTCTGGAGAGGACCCTGGAGCACTGCCCCAGGACTTGGGAAACACAACCTGCATCTTTGTGGCTGGTTGTGTGGTGGGTGGGGGAGAAAACTTGGGGGGAGGGGATTCAGAGGGCAGGAGGCCCATGGGGGAGGAACCTTGGAGAGGGGGCCCAGGTGAGGAGAGGTGTCTCTCCACAGGACCAACTCCCAGCCTTGGCCTGGCTGGTATGGACCAGCTGACCTTCCCAGAGATCCAGCGCCAGCCTCTTTCTGCCCCACAGTAATCCAGGATAGGACAGGACCAGCACTGGGCTGTGGGTGGGATGCACTCTGACCCCCCACCCCACCCCAACTTTGTCCTTGGCTGGGGCATAGCCTTTGCTTGACTCCTGGGCAATGGGGGAGTGTGCCAGCCGCCTCTCAGAGCTCTGGGCCTGGGCACCTGCATTCAGCCCTATATATGAGGGACAGGGCTGCCAGCACACCTTTCCTTCCCTCTGCATTCCTCCCAGCCCGTCCACGTGCCCTGGTGACCCCTCCCTCAGCACCCTCTCTGTTCCCTCCCCTGCATCCTTCACTCTGTGAGGACCCCTGCCCTTGCCCGCTTCTGTATTTTCCTGTGGGGAAACCATCCTTTCTCACCTACTCCCTGGACCCCAGGTTGCCACTCTGCTCAACTTCTCTCCTTGCCTCCCCTGGACTTCCCTTGCCCACCTGTATCTCCTACAGTGGTTTCAACTTAGCAGGTGCCGTAAGCCTGTGGTCACTCCCATGCCCCCAGTTTCCATGGATGACCCCACCATGGCCTGGTGCCAGCTCCTAACCCTGGAGGTAGACCGCTGTGACAGGTTACTCACCTCCCCAGGCCTGGCCCACCTCCTTCCGCTTCATGGAACTGGGCCTCTCCAGCTCACTGATGTAGCCAGCCCCCACCTCACTACCTCTTGCCCCTGAGATAACAGGCATTGATGAGTTGAGTCCAGCCAAGCCTGGGGGACGATTCGTATGTATTATCCAATTCTCAGGCCATCGAGGGGCAAGTACTGTCATCACCCACTTTACAGTGGCCCAGAGCACCACATGGTTCCCCCAGGTATACAGCTGGTGAATGACAGAACCAGAGATAGAACCAGAGTCCTGCTCCTGACTCCAGCAGACCCCTGCAGTGACCATCAGCCTGCAACCAAGCTGCGCACAGGGGTGTGACTACAGGGCATGTGAACCATGCAGTGGGCACCCTTGCTTGCGAGTTATTCCCACCAGGCCCCACCTCTCTCTGGGCTGTCCTCCCAGACTCTTCCAGCCCCTCTCTCTGTCTCCCATAAACTTATATGGCCTTTAACCCTTAATTTAGAACATAATGGTTTGTCGTCTCCAGTGGTTTCATGTGTCCTATTAGTGTGTTTATGACAATAATAATACTATTGTAGTTTATGCAAAGTAACAGCTTAGAGATTGAAGCCCTTTCAAATGCTTGTGTCTCTATCCATCACCCTGTACCAACTAGAGGGTGGGTGTGCAATCCGTGTGCAGAGGAGGACCCTGAAGTGATGCTCGCAGATGCTGGGAAGTCCACTCTTCCTGCTCGCCAACAACCCCCTCCCCCGCCCCCCCAACACACACACTGCCATGGAGAGGTTGGCTGGAACACCAGGCCAGGTGTGTTGGCAGGGACTATTGAGTCTCATTCCTGAGGCTCTGGTCTTTGTTAAATGCAGATGGTGTAAAGGCTGGGGAGGGCCGGGATGGTGCATGAGTGCTCCTGGAACCATTCCCACTCCCTCATGGCCCCCAGTGTCTGTGGCCAGTGTCTGTGGTCACATCTATCTTGTCACACAGAGCCAGGCAGCAGAAAGTGCTCACATGTTCCACGTTGACCTGTATTACCTGGAAACGATTTTAAATTTATTCCTAAACAGTTTCAGAGCTATGTAATTCATATACCCTCTAGTTTACTCACTTACAGTGTACAAATCAATGTTTTTTTAGTATCTTTGCAGATTTATGCAACCATCACGTCAATCTTAGAACAAACTCCAATCTTTCCATCAACCCCTGCCTCAGGGAGCCACAGTCTGCTTCCTGTCTCCTTGGATTTCCATGTTCTGGACATTTCGTGTGAATGGAATCGTGTGATTTCTGCCCTTCTGTGTCTGGCTTCTTTCTCTGAGCGTAGTATTTCCAAGGTTCATCCATGAGGTGGCGTGTGTCAGAATGCCATTCCTTTTCATGGCTGCGTAAACTCCAGCGCATGGGCGGACCATGCTTTGTTTACCCATCCACCTACTGATGGACATTTGGGTTACTTCTACTTTTTGGCTCCTATGCACAGAGCTGCACAAGGCTTGTGTGGACACAATTCCATCTCTTTCGGATGGGACTTGAGCAGGACTTGCTGGGTCACTTATCAGCTCCCTGTGTAATTATGTGAGGAACCACCTCTCCGTGGGCCCACGTGTTTTCCAGAGCAGTGGCTTCACTTCACAGTCTCACCGGCCATGTGGCGAGGCTCTGTTTCTCCACATCCTCCCAGACACTTGTTACAATCTGACCTTTTTTTTTTTTTATCTGACTTTATTATTTTGGCCATCCTGGTGGGTGGGAGGTGCTGTCTCACTGGTTTGATTTGCATTTCCCTAATGGCTAATGATGTCAGGTAATGATTTCATGTGTTTATTGGCCATTAGCATATCTCCCTTAGAGAAATGTCTGTTCAAACCTTTGTCGGGATGTGAAGTTCTTTATATATTATGGGTACAAGTTCCTCATCATATAGATGATTTGCAAATATTTCCTCCCATTCCATGGGTTGTCTTTTCACTTTCTTGATGGTGTCCTCTGAAGCACAGAAGTTTTCAATTTTGAAGTTCAGTTTATCTATTTTACCTTTTGTTATTCCTGCTTTAGGTGGCATACCTTTGAATTCATTGAGTCTTAATTTTTTATTTTCTGCGCACATGGTTGCAGCCAGGAGGCAGGGCATAGCCAGTCATTCCGGGGACTCCCATTGTGCTGGAAAGTTCTTGACTGCAAGAGACTATTCCTACCCTGGCTGGTTTTGCTCAGTGGATAGAGCGTCAGCCTGCAGACTGAAGGGTCCCGGGTTCCATTCCGGTCAAGGGCACATGCTAGGGTTGCCGGCTCGATCCCCAGTAGGGGGCGTGCAGGAGGCAGCCGATCAATGATTCTCTCTCATCATTGATGTTTCCATCTTCCTCTCCCTTCCTCTCTGAAATCAATAAAAAAATGTTTTTTTTTAAAAAAAAGAAAGAAACTCTATTCCCTAAGCCCCAAAAGTAACAGAGAAACAGATGGGCGGAGATGAGACTAACCTGGGACTCATGGGCAAGGGACCCACCCACCAGGACACTTTGGAGGTCTCTCAGCCAGATGACTATGGACTTCCTCCTCAGGTGTAGGCAGGACCATGGCAGCTTCAGGCAGCCCCATTCACACTCAGAATCTGGAGAAGAAGCTTTTGCTAGGAGGGCCGTGTGGAAGGGCCTGTGTGCAGGGCAGGAAGATGGGGCCGAGGTAGCCCTCCTGGTCAGTGTGCACCCCTGTGCCTGAGGAGATGATGATAGGAGGTGCTGCATGGAGGCAGACACTTCCTGGTAAGGCATGAAGGCAGCTAACGGGGCTGGGGCCAGGCCCTAGGCTTTGCTTATTGCTCCTGCGTCCTGGTCACTCTCTGTCTCGTGGTGTCAACACCTCAGCCAGCGACCCCCACCTGCTCCTTGGAAAGACATCCAGGCCTCTGAGGGGTCTGTTCCTTGTGTCCTTGATCCACGCTTCTCCATCCAACCGGTGCCCAGGTCCCTCCCAAGCCTCGTGCTGACTTTCAGGAAAGAACACAGGCTTTGTTCCTCATCTGGGCTCCCCAACCGGGCATGTCTGTGGAAAGCCTGTCCACATGCCCCAATGCATGGAAAGCACAGATTCACAGATTTGGAGAGGGCCTTTATTAGAGGCTACCGCATGGTGCTCACACTTCAGGGATCCCAGGAGGGCTCACCTGGTGTCCCGGCCTCTCCACTGGGCATAGCTGTGGCTGCGTCCCTGACCACTGGGCACACAGCTCCGTCCACCTGCCCGGTGAGACACCAGTCCCTGCTCTGCTCAGCTCCTGGGACTCTGTCTGAGAAGAGCTAGCAGTGGGCACCTTGGTGCCTCGAGGAGCATGAGGGGCCTCCAGACCTCCCTCAGCTCAGGCCTCCAGGCCTGGCCGCTCAGCCTCTTGTCACTGTGTGCCTCCCAGCAGCATAAGGAGTTCAGCTCAGCGACGATGCACACCGTGGTTAGATGGGCTGAGGATAAAACAAGATAACCATGCACACGCCTTGGTGATGCCCACGACCCTCTGCTCAGACCACGTGGGTCTGTGAACATCATCCACCCAGGGTCACAGGGTGTCCTGAGTGTCCTGCCAACCTCCTGGGCACCAGCCACAGGCATCCCCACATCCCCAGCTCCATGTGGGCTGGGGAGGAGAGAGCAGCTTGAGGGTGGGGACCTCACTGTGGACCCAGCTCTGAGATTTTGGGGTGCTCTCACTGCTTGAGCTCAGGAAGGAGCGGCTGGAATGCCAGCTTAGAAAATGGCATGTGCACTTGCCCATTGAGCAAGGCCTCCCCTTGGAGCACATCGTCTAGCTGTCCTGCTCCCTGGCCCCGAACAGGGGCCTGCAGGACCTTGGGGGACCGGTGAGTCCCAGGCACTTTGGCCGTCAGAGTTCCCTTTCTCCATAAAAATATAACAAAAAACTGGCCCTAGCCACTCAGGAGATAGAGCATCAGCCTGCAGACTGAGGGGTTCCTGGTTGGATTCTGGTCAAGGGCACGTACCTCAGTTGCAAGCTTGATCTCTCACCCTGGTCGCACGCGGGAGACAACCCATCAATGTGTCTCTCTCACGTTGATGCTTCTCTCCCTTGTCTCTACCCTTCCCTTCCACTGTCTTTGAAGATCAATGGAAAAATATCCTCGGATGAGGATTACCAAAAAGAAAAAAACAAAACAAAATACTGTATCTTAGAACTGTGTCTTTCCTTGTCATCCTCTCGGTCCCGTGGCGTCATGTCTGAATGGTGGTCAGCCACCTACCCTGTGCCTGTGGGGTGGGCCTGCAGGGACTCTGCCTCTGGACACCCTGCTCTGCCCTCTCCTGACCTTGGGCCCCTGAGCGTCCTCACCCCAGGGAAAGCCTGTGTGGGAAGAGATATTTGCAGCCTTTCATCCACCACAGCCCAGAGGGGGATAACAGGATGCACCAGGAGCTGAGACCAGCTCTGGCCCAGAGCAGCTACAGCTCGAGTCCGGTCCAGAGCCCCTGACCGCCCTGCATCCTCCAGGTCGCTGGGCAGCCCTTGGGGAGGCAGAGTGGGGGAGTGAGGGGATGGGGGGGCGCCTCGCCTGTGTCCTGCATTCTCCCGTCTGCATCATGGAGCCTCTAGCACAGTTTCGCCTGTCGATAAAATCAGTTCTCAGTACTTTCAAAGAGAAGGGCTGTGCTACAGCCACACCTTCCGTCACTAATCGGCATCCTTGCGGGGGTTTTCAAAGCTTTCTCATTATCACATCAGTGCTCCCCAAACCCAGGAGGTGGGGGTGGGCAGGGTGGGGCACCTTGTCTCTAAGAGGAGGACATGCTTCCTGGGGGCCGGACAGCCCACTCACCCCTGGCCGGGAGGACATGCCTGAGACGTGACTCGCCTGATGCCCATGTCTGTGCCTACAGCTATACTGTCTGTGCCATGTGTGCTAGCCTGGGTGAACTCTCTGCCAGGTGGGAGCCACTATTGCCTCTTCGGGGTGGGGAGCAGCTCTCTCTCCAAGCCCCTAAGGAAGCTGGCACCTTCCCCTGGTCACGGGGGTCGGGGGAAGAACGAGGTCCCTGCCCAGGGGTGTGAGGTGGGGACGGCCAGCTGAGAGTTGGAAAGCCTCTGCTGAGAGAAGCGCGGGTAGCTGAGCTGGGTCTCTGATGACCGTGGGGGAGGCAGGCCTGGCCAGGGGAGCGACACGGGGCAGTGACTCAGCTCTGTCAGTGCCTGGGTCCCCCTGACAGAGCCGTGCCCCTGTTTGTCACCACTCCAATTGTCTAGCGACCCCACGCATGGGGTGGGGGTACTGCTGGGTGGTCCAGGAGGTCCAGAGGTGTGGTCAGCCCTGATCCTGCAGGTTCTTGGGGCTCCAGGTTCCTGGGAGCCACAGAGGGTCTCTTGTCTCCTAAAATGCACCTTGTGGGGGAGCAGGGATCTCAGGCAAGGATTCCAGTCTTCCCAGGCTTCACTGTAAATACTGTATCAATATGACATGACGTGGGAAATGCCCGCCAGGCCTGAGGCCAATGGGCGCCTGCCCCCACGGGTCTGGGTTACTCAGTGAGGGTGGGAGGCTGCGCTCACTTCTCTGAGGTCTTCCCTGCCTTGGCTGCCAGCGAGGCCCGGGCTGGATTTCCAGGACTCGGAGTCATGGGTCCTTGGGGGTCCCACACAGTCATGTTTCTCAGCCCCGTGGGTGCCCCTGTGAAGACCTGGTGCTGGGACCCTGCTTAGTTGTGTGATACTGGGTGGGTCCCTCTCCCTTTTCATCCTTGTAATGGGTGTAATTATGGCAGTCTTCAGCCAAAAGATGGGCTGAGGATAAAACAAGATAACCATCAGCAAGCAGGACGAAAGAAGCCGAGGCTGCCTCGCCTGAGCTTATCTGGCCCCTGAGAGGGCCCTTCTCCTCTCATCGCCCACACCTGTGTGAGGGCGTGGGCTCAGGCTCAGAGGGGACGGACACTGCTCAAGTCTCCTGCGGGGGATGCCCAAGCCCCGCAGCACAGGTGCCAGGAGAAGCGGGGGGCCTCTTCTAACCCAGTCCCAGGCAGGCAGGGCCTCTCCGCTGTGCTCCGCTCCCCTTCCAGGTCCCAGGGGGCTGGGTCCCCCTTGGTTTGGGAAGACAGTCCCTCGGGGAGCCCTCTGCGTGAGGTGCACAGGCAGGTCGTGGCCCCTCCTGGCGAGAGTAGTAAGAATCTCCTCCGAGTGAAGGCAGCCTCTCCCTGAACTCCCGTTAGCCTTCCGGGAAGACCATCCTGGGCTCCATTTCTCTTATTTTCACCACAGGCGGCGGGGGGTGGGGGATGGGGGGGAGGGAGACACATTACCAGTTTCTGGGAACCACAGATAAGCGCCTCCCTAGAAGAATTTGCACATAAAGGAGGAAAGAGACTGAAATGTGACCATAGGGCTGGAGCTGAAGGGGCCGTTCCGCTGTGGCCAGAACAGCCTGACGGAGATGCCAGGGTGACTGTCCCTCCTTCCTGCTGATGGTGGGGAACCAACATGACACTCAGGTCAAAGCCCACGTAAGCCACCAGGCTCCCAGCGTTTCCCCGGGGAGGGGGCTCCGTTGCTTCCAGGGGACTTGCAGCTCCTGGGCCAGCAGATCCTGTCATGAGGCCAGCCTGTCATGAGGCCAGCCAGATCCCAGGAGTGAGGGCCTCTCAGCCCCGCCCGTTAGAATTGACCTGGCACCTGGCCTTCCCAGTGCTGGGTCCCCCTGACAGAGCCGTGCCCCTGTTTGTAAAAGGCCTCCCGATCCTGCTGTGCAGCCTGCCATGCGGACCCCCCTGGGGTCGCACCTGCTGGATGCGGGAGCCGCTTCAGGAAGGAGGCGAGACTGAGTTTTATTTCGTTCGTAAACATTGATGGATGTGGGATGACTGGAGTGGTGACACCAGTGCAGTTCTGGTTTATGGAGCCCTGTTCATGACCGTGCGGAGGCTGGGCGTCCAGAGCCTCTCAGAAATCCGGTGTCCTCAGCTCAACTCTGGTCTCCCTGATGACTGTGTGCAGCCCCCTGAGGTGCTTTGTGGATCAAGTCCTAAGAACTCGCGTCTTGGGCTGACCCTGAATGAGACTGTGGAGTAGGAGGAAGGGGCCTTTGGAGCTACTGTGAACACAGTGGGCACCTGTGTTCTGGGTGGAACATGTGCGATGAGAAAGTGGTAACTTAGTCATGTTGAGGTGTTCCACACTGAGAAACATGTGCTTATCTTTTGGGTCAGGGCACCAAGCATGGGGCATTTTCCTACAGACATGCGTGTGTGCGTGTGTGCGTGTGTGTGTGTGTGTATAGGTGTGTGTGTGTACAGGTGTGTGTGTTGTGTCCCATTGCAGCCTGGCTTTCGAATAGTTGAAATCATTGGAAATACCCTAAATCTGTGGTCGGCAAACTGCGGCTCTTTGGCCCCTTGAGTGTGGCTCTTTCACAAAATACCACGGCCTGGGCGAGTCTATTTTGAAGAAGTGGCGTTGGAAGAAGTTTAAGTTTAAAAAATTTGGCTCTCAAAAGAAATTTCAATCGTTGTACTGTTGATATTTGGCTCTGTTGACTAATGAGTTTGCCGACCACTGCCCTAAATGTCCACCAATGGCAACATAAGTGCAATGATCACATCCACGTGACGGAATACTATGCAGCCTCTAAAAATGGTCAAGCTCTGAGCAGACTGCAGTGGGACAATGTCCAGGACTTACTGTTAAATGAGAAACAGAGCCATTCTCAGAGCATATTTTTGCCATGATTCCATTTGTACAAAAACAGCCCTATCTGTAGACGCGTGGGAAATGCCTGCAAGATGCACATTAAATTGCTAACAGAAGTTGCTTCTATTAGAAGGAGGATGGGAGACCTTTGTTTCAGTTCTGAACTTTCGTGTGTTTTTTTTACAACAAACACATGCTTTTTAATAGATGGGGAATTTTTTTTTTTTTAATTACAAGTGTAAGGAGAGACAGATGGCAGAGAGTGCACCCGGCCAACCCGGAAGCACTTGTGCTGAGAAACGTATGTGCAGCGTTCACTCCAAGGACTGGTTAACTGGCTCACTGATTAACTAGTCCTCCAGCAGTCCCCTCTGGTTCTGAGGCGACTAACTTCTGCAGCTCCAGGCCAGCAGACTCCACCAGGGAGGCCTGAGGAAAGTGGAAATGAGAGAGAGAGAACTTTAAGGACGAGAGTGCCCTGCTTTATGGAGTCCTGTTGGTGACCACGCGGAGACTGGGCGTCTGGTTTTGTTTTCTTTAGAGACTCTACCCTGGGGACCAACGGGCTTTAATGTCTTGGACTGGTATTGTCTTATTTGTTTCGCTCTAAAGAAATAGAGGTGCGAGGTCTGTGTTGAAAACTGACCACTATATCTCGGTACAAGAGGGGTCGTGTGAGAAAACAGGGAGCACGTCTGATCCAAGCAGTCGGGTTTCAGGCTAACTGTTCCCGCCTGGACTCTGGCACCAAAAGGACCCACTGCTTCTCCATCAGGGGCTGGGACCCTGGCCCCTAGTACTGCCTCCCAGTGGCCGATGTGGGAGACGTTTTCGAGGTGCTTTTATCCATCAGCTGCACAAAGACAGCCGCTTTTCCAGGAAAGACTTTCTGTGAAAGTGTTATGTCTTCTTTCAATAAGAAGAGGAACAACAAGCCTCTGTCTGTCTCTGAAGACACGAGTGGCTCAGACTCAACACAAGTTGGAGGAGAGGAGTGCATATGCTTCTCTGTTCCTTACCCCAACCTTCCCTGAGGTGAATGACTGCTTAGAGACAGCAGGTAAAGGGAGGGGTCACCACCAGAAGCCTGGTCCGGAGGACGAGGCCCTGCACACCGCGCGGCCCACTTGCTCTGAAGGACATTACCTGTGGAGTGGGCGTATTTCAGTCCCCACGCTCCTGCCACCTCAAGAGCAAAGGCAGCGCTCTTCTCCGGAGGGTTGGCAGGACAAAGAAGGAAGGCGGCTTGCAAAAGACCAGCGACAAAACATCACTTTTGTCTTCCTGGGGCGGTTTCCCCTTTGGAGGAGCCGTGATTGGCTACTTTGGGGCTTGGAGGACACAGGGGGAGCCCAGGGCGGTCGGGCCCCAGCTGGTGCCTGGTGGCTTCTCTTTTATGTTCCCGTGTCCCCTCACCTGCGGGAGGGGCTGCTGGATGCTTTACTGCAAACCTCCTCTCCAGACTGGAAATGGCACGCATCTTATTCAGCCCTCGTGGAAGGGGGCTTCTCTTTAAAATGTGGCCAGACACTTATTTCCAACCTCCCCAACGTGTCCCAGGAGGATGACCCCAACTGTGCTCACCCACTTCTGAAGGACATGGTGCAGCCCGGCCAGCCCAGTCACCGGGAGTGGAGGCTGAGCAGGGCACGTGGGCTGAACCCAGCAGTTGCAGGCAAAGGGGACATCTGGAAGAGGAGGACGTGCCGGCAGGATTGGCTGGTGAAGGTTTCCAGGTCTGCTGGGGGGTTCCCGGCCCTCCCTGGCTGGAGTGAAGAGGGAAGGGAAGCGGTGGCATCATTTGGATATTGCTGGTCAGCATCCCTGCAAGCTTTGGATGAAGACCTGACAACCATGAAAGACAGAGAGGTAAGAGAGGTGACACTTCATCTTGGTGGCACAGAGTGAGTTCGCCCTGGGTAGACGGAGCAGGGACCCCAGAGCTTCAGATCATGGCAACCCACCCTTTTTTTGTTGTTGTTAATCTTCACCTCAGGTTATTTTTCCATTGATTTTTTTAGAGAGAGTGGAAGGGAGGGGGAGAGACAGAGAGAAACATCAATGTGAGAGAGACACATCTATTGGTTGCCTCCTGCACGTGCCCCCACCGGACAGGGGATCCAGCCAGCAACTGAGGTACATGCTCTTAACCAGAATCAAACCTGAGACCCTTCAGCCCTCGAGCCAACACTCTATCCACTGAGCCAAACCAGCTAGGGCTGTGACCCCAAATTAAATAGCAAGAGAGATGTGGCCACCTGCAATGGGGGTGGGGAGTCTGCATCTCCTCCCGACTGCAGGACCATAGGGTAGGGCAGGCCCCCGGCATTTGCACCTGCTAGAAGGATTTTATGCTCTAATGGAGTTGTCCCCAAATGCTCTATTTTCCCAAGAAAGCAGCCGGCCATCCTCACTTATGAGAGAAGTCTCTCTCATTAGGGAGACTCTTCACTGGGTTATTTTGTCAAAATATGGCTAAGCTGCTGAAGAAAATACCCCACGACACCCCTCCCTCCAGGCCATCCTGCAGGGCCTTCCTGTGGAGCTCCCCCCCACCACCCCGGGTTTTTAACTGGGGGACCTGTGTCTTCTCCCTCCACATCAGCTGCTCTCAGACCCCGGCCCCTCCTCACTGCCCCTTCCTGTGCCCAGCCCACCCCTTCTTCCCTTCCTCCTGAGCTATGACAGCCCCAGCATGCCTCACCTCACAGCTCTGGAGACCACAGTCCCAAGGGGTCTCCCTGGCTCGGCTGCAGTGTGCATAGGGCTGGCCCTTCTGGGAGCTGATGGGACATTTGTTCCCTGTCTTTTCCAGCTACTCCAGGCCATGGTGATCCTCCCCTACTCAGAGCCAGCATCGTAGCTGAGGGCTCCCCAAGCCGCATCTCTTGGACTCTCCATGTCCTGCTTACCCCCCACTTGTAAGGACCCCTGTGGTTGTACTGGGCCACCTGGATAACCCAGGATCACGTCCCCACCTCAAGGCTGACTGGTCAGTAAACCTGGTGCCCCCTGACCCCATAACCTAACAGCCACTCCCAGGTCTGGGGATTAGGACCTGACATCCATGAGGGCTGTTATTCTTCCTGGCATCCCTTCTGTACTCAGACTGGAGCAAAGGGGACGTTTGAAAATATACTGGGATGTCTTGACCCTGCCTCACCCCAGAGATCAAAGCTCCTCTGAGGAGATTCAGGAAATCATGGGTTTCCCCTTCTGCCGAACCTCATTCCCTTTCTCGCCCACACCTGTCACCATAGCTCCTGCAGCTGACTCCATCCTGCCCAGCTTCCCCAGAAAGCATGTGTGAAGGTAAGACAGTAGGAGTCAGGTGGGGCCCAGAGAGAGGGAGATCTAGAGACAGAGAGACAGAGGGAGACAGAGACAGAGAGAGGGAGAGCCAGCGTCTGCTGCCCCGGAGCCAGCGTGTGGGACGAGCCCCCTTCCCTGGGGAATGCTCTTTCCCACACACCCGGGTGAGGCTCTGGGCATCAGGGCTCTGGCACCAACAGAGCAGGCAGTTACCTGAGGCCCTGGAAGCCCAGGTCGGCTGCTGTCATCACATTTGAAAACCAGCGGTTGACCAAATGTTCCTTGAGAAAGTTTTCACGTTGTGTTTTTATTTCCCAATCACTTTAACCTGAGGGAAGAAACCAGAGTCAGGGCTCTCTGTGGGGCGCCTGCCAGAACCCTCCCCCTCACCCCAGGGGCGCTGGCCCCACCCAGACACACCTGTGGGTTCCCAGGAATGTATGTGCAGTCACCTGGGAGCAGGACCAGCAAACACTGCATTTGTGTGTCCTTTAAACTGAGGGAGCCCACATCCAGGAGGGCACGCAGCTCCTAACTGTGGAGTTTGGCTAATATATATAGATATATATTAGAGGCCTGGTGCACGAAACTTGTGCACTCGGGTGGGGGGTTGTCCCTCACCCCGGCCTGCTCCCTCTCGCAGTCCAGGAGCCCTTGGGGGATATCTGACTGACAGACATCCTTAGCGCTGCTTCAGAGGCGGGAGAGGCTCCCGCCACCACCGCTACACTCGCCAGCCATGAGCCTGGCTTCTGGCTGAGCGGCACTCCCCCTGTGAGAGCACACTGACCACCAGGGGGCAGCTCCTGCATTGAGCATCCCCTGGTGGTCAGTGCACGTCATAGTGACCGGTCATTCCACCTTTCGGTCAATTTGCATATTAGCCTTTTATTATATAGGATATAATCTTCCCAAATCAGGACAGACAGGAGGTCCCTCTCGGTCAGTGCCTGGCCCAAATGTCCCCCCCCCCCATTCCTGTGCCCACTGTTTCTCAGCTTCCAGAGTAGAGCTGCTCTGTCCACTGGCCAGCCTCCTTCCACCCTGGGGACTCTGGGAGGCTGCCTCCTGTGATGTGACGTTCTGCATCCTGTGGCTGACCAACCTGTGGGCAATTCCACGTGGTGCTATGGTTGATGCAGTGTCTGGGACATCTGTGCTGGCCTGTTGGCCTCTCACACACTTACTCTGGGTGTCAGCCTTGCGGGGATGAGGCCCAGGAATGGGCATGTGTCCAGCTTTGGTGGATGTGCCCAGCAGAGTACCTTTTTACTCTCAACATCACTGTCTTTGAGCCCTGTCCTCTCCCCGGCCCCCACCTGTCCTTCCCCTCTGTCCTTGGCCCCTGTTCTTGGCACTCTCCCCCGCCCCCAGCCTCCTCACACCAGCCGTCCAGCATCTGTGGAGTTGGCTTATTGTGGTTTCAGTTAGTAGCGTTATTGACAAGCACCTCCCCATATGCTTGATTGTCACTTGGAAGTCCTCCCTGGGGACGTGCCAGGTCAGGCCTTTGCTTTTAAGTCGGCCGTCTCTCTCCTCAGTCCAGGCTCTGGACATCTCCTGTCAGTTCTAACATCTCCCCAGACAGGGCTGGACTCCTCCCTCCAATGGTGCTCTCAGATGAGCAGACGTCCTTAACTTTAATGAAGTCCCCTTGATCCAGATTTTCTTTTATGATGGGTGTTTTCTCCGTCCTATTGTGAGATCTGCCCCCGGGGTCATAAGCATATTTTCATTTACTTTCAGAAGTTTTGTGTTTTTCACATTCCCATGAAGGTCCATGATCCATCGTACGTTTATTTTTGTTTGATGTGAAGTAGGGGTCACGGCTCATTCCTCCATCCCATGCAGATAGTCCGTGCATTCAGGACCAGTTATTGCAGAGACCTTCCTGCTCCACTTACGGGCAGCGGTGTCTTTGTCACCAGCAGCTCTGCTCTGTGTCACTGCCTTTGCCTTCCCTGCACCAATGCCACACTCTCTGGGAGCGAGGGCCAGCACCCCTTCCTCTGCTCCGGCCCTGAGTGGGGCCCTGAGCAGAGGTGCTGGGGTCCTGCAGAGGCTGCCCTGCGTGTCCACCTCATCCGTCATGGGATGCCAGCTCCAGGGCCCCCACAGGCTGGGTGCTGGGCTCCACAGAGGGCCCCTGCCGAGCCGAGCCGTGGGGATGTCCTCAGAGCACAGAAAGAAGAATGCATTGTTTTCCAGGAAAGCATTTAACGAGACACCAGCCAAGACAGTGTAAGAGAAATAAATAAGGCACAATCGGATCCTTTATTCTGCAACATTCCCGGCTCCACTGTTTTTACAGACTACGCGCTGGCATGCTTTTCCTGCCGGCCCCCCGTTTGCCTCACGCCTCTTCAGCTCTCACGGTGAGCAGCCTGGTATTTCCCTTTGACCATAGTGTTTATTAAATATCGATTGCAGTAATAAGAAACGATTTCTACCAAAGTCAAGAGGAAAAGAAAACATATCAAGTAAACCCGAACGTTTTTGACTTGCTCCTGTTTTAAAAGGCAGAGCCCATGAAAACAAGGCAGACATCTGATGTGCAGGCCACGGAACCGCGATTTCTCAGCGAATGGCCTCGGGAGGGGGAGATGGAAGGTGGCCTGAAAACTTCTTTTGTCACACTTGCTGTAAATGAGGGGTGTCTTGGCAGTGTTTTGGTAAATGCGTGAAAAATAAGAAAGTCAAAAGCAAGAACCTGAAAGAAAATCGGGTCCCCGGGAGCAGCCACAGAGCTCCATGAGGAGCTGTCCGCTACACATCCCCTCCCCCGAGAGGCCCTCCACCCCACCCCGGTGGATGGGCCAGACATGGCGAGTCTGGGGCCATCTGGGTCACATGTCTTGTTAGCTGAATCTGTGTTGTTAGGAGGATGAGGGGTGACCACCGGCAGATCCAGGCCGACCCCTGGATGGACCTCGTCCCTGGACTAGAAATCATGGTCTTGCTGAAATCATCTAGCAATTAATAGTTGTTTGCAGATTCCTTTATATTTTCTATGTGCCATCAGTAATTAAAGGTAATATTATTTCCTCCTTTCTGTGTCTTTTACTTGTTTTGTTGCACTGGAAGGAGCCTCGAGGAGAATGTTTAATTAAAGTGGTAAAAATTGGGAGCCGCGGCCCTTCATTCAGCATTCTGCACGATGTTTGTAGAGAGTCTTCATTATATAAAGGAATATACTTGCTTTTCTTTCACTTCTGAGAGTTGTAATGAATGGGAGTTGAGTTTTTCAGAGCTTTCCCCCTGCATCTGTTGAAAGGGTTATTTTTATTTTATTTGGTTACATGTGATATATATTGATTTATTTTTTCATGTTTTACCATGCTTGCATGTCTGCATTGTACCTCAGTTAGCTGTGCTGCAGTTTCTATTCTGTTGACTGTGATTTGCTAATTTTTAGAGCATATCTGTATCCATGTTTTTAACAGGACTATGCAGACTATTAAATTGTCCTTGCATCCATTTTGTCAAGTTGTGTTTTTCAAATTTTGTTTAATTTATCTAAATTGTCAAAATTATTGGCATAAATTGTTCGGCATACTTTTTTATTATTTAACATTGATTTTTAGTGAGAGTGGAAGGGAGAGAAGGAGGGAGGAGAGAGAGGGAGAGAGAGAGAGAGAGGAGAGAGAGAGAGATAGAGAGAGAGGAAGAGAGAGAGATCAATGTGAGAGAAATACATTTATTGGTTGCCCCTGACCTAGGCTGGGGATCAAACCTGCAATCCAGGAATATGCTCTTGACTGCGAATAGAACTCATAGCCTTTCAGTGTGCAGGCTGATGCCCTAACCATTTAGCAACACCAGCCAGGGCTTATTTGTTCATTTGTTGCTTTCAGTTTACCATGTATCTTGTTATTTTCTATTTCACTGTGGTCATAGACTATTCTCCCTATGCTCTCAACCCTTAACAAGTGGTTGAGGCTTTTTACTGGCTTAACATGTCATCAATTTGGGTTTATGATACCTATGCACTTGGAGAAAACGTGTATCCTGCAGTAACCCTTAGATGCAGGGTTCTGTGCATGTCAACAAGGTCACATTTGTTTAATCATGTTTTTCAAATCTTCAGTATTTCTACTGATTTGTGTCTATTTGCATGCCTGGTGTACCTTCTCCCATCCTTGCGTGTTTATGTACTTACATTTACGTGTCATCTGAAGAAATGAAGTTTGTTTTGTTTTATTTTTATAATCCAGTCTGACATTCTTGGCTTTTTAATTAGGGCATTAATGTAATTTAATGATGTGATGAAATGATGATTACATTATCTTAGTGTAACTGATGGTATATTGTGTTTAAATTTACCACAACACAGTTTGCTTTGTAGTGGTCTCCTCTGTTCTTTTTTTATCCTTCTCTGCCAGTATCTGACTAATCAGATATCTTTTTATTATCTTCATATTAGATTTTTATTATTCTTTTAATTATTTCCCACATGCATTCTTTTCCTAAAATTGTTTTAAATTAAATTTATTGGGGTGACATTGGTTAATAAAATCATATAGGTTTCAGGTGTGCAATAATACATCATCTGCATATTATATTGTGTGTTCACCACCCCAAGTCAACTCTCCTTCCATCACCATTTATCTCCCCTTTACCCTCCTCTTCCTTCCTCCCCCTTTCCCTCTGGTTGTCACTATACTGTTGTCTATGTCTATGAGCTGTTTTTTTCTTTGCTTAATCTCTTCTCCTGTTTCACTCAGCCCCCAACCCTCTGACAGCTGTCAATCTGATCTCTATATCTATGAGTCTGTTTCTATTTTGTTTGTTAGTTTATTTCGTTCACTAGATTCCACATATAAGTGAAATCATATGGTACTTGTCTTTCCCTGACAGGAATATTTCATTTAGCATTATACTCACCAGGTCTATCCATGCTGTCCCAAAGGATAAGAGTTCCTTCTTTTTTTTTTTTTTTAAATATATTTTATTGATTTTTCACAGAGAGGAAGGGAGAGGGACAGAGAGTTAGAACCATTGATGAGAGAGAAACATTGATCAGCTGCCTCCCACACACCTCCCACTGGGGCTGCGCCTGCAACCAAGGTACATGCCCTTGACCGGAATTGAACCTGGGACCTCTCCGTCTGCAGGCCGACGCTCCATCCACTGAGTCAAACCGGTTAGGGCAAGAGTTCCTTCTTTTTTACAGCTGAGTAGTATTCCATTGTGTAAATGTGCCACAGCTTTTTTTATCTACTCATCTACTGATGGGCACTTGGGCTGCTTCCAAATCTTGATTACTGTAAATAATATTTCAATGAAAACAGGGATGCAGATACCCTTTTGAAGCACTGTTTCGGGTTTTTTTTTAATACATTCCCAGAAGTGGGATTGTTGGGTCGTGAGGCAATTCCATTTTCATTTTTTTGTGGTAACTCCATACTGTTTTCCACAGTGGCTGCACCAATCTGCATTCCCACCAACAGTGCACGAGGGTTCCTTTTTCTCCACATCCTTGCCAACACTTTCATCAATAAATCAGTTGTTTACTGATTTATTGATGAAAGCCATTCTGACAGGTGTGAGGTGATATCTCATTTGGTTTTAGTTTGCATTTCTCTGATTATTATGTGATGTTGAGCATTTTTTCATGTCTATTGGCCATCTGTATGTCTTCTTTGAAGTGTCTATTCAGGTCCTTGGTCCATTTTTTAATTGGACTGTGGGGGTTGTGTGTGTGTGTGTGTGTGTGTGTGTGTGTGTGTGTGTGTGTGTTGAGTTGTATCATTGGAGAATATGCTCTCCCATTCAGTGGGTTGCCTTTTCATTTTGTTGATGGTTTTCTTTGCTGTGCAAACATTTTTAGTTGGATGTAGCTCATATGCATCCTTAATATTATATTTGGCACTTTAGCCCCCCTGGACAATTCAAGCTCATTCCAGTCCTTTAATCCCATTTACCTATCCCAGCCTTTGTGCTATTGTGCTATATCCTAATTTTACATATATTTAAATTCTATAAGAGATTATTGTTATTGTTGCATTCAGCCAGTAGTCATCTGGGGTTTGCCACACATTGAACTTTTCTATTGTTTTCCACAATTTCCTCCATTTTCTATGTTGTTGTTTTTTAAACCACAAGATTGGTGGTGGTGATGGTAGGGGGGACAATTCCCCTTCTGTCTGAAAATTTTTATTATTTATTTTAGTGAACATCACTGCTGACAAGTTTTCTCAATTTTAGTTCATTTAAATATATCTTAACTTCCTGTTTATTTATTTATTTACTAGGGGCCCAGTGCATGAATTCGTGCACCTTGAAAGGAACTGTGGGCCGCAAGGCTGCAGTGGGCACAGGGGTGGGTCTCAGCCCATCCTCTGTGCCACTGCCTGGCCCCTCCCGCTGTGGCCCCCTGTCCCCTGTCTGCTGGCAGCCCCGTTCCCACTGCCACTGCCACTCCCACTGGCCCCGCTTGCACTGGCTGATGGTGCAGAGCGATTGGGGCTTATGCCAACAGCGGGTGCGAGCAGAGTGCCAGCAGCAGGTGCAAGTACCAGGCAGGACCGCAGCACACAGGAACAAAGAATTTTCAGTAACCACCGGAAGCTCGCCCCGATGACAACAACAGGCCTTGGTCTGGTGCCCCTGCTTACCTGCTCCACCATCCCACTGCGGCTGATGCCTGCCATGTTCTGCGCTCTGCCACCTGCTGCCAATACATGCCTTGTTCTGTGCGTGCCCCTGGTGGTCAATGCATGTCATAGTGCCCGGTTGTTCGGTTGTTCAGTTGTTCCGCCGTTTGGTCTATTTGCATATTAGGGCTTTATATATATAGATTTATTTAATCCTCACTGAGGATATTTTTCCATTTATTTTAGAGAGAGTGGAAGAGAGAGGGAAAGACAGAGAGAAACATCGATGTGAGAGAAACATATTGATTGGTTGCCTCCTGCAGGAGCCTAACCAGGGGTCAAGGGCTCGGGCCAGGGAGGAGCCTGCAACTGAGGTACATGCCCTTAACTGGAATTGAACCAGGACCCTTCGGTCCACAGTCCAACACTCTATCCACTGAGCCAAACTGGCTAGGGCAACTTCCTGTTTATTTTCAAAAAGTCTTTTAACTGGATGTAGAAATCTAAGTTAGCTGTTATTTTTTTCCAGATTTAAAATACATTACTCAATTGCCTTCCAGCTTCCATCATTTTTGTTGAGAAGTCAGCTGTCTGTCAATTTGTTTACTTTTACAATTTTCCTCTTTGTTTTTACTTCTGACAGTTTGACTGTGATATACCTAGCTGTGGTTTTCTCTGTATGCATTTTGATTCATGTTTACAGGGCTTAACAAATATATGGTTTAATGTCTTTCATTGCTTTTGGAAATTTCTTGGCCAGCATTTCTTCAAATACGTCTTTTCTTTCATCTCTCTCCTCTCCTTCTGGACCCCAATCCATTCATGTTACATATTTTCATTGCATATGTTTTATGCTCTTTTTTCTATTTTAATCTGTCTAGCTTTCATTTCTTTGTCCTTAATATTCTCTACTGAATATTATTTCTAGTATTTTCAAAAAATATATTTTAGCTCTCCTGTGAAACTGTCTATTTTGTCATATTTCTATATACATAATAACAACAGTTAACTTAAAGCCAAAAAATAAAAAATAAAATCCATACTTGGTAAATCCAATATTTGATCATGTTTGATTCTGTTTATACTGTTTTGTCTTTTTTTCCTCTTAGTGTTTGGAATTTTGGCCCTTGGTATGGCTGGAAATTGTGAGTGTATTTTGGATGCTATGCATGGAAATAAAGGTTTTGGATGATGTGTTTCCTTCCTGAGGCCACTTAGGTCATTTCAAGGGGAAGGTGAGCTCTGAGTAAAAAAAAAAAAAAAAAAAAAATCCCCTAAATACCCAAGAAGTTTAAAAATCACAAAAGGAAAAACTCTAAGCTTATAACATCTGAAGCAGAAGTATTAGGACAGACAACATATTTAAGATAAGTAAGAAAAATATTTTTAAAAATATAAGGTAAGAAATTGATAATAGTAAAAAGAAATAATATTTTAAAAACAAAGATATAGTAGGTATAAAATATAATAGTTGAAAGAACAAACTATTTTGAGTGCATAATAAAAATATTCTCATAAGGTTTCAAAAAATTTGCCAACAAAACCCACAATGAAAATATTTTGGGAAGAAACTTCAAAATAAAAATGGAAAAAAACCCAGGGAAAGCTGCAAGAGAGATGAGAAGAAAAAAAGAAAGATTGAAGTGATACCTTTACAAAGTTTATAGTTGTCTTAAGAAAAAACTAAGACCAAAGAAAAGAAACACTAATTTCAGAACTAAAATGCTCAATAATATCAACAAAATAATGGACAGATACATGCAAAAGAAATGAAATTAAACCACCTCCTTACACCATACACAAACTCAAAATGGATTAAAGAGAACAGAGGCAGTAAAATCTTGGACTTTCCTTGTAGCAATACTTTTTCTAATATGTCTCCTTGGGCAAGGGAAACACAGAAAAATAAACAAATGAGACTTAATCAAACTAAAAAGTTTTGCACAGCAAAGAAAACCATCAATAAAATGAAAAGACAACCCACTGAATGGGAGAACACATTCTCCAATGATACGTCTGATTAGGGGCTAATATCCAAAATTTATAAAGAACTTATACAACTTGACACACACAACCCCCTGACCTCCCACAAATAATCCAATTAAAGAATGAGCCAAGAACCTGAATAGACACTTCTTCAAAGAACACATACAGATGGCCAATAGACATGAAAAAAGGCTCAACATCACAATAATCAGAGAAATGCAAACTAAAACCAAATGAGATATCACCTCACACCTGTCAGAATGGCTTTCATCAATAAATCAGTAAACAACTGATTTATTGATGAAAGTGTTGGCAAGGATGTGGAGAAAAAGGAACCCTCGTGCACTGTTGGTGGGAATGCAGATTGGTGCAGCCTCTGTGGAAAACAGTATGGAGTTACCTCAAAAAAATGAAAATGGAATTGCCTCACGACCCAACAATCCCACTTCTGGGAATGTATTAAAAAAAAAAACCCGAAACAGTGCTTCAAAAGGGTATCTGCACCCCTGTTTTCATTGAAATATTATTTACAGTAATCAAGATTTGGAAGCAGCCCAAGTGCCCATCAGTAGATGAGTAGATAAAAAAAGCTGTGGCACATTTACACAATGAAATACTACTCAGCTGTAAAAAAAGAAGGAACTCTTACCCTTTGGGACAGCATGGATAGACCTGGTGAGTATAATGCTAAGTGAAATATTCCTGTCAGGGAAAGACAAGTACCATATGATTTCACTTATATGCAGAATCTAGTGAACGAAATAAACTAACAAACAAAATAGAAACAGACTCATAGATATAGAGATCAGATTGACAGCTGTCAGAGGGTTGGGGAGCTGAGTGAAACAGGTGAAGGGATTAAGCAAAGAAAAAAACAGCTCATAGATACAGACCACAATATGGTGATTACCAGAGGGAAAGGGGGAGGAAGGAGAGGATAAAGGGGAGATAAATGGTGATGGAAGGAGACTTGACTTGGGGTGGTGAACACATAATACAATATGTAGATGATGTAATATAGCATTGTACACCTGAAACCTATATGATTTTATTAACCAATGTCACCCCAATAAATTCAATAAAAATTAAAAACAAAATGCGGGACCAGGAGGTAGAGACCACTAAGACCCTCATCTGGTCAGGGAGAATATTTGTTATCGATTTAAATAAAGGCAAAAATGAGAAAAGAGAAGCAGAAAAGGAAGTGCAAATAGAAATGTAAGAGATGACAGGACATGTCCAAGTACATCAGTACTCACTGAAAACCTAAGTGAGCTGACATGTCCTTCGGGGCTTCGCACACCTGAGTGTGCTGCACACCCCTGCCTCTCTCTTCCCCTGGTCTCACCAACCTTGTTCTCCCCATATCTCCTGCCCTCGGTTCCCTTCATCAGAGTGTCCACATGCCCAGCCTCTGCCCTGGAGCGGCATGGGTGTGGGTCCAGAGAGAGGTTGTCCTGGCTCATGGGTCCCCACCACTGACACTCTCGGCTTCTCTCCCTGGGATCCCCGGTGTGAATTTCCAACCACTCCCATGACATCTGCTGGATGCCCCTCAGCACATTCCCTACACATGTCTTCTGGCTCCTTCCCTCAGGAACCAGCAACCGCCTCCTGCAGGGATGTGTCCTGGCCTTTCCCTCACCTGCCCCTGACCTATCAGCAGGTGCTCTCCGCTCTGCCTTCAAATGCACCTGGAACCTGGTCACTCTCACCCCACCCGTCCAGGCCTCACTAGCTCCCCGAGCACTGGCCACAGCCTCCTCACTGGTCTAAGTCTGATACCCCACTTGGGACAGATCACCAAAGGCCTCTTTAAAACTGAAGGTCAGACTCAGTCACCTTGTAACCCAATCCCTATGCCTCCTCACTTCGCCAGTAGAAACTGGGGTCCTCAAATTGCTGCAGCCCCACACACCCCCTGCCCTACCTCAGCTCAGTCCTGTCCCCAGAGACAGGGAGTTCTCTGCCAGAGGCATCCACAGGCTCCGTCCCTCCATCCCTTCCAGTTTCTGCTCAGAGGCTGCCCTGCCATGCCCTACCCTGTCTCCTGGGCCCTGGCTTTCACTGGCCACTGTGTGGATCCTGGACCTGTGACCCGCTCCCAGCTTCTCACCCCTCACCAGGTGCCTTTACTCCAGGCCCCAGGGCAGGGGAGCCCCACAGTGTGTGAGTTTAGTGCCCCCAGGGCAGAGGTGATTGGAGAACATCCAGCTTGCCTGTCCATTGTTGGGACAATACTTCTGGTTCCTGGGACCACCTCCCACTGTGATCATGTACGTCAGTCCCCATCCTGGGGTCTGCTTGGGGGTCACCCCCTTGGTGCATAAAGCAGCAGCCCCTGCTTCCCTTCTCTGCCTTCGTGTGAGCCTCTGCCATCACATCTGTGTGCTTCCCGTGCCCCCAGAGGACAGGTCCCCTTTATCTCACTGTGGGACCCCAGAGCCTGGAAGACCCCTCTCCCACAGCAGGTGCTCTGGAAATTGCTGATACAGGGAACAAAGAAAGAAAGAGAAGACAGAGGATTGAGCGAGGGAGGGCTGGTTGTTCTGCGTAGGCACAGGAGGCCTCTGCTGTGGCTGAGAGCAGGATGGAAACTGAAGCTCCCTCCATCTAGGCCAGTGGGATTTGCCTTTATGACCGCCTCCCCGCAGGGACCCAGGGAGACAGAGTGCTCTGCACAGCCCTCCCACCCCCCCCCCCCGGGGGGGGAGGGAGGAACCTCTGTTGAAGAGGAAACATAAGCAGAGTCCTCGCAGCTCTCAGCTGGGCTGCGGGGCCACCAGGACTCGCCACTCCACTCTAACCACGTTCTCTCCAGCTCTGTTCCTCATATGGAAATAATATTGGGCCTCATAAAAGATCCAGGTTCTTGTTTCAAATTATGAAACAAACATTCTCCTCGGATAATACCATGTCAAGCCGCGAGTGAGGTTTTGAATTCCAACTTCAAGGGGACGCTGAGATTAGCTCTAAACCAGAGCATGTACGTTTGTAATAAACCGGAGGCCACGTCCTGCTGCCAATTAGAAGGAACTGTGGGATCCGTTCCTTTGAATTATTTGAATCTATGCGTTTGCGAGGCCCCGTGCAAAGCCTTAAAATTGTGCACAAAAGTATAAATTCAAAAATAATTAATGCGATTTAATGTCAATGAGTAAACTTCAAAGCTCTGCAAAACGGCAGAACCTCATCAAAGCAGAAAAAACAAATGTGTTTCCAGTTCAGATCTGAAACCCTCCCAGTGGCCCAGCATTCAATCTTGCGGGAAGGCTTGCGAAACCCTCTGGACCGAGGGTGCACGCCTGCCGGCTCCCTTCCCTCTCCCCTGACTGCGAGGCAGGGTCATGAGTGCGGCCCGAGCCTCCCAGAGAAGAAGTTAACTGCTTCTAAGGGAGTAAAGAGACAAGGCTTCCCTGAGTAAGCAGACAAAGCTCACCCTCAAGACACGTCCCAACATTTAGCAAAATGGTTTTTAAACTCTTGCTTTAACTGAACGCTACTTTTTTAAAAGGAGCCAGCTTCTTCACTTTGGGCATTTTCTGGTAAACTTCAGCTCAGGGCTTTGCGACTGACAAATGTGCCTCTTCGATGCCTTTGGAAACTGAAAACAAAATGAGCATTAACTCAACGTGAGTGTTCAGAAGAAGAGCTCTGTGCAAGTGCCTGAGGATTAACGTTAAGTGTGCATCGTTTGGAACTGTTTCAGAATGAACAACGGGTTCCGTCATGAGAACTGCACGCCTTGTTTTACACCTCGCTGCTGCTCAGGAAAGCACACAACGATCACTTAAAATGTGCGTATAAATGTGAGCGCTGTGGCCTTTCTCTCAGTGACTCTGGTGGCCCAGAAGGGTCAAAGTCATCCAACTTCAAAGGCCCTCATGACGTCTTCCCAAGTCTTTCTCTGCCCGGAATTGACCCAAACACCCTCTCATGAGCCTCCAGAGAGGAGAATAATGCAGTCTTTCTTGGAAATCTGTTCTTATGTTTAAGCCCCTGTCAGGAAGTTATTCCTTGTCTGCGTCTCCATGACACCAATACATTAAGTCAATTAGGCCAAAAATTGAGTCACTCACCCACATGTTTTGTCTGCATGGGGCTCAACAATGGGGGGCTGAGTTGACGGGAGATTTTAACATCACTGTAGCCCAGCCTGGCTGTCTCAACAAACGTTCCTTCGATACAATGTCAGCCAGTGTTTCTTTTCCATGTTGATAACATTTTGCTCCTAGAAATTTCCTTGAGCCAACCCATGGAGTATAGGATTCTCTGTGTCTTTGAGGAAATGGTCACCTCACCCCTGGCCTGGGCAGGGAAATGTGACATCACCTGCCCAGGTGAGTCAGGCCCAGCCCTCATCTGCCTGCCCCTGGGCTCCTGAGGGAAGGAGTGTGACCAGTGGGCCACCTGACCGGGCCAAGTCCACACCGTGGCAGCTGTGGCTGGAAGAGCTCAGCAAGGCCTGCATCTCCCTGTCCTTCCTCTTCCCTTACTGGTCGTCCATCCATTTATTGAGTGCCTACTGTGTGCCAGGCGCTGGGGTAGACATGAGGACTTCAGGAATGACTGTTCCTGCTTAAAAGAACTGAAAGCTGAGAGGAAGAGAAATACTCATACAGCACTAAACAAGAGGACCGTGGAGTCCCTCCCTCTTCGGCCCTGTCCTGCAGCTCCTCCATCAATCCAGCGGTCTCCTCAGGTGAGAGGGACCCCTCTGCTCATCACTGCCCCAGGGCCCCAGCCACAGCTGGTGAGCCCTGCCTGCTCCGTGGGGTTTCTCACAGCCCGCGTCTTTGCTGGGTGTAGTGCGGATGTTGGTGTTTTTTGTCATTCTCTGGAGCCCTTGTTCCAGGGAACCCTCAGCCAGAACTGCCGGAGCCCAGCTCACCACCATCTTGGTAGGAACCAGCACTCCTCTGGCCCCAATCTGAGTCATGAAAACAGGATTTAGATGCAAATCAGCAAGTGCCACCCAACCTCAAAGGAATATTGGCCGGAGACAGCGGAAGCAGTGTCGTCTTCCCCAACGCGTCCCGGAGGGAGCGCAGCCCCCTGAGGCTGGAGCCTGTCTCCTTCCGTCTGGCTCTCTGCAGAAGGGGGGTATAACCAGATGCACACAGCTGTGCAGCTGCCCCAGCACGTCAGGGGCACCCAAGAGCTTAGGGATCCATGGCTGCCCATCTGGCCTCCTTCGGACAAAACGGAAAGTGAGGTTTAAGGTGTGCGTGCCCGTGAGGGAAGGTGAGCCTCACAACAGTGGGCCATGCATCTGCCATTGTGTCATAGTCGCCTGGCTTTTCCTTCACCACGAAGGCCCCGCGCGGACACGCAGTATTTGACTAGAGGGAGGTAGCTAGTGGAGATGTTTAAAGGTTGAAGTTCGTGCGTGCGTGTGTGTGTGTGTGTGTGTGTGTATGAGCGTGTGTGTGTATGAGCGTGTGTGTGTATGAGCATGTGTGTGAGTGTGTATGAGCGTGTGTGTGTGTATGAGTGTGTGTGTGTATGAGCGTGTGTGTGTGTGTATGAGAGTGTGTGTGTGTGAGCGTGTGTGTGTGAGCGTGTGTGTGTGTGTGTATGAGCGTGGGTGTGTGTGTGTATGAGCGTGTGTGTATGAGCGTGTGTGTGTGTATGAGCGTGTGTGTGAGTGTGTATGAGCGTGTGTGTGTATGAGCGTGTGTGTGTGTGTATGTGTGTATGAGCGTGTGTGTGAGTGTGTATGAGCGTGTGTGTGTATGAGAGTGTGTGTGTGTGTGTGTGTGAGTGTGTGTGTGGGTGTGTGTGTGTGTGTGTGTGAGTGTGGGTGTGGGTATGTGCACAATCTCCTAATGAACCTCAGGCAGGTGTGGCGTGAGGCCCCAGGTGTGGGCAGTTTTCCACTGAGAGAAGCGGGTCCTTCTCCAAGGCTGGAATCCCGTCACCGCCTGGGCCAAGGTTTGAGGTATAAGACGTTCAAGGCTGTTCCTCTGGGATGGCAGTTCCCACTCCATTTTAAAGTGGCTCCTTTTTTATTATTGTTTGCACGGCTTGCAGTAGGGGCCACGGCTTGTCTGTGTCAGGAGCACCTGAGCCCTCGTCCCTGCAGACCCACCAGTGTCACAAAGGCACATCAGGCACAGTGGGATGGCCTGAGGCTCGTATCATTGTGTATTGTTAGCCCTTGTCTTCATATCTGGAAATGGGAGTGGTATTTCCAAGGGGCCTCTCACATGAACCAAGTGAAGGCAGTCCCGGCCAAGGTGGCTTCTGGTACTCTTTTGTTGTTGTTGTTAATCCTCACATATTTTTTGCATTGCTTTTCAGAGAGAGTGGAAGGGGTTGGGGGAGGAGAGAGAGAGAGGGAGAGAGAGAGAAACATCAATGTGAGAGAGACACATCGAGTGATTGCCTCCTTCATACACTCCAACTAGGGATGTGGATTGAACCTGCAACCCAGGCACATGCCCTTGACCACGAATCAAACCGGAGACCTCTCTGTGCAGAGGTCGATGCTCCAACCACTGAGCAACACCGGCAGGGGCACTTTTGGCATCTTAACCCTCTCAAGTGCATCTTGTTTTTTTCTCTGATTCAGGGGGAAGCAGCTTCCTCCTCCTGCAGCCACGGTCTGAAACCTCCCGGCCTTCGTGCTCTGCCCTGGCGCTGCCTGGTGAGTTTGGACCCGAGTCTTCTGTGGCTGCTCCTGCTCCAAGTGGGGTAGGCTCGAGCCCCTGTGAGGCCCACAACCAGTGGGTGCTGTGGGGCTGGTGACCTTAACCCTCAGGAGACCTCCCTTCCCACGTGAGCAGTCAGAATAATGCCTCTGTCCTCGGATGTTGTTTGGGGTGAATGCACCTGGCCCCTAAGTGCCTGCTCTCTCTGCCTGCCGGGCGGGGCTCAGGAAACTGTGTGTTAAGGAGGGTCTGGAGCCAGCACAGGGGGCGATGCTGGGGCAGCACATGACGAGAGGGCATCTGCCCCACAGGTCCTGCTTGACAACCGGGAGCACACGGCTCGCTCAGCCTCCACGCTGAGCATCAGGCAGGGAGTGGGGAAGCGGGGCTCTCTCCGAGGCAGCCACCAGCTGCCTGAGTAAGGGCGAGGCGGCTTCCTTCACACACTCACTCAGCTGCTGGGGGAGAGAAGCGTCCCAGCTCAGGCCCCTTGGAGGCAGAGCAGTGCTATGGAACCCGTTCTGGTGGCCCTTCTCCTGGGCCCCAGCAGGTGGGATTTCTCCAGAAGGGCCACAAAGAGGAGCTGCAGGCCCCGGTGGCCCCGGTAGGGACGGTGGGGACCTTGGGACATGCCACAGGTTTGGTCCACAGGGAGTGAGGTAGCAGTAGCCAAGGGCACCCGGTGGCTTTTAGGGACAGAAGTGGGGACTTGAAGCCTCACCTTCCAAAGTGCCTCCTGGGCTGGAGAAAAAGCAGAAACCGGGCCAGGCCTCCCCGCTGGGCTGGGAGCCACATTCCCCCTCCTCCTTCTGGCCACACAGCCTGTCTCGGTTCCTGCTGGGCCCAGGCAACCCTCCTAAGGAAACAGCAGTCCCACGTCCACAGCGGGCGGGAGCGGGCCAGCCCCGGTTTCTCCCGGCTCTTCCCCAAGGTCCCGTTCACCGTCTGCCCACCTTCCCACCTGCTGGGAGCCTCATCCCTTTCTGGGAAAGTCTCTGGAACCTGGAGCCTCCCCTCAGAACCCAGGAAGGCGCCACAAGGCATCCGTGATCTCCCAGAACCCCTGCAGCGTCAGGCCCCCCATGTTCTGGGTCAACACACATGTCTAGTCAGACTTCACAGAGCACCTCTGCTGCTGGCTGTGCCGGGTTTGAAAAACTTCCCTCTTCCCTCCTAGGACGTAGAACGATAACTTTCACATCAATGTGTACCCAGCAACATTGCTAAATGCAGTTATTTGTCTGGTAACGATTCATTCGGTTAACTTTCCGATGTCAGCATCCAGGCTTCTGTGAGGGGCCGTTCTATCTTATTTGACCTCTTTTTCTTACCGCGGGACCCGGCAGGACCTGTGGAGAGGTGGGAGAGTGGCTCTGTCTTTTCCTGCCACGGGAAAGCGTCGTGTTTTCCACGGTGCTGCCCCAGGGCCATGGAGGCCTGTCACTACGTGATAGCCACCTCTGCCCCTCCGAGGGGCCTCAGTTCTTTTCCACGAGTGGTGTTGGCTTGCAGTAAGTGCTTTCTTAAAAACACCGACTGAAATGATCTATCCTTTCCTCCTTTATTCTACGAGCATATTGAATTACCAACCTTGAATTTTTTGAAAAATACAACTTTGTTATTATGAATTATTCTTTTTATGTAAAAAATAAACGATGCCATTAGGTTGGCTAATATTTTGTGTGGGACTATCGCATTCATGTGCGTGAGATGGATTGGTAGTTATTTTACTTGTAATGTCTCTGGTTGTTGGACACCGAGGTTATGCTGCTCATGGAGTTATTGGGGAAATATTTCTTCTTTCCATTCTTCGGACTGACTTGTGTGAGTTTGATATTAATTCTTTCCTAAACGTTTGGAAGAATTTACTACTAAAGCCACTTAGGCCTAGAGGTTTATCTGTGCGAAGATTTTAAATTGCAGAGTCCATTTCTTTAACAGAGTTAGATTTCTCCTCTTTCCTAGTGTCAGTTTTGGAAATGTGTGTTTATCTAGGAATTCACCCATATCCTCTGTATTTGAAAACATAATGGCACAAAGTGTTTCAAAATAACCGCATTACACTTAAGTATCTACAGAAGGTGTGGTGGCCTTTCTCTTTCTATTTTGATGTTCAAAATCTGTGCCCTGGCCCTTTCCTCTCCACTCTGTCAGGGTGTTCTTGGTCTTCTCAGGGCCCATCTTTTTAAAAACAATACTTTATTGTGTGGTTTTTTAGCTTCTGGTCCCTCCCGTTTCACTGGCAAATTTCCGTGGGTGCTGGCTCTAACACATGTTCTGAGGCACGTGGCCGGGAGCGTTCTAGCGCCTCTCCCCCCACTAGGCCCACAGCAGCCTTCTCGGGTGACAGGGAAGGCCCGTCGTGCTGGGTGCTGGGCCCCTTTCCTCCAATGAGGCCGAGCGTGTGTGGAGACCAGACAGGACTCCACTTCCCTCCTCTTCCTTCCCCAGCATCTGCAAGCACTGGCCATCCAACGAACGTGCAAGGGTCCAACACAGGCCAGACTCCAGGAGAGCAGCAAAGACACCAGGGCCCACCGTCGTGGGACCAGGCCCAGGTTGGCTGCCTCACGTCCACTCCCAGCAGAGGCACAAGGGGACAGAACTTCTAGTCTGTCCACACACCTGGCGCGTCACTGGTGAGTGGGTGTGGGAGCCCTTGGAGGAGAGAGGAACCCCGAGGGCGCCTTCTTCCCTGGGCTCCACCATCCTGGATGGTCCTCAAGGCTCCAGGTGACTGGCTGTGGGTGGGACATGGGGTGGGTTCAGCCAGAGCAATCTGGAGGCTCAGCCCTCATGCTCTCTTGCCTGTTTGTGTCACTACATGCTCTGCATCCAGCACCACTACCCCATGTCTGTCCCTTTGACACCAAAGGGAGACTGTGGACAAGAGGACCACAATCCTACGAAGCCCATGGACCCGGGGAGAGCAGCCCTGGGGTGGCTGGGCTCGGAGCCACCTGGCTCTGGTGCTGAGCACGGGGCAGCCCCATCTCTAGAGGCCACTTCCGCAGCCATGGGAGACCGTGGGTCTGGGATGCGTCCTCCGGGATTCAGATGACAGGAGGGAATCCACATAACAGATGAGCATCTCTAGCTGCTGTCGTCCCCACTGGCCCTGGAAGTTCACGTTTTTCTCCAAGTGGCGGTGGGTGCAGGCCATGACTGTGGGCAGGTGAGGATGTAAGAACAGGTGGCATTTGCATTGTTGACCTTTGAGCCTGGGCACATGGCCAGCCTCTCTGTCTCCCCTCACCTAAGGCCCTATCCCAGGCCTGCGCTGACTCAGAAGCTGACAGGCTCATGCCTTCCTTATACCTGGGCTTTCCCAGGCCCAGTGTGCTGTTTCCGGACGTGGACAGAGAAGGACGGCAGCAGGGACCCTGAGAGGACCAGCTGCTCCAGTCACTGAAGCCATTCGTGTCATTTCTGGGTGAGTCAGCGCAGGCCACAGTTAAAAACAAAAACACACTGTAGGTAGGGCCTTAACCAAGACCCGCTTAGTCCTCACAATTCCGGAAGCTGGATGGTCTAAGAAGACACCACACGTGGCTCCAATGCAGCTGTGAGCTGGCCACGAGGGCAGCCACAGGGCCATCATTTCCTGTCCCCACTGTCCTGGCTCCAGCTTGTGACTCATAGGCCCCCTTTCAGGGTTTTCACCCAAGAATTTTATTCCTTTTGTGTGACATTTTCAGTCATTACAAATCTATGAAAATAGACCTCTCCTTTGCCTCACTCTGATTCTTCAGAAATGTCTCCTCTCTAACCTTCATCCACAGCTTAGGTTTCTGATGAGCAAATGCCAATGCACAGAGGACCCACGGTGTTGCCCGCCTGGGAGGAAGGCCCTGGCACCCATCCCTCGGTCCATCGAAAGCACTGGTGCCTGGCGGGGGAGAGAAGTCAAAGAATTGAAAGTCCTTAGTCCTGGGTGCATCCAAAGCCGTGGGCTTGAGGCAGAGCCCGGAGAAGTCTGCTGGGGGTGGAGAGGAGGCCAGAAAGTGAGAAAGAGTGGGGATCAGAGGGGTACATGACAGGCTCTACTGGTCTCCCCAAAGTCCTCCTAAAAACTCACATGGACCATCATGGAGTGACACCAAGACCCACGGACAACCTCCTTCAGGACTGGCCACACCATCCCAGCATCCCACAGCCAGCAAGGGGTCAATGCATGCCCAGGAGAGAGGGGATCAGAGCCCCGGATGGCCCTGGGCTATGCACTCCAAATCACCAATACCACTCATCCAGAAGGAGAGGACCAGGATGGGAGCAGAGCATGGGGCTGGGCGGGGGAAGGGGCGGGTCAGAGGGGCCATGAGGACAGCCGGGACAGGGTGAGGACATCGCCACACAGCTGGGCCAAGGGCAGCGCTCTGTAAACAAGGCTGTGGAATGTTCCTGAAGATGCTGAGCAGAGACCAGAGCTGTACTCTGTGGGGAGGACTGTCTGAGTCCCATAACAACCAGAGAAACCCAGCTGGGAGGACACTACCTTTCCTGTCACTTCCCAGGAGCTGCCTGATCACTGTCCATGCAAATCCGTCAGTGTGCACAGGAAGACGCACACCATACATCCAGACACGTGCACGTGCACACACACATCACACACACTACACACACATTCAGACATTACACACACGTGCACATGCATCACAGACATGCATACACATCACACACAGATACACACATTCAGGCACCCCTCATACACACACATGCACACACACAGACACACATCACACATCCAGACAGACACACACCATACTCACATAAATGCACTCATGCACACATATACACAGACAGACACACACACTGTACACCATAAAGGCACACTCAAAGATACACAAACACACACCATGCACACGCACTCGCCATCACCTTTTCCTGCCTGACACGCATGACTTTCTCACAGACCTTTACGTTTTTTTTCTTTGTTTCTGTTTAATTTTCTTCACTCCGATCATTTCCAGTTCCTTTTCTCTGACTGCTTTCCCATGATGTCTATTCTTAGATTCTTTTAAATTTAGTCTCCATTTCTGAAATTGCCTTTCCTTTGTTTTTCGCAGTAATTCCTGATTTCATGTGTGCCTGTTATCTGGCTACATCGCCACTAGCTTTTCTGTTTCTGACTTATCCTCTTGTTTCAAAGTTTAAATATTGCCTTCATTTCTTTAATTCATTTTGAAGTATCTTATGGGGTAGGTTGCAGTCCGGGTGTGTATGCATGTGGTGTGTGTGTCCCAAACAGTCAGCATCAAGATATATCCTAACAAGCTAAACTCTAAAGATAAGGGGGAAATCCTTTGGACATTCAAACAAAAAGAGCCCAAATTTGTTTACAAAGGAAAGAACATAAGATTGGCATTAAATGTCTCAATAGCAACTCTTTGCTAGAAAACAATGAAGCAACGTTTTAAAAATACTCCAGGGAAGAAAATGTGAGCCAAGAAGGCTGACTCCAGCCAAGCAGCTCTGTGAGAATAAAGGCAGAAGAGGTCATAAATTTGCAAGCACTCAGGGAGTATCGGCCCCCTGAGCCCTTCCTGAAGAATTTACGAAGGAACCAACTTCCAACAACCACAAAACAACTGGAGCGGCTTCAGCACCGCTCTGAGGACGGGCCTGGGATGTGTGTGCTGGAAGAGCTAAGACAAGGGACCCCGACAAGGGTCACCAGAGAGGATGCACATGTTACAGGTTGCAGTATAGAAAGTGCAGTTAACATGAATCAAATAAACTTGTAATCCCCGCACAGCGTTCCCTCACCCCACTGCCTGGCGCATGCGGGGCTTGGGAGAGGAGGCAGAGACCCCTCGGCCGCGGGGCCCGCTCTCGGAGGCTCACCTCCTCAGACCCTCTTAGCAGGCCTCTGTGCTCAGCTGCACTGTGGACCCTGACCCCTAGCTGCACCTGGAGGGCACCAGGCACGCCACAGGCGGATGTGTGTGCTGTGTGCCATCCATCCCGGGGCCGGGGTTGCCTCGATGTCAACTTCTTACGTAAGATCATGTCGTGTTTACTTTTTAGTGAACTGGTACCATGAGCCTTTCCAGGCAGGACCACAAAACTTCAGCAAGACCTCTCATGCTTCCTTCCTCTGAAACCCTTTATCAGTAAGTACATCAGGGTGTCGGGATTTATCGCCCAGATGGTCCTCCACCTGGACCAGGGCCATCCGACAGAATGCACTGCAAGCTCATAGGCGAATTTTCTAGTCGTCACATTAAAAGCCCCAAGGAAACAGATGACATTAATTTTAATAATATGGTATTTGACCCCAAATATTACTATTTCAGCATGTAACCCAAATCTAAAGTTGTCTCGCATTCTTTCTCAGTACTGCATGTTCCCAATCTGGGCCTCACACTTGCTGCACAGCTCTCCCTGGGGGGCGGGTTTCCGGTCAGTGGCCGCCAAACGGCACACTCAGGCCTCGACTTCTCCCTTCACCTTCAGATGCTGCCAAGCCCACCACAGAGAGCCTGTGCTTGGTTTATACGGCCTGGGGTGGGGATCCAGTGTGAGCCCTGCCCCCTGGGGCCCCAGGCTGAGAATGAGTGAGGTCCAGGGCCAGGAACACATGGTCAGGATGGGTAAGGACCCCTGAAGACCTGCCTTGCCCTCCATGCTCTGCTCCCCCCGCATTGACTGTGAGCCCTGCGTGCGTGTCTGGCATCAGCTCTGAGCTCAGCACTCAGGCATGTGCACAGCCCTCTGCTGAGGCCCGGGCAGGCGCTGTCCTGGGCCCAGGGGGACGCTGCCCCTCTGGAACATCCTGCACACCCAGGCCACAGACCATCCTCCCAGAGGGTCCTCACATACCCACTTAGGATGCTTTTCCTCTGGCCTGGGCCTGTGTTTCCTGACAAGAAGGACTGATGGCCAGTGAGGCCTCTCAGCTCACCCGAGCCTCTCCCTGGGCGGTGGAGCCTCAGACGGGCCCAGGCCTTGTTCCTGGTGCCAGCAGTGTCCTCCGACCCTGGCCTGTAGTTGGAGAAGAGGCAATGAGGGGGACCGGGAGGCAGAGGGATGGCCTCAAGAACAGAGTGGGCACTGAGGGTGAGGCAAAGCCTCGGTGGGGGACTCCACGCCCTGGATAATGGTAGAATGGCCCTGGCTTCTCCCAGCTGCAGCATGGTCACAACAAGGGGCCGTTGTCAGAGCCATCACAGCCCTGTGCAGACTCAGACGCTGGCGGGAGCTCTCTGCAGCCAGTGTCCTCGCCTGGGATCCCACCCTGGATTCAAACCCCTGATTTAGGGAACAGGTTTTTTTTTTCACAGATATCTTTTTGCCTGGAAAAAGCTCTGCCCTGCCGGTTTGGCTCACTGGAGAGTGTCGGCCTGCAGAACTGTGGTCACTGGGAACTGAGGCTGTGAGTGCCCTTGAATCTGATTGGGGTACAAGCCCTACATGGGCTGGTCACCTGCACTCTGTGGCCCAAAAGGCAGAGTGCTGAGTTGACAGGTAGCTGTAGGGATAGCCAGCAAACCCAACTAAGGACCTCCCAAAGGCTGCTCCCCAGTGGATTCAGAGGAGCCCTGTGGGCCCCGCACTTGGAGCTGGCACAGAGAACCCAAATCAGAAGACCCGAGTCTTCTATGGGGCTGAGGGCTGTTCCATTTGAAAGGCCCTCCCTTGTTGTGCGAGTCAAGGAAGAGGTTTTAAAACCATATAACTGCGCCCTGGCCAGGCAGCTCAGTTGGTTAGAACATCCTCCTGACATGCCAAGGTTACAGGTTGCTCTCCGGTCAGGGCAGATACAAGATTCAACCAGTGAGTGCTTAAATAAGTGGAACAACATCTATGTCTCTCTCTCTCTTTCTCTCTCTCTCTCTCTCTCTCTCAAATCAATCAATTAAAAAATTTAAAAACCATATAATTGGAGGCAGGAGTCCATTTTCATTAAAACAACTTCCACGATGTAGCAGCAAATCGTGCAGCTCTGGGATTACAAAAGCCGCACGGGAACAAAAGGGACGTGCGTCACCTCGGTGCACACAGTGGGGAGGAGGTGCTCCGACACATGCGCCCAGCCTGTTCCGTGTGCATCGTCTTTACCATCCAAAACAGCGCATCTCAGAACAAGAACTGGCGTTCATTAGGCGAGGCAGCATCTGCCAGCTGTGGTTATTTCCTGTCCAGAGCTGCCTGGGGGGAGAACTAGGGGAGTGGCCCCCTCTCCTCACTCCCACCCGAGAAGGCACCCTTTGTTGAACTACAAAGGGAAAATAAATGAGGCCATACTTGATTTAAAGCTGAGTCTGTTGTGTCTCCCACTGGATTGATCTCCCGCCAGCCAGATGTGGCCAGACTCCGCCCCGAGAGCTCCAGCGTGGCTGGGTGTTTCTGGCAGGGAATCCTGGGTTTGGGGCCACGTTGTTTCAATGAACAATTTGTTCCCTGTTAGCCTCAGAGGCTAACACTTTCACAGGTGGCCTGGGGGTTCCCCACCCAGCATTTTTCATTTTGCAGTTTGAGCAGGAGATGGGGAGACGGGACAGAGTTTGGCTGGGGGCGACCACTCCCTGCTTCCTGGCAGCGTGGGCTCCGCAGCTCAGGCATTTGCAGAACAATAGGAACCGTGTCTCAGCTGACAGACAGCAGGACAGATGGTGCCATTTTCTTCCACAAGGGATGGCGCTGGAGCCAAGGAGGTTGGTGCTCCTGCCCACGCTGCACAGGCCCGGGTGAGGGGGCCTTCCCAGGCCTCTCGCATCTGTGGGCCAGGTCTGCAGGTAAGCTCCAGCCTTAACTGCCAGCCATCCTGGCCCCACCTCAGACCACTTTCTGGACTCTGACTTCTGAGGGGAGTCCTGGTGGTGTGCATGGAAATCAATGCTGTCATGACCTCACCGCAGATATCACACTGGGTGAAGTTGAAGGGAGGGTAGATGTCTCCCACTTTTGGAGGCTGACGAGGGACCAGTGACCTCTTTGCAGTCACACCCTGTGGTCTGAGTGATACCTGACGTGGCTGTCAGGGGGTCTGCTTTAGAACCTGTGGATCCTCCCTCTCAGCTTCAGCAGAGTCAGTGAGTGTGGACCCCATGTCTATGCCCAGACACCTGTCCCAGAGCGGGTTTCCTGATCGTGTGAGCTCACGTTGCAGCCTTGCATGTGGCCCTTTGAATCTGTTTGCATGGGGCCAAGCATTTCTGCAACGCCATTCAAGACCAGAGTCTCTAGGTTCACAGGCCCCGGGAGGGCCTTGTAATGCATGTAGTCAATTCTCAGGAAAACCTGCAGAAGGAAAATATCCTGTCAGTCAAGACCACTCCTCCTTCCACCCAAGGCCCCTCCAGCTCAGATGAAGGTCAGGCCACCACTCTCCGAGCCAGAGGGAACGTGGGGACGTGGGGCATGGGCGCAGATGGAAAAACCGTGATCACATGAGGCTGGAGGCCTCTGTCAGAAGTTCTTGCTTTTTAAGAAAGCATTGAAGATCCCTGAAATGTAGTAAAGAGACAAATGCCACATCTCTGTGTGGCTGCCACTGGTTAAATTTGAGACATTTGGGCAATAGAAAAAAATGAGGATAATGGATTATAAAATACTAAATTTTCATATATCCATGCATTCCTAGAGATACCTGAGAGAGGGAGAGAAGAAGAGGGAGAAGGAGAGAGAGAGAGAAGGAGAGAGAAAGAGAGAGAAGAGAAGAGAAGAGAAGAGAAGAGAAGAGAAGAGAAGAGAAGAGAAGAAAAAAATAGGTAGCAAAAATAACTATTTGAAATACTTCCGAAACCTTGAAACATACGTCTAGGTAACTCCTGGGTCACACAGAAGTGAGAACACTTTGGAGTGGGTGCTGTAGGGTCCCGCAGGACCAGTGCCGGGGAAATGCATTAAATGCTTATATTGGAAAAGAAGAGGGGTCATTATGAGCTAAGCATGGCGCAAGAAGTTATGAGAATCACTGGACCATAGGGCAGGCTAGACAATAGGAGCAGATTTGACCGACGTCCTTCTCCACACCCTCTGTCTCCACCCAGCTGGGGCCGATGCCCTCTTTACACAGGATGCCCTCTGTGTCCTCCCTCCATCTGTCCTCTCTCCCAGGACCCTTTCCTGCTGAGCTGTCTGATCCCTGAGCCAGGGTCACTGGGCCAGGGTCTGGGAAGGGGAAGGAAGTGGCCTGGCCCAGCCCGGAACGTGAGCCACTGTGCCCAGCCAGACACCTTCCTTGTGGCACTGGATGGGTCAGCGGGGCCAGGACTGAAGGAGCATGGGAGTGGCGCTTCAGTCCTGCCTTTGACCAGCATTGTGATGGGAGAGAAAATGTAAGTCAACAAAACACAGATCCACATCGGATTCTGCACAAGGTCACTGCGTGAGCATCCTGGAAGCTTTCACACCTGAGTGTTGGCTGGAGCCACTCCCTTGGTCGTAGCCTGGCAGTGATAGGTGGTCCTGCTCCCCTGGGGCAGCCGGGATGTGGCTTTGTTCCCTGAGTGACAGGTCAGCATCACTGCAGGTCCCTGCCCACCGGGGCCCACTTGGCGGCTGTTGCTGGTGTTGCTTCTTGGCTTCCCTGTTAGGGCCCAGGGCACCCTCTGACTTCCTCTCTCAGAGAGCACCCCAGGCCCCAGTTTGACAAGACCCGGTTTGGCAGAGTCGATGGCTCCTGGGGACCTGCTGTTTCAGCGGCTGGAACTCCCGCAGAGCTCAGCATGGCTTTTCTGCAGCAACACCCGTGCTGCGGGGCTCCGTGCAATGGGACGTGGGCTCTGGGATCCCGGCAGCTGAGCCACAGGAACTCTCCAGCTGGCCCCAGGTGAACCAGGGCACAGGGCCGCTGGCCCAGCTACCCCAACCGTCTTCTCTTTTCCCTTCAATGTCACAAAGAGATTGAGAGGCTCCCCGCAGGCTCCCAGGTAGGCCTCTCCTGGAGCCAACCGTGCATGCTCCCCGCAACCAGTCCCAACACAGGCCTCTCCCAGCCCGCCCTCCTCATGCTGCGTTTTCCCACCACAAACAAGACAGACAGAAAGTATCCTTCCCGAGAGGCAGCGTGCAGTAACGGCCTAGGTGTGTCGCGGACGTCCCCCGACGGGCCATGTGTTGGAGCCACCACAAAGAGGGTCAGGTCACCACCTGCCCAGGGCCCAGGTTCTGCCTGCCCTTCAACAGAGAAGCTTTGTTTCACCTCATTCACAGATCGGGCTTCTGGGTGAGATTTCTTCTGAAGGAAGTTTTGATGGATTTTTAAAAATATGAAAACCACTGCAAAGAGGTGAAGAGCTGAGTTCTTTATAAAAAGAAAAATCCGATTTTGATCCCAGACCTCACTTGTGACCAATCCACATTGAACGACTGACATTCCCCTTAACCCCAGGCTCTTGTCTGAGGCGTAGAGATGCCTCTGGAGCTCTTGTGAGCTGTTGTGAGGACATTGGAAGGCCAGCCACATGTCCCCACCTTCGCTGCACGAGTCGCCATCTCGGGCATCTGTGCCCTGGGCACATGGCAGCCCATGATGCTCACTCCGGTGAGTGCCAGCCGGATCCAGGCACCAGACAGGCAGGACTGAAGGGCTGTGTTGGCCACACTGACCAGGTGCACCATCTACACTCCAGGAACCCAGATCTAGAGAGGGTTAAACATGGCAAGAAGGAGAAAAGAACTTCTCTTCCAGGGATGGGTCCAGATGGTCCGAGACCCTGCTGGAACAGCCGTTGATTCCTCCTGCGGCTGCCCCGCTCAGGAATCCAGTCCCGGCTCAGGCTCTTTCTGGCTGGCAGCCTCAGATGGGTTATTTCATCTCAAAAGCCACATTTTCCTGTGCTATAATATGTTTAATATGCTATCCATTTTTCCGCCCCCACATCTCTCACACCCACCAGGCTAAGTTTTGCCTGGGAGGAGAGGAGGGAGGGAAGGAAGCTGGAGGAGACACAGAAGAAGCTGAACGTGGCTGGGGTCTGGCCCTTGCCCCACGTGGAGCCAAATCCAAGGACCCCACATGAGTTCAGGGACCTGAGAGGAGACTGGCCCGTCATTGCCCGCCCCCCCACCCCCCGCACGCCCCCAGTGGAGTCTGGGAAGACAGATTTTCCTGTGCTGCAGGAGGCAGGGATGGGCCTGCCACGGACACCTGACGTGGCCTCTCAGAGCAACCAGCGAGTGTGCACCAGGAGGCAAGACTGCACAAAGCCTGGTGTCGGCCCGTCCCACCCCAACTCCACGGTGTGACTAGGAGCCCAACCCGCGGAGTGCAGCCTGGATGGAAGCAAGATGTCAGCTGAACAGCCCAGCCTGAGCCAGACATGGTGGGACAGCGAGAACGTGAAGCTAAAAAGCACATAATAAACATCCTCAGAGAAGTTTGGAGCAGCAAGTTAGCAGGCCAGGCACCTGCCAAAACAGCAAAGCGCCAGTGACATTAAGTGTGCCTCCTCTCCCGGCTGGTGTGGCTCAGTTGGTTGAGCATCGTCCTATGCACCAGGAGGTCGCTGGTTCAATTCCCAGTCAGGGCACATGCCCAGGCTGCAGGCTGCATCTCCAGTAGGGGGTGTGCAGGAGGCAGCCAATCCATGTTTCCCTCTCATCGATGTTTCTATATCTCTTTCCCTCTCCCTGTCTCTCTCTAAAATCAATAAAAAACATATTTTTTTAAAAAGAGTGCCTCCTCCAAGGCCTCCGTCAGCTGGCAAGGATGGGAGGATGCTCAGAGCCATCCTGGGGAAGCCATCTGCCCGGCTGCATCTGAGCACCAGCCTTGTGGCCTCACAGAGAAATGTGAAGACAGACTTGACAGAACCCAGATGCGACATCGCAGTGAGGAAGGGGAGGAGAGCAGACAGCTCCAAATGTGTGAATAGGCCGACACAGATGGTGGCTGTGAAAAGGGCAACCAGGGCTCGGGGTCCGAGGTCGAATGCAGCGGTAGCACAGGCATCGGGAGGACCGACAGGCACGCAGCTTCCCAGGTGCTCTGCACTTTCCAGCGGAGGCCCAGGTGTTCAGAGTCTGAGGAGCACATCACACCCCACAGCAACCATGGCAACAGCAGAGGGTGTAACTTCCACGATAACAGAATAACAAGGACACGTCATCAGATCACTCTGGAGACGAGGAAGGGGGTGTAGCAGGGAAGGAGCAGTTATGAAGAGAATGAGTCAGAAACATCAGGAATGAGAGGCCCAGTAGCTGAAATGCAGAACTCGGAGGGGTAAAGGCTTCCAGGGCCCCAGCCGCCGGGTGAGCCCAGCCAGGTGCAGGCGCATGAGAGAGAAGTGAGAAGAAAGAAGGCACTAAGGACAGAAGGGCACCGCATCCGAGGGGTCCCAGAGGAGAGAAACACATTGGTGAACATGGAAAAACATAAAAGGATGTATGAAAAGAGAAACCAGGCTGTGACTGGCAGGTGCCCTGCATGCCAGAGGACACAGGGAGGAAAACACCCCACCTATAACCATTGTCCTAACAATTAAGAGCATAAAACCAGGGAGAAAAGTCCAGATGCTCCAGGGAAAGGACCCTGCAGACAGCAGGATTGGCATCAGCTGTGCCTCTCAGCCCCGAACAATGGAGCCAGGTGCCAAGTCCATGGGGGCCTGGGACTTTACAGGAGCCACAGTGCAAGGAGGACACAAGGGTGAAATGGCTTGGGGAGTTCAGGACCCACAGACCCTGTGTGAGAGCATGAGGGCGACCTGAGGGGACACAGGAGAGGGGTGCTGATGATGACCAGCTCAGGTTGTCGATGGGAAACAGCCCAACTGCGACCCGGACAAGTCCAGAGCAACGGAAGAATAAAGATGACGCACAACCTCAAACCAGCCCAAGAAAACCTGCTCTCCACGGTGGAAGGAAAAGAAAGCCACAGAGGCCAAGTGTGGGCAGTGACGCAGATGGGAACCTGTAATTTGAGGGGACAGATGGCGAGCCCCCAGATTTCAGATGCTTCCGCTCTAAGGGGAGACAAAAAGCGGTGCCCGCCCTCCCACCCTGCTCAGAACTCCCCGTCAACTCAAGACAAGAACAAAGCAAGGTTGGCTGAGAACCGCTTTCTTAGGGTGAGTTTCTTAGTGCTGCTCGGTGTTTGAAAACCTGCAGCCTCCTGAAGGACAGCGTCTGGCATTGGCTGCACACCTGGCCTTCTGTGCGCTGTGTGCTGTGGCCCCAGAGCCACCGCTGCTAGTCACGTGGCCCTGGCAAGGCTGCACCAACTCTGTCACTCACCAGCATAACTGGGAAACCTCAAGTAGGGTTTATGGGGGGGGGGGGGCAAATGGGGCCCATGTAAGAATAACATGATGCACGAGGCAGGCGGCTGCCCTCACGCCCACCACGCTCATCCTTGGAGCACTTCAAGAAGCACCATCAGGAAGACGCTGACGACGCCTTGCCACGCTAGCAGTCAGAAGCTGTGCGACACAGCACTTGCCTAGGACCAAACCAGAGAGGGTTGGACCTGCATTGCCACCATGTGCCCACCATCCAGATATCATTGCTGACATGTACACATAAGGAACTGTTTGACATTGAAACGGGGAATCAGAACTGTTGGACATTGAAATTGGGACTCAAACATTTTTTGTTATTATATGTCTATTTCTAGTCTGCAGAGGCAAGATTTTTTAAAGGAAAGAAAAGGGGGAAAAATAGATACAGAAGCAAAGAAGCATTGAACAGACTGTCAAACTACAGTGGGAAGGCAGAGGAGGTTTTGGGGGGGAGGGGGGCTGTAAGAGATCAACCGAAGGACTTGTACGCATGCATATAAGCATAACCAATGAATAAAAGACACTGGGGGGTGGGGCAGGTAAAGGCATGTACTGTGGGGAAGGGGAGGGTGGGGGGAGGTCAATGGGGGAAAAAAAGAGACATATGTACTACTATTTCTTATACTTCAAACAATTTAAAAAAAATGTAAAAAAAATAAAATAAAAATAAAAAAATAAAATAAAATAAAAAATTTCTTTATTTAAAAAAAAAAAAAAAAAGAAGCACCATCAGTGTCTGGCTGGTGTGGCTCAGTGGTTGAGCATCGACCCATGAACCAAAATGTCACTGGTTCGATTCCCTGTCAGGGCATAGGCCAAGGTTGTGGGCTCATGCAGGGGACATGCAGGAGGCAGCTGGGGACATGCAGGAGGGGACATGCAGGAGGCAGCTGATCAATGTTTCTCTCTCATCAATGTTTCTATCCCCTCCCTTCCTCTCTCTCTAAAACAAATTAAAAAAAAACATTAAAAACAAACAAAACAAAAAATAAAAAACACCAAAAATGTACTCTTGTCTTGAAATACCCCCCAGTAACGTGTGAGGCCGTTATCCCATCGTTTGGATGAGGTGCCTGGACTGAGCACAGAATGGACTCACCCAGCCATTGCAGGTCAGCCGAGGCCAGGCCAGCTCAGAGTGTGGGGGCCGTGAGGATGTGAGCAGCTCCCTGGGATCCTGGCCTGTCACAGAGGGGTCAGCCTTGGTGCTTGGGAGCACCCCACTTCCTAAGGGTCTCCATGACTGAAGGGTTTATGCTGTGCAAACAAGGTGTCAACTCCAATTTCTTACAAAAGTGAGGTGAAGGGTCTGCTTGGTAGATACACACAATTTAAGACCAAAGCCTTTGATCATTTTAACCTGACAGGTCCTCGTTCACTGGCTGGAAGTTTAGCTCCCAGTAATTATACTTGTTTCTTGTGCTAAGTAAACAATGAGCGGGGAAAACTGGAAAGTACACAATTGGGACACGGCGAACACGGTTTCTCCATCTGTCCATCCAGCCCAAGAAATGGCCTTACTTCCTTCTCATTCCAAAAACGAAGCTGAAGAAAAGCTAGCTAGAACATTTGCCAATTGTTCTTCAAAGGGAAATGAAAGAAGTCACGTGTCTCAGTAGAAACCATAACAAACCTGTGACAGGCTGGTGGGCCAGGAATTGGCTTTCCTGCTGGACCTGTGTGGTTTCCGCCTTCCTGACGCTGAAGGTGCTGAGGCTTCCCGGCTCTCGTGCGGGCAGCCCGCTCTGTCCCATGCGCCCAGAAAGGGGCTACTAGTTGATGATGTTGCACTGTCTTATCATCACCATCAGTTCCCTGATTTACTCTACGAAGTTGATAGCAAGGCTGCAGTTCATCCCCCAAGCCCAGTCTAGAGCAGCTGGTGTAACGGGCAGGGGGAGGCCTGGATGTAAGGATGAGGGCCTCTGCCACATGACCACCGTGTCCTCTCAGCAGACCACTCTGTTCCCTTGAGAAGGAAGCAGCGTGGGACTGAATGGTGGGCCACAGGGTGGCCACGCCCTCCCTCTGAACCTGGTGCAGAACACAGACACGCCGCTGAGTGGGTGCTGAGGCCCAAGTACAGTTTGGCCGAGTTTATGCAAAGAGAAGAAAATTGAGCCAGAAACAGCCGATTCTGGCAGGACGGTGGTGTCCTCGCCGAGTGCTACCTGTCTTCCCCCTGAGGTGAGGACCCTGGCCAGTCCATCTCAGAAAGGAGGGCCCAGCAGGGTGTGCCAGGCCCCAGCAGAGACTGGGCCTGCGAGGCAGAGAGCTTCTGGCTGGTATTTCTTTTCTTGGAAAATGGCTCCTTCGTGCTCCTGGACGTCTAAGCCCCTCCCTCTGATCGGGAGGCCCCAGTTTGCTGTCTTTTCTGAGCCACTGAAGGGGCGCTCCCCACCCCCCTTTGCAGTGTTCCGGGATGGCTCCTGCTGTCAGGATCGTTCATGGCAATTGATCAATTCGGGGCCCTCCTGGGTGCCTGGAGCCAGAGAAAAGAACTCTTTCTGAAATGACTAAAAGGAAATGTTTTGTGTGTGTGTTGTTTTAAAGCAACAACCAACAGTTAGATCTAGCCCCTTAGTTGGGTTTGGGGCCGTCCCTGCTAGTGGGATCCAAGGCCACTCAGACGTCAGCCCTTTTTCCTCAAGTGGGGAACTGTGGCCGAGTTGCCGGAGACTTCAAGTGTGGGCAGGAGAGACGGGGTGATAGGCTGTGTGCGGTGGAGTCAGCAGTGACAAGGCCTGAGCCCATGGAGGACAGAGCTGACAGCTGGGGCATGAGGGACACGGAGACTCTGCCTGGGGAGCTGACCGGTAGGGAAAACATAGACCCTGGCAACAGAAGCAAGGCAGTGGCCCTTGCTCTGCAAGAGGGAGAAGCCGCTGCATGCTGGGTTGTCGACACCCGCAAGCCCACAGCTACCTTGCAAGGCCGGTCGGCAGTTTCTGAGCCCTTTCCATCTGCCCACAGCCGTGCACAGGACTGATGGGGATTGGCCATCTCATCATTGCGTGTCCAGGCGAAATCAGAGAGAGCATGGTGGTTGTGGGCCAACACATCTGGGCAGACACTGGGAAGCTCAGCTACACACATGCATGTGTGAGACTGTGTGTGTGCAATCACATGCATTTGATTGTGTGCATGTGGTTGTGTGCATACAATTGTGTGTGGTTGTCTGTGTGTCCCAGGCCTACCCAGTGGAAGCCAAGTCCTGCCATCTGTCCGTCCTGTTGGAGTCCTTCTGGCACAGTCCCTCCTGTCTTCAGGAGGAAAGCTGAACTAAACACACAGGGTGTGGGTACTCAGTTTCCTAAGAATTGGGTAACTTGGACTTAGGTTCTCTTGACTGACACAAGGACCGTGAAATGCAGAGTGCCACCAGCAACATCACCCACATACCACACCCCCTGTGAGCAGGGCCCCAATCCCACAGGCTGGAGCTTCTCACACAGATGCACCCACCACCCGAAGTGACAGGTGACACCATTCGATACGGTAAATGAGGGAAGAAGAGTCCTCACCCGCTCCCAGGACAGCTGCAGGCTCAGCTTGGGGTCACAGGGCCAGAAAGAATCATGCTTGTATTTTCTGCTAAGTCTGAAGATGTGCTCTGGGCTCAGCCAACTTATTGTCTGGTCAGGCAGAGAGGCCCCAGCATCCTCTAAGCCAGGCACGCAGCTGTGTGATTCTGAAAACGTGGATGAAGTCAGAGCAAATGCTCCCTCCACTGAAACTTTCCACAGAGCCACCCGGGGTCACAGAGTCTGGGGTGGGGAAGGGCACTGGCTGGCAGGTGGCAGCCTGTCCCAGGGACATGTGGGATGGGTGTGTCCGTCAAAGGTGATCTATGATGATGCAGTTCTGTGTCCAGAATATTTTATCTTTTCAAAAAGATAAATACATGAGGACTATGAGAAACTGTTTAAAAGCTGTGAATGCCTAAAACTTATAAGCCTAGGTGTTCCCTGCCTGAGCTTAATGCTGTTCTTTCTTTTCTTTCTTTCTTTCTTTCTTTCTTTCTTTCTTTCTTTCTTTCTTTCTTTCTTTTTTTCTTTCTTTCTTTCCTTCCTTCCTTCTTTTTTTGTTAATCCTCACCTGAGAATATTTTCTCATTGATTTTTAGGGAGAGTGTTAGAGGGAAAGACAGAGAGAGAAACATCAATGCGAGAAAAACACATCGATTGGTTGCCTCTTGCATGTGCCCCGAACAGGGCCCAAGCCAGGGAGGAGCCTGCAACCAAGGTACATGCCCTCGACCAGAATCAAACCCGAGACCTTTTGGTCCCCAGGTCAGTACTCTATCCACTGAGCCAAACCAGCTAGACTCTAGCAGGGGTCCTCAAACTTTTAAACAGGGGGCCAGTTCACTGTCCCTCAGACCGTTGGAGGGCCGGACTATAGTTTAAAAAAAAAAACTGTGAACAAATTCCTATGCGCACTGCGGGCCCGGGATGAGTCGGCTGCTAAGCAGGACAGGCAGCGGCACCCGGCGGGCTGGATAAATGTCCTTGGTGGGCCGCATGTGGCCCGCAGGCCGTAGTTTGAGGACCCCTGGTGAGCCTTTCAAAGAGATACTTGCCCAGCCCAGCCTGGGGGCCAGCCAGCCTGTGGAGGTGAGCCAGGTGTCGCCCATCTTCTTGATGAGTTTCACCTCCTCACCCAGGAAGTGGTTCTGCAGGAAGTCACAGAGCTGAGGGTCTGTGCAGGTAGAACTCAGGGCCTGCAGCTCCTGAAGGACCTGGTTCAGGTTCCTCTCCAAGGCCAGGGCGGCTTCCATGGCGTCCTGAGTTTTGCCCACTCATCTTGGGAGGCTTCAGCACGTCCTGGAAGAGAATTCGGCCACAGCCCTGGTTTGCACCTTTAAGAGATGCTCAGCACCCTTGCGCTTCTTCTCCCCAACTCGCGGAAGAAGTGGCCCACGCCCTGGAGTGCCACATCCTCACGGTCAAAATAGAAGCCCAGAGAGAGGTAGGTGTGGGCGGCCGGCAGATGCAGGTCTGCCAGGCAGTTGACCACAGCCTCCACCTCGGAGGAATAATTCTGATGAATCTGGGAGCTCATGATTGTTCGGCAGCAAGGAGTTAAGGTAGAAAAACAACAATAGTGTGTTGGCTGGTCTTAGAGGTGGTTCTGAAGATGGTGACTGGATAAGATGCTGGAGAGTGGCCGGAGGCTGGAAGGGGCGTCCCTGGGTCTGTTCTGTCCAAACACTATTGAAACAATAGTTATGAAGTTATAAAAATTAGCTTGCCTATCCAAGCCACTGGCTGAGGTATCTGGGGAGGGGAAGAGGGTGGCATAGGAGGTGTGAGAGTAAAGAGAAGGTCCCATGCTCTTAGGATAGAAAACTCTCAGAGTCTTTCTGTGTTTTGAACTTTGAACTCTGCAACTACTGGTGACAGCAAGTTCATTAAATCACTTCAAGAGTTGAAATAGCCCGAACGGATGTGGCTCAGTGGTTGAGCATCAACCCAGGAATCAGGAGGTCACCAGTTCAATTCCTGGTCAGGTCATATGCCCGGGTTGCAGGCTTGCTCCCTGGTGGGAGGCCTGCAGGAGGCGGCAGATCAATGATTCTTTCTCATCATTGATGTTTCTATCTCTCTCTCCCTCTCCCTTCCTCTTTGAAATCAACAAAAAATATATTAAAAAATCAAATCAAATCAAAATCCTTAAAAAAAAAAAAAAAAGAGTTGAACCCTAGCTGGTTTGGCTCAGTGAATAGAGCATTGGCCTACGGACTGAAGGGTCCCAGATTCGATTCTGGTCAAGGGCACATGCCCGGGTTGTGGGCTCGATCTCCAGTAGGAGGTGTGTAGGAGGCAGCCAATCAATGATTCTCATCATTGATGTTTCTATCTCTCTTTCTCTCTCTCGCCCTTCCTCTCTGAAATCAACAAAAAAAGTAAATAAAATAAAAATCCACCCATTGTGTTTAAAAAAAAAAAAAAGAGTTGAAATATTTCAGAAGTCCTGGTCTCAAAGGAAGATTAAAATTTCATACTTGGGCAGTAGTTCACTTTAAAACACAAAAGAATTTTTTTTAATCCTAAGAATTATTTAATACCCCAAACGCTGTCTTGAATCATGAGCTCCATCAGACTTGACATCACCTAGACCTGTATCCAGAACCTCCTGTGGGATCTCTTCAGGCGTGTGCTAGGTTCCTGGAAAAGCTTTGTTTAAATATGAACTTCATACCACACTGTCAGTGTTTGTCTTAATAAAACTACATGGATTTATTTTTTAAAGTTTTCTCGTACACATAGTAACTTAGGTGAGAGGGAAAGAAAGCTTTCCAGTCACTAATGATACTCATCAGATATGGAGAGTATGTATCCAGTATTAATGATAATTTGGGTGATAGAGAAAGACGGTTTCCAGTAATAAATGATAGCATCAGTGATAGAAAAAAGTTTCTAGTCATAGATGATAACTCAGGTGATAAAGAAGGTTTCCATTAATAAATTAAGTCAGATGATACAGAATAAAGGTTTCCAGTCATAAATGAGACAGAGGAGCAGGTTTTGTGTCATAAACAATAAGTGAAGTAATAGAGGAGGAAGGATTCTAGACATGAATGATAATTCCCATGATAGAAAACTCAGGCAATATATAGAGAGTCTAGACATGAATGATAATTCGCATGATAGAAAACTCAGGCAATATATAGAGAGTCCAGACATGAATGATAATTCGCATGAGAGAAAACTCAGGCAATATATAGAGAGTCTAGACATGAATGATAATTCACATGATAGAAAACTCAGGCAATATATAGAGAGTCTAGACATGAATGATAATTCACATGATAGAAAACTCAGGCAATATATAGAGAGTCTAGACATGAATGATAATTCGCATGATAGAAAACTCAGGCAATATATAGAGAGGGTTCTTGGTCATAAAGAATAAATCAGATGATAGAAAATAAAGATTTCTCTTCATAAATGATAAATAGGGTGAGAGATACATAATTCAGTTAATAGAGGAAGAAGATTTCCAGTCATAAATGATAGGGTGATACAGAAAAAAGTTTTCCATTTATAAATAATTACTCAGTTGACAGAGAAAGATTCAGTCATAAAAGATAAATAAGATGATAGAAAAAGAGTGTTTCCAGTTATAAATTATAACTAAGGCGATAGAGAAAGAATGTTTCAAGTTATAAATAGTAACCCATGGGACAGAGAGCGAGGTTTGAAGTCATAAAAGGTAAGTGAAGTTATTTGGGACACGTTTCTTTGTCTCCTCGTGTTGGCTGCCTCCCTGTGTTGTTCCTATGTATTAGGTAGAGCGGCTATGTCTCCCAGGCTTGGTCGAGTGGCCTCTTATAGTAGGTGTCCTGTAGGGTCCTGTCACCCGAGCTGGGCACTCTAAGGGCACCCTCTGTGTGAACTGTGGACACCTCCTGTTGCAGTTGAACCTTGATTGCTGTTGGCACCTCAGTGGGAGGGATTTACCCTCAGGCTGATTGGCGTGAGGACCAGCTGCAACCACTGTGGAGGACCAGCTGTGCAGGGGCCAACACCATGGAGCAGAACTTACTTCAGCAGGGCTCCGGTGCCTACTGAGCCCACACCTTGAGTGTGTCCCTTGTGGAGGAGGTTGAATGGTGTTTTGACGTTCACATCAAAATTACAACTGAACTATAGAACAGCCATCTTTCAGAACTTCCTGGAATCTAGCTGAACAGAAGTCCTGCAACGACAGATATAAAGAGGAACCACATCAAGATTGGTAGGAGGGGTGGAGACAAGGAATGGGCTGGCCCCACACCCATATGTGTTGGATAAAAATAGGGAGGGATATCTTGGATGCAGATGTCCCCCTCCCTGAGGAGTGAGGGGTCCCAGCTCCATAGCAGGACCCCCAGCCAGGTTTCCAGTGCCAGGAAGAGAACTCCCCATAACTTCTGGCTTTATAAACAAACTTGGATTGTAGCTGAGTGAGACAAAGGGCTGCAGGAGTCCCAGACAGTTCCTCTTAAAGGGCCCATGTATGGACTTACTCAGACTCACTAGCTCCAAGCTCCAGTGCTGGGGCACCGGGACGTATGGGGAGGAACCAAGTAGTCTGGCTTGGGAGGGGGAGAGAGCTGGAGGGGCAGAAGTGCTGTCAGAGGCCATTGCTCCTTTTCTTGTCTCCCCCCCCTCCTCCCCCCGGCCCCGAGCCAGCAGGAAGGCACCATATCTGAGTCTCCATCAACCTGGCTAACACTGTTCCCCCTGCCCTGGTGGTTCCCTGAGACCCCACCCCACCCAACTTGCAGCCGCACCCAGGCTGTTTCCAGTGGCTTTTCCATACAAAGGGCCTGTCTTGGTTTATGCTTAGGACTTCCCTAAAAGCGTGCTGCATACTTTCTACGAAGTGGCCCCAGACCCAGCACTGGTGGCAACTGGCCTTGGTTTGCAGCTGGACCGCTCCTGGCACCTCCAAGCCCAGCACAGCAGTAGCTATCTGCAGATTGCTTTGTAGCTCATGCTGGGTGGCCCCTGGCAGGGCATCGCTGGTGGCTGACCTTGGCCTGTACCTCTTGAGATGCCCCAGAGCCAACACATCCTGTGGACAGGACAGCTCCAGACCATGTCAAAACGCCATTCAAAGAAAGTTTCAATCGTAAAAAATAAGACAATAAAAATAAAGGTATTCAAGCATAAGTGATAAGGCAAGGGGTGAAGAAAAAAGGAAGCCAGTCCTCAATGATAACTCAGGTTATAGAGCAGGGGTGGGGAACCTCTTTTCTGCCAAGGGCCATTTGGATATTTATAACATCATTCCCGGGCCATACAAAATTATCAGCTTAAACATTGGCCTGCTATATTTGGTCAAACATTTCATTAACTCACCCCTAATGCCTTGGCAGGGCCGGACCAAATGATTTTTCAGGCCTTACATAGCCCCAGGCCAGACGTTCCCCACCCCTGTTATAGAGAAAGATTTTTCAGTCATAATGATAAATCAAAAGATACAGAAAGAAACGTTTTCAGTCATAAGTGATAAATAAGATGATAGAGAAAAATTTTCTAGTCATAAAAGATAACCAACATGAAAAAATTTTCTAGTCATAAAGGGAACCATGAGGTTCCATCATAAATGATAACTCAGTCAATATAAAAATGTTTTCAGTCATAAATGATAACTCGGGTTATAGATGAAGAAGATCATGAGTGATAACTCAGGTGATAAAAGATATTTATAATCACAAACGATCGTTTAAGGGATAGAAAACAAAATATTTTTAGACATAAATGATGACTCAGGTTATTACAGGTGAAGGTTTTCAGTCATAAATGATAACTAAGGTTACAGAGAAAATAAAATTTCAGTCATAAGTTGTTATTCAGGTTATAGAGGAAGAAGATTTTAAGTCATAAATGATAACACAAATGACAGAGAACATAATTGCTTCAGTTATAAATGATCTCAGGTTATACGAAAAGAATGATTCCATTCATAAATGATAACACAAGTTGGGAACAACATACCCAATAATAAGTTATAATTCAGATGAGGAAAGATAAAATGTTTTCAGTTATAAAGGATAATTCCTCAGGTTAAAATGAAAGGTTTTTAGTCACAATGATAAGTCAGGTGATAGTGGAAGAATGTTTCCTGTCATAAATTATAACTCACTAGAGGCCCGATGCAAGAAGCAAGGGGCTCGGCTCTCACAGCCCCGGCTTTATCCGGAAGGTCATTCGGCTGTCTGGTCTAATTAGCATATTTTGCTTTTATTATTATAGATGTGATAAGAAACATTTCTAGCCATAAATAATAACTGATGTGGTAAAGAACAAAATTTGTTCAGTCATAAATAACTCAGGTAATAGTGGAAGAAGGTTTTCAGTCATAAATAATGAGGCAGGTTATAGAAGAAAAATGTTTTGTCATAATTGATAACTCAGGTTATAGAGGACGAATGTTTCCTGTCACCATTTATAACTCAGTTGACAGAGAAACATATACAGTAATAAATGATGATTGAGGTGATAGAGCACAAAATGTTTTCAGTCATAAGTGATAACACAGGTAATAGAGAAACAACATTTCTAGTCATAGATTATAATTCAGATGATAGAGGACAAAATGTTTCCAGTCATAAGTGATAACACAGGTTATAGCAGAAGGTTTTCAGCCAGAAATGATAACTCTAGTTATAGAGGAAAAATATTCCTAGTCACAAATAAAAACACAGGTGACAGTGAAACATTTCTAGGTATAAATTATTATCAGATGATAGAGGACATAAATGCCAACTCAGATTATACAGTAAGAAGATTTCCAGTTGTAAATGATAACTCTGGAGAAAGATAACACAATGTTGTTAATAACAAATGATGACTCAGGTGATAGATAAACATTTCTAGTTATATATGCTATTTAAGATGATAGAGAACAAAATGTTTGCTGTCATAAATGATAACTCAGATGATTTAAAAAAGGCTTTCTGTCATAAATAATAATTCAGGTTAGGAAGAAGATATTTTTGTAATAAATGACAACTTAGGTGATAAGGGAAGAATGTTTCCAGTCATAAATGATAACTCAAGTGACCTGTTACAAATGATAAATAAGGTGATAAAGAAACATTTCCTACCATAAATGACAATTCAGTTGATGGAGAACAAAATGTTTTGTCATAAATGATACATCTGATTAGTGTTTCCAGTCATAAATAATATCTGTTATAGAGGGAAAAGGTTTTTAATCATAAAGGATAACTCAGGTGATAGAGAACTAAATGTTTTCAGTCATATATGGCAGCTCAGGTGACACTGGAAGAATGTTTCCAGTCACAAATAATAATACGGGTGAGAGAGAAAGAACCATTCCAGGTATAAATTATTATTCCAATGATAGAGGTCAAAATGTTTCCATCATAAATGATAACTCAGGGAATAGATGAAGAAAGTTTCCAGTCTTAAATAACAAGTGAGGCAATGTAGGAAAAATGTCAGTAATTAATGACATGTCAATTGGTAGAGTACCAAGTATTTTTAGTCATAAATGAAAACTCAGTTTATAGAAGAGGAAGGTTCTAGTCGAAAATGATAACTCAGGTTTTAGAGATGGGTTTTCAGTCATAAATGACAACTCACATTAGAGAGAGAATGTTTTCAGTAATAAATAATAACTCAAGATATAGGGGAGAAAGTTTCTAGCCATCAGATGATAGAGGACAAAAAGGTTTTTATTTTTTAAATCCTCACCTGAGGATACGTTTTTTTTTAAATGATTTTTAGAGAGAGGGAGAGAAAAAGATCGATCAGTTTCCTCCCATATGCACTCCACCCGAGGATCGAACCCATAACCTGTGTATGTGCCCTGACTGGGAATCGAACCCACAACCTTTCAGTGTATGGGACGATGCTCCAACCAACTGCACCACCCAGACAGAGAGAGGACAAAAAAGTTTTCAGTCATAAATGGTAACTCAGGTTATAGTGGAAGAAGGTTTTCAGTAATAAATGGTAAGTCAGGCTATAGAGTAAAAAGATTCCCAGTCATAAATGATAACTCTGGAGAAAGAACATAATGTTTTCAATCATAAATGATAACTCAGGTAATAGAGAAATAGTTTTAGTCATAAATGTTATTTAAGATGACAGAGAACAAAATGTTTTCAGTCATGTTAACTCCGATGATTGAAAAAGAAGATTTTTCCATCGTAAATGGTAACTTGGGTTATAGAGAACATTTTTTGTCATAAATGACAACTCAGATGATATAGGAAAAATGTTTCCAGTCATAAATGATAACTCAGGTTATAGGGGAAGAATGTTGCCTGTCTTAAGTAATAAATACATTGACAGAAAAACATTTTCATTCATAAATGACAACTAAGTTAATAGAGAACAATGTTTTACGTCATAAATTAGAGAGTGAGATTAAGTCATGAAATTAGAGGGAGAATGTTTCCCATCCTATATAATAAAAGGGTAATATGCAAATAGACTGAACAGCAGAACAATCAAACAACCAAAGCATAATATGCTAATGATATGCTAAGGCTGCTCAACCACTTGCTCTGATGTGCACTGACCACCAGGGGCAGACAGTCAACTGGTCGACCAGTCGCTATGACGTGCACTGACCACCAGGGGGCAGATGCTCCGACCGGTAGGTTAGCTTGCTGCTGGGGTCTGGCTGATCAGGACTGAGCAAGATGAGCTAGACACCCTGGAGCCCTCCCGTGGTCCCTCCCTGGCCCAGTTGTGCACCAGTGGCGTCCCTCAGCTTGGCCTGCACTCTCTCGCCATCTGGGACCCCTTGGGGGATGTTGGAGAGCTGGTTTCAGCCTGATCCCACAGGCCACTCCCCTTGGGAGGGCACCAGGGGCAGGGCTCATGGCTGGTGAGCGCTGCTGTGCAGCTCAAGCCTCTCCCGATGGGGACTGATTGGGCATGAGCCCTTGGCAGGCACAGTGTGTCTGGGATGAGCGGGAGCGGCAGGTAGGAGCTGTAGGCGGCACTGGACTGCGGGTTTTGGCCCGATCTCTGCAGGCCACCCAGAATTCGTGCACTGGGCCTCTAGTCATAAATAAAAACTCAGGTAGTAGGAGAAAAAGATTTCCAGTCATAAATGTTACCTCAGGTAATAGAGAACAAAATGTTTTCAGTAATAAATGGTAATTCAGATTAGAGGGAGAAGGTTTCCAGTCAAATATTGTAACTCAGGTGATAGAGAATAAAATGTTTTCAGTCATAATGATAACTCAGCTGATTGAGAAAAAATGTCTCAAGTCATAAGTGATAATTCAGGTGATAGAGATACAACATTTCCAGTCACAAACGATAATTCAGGTGACACAAACTGTTTTCAATAATATGATAACTAAAGCTTTGGAGGAAAAAGGTTTTCTGTCATAAATATAATTCAGGTTATAGAGAAAGAAATTGAGGTACTTGAGAAACAAAATTTGAGGTCATAAATAGTAATTCAGATAATAGAACAAAATATTTTCAATCATAAGTAGTAACTTGGGTTATACAGGAGGAAGGTTTTCAGTCATAAGGACAACTCGGGCTTTAGGGGAAGAATTTTTCAGTCATAAAAGATAACTGGTGATAAAGCAAGAATGTATTCAGTCATAAACGATAACTCAGGTGAAAGTAAAATATTTCCAATCCTAAATGAGAATTCAGGTGACAGAAAAAAAAATGTTTCCAGTCTTTGTTTTACTCAGGTTATAGAGAACAACTGTTTTTAGTCAAAAATGATAACTCAGGTTATAGAGGAAGAATGTCTCCTGTCATAATCATAATTCAGCTAACAGAGAAGCAACATTTCCAGTCATAAATGATAATTCAGGTGATTATACACAAAATGTTTCCAGTCATGTGATAGCTCAAATTTTGGAGGAAGAAGGTTTCTAGTCATAAATAACCCAGGTCTTAGAGAACATGATGTTGTCAGTCATAAATGATAACTCAGGTGATCAAGGAAGTGGGTCTCCTGTAACAAATGATAACTCAGATGACAGAGAAACAACATTTCCGGTTATAAAGGATAATTCAGCCGAGAGAGTTTTCCGGGAGCCTCATCATGGTGACAGGAGTCACAGCCAGTGCACCCATGAGAGACACTGCTTCCTTCCTGGGCCTTGAGTGGTGCCTCCGACGAGGAAGCTGAGCCTCCGAACGAAGGCCTCACTGGCCTCCATGGCAGGGGCACGTCCTCGTCACCGTCAGTCCTGGGTGTTGTTTACTGCACTGTGTCATTTCCACCGCAGGTGAGCAGTTCGGCCCCGAGTGCAGGTGTGTGACGGCTGAACTCAGCAATGCCCGTTCTTGCTCAGAGCACAGGGGGTGGCAGTGTGGGGGCTGCTTTCCTCCTGGGGGGTGGTCATCTGCCTTAGCTCTTTGTATCCCACTCCTTACTCCCACAGGCCACATCTACTCGAGGGAGGCAGGGGAAGTGAACGATCAGGGGTGGGATTTGGGGAGCACCATCTCTGCCCTGATCTCGCATCTCCACCTGCTTCCAAGCCACCTCATCTTTCCCAGGGTTAGGGCCATCAGCTCGTCACGATAGCCCCCAGGACTACCAACCCAGAGTAATTTTCCCAAAGTTAGGCATTGGCCTTTCCACGCCTCCCCTCAAAAAGCATAGCCCTGTGCCAACTCCCTCTGGCCTGTGCAGAGCGTCCTGGGGTCTCCTTCGGGGCTGGGCCAATAGGAACTGATGCGGCTGGAACCTCGTACAGTTGGAGGTCCCAGGAGCTGAATGTGGCGTGTCCCCTGGGCCATGGGTCATTAGGATTGACACACTTGGCAGTCCGGACCATCCCAACAGTGGATTCTAGCCTGGGGATGAGAGCCATCCTAGTGGGGAAGGCCAAGTGGAAACCTCAGAAACCAATCCCACATGGGGAGCAGGGTGCGGGGGGCGGGTACACCTATCCTCAACGTTCACTCACGACCTGGCCCTGCAGAAACCAAGGACCCTGGCATGACCACAGACTCCCTCTGGCTTGGCTGACCGGTGGTTCCCTCGGCATGCCCCTGCCCCCTGTATCAGGTGTGGCCTCATGGCTGCAGTGCCCCAGGGGACTCAGGTCCATGGCTCATGCCCACTAATTTGGAGGCCTCAGAAAGGACCAGGTGAAGTCACACACAAATGGCATCTGTGGGGCTCACGCTCCCCTCCTGAGTCTTATGACCCTGTGGCCTTGCTGGGGACAGCGCTCTGGTCTGCATCACCAATGGGGAATGAGAGGCCCACCACAGGAACATGGTTATACCCACCCTTTCACAAACCTGACTCTCGCAGGCAGGGCCAGTGGGAACATCTAGCTTTGCCAGGCCATGTGCATCTCAAGGATTGACTGCATTCCAGAAAGTGCCCATGACAGCCTGAGCAGGTTCTGTGTTCTCTGCCTGGGGCCCCAGGTATGACCCCCTCTTCATACCTTGGCCCTCCCATCTCAAGCAGAGGCCTCCTCTGGAAGGACGGGTGGGTGTGGGGATGGCCCATGTCCCTTCTCTCTACACAGGTCTGGTGCACTAGGTCCTGAGGAGGCAAGTTCCCATGCCCTGCCCCACCCCCTCCCCTGCAGACACACACACATGCAAGCTCATGAACACACATGGCTTGTAGGGAGGATAGAGGGACTGCTGGGCCTGAACAGAGACACATGGCCGGGCTGGCCGCCTCTGACAATCTTTCCACCCTCCGGCCTTAGTAAGCCCTGAACTCCCTCCATCCCATCCCACAGAGTGGTGTTGCCCTCTAGTGGCCCATGGGCAGATGTGTCAGCTGCACCCACAGACCCCTAGAACCCTTTCTGGGAAATGGGTCTAGGTCTGGTGAATGTTACCAATCCCCCGCTCCCCAATCTCTCATCCTCTTCCGGCAGAGTTTGGGCTCTAAGGCCCTGCCCACCCCCGTCTTTCTGAGCTCTCTCCCCCATGCCTGCCTCCCTTGCTGTCTATCTCTTTATCCACAGTGCCCAGGCTCTCCCTTTTCTCCCAGACCCCTTCCTTCCACCTGGGTACCTGGACATTGGGCATTTCAGCAGCAACCTGTGAAATGAAGTTGTTTCATGGTCCCTGCCTACTCCAGCCCCAATACTAGGGTGTGGAGCATCCCACTCCCTTCGCTCCTGGTGCCCAGACCCACCTTACCCCATTATAGGGTCTTTAGGAAACCACAGAACCAGGCTCTGGCTCCAAGGCAGAAGTCATTGGATCTGGTTCTGGACCTGGCTAACACCAAGGACGGCAGATGGCACAGAGTGTGCACGGCCTTGGGGTCCTCCACCGTGCAGCCTGAAACCCTCCCCACAGCTGTGTGTGCAGTTCCCATAAAATGGGCACAGCCTCTTCTGCCTTTATCCCCAAAGCATAAAATGGGCTAAAAGTTAAGTAATCGTGTGAGCAATTTTTAAATAATATTCGAAGAGGATAAGCGTGATAAGAGAAACAAAGCAAGAAAATTCTGGAAAAAAAAAACTTTTAATACTTAAAAAGTTATATAACAAAAGGCAACATGTTCTTTAAAAGTGTACACAACACTAATATAAAATTTATTTTAGCATGAGATAAAAGCAAAACATAATATTCTGTGGAATATACCAGTTACTGGCCAGTTGTTTCACATCTGTTAATGTGAATTTTCAACTTGAACAGTGGTAACGCTACGGAACTGAACGCAGGGAGAGGCGCTGCTGCACCCTTGCCTGCGCAGCTGAGGGCATCTGACACGCGTTCGGAGGAACATCGAGGACTGCCTTCCCACAAGGAGGGCCATGTCTGACTGCTGTGAAGAATACTTTACCTAGAATTTTTTCTTGATTTCTGTAACACAGGAATAGCTTTTCCTTATGCATTAAATAGTCTTTGCAATGTCTGCACTAAGTAAAACAAGCTCACTGCAGATAGCAAGTGCCACCTTCTATCTTGAGTGATTTTTACAATTTTAATGCTATGACCAGATTCTTATTTACGACAATGTAATTTCTCTTTTGTTTCCCTAACCTATATTAGTCATCATTTTTAAACAAAATTTGTAAACATTTTGTGTCCAATCAACCGCAGGCAGGATGAAACACATCTAGACAGTTCTTTACAAAGAGATAACAGAACTTGAACTATCTCCCTTTAAAACAGTGAAAATGACAGGCCACCTGTCTTCTAGTGTGCATTTTAAAATATATAAATACAGCACTTCCTTTTAACAATGCTTGGCCCTGCAGGTCTATGCCACATTGTACAGATTTCTGGGGAAGTGACCTCACGGGTCGCATTCATGATTTGAAAACCACAGGCGGGAGCCCCGCTCAATCAATCACAAGAGGAAAGCTTCTCTCTCTCTTCAAACTGCTTGTCCACCGCCAGAGACAGGGCCTGGAGGAAGCCCTCGATGGTGACGGTGGGAGCCTGGAAGGATAGATATGAAGGAATTGAGGGGTGACCCTCGCCTGAGGGCCACTGGCAGCACTCACCCCTTCCATGACTCAGACATCAGAGAGGCAACTCCGAACAGCTGTTTTGAGTGAGGTGGCCCAGACCCGAGGGGCATGAGCACCTCTCGGAGGCTGGGATGTGAGCTCTGGATGTGCACAAGCAGAGACACACAGCACAGCCACCTCCTCCCAAAGAGCTTGGCGGGGCCCCACCATTAAGGCACCAAGGCTAGCACCTCCTAAGCCCCAGGAGCCTGTCCCTTTAGAAACTGAGGTAAAAGAAGGCAGATATCCCAATGGTTTAAGTGTGACTCCTAGCAAGGCCACACACTGCTGGACAGAGTGGATGGTAAAGAGAAAAGTACCCAGAGGTGGAGGGTGGCTTTGGAAGACTTACCTGAATGTACAGTGCATGAGCCAGAAAAGGGAGTTTTCTTAAGACACGGCCGCTGAGGCCCTCGCTCTTCCTGTGAATGTAAGCCAAGTTTGGGGATGTCAAGTGAACAATTGTGTTTTAGGACTAGTTTTCCTACCCATTTCTGAATGTCCCTTCTCCCACAACCCCTCGAGGAGTCCTTAGCTACTGCTCCAGGTGGGGAAGGGTCCTTGCTGCCCTGATGTGCCACCTACAGGCACTGCTGTGCTCAGGGACCCAATGCCAGCCCAGAGGCATGGATTACCTCATATCTTTATTAATTTTTGCAGAAATTTCTGAACTGCTCTCCTCTGTCCCATCTCAACTGGTTTAAATTTCTTCAACAGATAATTAAAAAATAAAATACCCTTTAACCCAGCTGGTGTGACTCAGTGGTTGAGCGTTGACCCATGAACCTGGAGGTCACAGTTTGATTCCTGGTCAGGGCACATGCCCAGGTTGCGGGCTCAATCCCCAGTAGAGGGCGTGCAGGAGGCAGCCGATCAAGGATTCTCTCTCATCATTGATGTTTCTATCTTTCTTCCTCTCTCTGAAATTAAAAAAAAAAAATCTTTAAAAGTACCATTCCTGCCCTGGCCAGTGTGGCTCAGTTGGTTGGAGCACTGTACTGTGCAATGAAAGGTTACCAGTTCAATTCCTGGTCAGGGCACATAGCCAGGTTTCGGGTTCCATCCCCAATCAGGGAGTGTATGAGAGGCAACCGATGGATGTTATCTCTATCACACTGATGTTTCTCTTTCTCTCTCTCCCTCTCTCCTTCCTCCCACTCTAAAAGTATAAAAAAAATTATATATATATAAAAATAATAATACCATTCTTTATGCTAGCCCTTCATTCAAAACCTTCCACACGCCTCACGACCTCAGAATAAAGTTCAAACTCTGGTCAGAACTCAGAAGTGCTCCAGAATTGGCCCTCGGCAGCGCAACCCACCTGAGGTCCCTGCACACACGGTGCCGGCGGCCTCATCGATTTCTCTCCAGTTTATCTGAATTCTAACTGTTCTTTGAGGCTCTGCCCCATTTCTCCACGTTCTTTGATCCCCAAAGCCGTCTGAGAACTTGAAAGCACTACCAGCCCTGGACCAGGAACCCAGGGCTAGGGGGCTCCGAAGCTCCACCAGCCTGTGTATGATGACTTGGGGTTCAACTCTCTATCCTCTGACCCCCAAACCCTGACCCCAGATGGCTACAGTCAATTATGACTCCCTATTACTACAGCGAATGGACTTTTCTTGGTTACAAAAATTAGGTCCATTCACACCTTGAAATTTCACTCAGAAGGAGGCTCAACTTTGACACGTTGTTTTCAATGAAGCCAATCATCTCTAGTTCACGGAGGGTCAGCAGCTGCTGGCGAGGGTATATGATCTGACACTGGGAAGATAGGGGCAGAATGCATACGGTCAGCAACAGGACAGCACGGAGAGAGCAAGCACATCACATCTTATAAAACGCAAACGGGCCATTTAACAAGTGCATGCACACTCACTCTTCCCCAACACACATCTCCCTGATTCTTCAAACAAAGGCAAGAATACAAACAACAAAACACGTCTCGGAAACCAGCAGCGACCCAGCCTCTTCTAGGCTTTTGGCCAAAATGTGTCCTCACCACGTCACGTGTCAACATGGGAGTTCAGTCTGGTATTTGGTTTCAAGGACATGACACAACCCACAGACGGCAGAGCTGGGCTTTGGAACCAGGACTTCGCCTGCCTTTCAAGGAGGGTCTGTGTTTGTTGTTTTTAAGATAAGACTCTCATTTGGTGGAATGACACACCCAGGATCTGAGTCAGAGAGCACCTTGTAGACCACAAGCCTGCATGTTGAATGTTCTTTGCCAAGTAGCCACACTGGACTGTCAGACTGCCACCACTGAAGGAATTCCAACATGAACTGTTTCGATTCAGGAACCAGAAGAGAAAAGAATGAAGGAAAGGCTTCCTCCGCACATTTTGGAGGTTTGATGAGGGTCGTGGGTAAAATTAAGAGGCAGGGTTTGAGCTCGATGTATTTCGACCCCCGCCTAAGTGACTACCTCAGGCTCCCTGCAGCCTCCCGAGCTGCCACTGCGGCCCCTCCATTAACAGGCACCATCCTGCAGGCTTGTGCAAGGATGGCAGACCTCAGGGTCTTGACAGAAAGAACACAATCACACGTCAGCCTTCAGGACCAGCCAAATCTCCACTACAGCATTAGAATACCCTAACTTCCTGTAATCTGTGTAAGAAACTACCCCTGCCCACATGCTCAGCTCCCAGAAAAAGTCAGTGCACCTGGCTGAACCTTAGAACATCCCTGGATTCGCACAAGTGTGAGTACGACATCACACTGAGGGCGATCTCCAGCAGGACCCGCAATCGCACTGCACTGCACTGCAACATTTCTGATGGCCACTTGGGGTCTCAAGTCAAAGCTTCCTGGGACCCCTCTGCCTCTCCCACACCCCAGAAAAGTAGGGTGGACTGTGCATGCCGGGACAGTGCTGACCCAGCTCTGAGACCAGTGCTGAGCCCAGCTCTCCTGTCCCTGCCACAGAGGCTGTGTCATCTTTGTTGAGGATGTTGGGGTCCTAGATCTGTGGTGCCAGGAGGTGGCTGCAAGAGGGGGGTGGTGATTCCACCCCATCAGTAATTACAATGATGTCTTACTGTGATCACCAGGTAAATGCCCATTTGTTGGTTGGCTTGGTTACAGCCCATGTCCTCCCAGTGCCCAGAGCTCTTGGCACCAGGCACAGGTCAGGTCCCTGTTAGACTGAATTATGAGAGACTGTGAACATTGCTGCACTCACTGCTATCACCAGAACATGGGACCACAGGGACATGAACACCGTAGCCGATGACACGCTGTGAGCGTCTGTCTAGTCAGGATGATTCCCCGTGAACCAGGACCTCCTGTCAGATGACCTCCCTGTCAACCAGGACCTCCTGTCAGATGACCTTCCTGTCAACCAGGACCTCTACTGCTCTTCTTTCAGGGGAGGAAAATGAGGCTCAGAGAGCGGGTCACTTGCAAAGGCCGTCAGAACCAGAACTTGCCAGGAATGCTGACCACAGCCCATACACTTCCTATCCATTCATCTCTTGCAGGTAAATCAAACAACCACGATGATCATTTTGTGCCAAAAGAGCAAAAATATTGAGTCAGTGCCCATGATTTTGACCATTAATGCAACCTGCCAGATATAACAAACTGAAATTTTCAATCTAAAGAAATGGTTAATGCCTTGTCAAAATACCTTATTCTATATTCTAACTATTTTAAGCTATGTCAAGGAATTAAAAAAATATAAAAAGTCTAATGGTTAGTAAGAGAAAAAAACATCAAAGCACCTTCATCAGTTCTTCCAAACAGGAGAGATAGATTTTGAAGATGGCTGCGGCAGAGGGGGGCCCGATATACTGCCTGATGTCAGCCCTGTCCACAAAGGCCACGTCGATCCTCTCCGTGATGTTGGAAGTGGTCAGTATTACCACGTTGGAGTGCCTGGAGGCAGAGGAGCGAGGACCAGTCAGCCCGTGCCTGTGACTTGATTATACCCTATCCTACACAGGGATTGTCAGGAGCTGCCTGAAGGTTCTAAGCACTTAGCTGTCATTCAGCTAGCTATCCTTCCTATCCCAATACCAGCCCATGAGGCCTCCTGAGGTCCTGCAACTCTTGAGCTCCTGGCCAACACAGTGTGCCAGGCCAACTCTCTGGGGACCTTTGCTCTGGTCACTTCTCTGCCCTCTGGAAAGCTCTCCTAAACACCTGCTGGCTGTTCCCTTACTTCTTTCAATTGTGGTAAAGGTCTAATCTCTGAGGGCATCCCTGACTGCTCCATCTCCTGACCCCTCCCCCAGTACCTACACCCCGTCTGCCTAGACACAGCATACAACTGCTCATCACACAGCTATCGACAACCATGGAGCAGATTTAAAATCCCCTTTACCAGCTTTCCCCTCTAGCTTCCAAATTCCGAGAGCCACCATTGCCACTCTGCTCTCCAACCTGGGCTGGCACAAGGTGCCCTGGGGAGCATGCTTCCCATCCTGGTAGGCTTGAGCACAGGGGCAGTGCTGCTCTCAGGGACTGTGGTTGGCATACAGATGGTTCACAGGCAGCTGTATAGCCAGGGAGCATCTAGGAAGATCAGCTTCACCTGGACTCTGGCAACAGGTGTGCAACCCTCACAGGGTGAACAGGGTGAGCCAAACGAGGGCAGGGATGGGAATTTGACATACTTGCTGTACAGGCTTGTAGCTGAGGAGCAAAAGGCTGTACCATATAGCTTAAGTGTGCAGTGGCTATGCCATCTGGGTTTATATCAGTGCCTCTGTGATGTTCATTCAACAAAATCACCTAACAATGCATGTACCCCCATCGTTAAGTGGCACATGACTGTAGTACCTTTTAATTTGATCGATTTGGGTCAAGACAGCGTTGACCACACGGATGGCATCTGAAGGCTCGGTGCCTGCCCTGCAGGCATTGCGGGAAGCTGTGAGGCTCTCCACCTGTGGGGACAGAGCAATGGAAAAAAATTACAGCATCTGGCCCCACAGGGCAGCCACGGAACATGTGAATGAGCAAGTGAATGAACAAATGAATGGGTGTCAGGTGTCCAGGTGTGCCAGGAGCTTAACATGTGGGATGCCAAAGAGGACAGGGCTGCATGAGACAGCGACTGCTCAATGGAGGCTGGGCTGAGCGCGGGGTTGACTGCACCCTAGCAGCAGTAAGAGGCGCTCAGTCTTAAATTTCCTCCACCATAGGTTTAATGCCTGAACATGCTTACCTCGTCAATCAGTACGAACACCAGAGCATCCTTGTCATCAATCAGATCCTGGATCTTCTGGAACATCTTAGTTACTAGCTTGCCACTCTGGAACCAAAACACTCAGTGTTGACTTGTACTCATCATGCTGCCTGGTGCATACCTGTCCCCACCTGGCATCACTCTGACCCCAGGTACCCCTGCCATTTCCTGACAGCCCTCGGAGAACTCCCTAATCAGAGAAGCCAGGTCTGCAGGGGTGGAGGTAAAGCCAAATGCCCTCTTTTCCTGCTTCATGTGCCAGGACACTGAGACTTGAGCCCACAGACTCCTGTCCAGGGGCCACATGGCTCACTTGTCTGTTTTCTTCTTACTTCCCCTTTCCCAGCTGTCTTCACGACTGGGAATGAGATGAATCATGGGTGCCAAGATGCAAACCAGCCAGGCACACTCCTTATGGACACTCCCTGTCCCCACTCCAACCTACCAGAAGGGCCCACTGACAGGGCTGCCTGCGACAGAACACTTCAGAAGTGAGGGATACCTGTAACATCACCTTGTCCACGCCCCTCAGTTCACAGATGGCAGAAAAAGGCTCAGAACTCCGAGTGCATGCTCAGCTGAGGGGTGCAGTCCAGGTTAGAACTCAGGATGCCCTCCCTCCTCAGACAATGTTGATAGTCAAAGGTCTGTTGTTCCCAGGCTTTCAGGCCTCACACTATTTCCAAGTGACTGCTTAGCTCTGAAAGTTTCCTCTGACCACAAAGTCAGATGCACAGAAAGTTTGCCTAATATACAGGCCATCTTTTCAACTAAATGATTGACAATCCAGAGAACTAATACTTACTTCTGAAAACCACTTAGAAAAGAGGCTGTGGCTATTTATTTCAATTAGTTGGCCATACCGGTACCTAGGATGATAAAAAAAAAAAAAAAAAAAGAGTTAAGACAATTACTTTACAAATTAGTCCTCTGGCAACCCCAGTGGCAGCACTTTTGCTCATTAAATACACCACCTCTCAGCTGCCCAGTGTGGTAAGCATTACTAACAAGTCATTGTAATTATTGACAAAGAACTGAGGTACCTAGTAGTCTGCATACTAACTAGTATGAAAAATCTAAAAGAATGCAACCAACAGTTCCAGTTGAAGCAAATTAAGTTTCAAACTGAATATCTTCATTTGAATTAAAACAACAGTAAAATTCCTCTCATTTTTAATCTACTTAAAATTTATATTTATTTTTTAAAAGTACTACTGGTACTAATAAGCAAACAAATCTAAACAAGCATCAGAAGTTTTACCTGGCGTTGAATATTTTTTCCTCCTTCCACAAAACCTTAAAGACTGTGACAATTTATTTTCCAGCACAAATTCTAGCACCGTGGATACTCAGATGGCAAAAAGTGAACCTTAACACACAAACTGAATGACATCAGCAGTAATCCTGCAGCCACTCAGGAGGCAGCTGAGATGTCTAGACACACTTACTAGCAGTTCTGACTAGAATCACACAGGAAACCAGACTGAGGCAGGACAGGAGCTAACTCCCAGGTCCTCTCCAGTGTCTTTCATGTCGTAAGTCCACAGAAGGAAAAGAATTACTTTCAAATTTAAAAAAGAGACTTTCCATTTAAATAAGAAAAAAGGCCACTTACTAATTCTGTTCACAAAAGAGGAGAGGGAAGACAGACAACGTAACAAAATAAAGACTGGGTTGAGTATCAAACAGAGTTATACATTATCAGATTTTTGTACAGTCACGTGTCGTTTAATGAGGGGATACATTTGAGAAATGCATAGTGAGGCGATTTCCTCATTGTGAGAACTTTACAGAGGCAATTACACAGAGACACTTGATAAACATGATGTATGACCCCGCAAAACACACCACACACACACACACACACACACACACACCACACTGTTTTACAGCAAACTCTTTTTATAAGTAGAAAGAGTACACTGTAAATAAAAAAAAGTATAACAACAGAAAGTATACACACTAAATACATAAGCCAGTAACATAATCGTTTATTATCATTATTAAATATTATGTATTTTACATAACTGTATGTGCTGTACTTTTATACAACTGGCAGCTCAGTGGGTTTGTTTACACTAGCATCAGCACAAACACGTGAGTAATGTGTTGTGCTCTGATGTTATGATGGCTTCAATGTCACTAGGCAATAGGAATTTTGCAGCTCCATTATAATCTTATGGGACCATCATCATTTATGCAGCTGGTTGTTGACCAAAAAGTACTCATACCATGCATGACTGTGCTGAGAAAACTTCTATTTCTTGTAACAACATTTTCACTCTGTGGTGTTTTAGGAAACTGCCCATAGAGATCTTTAAAACACAGATGCATTTCAATATGTCAAGACAAAGGCCAAGTTGCTAAGCATAAAATAAAGGGTTGAAATAAAGCAATTTCCCTATGAAAAAATACAAGACATTTTGAAAAGAACGTAGATATTTAAAAGTAAATCTCATAGAATTCCCTTTTCTAAAGCCAAATGGGAGTAACAGGTACCAGATTTACACTGTGCTTTCACCAACTAGACTACTGAACCCCATAAATGAAGCAACATCTATGAAGGGCACTGGACAACAGGCACCAGAGGACTGTGACCTGAGAGAAGGGAAATAAATTGGTGCTACAATCGTCCAGCTCTCTGTGTGGAGAAGACATAAGAAGAAGACAACCATGGTGCTGAATTGAGTAGACAGAGGTCAGAGTTCAAAGAGCCCGAGGCGACAGAGCAGAGGTCCAGAGGGCAGGAAAATTTTCAGAAATAAAGCATCAGAAATCACCCTGATGTTCCCTCAAGTCTTTACTGAACACTTGGATATCTAGGAGCAGAGAAATCCATGAGGCTCTCCAGACCTGTGAGCTAAATGGTTCCCAGAGCTCACACAGACTGGCTGTGTTCAAGTTCCCAACAGCCAAAGCAGAGAATACTTGTTACTCACTCAAGGTGTTCAACTGAGACCCCAGGAGGGGCCCCCTAGAGAATTAAAAATAGATTACACCCAGACCCCTCTCTAACAAAGCTTAAAAACAAACCTCAAAAGGATCACAACAAATCATGAGTAACGGAAATGCCTATCAGAACAAGACCCAACAAACAGCCTTTGGGGAACCCAGACTCTTCAGATCACAATGTCTGCATTCCAACAGAAATTACCTGACATGCCAAGAGCAAAAAATGTGACCTGTAACCAGAAGAAAAACCAGTCAATAGAAAGACTCAGAAATAATGATTATGGAGTTAGTCCACAAGAACATTAAAACAGCTATTATACACTTGATCAAGGACTTTACAGAACATAAGTAAAAAGTATAAAAGGAACCAAATGGCACTTCAGAGAAAAAAAATTCACTATCCGAAATGAAAATTTCTCTGAATGGAATTAAAAGCAAATTAGATACTGCAGGAAATTATCCAAAGTGAAACACAGACAGAAAAAGTTTAAAACCTGAAAAAACAAAAAAGTGTACCAGTGGCCTCTGGGATAACATCACACAGTCTAAGTTGCAAATCAATGGGCTCCCAGAAAAGGGGCCGAGGGGAGACTAGGAAAATTAGTTGAGAAAATAATGGCCAACTATTTTCCAAATGGGATGAGACCATAAATTCCAAAAGACAGAACTCAAGGAGGAAACAGACAAATTCACCATTAGAAGCTTGGCCATTCCTTTCCAGTAAGTGATAGAACATCAGACCAGACCATCAGCAGGGACATCAAGTACCCTGCGCTGACATCCATGAAGCATTCCACCCAACAAGAGTAGAAACATGTTCTTTGAAGTGCACATGGAATGGTCCACAGGACAGAACACGTGCTGGTCACTAAGCAAGTCTCCGTAAGTTTAAAAAGACTGAAGTCATAACTCAAGACTATGTTGCGTATAGAGGAATTATTTTACAATGAAAGAGAGGGACCTACTATTCATGTATTAAAAAGTCAGCTTATGCTATTATAAAGGAAAAGCAGGGAATCTCATTCCCACTACTCTCCTCCCTCAAATCACCAGTTACCTGCTTGAAAGTCGAATGGTTAATTTCTGGGCCAAGGCTCTACACAGGGATGTTTTTCCAGTTCCTGGAGGACCTGTAACAAAATTTAACCAAATACTTGTTTAAGTCAGTGTTGTGACAAATTTCTTAAAACAACAGCAGTTGCATTTTCCACAGAATACAAAAGAAGAAGCGGAGAGTTCAATACTATGTTATTACAAGCACTGCTTATTAACTCACAAAGAAATCTGCTAGCAAAGTGCCATAAAATATTACCAATACTGTACACTTTAAAAGTCTTTTTTCCTAATTTGAATTTAACTTGTGCTTCTTGTCTTAGCTTCCACTGCCCCTGACACAAACCCTGCTTCTGGGCCGAGGGGCTGGCTCAGCTCTCTGAGTGAGCACTGCATTTCCTGGTCTATGGCTTCACTGACACCCTCCTTGTCCCCACATGTCATCTATGAAATTTACTTATTAAGGCATCTTTCAAAAGTCAAACCCACCTTTCTTGCTAATCATCAGGACTCTTAGGCACTGAAACTTGCTGTGTCTGCAGCCCACGGCAACACCGTCTTTCACTATGGCTATTTCTACACCGGCCTGCACCCCACACTAAACCAGAGGATGAAGGCAAGGACCCCTGATTGTACAGCCTCTTGCTCTGTGTGTCACCTAACATGCCTTGCAAAAGTTCTGAGGTGACCAATGTAGAAGAACAAATGCATCTAATAGAAAATGCTGGTACATTCAACTGATTTTCTGCAAGCATTTTCAATAATGAAAAAGAAAATATGTAACAAGTTCTAAATGAAATAATTTAAATACCTATTGATTGCCTACTCTGATCCTGGTATCAGGATAATGTGCTGAGGTATCTGCTATTTAAAAGACACTTTTTAAAAGGTGTATACAAGTGTACAATCTTAACTGGTAGAAAGAGGCTGGTTACTCTGCGCTCCTAAGCTAAGAAAAATACCCCCTATCTTTCTCTGAGAAGAACCAGACAAAATTTCTGTAAAGTATGGTTTTGCAGCTTACTGCTCACAAAGCAAAGCTCTAAGAATGCTACAAAGTAAATCCAGGCAATTTCTTTTCCAAGGAATTTATGATGAGTTGGGGGAAATGAGAGTTAATCGAAATGTTTAATAATAATATAAAAAGTCACAAGGCAGTAATTGGGTGGCTGCCAGGCAAAGGGTCAAGTAACAAATGCCCAGAGTAATGTCAGCTGCATCGGCTTCATGGAGAAGGAACATTCTAGGACAACTCTGGCTCCACCAGAACGAAACTGCTGTAACTCCTCCCAGAAGGACAAAGGTACAAGTAAAACCTGACATCACAGTCTACCTCATCACATGCAACCTCGCATGCCTTACCGTGAAGCAGCACCACCCGGTTCCAGGTGATGAGATTGCTGTCAACATTCCTGTCTGAAAACAGTAACGCTGTCATCACATAATCGAGGAGCTGAGTGAAGAAAGGAAACATGCAGATAAAGAGGCTAACAGGCAAAGGCTCCCACTCTGTGTGCTCCTGCACGAGCAGCAGGACAGGAGCAAGGCAGCCCTCCAGAGACGCCACAACCAGACGCTTCCTGGATACATCACAAGCTTTCGTCTTAGAAGGTAACTTAAAGCAGAAAACGATAGCTGCTGGCTATTACTATTGTAAGCATAAAGGATAAACAAATATTTGAATGCCTAGATTACACAAAATAACTAAGGGACTTGTCAAGTAGGACTAAGCTCCTTCCTCTGGGCTGACACAGCAGTAGGCAAGCACACAGCACACTTACTACAATATAACCGTCAGGACTCCCTCCTCTCACTGTGGCTGCCCAGAACAGCCTGGGAGGCCAGGATAAAGACTTCCAGTATCCCCCACAGCGTGCAGAAGGACTCCTCCCTTGAAGGCGGTTTAGACGTGCTAGTACTTGCCCCATTCTGCCAACCTGCTCTGTCTGCAGTGTTCCCCTCAGCCCCCATGGTTCCTAAGAGTGAAACCCCATGTAAGCTGTCTTCACATTTGGCACCCTCCCTCTTCCCCTCAGGGGATGCCCCAGAGACCAACTCCATGTGGGAGCAGTCTCAGAGGACAGACATCTAGCCTATTTGAGTCAAAGAGCTCTGAGTTGTTAGCAACACAATAGTGACTCTACTTCAAACAAGGGGGCCTTTTGGGAAAAAAAGTTAAACTTACGTGAGATTTGACTTCCACATCATACACCAGGCTGTCCCACAGCCCATGGAATTCAGCTGTGACAAAATGAAACAAAAACTTAACTTTAGAAAGCAAGCATTACACCTACCAGCTAGATCTGCCCTGAGCCATCGATGCTCTCCCCTGCTCCACACATGGCATGCTAAGATTCTGATTACAGGGAAGTTACATTTTTAAAAACTGTCTTAAAATTAAATATGTAAAATAAATGTCAGCTATGAGGGACTTTTGACAGGTAATTAACTGGGTAAGAGTTACTTTTTGTCATGTTGTTACATACAGCCATCTCTTGTGGACCTGCGCTTTCCACAACCCAGACTCTAATCCACCACTCTCCCTATAGGTCAACACTTGGGCAAGGCAGAGCAGCAGGTCTAGTCTAGCCATTAGGACATCAGGCATAAAACTTGATGACTAAGTTAACCCCAGGACTCTGCCTACAAGAACACATGGCAAGTCCACGAATAAGCATCGAGACAGTAGGAGGAAGGAGTGGTCTAGCAGGACTGACCAAGTGGGCAGGAAGGAAGAGAATAGTCCCATTCTCAATGAACACCATCTGTGAGGATCCAGTGCAAAGGAACTCTCTACTTTCCTCTTTTGTAAGATATAAAATACCTTAAAATCCTATAAAACAAATGAACAAAAACCTCTCTGGTTAACTGACTTGGAAAGTCTGAGATTATGCCATCCTCTGACCTTGTGGACTCAGCATGCTCTACCTACTGTTATTGTCACACCCACCTGCGGGCAGAACCCAATGATTTGCTGCAATTATATTTTCTGTCTCTTCTTCCAAATTTTCACTGGTGGGGCCATCTTCATTTAGGTGGAAGATGTGAAGTGCAATAGTGCATACACTCAAATTGATGGGCTGTGATGAGAAGGAAAATCAAATAAGTCTACACAAATGGAAAAATCACTTGCTTTTCAATTCTATATCCAATTTGAATCCTAAAGTCCAAAAATAAAGATTGAAGGTGATGTTAATAGAAAAAAAGTCTATTATTTCAGATTCAGAATTAGCTCTTTAAATGTGTATATCCCTCCCTCTCCTTTTGGTATATAACATCTATTTGAAAAAACAACTTATTGTTTTTATAATTATAAAAGTAACATACTTGTTAAAAATTGTAATTATGGAATGAAGAATGTCAAAGTTGCCCAGCATGGTTCAGTGGTTGAGTGTCCACGGTTAGATTTCAGGTCTGGGCACATGCCTGGGTTGCAGGTTCGATTCCCAGTATGGGGCATATAGGAGGCAGATGATCAGTGATTCTCTCTCATCATTGATGTTTCTATTCCTCTCTCCCTCTCCTTTTCTCTATCTGAAATCAACAAAAACATTTAAAAAATGTCAAAGTCCCCTACAATCAACCTCATAAATGTTAGCCTATAATACATCACATACATCTGACTCAAAATTAATTCTATCACAGTTTCCTAACCATGCTTTTCCCAGTTACTAGAACTAGGAGACATTTTACATCAGTAGATAGAAATACCATTCTTTCATGGTTATAGCATATTTGGTGTGAATATGTCAGACATTTAACCAATCTCTACTAAATAGTTAAAATATTTTGATAGCTAAGGTGGTGTGGTTTTGGAACCAGTGTGCCCATGAGGCCTTCCTGACTCCCCAGCATCCAGACAATTGCAGAGGAAGCCCTTTCTTCAGAGGGTGGTTCTCAGTTCATATTCTGGGAGTCACTCCTGGAGCCATAGCTAGAGCCTGCTGCTCTCCACAATCTATCTCGTGTTCATCTTACGTTACCCAAATGTTTCCCATTATCTAAAAGATTAAAAATGGCAGCAGAGTAGGTGGATGTTGCACGGACATGCTCCCAGGAACAAACTGGAATTACAACTAAAATACAGAAAAACTTCCTGAATAATCAATGGAAAACTCGTTGGAGTGAACCCTGATACCTGAGGACTGGAAGTAGAGACCGCATAGAGACTATTGGAGAGGCAGAGGCGCAAAAGGGCTGGCTGGGCACCCACTGACAGCAATTGAAGTTCCTGAGAGATAGCTCAGCTGTGGGGGATTGCCACTGAGAACTCTGTGATCCCATCCCCAAGCTGGGCCCCCTAGCAAAGAGCACCAGAACTGAGAAGGGTGCCCACATAACATCTGGCTGTGAAAAGCAGCAGGGTTGCTATATGCCAGGGAGTGACGGCTGGAAATTCAAGCATCCTCTTAAAGGGCCAACACACAAAATTCCCTGTGGAGCCACCCACCATGTGCTCCAGCAGGGAGGGCAGAGTGGACTGGAGCTGTGTGAACAGAATCAGGGTTGGGGACTCAGGGGTTAGAGTTCAGAATGCAGACACCCCTAGTTTCCTGTGCTGAGTCATTCCCTCATGCAGTGGAGGACACCTTTCCCACACAGACATTTGCTTTTCAGGCAGCCTTGCCTGGGGGGGGGGGGGGGGGGGGATGGGGGACAGTTGACCCACCCTATTGGAAAACACCTTTCCCTGAGGTCACTTAAGAGACTAAAAATAACAGCCTCCAGGCAGAAGCAACTGCCCCACCCTATTGAGAAAAATAAAAAAGCAACTCTGGATGCCCCTGAGGATGATTGCCTGTGGCAATTCAAGCATCCTATCAGTTGGTAGGCAGAGGCGGTCTCTGGAGGCTTTGAGTATTTGCCTGATCTAATTAGTCAGAAAAAGCACTTGACACTGTCCTGCACTAGAGATTGAGAGGTATAGCAGATCTACCTAATACCTAGTCACAAACCCAAACAGGCAGCCAAAATGAGGAGACAAAGAAACAACCCCCAAATGAAAGAACAAAAGAATTCTCCAGAAGAGATAAATGAAAGAGACAAGAAATTTATCTGAAAGTGTTCAGAGTAATGATGGTAAAGATGCTCAACAGAATGAGAAAAGATATAGCAACTATAAAAACGGAAATAAAGCATGATATTGCACAAATAAAGAACACATTAGAAAGATAGTTAAAATATTTCAAAGTGATAGCTATTATTAACAATATTATTTGTTCATATATCTCTACAAAATTACATACTTATATGTTAAGATAAGTTCCTTGAGATGAATCTGCAGTCAAAGATGAGAACATTAAAATGTTTAGTGGTTAGCACCCATGTCTTCCAGCTAGGCTGTGCTACCTGTCCCTCCACAGCAGTGTTGGAAAGCTCTCCAATTCCCCTCAGCTGGCCAAAATTGAGTACAATGACATCAAATCTCAGTGTGGATAAAACTCCAACAATGCCACAATTGTTGGTCCTAATCTATAATAAAAGTGTAATATGCTAATTAGACCGGACAGCCAAATGACCTTCCAGACGAAGCCAGGGCTGCGAGGGCCGAGGCAAGCCACTGCAGCTGTGAAGGCCAAGCCCCTTGCACGAATTTCATGCAGTGGGCCTCTAGTATAAGAATGAAGAGGTCCACCACATAAGTGTTATTTTAGTGTCATATCGTTTTTACTCTGGTGATAGAACTGCCCCAACGCATCCACACTGTCATCTAAGCTCTTCTTAGCTCCCACACATGAACAGGTGAGGCAATCCATATGCTGGACTAAGTGAAGAGATTCAAGAAGACAAGCCCATTTCCTCATCTCTGTTGCCCCAGCATGTCCTATGGTCGTAATACATTCTGAGCACTCCATAAATTTTGTTGACTGAAAGCGTAAGAGAGAAGGCACACAGGCCTCATCAGCACAGCCCACTATTCTTGGTACTGTCTTCTAATTCCTGGTTTCCAATCTCTCCCCGACTGTCCTGACAGCAGGCTGGCAGTGGGGCCACATCTACTCCCAGCACCTGGCCCCTGCCAGAGAACCAGTGCTTATTCGATCGTCAAACCAACAGGTAAGCAAAGCAAACCAGTTTCTGACATAACACTATCAAAGCAGCAAGCAGACATTCATGGCAACAACTTTCTATTTAGCTAATGGTTAACTGTTTCTTGGCACAGGGAATTAGTAACTTACCTGTGAGTCTTTAACCTTTAATTCTGTGTCAACAATAGACACAGACTGCACATTTCTGGTCAGAAAAGGATCATCAAATTCAGTCCATGTGTAATCACCAAACACAATATTATGTCTGTTAAGTAGCTTTCTAACACTCAGCTTTATATCTTCTTTTTTTGCCGTGCTGGACAAACAAAACACAAAGGTCAGTTCTAAGTTTAAAAACACACACCAAGATTTTAACACTTAAAAACAAAAAAAGAAATTGGGGCATACATAAGAAAGTGCAGTAGTGCAGAGTACAGGAGGGAGTGGGCCTGCCTGGGGATCCAACGAGAGCCACTCCTTGCCTGCCAGCTGTGGAACCTGGAGAGCAGCTCACCTGGTGCCTCATCTCTTCATCAGGTAAAGGGGGCAGTAGCAACAGTTTTTGCTACACTGGACTACTTTGGAGATTAGTCAATAAATTCAAAATGTTTAGGACAATGCCTAGCATATAGTAAGCACTCAATAAATGTTGGCTATTCCTATTGTTAGTGAAAGAAGGAAAGCCCACCGCTGTGGGGTCAGGTCAGGAGTTTGCATTTTAACAAGTGCCCAAGGCTGGCATTCACACTGAGAAAACCGAACACTTCCGGCTTGGCATTCAAGGCTCCACGCTGCCCACCTTGCCACCTGACGGCCACGCTGACTGGTTCTGAGATCACACCAAGGTGTGCGATCAATGTGGTATGCCTCCTTGCACAAAAGAGCCTGAGAAATGCTGGCTCCAATGATAGTATCTATATTTCCCCTAGAACTGAGAGCTCTGAGTATCTGGCCCATCCTAACTTCCAGCTTTCCTGGGCTGCGCCCGGCTGGGCTCTGCGTGGGTCCCGTTCAGGGCCGGGCCTGATGGGTCAGGTCCGTGTCCGGCGCAGTGGGCTCCGGTGGAGGTCCGGGCCGAGTGTTGTCCGTAGGGGCCACGCAGAGACCGAATCGGCTCAGACCTACCCGGGTCCCATAGGGTCGGGTCAGGCTGGCTTACCTGCCGCTTCGCTGGTGCACCTCCACATGGATGGACGGCGTCTCGGGCACGCAGGGCAGCGCCTGCTTCAGGTCGCCCACGGCCTGGTCCATAGCACCGTCGCCGCTGCCAGGAGCAGCGGGTACCAGGCCCGATCGTGGCCGCCGCCTGACGCCCGGCGCCACCACCACCTCCACTTCCACGTCCTCCTCCACAGCTGCCAAAAAGACCTGCCCAGCCCGTACTTCGAATCTGCCGCGCGCAGCGCGCCCTCCCCCGACCCGGAAGTACTCGGGCCTGCGAGCGGGCGGGGCCAGTTCCGGCGTCGGGTCTACTTCCGGCGTGGCCCCACGACCTCCAGGGGTGAGGCGGGCACAGAGCCAGGGCCGCGGGGGCAGCGGCCACTCTCTGGCCGCGGTTGCTGCTGCCCTCGGCCCCACGCCCCTGCCCCGCCGCTGCCATGGGCAAGAAGCACAAGAAGCACAAGACCGAGTGGCGCTCCTCGTACGAGGGTGAGGCGGCGGGCGCGCTTTGTGACGCCGGGCCGGGCGGGCGTTCGCGCGGTGGACTGGCGGGCAAGGGTCCCGGGGACGTGCTAAGGAACAGGGCTCGTGTGCTTTCGCGGTGGGCGGGGGCTCGAGTCCGGAGTCTGGTTCACCTCGCAAGTCCTGGAGAGAAGCCGAGCATGTGAGTTGACTTGTGTCCGGATCTCCGGGAGAAGCTCTTACTGCTCTGTCCTCCCGCCTTTCCCGCCCGGTCCTGCAGCAGCTCGTTCGTGTCAGCTGACAAGGGGGTGGACAGGGGCCAGGGGCCTTGGGGATGCGGGATCGCGCGGCGGGGTCCCAGGTCCTGGCCTTGTTGCGCCCCCCTCTCTCTGGCTCCCTGAGGATAATGCAGTGTAACGGGAAAGAGGTGAAGAGGAAGTTGAAGTAACACCCAGCCACTCTCAGCTTTGCTCCACCGTTTTAGCATTCTCCTGCTCTACCTTATGCCTTAGAAGGGCCGGTCCTCCTCTTTCTTGAGCCTTCACTGTAACACCCACACATTGGGCCCACGCCACCCACCTGGGCGGTGTTTTCTCTAAGCATACACCGTGAGGGCCCCGTCTCTGTCTCTACAGAGTATGCAGACAAACCCTTGGAGAAGCCCCTGAAGCTGGTACTTAAGGTTGGAGGAAGTGAAGTGACTGAACTCTCTGGATCTGGCCACGATTCCAGTTACTATGATGACAGGTCAGACCATGAGCGAGAGAGGCACAAAGAAAAGAAGAAGAAAAAGAAGAAAAAGTCAGAGAAGGAGAAATATCTGGACGATGAAGAAAGAAGGAAACGAAAGGTAAATGAGGGTGGTGGCCCCCAAGCCCCTGAGGGTGGGGCATACAGGATGAGTGCTACAGGGCTTAGGAAAGGGGGTGATTTGTTTGCAGCAAAACAGACCACAGAGGTAGTTGCTTCCTTTCTGGTTCTTTGAGCATCACCTCTCCATTGATCCCTGGAGAGGGTCTTTGCAAGGGTGGAGTCTGGAGTGAGAAGAGTCTCTGGAAGAGGGTGTTTCTCTCTCAGCTTTGTGTTTCCCCTTAGAAACAGTTTGTTTAAAACTGTTCGCATTACTCTCACTGCCTTGACTTTGCCTCACAGGAAGAGAAGAAGCGGAAACGGGAAAAGGAACACTGCGACACAGAGGGAGAGGCTGATGACTTTGATCCTGGAAAGAAGGTAGAGGTGGAGCCGCCTCCTGATCGGCCAGTCCGAGCGTGCCGGACACAGCCAGGCAAGTGCTGGCATTTTCAAAGCCTTTCTTGGAATCTTGGAGCTTGTTACTGTGACCTTCAGCTTTGGGGGAGAAGCACAGAAGGAAGGAGCAGTGTTTAATCTTGCAAGGTCTCACACGAAATATAGCTGGGTCTGAGATTCTTTTTTATTGTTGTTATTATTAAAGGAAGGGGTTGACTTTATTGTTGTTAATCCTCACCTTAGGATATTTTTCCATTGATTTTTTTAGAGAGAGTGGAAGGGAGAGGAGAGACAGAGAGAAACATCGATGTGAGAGAGAGAGACATCGTTTGGTTGCCTCCCACACGAGCCCCGACCAGGGCCAGGGATCGAGCCTGCAACCGAGGTATGTGCCCTTTGACCAGAATCAAACCCAGGACCTTTCATTCCGGGGGCCAGTGCTCTATCCACCAAGCCAAACTGGCTAATGTAGGATCCGAAATTCTTGCCATCATCTTTGAACCTCTAGAGCAGTGGTTCTCAACCTTTCTAATGCCATGACCCTTTAATACAGTTCCTCATGTTGTGGTGACCCCCAACCATAAAATTATTTTCGTTGCTACTTCATAACTGTCATTTTGCTACTATTATGAATCGTAATGTAAATATCTGTGTTTTCCGATGGTCTTAGGCGACTCTGCCAGCGGTTCTCAACCTGTGGGCTGCGAGTAGAGCCTAAGACCATCGGAAAACACAGATATTTACGTTACAATTCATTAACGGTAGCAAAATGACAGTTATGAAGTAGCAACGAAAATAATTTTATGGTTGGGGGTCACCACAACATGAGGAACTGTATTAAAGGGTCACGGCATTAGAAAGGTTGAGAACCCCTGCTCTAGAGCATGGTTTGGCCAGCTGCTGCTCCTGGCTTTTTTCTTTAAGCACATGAGCTAAGAAGCTCATCATAGATGGGAGGAGGCTAGTTTTCAATCAGTTATTCAGGACTTCAGAACCTGGGAGCTGTGCTGGCTCCACCAAAGGAGAGCTTCCAGAACCCTCTGATCTGTGTGTGGTCACTTGCCTCAAAGGCTTCCAGATGGTCAGGAAGTTTGTTCTTTGGGGACTTATTTCTTGCTGGGGGAGGTTGGAGGTATTGTATCGCAATCATGGTGGGTGCTGTTTTCTAGCAGTGCCCTCCCCTGTGCGAGTCATTGCCATGGTGAATGGGTAGGACTCGTGGCTGCTGAGCATGTTGAGAAGAGAAGGTCAAGTGCAAACAACATTTCATTAAATGAATGTGTCTACAAAGTTAGTACAGTCACTGGTAATTGCTAGCTTAATCTGACTTCTTCCTTGAGGTCATACACTGGTGCTCCCCCTCTTCTCCTCCCCCCCCCCCCCCCAGTATGTCTGAAGAGCTAATGATCACATGATGCTTTCTTGATCATTCTGAAGAGGGTCACTGTTGGGGACTTGCTGGTCTGCACTCCTGTTGTGCTTCAGCCTTGTTTCCTCAATGGAGAATGGCATTTAGAAACCAAGTCTGGGTCCTGGGTGTAACCCTCAGTGGACAGAGCTAGGAAAGGCCATTTACATACATGCAACTTGTAGAGGGAAACTAGACTGACATCTGTGTTTACATTCACCAAAAACCATGTTTTCACAAGTGTGCCCAGAGATGTAGCTAATAACTGCAGTGCTCACAATAACCAGTGTAGTGTGTATTCCTATCCGCATTTCACACAGGGAGTGCAGGCATATTCAGACATTTAGGACTCGCAAGTGAAATGATAGTTGGTTAATCCAGGATCAACTTCTATATCTAAAGCCTTTGTTCTCCCCTTTATACCTTGTCTGGAATGTAGCAGGCCCTTTGATGATAGGCACTAGAAATAGATGACTGATATCTATGTGTTGTTGTTTTAAGGGATATTGGCACTCGGTTTTGGGGACTGATGTGTGGGTGTCCTTTCTACCCAGCTGAGCTTGAGGGGAGAGGGAGCAAGGCTGGGTCTGGTTTATCTTTGTATCCAGTTCTTCTTAAAATGCTGTGGAACTTGAAACAAATAAGTACGTACTGGAAATTGGAGCTCTCCAGTGAAGTGATATCTAAACCTTTTTGTTCAATTTATTTTTTCTACTTTTTAAATCATCAGCTGAAAATGAGAGCACGCCTATTCAGCAACTACTAGAACATTTCCTCCGCCAGCTCCAGAGGTAAAGAGTGTTTCTAAAGAGCTTGTGCTTGGGGACATTTGGGTGTCCTTCTCTATGTCTGAGGTGTTCTTGCCCTCACTACCATCACATGTGAAGTAGACACTTGCCTTTCATTGGTAATGCCCAGTCTGACTGTGTGGGCAGGCATGTGGGCAATGTGGGGGACTGTCAGAGATGCTATAATGTAGGTGTCTTAGCTGCAGCCAGGGTGCTAGTTTTGGAATTTTTAGTGTATTCAAAAATACCTACCACAGTTTTAAAGAGCACAAATTTTATTTTTTATGGTTAAGAAACAAACTTTAGTAAATTAATATTTTTATTATGAAGGATTTTGTATCATTCAGAAATTTAGGTTTTAGGAGTTTCCAGTTTAAATAAAGATGTTTTTGTTTTCAGAAAAGATCCTCATGGGTTTTTTGCTTTTCCTGTCACGGATGCAATTGCTCCTGGATACTCAATGATAATAAAACATCCAATGGATTTTGGCACAATGAAAGACAAAATCATGGCTAATGAATACAAATCAGTCACGGAATTTAAGGTAAATTAATTTCAGTTCCTAAAACAATTGTTTGGAAGCTCTGTATTAGTTTATGTCCAGTAAATGCTTCATTCATCTTAGGTCATTTCCAGTTGCAAGTTTTCACAGGTTTTTCTGTGTTCGGGTTGAAGTTTCACATAGCATCAAGAAAATGGGTTAGTTGTAATTTTCTTTGTATTTTGTCTAGAACAGTGATTTTCAACCTTCTTCATCTCATGACATGCATAAACTAATTATTAAAATTCTGTGGCACACCAAAAAATATATTTTTTGCTGATCTGACCAAAAAATAGCTATAATTTTGATTCATTCACACCAGATGGCTATTGTGTTGGGGACTGTCATTTTTTAAAAATTCTTTATTGTTGAAGCTATTACATATGTCATTTATTTATTTATTTGACAATCTAAGGGAAAAGAAGTCAGTGCTCCTGGCCAGTGTGCTCAGTGGTTAGAGCATTGGCTCTCGCACGGAAGGGTCATGGATTCAATTCCCAGTCAAGGGCATGTACTCGCGTTGCAGGTTTGATCCCCAGTCCCAGTCAGGGTTGGAAGGCAATCAGTCGATGTGTCTTTCTCACATCAATGTCTCTCCCTGTCTCCACCTTTCTCCTTCCCTCCCTTCCTTCCACTCTAAAAAAATCAATGGAAAGAAAAAACGAGGTCAGTGGCCCTAACTAAACTAGTCAGGTATTGCATGTTTTAAAAATTCTTGCGGCATAGTGTTTGAAAATATCTGGCTTAGAAGCTGGCCCATATGTTACATGCTATTTGAAATGCATTTCCATTTTTTTTTTTTAAGTTCCTGTGTTGGCATAATTGAGACACATTAGGTCAAGCAAGGATGTGTCTTATTTGACCTGGTTCCAGAATGGGTATTTTTTAAAATACAACTTTCCTAATTCTTAGTTTTGTTTTGTAACAACTGGGTTTTATAAAATAATAAATTCTTACATCCCTTGAGTGCTTTGCTCTTAAATCCCTTTCTTAGTATCGGCTGTGAGAGGTAGGAAGCGTGAGGGGAATAAAAACAAATGTTTGGTCACATTGGCAGTAGAGCTATTTAGAAAAGGCCATTAGGCTTCTTTTTTTTAAAATATATTTTATTGATTTCTTACAGAGAGGAAGGGAGAAGGATAGAGAGTTAGAAACATTGATGAGAGAGAAGCATCGATCAACTGCCTCCTGCACACCCCCTACTGGGGGTGTGTCTGCGACCAGGGTACATGCCCTTGACCAGAATCAAACCTGGGACCCTTCAGTCCGAAGGCCGACGCTATACTGAGCCAAACCGGCCAGGGTGCCATTAGGCTTCTTTCTTAGGTCTGTCAACTTCAGAAAAAGCTTGGCTTTTCTCTGTTTACTGGAAACGTCACTGAAAGGGTTTGCTGACCTGCAGAAACAATACGACAGACTAGAAGGAGAGTAGGAGGAAAGGAAAGTTTTCACAGGAGGGTACCCTAACACTCCAGAGGGCAGGTGATAACAGTGATCCATGCCATAAAGTCCTCTGCCTTTTCTGACTAAGGCCCCCAATTTGGTCTCACCCAGTGACAAAGCCACGGTGGGAGCAATGTTCACCCCATCTCTTGTCCTCAGAAAAGTGGGGTTTTTTTTATTGATTGATAAAATTATATGTGTTCTGGGTGTACAATTCTACAATACGTCATCTGTATAATGTATTATGTTCACCACACCAAGTCAAGTCTCCTTCCATCACCATTTATCCACCCTTTACCCTCCTCTACCTCACCCTTCCCCCTTTCCCTCTGGTAATCACCATGCTGTTATCTGTGTCTATGAATTGTTTGTTTAGTCCCTCCACCATTTTCACCCAGCCCCACATCCCCCCTCTCCTCTAACAGCTGTCAGTTTTCTATCTATGAGTCTGTTTCTATTTTGTTTGTTAATTTTATTTGTTAGATTTCACATATGAGTGAAATCACATGGTACTTGTCTTATGGATATGGAAAGAGCATTATGTTAAGTAAAAAAAGCTAGTCAGAGAAAGATAAGTCAAGAGTGTTCTGAACCTGACACAGTTGCGACCTGTGATGGACAGGGGCTTCATAGCCTCAGTTCCAGCCCTCGGGACGCTGGCACAGTGACTTGATAAGATCCCTGAATAACATGTGCTATGTTGGTGTGTGGCTTCAGTGGTCATTGTCCATCTTGCTATCTAATTCACCTGTGATAGCTGTGTGCTACATAATTTAGTTAAGATGTTAAAATACTGATGTTTTAAATGTAAATTGTTCAATAAGACTGTCCATGTTTTAGTTTTTTTCTAATAGCACTAGAATAACTATCTGTAGACAAAATTTTAAATTCCATGGAAAAACCACAGAGATAGAACATATGACTATGTCCACCTCTCAGTTCACCCCTGGACTTTCACTTAACTTAGCTGTTGGTCCTTGCTCCTATTTATGTCTGAGTTCCTCCCCAATAGAGAGGAGCGGGCTGGAGATGGGAATGAAGTAGAGGGAGCCATCATCTTCTTCTCATGAAGTGTGGGGTACAGTAAAGCCTCTATATAATGGACTAATTCAGGCAAGGGGTGTCTGTTAAAGCCGAAAGTCCTTATATAATAAAGCAGGTTTTCAAAGTGTATATGTTAAGAAATTGACAAATTAGTTTATCTGTTTATGTAGATACATTTGTATAATTAAAATTAAGTATGTATGAAAAGTTTTATTTCACAGAAAAGTTTCCTGTATGTATTGTTACAATTTTAAATTTATACTGAATAGGTCTAGTAAGTGCGTGCATTAACCAGTCACTGCAAATAAACAAATGCATGTGGCTGGGTGTGCCTTAGCGCCAGTTGGAGCATCATGGCCTTCATGCTTTAAAACTGCTGCAGAAAGTCATGCCATGGGACGACAGAACCAGTTACCACGAGCAATGCAGTATGATCACGTACTAATCATTTGCTGAACGTTTACAAATGGTGACTCTTGGATTTAACTATTACTATAAATATGTAATATTTATATTGGCAAAATTAGTGTTCTTTCCAACATGTGGCCTATTTGCTAAAATTTGTTAAAATTAACAGTGAATTAAAAACAACACCCTGTTTATTTAATTATAAGCAAATCTTGGTTAAAAGCTTTTTAAAATTAACAGGATGTTCATTTTCAAATATGACATTCGGAACAGAAATACTGTCCGTTAAATCAAGATCCACAAAATCGAGGGTTTACTGTATTATGCTCAAAGAAGTACAGGTTTTGTTTAAAGATTAATGAACAATTACGAAATTTTCTCGGAAAGAGTTTTAAAGTTAATTTTTTAATCTAAGAGCCAAATTAAATTGTTTTTCACTTAATTTCTAGCTCTTCATTTTTGCCCCTTTGACAGGAATCTAAACTCTTTGCTGTTGTCTGGGTGATGTTTCAAACTTGATGTGCTTTTTTTTCAGGCAGATTTCAAACTGATGTGTGATAATGCAATGACATACAACAGACCAGACACTGTGTACTACAAGTTAGCTAAGAAGATCCTTCACGCAGGCTTTAAGATGATGAGCAAAGTAAGAAAGCCACTAATAGCGAGGAGCCACAGAAACGAGAGTTCTCCTCTACGTTGTTTATGCCTAAACAGAAACTCACAGTGAATGACATGCTTCCATCTTTCCGTCACTGGCCACGGCGTGGACCCCTCTGCTCTAGGGTAGACACCCCAGGCTTCCCCCTCCATGTCCCTCTCCTCCAGGCACTCTCCTCTTTCTGTTCCTGCTCCTGCCCTAGCTGTAACGTCTCCGTTAGGATGGGTGGAAAGTTCCGGATCTGTTGATCTCAAGTCTAGGTGTCTCTCTGGACTGCCGCTAGCCTTTTGGGTTTGTTTTGTATGGCTGCCTCACTGAATCAGCCAGGACATCCTGGCCATCCTGAATGGCTTCCCAGATCTGTCCTGTGAGCCATGTTGCATGTGTCACATGTCTAGGACCAGTGCCTTGTGCCTGATGAGCCTGTGGGTGAGGTGCAGCCCTGTGCCCTCTGGCCTGTTCCCTTCTGCCAGCTCTGAGCGCTCACCAGCTAATTTGCTGCACCCTTTGGTGCTGACCCCACGACCACCTCCCGCTGCACTGCATGGAAAATTAGCTGTTAGGCCAGGTGAGGCTGTGGCCATCCCCATCCCATCCCATCGTCATGGCGCCTTGGCTGTGAGGGAGAGGTAAAGTCGTGCTGCTCTGTCCTTTCTGATTCTAGGAGCGGCTGTTAGCTTTGAAGCGCAGCATGTCGTTTATGCAGGACATGGATTTTTCTCAGCAGGCAGCTCTTCTGGGCAATGAAGACACAGCTGTTGAGGAACCAGTTCCCGAAGTTGTACCCGTACAAGTAGAAACTGCTAAGAAATCCAAAAGGCCGAGTAGAGAAGTCATCAGGTAAAGAGAAGTGCACTCGCCTGTGGAGTAGGACGCCCACCTTGGGAAGGCGGGTGCTCCTTGGGAGAGCAGGTTAGGGACACAGGCCTGTGTTTCTGCTTTATCTGGAGTAGCTTAGGGACTGGCTGCTTGTGCAGCCTGGTGGGCGGAGCACAGCTCCTGAGAAGCTTAGGTCAATGTTCGGAGGCACATGACCACCCTTCCTGCCCACCTTGAGAGTTAGGTGACCATCGTGTGTGGGTAATGAATGTCACCATTGTCACTGGAAGGTGTTGGAAGACCATGGGACCTCACAGTCAGTTCTGGGAAGAGTGGTAGTTTGCTGTGTGACCCATACTCTCCTACAGGGAGCACAGTAACTTGTCCTGGAGGAGAGTCAATGTCACACTGACGGACACAGAAGACAAAAGGGCTGAGACAACCCCTGCTGCATGCACACAAGGTTCTGTCCCAGGTGTGACACTGAGCTCATCTGTCCAGCCCTGCAGTATGTCTACTGTCACTGCTGATCCCACATGTGTCCTGTTTATGAGTATTTGTTGGCTCTTTACTTCCAAGAAGCCTTCTTACATGCAGGACACCTGCTGGTGACCTGGGCTTGCCTGTCCCAGGCTCAGGGAACAAAATTATGTCACGTTGGACAGACAACACACATGACAACATGCATTTCTTACTCCTATAGCTGTAAATGCTGGTCCAGAGGAAGGGCCTTGCTATAAGCTCAGGATCCTTAGGCAGGGCTTGATCCCATGGTTTCCTGAAGGGGTCCCACCCACCTGCTTCTAGAACCTTCCACAGCAGAGGCTGTCTCCCTTCGGTGCTGCACCTCTCAGCTTTTTTAATCCAGAACTCTACTGGAACCTGAGGCTGGCCTGCTAAAGTCTTGGGGAGTCCCTTGTGCCTTGCAGTGGGGGCTGCTCTTCAGCCCAGCAAGCAGCCTTGTGTTCCCAGCCTCAGCTCACCACCAGCACCTCAACCCTCCACAGGGTTTTTTTGCCACTTTTTCTAATGGTGCCTTGAATTATGCTTTAACCAGTGAGGCTGCTGTTATGTGATGTTTCTTCTCTTTTTCTTAAAGCAACTGAAACGTAACTGAGATGAGAAACAAAGTTTACTTGGCTTACACTTTTCATCTTCGTGAAAGAAAGGGTTTTGTTTTAAGTGGTTAGAACTAAAAGGAAAGGGAGCAAAAGTGCACTTTGTGTCACTCCTACTGGCCCTTTGTGTGACTCTGGGGGGCAGTAGGGACTGACCACAGAGGGGAGGGATGAGGCGTGTGCCTCCTGGTGACTTGTGTGTGTGTGTTCCTGCCTTGTAGCTGCATGTTTGAGCCAGAAGGCAATGCTTGCAGCTTAACTGACAGCACAGCAGAAGAACATGTGCTGGCCTTGGTGGAGCATGCAGCAGACGAGGCTCGGGACAGGATCAACCGACTCCTTCCAGGTGGCAAGGTAGAGTGCTCCCTGGCGGGTGGGTGTGTTTTCTGCCAGAACATTGACACAGCCGTCAGAATCAAGACATTAACGTCAGGATGTTACAAGTATCTAGTCCAAGCTCCGTTGCTGTCATGGGGTGCCTTTGTCACTGTAGGGTCCAGCTCAGGAGCACATGCTACAATCAGGGTCAGCTCCTTGTCCTCACTGGCCATTGTAGCCACTGGCCCCATCTCATGGAGGCTAAAGGGGTCCTCCAGGAACAGATGCCTGGGTCAGGTGTATGTTACCCTCCATCACACCACGGCTGAGCCTGCCAGCTTCTCTGCTGCAGGTTAGTTCTTTTCCCTGTGTACTTACATCTGTGCCCCTGCAGTCACTCATGGGTCTGACCCTGTGTGCTCACATCTTTGTGTGCCCCTGCAGTCACCCATGGGTCTGACCCTGTGTGCCTGGTGGAAGACTCTCCAGGGGCTGCTGGTCCTCAGGAGGAGGTTGCACCATTCTGTGACCATCTCCTCTCTGACACAAGAAGACATTATAGGCCAACATGTTCAGTAGAAATTGTGCACGTCACATATACAGAATTTAAACTTCCTAGTAGTTGTGTTAACAAGGACACAGGTGAAATTCTAATATATTTTACTTGACCTGATATACTCAACATCTTATTTCAACATGTCTGAACTATTTCACATTTTTTTCATACTAAGTCTGTGAAATGCAGATTGTAAAGAATTTTGAAATAACTTTTTGGATACATTGGATTATATAAATTCTACTGGAGGCCCAGTGCACGAAATTCGTGCACAGGTAGGGTCCCTAGGGGCTGCTGGCTGCCTTCCTTCGTTCAGTGCCACCCCCTGGTGGTCAGAGCATATCATAGCAAGTGATCAAACTGGGGATTTAGCTTGCAATCGGGCATGTGCCCAGACCTGGAATTGAACTGTGACCACCTGATTCATAGGTTGACGCTCAGCCACTGAGCCACACCAGCTGGGCTCTTTACTTATTTTTAACATGCCTGCTAGAAAATTTGAGGTTCCCTGTGTGGCTTATGCTGTTGTTCTGTTGGTGGTCTGCACCCCTGTTGCACTTGAGCTGTGGAATTGGCCATTTCCCAAAGGATCCCTAGTTCCTTAGTGGAGAACAGTGTTCAGAAACCCAGACCTAGGCCATTACATACAGCATTTAGAAGGAACCTAGCCTGATGTCTTTGTTTATATTCACCAAAACCCATGTTTTTATACTGAACCTCAGATGCCATCCAGTATAACCGGGTCTGCTTTATCTTTCTCCTTTTCGGTTTTGTAATTCACAGTGAGAAACCTAACTTGTGTTATCCTTAATACACTTATTTGACCAAGAGTAACCAATTTCACATCCCTTATGCCCTACTCACCCTGCTTGAACCCTGTTTCCCCTTCGGGCCTTGCTGCTCCCATTCAGACATTCAGTCCCTGAATTTGGGCTCCAGCACCTGGACAAGTGGGCACCCTTCTCTATCTCTTCCCCACACACATGACACACAGGTGCCTTCTCTACCTTATTCTCCTTGTGGCATGCAGAGGAGGAGTTGGTCTTATATGGTGGTTGGTTTTTAAATGGAAATAGCTCCCATGTGCTTTAGAGATGGAACCTCTAGGCTATTCGTTGATAACATGACATTCGTTGACCAGTGTCTTGTTCTGATTGTTTCATTGAGGCTTCTAACCTATTGTAAAAGGTTATTACTAGGTAAAGTTTTCTGTTTCAAAAGCTCCTTTTTAGAAGGTATCATAAGGAGCTTTTCTAAGTTCTTTCATTGTATTTGTGTGCACTTTATTTGCAAGTGGGTCTTAAACTCCAGGGGAGGATATGAGAGGGGCCTCTGGTCTTTGTTCATGGAGAAACAAGTGACCATTATGGCCTTTCAGGGTTGTCCAAGCGAGGCCATGCTCCTAGGCCTTTATTTTGTTGGAGCTTCTGTAGAAACCCCAACTGTAGAAGCTCAGGGCTATCACTTCTGGGGGAGAGTGTACTCAGGCCTGCTTCCTTGCAGATGGGCTACCTGAAGAAGAGCGGAGATGGGAGCCTGCTCTACAGCGTGGTCAACACGGCTGAGCCAGATGCCGACGGTGGGTGGTCCTCTCAGGGCTGTTTTCTTCTTAGAGCCTTCATGCGGTTCTAACCTCTATTCCTATTCAGTGATTTTAAAACCTTTCAACCTGTTTGTGATGTCTACTTTCCCTGGAGTGTGTGACACCGGTGGTAAAGTATAGATGAGAAGTCCTGTCAGTTCCCTGTGCCTGCACACCCCCCTCACCACAACACCTGGATGGTAAATGGACTGAGGGTGGTCGCAGTGGGGGCGGAGGTGTTGGCCAGACTTTTCTGACCGAGAGACACTAGGACAGCCAGCAGGACTGCGATTGTGCTCCCACAGAGCGACGGACTTGGGGCTGGGCTTCCTGGTAGTATCTTGAGGGATTCACCTCACAAGTTCACTAAGACCTCCTTTGTCAGAGACCAGAGCCCAACTCTGCCCCATTCTCAGACTTGAAAGAGGTAACTGTCAGCTCAAACACAAGTTTTAGAAGAAAAACCCCAGTTGATGATTCTATCAAGGACAGTCTGGAAGGAGGCATAAATGTTGGTTCCATCCTACCTGTATGATCATTTTTGTAGTCTTGAAAAAGTATTTTTATACTTTTCCATCTGCTTGAAAAAGATTTCAAAGGCTTGTCCTTTGAAGAAAAGCAAAACTCACTTGAATTGAATTCGCACACATGCGCACACACCTGGAAAATGAAATACTTTTCTTGGCCTTGCACCGAGTATAAGCTCTGATCAGTTTCTTTGCTCTTTAGCCAGAATGAGTCATACTGTCCTTCCTAAGAGAATAGATAAGTTGATTAGCAGTTAACTTAGGAAGAGAACATGAGGTGGAGGTTCTGATTGGGGATTTGCAGAACCCTGTGCAAGTCACATGAATAGTGGGTGAATGACAACTTCAGCGTAGGAATGTGCAGTTGGAGGGTGTACGAAGGTGGGGACTCACTGTTGCTATTAGAACACATACAGCATTTCTCAGAGGTGCCGAGTGTTGAGTTTGAAAATGTTATGTTGCTGGTATCATGGTCTGCGAGCTGAAGGTTTTCATTATGTTGACTTCGGGGTAATCATAGAGTGAAATTGGAGTGCAGTTAAGGTTTGAGAATGGTAGTTGGCGTTTGTAAATCTGATATTAGATGGTCTTTATGGAGAGGCCCCAGGCGCTCTCTCCCACACATACCCACTGTGGGTTGGAGAGAGTGCTGGAGGTGTTGTGTGGGCTGGGGCTCCACGAACCGCTAGCTCACAGCTCTGGTCTTCTTGCAGAGGAGGAGACCCACCCAGTGGACCTGAGCTCCCTCTCCAGCAAGCTGCTCCCCGGCTTCAGCTTCACCACTCTGGGCTTCAAAGATGAGAGAAGGAGCAAAGGTGAGTGTGGGGAGGAGCACGGGTGAGAGCGTCACCGCAGGGGATCTTCCTCACTTACCTGTCTTTAGAACTGTATCCCGATTCTGATTTTGAAACCAGTAATAAAGACCATTTGAAGTGATGGTAATAAAAATGACATTGGGCAAGTTCCTCCTTTGCCATTGGTTCTTGACTCATGGCTGGGTCTCAGCCCCGCACTTCAAATTCTCCAGATGAGCTGTTGCCGTGATAGCGGAGACTCTTGGGGCTAGGTGCTGGTGAACTGTGGTGGAAATTTAATTTCCTCCAACAGACTATCCATTCTATCTGCTTGGAGGGGTGGTGATGCTGCCTGCAGCCCAGAGAGATCTGTGTGTGACTGTCTCCAGATAGAATGAGGGAGGGTTTGGTTGCGTTGGCTGCATTTGTATTTGTGGTTGGCTTTCTGGTTTGTTTTGGAGTGTCTGTTAGTATGTGTAGCTGTTTTGTTCCCATGGGGACATTTTGATTATCATACTGGTGTGCTACTAGTGGGGAGAGGCCCAGGCTGCTGCTTCACACCCTTCTGTGCCCAGGACACAGCCTTCCTGGCTCCTGACATCATTCATGCAGAGGTCCCAGCTCATACCTCTTTCAGGGTAGCGACCCTCTGATTCCTGCCCCCCCCCCCCCTTTTCTTAGTTTGTTAATCCTCACCCGAGGATATTTTTCCATTGATTTTTAGAGTGGAAGGGAGGGGGAGAGACAGAGAGAGAGAAACATCGATGTGTAAGAGACACATCAATTGGTTGCCTCCCGCACACGCCCCAACTGGGGCTTCCTGCAATCGAGGCACATGTCTTTGACCGGAATTGAATGTGGGACCCTTCAGTCCTCAGGCTGACGCTCTATCCACTGAGCCAAACTCAGCCTTTACATTTCCTCAGCATGAGCCAGCCTCTGTCGGCCCAGGTCCCAGTGATGTCTGGGATGGGACGTGAGCCGGCACCAGGAAGCCCTTCTACTTGTCAACCTCACTCCCTTACAAACACTGCAGCCATTTGCCATGGAGGTAAAAAGAGGGTTATGAAGTGTTTCTGCTGGTTATGACCCCAAAAGCTTCCAATAGCTCAGCTATACTCATTAGTTCAGCAAGAATTTCATAGAGGAGAAAGGGTGCTGCAGGGGGATGCATTATGCAAGTGAGCAACACAAGGAGAAAGCTGGAGTGCATCTTGTGCCAGATGTAATTTGATGTAAATCTGTTTCTTATGCTTTCCCTTTTTCTTTCACTCTTAGTCACATTTCTCTCAAGTGCCAGTACTGCACTTTCAATGCATAATAATTCTGTATTTGGAGACTTGAAATCAGACGAAACAGAGCTTCTGTATTCTGCCTATGGAGATGAGACGGGTGTGCAGTGTGCGCTGAGGTAAGCTGTGCACAGAGACACGGGCGGGCTTCTTGCTTGCTCTGTGATAGGAGCTATTTTCCTACTGAGCAGTTCAGAGCCCATCTGTAGGCAAATGGAGACAGCCACTGATAGCAGGTTCAAATAGCAAAAATTTCCAAGTTCTTTTCAGTAAACTGTTGTGGTCTGCTGTAGGCTGGTCATGAAATTAGGGTAACTCGGTCACAATTTTAAGAAGGTGGTGATCCAGGCTGTAGTTCAAAAAAGTATTTGTGTGTGTATGTGTAACCACCTGTGTATGTTCAGTAGGAGTTTGTTTCACAATTGTATTGAGATGTGGTTCTTGATGGCTGCATAACAAGCCCCACAGACAGAGCAGTGAACAACTGACATACATTGTCTCCTAGTCCCGCAGGCTGCACGTCTGAGCTGCAGGTGTCAGCAGAACCGCTTTCTTCTGGGGCCTCTGTCACGTCACTCTGTGTGTCTGTGTCCGGATCTCCTTTTCCTATAATGACACCAATCATACAGAGTTAGGGGCCACCCTGAAGACTTAATTTTAACCTAACCACCTTTTTAAAGGCCCTGTCTCCAAAAGCTGTCATTCTGAGGTGCAGGGGGTTAGGGCTTCAACCTATGAATTTTGGGGACTTGGTTCCAGCCCCTAACAGAGACTGGATATTAACATTATAGGTGTAGTACTCTGTTTCTGTAGGACTGTTTTTAGTGTGTATTTTTTGTTTTCTGTGGAAAAATAGAAGTTGGTCACTCTTGTAGAATTTTAGTAATGTTCTATGGAAAAAGTAACTTAGTTTTACTATAGCCTCTAAGAAATTGGGTCTTTTCATACTATATCTTTGTTTTATTTTATAAAGAAACAGAATATATGAAAAATAAAGTCAGCCCCTCATGCAGTAAATGAATACTAGCCCATATTTTTGTGAGAAAAATGAGGAGGAAATTTCTTATAGGAGAGAGTGGTATCATAAGTTGGTGACCCTCTCTTCACTCCTGCTTAACTTGGCAGCATCTCACAGCTCTTCAGGGGCACCAGTCATCTTTTTTTCAGGTAGCACCATGTAGCTGGGCCATGCTTGCTTTCCCCAAGTGCATTCCTGAAATGCATACAGATTCTGTCTGCCGTACAGTGAGAGTCAGCACATGGACACCACTCAAAGGCAGGCAGACAGGGCCTGGCCTTGGTACCAGGGCCTCTTCCTATTAGACGCCCCACACCACTTTCCCCAGACACTTTGTCCTGAGGCACTTTCAGACCCGCTGTGAGTGTTCTGGCCAGTCCCTGAACACTTCTCAGCTGTCAGTGTGGTGGTTTCTCATAAAATGTTTCTCCTGGTAGAGACGGGTGGTGCCGCTTCTGTCCAGCAGCCTCCTGGCTCTCCGGAGGCCTTTGAAGTCTTGGCAGTCCTTTTGAGCCTTTGCCTGGCTTTGATGCTAGGACCATAGGTTTTCCGTTTGCTGCTTCCTTTTACATTTCTTGGTAGTTTTATTTAGTTTTTAAAGCATTCACATGGCCCAAAAATCAAAGTGAAACTAAAAGGTGTCCTTGGGGAGCCTGGCTCCCACAACTGCTCCCTCCTTCTTCAGTAAGAGCTATTTACACTGTGCGTCTCCTCAGTCTACTTGTATTTTAAAACCCAAAACAAATAGGTATGAATGTGCTTTTACAAAGTTAGCGAACGTCATCGTGTGTATGTATACACACTGTTCTTCACCTTGCTTTTAAAAAATTGAGATCTTTCTAACTTTTTTGGGTCATGGACCACTTTGAGGATCTGATGAAGTTTGTTGCTCCATTTCCCATACCTACCACCTCTGGGAGGTTCGCAGCTCTCAGGAAGACCCTCTCATGGAGAAGCGGCTGAGGTGTACTGATGTCACAGGCTTCTGCACAGGACTGCTGGCATTGGTGGCAGCAGAGTCTGGAAGATGAGAGCACATAGCGTTTGTGTCAGCCTGTTCTCTCCTGGCCCTTTCCAGCCTGCAGGAGTTTGTGAAGGATGCTGGGAGCTACAGCAAGAGAATGGTGGACGACCTTCTGGACCAGATCACAGGCGGAGACCACTCCCGGATGCTCTTCCAGCTGAGGCAGGTGGGCTGTGCTGTGGTTCCACTCCTGTAATAGGGCCCATCCAAACAACTGGATTCTCAGGGAAGAATGCTGTTTTTAGGTCGTCCGTTGCAGTTCTTACATTATGTTTCTGTTGGACAAGGCTGGTCTGGATTTTATTTTCTTCTTTAAAAGAATGTTTATGTTCATTTTGGCAGAGTTGTTACTTCTGAGTGACCTGACCTTTTTGATACTTATTTTTCTGCTTAGAAGTTTATGAAAATCGTAAATGAATCTCAGAAACAGTATTTTGAACAAGAGGTCCCAGATACAAACGTGTACAAACTGAATGGCTATTTTTTAGGTATATATGCAAGCCTAGGGTATTTTTACGGTAATGCTTCTGCCAGATTATAGAACAGTGGCTCAGTGCCACATTCATACTGTAGTCACACGTAGTAGTCAAGCATAAGCCCTCTTCCAGGTACCGTACAGGCCGAGGAGAGGGGTGCATGGCCCCATAGCTCTGCCCATCCGAGGGCAGTGGCACCATCAGGCACCCTGACTCTGTCAGAATTCCAGCTGGTCTTGTGCAGCTCTTCCAGGTTAAATCACCAGGCCTGGTATTTTCCTGAGCTGCCCTGGAGACCCAGGGTACGATATCTGACTTTTTTATTTTATTTTATGCCATGCAAAGCTGCAGAAACAAGGTTGGGTGTCCTCTCACCCCTTCATCTGTCTTGCCCCTGGGCTCTCATGGGAATCATGGCTGGTGCTGCATGACTGGGGCCCTCCATGGTGAGTTAACTATCTCAGACTTCCAGCTGTACAGAAGCATCCAGGCCCAGCTCAGATTCACAAAATAGTGGGAACATAATGAACACAGCCCAAGAGTATTATCTTATATAAAATCGTTTGGAAAAACTGATTTTCTGCCTGTTTTGCTTTGCAGAGGAGAAATGTCGCGATGAAGCCATCAGATGAAGTAAAGGTGAGTTCCATGGACATGTAAGTAAAAAGGGTTCTAGGAAAGCAGTTGTGCTCTGCCTTTGAACGGGGATGGTTGAGAAGAGCTTCATGTATTGTCTTATTTAGAAACTGATTAAGTTTCTGATGAGTAAGATTAAGTGGTAGTCTCTTTCTACCCCCTGATTTTTAATGGCTTGGGGTGAGGGATATAAAGCTACAGTACATTCCTCCAAATCCAGACTCAGGATTTCACAGGTACCAGGCAGGGAGGGCCTGCAGCAAGCACTGTCTCTGCAATGGGTTCTTCCAGTCCTGGAAGCAGTGGGTTCTTCCAGTCCTGGAAGGTGTGTGCCGTCAGCTGGATGCATGTGCACTGCACACTTGTGAGAGCAGCTTGTCAGGTCTAGGTCATCGGGACCTCACCAGCGCCTACTATAGATGGTCTCTGTTTGAGGAAACTGTTCGTTGTGATCCCTCCCCCACCCCCCTTTCCTGATTCTTGCGAATGACTTGGAGCACATGTTGGAGCGGACAAGCCAGGACACTGAGCAGGGCGTTGGGGCCTGGGCCACAGTTGTTACCTGGGCTTGGTGGTTGGAGGGCTTGCCTGGGGCAGAGGGATCGGGTACCTGGCAGGTGGGGCTTGTTGAGTGACAGATCAAAGACGGTGACATGGGATCTCCTTGGAGGGTGTGCTGCCCAATGCGGCTGGGTACATAAGGCAGTTAGGGTTCTGCTCAGCGTCTCTGTCCAGTTTTGCAGATGCCCCATGGGGTAGAGTGCAATCCCCACACTCATCTTTAAAAACCGGGAATGTACAGCAAGCTGCCTTGAGCTGAGAACCTGGCACATGCTTCTGCCTTGCTGCCAGGGCCTCCATAGGCAGAGGGTTTCACATCAAGGCCAAGGCAACCCCACAGGCACGGGGGTTGTAGGCCTGGTGTTCCCTCGCTTCTTCTAGTCACTGTGAGCCACGGGGTGGAGGTGGACACCTCTCCCTACTGTTCATGCTGGCGGAGGTCCTGAGTCCTGGGAGAGTGCTAAGGGTCAGTGGGGGGAGCATAAAAGGCATCTGCACAAGCCAGGCCCACAGACTCAGCATCTGTCATGTGGAACTTTTGTTTCTTAACTATTTGGTGAGGAAATTGTCACTCTCCAGGGGTGGGCAAACTTTTTGACTCGAGGGCCACAATGGGTTCTTAAACTGGACCGGAGGGCCGGAACAAAAGCATGGATGGAGTGTTTGTGTGAACTAATATAAATTCAAAGTAAAGGAGCGGAGGGGAGAGCAAGAGAACCCTCCGCTCTTTTGGCTCCGCGGGCCGGATAGAACAGCCGAACGGGCCGGATCCGGCCCGTGGGCCGTAGTTTGCCCACAGCTGCGACTGTCAGTTGGGGAGGGTACTGTCATTTGTCACTAAATTATCTAGTAGTGACTTAGGATTCAGCACCCGTGTAAGAGTGTGCGATTTGGCAGAATTTTGAGGGCCTTAAAATACTAGAGATGACCCTTCAAATATTAAAATATGCTATATGTTAATCCTAAAATTCAAACAGTCTGAGAGAAGCAAATTGCACGGAAGAAAATGTGTGTGTGAGGGGGTAGAGTATTTCTGAGAAGGTGGGGCTGGCCATTTCTGTAACAGTGTAGAGAGTGGGGAATTGACACAGCAGAAGACTTCCAGAGATAAGTTGTGCCCCAGGAGGGCCAGGAGAGTTGGAATGGGGGGTGGGGGTGGACTACAGTGTGTGATCATGGGGGCTCACCTGGAGAAGGAAAGAGAACGTTCTGGAATCTGCTACATTACTTGTTAAGTGAAGTCCCTGAAAGACAGTTGTGGACTTCCCAGGTGCTGTGTACCTACTGGCCTGATACAGAGTTTCTTCCATGTTCCCTCAGCACCTGTCGTCCCCCGAGAGCCAGCAGCCTTTGTGTGTCGGTCTAGAATTGTTGGTCTAGGTCAGTGGTCAGCAAACCCATTAGTCAACAGAGCCAAGTATCAACAGTACAACGATTGAAATTTCTTTTGAGAGCCAAATTTTTAAAACTTAAACTATATAGGTAGGTACATTATTAACTTAATTAGGGTACTCCTTCAATCACACTGTATGTGCGCGCCCGCACGTGGTATTTTGTGGAAGAGCCACACTCAAGGGGCCAAAAAGCCGCATGTGGCTCCCGAGCCGCAGTTTGCCAACCACTGGGTCTAGGTAGTGGCTCACTTATGAGCTCATACTCCGTGGTCACTGGACTGTGGCATGGGCTGGACACTCCTTGGGACTGGGCATGACAGAGCAGGCCTGTCCTGCCAGTGGATGTTCACTGCCCACTTAGTAACACCTTTCCTTTGTTTCCTGTGTCTGCAGTCTGGGGATTCCCTAGGAGATGGTGGCTCTGTGCTGGATTTCATGTCAATGAAGACATATTCTGACGTCTCTTTGGACATCTCCATGCTCAGCTCTCTGGGTAAGTTTTGCTGGGCACATCCCTCCCTTGTAACACTGCAGTCGGATCATCAGGCTCAGCTGAAAGGAAGTGGCCCCTAGTACTGCATTTCCACTTACTAGTAGCCTGAGGGGGGCAGTCCCGGGGGGGCACAGGGCTGGTATAATGCTGCCTGTGCTTGCTCCCGAGAGGGTGGCATAGCCTGGTGAGGTGGCCATAGGTGAGTGCCCCGCTGTCCTCAGGACCACCTTCAGGTGGCTCCAGATGGGGTGCGCCTGGATCTCCTTCCCGACTTCAGGCTCCGTCTTCCAATCGCTGGGTCCTTCATTCTGTTGGTGCAGACACCTGCTGTTAGTGCATTAGTGTGCTTGTGTGCCCACCAGGATGTTTCCTCGTGGACTGCTGACCCCATGCTCCCCCTCCCCCAGTGAAATGCCCTCTGTATCTCATATAGCATTCAATCTTTTGAAATATACTCTGCCATCCCAGCTCCCTGTTGACTAGTGGTATTCGTGATACATCTTCTTCTCTCTTACTTTGGACACACCTATGTTTTCACCTGAGAGCAACTCGCCCCCAGGGACATGTGGCAACATCTAGAGACATGTTCGCTTGTCAAAATTGGGGTGTGGTGCTTCTGGCATCACCTGTAAAGGCTAGAGATGCTGCTAAACCTTCTGAAGCCCAAAGAATAGTCCCCCACAGAGTGACCCAGCCCAGTGTCTATAGTGCCTTATGTTAAAAGTGGGTTTCATCAAACCTTTTTAAGAGCGTAAAGTCAGGTCTTGCTTTGTCATCCATTCTGACATTCTCTGCCTCTTGGTTGGAGTGTGTTTACACCATTTGTGTTTAAAGCAATTGTCAGTATGATTGGATTCATGCCTGCCATCTTGCTTTTTTTTTTCTCATTTTCCCAATATTTGGGGGTCCCCAAGACTACCCCCAGGTTTGGGGATTCCCTAGGACTTAGTATATAGTTGTCCTCACAGTTGTGGTTTATTATAGCAAGAGGACACCGACCAGGCTCCCCAAAGGAAGAAGGGGTGCATCTGGAGACCAGGCACAGCTTCCAGAGCCCCATCCCCATGTGTCTTACGGGATTTACCCAACCCCCAACGGTGATTGCGACAGCACCGCACCTGTGCGTGGCACAGCCCCAAATTCCAGGCTCCCAAAAGGAAAGCAGGTGTTCAGCATCAAGCATGCCTTTGCGCAAAGGCTTAGTCTCAGGGAGCCCTTCCTGTCATTTGGGTGGCAGGAGCCCTCCTGAAATCCTTACTCAGTAAGGTAGCAGTCTAGAGCTGCTGTAATAGCGCTTTCCTACACCAGCCATCCTTTTTTCCTCTGGCTGCGTCAGAAGATTTTCTCCTTATTTCTGGTTGTCAGTAGTTTGGTCATAATATGCGTTGTTTTTCTTTACGTTTATTCTTCCTGGCTTATGTTCAGCTGCTTGATCCTGAAGGTTTAGAGGTTTTATCAAATATGGGAAGTTTAGCTATACTCTGATCCTGCCCATTTGTTGTTGAGTCTATGGTTTGGGCTGTCCCATGCTGCATCCTCAAGGGCACTGGTCATCCCTTCTGCCGTGTTATCCTTCCTGGGGTTTCCCTTCCCAGCCAGCTCCATTCTGCTTTTCAGTGTTGTCATCCCTTTCTCACCCCATGGTCCTGGTTTCTCTGCCTTTAACACATGGAGTATGTACCCAATTGTCATTTTAACACCCTGTATGCTCATTTCTGCATCTCTTCACAATGTTTCTCTCTGGTCGGGCCGTGTTTTCTTGCTTTGTTACCTGCCCGGTGGTTTATTGGTCACATACCTTTAAACTGTGGTGGGCCTTGCTCCAACAGGCTGTTGGGAAACCTGGAGCTATCGGACCCTATCTGGGTTTTGCTTTGAGGAATTCTTTGGGTGGGCACAGATCCTCAGTGTAGGGTGAACGTGGTCCCACCCATAGGCTGTATCCTTCACCTGCTTGGGACACAGATAGTCACACACATGTGTGAGCTGTTGAACTCCCTGGAGGGGCGCAGAGCAGTGCTTGGCCAAGACTTGTGAGTTCCAGGCAGCCTGTCTTCTCCAGCTGGTAGCCCACGGACCGCCTGGCCCTGCAGGTCGCTGCCCTGGCTGTAGCCTGTGTCCAGTCCTGGTCTCTGCAGGCCTCTGTCCCACACATCATCCTGTCTTCTAGCTGTTTGTGACAGGAATGCAAGGCCTCTGTCCATAAGGCCTCTGGCATGGCGCCTGGTTTCTTGTAAGGCACGTTGCCCCTCCCGTCATTCTCCACCCCTTCCACTTGCTCCAACTTTATCTCCCTGTCCTCCAAAGCCTGCCTGTGCTCATCTGGCTTCACTTATGAGGGGTCATTGTCCTGAGTGTACGGGTGACAAGTAGGAGACTGCAATTGCAGACCAGAAGTGCCAGCACTCAGTGCTTGATAGGTGGACCTGTGTCGATGTCTTGTCACCTGTGGGGGTTTTTTTTTTTTAATGTATTTTATTGATTTTTACAGAGAGGAAGGGAGAAGGATAGAGTTAGAAACATCGATGAGAGAGAAACATCGATCAGCTGCCTCCTGCACACCTCCTGCTGGAGATGTGCCCGCAACCAAGGTACATGCCCTTGACCGGAATCGAACCTGGGACCTTTCAGTCCACCGGCCGATGCTCTGTCCACTGAGCCAAACCGGTTAGGGCAGGTTGTCACCTGTGTTTGCACAGGGAAAGTGAAGAAGGAGCTGGACCATGATGACAGCCATCTGAACTTGGACGAGACGACAAAGCTCCTACAGGATCTGCATGAGGCGCAAGCAGAGCGTGGGGGCTCCCGGCCATCATCCAACCTCAGCTCCCTGTCTAACACCTCCGACAGGGATCAGCACCACCTGGGTAAGGCGGCCCCTGGCCTGACCTCTGCCCCAGATCTTTCATCAGTCTGGGGAGAGAGCAGGAGTGCTGGTGACTGTCATGAAAGGCTAGCGTTCCTAGGAGGTTGCAGCTTGTGTGGGCAGTGAGTCCAGGCTCCATCGGGACTTCATCTCCCTGGAGCTTGGAGAGTGGGCCTCCCTGGTCATGTGGGCACTGAGGTGAAGTGTTTGAGTGGAATTCAGTTCGTGTTAGGAATTTGTGGCCTTGGCCATAAGATACTGGCAGTCCATGTGTCGAGGAGTCCTAGGTGGCCGCATACTGAGGCCCTTGGTCAGGAGCAGAAGGAGGCCGAGGCTGCAGACCCTGCAGCCATGCAGAGTTAGACATTGGAGTATTTGTTTCTTTCTGTTGTTCCCATGAATAGTTGTAAAACAGTGTGTTGACAAGTTTATTCCTCCAGGTTCCTTATTTGGGGAGAGCACAGGACCTTCCTTGGCCTTGGTGGGGAGGAGTCCTGTGTTTTTTGTTATTTGTTGTTAATTCTCATCCGAGGCTATTTTTCCATTGATTTTTAGAGAGATGGGGGCTGGGGGAGAGAAGGGAGATACGTTGATTTGAGAGAGACACATTGATTGGCTAGGGATAGAACCTGCAACCCAGGTATGTGCCCTTGACTGGGAATCAAACCCCAAACCTTTGAAATGTGGGCCGACACTCTAACCATTGAGGCACTGGTCAGGGCAGGGCTCCTGTATTTAATGAGTATCATAGCCCTGCCAGGAGGGGAACCAAATATTTGTCTCGTGGCTCCTTGAATGTCTGTGCTACTAGTTTAGTTCCCAGATAGGAATATTGAATTATTCTTTCTGAGAATAATTGGTGGGGGGAAGTAATCAGCTTCAGAGTTTTGGCGAAAACTGTCCAAATAAGGTATTTCTGGTCCCATTAACCTTGTAAGAAACGGCCCATGAAGTAGGTTCCAGGTAGACCCCTAGGTTGGCTCCAGATCTGAGGATCATCCTGGTGGACTCCTAAGGTACACTGGAGCCTGGCGGTGGTTGGGGGACGGGCCTAGGGTTTGTCTGAGGGACTCCTGGCCAAGGAGCCTTTGTTCTTGCAGAAGTCAGGGCCAGCCTCTAGCTTCAGGGTGTTTACAGCCATGTCTGTGACAGGTGGCTCTCTGCCTCCTCCCCAGGAGTGATGGGGGTGGTACCCTGGGCAGGATGAGGGGGTGGCTTGCACCCCAGGAGCCATTCCTCTGGGCTTTGCTAACAGCAGACACGAGATTTGAGCCTGGACCATACAGATCTACTGAAATGTCTTGTCTTTCCCATGCTTGCAGGAAGCCCTTCTCGCCTCAGTGTCGGTGAGCAGCCAGAGGTGACCCATGACCCATACGAATTTCTTCAGTCTCCAGAACCTCCAGCCTCTACAAAGAGCTAGCCTTGTAGATAGTCATTAATTGTTTTTTTGTTTTGTTTTTATTTTATTTTGTTTTTATTTGCATGTACAGAGTTTTTGTTGTGAGACAAAGTCTATCATGTTCCCTTGGGCCTGCAGGAAGCAGTGCAGGGAAGGGGTGAATTGTCTCTGATCATGTCAGCCGCGTGTGGACCCAGTGTTTCTGTAGATAGTCCGGTGAGCCTGAATAGTGGGAATCCTAAATAAAGGGTGTGTAAAGCTGGTGTGGCCTTTCTCTGAGCTTCGTGGTGTCAGTGAAGCCCATCTCTGTGGCGGGTGTGGGCGCCCCCATGTCCCCCACAAGTGGCCTTTGGGAAGCAGAGCCTATGTATTCTTTCCCGCTGTCCCCCACATCCCCGCATTTCTGAGGCAAATCATGGTGGGAGCCATACAGAAGCACTTGGGGAGCCGGCCGAGCACCCTCCTGGCCCTGGACAGGCAGGAGTTGCGTGCAGCTTCCCTGTGCCTAATTCACGTGCCTGAGAAAGTACATTCTTCTGGAAAACTTGGAGGTCAACTGTCCTACCAGTTACGATGAAGTGTTCTGTCCATAAAATGTTTGTTCTGGATATGTTTGCTGGATGCCTGCTTATATTGGCAAAGTATAAAGATCTTAATAAGATATACCAAGAGTGTAATTGTATAGAATTACTTACAGCACTGCTAGGTGTCCACTTTTGTGTGACTTTTCAGTAAAAATCCTTTGTCAGGAGAGTTTGACAGTGTCCGTTCTTCCTGCCATCTCCTCAGCATCTAGCCTGGTTCTCAGCCCTCACAGTGACGTCTGGGGATCACTGCACAACTTTCTGCTTTGTTCCCTTTTTGTGAAAACACAAAATTGGAGAATCGGTTACTTTCCAGGTTGGCAGTCCTAGGGGGAGAATGTGTGTGACTTGGAGGTAGTGGGCCCATGAGCATTGCTGGACAGGGCCCTGCTGGAGAAAGGGAAGCAAAACCTGTCACAAGTGAACCGTCAAGAAGCAGCTGTGGCCCGGCCAGCGTGGCTCAGTGATTGAGCATCAACCTATGAACCAGGAGGTCATAGTTCAATTCCTGGTTGGGGCTCATGCCTGGGTTGTGGGCTCGGTCTCCAATGTGGGGCATGCAGGAGGCAGCCGATCAATGATTCTCATCATTGATATTTCTTTCCCTCTCCCTTCCTCTCTGAAATCAATAAAAATATTTTTTTAAAAAGCAGCTATGACTTACAAGAGCAGAAAGGGAATTTTTTTTTATCATTGCCCAAGGGTATGTATTTATTTGAGAGAGAGAGAGAGAGAAAGAAACATCGACATCTTGCCTCCTATATGCTCCCGACCAGGGATCGAACCCACAACCTAGGTATGTGCCCTGACCAGAAATTGAACCCACAATCATGGTGTATGGAACGATGCTCCAACCAGGGCATCTGGCCAGAGCAGAAAAGAATTTTTTTTAAAGATATTTTTATCTTTAACAATTATCTTTACTTATACTTTGTCAATATAAATTTAGGCCCAGCCCGGGACAAGGCATTTTTGCTCAGAAAGCTGCAGGCCCACAGGGAATGAAGATGAAGGAATCATCAGGACTGGAGGAACCTCTGACCCACAGGCTTCGTGTTTTGTTAAATCTTTTTATTTTGGTAAAATCTACCTGAGAAATTTAACCATTACCCATTGCCAATACACAATTCAATGGCCTTTGCACCTTCACAGTGTTATTTCCACTACCCAAAGGGAAGCCCTGTACCCAGGTGCGTGTGCTCAGGTGAGCTGTGTGTGAGCATCTTTGCCTGGCTGGCCCTGTGCCTACCTCTGCTCCCTCCTGCCCACACCAACCTCCCTCACCTGTAGTGTAGACCCTTACAGTGAGGGGGTGTTCATTAGGATCTCAGATGTGCACAGCAGAATGGCACGCAGGTTCACAGAGCATTATAATGGAAAGTCTTGGACAACCTGAATTTCAGTGTGTTGATCAGTCACACTAGATGGGTGTTGTGCAATCCATAAAATCTGTGGTGCATCTGCATTGGAAGCGACAACAGCGTGCTGCAGTTAGGGGACAAAAGAAGGCTGTGACATGGGCCCCACAAAACACTGGTCACTTTTAAGCCCCTGTGTGCGTGTCTATGCACAGAAGGCCTGGTGGCCCCAGGCTAGAGGCCTGACTTTGCAGGTTCTCTGTTCTTATCTCTATTTCCTAATGTTTATACAGTGAACCTGTGATGCCACCAAGAGGGCGATCAGTTCAGGTGGCTGTGCCTGTGCCCTGATTTTGTAGCTTCTAAAGTTATTTTCATGAAGCAAAGATGACCCTGAGGTAGGGTCATTTCTCAAAGGCTGAGGTCACTCTGTGTCTGGGTCAGTCTGGAGGCCCCCACCACCTGCAGACTTAGGGTGCCCTGGGGTAGTGCTTCCCCCACCCCTTATGCCTGGCCTCCTTCAGGGTCACACAGGAACTGTTTTGGGGCCTGTCAGCCTTCAGGACAACAAGTGTTGAGGTCATCTGTCCCTAGAGTAACGGCAGTGTGGCCACCCTGCACCATCTAGGGACTGTGCATGTGTGTCGGGAAGAGCATGCATGTTCTGTGCACGAGGCAGAGACAGTGTTAATCATTAGTTACCAGGAAGCACTTTCAAGAACTGTGAAGGTCACGCAGACCAACAGCTTGCAAGGTGAATCCACTGAGACATTGCCGTCCAGGAACAGGGCTTCCTCAGTCAGTCCTTTTGGGGGTGTGGGTGCCTTAGACTGACCGCCCTCCCTGAGGGGTGTTGTGTCCTGGTTGTCAGTTACCGTAATCATGGCTCTGATGTCTTCCGCAATCTGTGGCCTCCGTGTGCTATTGGTTAGATTCTCAGGGGTCAGAGACCCAGTCGAGCAGCCCAGTTGTCTACCCTGTGTCTCTGGTAGTGCCTTGGTCTGGCACTTGATGGGACCCTGTCAACAAGGGCCTGGCCTGGGCAGCACCATGGACAGCGGTGCCCAGCAGCCATAGTGGCTATCTGGTCAGCTGTGGGTGTCTGGGCTCTAACCTTGCTTGGGCGTGGCTTCTAGGTGGAGGTCAGTGTAGCAGAGCTGTGTTGGTGCCAGCTTGGGCCTGCCCAGGCCTGCCCACAGGTGGTACTGGTGTCCAGGAGCCCTGGGAGACAGCCACCCACCCCACAGTGGCCTGGTGACAAGGCCTCCGGACCCCTCATTCCCTGGGGCCTCTGAGGCTGGTGATCCCGGAGAGCCTCTCAGGCCCTGTCTCCTGCTCACCTGTGGTTTGCACAGGTTTCCAGGATGAGTGTCCCTGTCATCCCTAGGGTGCTTTGTTCCTGTGCTGTTTATTAGGATGACACTGCTGCAAGTGTGAGAAAATGGAATGCCAGGTGAATGGAGGTGCAGGGGGCGCATGAGCCAGGTGGCTGGGCAGAGTGGACTGACCACAACCAGAGGTCAGCCTCAGCACCAGCCCTGCGGGCCCATCTCCCACGCCAATGAGTGGTGGGTGCAATGTGTGTGTGCATGTGTGCTTGGTGTGTGGTTTATGTGTGTGGGTGTGGTGTGTGTGATGTGGGTGTGGTGTGGTGTGCATGTGTTCACATGCAGCAGCAATATCAAAGCCATGTGTCAGATAGGGTAAGAAGGAGAGCATGCGGCCTCCACGGTGCTCTCCCAGCCCTGCGGTACTCACCTCACTCCTCTCAAGCAGTGTGGAGGAATGGGTCTGTGCCATTGGCAGACGAGACAGCACTACGGTTTCATTTCTCTACGTATGGAGCAGGCAGGGGAGAGCTGAATCTCAGTAGGAAGTGGTATTTCCAGAAATTCCTTGAAGTTGAAGGGATGGTGGCTGGAGGTGGAGGCTCTGATTCCCTCAATGCAGGGGAAGGGACTGTCCCCTGACGAGTACTTTGTCCACACAAGGAGACAGCGGGGGTGCTCACGGGGAGCCCACTTTAATTGTGCCCATTTCACCCCGAAGGAAGCAGGAAGTACCACATTTGTTGACAGCCAGGTGTTTGGTCCCAGGTTTTTTTAACTGATCTGATCTCCCGAGAGAAGAGTTTGAATTAGAAATAAGAGATAAGAGTTTGAACTAGAAACATTTTCCCTTTTGCACATATTTCAAACTGGGTGAAAGAACACTTGGTTTTTATTCATGGAAAAGAGCGCAGACCCTGCTGAGAGGGAAGGAGTGAGATGAGGGTGTGCAGCACCTTAGGGTGGGGTGGCATGCAGCCCCTCTGTTTCTGAAGAACCCAAAGCCCAGCGAAGCGCCTGGGAGAGCTCCGCACAGCACCCCAGAAAGTGTCGGGCTTCAGCCACCGCTGCAGATCATCTGTGTCCTAGGAAACTGGTAAGCGCATGCCTCGCACTCATCATTTTGGCATATGTCATCTTGCTGGCACCTTGCCTTCCGACCAAGCGTGTCTGCTGACAGTTGCACAGACTCATAGCTCTGTCATCAGGCTTTGTTTCAACTTGATTTTATTGTAGATTTGATCCAGACATAATTGTAGATTCATTTGCTCACCACTGTGGTTAATTTTCAGATGTGATGGCGTGAACACTTTCGGTATTCCTTGAGTCTCACATTTCAAGATCTTTCAGTTTTCTCCCACACTGTGGTGATAATTTGGTTTCATCTATTTTAGGTTCAAAAGACTGTCTGAACGTGAAGAATTGCTCTGTTTTAAATTCTACAAAATCTGCCCAGCCGATGTGGCTCAGTGGTTGAGCATCGATCGACCTATGAACCAGGAGGTCATAGTTCGATTCCCGGTCAGGGCACATGCCATGCCCGGGTTGTGGGCTCACTCCCCATTGTGGGGTGTGCAGGAAGCAGATCAATGATTCTCTCTCATCATTGATGTTTCTATCTCTCTCTTCCTTCCTCTCTGAAATCAATACAAATATTTTAAATAAATAAATAAATAAATAAATAAATAAATAAATAATAAAATTCTACAAAATCTGAAGCCAGTTACAGCTTTTAGGTATCCATCTATTATAGGAAATCTCATTTCTTTTTTTCCTTATTCCTGTCTGGCTCTTGGGGCATATTTTGAGTCTTGAAGTCTTAAATCTCCTCGAAGTACATATTTTCTTCACCTTTTTTCTTTGTTTCTCCTCTTACATCCTCTCCATTGCCTCTTCCAGAAAGCCTAACAGATAATATTGTGTCTAGTTTCTGTTCTCCATGTCACTTAAATTTTCTCTCATAATTTTCACTTCTTCACCTCTCTCCTCTGATTTCACTTTCCAGATTACAAGACTGATTTTTGGCTTTTTTTTCTGTTTGTCAGCTCTTATACCTGCATGTTGTTTTTATTTGTGAAGCATGTTTTATGTGTTCTTGTTTCATAAATTTGATATTCTCTCAGCTTTTCCTGAGATTCTCATGTAACCCAAATAACCTCGGGGCCACTGTGGTCCCATGTCCACCTGCGAACCAGAGCGGATGACCAAAAGCAGTGGGCAGCAGCCAAAAGGTGCTCTTAGGAAAATTCCCAAGAGAATTCATAACTCATAAGAAAATCTTAGAATGCTTTTCAATATCTCTGTCTAGTCCCAAAGAAATACATTGCTATCAACGACATGTTCTGTGCATTTTATTCTGAAGGGACAACGAAGGGCTCTCTGCTCAGGACACATCATGTGGCAGAGTTTTCTGAAAGCCCACGGGTAGCCGCTGTGTAACGTTCGTGCCAAATCCCACACCCTCAAGCACTCACTCCGCAGTCTCTACGCATGTCCTTTTCTTTTTCAGTGGCTCCTGACCACCTGACTGGCCAGGAGGAGCCAGGGCTCCCTCCCAGCCGCTCTCCCTGGGCAACACCAGGATGCCCAGAGGTCACAGCCCTCCCTGTCTCCAAGGAAGAAATGAAGGAACTCTCTGCAAACATCTGTGGTTCTGTTCTGAAGGGGAGCTTGCAGGGAGAATGCTCAGGGAGGATTTCTGTGGATAAAAGCATCACCTCATCACACTGGCAGAGTCTGCCTTTCCTGCATCACCTCCGTTTCCCCAGGGATGAGGGCCTCGTGCTGATGTGGGTTTTCATCTCACACTGGTGGACCTTCTGATGAGCCTGTGCACATTGATGAACAAGCCCCGGACTTGTTTATAAAGCCACTCCTGCCAGGCGATGGCCGGGTCCATGCTCCTGGTCGTGGCCTCAGCCGCCTTCTGCATCACTGTAGGCCTGTGGTCGGCAAACTGCGGCTCGCGAGCCACATGGGGCTCTTTGGCCCCTTGAGTGTGGCTCTTCCACAAAACACCACGGCCTGGGTGAGTCTATTTTGAAGAAGTGACGTTAGAAGAAGTTTAAGTTTAAAAAATTTGGCTCTCAAAAGAAATTTCAATGGTTGTACTGTTGATACTTGGCTCTGCTGACTAATGAGTTTGCCGACCACTGCTGTAGGCTGTCCCCTGGCCAAGAGGGAGTGGTAGCTGCCCACATCTGGGTCCTGGCGGGTGGGTGCCCCTTCGGTTCCTTGGCCATGTGGGCCACATACCCCTTAAGGACTGTTTTCCGCAGCAGCATCGTGGCTCTGGCCTGGCGGGGTGCTGCAGAATTTCCGTCGTTTCTCCTGTGGAGGCCCCTCTGCCCGTCCAGCCCCAGCTCCAGCCCCTGCCCTGCCACCTCTGCTACCGACAGTGGTCCTGGGCGATGCCAGGCTGTGGGTCCCACCCCTGGGGTCTCCCCAGCCATGCAGGGCTGTGGGCAGGAGGCCCCAGGCCTTGCACGCTCCCCTCCTTTGTCTTGCAAATGGACTGCTGTGGCAGGGGCCAGACACGGATCCTCTCAGGCCTCTGACCAGTAGGGCCAAGTGGACATTGTGCCTTGCCTGTCCCGAGTGAACAGGCGGTGGATGCCTCTCCGCCAATACCCGGTGATATCCTGGGCCATGTTCGTGATCTTGGCGTAGCCACATTTTGCATTTTTATTCACATGCTGACACATGAGAGGAAGTATCTCACCCATGGAGTATCCTTTTCTGGGGCAGCACCTGCCTGTGACCTGGCGTGGGGAGACTCCTCCACCCTAGTGGACTCCAGGGCCTGCCTGCGAAGCTCTCCTTCTGCCCTGTCCTCTACCCTGAGTCACTACAGGGGTCGTTTCCTACTCCCCACTTCTCACCCCATGTACCCCCCCATTGTCACAATGCACCCCCCCAACACACACACACACACACACTTCTGTTCTCTGTGCAGCTCGGGGTCCTGGCTAAAAGTGCAGATGCTTACACGGTAGCATCTGTCCCTCACCTGTGGTTGGTGTAGAGTAAGTGCACTTGGCTACAAGGGGGTGGCGAGTGCGCCCCGGGGTGGGGGCAGGGAGCTGCAGGGACAGGGAAGAGGTGCTGCTAAGGGGGTGCTGACACTCACAGGCCTGGCCTGCAAACGGGCTGATGTTGCAAGAGGACTGAACAAGAAACACAAAACTTCAAGCCGCCCTGACACAAATGACTGAGCTATAAAGGCAGATGTCTTTTGGGGCGCACCACAGAACACAGCCACCAGGGTGGATCTCAGACCTGAAACCCCATAAGTGAGCCATGTCACAGCTGAAACTCATGGGCTGTGTGAGCTCCCCTGGTTGCTGCCATAATACCAGTAAGTATCACAGACTGGGTGGCTTAAAGAAATTTATTCTCTCTCAGTTCTGAGGCCAGAAGGCTGAGATCAAGGCACGGGCAGGGCCATGCTCCCTCCGAAGGCTCCAGGGGGACCCATTCCAGGCCTCTCTCCTGCTCTCATGGCCTTACGTGTCCCTTGGCTTATAGGTGGCCACCTCCTCTGTGTCCTCACATGGTCTTCCCTCTGCATGTCTATGTCCTAATTTCTTGTTATTAGGAAACCAGTCGTATGGATTAGGACCCACCCTAACGCCCTTATCATAACCTGTTCATTTACAAAGACCCTATTTCCAAATAAGGTCACATTTACAGGTTCTGAGGGTTAGGACGTCAACATCTTTTGGGGGACACAGTTCAGCCCCTAACTGTTGATTTTGCTTATGTGCTGGATTATACCAATTATCTTTGTTCTCTTTTGACCCAGAACTCAGCCCTGTTTTGGCCTCGTGTTCTTTGTCCAGTGGTTATCCTGAGCTCGTATGTGCTTTATGGGGCAGCAAGGATTTCAGGCTCCCCTGCACTCCCTGCACACCTGCCCTGGCCTTCCCCACCCCTGGGCAGCTTAGAGCCCAGTCTGTGCTGCCCTTCCCACTTGTCCTAAGTGGTGGATGCAAAATAGCACCCCCTTCCCGCCAGTGACATCCTTCAGGCCCCAGCAGCTGCACTGGGGCTCCATGCTCTGGCCACTGGGGGGACACCAACATCATTCGGTGCCTGCAGAGACTGTGGCCCAGGGCTCTAGAGCAGGCAGGGTGGGGTGCCCCAATGGGAACAAGGAAGGAATAGCAGAGGTGGACCTCTGCACAGGGCTGAGGTCAACGTCCAGTACTGGCTGACCCTCTGAGTCCGTGCTCCCCTTGCTGTCTGACCCCTGTGGTCCACAGTGCAGAAGGCACTGGAATCTGATGGAACTTCATTTAATCTGGGCATCCTGTCCTGTGGACAGAGGCAAAGTGAATGTGGGCACGTGGTGGAGAAGCCTCCAGTGAGGACAATGAAGCTGGCACCCCCAGCATCTGCTCTGGCTCCAGGGCTGGCCCGGGAGAGGGGATGGGACGTGACTGTGGCAGTGGGAACCCTGCTGTGGGCCCTGCTCCCCGCCCCTTCCTGCTGCAAACAGGACAAGAGGTTAACAGTGTGACGAGGGCGTGTCCTGGGCTGGCGCCCTCTGTGCTGTTTGTTTACCAAACAGAGATTGTTGCTAGGGGACTTTCCAGCCAGTTCTCAGAACAGCTCCTGCGAACCCTCAGGGCTGGTCAGGCGGCTCCTGATTTGTAATGAAAGTGTGATCACAAACCCCCTTCTTTTTTCTCTTTATTATAAACTTGAACCTAAGATGAAATTGCCTCTGAAAGTGAAAGCAGGGAACTTGAGGTGCAGCCCCTACCCTGTGACCTTTCCATTCCAGGGGCTCACCCACCCCCAGTGAAGTTCAGTGAGTGTGAATGGCCAGGTCATCTTGGGCAGAATGTGATCAACTTCTGCTCAGCAGTCATCCCTGTGGGTGATCTGTGTGTTGAGGGGCAGCTCAGACCTGGCTGAGTGCTGAATGCTGGGTGTGAGTGCTGAGTGCTGGGTGCTGAGTGCTGGGTGCTGAGTGTTGAGTGCTGGGTGCTGAGTGCTGGCCGAGGTGTTTGCTCAGATGCTCACGCTGCGCAAGGTGTGCTTGTTTGCTCTTGGTTTGGACAGCTCCATGTCCAAGGGGGCTGAAGGCAGCTTGCCCACTGTGTCTGGGCAGGACACCACCCTAGAATCTCAGGGTCCCCACCCCCCCGGAAGCCTCACCTCTTTGTTCCTAGGGGACATGTTCCAAGAGGTGACCTGCCCACAGCCTTGCAGGTTTGGGACAGCTTGGGAAATGGGCCACAGGCAGCTCAGCAGGGCTGGCCCGGCAGGCCCAGTCAGGTGCCCCGGCACCTCTACTTTGAGGCTGAGGGTCCTCGTGCAGACTCTGCTGTCCCCACACTCCATGACAGTGGTCTCGTGTGTGAGGGAAGTGTGGACATGGGGGCAAAGGCTTGGGCCGCACGCTTCAGTCCCAGCCTCACCTGCGGCCCAGGAGGAGGACCCACTGCCTACCCCACTCCCCTCCACCATCCCACCCACTGGTTTCTGACAAAAGCTCTTCTACTGTTGCTCTGCCGAGTAGGGGCTGCACCTGGGCCACGGTGCCACTTCCTGCTGTGTCTCATTGTCCTCGCTGGCTGTCACCCTCCTGTGTCTTGCCACTCAGGACGTGCTCCTGTTTCCCCAGTAACCACACAAACAGTGCCGCAGGCTCCTCAGGCTTCAGGGACCAGGTGCAGGGGGACCAGCGTGCCAAGACCTTGTTAATATTACCAGCTGCGACAGTGAGGCCCAGCCGCTGGCCACCTGCCTGCAGCCCCACACCCTGCACAGGAGCCTGGCCTCAATCTGCTCAACAGCAGAGTAGAGGAGGCTCAGGCCTTACCCCCAGCCTTGCAGGGTCTGGTGGCCATGGGAAGGGCCTGAGTGTCACCTTGTCCCCCACCAGAGAGGCCTGGTCATTTCTGTCTCGCCCCCGCATACATCCCCCACCCCCCCCACCCCCAGGGAATGGCTGGTTCTCAGCCATCTCCCCACTCCCACTTCCCAGCCCCTCCTGGCTCTGCACCTGCCCATCCCTGGCCCAGGTACCAGCTTCCCTATCTGACTTTCTTGTTGCCTCCCTCTTACCTGCCCACCCTGGGTTGTCTCAGGGCACCCCAACCAGGTGGGCCCTAGGGCCCTGGCTCTGCACTCGCTGCCTGGAAGCCAGAGGTCGAGGGAGGAATGTGCAACTTTGGCCAGAATCTGGTTCCATTTGTGACTGGACCCTCACCAGGACAGGGCTGCTCATAGAAACCCAGGACCCAGAGCCCCCAGGCTCCACACCGAGGCCGGCCTTGCACGCCGAGCAGCAGACCAGGCAGACTCTGAGAAGGGGGTTCCACAGGATGGAGCCCCAATCCCACCTCCCTGTCCAGCGCCTGTCCTGCTTGTTGGCCCTTCTATAAACTTCTAGAGCCTTTTGTACACGGCGGTGAGTCCGATGACGCCCTCCCAGGCCCAGAGGAGACCCTGTGGCAGGCTCCCCCCATGCTGGCTGCCCTCTGTCCTGGAGATGGGCTTGTAAACCCTGGGCCCTTCCTTTCCTCCAGGCTCAGGGCTTGTTCCTAGGAAGCAGGGCTGGGCTAATGGGGAGGCCAAGCCTGTGCTTCCGCCCCCTTCTGTTTGGTTTCTATGGGGATGGTGTGTTGGTCCCCAGGGGAGAGGAGGTGGAAAGGTGGGATGTGAGGGCTTGATTTTACTTCCGAACCCTGCAGGGAGTGAGAGCTGGAGAAAGCCCTGGGGCGGGGGTGGTGGGGGGGATGGAGGGGGTAGAGAAAGCCCTCCCACTCACCCCAAAGCTCATTGGCTGGTGTTTGAATCCTCCCTATCCCCCTCCCTCCTTTGTTTCTTGATGATACACTTACTTCCTAATGCCACCCATGCTTTCAGACATCTCGGCTGCCCAAAGATCGCCACCCCCAACCTTCAGCACGGGGCTTGATTCCCGCCTGTGGGGCTTGATTCCCACCTGTGCATGCAGGCCTTTCCCTTAGAAGCGTGTGGGAGCCACACCCTTAGGGGAACAAGTGTTTGCCCCTTGTGGGGCCAGGGCTCCAATTTGCAAGCCTCCCTCCAGCAGGCCCTGTTTCATCTTCCTGAGGGAAAATGGAGGGCAAGAGAGGTCGCCCTCGGTCCCTGCCACCAGCTGGGCCCATAGCTCCCCGACCAGCCACCAGGGCTGACACCTCCAGCTGGCCAGGCCTAGGGCGGAGTTACTCCTCAACAGCAGGTGACTGGAGAATTTTCTTTTTTCATCTCATCCTGCACTTGGTGTCTGTCTCCACTGACCTGGCTGAAGTGAGCATTAGACATGATTACTGGTCAACCACTGCCTCTTTCAGCCAATCGTAACACCGTCATGTCATCCAGGACCCGTATTGCTCTCTGTGAGGTTACCGTGGTGGTGCTGGGGCGTGGGGCCAGGCGACACTCATGGCCCTACACCCACTCGGTAAGCAGCCAGATTTAATTCTCCAGCCACTCGTGAGGGCCACTGCGGTGCTGTTTCCTCATAGAGTAGGGGCTGTTTTCATGCCGCTGACTGGTGCTGTGGCCCTCAGACACACAGCCCCCACCCCCATTCCCCACCCCTGGCCTCATGCTGATCTAGGAGCAGGAGAGCATGACTTTCTTGGGGTTTCTCAGGTGAGCCCCCTGCCCCCACTGGATCGCAGAGCTGACCAGGACCCCAGGGTCTCTAGCGGTTCTGGGCTCATGCATGGGTGGCCTGGGAGGGAGGCCCAGTGTCTAAGGGTGTGATCCTAGCCCAGCCTCCAGGGCTCAAACCCTGGCACCCCGTGGCGCAGGTCCTGTCTGACTTAGGCTGCTGCTGCCTGGCTCTCCCTTATAGACAGAGGGGCTCTGACCTGCACAAGTGGCTAACAGACGGCTCCTCCCAAATTTTTCCTTCCAGCAGCACGAAAGCCAAATATTGTAGCACCTGAAACAAGTGCATCAATGGCTCTGACCGTCACTGCAAATGGCTCAACAGATGCATTGGGAGTGGGGATTACTGGTGAGGGGTCTGGGAGGAGGGAGGGCGAAGCAAGGAGGAGGACCCAGGAGGGGGTCTGTGGGCCGGGCCTCATGGGTTAGAGCTGGGGGCCACGGGCAGTGGGGGGCTGTGTCTCATCCCCCAGCCACAGGGCACTCAGCGTCCCTCAGGTCTCCTTGTCTGGTTCTGAAACGGGTTTGGATGGAGCTGTCCCTGGACATGCCGTGTCAAGCCCATCTTCACAAAGTCAGTCACTGGAGACCCTCATTAGATTGATGAGGAGCCGCTATCCACAGGACACAAACCAGGCTGACGAGTCCTTGGCCTGCTTGGCCTGGGTCCCTCTGCCTTCCTCCTGCCAAGCCCCGAGCACAGAGGATGTGGGCTGGGGTCTGTGCCAGGAGTGAGCATCCAGCCATGACCGGAGGCCTTTTCTCTGTGAGCCCTGGGTGCAGGGCCTGTGGCTTTACCAGGTCTGTCAGCTCTGCTGGCCTTAGAGAGCTGTGTGTCGCCAGAACACAAGTGCTCCCTCCCCCAACCCATGCGGGACTTGGAAAGGGAAGCCTTTGCAGGCACGTCACATGGCCTCCCAGCGCGGAGAGGGGCTCCATTGCTTACCCACCTTCAACAGCAAATATGCACAGAGCTCCCATCACCACGCACAGGAGACCGCATGGGAAATGCAGCACTTGCTCCTGCATGAAAAGAAGTTTCATGCTTTAAGCAGAAGGAAATCCAAAGATCCCATAATTAGACAAATCCAAGCAGAATTGCGTGCCTGGAAGGGAGCTGGGAGCCCTCCTCCCACCTCCTCCCCTTCCAAAGGAGCCCTACGCACAACCCTGGCAGGGTGGGCAGGACAGACCAGGTGCTGGCACACAGCCAGGAGAGGTCTGCTTACCTCGGTAGGAGCACACAGTGGGTAAGGGACATTGTGCCCACAAAGACTGGGACTGAGTCAGACAGAGAGCAAGGGACATTGCCACCCTGAGTGGTGGGAATAGACCACTGCCGACATCTGTCTCCAATTGCTCCCATTCCCTTCAACTGTAGGACAGAGAGGAAAACAGCATTTAGAACATAATTTGGCTCTAATTATATATAACAGAGGCCCTGAGAGAGGCTGTGTCTTTCATCGTCAGGACTAGAGGAGAATGAGAAATGGTGCCAGGTTAAAAGCTAAAGAGAGATGTGGTACAAGAATAATACAGGAATCAAAGGAGGAGACGATTCTTTGTGGATGTTTGAGGGGAGATGACGATGAAAAGCTTGACCTTTTGGTTGAACCCCCACCCCCACTCCGTCCTAGGGTCTGCCTCTTGCACCAGGTGAGAGGGAATTCTGCAGGGACCAAGGTGACTGTGAGGAGCTGCAGGTGTGGCAGGCCCACCTCCTGCTTTCCCACCTCCCAGGCTCCTGAGACTAGAGCCAGATATGGAGGGCCACAGCCTGTGTCCTCTAGAGCTGTGGGGTCTTGGACACAGGCCCTGGAGCACCCACACTCACACAGGAGAGTCAGCCTGTGCAGGGTTACTGCATCAAATGCAGCCACTCAAACCACCTGGGACGCCCGAGTCCCTACACCAGGGATGGGCAAACTTTTTGACTCAAGGGCCACAATGGGTTCTTAAACTGGACCGGAGGGCCCGAACAAAAGCATGGATGGAGTGTTTGTGTGAACTAATATAAATTCAAAGTAAAGGAGCAGAGGGGAGAGCAAGAGAACCGGATAGAACAGCCGGATCCGGCCCGCGGGCCGTAGTTTGCCCAAGGCTGCCCTACACCTTAGGGACAGGCTTTGGTCCCAGAAGGGACACCTCGGAGGGACAGTGGAGCCGCCTCAGGGCCACGTCTTACCCTGAACACCGTTCCACATCCACCCGACCCTCTGAGAACACTCATATTTAACCCTCCGCCTAAGGATTTGTGTAAAGAAACTTCAAGAAGTTCTTTAAAGAAAAATGGGATTAACTACATTTCCAGTGAACAAAACATTGTTTAACATTGAAAATGCAAAGGAATATTTTTTTAAAAAAAATATTATAATGGCACAAAAACTAAAGGAAGACATTTTTGTGAAAGCATATTCCAAGAATTGCTATCTAGAATTTAATTTTTGGATGGATGGATCATTCTCCATGTCCTTTGCGGACAGACACGAGACAGCCTAATCGTTTGTGGCCCAGATGTGTGCATGGGCCACAAAGGGGTCAAGCTCCTCCGGGCCTGCCTGTGGGCACTGCATGCCATCTGGGCACCCTTCATGGCGCACTCCTGGCTCCGTGCCCCTCCAGGGGCCCTTGATGGTAGCATGGCACTGAGGAGCCCCACCACCTGATTCTGTTCAAGGTCATTGCCTGACTGACTCTAGGCTGAGCCCAGAAGGCTCATTTTTCATGATTCCAGGGCTTAAGCGTTGGGGGACCGAGCGAGTTGTGGGTTGGAGGGAGCTCTGGCCTGGATAAGAGGGAGCAGGGAAAAGCAGGTGGCCTGTGGGCTGCACCAACGTTCTAGGTGGACTCAGGTGGCTTGGGCAGGTAACACCCCATCTCTGAGACTCAGTTTCCCTGTTTGTGAACTGCGGGTGGCCCCCCTCCTGGCAACGTCTTGTGGGGATTAAATGAGATCGTGTTTGTATGTTGTGAGGCAGCATAAAACTAGAGGTGTGGTCAGTGGTGACCACAAATCAGTGATGTCACCTAGAGTTCTGGAAAGAAATGTTCAGAGGACAGAGTGGGAGAGAAAGGGCTGAGCTTGACAATGCAACCGGGGCAGCATACAGGTTGCCCACGCCATGGGGACACTTAGGCATTTGTCCTCAGCCACCTGGGACGCCCGAGTCCCTACACCTTAGGGACAGGCTTGGGTCACAGTGTTGTCAGGGCCACAGTTGCCCACTCTGAGCCATGTCTGCTTCTACTGCAGCTGGTACTTCTTTTTTTTTAATTTATTGGTTTTGAGAGAGGGAGAGATTTGTTGTCCCACTCACTTATGCATTCATTGGTTGATTCTTCTATGTGCCCTAACCAGGCATTGAGCCCACAAGTGGGGACTCACAGGGGGAGATCCCAGAGAGGGGAGATGCATACTGAGTTCAGGACTAAACATGTCTATTCTAGGGCATTTGGACATCAAAGAGCAGATTTCCAGGAAAACATTGGGCTATTATAGTAGAATTACCCTAAAATGCAGCCACTCAAACCAGTACACTTATTACCTCACAGTGTCCGGGTCAGGGGTCCAGCTCAGCCCAGCCGGGTGCTCTGGCCCTGGATCTTCATGAGGCTTTGTCAAGGAGCTGGCGGGGCCTCTGGTCTCACCCGACTGGGAGGACCCCTCCAGGCTCAGCACCAGGTTGTTGGCAGGGGCGGTCCTCATGAGTTGTCAGTCAGGGGCCTCCTTCTAGTCCTTGTCACATGGATGTTCCAGCATGATGGAGCCTCTCATAAGAGGGCAGCTGAGCAAATGAGAGGGCTCGAGAGAGGGCGTGTGAAAGGGCAGCAGGGGGAAGGAAGCCAGCCTCTCTAACCAGTCGTGGAGGTGGTGTCCTATTGCCTTTTCTGCGAGTCACTAGAAGCAGCCCACACTCCAGAGGGTAAAGTCCACAAGGTACCAACGCCCTCGGAGAGCGCTGCGGGGGAGGCTGTTGGCCATCGGATGCTCCATTTTGAAGCTTGAGACAGGAGCATCCTGATGAGTCCTCAGAACATGAGTGGGAGTGACACTGGTGAGGGTGAGATCTCGTGGAAAGATGGGTGGACCTGGAGAGTGCCCACTGCAGAGGTGTGAAGAAAAGCCACACCCACGGAAAATGAAACAAAACACATCCTGGATGATACGAAGGGAGAGCAGGATTCCACAAACTGCCCCAGCTAATGTTAGAGGAAACACAGTGGACGTCCATTTAATGGCACGCTGCACTCTGGCCTCAAAAGTTCCTCGCCTGTGAGCTTTAAAGTTCTGGGCTGTGTCTCCTCTGCTTTATCATTATGTCAGACTTAAATGTTTTACATGAAACTTACTCAGAATGAGTGTGAGCCCTGGGAGACATACAGGGCATGTTTTACAAGCTGATTTTGATGGCATTCGAGCAAACCCATGCAAAAGAATGAATACTTCCACTAGACTATACACAAGTGCACGTTTATATCCTCCAACTGCAGCCCAGGTTGGGAGGGAATGTGGAAGAATGCAGTAAGAGCCAGGTGGAGTGAATCAGGAAAGAAAAGCCAGGCCCAAAGGCAACAAAAACAAAAGCACTCGATCAAGACTGGCCAGGGAGGGGATGGGGGTCTGCTCCACAGAGCTGCCCCTGCTTGAATGAGCAGCTGGGGGTGTCACTGGGGGGGGGGGGGCGGGGGGGGCCCTCTCCGCCTCCTGCTCCTCGAGCTTCAAATAGGCTTCTGTGGGTGGCCCTTTTCACTTTCCAGAAATAATTATAAACCATCTGTTCTCATGTTAGTTTCTAGGGGAAGAGAAATGGAAGTTTGTCCCCTCCGTGGAAGCACGTGGCTGAAACAGGCCTAGAACCCATTCTCATCGATGTTGCTTTCCTATTGACAAACGCGTCTCAGATGCTCTTTCAGTACCTGAGGTGCTCCTGTCACAGGCTGTGCACAGCACTCCCGCGGGTCCATATTCTCACTGTGGGCTGTAAGGCAGGCAGGGCAGCAGCCCCCAGGGACAGGGGCCCAGGCGGCCTCAGGCCTCAGGCGAGTGTGAGGAGCTCCTGCTGCCCAAGGGCCAGGTGGGCTGCTAGGGCTATTTTTATTTTCTTAATGGTGCCCGTTGAGGAGCAAGTAATGTTAGGACCCAGCCCCGACACCCTGGGGTGGAGCCCTGGGTCATGAGTCACAGTGGAGGCTGGGAACTGCCCTGTCCTTTCTCCTTGCCGATGTCCAACAGGATGGGTGCATTTGATTACATGACACGGGGCCACACACAACAGGTCAAAAGCCTCATCAAGGAATAAAAATTTTACATTTTAAATACAAGGATGCCCACAGACAGGTACAGATGTCCCTGTGCTGCATCCTTCCTGTTTATCCAGAGCTGGGACAAGGCTCCAGGTCACCTGGTGGCTAGGACCACTTAGTCACGGTCCTTTGCTTCTGTGTGGGCACGGCTCTGTGTGTGCAATGCGTGCGCGCGCGTGTGTGTATGGTGTGCATGTTTGTGTTACATCATTTCTGCACTCGCTCTGCCTGGGATCCCGCCAGCAGGGCTGATTCCCCGTGAGGCCCATTTCTTGGGCTACTCCTCATCAACATTACAAACACTTGCTCCTCAACGGGCACCATTAAGAAAATAAAAATAGCCCTGGCTGGTTTTGCTCAGTGGATAGAGCATCAGCCTGGGGACTGAAGAGTCCTGGGTTCTATTCCAGTCAAGGGCACATGCCTGGGTTGTGGGCTCGATCCCCAGTGGGGGGTGTGCAGGAGGCAGCCGATCGATGATTCTCTCTCATCATTGATGTTTCTATCTCTCTCTACCTCTCCCTTCCCCTCTGAAATAAATAAAAATATACTTTAAAAATAAAAATAGAAGCCACAGACAAATAAAATATTTGAAAATCATATACTTGTATCCGGAAAAGTATAAAGAACTTTCAAAACTCAAGTATGAAAAAAATAACTTAAGTTTTAAAATTGGCAAAAGATTTGAGCAAACTGTTTACCAAGGTGGAACTATGGGTGGCAAAAAAGCACGTGAAAAGATGGTTGGCCTCACTGGGCACTGGGGGGATGCGGGTGAACAGCAGAAGTGAGAGGATAAAGTCAAAAGACCAGCAGCACCAAGTGTCGATGAAGCTGAAGAGAAACTGGAAGTCTCCCACATAGCTAGTGGGAAGGCAAAACTGCACCACTTTAGAAAGCAGTTTGCTGAAATACATATTTATCATATGAGCCAGCAATCCATTCCCAGTTTCTTATGGAAGAGAAAACACAGGTACACCTGTCACGAGAGGCTGTTCCCACAATGAGGTCCTTTTCTAGGACCCAGGAGACTCTGAGGCATCAGTACTCAAAATCAGCTAAATATTGGCTTGAATTTAGTGTAAGATATGCTCAGTGTCAACAACTTCCTTTTTAATTTTGTGAATTATCATTTACCCCCTTCCCCCATACAGGAAATGAATGAGAACCCTTGGGTGAGTTTGTAAGCCTACCACACCATGACCTATCTTCCCACCGTTACTCTTGGTAATCCTAAAAACCTCCTTCTTGCCAAACCCGGGGCTTTTGCTGGCCTGGCTCTCCTCCTGACCTACAGATGCACGTGGTAGCACCCTTCCTGCCCCCTCTTTTATTTATTTTTTTTAAATATATTTTATTGATTTTTTACAGAGAGGAAGAGAGAGGGATAGAGAGTTAGAAACATCGATGAGAGAGAGACATCGATCAGCTGCCTCCTGCACGCCCCCTACTGGGGATGTGCCCGCAACCCAGGTACATGCCCTTGACCGGAATCGAACCCGGGACCCTTCAGTCCGCAGGCCTATGCTCTATCCACTGAGCCAAACTGGTTAGGGCCCTGCCCCCTCTTTTAAAAAAAAAATATATATATATATATATATATATTTTATTGATTTCAGAGAAAAAGGGAGAGGGAGAGAGATAGAAACATCAATTATGAGAGAGGATCATTAATTGGCTGCCTCTTGTGCACTGACTACTAAGGACCGAGCCCACAATCCAGGCATGTGCCTTTGACCGGAATCAAACCTGGGACCCTTCAGTCCACTGGCTGATGCTCTATCCACTGAGCCAAACGGCTAGGGCTCCTGCCCACTCTTGTTCAAACTTCTCTCACTGCTTCCCTCTGTCCCTCCTCTTACCCGCCCCCCCTCCAGGTGACCTTTTCCCTGCTCCCTTTTCTGGGGGTTTCCCCTTGTGCAGTAACTCTGGAGCACTCAGAATGTGACTGTATTTGAAGAGAGGACTTCAACATATGAAATTGAAGGAAACACAATTCAGGGGACAAAACACAAGGGTTGGGAGGAAGGGCACCGCCTGCCAGAGACCCTTTCCCTGGACCCAGGAGCCCATGAGGTAACATTACTCAAAATCTACTCATAATGGACTTGAATTTTGTTTAAGGACAAGCTCAATGTCAACAACTACTTCAATTTTCATTTTATGAATTATCATATATGCCCTGACAAGAAATAGAGTCTCCCTGTACTCGGGTATGTTTACAAGCTTACAGGAGTTGTTTTATCTTTCTGAAAAAAAAGCTATGTATTTGTCTTAACTAAAATTGCTTAAATAATTCATATATAATGATATAGTTAAAAATATTGTGATGGCATAACAAAATAAATAAACTGGTTTCATTTAACATTATTGACACTAGTGGCCATTTATGTAGCTTTTGCACTTACCTTACTTAAAAATTTTAACAATTCTTCTCTATATTCTTCACAACTGACATCTGAACTAGGGCACAAATGTAAGTAGTGCTCATTTCCCTTCTGTCTTCCTGCAGCGTTCTATGCCTGGATGCCCTTTCGATGGTTTACAGTCGTGTTTGGTTAAGTAGGGCTTGTCCTTTACTCATTCCGGAGTCAAGTAGAGGCTAAGTGAACACGTTCGCGATGACAGCTCTGCCCCAAGAGCAAGGCACACAGGCCCACCCCGAGTACACATGACTTTTCACCTCTGCTATTACAAAGGCAGGAAGTTGCCCATTATAAAGATCATAATCCAGATTCAGGCGCACATTTTAAAGAGTATACTCTGTCCTCATGACAAAACTGTGTACAGCCAGTAAAAGTCATCTTCTCAAATTGAGTAACAAGAAATATACTCACAACATGAATGTAGGTTATAAACACTTTGTTCCCCACAATATCTACCCGATCGCACAATGAGCACATGTTGCCTTTGTCTTTAGAAGGCTAGTTCTATGTGTTTTAAGCATGTGGATGTGGCATCCTCACCCTCTAACCTCAACCACTGTTCATCCAGAGCCCCTGGGGCAGATTGGGTCTCAGTTCCTGCAGGCCAGGCCTCTGTCTGTCGGAAGCACGCCAACGGGCGAGAGTCCACTCACTGAGTGTCTGTGGAGTGAGAGCACGTTAATCACGGGCAAATTTTATTGTAAAGCATTGTTTAGACTTTAGAAAGTGTCTGTCTCTAGTGGTAGTTATCAGACAAAGTTATTGGGATTTTTTTTTCTAGTCTGTTTATCTGTTAGGGCAGTGGTCGGCAGTTGACTAATGAGTTTGCCGACCACTGCCTTAGGGAAAAACACTTAAAAAACATTTTAATAATGTATGCCCTAGCCGGTTTGGTTCAGTGGATAGAGCGTCAGCCTGCGGACTGAGGGGTCCCAGGTTGGAATCCGGCCAAGGGCACATGCCTGGGTTGCAGGCTCGATCCCCAGTAGGGGGCGTGCAGGAGGCAGCCGATCAATGATTCTCTCTCATCATTGATGTTTCTATCTCTCTCTCCTTCCCCCTTCCTCTCTGAAATCAATAAAGAAATAAAAATAAAATAAAATTTTTTTAAAAGGTAGTGGTGCTACACTGGCAGGCTAAATAGCCATCTCAGGCAGTGATTTAAAAAAAAACATTTTAATAATGTACTAATGTCTTTAATCTGAAGTCAATGACAATGGTCGACAAACTCATTAGTCAACAGAGTGGCAAACCGCGGCTCGTGAGCCGCATGTGGCTCGCGAGCTGCAGTTTGCCGACCACTGTGTTAGGGGATATTAACTTGAATGATTGGCTAGAAACCACAGTACTGACCAAATGAAATGAAAACATGACTAGGGAGTAGGATCAGTCACACATATGAAGCTGCCACCTGTCTAATTTTAAAGGAGTTCCACTCAGCTAAAATACACCATGTGGCTTGTCCTACTTTTCTGCTGGTGGGTGGAAGCATCTCTGAGCCATCCCACCGACACGCATGCGGGGTCCTTTCCGCATGAGGTGTGGGCCTGCTTATTGTACAGTGAGCTCTCAAGCACTCAACCCCCCAGGAGCTGCCTGTCCCTGAGACTGTGCAGGTAAGAGGGGAACCACAATAACCAGGCAATTGTATGGCACTTGGCAGCCTCCAGCGGCCTCGGGGAGCTCGACCCCCTAGCCAGGGCCTTCTTTGTTGATACGTGTGTTTTCTCTGCTCCAACCATGCAGAGTGAACCTAGGGAGTTTCTGGGGCTGTCTAGGTGCTGAATCCGAGCTCCATCACTCCTGCCAGCCCAGAGAGCGCCCCACCAATACAGATGAAGGTAAGCCAGGACTGCTGGTTACTGAGCCTCCCAGGCAAGGGTGAGAGGCAGGTAGGGTCGAAGGCTGCCCGGGAACTGAGGTTAGGACAATCTGCTGTGTTGCTTGTTTGACATGTTAAGCGGTTATAGTGTTCTCAGGGATGCTACTGAAATGACAACAAAGGTGAGTGTGGAATAGAAGAAAAAGTGAGGGGCAAGATTGTTCTTAACTGTAGGAGGTGTGAATGTGGAGATGGAAGCAGATAGAGTACAAAATGGTTTTTGCTAAAACTGAAGTGTCATATGCTTGCTGTGAGGTGTACTGATATCTGCCTCCAGCTTTGCAATGCATCAGCTATAAAGTGATGGTGGACAGTTAGGTGATAAAGGATGTAGGGCAAAGTGTTGCTAGTGCTAGATAACCTTGAGTAAGCTTGTTAGACCTCTGAGTCCCTGTTTCCTCATGCGGAAATAAGGGAGTATTAATATCTACTTCCCAGAGCAGGATGCGTGAGAAGTCCCAATGAGGGACCATGAGCACTGCCGCCCAGTGTCTGGCTCAAAGTGATGCTCAGTAAACAGCTGCCCCATCATCACCACACACTTGCTTTGCACCTTGGCGCACAGAGTTACATTAATCATAATCCTGGTTTGGGTACACAGACTCATCATTGATCTAAGCACGACATGCTTTGTAAGTTTACTTAATGTTTGTTTGTTTGATGATTGATTTTTTTTAGAAAGAGAGGGAGGGAGAAAGAGAGAGAGAGAACAACAACATAGATTTGTTGTTCCATTTAGTTATGCGTTCATTGGTTGATTCTTGTATGTGCCCTGACCAGAGATTGAACCTGCTACCTAGTGCATCAGGACTATGCTCTAACCAACTGAGCCACCCAGCCAGGGCTAGTTATTTAATTTTGATAACAGCAGAAGGACCACCACTCAAAAAAAGGCAGGGTCCTGACATGGTCTACATCTGCCGACGTGGCCCTCATTCCAAGTCCTTGCACCCTACCCATGTTCTTCATTCTCATGTTTTCCCTTTAATTTAGTAGTCTAGATTACACATATTTCTAAAAAGTACATGCAATCCATTGGTTGCCCTTTTTTGTTTTATTTTTGTATATGTAAAGTTTGAATCTTTGGGGAATCACCTTTTTCACTTGATACCAAATTGCCAAGACTGTCCACATTGTGTCACTGCAGTCCATTTGCTTTTGCTTCTGTGGCTTTGTCCTTCCACACTGCATTTACCGCCCCCCTGCTGTGGATGGGCCTCAGGATGGTTCCCAGGGTTCTGCTACCAAGCTGGTGCTGCCATGCCCAATCTTTTTTTTTTAATTTAAATTCTTTATTGTTGAAAATATTACACACGTCTCCTCCCCTCCCCCCCATTGACCTCTCCCTGACCGCTTCTGCCCCCAGCACAAGCTCTCACCCCCCCTAGTGTCTGTGTCCATTGGTTATGCTTATATGCATGCATACAAGTCCTTTGGTTGATCTCTTACCCTCTCTTACTCCCCTGCCTTCCCTCTGAGGTTTGTGGGTCTGTTCGATGCTTCTATGTCTTGTTCATCAGTTTATGTTATTCATTATATTTCACAAATGAGTGAGATCATGTGATTTTTTATCTTTCTCCGACTGGCTTATTTTGCTTAGCGTAATACTCTCCAGGTCCATCCATGTTGTTGCAAATGGTAAGAGTTCTTTCTTTTTTACAACAGTATAGTATTCCATTGTGTAGATGTCCCACCGTTTTTTAAGCCACTCACCTGCTGAATGTGCCGCCTCAGGAGCCCCCAGGCCGCCCTTCCAGAGTGTGCTGCCCCCACCCCCGCCATCATCATTGTGAAGGAGCTAGATGAGGGGCAGGCCCCCAGGATGAGTGCCCCTCCAGCCTAACCAACTTTCAGAACCTAAACAGGAGGTGACTGTGCTGGGCCAGGAAGTTCAGCCAAGTAAGCCTCCACATCCCTAACCCTCCACATCCCTCGGGGATGGATCAGGACCAACCTGTCCCTGGTCCCCAGTGTGGAGCTCAGCTCATTGAGGTAGAAGCAGTCACTCCTCCAGAGTCACCCCTGACCATGGTGCCTGATGACCTGGAGCTTGGGGAAGGAACTGGCCTAAGAAGGTGTTTAAAATAAAAGAAAGAAAATGTGTGCACATCTCCCAGACCCTTCCCTTTCCCACCCTCTAACTCCAGGGCCCAGAAGGGGCGCCCAAGACCCACCGATCCCCTCTGCCTGCACAGGCTTCCACTCTTTCTAAGAGAGCCAAGAAGAGAGGGAACCAGTGTTCCTCCTCTGTTTTTGGCTATCTGTGATTTTAACGAACTCTGCATTTACTCAGTTTGGAAACCATATTTTAAAAGACATTCATAGTTTTCTAAACATGTTATTCTAAACATGTCTATGTTATTCAAGGAAGAAAGTAATTCAAAATGGACTTGGTACAATGTGCTTACTCTTGTTGGTTAGTAATGTTGATAAGTTTATGAGTTTAAGTAGCTTTTAAGGAAATTCTTCAGCATTCTTTAGAAAGTTTTATAGGAAGTAATAAAAAATAATTTTAATGGCAACAAACTTAAAATCAGTCTTGGTAATTTTAAATCTTTGGCTCTTGGGTGGCTGTTTCAGTGAAGGGCTGTCAGGGAGCCTGGGTGGGACCCTTCCCTTGCCATCATTACCTGAGACACGGGGTGCTGGGTTGTCCTTCATGCTCCCCACTGTGTGACACAAAACCTGCTCAGGAAGTCAGGGGTTTTTTTGGGGGGGGTGGCGCGCGCAGCGAGGGACTTGGAGACATCTACTGGCGACCTGCCATGGCTGCTGGGTCGAGATGACCTCTGCCGGAGAGCCAGGAAGAGCATCTGTACTGTGTGACAGTCCACCAGAACCTCAGAATGTGGCTTCATTTGGAGAAAGGTCTCTGCAGATATAACTAGGGACCTCGACATGAGATCATCTTAGATTATCCGATGGCCCCAAACCCAATGAGCGTGTTGTTATAAGAGACACAGGGAAGAGGACAAAGGGGGGTGGGCACATGAAGACGGAGGAAGAGGTTGGCAGAATCACTGCATTTATGTCAGAGCACTGTGCTGGCTTTGAAAAATGGAATTAAACCATCACCTGGCTAATATGATTATGCGAACATACTAGTAATGTTTTTCGTTACTTCATTTGCATTGTTAATAACTTCCAGGCCTGTGTGGACACAGAGAAGGCACAGCCCAGCTTCAACCTAAATAGAACAGAACCGTGAGTCAGGGGAGCAGGGCCTCAGGGGGACCGGCTTGAGTTCTCCCTGTTTCTCCAACTCTAAGTTTTTGGACTTGCCTGGCCTCTGGGGTATGGAACTTTTCAGGGGAGTGAGAATTAGAAGCCCATCCTTGGGCCAGTGTTAAGCAGAAGTAGAAACCAGCGGTTTTGAGAGGAAGGCACTGGGACCCAGGACCATCATGAGGGCTGTGCAGCAGCCACGTGTGGCTCGTGAGCATCAGGAAACCATGTTCTCTCACTTGTGGTCTGGTGGACAGCCAACACCTATTGCTCCTTCTCTGGCTCAGCACCCCAACTTCCTCTGTCGCCTTTGCCAGGCTCCCTGACCTGGCTGGACTCTGCGGTGAGCCTGGAAGCTGTGCTCCCACAGGCTGACTCCTGCGTCAGGCGCTTGTGGTTCAGTTGAGGTGCTGACATCAGGACACACCTGGAGGATGGGTAAGTGTGCGCAGGGGGTCTTCATTGAGGAGAATCAGGATCGAATCTAGAAGTGTTTATAGGGAGGGCATCTGCAGCTGGGAGAGTGAGGACAGAGCCTGTGTGTGTGTGCCTGCGTGTGTGTGTGTGTGTGTGTGTGTGTGTGTGTGTGGCGGGGGTGGGGGAGGGGTCTTCAGCCAGGAGGTTGAAGACAGAGCCTGGGGTGGGGTTCCTTGGCTAGCTCCAAAGGAACCATAGCAGTGAAGCTAGAAGTGATCTCAGGGCCACCCTCCCCCCTGGAGGCTGAGCCTCTCAGTAGCCTGAGACCTCTTCCACTGGAGGGGTCTTGGAGGGTTAGAGGGAGACCCCTGCACCCCAAGTCCAGCACTCTGGCCAGTACTCCCTGGCTGGGGCTGGAGAACCTTCTGCTGAAGGCTGACCCGCCCCTCCCCTCTGCAGCACGGGCCAGGTGGGGGAACGGGCAGCAGGTGCCCCAAAGAAAAGGGAAGGAGAGGGGAGAGGAGGGGAGGGGAGGGGAGGGGAGGGGAGGGGAGGGGAGGGGAGGGGAGGGGAGGGGAGGGGAGGGGAGGGGAGGGGAGGGGAGAAACTAAAAGAGGATTTCAGGATGACGCTTTTCACACAGGCAACCAGGGGAGACCCACATCGTCCATAGGAAGAAGGAAGGCCGCAAGCTGAGTGGAGGGCTAGGGTGGTGGTGCAGCCGCTGCTTGTCGGTGACGGGGGCGGGGCGGGGGGTGGGGGAAGGCGAGCCAGCTGCCCATGGTGCTGATGCTGCTGCTGGTGCTGGGCACGGACCTGCTGCTTTGCCTCGGTGCTCCACCCAGGTGCTCACCACACAACCTTCCCCCGCGTACTCTCTCCTCAAATCCCCGAACGCGGCCCACTCCCCGCTCCCTGACCTTCCCACCTTCCGTGCGGTCCGAGTTCCCCGCCACCCCGGTCCCCCTCCTGGCCCGAGCGCCTTAGCGAAGAGGCCAGTGCTCTTGGCTGCCCCATCCTGGAAAGCCTGTCTGCGCACCCATTCATCTTCCCTGCGCCTCCACCCTCCATCGCCAGCGTCCTGGTGGGAGGTGGCGCGGAGACCGGGCCCCGGCTGCGGGCCCTACCGGCACTGCCCCGCGCGGTTCCCACGGCCCTGGGCGTAGAGCCGGTGGCCTGCGCAGAGACGGCCTTGTAAGGCAGAGGCGGCGCTTGGACCGGCCTCCGTGAGGCCAGCGCGCTCCCCCGGCTTGGAAGGACGGGGGCGGGGCCGCGGAGCGCCCGGGTGGGCTGAGGTGGGGGCCGGGGCGAGGCTGGAGGCAAACTCGGGCCAATGTGGGCGGGGCCGGGGGTTGGCTTGGGTGGGGGTCTGGGGCACGCGGGGCGCGTGGGGCGCTTGGGGGTGGAGGCCGTGAAGCCGGGCGAAGCGAGGCTGGAGGGCGTGAGCAGACCAGTGGGGGCGGGGCCGGGGCGGGGCCGGGGCGGTGGCGGCGCGAGCGCACCGCCAGGAACTCGGTTGCGCGCGGCCGAGTCGCGGAGGCGCCGCCGCAGCAGTCCCTGCGTCTGCGAGGTAAGCGATCGCGGGGCTCGGTACCGGCGCACCGGGCAGACGGGACACCCCTCGGGGACGCAGGGCCTCAGGCCAGCCTGCGCCGCCCGCCACCTGCGCCCAGACTGCCAGGAGGTCGGCGCTGTGTAGGGTGCGGGAATGGAGACACGGGGGAGGCGGGCGGGGGAGACTGGCGGTGCAAAGGACAGGAGGTTTATAATTGGGCCCCAAGCGAGGCACTTGGCCTTTCTTCGGAGAGGTGCCTCTTGCGCCTTCTTTCACACGCCGCGCGGCAGTGTATCTCCCCGCCCTTCATGTCTAGCTGCAGGAGCGCTGTTTAGCGACGCCCAGGCCTGGGGTGCCGCTCCCCACGAGACAGTGGGAAATTAGACTAAACGGGTTTGAAATGAAGCCACTGCCCTGCAGCACGGAACGGCCGTTTGTGTCCAGGGGCCCAGAATGAGCGTGATTCTGGGCAAGGGCTGCGCTGCCCCTCTCAGGTTCCCAGCCCAATGGGTCCGGCACAAACGTCACATTTCCCGGGCCAAGTGTCAGGCCTGCAGTCTGCAAATCGAAGCTTCCCAAGGGGTATTCTATTTTCTGATCGCCTGTGAGTACCGAACCCGCAAGATAAAGAGGTTGCTGCCGGTGCATTCCCACGCACCTCTGGGGCCAGTGCCTGCCTTTGAGGGAGGGTCCCGAGAAACCCTTTATTCTGAGGTTTCGGTTTTGTACAGAAGCCTTGCGAGGAGGTGGGGGGGGGGCGGAATTAATTCGCGCCTCCCTGTTGGGACTGCTATTTTGATAGGCGTTGTGTGTTCTCCGAGGATCCGACACCTTTTGGGACGAGCCGGCCATGCTGTCATCCACCTGCGCATTTCATTGGCTGATTCCCCTGACATTTATTAGATACTTGCCGAGTCCCTAGACTCTCGATTCCAAGAATTACAGGCTGTTGTTGTTCCTTGTGATCAAGCCCCTATCGGGGGACGCTGATAAAAGGACCCAGCAACCCTGGCCACCACCGCCTCCAGGCACTCCCCATGGCCTCCCTCTCCGGGAGCACAAGTGGGAGGCGGGGGGGGGGGGGGGGGGGGGGGAAGGGGGTTGTCCCCAGAGCCTAGACCAGCCCCTGGCCTCTAGGAAGTGAGCAGTAAACTGACCTGAACTCTGAGTGCACTGGGATCACATCCGGGGATGAAGTGATGGGGCTGGGAGGGAGAGCTCCAAACAGGCAGGAAATGGGGTGTGTGTGGGGGGCGGTGAGACAGGCCTCAAGGCTTCCCAATGCCTTAAACTGGATTCCAAGGTCCTGTCTCTGGTACCAGCCCCTGTTCCCATCACACAGTGGGAATCACAGGGCTCAGTGATGGGTGGTGGGGGGGAGGTGGTGCTGGTGAACTTTCCGGGAGCTGGGAGCGTCTGTAAATGCATGCCAGTGGTGGTTCTATAGTCATGGTTTCCAAAGAGGTCTGACTCAGAAAGGTACCACAATTTAAGGGCTACAATAAAAAAAAAATGTATCTCCATCTCTTTGGAATGATGGGGTGATGGAGATTAGAGGAAGCTGTAGTCTTATCTCTCCTGCGTTGTTTGGCTGGTCTTCCTGGATCCTTTGAAGTTGCAACAAATAACTATGTACATGGTTATAAATGCTAATGGTGGAAAATGCGCACATTTCATAAAGAAAATTAAAACTACTCAGGGCTGATGGAGGTTTAAGAGAAACCTTCGAGCAGCCAGACTGTCCTCAGGGATGCCGCGTCCACGTGGCTTCCTTCCCCGGGGGGGCAGCAGAGCTGTTCCCTGTGGAAGAGGCTGAGAAGCACTGGAAGTAGCCAGGGGAACACTTTGTAGAATATATTGATTGTCCAGCCACTATGTTGTACACATGAAACCAAAACAAAATAATATTGAAAGTAAATTGTAATTGAAAGATTTTTTTTTTAAGGAAAGGCTTCCTGGGGAGAGGCTGTGCTGACTTGGAGCCAGGCCTATATTTAGCTGGTGATGTTGCTGGTGAGGCTGGAGGAGCATGCACAGAGATGCCATCTGGGAATCTTGAGCAAGGGGCCCTGCGGCACCTTGAAGTATCAGGTCCTCCTCGGGCTGTGAGATCCAGGCCCTGAGCTCCTTCCAGAAACTTCTCTGGACTGAGGGTGGTTTGGGCATGGTGCCAAGTCCACCTGAGCCTACAAACCCAGGACCAGGCAGATGCAGGGACTAGGCAGGAGAATGGACACCCACCGAGACCCTACTGCTTAAATAACAGGTGGGAAGGAAGGAGTAGGGCTGCCTGGGTGGGGCCCACACTACCTGCGTCTCCAACTCCCGTGTGAGCCCTCTACACTATTCAGCCCCCTCCTGGGAGACCAGCTTCCTCTTTGGTGGGGAGGTAGCCACAGTGTCATAATCCACGCCATCCCTAACCATGGCATCTCACCTCCGCAGAGCCTCCTGGGCAGCTTTCAAGTGCCAGTTCCTGGCAATGGCTTTACTTGGCCCTGCTGGGGTCCCGGGGGTAGGGGGGCGGTGTAGGGTCTGTGATCCGTTGGCAGCCCCCAGGAACTGCATATGGAGGAAGGGCAGCTCCCCACAGGAACGCAGCATCCAAATCCAGGAACTGTGTCCAAATCTCGGCTCCTGATAGAGGAATTAAGACTGGTTTTCACTTCCATATTTTCCCTTTAACTGTACAAAGGCTTGTAATGGCAGCTCAGTTGTGACTGTGATTGATTCTCTAAACGTCCAAATGCAGGATCTTCTTTGGGGAGCAACTGTAAAAAATCTTTCACAAAGTATAAGAAAATGATGACTTTCTGACTTTTGCACCAACTAAAATGTCTTCTGCAACCCCCCCATACGCTCGGAGACCTGAGCTTCTTAGCTGTGGGTACTGTGAGCTCATCCTTATAAGGCCACGTTCACGCTGACTTTAAATATATATATGTATATATATACTAGTGGCGGGTGTCCCTCAGCCCGGCCTGCACCCTCTCCAATCTGGGACCCCTTGGGGGATGTCTGCCGGCAGTCAGACATCCTTCTTGCAATCCAGGACTGCTGGCTCCTAACCACTCACCTGCCTGCCTGCTTGATTGCCCCTAACTGCCCCCCTCCCCCCGCCGGCCTGCTAGCTCCTAACTGCCCCCCCCCCCCGCACTGGCCTTCCCACCCCCAACTGCCCCCCACTGCCAGCCTGCTTGCCCCCAACTGCCCTCCCCCTGCTGGCCTGATCACCCCCAACTGCCCTCCCCTCCTGGCCTGATTGCCCCTAACTGCCTCTGCCTCAGCCCCGCCACCATGGCTTTGTCCAGAAGGACGTCCAGAAGGTCTCCTGGTCTAATTAGCATATTACCCTTTTATTAGTATAGATTTTTATTGATTTCAGAGAGGAAGGGAGAGGGAGAGAGAAATCAGTGATGAGAGAATCATTGATTGACTGCCTCCTGCATGCCCCCCACTGGGAATCAAGCCCATAACCCTGTCAGGTGCCTTAACTGGGTATTGAACCATGGCTGCCTCCTGGTTCATAGGTCGACACTCAACCACTGAGCCACACCGCCTGGGTGACTTTTTCTTTTTTAAGTTAGATTTGTGAAAGGTCCTTACCCACCTAGAGTCCTTTATGCCCTCTTCTTCTGTGGCACAGTGTCTCCACATGTCCCCAGCTTGTCTCCATCAGTCCCAAGTCTCTAATTTTTTTTGGCATGCTAAGTGGGGCATCCCATGTGGGCTCCACGTGATCTCCCCCGCCCTGGGCCACTTTTCCCCGAGATCTCATCCTGTAACCCTGTTGCACCCTTTTGTTCAGCAGATGTCTGAGCACCTGCCAGGTGCCAGGTGAGCCGGTGTGGCCTCCGCCCTGGGGAGCTCTCACTCTAGCTGGAATGTCACAAAACAGCCAGCGTTCTCTAGGTGACCTCATTTAAGCCTCACACTCCCACTGTCTCATCTCCTTTTGGCGAGGGATGAGCCAGGCGGGCAGGTTGAGCTTCCCTTGTGGGGGGGGTGGGTGTGCATGTGGGCCTCACACCCAGGAGTCTGGCCCCAGAGTCAGTGTTAACTCAGATGACCCCTCACATCTGATTGGAGTGAACTCCCAGGAGCCTGCAGGGTGGTGCACTGCCCCTAAGGAAGCATGCTTCACACACCATGCGTGCCTCCTGGTTCTCACCACTGTCCACTTGATGACCCTCAGCCCCTCCCTGTACCCCACCCCGCTCTGGTTTCCTAATGCTGTTCCACAGCCCATCCCAAACCAGGAGTTAAGACAGTGATGGCATCTATCTGTGGCCACCATGGTGCTGCATGTGCCACATGTCCCACCTGCCTCTGGCGCAGGGTCGGCCTCAAGCCTCTGTGCCTGTGTGGGGGGCAGGCTATGGACAGAATGGTGCTGGAGGATGAAGGAGGTCATCTGAGCCTCCCATCACCGCCCAGCCTTCCCTGGGATGCTGGCACCCAGCTGTCCCCAGGCCGGATGTGGTGGCTGCTCTTCTGTCCCTGGGGGAGGGGTGTGCCTTTGCTGTGGTTTTACCACCTACCACTGTGGTTGTGTTCAACCTTTATGTCTAGGGAGCCACGGAGAACACATTCTGCGGTGCTGGCTTGTTTCTGTCAGTGCTGTGAGTGGCTCTCCCGTGTGGTCTCACGTGTCCAGTGTGTATGTGCCATGCTGGGAGCCCACCACCGTCATTTACCCACGGTGTGGCTGATGGGCGCGGGGCACTTCCAGTTTTTGGCCGTGGTGAATGGAGCTGCCTGACCTTCTGTGATGCTCTCTGGAGCACACGTGCAAGTGTTTCTGTTGGTGAATGCTGACGAGTGTAGGCTCTCGTTTATCCTGATGTCCCGCTGCAGTACACGTTGTTAAGGCAGCTGGAACCATGTGCCCCCACAGTTCCCTGTCGCTCCTCATCCCACAGCACTTGGCATCACCGCCATTTGCAGTCGTCCGCCACTCTGGAGGGTGTGGTGGTATCTGCCTTGGGGTCTTTTGCACTTTCCCCGTGTATTGGGCATCGGGTGTGCTCTCACTGAATGCCAGGCCAAGTCCTTGCCCTTGTCCTAGAGTCGGTTGTCTCTCTCCTGCTGATGAACAGGGTTCCTCATAGACTGAGAGGAGCCTATGTTCATTATAAGTTGCAGATTCCTCCTTCCCTGCGGCTTGCTTTTTCACTCCCTCCATTTTTTGATGAATAGAAGTTCTTAATTTTAACTTGGTGCCATTTGATAAGCTCTTCCTTTGGGGGTAGTGATGCTTGTGTCCTATGTAAGGAATCTTCCCCTGCCCTGAGGACATCAGATGCTCTTGTGCATTATCTTCTTGCATCCTCATTACCCTGCCTTCCCCGCTTCGATCTGCCATGGGCTGAGCTGATGGTGTCAGGACCCAGTGTGCTTTTTTTTCATGTGTCTATTCAATGGGCCCATCTCCACTGACTAAAATCATTCTTTTCCATTTTTTCCTCCCCTGCAGGGCCACCTTTGTTATTCTGAATAGGTCAATATATGCTTGGGTCTGTTGGGGCTTTATTCTGTCTTATTGGTTCATTTCTCTCCTCGTGTCAGGACCATTATTGTTAAGTGTGATGGTTTGTATCAAATTAAGGAATTTCCTTTTTTTTTCTAATTTGCTAAGAATTTTTATGGTTAATAGATGCTGAATTCCATTGAATGCTTGTCCTGCATTTAATTAAGAAGATAATATGATTTTTATCCTCTATTCTGTTAGTGTGATGAATGATATTGATTGATGTTAATGTTAAACCAACCTTGCATTCCTGGCATAAACCTGACCTGATTGTAAGGTATTGATTCTTTTTATTTATTACTGGGTTCAGTTTGTTAATATTTTGTTTAGGATTTTTGCATTTACCTTCATAAGTGAGATTGACATAAATTATTCTTTTTTAAAAATTCTCAACCGAGGATATGTTTGTTGATTTTTTAGAGAGAGAGAAAGGGAGGCAGAGAGAGAGGGAAAAAGAGAGAAGAAAAAGAGAGAGAGAGACATTGATGTGAGACATAAACATCATTTGGTTGCCTCCTATATGAGCCCCAACCAGGGATCAAACCCAAAACCCAGGCATGTACTTTGACTAGGAATTGAACCCACAACCCTTTTGGTGCATGAATGATGCTCCAACCAACTGAGCCACCTGGCCAGGGCCATAAATTATTCTTTACTTGTTAACACCCTTATTAAGTTTTGGTACCAGGATTATTTTAGTCTTATAAAATGATTGGGAGTGTCCCATCTTCTACTCTTCTTTGGAAGAATTTGTGTAAGATTGACATTATTTCTTCTTTTAATATAAGGTAGAATCTGTTGGCAAAAACAGCCATGATTGGAGTTTTCTTTTTTTGAGAAAAGTTTTAAATCTCTTTTTTCCCCTTGATCAATATCCCCAGTATTTATCAATATAATTAATGTTTTAAGGCACAACTTTTTTATATTGTTGGACCTCTGTAGTGTATATTTATTTTCTAATTTATTAATTTTGTGCTTATCTTTATTATTTCTGTTGTTTTTGTCCTTATATCCATGTCTGTACACACACACACACACACACACACACACACACACACACACACATTTCTATCACATCTAGGTGTTTTCTCTTGGGTATTTCCAATGCATGAGTTCTTGTTAATGCTGTGTTGAATCTGCTCTGCTATTAAACATATCCACCGAGTTCTCAATTTTAGTTATTGTGTTTCTTAGTGCTAGAATTTCTAACATATTCTCTTTCAAAGTTGCTATCTACATTTTTATAGTTCCCAGTTTTTGCTGGAATTTTCCATCTTGTCCATTTTCTTCTTTGCATATGGCGCATGCTGCCGCTTTTTCTTTGCACACGGCATTCATAGTTACTTCAACTCCAGTGTCTGATCGAGTGCCAATAATTGGAACCTCTAGATTGTTCCTATTGCCTTTGTTTTGCACTTTCCCCCCTCATATGCCTGGTTATTATTATTTTTTTTACTGTGTACTAGATATTGTAATCAAAATATGTTCATAGAAATAGTCTATGGTCTCGATGGCAGTCTCTTTCTCTAGAGAGTTTTTATATGTGTCCTGTTGGCATTTCGAGGCACTAGCAATCAGAGTCACCTGAATCCAAGTTGTGGGTTGAGAAGCTGAGCTGATTCGGTCTCCTGCCAGCTCACCCGGCACGTCCCTCCAGGAACAGCTACGAACAGTGTGCTCAGCCTGCAGAGCTTCCCCCACTCCCCCTTCCTCCAGCACCAGCCAGTGCCCACAGAGAAACGGCTGAGTGCACGCTGGCCTGTCCAGGGTTCCCTCTTTCCCGGGTCCTGGCTGCTTACTTTTCTCTCTCCTGTTAGCACATGGGTGTATTGAAGAAGATGGGTTTTCTCATTGTCCACTCTTCCGCGCTGCCCTGTGGGCTGGAAGGCCTGGCTCCATCACAGGAAGTAGGAGTGCAGCAACTGTATTTTCAAAGCTCCCAGCTGACTCTGAGGGGTGACCTGGCTGAAAACCCCTTCACTGTGGCCCATGTGCTGTCTGGGCTGAACAGTGCCCCCCCAGATGAAGATGGTGTTTGCAGGGAACACGCCCACTCACACTTCTCTTTAACGCGTGCTGCACGTCACAGCTGCGCCAGGTTCCTCAACGTCTCACCCACAGCTGGGCCCTGCTCAGTCCTCCATTCTTTCTCTCTGACTACAGTGTTCTGTCAGTCTCTTCCCACATTGGCTGCTTTTTGGGGCAGGAGATCTTTGAGGCTTAAAGGTACTGACACACTGTGAACCAGGCAAACCTGGTCAGCAGCCCTTTCCTGCAGGTCCTCTGTCCTTTCTGGTCACATTCCTGTTGTTCCTATTGTCACTGCACTCGCCTGAGCAAACCCCAGTTCTTTCCGACCTGCCCTCCGTTGCCTGCCATCCTTGTTGGTTTGGCCTGGGGCATCTGCAAAGCAGGAGACACACTAGGGAGCGACTCTGGCCCCAGCTCGTCGCTCAGGAAGGGCCCCATCTGGAAGAGGCCAGCAGCAGGCGCACATGTTTATCTTTGCCCCGAATTTAAAAGTTTCCTGTCCCGATCTCATGTGCTTCACCAGTATTTTTCCTCTCCTTGAATGTGTACCCACCTTTATTTTCTGCCCAAATACCTCTAACCTGAAGCCAGAGTGGGTATCTTAGAGGACAGGTGTCCTTTGGTAGTCCCCTACTTAGAGCTCATCCTGGCTCGGAGTGACCTCCAGGGGCCTCTGGAATCCACTGCACGGGGACCAGCTGCTGGGTCTTGGCCCTGGGTTCTCTGTGCCACGCCCGATAGCACTGCCTTCTCCGGGCCTTTCACTCACTCTCTCTGTGGCCAGAAGCCCGAGATCCAAGTGTCCCAGGGCATACTCCCTCTGGAACCTCTAAGGGAGGGTCCTTCCCACCCCTTCCAGCACCCGGCACTCCAGGCTCGTCCTCTGTCATTGTGTGGCCTCCTCATGTGTCCGTGTCTCTCCTCTTCTGTCTCATAAGGACACTCTCACTGGACTGAGTGCTGCCCGGATGACCCAGGCCGAGCTCATCTCAACGCCTTTGGCTTGATCACATCTGCAAAGAACCTTTTCCCAAACACGATCCCATTTTCAGGTTCTGGGGTGAGGACAGGACACACCTAATTTGGGGCCACCAGTATAATAGCCCCCTGCATAGAGAGCCCTCCTGACTGTTGGCTGTAAGATGAGAGACCCCTCTACGCCCACTGGTTCCTTGTGGGGTCAGGGGCTTATGCTGATCGACTGAGGTTTCTATGATGACTAGAAGTTTCTATGAGTGTCCTCATCTAACCCTCAGGGCACTTCTGGCGAGAGGGTACGCGTCACCCCCACATGGTGGATGCCTGTCTATTGACGTGAAGTATCTTCCAGTTCTCCATCCCGTCTGCGCTACGTGGTACCTGTGCTCCCTGGGTCTTCTTTCTCTCCCACCTCATGGCATGGGCTCCTGCTGGGTGCTCTGCTGGCAGAACATCTCGTGACAGGGATGGGATTTAATTCATGGGGCGCTGGGCAGGCATCTTGGAGCCTGGTACCCATGCTGGTTTGGGGGCCACTCCAAGGACTTCTTGGGTCCCCGAGTGGGCAGGTAACAGCAAGCTCCTTGCTTTTCTGTTCCTGTTGGTTCTGGGGGACCTTCCTTCCAGCTGCTCTGCGGTCCTGGGCCCTGAAGGGGCCCCTCTCAGAGTGGGGTGGCTACGTCGCCCTAGAGGGCTTTCCCTTAACCGTGAGACCTCATTTTCTTAGCTCCCTGTGCCCAGTGCTCCCCTTGGCACTGCCGGCCAGCTGCATGCTTGGGATTCACAGGAAACATGCTGACGGAAACCAGGGCGGCTCTGGGGGCTACAGTAAAGTGTGGCTCCTGGGAGGTGGGTCCCCCTGAAACCACCAACCCCATGGTGCCCGGAGAAGTTTCTGTTGTGGACACCAATTCTTTTGAGCCGTAGGGGAGGACAACTCCACCTTCCTCGGTTTTCCTAGCCCATGAGCCACCTTTTGGAGAGCTCACAGCCTGTCCTGGGGCTGCCCCATTCCACCCAGCCCTGTCCTGCCCAGGTCCTTTGGGGGTCCAGGGTGAGGACAGCAGTGGCAGGATGGGCCACAACCCTAGGGTGGCTGGGTGGCCTGGGGAAGCTTGCCTCCTCTGCTCTTTCTTCCCTTGTGACTGGGAGAAATTACCTTTGACCTGTGAACAGGGAACAGCGAGGGTGTGATTAGTTCCCAGGCTTCTTGGACCCCATGGACCTTCTGGGCAGCAACCTGAGGCTACATGACAGGACAGGAGCTGCATCCCACTCACACAGCCATAGTCCAGCCAGCCCCGCCTGTCGGGCTGCTCAGCACCAGGACTGTGGAGGGCAGGGTGCTGGGTTGCAGGGCTGCTCTCCGCACTGAGCTGGGGCTCCGAGACCATCCCCGTGCGCTTGGCGGGCGACTGTGGACTCAGAAAGGCGGCTTTGTGCAGCTCTTGGAGGCTCCCGCTGCCTGGGACGGCCCTCTGGTGAGACGAGTGGTCATTGACATCGAGTGTCCGGGGCACCGCGGGGTGGGTGGCCATGTTATGATTAGCAATGTGAACAATTGCCAAAGGGCCGTGTTATACTCAAATGGACTCAAATAAAGAGCTGAAGATGATGGGGGCAGGGCTGGGCTGGCCCTGGGAGGTCCACAGGATTCTGATGGCCTTTGTTCCCCTGGGCTGTTTACTGGAGGGAGGTGCCCTCTCCACGGGGCAGCACCAATACTCCTAGACCTTGACACTGGGAGCCCGAGCCTCTGGTGGGATGGAAGTGAGAAGCGGGAGGTGAACAGACACCAGCTGCCTCCGGCTTCAGGTCCCTATGGCCTTTCGAATTTACTGTCCTATCCTGACCTTGCCTTTGCTGAGGGCCTCACACACACATCTGAATATCCCAGGAGGTCAGGGCCTGTGGGAGCCTGGCAGATTGCCTCTGTGAACAGCAGGTCTCCCTGGACCTGCTGGCCAGGCGTAAGCCTCCCTCGGTGCCACTGGGGCAGTTGTGCTTGGCATTTACCTGGGGGCTCTTACCATTATCCCTCCAACTCCCTCTCCCTCCAGATCAGTGTCCTGGGACCAGGCCCTAATGGTGCCCAGGGAACACTTCCGGGCGGGCCTTCCTGGATCCTTGGCGCCTGGGTCCCAGGATCACCTGCCATGGAAGTCTCTGAGGAGAGGGAGGCACAGGCTCTCTCTACTTTTTCTTTTTCTCCTTCTGCACACTTTGTTTGGAACTTCCTGGTTGCCTTTGAGAGTCCAGCGGCATGTGGCAAGGCTCTTCCTGCGCCCACAGCCTCCCCACAGGTGCCCTCAGCTCAGCTCCATCACCAGAGCTGCTCCCTGGCTGCCAGTCAACCCTGCAAGTGTCATGCCCTCCATCGAGGTCTGTGTGGGAGTCAGTTTATCAGACCCTCAGGAATGCTTGCATTTCCAGGGCCTGTGGGGCTTCTCACACAGACCCTGGGCCTTGGGGGTCACAGCCGTGGGCCCAGTGACACTCCAAAGGCTCTGGTTCATAGTCCCAGTGGTGAGATGGTATCTCAGACCCCCAGTGGGTGTAAAGATTCAGCCCTAACCTGTTTGGCTCAGTGGACAGATGGTCGGCCTGCGGACCAAAGGGTCAAAGGTTCAATTCCTATCAAGGACACGTACTTTGGTTGCAGGCTCCTCCCTGGCCCAGGCCCTGGTCGGGGCTTATGGAGGAGGCAACCAATCGATGTATTTCTCTCACATTGATGTGTCTCTCTCTGTCTTTCCCTCTCTCTAACACTCTCCCTAAAAATCTATGGGAAAATAGCCTCGGGTGAGGATTAACAAAAAAAGGAAAGAAGGAAGGAAGGAAGGAAGGAAGGAAGGAAAAGAAAGGAGAGAGAGAGAGAGAGAGAGAGAGAGAGAGAGAGAGAGAGAGAGAGAGAGAGAAAGAAAGAAAGAAAGAAAGAAAGAAAGAAAGAAAGAAAGAGAGAAAGAAAGAAAGAAAGAAAGATTCAGAGGATTTGGGTGGCACCACACCCACCCCTCGGGGTGGAGGACCAGTGATGCCCAGGCAGGAGCTCAGGGAGCCCGGGCGGCTTCCTTCTGATGCCCACTCTCCTGGGAGCCCTTTCCCACCTGCAGGGCCTGTGGCGGCATCTGTCACCAGCCTCAGAGACACACCCCATTCCCGCAGAGCACAGTGGGTGGGGCCCGGCCACTCATTTCCCAATCCAGCTTGCAACATGTGCAACCCAGGAAACTCAGCCCACCCGAGGCAGTTGGCGCTGTGCCTTTAGAGGAAGAGGTTAATGTCAAGAACCCAAGCCGAGATCCTGCATTTAGACAGCAGAGCCACTGCCAGGAAGCAGCCTCCTCGGAGGCCAGCAGCCTCGCCAGGAGCTCAGCAGGTGCGGCTTCCCAACCAGGCCCACAGGCGTCTGAATCACAAGGGTCCTGTTCTTTTTAAAAGGGGACTTCTCCAGTGGGATTTCTGCATAACTCTAGTTACACCAGAAGGTTCCGGAGTTAAGATTGTGTGATGTCTCACCAGTTAGACACCTACACCTGGTGCTTTGGCAAAGAACGTTTCTCTTGTGTTCACGGTGGAATCAGGTGGCCCTGGTTGCAGGACCTTTCTCCGCAGAGTGGGGTCTTAGTGCACAGGTGTCTTCATTCCACCGCGGGCTCTGAGCTCAGGAAGGTAGGGTGGGGGCGGGGCTTTGTCCCTCTCAAGGGTGGGACTGAGTTTCCAGCAGTTTGGCGGAGTCAGGCAGAATGGAGCCTGAGGACAGGGGCGGCTGCTGTGGACATGCTCCTGGGCAGGGCTGGGGCCACCGGGCTCTCTCTGTAGGCTCCCCCTTGAGAGTCTGAGAGCATCCTGGGGAGGAGAGGCTGGTCAGGCCCAGCATTTCCCAGAGGTGGTCCCAGGGAGGCTGTCTGCGAGGCAGAGGCTCCCTGGGCGAAGGGGCCATCAGGAAGGTCTCGCACATCAGTCCCCCGGTAGGGCCATGGGAGTAGGAGGTGGTGTGGATGGTCCTGTGTGAGCTCTGGGAACCCTACGGCAGGTGCCAGTCCCCAGCCCCATGCATCCTGCTGGCCTGCCCCCTGCCCCACTCTGCACGCTCTCTGGCTGCTCACCCCAGTGTTCGTGCAGCTTGCCCAGGCCCTCACTCCAATAAGGGTCGGCCATTTGGGTGCACCCAGCTCCTACTTGGGGAGGACAGTGTCAGTTGGCTTATTAATGCCCAGCATGCCACAGACAGTGGCACCAGAGAGCGGAGGGGAAGTAAGAGGCAGCTACAGACTGTGAGGGGCCTTGGGAGCCAGAAAGCACCCGGTTATAAGAGGCAAGATGGTCCGCTCCACTGGCCAGGTCAGATTGCAGGAAATGCCAGCAGGTGAAGGTGTAGATTGGGGACAGGACAAGGAGCTCGTGGGGCATCAGAAATGAGTTGCTGGGCATGTGCTTGGGGGAGCCAGAGAGTAGAGATGATTCACATCTATCTTTATATTCAGGGCACAACCATGTTCTGTCCAGGAAGGGGAACCAGGAGAGCACAGAGCTGCTGTTGCTGACACCCTTTAAAACCACACCTGGCCCTGCTCACAGACACACCTGGCCCTACTGACACATACCTCACCCTGCTCACAGACACACCTGGCCCTACTGACACATACCTCCCCCTGCTCACAGACACACCTGGCCCTGCTCACAGACACACCTGGCCCTGCTCACAGACAAACCTCACCCTGCACACAGACACACCTGGCCCTACTGACACATACCTCCCCCTGCTCACAGACACACCTGGTCCTACTGACACATACCTCCCCCTGCTCACAGACACACCTGGCCCTGCTCACAGACACACCTGGCCCTGCTCACAGACACACCTGGCCCTGCTCACAGACACCGGGTCCTTTGGCAGGCATGTCACTAACACAGATTTTCATTCCTCCTGATTGGGGCGCTGTGTGCTAATGTCATGTGGCAACTGTGACTGTCACTTTTTGGGGTCTGTTCTGTGTCACTTTTTCTATAGGTTTTGCCTCAGGCTGTCAAGTCTTAAGCATGATTAGGAAGAGTCATTCTGAAATGGCGCCTAGTTCATTCTGGAAATAGGGACCTTGTCATGGCTGGTCTTTGGAGCATCTATACCCTGTGAGGGGGCGGGGGGCCAGGGATACCATGTGATATCTGAGAGACAGCCCACCCAGTGGTGAGGCAGCCCCTGGAGCCTGGTGGGCACTCAGGGGCAGGTGTTCACAGGTCCAGATGGGTCACCTGGCCAGGAGCTTCTGTTTGACTCTTTCCCGGGTGGCTGCCTTCTGGGTACCCAGCGCCTGCCCCTGTATCTCATGCTGCTCCAGTCTGTAATTCCACCTTTTGACTGCCTTGCCCTCTCTAAGCCTCCTTTAAAAATGCAAATCCGGTAACACAGTCTGCCCCACACCCAGTGTATCAGTTCCCTCCTGACCCCTCTAGGACAGCGCCTGCCCCGCCTCAAGCAGGACCTGGCGGAGGCTAATGGCTCCCCCAGAACTGGACATACTGGCTCCCCACACCTCACCAGCCTCCCGCCTACTCTTCTCCCTGTTCCTCGCCGTCCTCTTTGACACCATCAGAGCCCAGGGCTACTGAGGGGTCTTTCTAGGGAAGCAGATGAGAGAGGACCAGGAGAGAGACTGGGTTTTCACCTGGAGCCAGGGGCCATGGACCATGAAATAAATCAGAACTTGACTCACTGGGGCTTTCCCGAGCTGTTGAAAAATGCTTGCTTTGAAGAAACGGGAACAGAGCCTGCTGGGCATCCAGGCTGCCATGTCTGTGGCCAGTCTGAGTGATACCTGATCAGTCTCCACTTCTACCATACATTGCCTTGTGCCCCTAAGGGGAATATTGGCCAGGGAGGGTCAGCTCCCCTGGTAATGCAGGACACACATCTGGCAACATAGGACACATACCTGGGCACACACCTGGGCATACAGGACACATACCTGGAGATGCAGGACACTCACCTGGGGGTGCAGAATACACACCTGGAAACACAGTACACACCTGAGAATACAGGCCACACCTCAGAGAACGCTTCATTCAGTGGGTTGGCATTTTGACCTCCTGGCAGCCTCTTCCTCTAAGTGACTTCAGTTTTCATTATGTGGAAAGTGGGTGGCACAGGTGGGAATGGGCATGGAAGGCTGCCCTGGGTTCAGACTCACCTCACTCCCCAGAAACCGTTGGCGCAGGAAAGCAGAGGGGTACCACAGCCTCCACGGGGGTGGAGGGGAGGAAGGGTAGGAGAGGAGCCAGTAGGTAGGGTGCTGGAGGCTGGCCCTTGGAGGGAGGCCCCTGTGTGCAGGCTGTCATTGCTGGTACAGAAGGGCTCTCTGGACACCCCTGTATCCCAGTAGACCTCTGGTGGAGCCCTCGGCTTCTTTTTAAATTAAATTTATTATGATTACATCATTATGGAACTAGCACATGGATTTACTGGGGCGATTCAAACAGCAGAAGGACGTGACCCCTCCCCTCAGCCCCAGCCGCCCTCAGTCTTCCTAGCAGCTCTGACACTTATTTCTCTCGTCCCCATTGTCTGCTTTCCCAGAGTGGGGGCGTGATTTCTGCTATCCCATGTCCTACATCTCCACACAACAAACAATAGTCTTGGAGATCTTCCGGTATCATACATAGGATCTAACTCCTTCTGTTATTTTTGTTAAAGTAATTTTTAAAATATTTTATGATGATCATGCATTTTCATAGTAAAACAAAGCAGAAACCCAGAACAGAGAGCTGTGTTCTGGGTCTTGTGGCCGAGTTACCTTTGCAGCTTCAAGGTCACAGACTGAGTGGTTGGCAAGGTTGAGGGCGGCAGGGGCAGTGAGGGTGTGGTGGGGGAGGGGAGGTGCCCTGCTCCACCCACCTCCCACCTGGGTCATTGCTCCAGGGCCGTTCTGTCCACCATCACTGCAAACGTCTGTGAGCTGATCCGAAGTGACAACCCATCAACACACACAGACAGCCCTAAAATGGCATTGACGGTAGAGGCACGCCGCCTGCGGCCACAGCTCCGGAAAAAAACATGGCAGGTTGAAGCTGCCGGCCACCTGGTGAGAAAGGCCCTGGGCCTGCCGCCCCCAGGGCTGAGGTTAGAGGCTTCTGTCTGACGGTCTCCTGCTCCTTTCCGCTGCCTGCCCACTCGGGGCGGCCACAGCGCCCTCCCCAGGGTTACCGTGGATTCTCGCCAGGCTGACTGCCACCAACAGCCTGCTTGACAAGTGTGGCAGAGCCCCCAGCTCATCTGTCCGCAGCCGTCGGCCCCTCACCCCGGGGGCGTGGTCTGGAAGGGCTTTTCTTCAGCACCTTTAAAGCATGGGCCCCTTTCTTCTGGCGCGCAGGGCGGCAGACGGAGACCAGGTGGGGTTTTCAGTCTGGGAGGAACCTCAGCTGTCCGGTGGGATTCGGGGCAGCATCGGTGCAGACCGTTCATGCATTGCAGCCACATGCCGGCGCCTTCCTGCGGTTCCAGTCTCCACTCGGGCTCCCCCGCCAATTCGTCTAAAATCACACGCACCATCGCCCTCTTACCTGCCTTCATTCTCCTCGGTGCACTGCTCCCTACCTGAGGTCACACCATTCATGTTGTTTACCTCTTTGTTGCCCGTATCCAGCTGGAAAGTAAAGCTACGACAATAGAACTTTTTCACATCTTATTCCGTCCTTCTCACTTTTTTTTTTAAAAAAAATATATTTTATTGATTTTTTACAGAGAGGATGGGAGAGGGATAGAGAGTCAGGAACATCGATGAGAGAGAAACATCGATCAGCTGCCTCCTGCACACCTCCCACTGGAGATGTGCCCGCAACCAAGGTACATGCCCTTAACCGGAATCGAACCTGGGACCCTTCAGTCCGCAGGCCGACGCTCTATCCACTGAGCCAAACCGGTCAGGGCTCCTTCTCACTTTTTAATGGACTCATTAAAGCCCCGTGCCCAGCACGAGTTGGTGGGCTGAGGAATGTGCGGTGCCCGAGCAGGTTGGTGTTCACCCCCCTCCCGGCCGCCCCTGCTGTCCTTTATCCTCAGGGTCCCTAGAGGCTGAGGCTCTCAGAGAGCCCACTCTGCGTGCCAGAATCAATGTATCTGTCAGCATGTGCTCAGAGCACTTCACAGGGATTTGTTTTGTTCTTGTCATTGGTGGGGTGCCCGGTCCCGCCACATGTGGCTTGTGGGGGGAGGGGTTTGTTGTTGGTTCCCTGGGGGGTTGGCTCAGCCCCAGACACTGAGCGGGGTGCGGCGGGGGAAGGGAGGGTGCGCTTTGGGGAGGAGCCCTAGCTTCCCCCATCCAGGTTCTTGCTATAAAATAGTGCTGCTAGGATGCTGCAAAATACAGAAAAGCACAAGAATGGCCCATAGTTCCAACACCAGAGCCAGCTCTCCCCAACGTACTCGGGCGTGCTTTCTTCTCACGATATGCTGCTTCCTGGACCATGCACTGGGCTGGAAGCATCAAGGAGGTTTCCTCCTCTTTGACCAAGTTGAACGTACGTGCACATTCCCACCAGTCAACACATGCTTCTAATAACTGCTGAGCCACGTCTCCTTCCTGGGCACCGAGTGCTGAAGAGATGCTCAGCCGACCCCTCAGGAAGCTCCTGTTTCAGACAGAGGAATAGTGTCAGCAATAAACCTGGAAGCGATTCTGCCGCCACCTGACTCCTCGCCTCTGCACCGATTCCTTGGAGGGATAGCGCTCCTGGTCCCACCCCTGAACCCTGTGGGAAGCCGGAAGTGCTGTCCAACTCTCACTCACACCCAGAGCCAGCTGTGCTCCATCACCGGGTGTCCAGGATTTCTCTCAGCAGCAGGTGCACTTTTTGCGCCATCACAGAGGATGGGGGGCAGAGTGGGACCACAGCCCCCGCGGCCCCTGAGAACATCCAGTCCAGTGGTGGAGGGCATTTGACTTCTTCCTGTTGGGAATTTGTAGGATCTTGAGTTCAGCAGGGCCACCAGGACCCCCCACAATGCCCAGTCGCCCATCTTCCTCTGTCCTAATGGGTGTTGAGAAGATAGATTGAAGGGGATGTTCAGTGAATGGCAGAGTTGTGAGCAAGCTTGCACAGACTTCCCCTGGATTGTGTGTTGTGCGCCAGTGGGTCCCGAGTTCTGTCCTCTCATTGAGCCCCGGCAGTGTCCTTTCTCAGCGAGGCAGACAGAGATGAGGCACTCCTCAGGGATCCAGGGGGATCTTACATGTGGCTGGGCATCTCTGGGTCTTGCCCTGGCTACAGCCTGTTGCAGTGGGAGGCTGCATGGCTGCATCGCGTTCTGTGCTCATGAACCCGCTAGAGGCAGCACGGGCTCCTATCTTCTGAGCCCCCGGGGACCCAGCCCACCTTTGGGGATCTGGCACCTCACAGAGGCAGAGCCTCACGGGCAGGTCAGTGCAGGCTCCCCATCTCCCCACACAGGACCCTCAGTGGTGGCCTTCCCCCAGTGCATGCAATCCCCCCACCACCCTGTGCCTGGCTGATGCCCTGGCGTCTCCCTCTCCCACTCGCAGGAGGGCAGCAGGCTCAGCCCTAAGGTGAGGGTAGCAGCCGATTCTGGACACCCCCTCCCCAAGGATGGCGTCACTCCATAGACCCCGGGAAGGATGTCTTTCTGGGGAGTCACCCAGCAGGTGTGGCCCAGGGAAGAGACCCTGATGGGGGCGTGACAAGGAAGGGGCCCTGAGCCCCAGGTGTCTGAGCTGGGTGCACTACCCATGGCCCTGCCAGTTGCTGATGGCTTTGACTATTTGGGGAGGGTCTTTAACCCAGCAATTGCTGGCAGGGTGCTGGTGCTTGAGGGGCAGTGTCGAGCCCAGCAGCAGGACAAGTGCTCACCATCCTGCTGTGGCCCCTGGGCAGGGGTTCTGCCCCCTCATGCCCAGGGCTCGGCTCCGAGGGGCCCCAGGGGCCCTGCTACATCCCAGGTGCCTGCCAGCCCCCTGTCCGGTGAGTGAGCTGGAGGAGCCTTGGGCAGCGGCCCTGAAGAAACAGAATAACCTCTTTCTTCTCTCTTTCTCCACCAGAAACATGGCCGACAGCAAGGCAAAGCCCACCAAGGCTGCCAACAAGACACCCCCCAAATCCCCAGGGGACCCTGCAAAGGACAAAGCAGCTAAGAGGCTGTCACTGGAGTCAGAAGGTGCCAACGAGGGGGCGACCGCCTCGGCCCAGGAGCTCAGCGCCCTGGAGGAGGCCTTTCGGCGGTTCGCGGTGCATGGGGACACCAGAGCCACTGGGAAGGAGATGCATGGCAAGAACTGGTCGAAACTGTGCAAGGACTGCCAGGTGATCGACGGGAAGAACGTGACTGTCACCGACGTGGACATCGTATTCAGCAAAATCAAGTAAGTGACCTGGGCTCTCTCGCTGCAGAGCCAGCTTCCCAGAGGCCTGTGGTCAGCCAGGCCGCAATCCAGGGTCCACTGATGGATTTTGTATCTTAACAGGCTGTGAGGAAGTGTGATGCTTCAAGATCCTTCCCTTCCCATCAGATGCCCAGGGATTGGAACCAGAGCAGGCTGCCTTGGGGTTAGCTGGGACCCGGGGAGGGGGCACTGCCCTGCCCTCGGGAGCTTGGAGGGGTCTCAGTGGCAGAGCTCCTGGCCCACTGTGGGCTGAGCCTGAGAGGTGCCGCTCTGAAGCCTGTCCCCCAGGTCTGACCTGCATCTCACCTGCCCCTGCCCGCAGCCCCTCTGAGGGGCTCCCCTTTCCTTTGGGAATGATGGCACATGAAGAAGAGTGTAGGTGACAGAGCAGTTAGCACCTGAGTCTTCAGCTGTGACCCAGTGACTGTGAGCAGTGTGCTCATGTGCTTCCTCGTATGCATATACATCTGTGTGCATGCAGGTGTGTGTTCCTGTACACCTGTGAAGACACATGTGTGTGTGCATGTACATGTGCTCCTGCACACAACCTTTTTCCTGGACATAGGGTGTGTATCCAGGAAAGGTTACACACACACCCTTCCCTTTCCACTGGGCATCTCTGGAGCATGAAAATATTCTCCTGCCCTCTGCACCCATGACCACATGTGGGAAAATTAACAGCACCCCCAAGACCATCAAGCATCCAGCCCTCTCTATCCAGGTCATACTTGTTGCTAGAAAATGGCTTTATTTCAGTTTATTTTTGGCCTGTGTCCATCAAGGTTGGTGTGATCCTTTAGTTATATGTTACTGTGACCTTGCCATCTTTCATCTCAGATGCCCTTGCACCCTCCCTGCTGATGGCCTGGCTCCTCCCTCCCTCCATCCTCCTCTGAGCACAGAGGCAGTGAAAAGGGTTTTTCTTTGCACCCCCAGAGCCTATGATTTTATGTCCCCACTTTGCTTGTGGAAATGTTTGGTGTATCTCCATCATGGTGAGGTCTCCCCAACTCCCCAGCCTGACATACCATCCTGACAGCCACGCCAGGCAGACGGGCCAGTCACCATGGAGCCATAGGCCAGCTCTGCTGGGGTTGGCTCATTCCCACCAAGTGGGAGGTTGCATGGGGTGGCCTGGCTGGGGCAGGGTGGAGGTGGCCCCACAAGTGGTCCCTGAGGGCCAGCCATCAGGACCTAGTCACCAGCACAGGAGACTGGCATTCGCCAGGTAGAGGGACTCGGCCTCTCAGTCTCACCTGAAGAGGTGGAACATTGCAGAAATACTACAGTCGGGTCAGAGCCCCAACGACACAATAGCGCAGGGTATGGGATCCTGGTGGACACTCCATTTCCTGTGAGCCTGTGCCTTCTCAAGGCCTAGGGTTAGAGAAGGGTGTGGGACCAGGAATTGAAGGGAGGGGTGGATGCAGGTAAGGAGGTGGGGTGCAGGTGAGGAGAGGAGGAGGAGGGCACAGGTGTGGAGGGGAAGAAGAAGTGGGAACCTGTGAGGTGGAGCAGGAGCTGGGCCAGGTGAGGAGGAGGAGCTGCAGCAGGGACTGGGATGAGGCCCAGCATGGGCCCTCTGTCCAATTCCCGGGCAGGTTCTCTAGGCCTTTAGCATTGGTCTTTGTAAACCCAGTGTGTCCAGGAGAGGAAGAGGGACAGACCCAGGAGCAAAGGAACCCCAAGAGCTGTGTCTGTTGGGGAATGTTACAGAAGGGCTGGAGGCAGGTGAGATAAGTATTGTGTCCAGGGACAGGTCACCCCACCAAGGAGTGCCACAGGTTTCACACCCTTGGCACTGGCCCAGACATGCAAAGTGTCGGGGCAGGTGGGGACAATTCTTCTTTCCTCGCTCTTAATTTCTTCTGCAGTAAGTTTCCTTTAAGCTATTGCATGCAGGCATGTACACACATGTTCACACAGGAGCTCACACATGTATACACAGACCTGCCTGTGCACATGAGCTCACAGTGCACACGCACACACACGTACAATACCTTGAAGGGGGGAGGTGGCAAGTGCGGTGGTGGCTCAATCAGAAGACAGCTGCCCTGGACAAGCCCAGAAACCCTGTGTGCAGGAGGCATGTGCACTCCATTACCCACATGGGGGGCACTGGCTTCAAGGAGTGAGTGGGCACCAGGAAGGACTCCATCTGCTCCCCATGCCTATCCTGGGAAGCAGGATGTCAGCTGCTTGGGCTCAGGGCTGAGGGTGGACCTCAGCTCATGGGCATGGTGGGCCCCCCATTGCAGAGCCCAGGACTATTTGTAGTCCCCTGGTGTCTCTGCCCAGGTCACTTTGGAGGACATGGAATGGGAGAACGGGTAACTATGGCCCAGCCCAGTGAGGGGTTGTGGTCGCTACACAGTGAAGACCAGTTTGTGGTGGCTACAGGGGCCCCTAGAAGGGAGCAGGGAACCCCCTGCCTGGGTGGCTTTGCTGGATACCACAGGTTACAGTGGGAGGGACTCACGCCCTTATCCCTGGGTGGGAGGGGTGGACAGTGCCCTGGGTAGGGTCACAGGATCCTGCAAGACGGACTGAGACCTCAAAGTTGCTGACTTGGTAGAGAAGAGCAGCTCTTCTGTTTGGGGGCGGTTGCCAGGGCTCTGGGCGGTGACGCCAGCCAGGGTATCTGCAGCCTTTGTTTAGGTCCTGTCGCCATGGCAGTGCCTGTTTGTTTTGATGTTACTATGTGTTAAATTTTAAACAAATTTCTTGCAGCTCTATACCAGGTCTAGATGGAAGACTATTGTTACCTAGACAGAGACTCTGACATCCTCCACGCCCCAAAGGACAGATGATGGTCTGTCTGAAAGATTAATTAATCAGGACCTCATATGCACAAGCAGGAGGGTCACCCTGACAGTCTCATTTGGGGGGCCATGGACGGCACCATCCCCTTCCATCCTGTCTGCAGGTGTGGGGTCAGGCATGCGGTTCCCATCCTGCAGGTGGAGAGGACAGACCAAGGGGGCAGAGGAGGGCGGGGTCTCTGCTGCAGCTTCTCCTGACCCATGCACACGCCTGTCTGGTGGGTGCTGTGTGAGTGCAGAGAAAGCAACCTGTTTCTTGTGATACTGGTGCAGGGACACAGCTCAACCCGTGTCTGGCATCTGGGTCTCAGGTTAGAAGGAAGCAGGTGGGCGGGGCTCCCTGTCACTGAAGACTTGGAAAGCTGCTCCATTCTTGCCACACACCCTACAGTCAAAGCCAGGACACACAGAAATTGTTTGAAGCAGGGGCTCCTGGGCCATGGGTGTGTACCTCAGAGGCTCAGCATAGAGGCACAGGCCTGGGGCCTAGATGCCATCCAGGGGTGTCCAGCGCCCAGAGAAGGCTGAACCCATAGCAGGAGCCCCAGCAAAGCTTGAGTGTGGGGTGGGTTGGGGTGGGGTGTCACAGAGAGCTGATATGGCCATGCTCCGGGAGGGAGGGGCAGTCCCAGCCCCTCCCTCCAGGCTGGCAGTGCAGTTGGGGCATTGGGGTTGGTGCACCCAGCCCCTTGCTGTGCTTTCAGCTTCGGGTTGGGGTCTCCCAGTGTCAGGGTGGCTGTGGTGGGGAGTGCTTCTTTGTGGGGCCCTCTGGTGACCACTGGCAGCAGTGCAAATCATCCACCAGGCCTCTGGGCCCTGCCCCTCCCAGGGTAAATCCAAGCCACCACAGGATTAGGAAGAACCTTGAGGGTGTTTTTCCCTACTTAGGGGAAGTAACTGAATGTGGTGGGCGGGAGGGGTGGGGGGCAGGTCACAGCTGTCCTTCAGGCAGGTCGGGGCCATCTGCAACCAGACCTACGATTTGAGTGGCTGTCAACTGGGTCTGCACTCGGCTCCACACCTGCTGGGGCCCAGGCAGGCAGACCGGTCAGTGGAGGGGGCGGCCCTGGGCAGGGGTGAGGGCAAGTGTCTGCCAGGAGAGCCCTCCACGAGCATAGCAAGCAATCCTCCAGGCAGGGCTCCCCAAGGGGTGCGTCCCCCCCAGACAGCTCCTCCAGGCTCCCCCACATCTCACTGGCCCAGGGGATGATGGGAATGCTATAGAGGCTCCCAGCTCTCTGACCCTCATCAGTGCTTTAGATCCCCCCCTCGACACCCCACTTCCTGCCCACAGTGGCATCCCGGCTGCTCTCTGGACAGGTCGCCAGGTCCCAGCTGCTGCTGGTCAGGGGAGCCGGGGAGAACCAGCACTTTCTCTGGCACTCCCATCCCTCCGCCCCCAGTGGCTCAGTAGGCTGGATGCTGGCCCTCAGAGAGGGGCCTGGGAGAGTGCAGTTCGCTCTGATACTCGAAGGTGCTGGCAAGGAGGGCACGGGGGTCACGGTGGGTGCTCCATCCTGGGTGCATCCTGGGTGTTGGCCCTGGAGACACACAGGCCTGGGTCTGTCCTGGGAGGGCTGGACTGGCCCGAGTGTCCCTAGGTGGCCTTCAGGAGCAGCCCGCCCAGCCCCTCCCTGCTTGCCCTGAGTTGGACCTGGAGGCCCAGGGGACGCAGGGGCCTTGCGTCTGGCTTTCCAGCAGAACAACAGCCTCTGAGCAGAGCTGTGGGGGTGGAGAGCTGTGGGGACACCGCCATGTGCACCTGGGAACAGGCTCGCTCTGTGTGGACTGCAGCGTGATGTGATCCTGTCCCCGGGGAAGCGCCTGGCATTGTCACTGTAGAACTCCCTGGGGACTCTCTCAGCAGTAGGGCACCAGGTGCCCTGGGGAGGGCTCTGAGACCCACCCATCAGCCACAGTGGGATCCTGGGGGACACCTGGCCCGGCCAGGTGGAGCGGGCAAGTCAGGGCCCTGGACCTGTGTGTCCAGCCCAATCTGAATGCACCCTTTGATGGGAGTCCCTGTGGGCCACCACCCCCCCCCCCCCCGCCCCGGCCGGAGTGACTCACCCTGGTGGCGCCTGGTGCCGCAATGCCCAGAGAGGGCTGTGCACTCTAGCAGCTGGTCACCGGGCCAGCCGTCGGGCCTGGTATCCACATGCCAGCCTGGGCAGGCAGTGAATAGGAGACAGGAGCGCCTGTGACAGCCCAGGACAAACAGGCCTTTCGGGCCCCAGAGGTTACCCACCAGCAGGAGTAAGACGAGAGGCTGTGTTTGCACCATTCCAGGCACCTTCCCTGGAATGGCCCTCCATGCCCACAGACTTCATGCATTTGTGGATGTTGTCTGAGAGCTTTGAGGGGCAGAACCCACCACCAAACACTGTTGGTCTAAGCCCCTGCCCTGTGGTCCTGTCCATGCAAACGCCCTTGGGACAGACGGCTCTGAATGTGCCAGAGGGCCCATCCCTCCTGCCAAATGGCCTCCCTGAGGGGTGAGGTTGGGCCGCAACCTCCAATCAGCAGTCTCCTGCTCATGGGCCTGTCGGTCAGCATGGCCCGGTCTTCAGACACACATGTAACGTGGGAAGGAACCTCTGTGCTGGGGGCATGCTTGTCCGTCCACTGCTGAAGGACAGGGGCTATTTCTGGGTCTTGGTGACCACGAGCAGAACTGTGAGCAGAGAGGCAATAATACGTGAGCTTGACTTCATTGCTCTTGAGTGAGAACTCAGGAGTGGGTCTTGAGGTCATGCCATAGGTGTGACCTTTAAGAAACTGCCAGACAGCTTTCCACAGTGGCCGCCACGCTGTGTGCCCACCGGCTGCGTCAGAGCCCCAGAGCCCGCATCTCCCCAGCACTGGGGATGTCTTCCCAGTCCTCTAGTCACTGGGCCACCTGTGGTGTGCGGTGTCTCCCCGGGAACTGACGACGTGCAGTCTCTCCGTGTGCTTGTTTGCCACCCACTGATCTTGGTGAAGTGTCTGCTTCCAATATTTTGTCCAATTGCTTACACTGGATTTCTTCTTCTTGTTGAGTTTTCAGAGTTCTTCATATATTTCCAATACAGTCCTTTATCAGACATGCTTTGCGAGTATTTTCTCCCAGTCTGTGGCTTGTCTTTGCATTATAGTGTCTTTTGAAGAAAATAGTTGTAAGTCATCCTTCTTTTGGATGGCCTGTTTTCTGGTGTCATTTCTAAGACATCTCTGTCTAACCAAGGTCGTAAGAATTTTCTTAGATGTTGTTCAGAAGTGCTATAGTTTTAGGTTTTATAATAAGGTTAGACGGACCACTTTGAGTTAGCCTTGGTATATGGTGAAAGGCACAGGTCGAAGCGCATTACTTTACGTGGATGTCCAGTTGGTGAAAGATGATCCTGGCTCCACTGAACAGCCTTTGCTCTTTTGTGGAAAACATTTTTGCCATTTTGAACTGGGGAATATCCAGTCAAACTGGCAAAAATGCTTTTTTTAGTTAAAATTATAAAAGGTGAAAAGCCATTTTAGAGCGTTTCAAAATTGTAGGACTGACCTCCTGTGGGAAACTGTGCTGCCATCGGTGCGTCTGGATGAAGGGTTGCACGCGGCCTCTGCCCAGCCCTGTGGCTCACCCTGTGCTGCGCATCTGGACTGGCACCTGTCAGGCTGTACGGGCTCTGGGCAGGGGGCAGCAGGGTCTCAGGTGGTGGGCCTCATGTGCGGGCCCTGGGCACACCTTGCTGGGTATCCTGGGAGTCCCCCATCTTGTCCCTGGGTGGTAACCATGACCCACAGACTGCCTGCCAGCCAGGACCAAGGCCTCTTCCCTATGGTTCAGATCTGACAGGCTTCTCACCCTAACTTTTCTTTGAAAGTCCTCCCAAGTGGAGGCCACACACATGCTCCATTTAGAACCAGACAACAGCTCTGTTTTAATGTCCAGTTGTTCATAAAGGATGTGCTTCCTTTAAGCTTTTTTCCAAGACAATTTATATTTGCTGCTGTTGCCAATGGCAACTGACTGTTGGGTGAAAACACTGCAGGGGGAGGGGCATGTTCTGTGTTTTAATGTTAGACTCACTTCTGGTGTGGGCAAGAGGCAGGGTGGGGGTCCCCAGGCAGGGCTGGGGTCCCCCGATGTCAGTGGGTGCCAGGCCGCGTTAGGTTTCCCCAATGTCACTGGGTCCTGGGTCCAGTGCCCAAGTTCCTTCTCCTGCAGGGGCAAGTCCTGTCGGACCATCACATTCGAGCAGTTCAAGGAGGCGCTGGAGGAGCTCTCCAAGAAGAGATTCAAGGACAAGAGCAGTGAGGAGGCCGTGCGAGAGGTGCACAGGCTCATCGAGGGCAAGGCCCCCATCATCTCAGGAGTGACGGTGAGCAGGGCCGCTGGGCCGGTCCCTCAGGAAATGGGGTCCATGAGGTGGAGGGGACAGATGGCAGTGGCCTAAAGACAGGGTGGGATCCCTAATCCCCAGGTGTGGGCTGGCCCAGGCCACCTCCCTGGGTTAAGTTGACAGTGGATTCCAGGAGCACTAGCACCCCTTGTGCTCGGGCCTACCCACTTTGGTTCCCCTCTCCAGCTCCCCGCGACATACCCATTTTTTCTCCTGTGGTTCGATGACAGTTAATCTCCCTCCCTGCTCTCCTGCAGAAAGCCATCTCCTCTCCCACCGTGTCGCGGCTCACGGACACCACCAAGTTCACGGGCTCCCACAAGGAGCGCTTCGACCCATCAGGCAGGGGCAAGGGCAAGGCCGGCCGCGTGGACCTGGTGGACGAGTCAGGCTACGTGCCAGGCTACAAGCACGCGGGCACCTACGACCAGAAGGTGCAGGGGGGCAAGTAGCCAGTCCCCCGGGGACAGGGCCTTCCTCCTTTGCTGGCCCCACATCACCTCACACTTCTTTACATTCCTGGGCTCACTGGGGCAGAACTCAGACGCTGGGGTGGAGGGGCTGTGGGTGACTCCCAGACCTCCTCCTGCCTGGAGCCCCGGCATGCTCCTCTCCTACCCCAGGTGCGGACCCTGAACTCACTGATCTTCCTCTAATGCACCTGCCTCATCCCATGTTGGGAAGTCAACAGATGGTCATTTCCAAAGGGTTTCCTGGATCCAGACCACACAGGCCACCTGGTTTGCAGGTGAAAGGGGTGTTTTAAAGGAGCAGGTGGGACAGACCCTGCCAAAGGTGATGCTGACCTCCTGACCAGCAGACCTGCCCAGGAACCACGAGGGCAACATGCACTAATGCACTAACCAGCAGCACCAGCGAGATGAAGTGAACCTCGAACAGGACAGAGGGACGTCTGTGAAGGCTCCATTCAGATGTGCGACATACAGGTGCATGCTTACACACGCACACACAGGCTCATGCACTCATGGACACATGCTTACACTTGCCCATGCACCCACACATCCACTCACACACACATGCTTACACACATGCCCACGGACCAGGTCTGTGCCGAGGACGGTCATGTGAGTGAAGGCTGGTGTGCAAAGGAAGGTGAGCCAGTGAAAGAATGCTCCTCAGGAAACCAAAGGAAAGTGATCTGAAGTGTGAAGTTAGAAGTTTTTAAGATGGGAACTAAGGACAGGTCAATTCATTTTGCTTTTTAAAGAAAAGAAGAAATCAGAAGAAACAGTGGCCGTGTGTTTATTCCCAGAGCGGATCAGGGAAGATTCAGAATATCCTGTTTCTGTGACTCTCTCCCTATTGTCCCTGTGTCTCCAGGTCACGAGACCCTGTTGGCCCTGAGGCTCCCTCACAGACAGGTGTGTGATGGGGCATCTTCTGCCCGTCCCTGTTCTGAAATCAGGGCCTCGAGGCTGCCATTGCCGTGGCTACTCCCTTTGCTCACAGTGCAGCACAGATCTCTGCGGCTCCAGCCTCTGCAGTTAATTCTGAACTCTCCCGACCTGGGAGTGCAGGAAACTGCACAACAAGACCAGGCCAGGGAGGGCCTCCCCCATGCATATGCTGGGGTTGGTGGGCGCTTTCACAGTGGCCACAAGGCAACACACCATTTGCATGAATGCAGCCACAGCCTGGTGTGTCCCCTGCTGGACACGTGGTCCTGGAGCCGGTCCTGGGAAAAGCCCACGGCAGTCTCAGAAAATGCTTCCTGGAGCCCGGCTGCCACAGCCAGTGTCTGCTCTGCACCCCTTCCCGGTCATATGGCCTGGCCTAGCACGGGCGGCTGAAGCAGGGACCGGCACTGCCATGGCACACGGGCTGGTCACCGCTGGGGCTGGGAAAGGCTCAGGGCCAGCATCTCCAGCTGTGTCTCCACCAGGCCCCTCGCACGCTGGCCTCCCTTCACCATCCCCCTGTCCGCCTCTGTGGACAGCTTAGTTGGAGGTTCTGGGAGCTCACAGCATGTGGCATTGGAGCGCAGGCTCCAAGGGCCACTTCTAGGGCTAATCTCACCATTCTCTCGAAAGTTTCTAACTTGGGGATCCTAAGCTGCCTGGCAAGGCTACTCGCAGTGAGGAAACTGAGGAGCAGGGGCTGGGCAAAGGCAGGCAGGATGCCAGTCCCCACCCTGTGCCTCTCTCCTCCCCCAGGATGGACCTTTAGGGGAAACCCAAAGGCAAGGGTAACCTGTGGAAAACGTGTCTGAAGACAACCGAACGTGCAGTGTTTCTTGACAATAAGCTGATCACAAACCACAGCCCTTGTGTTCCAGTGCTGGCGAGGTTTTCTTCCATGGCCACATTTCTCCCCATGCCTGGCGGCACTGCCATGGGGAAATGCCGTGGTCTCCTGCCCCTGAGCAGCACTGTTCCCCTCGTCACAGACACTGGAATCGGCAGGACCTCAGCTACTACAGCAATGCACGCTGGCAAAGGCTCCCCACGCCACAGCCCACAGAGACAGATGTCACCTGGGCCTGCCATGGATGCAGGCCCTTCTCAGCCCTTCCTTGCCTGCTGGACCCTGGAGAGAGGTGCCCGGCACCAGGACAGGTATCCTGTCCCAGAGCATTGTCTTCAGGCAAGAACAGCCTCCACACGAAGGTTCCAACCCCCGCTGAGGGCCAGCCTGCCGGAGCACCCTGGGAAATGGGGTCTAAGCAAAAGAAACAACGTGCGTGTGTCCTCCGACCCCGTGGCAGCCCGTGCTTTCTCCCATGGTGCCGCCTCCGAACTGGACCCCTACGGCCCTACGAGGCAGCCCTGGCCGCGGAGCACCAACCCCACCCCTTCAGGCTGGTGGAGGTGAGCTACTTGATAGGAAACCATTGGCCCACATCTGAGGAAAATGTCAGAATGCTCTGCTGACCCTAATAGCAGCAGCTTCTTTTTGGGTTTTCTGAATGAAATCAAGTGCACACAGCTGCTCCCTGTCAGTGGCCCTCCCTGTCCCCGTCCACCCAAACTCAGGGGAGAGCCCCACACCCTGGGCCCGACTCCCCACATGCCCGGGCCGGGAGTCTGTCCACAGCTCCACGGTCCCGCTGGCCACACAGGCACTGCGGTCACCCTGTGTCCCCTGCCCATCCCCAGGCTTCGTCAGGCTCACACACAAGCCAACACATTGTTCTCCAGTCAAGTAGAGCTTTGAAAACCCACCCTCCCCTCTCTGTCAGAGAAGGAGGAAGAAGGGCTAAGTCATGCAGACTCAGTATCCACCGTTCTGCCCCTTTAATCGCCTGGTGAATGCATCATTGCGTCTGTGTGTAGCCTCTAAACTCTGACTTCACTGCACAAAACTGACACACATGCATGTCCCTCCACCGGGTTCTGAGTATTGTGACTACGTAGGCAGTGTGTGTCTGTGCTGCATGTTTTTATGCAATGCCAGTCAGCTTCTAACCACAGTCACATAGAAATTAAATGTCTATCTGTGAACAAAGGAAAACTGCACAGCAGGCACCCCAGGAGACAGGCCGCGTCCGAGGGGAGGACACCCGGGAGATAGGATGCATTCCGAGAGGGGGCCAGTGCAACGGTGTCCAAACATCAGCAGAGAACAGCAGGAGTGCATTTGAGAACACTGATTATACCAGAATACCTATTTATTTCTATTTAACACAACTGGGCTGTAGTCATGAATAGAGTTAGCTTTACCAAAACTGAAGTTCAAATTACATGATTTTAAAATATTATAGTAAGATATATATTTATACTGGAGTATTTTTACACCTTTAATATTCTCGGGCTTGAGTTTTGAGACAGATGAAAATTAGAGTGGATGCTGACCCTTCGGGGAAAGGTCCGCGGAGGCCTTCCACTGGCATGGCTCACTGCCTGTCTGCGCTCCTCGCCGCTGTGTCCCAGTGGCTGAGAGCTCCGGGCAGGCCAGTGGCCGTCTGACCGCCCGAGTGGACAGAGACTATGGCAGCAGGCAGAGGATCACCGACACCCTGGGCCAGTACAATCGCCTATTTCTGTGAATAGTTTTAATGGCACAGGCCACGCCCATGTGCTTATATACTATCTGTGGCTGCTTTTGCAGCGACATTGGCACTTGGGGGGGTTGATACAGATGCCATGACCCATGAAACCTAAAATATTCACCATCTGGCCCTTGACAGGCGAGCCCTTGAGGACCCACTTGTGCTCATTCCCTCCTGGGTATTTATACACAAGCTGGCTACTCCCTGTCCTGCAGCACACACCATATGGGGGCGCTCTGTTGTCACCTGTTCAATACAGTACAGGTTGACAATTTAGCTGTACTGTGAAATTTTTACCCTGAGTAGTTTCCTTCCACTGATTTACCACTGAACACTTTATGAAATCTGGTGGCTCAGGGGCCTGGCCTTCGTCTGTGGGCACGTGGAGAGCATGGCCAGTGTGGCAGCATGCCAGGCAGTGGTCACTGTGCTTGGAGATGCTTTAGTTAACTCTCTCTCTTCCTTTAGACTTTTGAAAAACCAAACCAAGCCAAACAAAGGAAACCTGCACAACTTAAAATAAACTTGAAAGTGATCATATACTAGTTTGTACTAAGTTTTTTCAGGAAAGGGAAATAAAATTTATATATACATGCAATATATTTTTACACCATCTTATTGTTAGGGAGTACTGAGTGTATCACTTTATCAGAGTGATGGGTACAGTAACGTCAATGTCATGGGTGTTCTGACTCAGAAAGTCTAAATGGCATTAAGCAGCAACATCCCTGGGGTTGGAAGGGCCCTGCTCCCCCTCTCTCAGAGTGTGAGGCTCAGAGTCACCTATGGGGGTGCTGTCAAGGCCTGGCCTGCAAACCTTTAGTGAAAGAGCTAATGTCTGTCTGCACAACGCTCCTCATGTGTTCGCTGTTGTTAACATTGTTGTCAAAAGTGATAAATAAAGTGTTAAATGGTGGATCTCTTATCTTCAAAGTGTATGGTCTGGACAGGCAATAACATGGGCACCAACATCTAACATGGGACAGGCCCTGGGAGAGGTCCTGAGAGGGGTCCTGGGAGGGGGTGCAGAGCCATGACTTCGAGGGCAGAGAGCCTCCTCTCTCTCACCCAAAACTATTCACTCCTCACTTAGGCGACCACTGACTCAACCCCATGCTATGTCACAGGCCTGGTCGAGTTCTAATGCAGCCCTGGGGGAGTGGAGGGGTGGGGGGTGGGTGTTTAGATCCAGGGGTACAGGACACAAACTATATTACAAACAACACAGCAGCCCCAACAGGAAGGCCGTCATCAAATAACTGCCAACCTGAAATTCCATCCCAGAAAATAGTTTTCAAAAATAAAGATAAAATAAAGGCATTTTTAGACTATAACGGGGAACTGCCTCCAGTAGACATGCATAGAAATTATAAATGCAGAAGGAAAATGATCGCAGATGGAATGTCTGAGATGTGAGGAAAGAAAGTGAAACAAAGAATAAATAGTAAATAACTACAAATACATTGTGACTAACTATATAAATAATCTCTGTGGGATTAACAATATTTCATTAAAATGACTGAAGAGCATCGCGTGTGAGCCAGAAGGGATCCTCGGGGGAGCCCCATGCTCATGGCTGCTGTATGATAGCAGATGCGCATGAAAGAGCTGATTAAATAAATATGAACATGTAAGAATACACCAGAAACATGCATGGCTTCCACACTAGTAGAGGTGAAATGCTAAATGATAAAAATCTAAAAACAGCAACAGTGGCGAGGGAAAAACTGACAGAAGACACTGAATAGCACAAAATGATATGGCAGATTTATACTAAAATATATCAATTCCATTAGAGAATAAAGCAATAGAAACACAGAACAGGAAAATTGATAGAATAATACTTTTAAGCCAAGTGTATCATTTATTTCAGCATGGCTAAAAAGGAAAGGGAAGAGCAGAAAATGAAAATGAAATGAAGACCAAGGCTGGTTCTTTGACAGGACTGATCAACTCAACCAACTTCTGATGGATTAATGAAGAAATAAAATTCAAACAACCAATGAGATGACGACCGAGGGGAGTGGGCGTTGGGCATAGGAAGCAGATGCTGAGCAGTTGGCATCTTACTGGGAGGACACAAGAGCAGGGAACCCTCCAGGCCATGATGAAGACTTGACAAAGTCTCACCAGCCCAACAGGGTCTCTGGAGGCGATCCCCATGGCAGATGATCCCCGTGGCAGGAGGGCCAGGCCCCACAGATGAAAGCTGAGGCAGAGCCCAGGCCACCAGCAGTTGGCGGTCATCTCTTACAAGCATGGTAAGGTCTTACTTGAAGGGACACAACTGCCTCTACATCTCTGCCATGGGGACACACTTCAAATGCTGAAGCTATTAAAACGATATTAAAAGATTGAGTATTATGCCAAAAATTTTGAAAATTAGGCAATGAAACAAATTCCTAGAGATTCATAATTTATGAAAACTAACTGAAGAAACGGAAAGCCTGCAAGTCCTATATTTTAAGGTAAATAACTACCAACTATAGTGGAAAACCTCCCAAATCTTAGTGACTAGACACAACAAAGTTATTTCTCACTCACAAGAAGTCCAACTGAGGTCAAGTAGAGGTCTCTTCAGCAGAAGAGAAACAGGCTTCTTGATCTTGTGACATAGCTGGCAATGTCATGAGGGACAGGAAGTACCAGAGTGGCCCACCACACAATTACATCATGCTTATTATGTGTCAGTACTGTCCTAGAACCTTATTTATAATAAATCATTTAATCTTCACAGCAACCTATAAGGCAGGCACCAGTATTACCCCATTTTACAAATGAAGAAATCGAGGAACAGAGAATTTAAATTACCCAAAGTTAAACATTAAACGGTGTATAAAATCTTAAACAAAATATTAACAAACTAAATATAACAATGTATCTATAAAAGAAAACCCATCATTACTAAGTTGTGCTTACTCCAGAAATTCAAGGTGATTTTTACATTAGCAAATTTTGTAATTAACCACATTAACAATAAATAAGTTTAAAAATGATCTGATGACAAGAAATTCCACCCCCATACTTTTGGTATAACACATTTTCTGGCTAAGTATAAAAACTGATGCCTCTGGACACAACCGTGACCAGACAGACAGGTGAATGGAAGGACACCTGAAGCCCAGAGACCCCTCTATGGGGGAGACCTGATGCCCCTCTGACTTCCCCAGAGAGTCCTGACCCACATAGCTACACACAGCATCTTCTCCGAGGCCCGTTCTTCTTCCTCAATTAAACATTGTTCTAAAAAATTACTTTGTTTTATCAAAGAAACGAATATTACATAAGATATAAAGTTTTCAAACTAAAAAATCTAATATTATGCCTTGTTATGACCTAATTTTCAGAAATACACAGTAAGCAAAAAGAGAATCAGAGCTTGGGTAGATATTTTTACTGTAGGATGTTAATATCACAAAACATTTTTATTTTTTATGTTTCCCACACTATAAATATTACTTTTATTAAGTCCCAGAACTTACTTTTTTTCTGCTCACCAACCATGGTACATAGCTTGTTTTACGAAAGAATTCAATGATAAAAATCAGTTATAATTTATGAAGAGCCACTTTTTAGAACAATGTATTCATTTATTAAATAAGAACTGCTTATTATACAATAAATTTTTTTCTTTAATCATCATACATAGTTCTCTTTGACAGTAGGAAGAAAAACACAAGATTTTCTTTATCTTAAGACATTTGATGAAAAATTAATAATGTTTTGTCTTAAAATATGTCAGTGTGTTTTGTCTCAAAACATGTGAAGGGCCTGGATTAATCCTGTCTTTTTAGAATATTTTAGCAAACTGAGCTGTGGGCCCTGAATATATTTCAGAACTCACAAGATAACTGCAAACAGAAGAAACAACTCTCATACAAGTACACCAGGTAAAGAAAACACACGTGCACGCCACACAACTAGGAAGGTCAGGGTTAGGAGCAGCCACTGAGGCGGGTGCTGCTGACTGGGAACAGGGCCATGGTCTTCTTGAGCTCCTTGTAGCTCCAGTGCAGCTGCTCCACCTCGGCCCTGTGCTGAGCCCGCACCTGGCCCAGCTCCTGCAGGAGGTGCTCATTGGTGCTGACCAGGGAACTGAAGAGAACACAGGGCAGCCATGTCCCGGCTCTGCTGCTGTCCTCTCCAGCAGCATCCTCTCTCACCTGGCCAAGCCTGCCTGTTGACCCCACATGCCCCAGCCATGTCCCCTCAAACCTGTCCCCTCCTGATCTCTCCTGGCGGCTACCCATCTGCCCCTTGCCTCCAGACCAGGTGGGGCCAGGTCTGACTCAACCCCTCAGCCATCACTGCCCTGCAAGCACTGGCGGCATCCATGGAATGGATCCAACTCAGCATGAATAGATGGATCCCTCAATGCTCTGGCCATGCATGGTTTATTGAAAAGACTTGTCACAGTCTATGGCCAGCAAAAATGTTCTAATTCTAGGAAAGACTCAACACTGAAGTATTTCTAATTCCCAGTCAAATATAAAGGACCCGTTAAAAAATCCTGACATTGTAACAGTGTAATATATAATTGGAAAGTCCTCATTTTTAAATATTGTTAACCATTTTTAATTATAGAGGGGACTTCAGAAAGAAAGTGGTGCTATATTTTGCCAAAGTTCCCTACTCACTTGGTCAGCAATGACTCAAGCACATTTGTGGCATCACAAGAAATGGGCGAAAGCAGGGCCATTTTCTCCATACAGGTCTCCCCACTGACAACCCCCATGCAGGTGGCAGCCCTGTTTGCTTGGACCACAGAAACAGCCACTGACCAGGCGGAGGCTCAGAGTGGACACCTCCTTGTGAACCCCACTCCACTGCACTTACAGGCTCTGCACCCTGCCTTGTCCACATTAATCCCATGGTGCCAATACCTTGTGACCTGCCACAGATGGGCCGTAGGGCTCCAGGGAGTGATCTTGCCTTGCCTGCCACTTCCCTGTACCGTGACTGTGTCTCATTTCCTTCCTTCTGCTGCTCCATCTAGTCTCAGTTCAGTCCCACCTCTCAGGGAACACACACCCGCATCATCACTCACCATCACTCACATGCCCCTCACCTCTAAGAATACTGCAGCAGAAAGAAAAGCTCATGGAAGTGCCAAGTCAGCACAGCAACACATGCGGGCCCAGAACACTGGCCACCAGCAGCTGCTGCTCCTGCACCCTCCACTGCTCAGCTCCACAGCACTCCCCTCCCCCCCCCCCCCCCGAAACCTGTGGCTCTCCTGCAGCATCTGTGTGAGCTCCTGGACCCTCCCTTGCCTCGGCTCCACGCCCCACTCCCCTCCCGGCCCGCACCTGTGGCTCTCCTGCAGCATCTGCGTGAGCTCCTGGACCTTGTCGTAATGTTCAAGGTGCTGCTTCAATTCCACAATTTCACCCGAGAGCCTCTTCACATTTGTTTGAAGCCCTGATAAAGAAAATAAGTAGTATTATTTAGTGAAATTCATTTATACATTTGGAACATTAAAACAATTCTAGAGTTTAAACTGGACCTGGGACACAAGAAAAAGAATATAGCTTAGAAAAGATCAATTTTTGTAAGGAACTCAAAGACAGGGGTGAACACATTCAACCATGTCTACCCCAAGGACCCAGTTCTGGCTCCCTCCTCGGGGCTGAAGTTGCAGGGATCTGCCCTGCGATATCCCTGAGGAACCCTCGCCTGTGTGGAGGGCCAAGTGATGACAGAGGTGGGCCTCAGGGCCTCTTTTCCAGAGCATCAAGCTCTGGCAAGGGAAGGACCTGAGGCTTTCAGGAGAAGCAACTGGCAGTGATTAGAAGACCTCTGTGGCCACAGGTCCCATGTCCAGCAATGACAGAGCCTGTGCCTATAGTCCATCTATAGGGTGTTGCCTCTCTCTGGGTTTCCTTCTCAAGGCAGGAGGGGGTGGGGGAGAAATTTACTATTTATGGGCTCCTAAATCCAAACGGAGGATAACCAGGATACAAATAACTCCACATGCAGACATGCCACTGCCAAACCACACGACTGACACTAAGAAAGCCAGCATGGGAAGGTAATGGGCAAAGGGATGCCAACACTGACAGTGGATCCTTCTCACAATGATCACCCCAGCAATGGAGGGCGTCCTCCTGCACTTGGACAAGAAAACCCTACTCAGAATCTGTGTCCACCCAAACCTCCCTAGAGGGCATGATGAGCCTCTGGGAAGAGGGCAGTGGTGGCATGGGTCAGAGCTCAGAACCCTACACTAGTTGACACCAAGAGTAACTAGATGACAATACCAGAACCCCACAGACAACATTATAGCACTTGGTGATAAGGTAGCCTCAAGACCCCTAACAAGGCAGCCACGGTTCTGCATGGTATCCATGTCTGTGTGGGTGCAGCACTCAGCAGTGGGGAAGCTGACCTGAGGACAGAGCACCTCCAAGCATCCCGTTTTCCTGGGAAATCCTTGTAGGCTAACTAGGGAACAGGGCTGGCATGAGGGGGTTCAGTCTCTTCAAATGAGATGAACTCGGGTGGAGTGGGAGGTGTCCTGTGTAGTCTGAAGGGGCTGGAGCACCCCATGACCCCTTGGGGCTGACCTGCCTAGTCCCTTCTAGAACAGGGCCATTCTGTAGAGAAACAGATGATGAGGGGTCCAGGGCAAAGGAGGCTACCATATTTATTTGTGAAGTTAGAGAAGCCGTCTGCCCTGCTCCTTCTAGAAATTTAGAACAGACTTCACTTGACAATGAACAATAGAGATGTACTGAGGTCAAACCCCACACAAGTTATGGCATGAGCACAACAAAAGCCACACCCAGAACAGATAAAAACCACAACGGTTTCAGAATGAACTAAATTCAGAATCAGACAACGTTAGAAAGGAGGTGGCTGAGCTCAGGCAAGAAGGCAAAAGGAAGGCTGAACTAGAAGGAACCCAAGAGCAGTGAACATGCCAATGACATCTCAAAGAAACAGAAGATACAAAGGGGTAAGTTTTAAAATAAAAATTCAGCCCTAGGCAGTGTGGCTCAGTTAGTTGGGCATCGTCCAGGGCACCAGGAGGCTGCTGGTTAGATTCCTGGTCAAGGGCACATGCCAGGATTGTGGACTCTATCCTTGGTGGGGGGCATGCAAGAGGCAGCTGATCCATATTGCGCTCTTGCATTGATGTTTCTCTCCCTCTCCCTTCCTCTTTCTCTAAAAATCAATAAACTGTTCTTTAAAAAGAATTAAAAAAAGAGAAGACTATAAACAACTCTTACCACTCAATAAATTAACCCAATAAACACAATGGGCAAGGACAGACCAGGGCAACTCTCTGTGGCTGCATTCATGTGACAAAGGCCACAGTAAGTACTTGGGACAGAGGCCACACGTAAGGCCTTGAAATAGTTACTATCTGGATCTTTAAATAAAAGCTTTTGGATCCCTGAGAGGTGAGAATGGGAAAAGATGCTCAACCTGTCCTTCTTCAGTGAAATTAAAACTTTCAAGAGACCCCATTTCATCCAGAGAAAGTTACCATGGAAAACAGATACCACCAACACCTCCTCATTCTAAAGCCCAGTATCTGAACCTGAGATACTGAGAGTGGACTTTTGTAAAATGGCAAAACAGAATCAAAGAAGTGAAGAGAGGAAAATGAAAATTATCTGGGTCTGGAAGGTACAGTGATCAAGGAGAAAGGCCACTGCGCCTGCTGGGAACAGATAAGGCTGAGCAGAAGGCTAGTATCCTGCACATGCCAGGGGCAGACAGGCTGGCACCATGGTCCATGGCGCCACATCCATGGGATGATCCCTGAGCTCCTAAGGAGTCAAAGGACTGAGCAGTGAGGACCTGTCGGAGCCCACAGGGGAGGCGCCTCTCCCTCAGGCACAGCTCTCTTTCCATATACACCTGAGCGTGCCATGGGCAAGCATGCGCATCATTCATGAGCCAAAGCAACTCAGACCAACCAAGGGTGTGGGCTCTAATACCTATTTTACATTATTTGCTGGTTCTGAATTCTGGTAATAATCCTATCTAATAAAAGAGTACTATGCAAATTGACCGTACCTCCGCCACATCCACCAGCCACGCCCACCAGCCAATCAGGAGGGAATATGCAAATAAACCCAACCAAGATGGCTGCAGCCACAGACAGCAGGAGGGAGGCTTGGGTTTCCCTGGCAATGGAGGAAGCCAAGCTTTCCACCTGCCCTTGCAGGCCCAGGCCTCCACTCAAAGTTACAAAATTTCAATTATAGAAGATAAATAAAGCCCAACAGAAATGGTGGCAGCCACAGAGCTGGAGAGAGCAGGAGGCTAGGGTTGCCCATGGCGATGGAGGAAGCCAAGCTTCTGCAGCCCTGGCCTGCTTTGGCCTCCACTTAAGGCTACAAAGTTTCAATTATAGAAGATACATAAATCCCAACAGAAATGGCTGCCGCCACGGAGTGAGCAGAAGGCTTGGCTCCACTCCAGGCTACAAAGTTTCAATTGTAGAAGATAAATAAATCCCAGATCCCACGGCCTCTGCTTGGGTTGCCGGGGGGTGTGGCTGGCCTGCAAACCACCACAGGCCCCTCGCCCAGGCCACCCCATACCCCAAGGGAACCCCCACCCTGATCTGGGACACCCTTCAGGGCAAACCAGCTGGCCCCCACCCATGCACCAGGCCTCTAGCCTATCTAATAAATCCTATCTAATAAGAGTAATATGCAGATTGACCAGCACTCCAACACAAGATGGCTGCCCCCATGTGGTCAAAGATCCTGCCCCCCTGTGGACACAAGATGGCCACCACAAGATGGCCAGCAGGGGAGGCAGTTGGGAGGGACCAGGCCTGCAAGGGAGGGCAGTTGGGGGCAATCAAGCCTACAGGGAAGGGCAGTTAGGGGTGACCAGGCCAGCAGAGGAGGGAAGTTGGGGGTGACCGGGCCTGCAGGGAAGGGCAGTTGTGGGGGACCCAGGCCTGCAGGGGAGAGCAGTTGGAGGGTACCAGGCCTGCAGGGGAGGGCAGTTAGGGTTGACCAGGCCTGCAGGGGAAGGCAGTTAGGGGCAAACAGGCTGGCAGGGGAGCAGTTAGGCATCAATCAGGCTGGCAGGGGAGTGGTTAGGGGGTTTTCAGGCTGGCAGGCAGAAGTGGTTAGGGGCAATCAGGAAGGGAAGCAGGCGAGCAGTTGGGAGCCAGCAGTCCTGGATTGTGAGAGGGATGTCCAACTGTCCGTTTAGGCCCGATCCCAGTGGGGTCCCAGATTGGAGAGGGTGCAGGCTGGGCTGAGGGACCCCCGCCCCCATGCACGAATTTTGTGCACCGGGCCTCTAGTTTAAAATAGGTTTCATGAGTGTTTAAACACGTACATTTCACCAAGCAGTGGTCCCAAACAAACCATAAACTCACCAGTGATCTGCAAATTTAACGCAGCTGAAGCATCTGCATTTTTTACTTCTCTTTTCATGCTGCACAAGAGAGACTTTAAGCTACTATTCTCCTCCAAAGATCTGTCTAAATGTTGCCTCAAGTCATCCTAAGGTCACAGAACAATACATTTTAAAATGACAAATCAACTTCAGTGAGATGCATATAGAAAATTAAATAAAATCCTTTGAAATAACCAGATAGTAGTTTCCTTTTACATATCAGAATTCTGAATCACAATGTGAAAAGCTGTACAGTCATTTGTCACATAACAACAGAGATATGTTCTGAGAAATGCATTGTTTTGTCATTTTGTGTACACAAACCTAGATGGTACAGTCCACTGTACACTGGCTACAAGCCTGTACAGCATGTTACTGTAATGCAGGCAACTGTAACACATGTTAAGTATTTGTGGGAATAAACATACCTAAACACAAAAAAGGTCCAGTAAAAATACGGTATAAAAGAGAAAACATGGTATGCATGTGTAGGGCACTTACCATGAACTGAGCCTGCAGGACTAGAAGTTGCTGTGGTGAGTCAGTGAGTGAGTGGTTAGTGATGGCCTAAGACATTATTGTACACAACTGTAGACTTTATAAACACAGTACCTTAGGCTACACTAATTTACAAAAAAATTTTTCCTTCAATAGTATATTAACCTTAATTTACTATAACTTTTTTACTTTATAAACTTTAAATTTTTAACCTTTTTACTCTTGTAATAACACGTAGCTTAAAACACAAACACACTGTACAGCTGTATAAAATATTTTTTCTTTATATCCTTATTCGATAGACCTTTTTGCAAAAAATGTTTTTTTTTTTTTTTACTTTTTAATTGTTTTTGTTAAAAACTGTGACACAAACTCACACATTAGGCCCACACACGGTCAGGATCACCAATATCACTGTCGTCCACCTCCACATCTTGTCCCACAAGGTCTGTAGGGACAACAACAGGCATGGAGCTGTCATGTCCTATAACAATGCCTTCTTCTCGAACACCTCCTGAAGAACCTGCCTGAGGCTCTACTTGAGGACATCACTCTTTGTAGAAATATGACCAGGGTGGTTTGCTCAGCTTGCTTCCTTTTTTCATCATAATTTGCTTGTAAGCAAACAATGCACCACAAGCATTCGCTCTATTAATGAAAAAGTTTTGGTGTTGAGGCCCATGTTTTCTAAACTTTTAAGGAGCTTGTTGAGGTCTGCAAAAGCTTCTGCTTAACCCTTCACTGTGAATTTTCTTGGGGGTTCTTTATCTTCTGCAGTTTCTTTTTCTTTTGTTTCTTCTTCAGCTATGCATTCCTGTTCCTGTTCCAACAACTCCTCAGTAGTCAGTCCTACAGCAACACCTTTAGGAGCTCCCTAATGTCATCCTCAGGCACACCTTGGTTAAAGCTGTTTCCCATATCACCACAGCTCTGGTGATTTTTACAACCTTTGTGCTACAACGTCAGGGCAGCTATGACATCACTAGGTGATAAGAACTTTTCAGCTCCATTATAATCTTATGGAACCACTGTCATATGTGCAGTCTAGCATTGACTGAAATGTTGTTGTGTGGCACATGACTATAAGCATGCATCTTCTCTGTCAGCAGGCTGAGGCCTGTGTCCTTCAGAGAGGACAGGAAAAGAGGTAGTCCAACTTACAAGGGAGCACCCACCTTCCCATGTTCCCTGGTGAGGGGTGTGCTTCCCATGTTCCCTGGTGAGGGGTGTGCTTCCCATGTTCCCTGGTGAGGGGTGTGCTTCCCATGTTCCCTGGTGAGGGGTGTTTCAATAGGAGCCACAGCACTGGTGCTGAGGGGAACAGATGCTCGAGCCTTAACTCCTCCAGGAAGGCCCCATGGTCGCCACAGCAAGAGTACAGGCAGATCCCAGGCTTTTATGGTCCACCTGGGCAGGTAGCTTCCCTCCAACTTTTTAATATCCCATATGTGAGATCATGCAGTTTGTTCTGCCTGACTTACTTCACTTAACCTCAAGGTCCATCCATATTGTTGCAAATGACAGGATTTCCTTTTTTTAAATAGGCTGAATAAATGTTGTATATACATATGTTCTTTACCTATTTTGTTGAAAGGTTATTTTTCTTAATCATGAATGAATGCTGAACTTTGTCAAGTGCTTTTTCTACACCTATTGAGATGATTGTGTGGTTTTTATCCTTCAATCTGTTAATGTGGTATGTTAATTTGCATACGTTGAACCAGCCTTGCATTCCGGGGAAAATCCCATTTGATCATGGTGAATAATCTTCTTGATGTGATGCTGAATTCAGTTCTCTAGTATTTTATTGAGGTTTTTACACCTGTGTTCATCAAACATACTGGCCTGTAGTTTCCTTTCTTGTGGTGTCTGTCTGGCTTTGAAATCAGGTGATGCTGCTTCATAAAATGAGTTTGAGAGTGTTACCTCTACTTCTATTTTTTGGAAGAGTTTAAGAAGGTTCAGTATTGATTCTTCTTTCAATGTTTGGTAGAACTCATCCGTGAGGCCATCTGGCCCAGGTCTTTTCTTCTTTGGGAGCTTTTTGATTACTGCTCAATCTCCTTATTTGTTATTGGTCTGTTCAGGTTTTATTTCTTCTTGATACAATCGTGGTAGGTTGCATGTTTCTAGGATTTATCCATTTCTTCTAGATTATTTAATGTGTTTGCATATAACCATTCATAATAGTCCTTTCTGATTTTTACTTATTTCTGGGGCATATTGTAATGTCTCCTCTTTCATTTCTGATTTTGATTCTTCTCTCTTATTTTTCTTAGTCTAGCTAAGGGTTTGTTGATTTTGTATATATATTTTTTCAAAAACCCAACTGAGTTTTGTTGATTTTTTCTATTGCTTTTCTATTCTCTATTTCTGCTCTGATCTTTATTATTTTCTTCCTTCTGTCAACTTTGGGTTTACTTTGTTTTTCTTTTTCTAGTTCTATGAGGTTTAAATTTAGGTTGTACATTTGAGATCTTTCTTCTTTTTTAATGTAGACATTTATGTGTGATGGTCTTATGGTGAGGTTACAAAGGACAAGTGCATCCCTAACAGCCGGAAGTCTTAGGCTCAACTAGCAGGCCCAGCTGTGCTGGCACTGGTTGCCCTCTGGTGCCACCTGGTGGTGGAAATTCCCTCAAGTCCAATAGGACACCTGGGGTCCTGTGGCTGTTGCAAGCAGGACAGGAGCAAGAACCCTAGGATCACACAGCTAACTGAAACCTCTCTCATCAGAGGTCTGGGGAACCTGGGCCAGGGAACATGGGGCCACAAAAACCCCACTTTAAGCCCAGCTTCATCTTCTCTCTGTCTCTCCCACTAACCCTTTCTCAGAAGAGAAGGCAACCAGTCAAAAGAGATAGAGCTGGGAGAAGTGGCGATGCCTCCATCTGCAAATAGCTGTTGCTGTGGGGTCTGGGAGTGATACAAAATCAGGCCAGAGTTCCCCCAGGTGGGGAAACCTGTGGTGAGGGTTTGTGATCCTGGAGGGGAAGAGGAGCCCCAGTGCTGTAGCCCGATAGCAGCTAAGGGGAAGTGAAGAATCCCCCCTCATTCTGTGAAGTCAAAACAATGTTTTCACCCCATCTGTGAACAAAAGGAAATGCGAGGGGCGTGGCTCACCATCTCTTTCCGAGTGCTGTTGAGCTCCGACACAACCTCACTCATCTTCTCACTATATTGCTGCTGTTGTTCAACAAGGTGATTTTGCAAAGATTTATTTTCAAGAGTCAGGTAGTTAATTTCTTCACTCGCAGTTGTCGAACTGTCCTGAGTTGCTGTAAAATCTTGAACAGATGACAAAATATGTCTTGCCTGAGCTAGAAGTAAAAATCAAGTATTATTATTGCATTTATGCCAAAAGAACGTGTAAACAAAATATGTTCAATACATTTTGAATAACACAGACTGCATGCCTTAAAAACACTGATAGGCATGGAGACTTGCAAAGGGATTAGGGTACCATCAACATTACCTTCACTCAGGCTGTTTTACATCCAGTCAAGGATGAGAGGCAGAAAAGAGCAGAAAAAAGTTTTGTTCCAGAGAAAAGGTACCCCTCAGCAGAAGGCTACAACTAGGAAGATTGGGCTGAATGCCCTAGCAGCCCACCACACTCTCTTCAACAGCCCTGCTGCTATCCTAACAAGAGGGTGTAGATTTATGGGATCAGCATTCTTGGGGCATCCTGATTCTGAAGTGCTCAGGAGCCTCTGGTGTGGCTAGGATGGCAGCTTCAAGCAGGGCCCAGGGTCTCTCAGGAAGGAGAGGGCTGGCAGGTCCCCACTCCCATTGGGACACTGAACATCGCCCTGCAGACTGAGGAGGAAAGAGATGTCCCACTGGGGATGCAGCACCCTGTTTCACATTCTGACTCTGGGTGACGGGGTCCTCAATGTGCTCTTGCACCCAGGCACCAGGTGGAAGCAAACCAAAGTCCTCTCAGGGGAGGGGCCATCCTCCTGGACCTCAGAATTTAATTTCCATCAAAATTTATTTAAAAAAAAATTTATTTTCCATCAAAATCTCGGCAAATGCCAGGTTGAAGAAGACAGTAGCAGCTTTTTAACCTCTCCAAATCCCCATATGAAAACAAAGCCATGAGAACCAAATACCTGTGAATGGCACTTCCAACAAAACCAGGCAACGAGGCATCTCCTCAAACACCAAAGCCAGTGGCTGGGAAAACCAAAAGCTATACCTCAGGGGAGCCCCCAGTTACTGAGAGGACACTGTCAGGGTACTCCCTGCAGTGCAGCAGCCACAGTGACAGCTGATGAGGGTGCAGCATGTGAGGAACCCAGAACCCCACGGGAGAGCAAGTACCCACTAACACAATGCTACCCAAAGGGTGGGCCTGCACGTGGCTCTGAACTGATGAGCTGACTGTCCCTTCCCAACTCACCCAGGAACACCTCGTTGCTATGCAGGGACTTGCAGCCACTCCAGTACCTGTCCACCAGGTCGAGGAGTGTTTCTAGGGAGGTGGCCTTCCCAGGTGGCACAGCTGAGAGCAGTTTGGGAGACACCTGCAATAGAAACAAAACCATGACATAGGTTTTCAGTTCCTGAAACACAAGGCTTCTAACACCACATGCCAAGGGAGCACTGCTTGGCCCAAGTTCACACCAGGGGCAGGACAGCCCATATCCTATAACGGGTCAGCATGGCAGCACTACGGCCTGGCTCCTTGCTGCCTAGAACTGAGGCTGAGACCAGCCCAGTGAGTGTTCGGCACAAACACCTCCATCACAAGCTGAATCCGGACACTGGGCCAGGGTGACAGGCATGAGTACAGAGCCAAAGTCTTCAGGGTGGACACAGTGCAGTCACACAGATTTCTGTCTTCTATCTGCGGAGCACGGGTCGTGCCCTTTCCATAAGGACGACCACCATGAGGTCATAGCTCTGAGCCGAGAGGAGAGGGAGCCCTGGGCATCACCCCCTCCTGTAAAGTCCCAAACCCATAGCGAGTATGCATATCTGCGACACAGCTCTGCCCCTGGTGCTATCCCTTGGCAGACAGGAAAGGCCTGCGCACATCCCATTTTCCTTCCTTCCCTCATCCAGACAGTGAGACAGTGAGAGACTGCATGTAAGAACAGATGACAGCCAGGCCCTCTGTAAAAGCAGACTCTGACCCACAGCCTGCAGTGACCAGCCGGGAAGCCAGCCTGCCATGTCCGGGTCCCAATGCATGGAAGCACATTTCAAACAAAATAGAGAGGTGACAAACACCAATGAAACATGCATTTAAGAGCTGTATTTATCTTGGGATCACAGTTAATGTTGAAAATAGAAGACACGGTGTTACCAAAGACATCAGCCCCTCAACTAGAACATCCAGGCACCCTCAGCTCTCTGCTCACCTCCCTGGCACCACTCGTGCTGTGGGGCCTCTGCTCTTCAGACTCAGACGTCTCCAGGTGAGAACAGGTCCTCTCGCTCCTGCTCTCGGAGCCATTCTGCCTGCTCAGACTCTCCTCCAGGCAGCTGAGACACTCCTGGTCTGCAGGGGCCTGGAATCTCCCTCCAGGCATTCTTCGCTTCCTGTACTTTTCAAGACCAGGCAAAGGATTTAGCACCTTTTGTGTTGACAAACTTGACGTCTGAGAAGAGGAGGTTGAGTTCTCAATGGCTATGCAGTCTATAACAGAGGGGAGAACACAACCCTCATCAGACCAAGTTCTCTGGGCACAGGTGTACCTGTGCATGCACTGTGTGTGTATGCATGTGTGCACATATGGGAAATCCATCAGAGTAACAAGACTGAAGTAATAACTTTAACAAATTAAGTGACCGATGATTATATGTTTTCTTGCCAAAATTATGTATAACAAAGATGGAAAAATTAGGAAAATTTTGGAAATTAGAGAGGACTCAACAATTTGTTCCTTTAGGAGATTCTGTTAACTTTAGCACCTGGGACCCTCCCTACCTCAGGGGACACGGCCCCACATCTGCTGACAAAGATAGTGTGTGCATACACACATATGGACACACATACGTCTATACATGCACACATGTACATGCACACATAGAAACATGCACACACACAGGGCGGGGACAAGGGTACAACAGAGCAAATGTGGTCAGTGCTGACTTTAGGGGTCTGGATGATGTAGATATGAAACTTCCTTATTCTGCTGTGGCAGCCTTTCTGTGTTCACTCTGGGAATTCACAAGGACTACAGGTCAATAAAGAGGTCTAAAGGTCAAGCACATGCACCTTTGTGAACAGAGGTGAAATGATGAATTCTGACAGTCAACAGAAATGGAGGTCCTGTGTACCCATACACCACAGCATCATTATGAAGTCTCAGGATATAGGGTGAAAGAACAGGACAATGAAAGTAGAGAATATAATAGGGGTGTGTGTTACCTGGACTCAACATCACACCCTGCTCTGCAGTGGCCACAGGCAACTTGGGCAGGTCATCACCACAACCCACCCCAACGCCGAAGAACCATGAACTCACCTGAACAAGCCTCAGGAAGGTGCTAGGTTCACTCACATTGGGAAGTTTTCTGACATTTTTGTCACATGTGTGCACACAACACTCTCAATTAACTTACTCATTTTCTTCATCTTTACTTTTTAAAATACAGCTATTGTCATAACCTGGGCCCATGCAGTTATAAGAAATTGTACGTGTGTGAGTGAGAGAGAGGGAGAGGGAGAAAAAGTATGGTGTGTGTGTACAGAAAAGCAATGAAGTACTCACAGACTAGGAATCTGAAATATGAATATTCTAAATTTTTTATCCTTACCCGAGGATATGTTTCCATTGATTTTTAGAGAAGGAAGAGAGAGAAAAAAAGAGAGAAGGGGTGGGGGTGGGCAGGAGAGAGAGAGAAATATTAATGCAAGAAACATCGATCAGTTGTCTCTCACATGCACTCCGATGGGGAATCGTACCTGCAACCTTTTGGTGTAGGAGGTGACGCTCCAACCAACTGAACCATCTGGCCAGTGTGGTTGTATTCTAAATTTCAATGTATAAGGTTCTTTCCTAAGACATTTTAGAGAGTTCCACAAACAAAGAAAGAAAGAGAATAGGAGAAATAGGCATGATTAAGAAGGAGTCAATGGCAGTTGTTGCGTGAGATTACCTGGGTGTGGGAGAAAGTGCACATGATGTCCGAAGGAGCAGCAGGCCTCGGGCTGGTCTCCCTGCTGGGGCGGGAGCTCTCCACAGTACTGGTTCTGAAGCCTCTTTTCTGGACAACATCCTCTAGAGCTGCTTTTCCTCTTCTCATGGCCCTTCTTTATGGAGTCCCCACACTGGTGCTGGACTAAGTGAGGACTCAACAGATGTCTGGATTCTATTTTATTAAAGAACATTTAAAAAGTTTTAGTTCATTAAAAATTACACTTTAAGCTTCTGACAGTGTGTTATATCTATTAAGTGTACCAATTAAATAAGAAAAAGATGACTGAGTGAGTTAATAATGCAACCGCTGCCCTACCCGGTTTGGCTCAGTGGATAGAGCGTCAGCCCATGGACTGAAAGGTCCCAGGTTCCATTCTGGTCAAGGGCATGTACGTTGGTTGTGGGCACATCCCCAGTAGAGGGTATGCAGGAGGCAGCTGATCGATGTTTCTCTCTCATCAATGTTTCTAACTCTCTATCCCTCTCTGTAAAAAAATCAATAAAATATTTTTAAAAAATAATAATGCAACCGCTAAACCTGTAGTGAGTCTAGCAGTCACTTCAAACAGTGTTAACAGGTGCAAGACTGACACTGACCAACCACCACTCGCTATACAGCTGAGGAGTCAAGACAGTGTGGCGCCGAAACCGGTTTGGCTCAGTGGATAGAGCGTCAGCCTGCGGACTGAAGGGTCCTGGATTCGATTCCGGTCAAGGGCACGTACATTGGTTGCGGGCACATCCCCAGCGGGAGGTGTGCAGGAGGCAGCTGATCGATGTTTCTCTCTCATCGATGTTTCCAGCTCTCTATCCCTCTCCCTTCCTCTCTGTAAAAATATCAATAAAATATATTAAAAAAAAAAAAAAAAAAAAGACAGTGTGGCATCGATACAAAGTCAGACATGATGACAGATAAAACAGCATCCAGAACCCAGAGAGAGACTCAGGTTAACTGAATTAACAAATGTGCTAGGGTTATTAAATGAGACAAAAGACAGTATTTTCAACAAATAGCATTAGCACAACTGGATCTATGGGGTGGGAGTGAGGGGGAGACAACCTGACCCATCGCTCACTACGGTCACAAATCCACTCTTAAGCGTGGAGGAGCACAGACCTGAACACTGGAACCAAAGGACATGTACGCGTCCACAGGAGAAAATCTTCATGAGCATGGGACAGACAAAGATTTTTTTTTTTTCAGGGCACAAAAAAAGCACAAATCATATAAAGAAAAAACTGATAAACTGGACTTTATTGAAATACAAATTAAAACCATAATTAAATATTAATATTTACTCAGAAGAACAGCCAGAATGAAAAAGACTGAACATCTAAGAGCTGGCAAGGATACCCAAAGAGCAGATGTTTTTGTGCCAGCAGGTGAATCCTGGGATTTCAGCCCAAACTTATACCTCAGCCTGTTGTCGTCTTCATGAAAAGCTCTCAGAAACTCATAATGGAAGAAGAAATGGTGCTAAAGTCCCAGTGGGAAAGAGTCCCTGGCAAAATAATGACTTTCATGCCTGCACTAGAAGCCTTCACAATGAGCTTGCCAGGTTTAAAGTTCTAACGCGTGAGCCTGAGCTCTAAGTGCTCCCTAATGCTAACTGAACACCCCCTTGAGGCTGACACAGACATCAGTTCCACTAGCCACAGGACATGTTACCTTCTTGCCCACTTGGACATTTTACCTTTTCCCTACAATTGTAATTGATCTGAGGAAGAATTTAAACCACCATGTAGTATATGACTATACTCAACTTAAATACATGGCTTTTCCTTTTATAATTCTGTAATCCAAATTACTGATATTTATAAGTACACAGGACTTCATGAAGGTTCTATATTTAAAAGTAAGCTTCCTAAAAAGTACATCTGTGCCCAGAGCAAGCTGGACCCGCTGGGCCTTCGGGTGGGGCAGTGTACCTTGGGAACTATGGAAGTCATCCTCTTGCTCCTTCTGGCTGGAACTTGTACTCCTAGGAGGGTTGCTCAAGTCCCACTCACACTCGGCAATGAGGTTCAGGACTGCCTCGTCATCCGCATCCATGACTAAGCACTTCTTGGCTGAGGGGTCAGTGCACTTAACTCTGGAGTGGTGCAGTCTGCAAAGAAAAGCCAACTCAGTGCTGTCGCTCCAACCTGAGCAGACCCTGTGCGGGGACACGAATGTGCTGCCAGCACAGCCACAGGGCTCTTGGGAAGAGCAGTTGATGTAACTGCAGGAAATGGCTCTTGTGCCTCTACTAAAGTGAGGTCTAGGAGGGACCCAGCAGGACAACTGGTGATGGAAAGCAAGGGTGTGTGATGTCATCACACCATCCAGTATGTGCAGAGTCCCACTACGGTTTGTTCAAGAACAAAAGTTCAGAAAGCTCCTCTTTTCCTAGCATATCATATGATCAAGGAAGTTAAAGGATATGATGTTCCAAATTTCTATTTTAACATGAAGTGACAAAAATGTGAGGTGGTTTAGAAGATGATCTCCCTCTCCTACAAGGGAGCTCCCTCAAGACTGTGAGCTGATTTCTCAAAAGAAACTAGGCAGGCCAAAAGAGATTGGCAAGAAATATTCAAAGTGATGAAAAGCAAAAACCTACAACCAAGATTACTCTACCCTGCAAAGCTATCATTTAGAATCAAAAGACAAATAGCTTCCCAGACAAGAAAAAGCTAAAGGAGTTCATCATCACCAAACCATTATTATATGAAATGTTAAAGGGTTTTCTTTAAACAGATAAAAAATATGAATAAAACGGCAATAAATACATACCTATCAACAACTGAATCTAAAAACAAAATAAACAAACAAGCAGAAAAGAAACAGACTCATAGATACAGAGAACATTTTGACACTTGCCAGATGGGAGGGGGGTTGGAGGGGAAGGGAAGAAAAGGTGAAGGGATTAAGAAGTACAAATTGGTTATTATAGAATAGTCATGGGGATAAAAAGTACAGCATAGGAAATACAGTCAATAATATTCGAATAACTATGTATGGTGTCAGATGGGTGTGAGATTTATTGGGATGATCACTTAGTAAGTTATGTAATGTCTAATCACTGGGATGTATACCTGAAACTAAAATAATATAATGTATATAAACAGTAATAAAAAATGATAAAGTGTTAAAAAAAAAAAAAGGAAATAAATAAGCAAGAATTCTTTTTGTCAGGGTGGAGAGATCATTTGATTCTTCCCCTAAAAGTGGCAAATGGAAATAAAATTTCATAAATTACTTTCAAATAAATAAATAAAATTAAATTAAAATATTCACTCTCCAGCTCTTTACAAAAAAAGTTGGCTGACCTTTACATTTAAGGAATTTATAAATAAGCTAAGGCATATAATGCTAGAAGAAAAAAAAAACTATTAAAAACTTCAGACAAAACAAAATGATGTACAAGGAGTGAATAATCCTAGCACATTATAAGAAACGTAAACAGTTTATTGACTTTTGCCTTTAGAATCAACCCATACACAAAGCATGAAGACTCTTTATGGCTTTAGGACATTTAAATACTATCAACCCTGACAATCTAAAATTAAACATAAAGCTGCAGATGGCAGGAGGGGGAAGGGCACATGCTCCCACAGCCCCACCAGAGCAGAGCCTTGAGCACTGGCCACAGGGCATTGAGCAGAGAATACAGGAGGGCATAGCCCACAAACTGTCACCACGGGGTGGGGAAGGGGCTATGGCAGCTATCAGGTCCTGCTTCAAGTGTGCACACCCAGAAATGGCAATTAATTTGTATTTTCCGGGGATGAGGAAGGAAGCAGAGACAATCACAGAAGTGAATGAAAGTGGCTGCTCTGAGGAGTGGGCCCGGCAGTGGGGAAAGGGGACTGTTGTTTCTCATCACAAGTCTTCTGTGCTATTTATTTACATGTATTAGTTTAACAAACATTTTAACATTAAAAATAATTTACAGAAAATGTGGACAACAGAGAGAGAGACTCTGTCCCACTGTCTCCTTGAGTCCCATCTGGTATCCGGGCATTTTTGCTTCCCTTTTCCTGCATGTCTGCCCTTTAAGTGGCGTTCAGAGCACAAAAACATTTACATGTGTTAGTTAATACAGAGCTTTATATCTTCTAGTCATTCTATGAATAGGTAAGCCTGAGCACCTTCTTTCCACATCTGAACACCACTCGTGTTCATACCTTCCAACTCTGCAAACAGCTGGGAAGCTTTGTGTGGAGTCGAGTGATTCCTCTGAAGCAAAATGCAACTGGGATGCTTTCCGCTCGCTCTCTCTCACGGGACGGTCATCTAGGGAGAAATGCCAGAGAAACTAGCAAACACCACCATGGAGCAGGTGCACCTTCCGGCACCCCATCACCGCCCTGCAGCACACCACACATGACCAAGCTGCCACCACTTGTTCCGGACCTTCTGTCCCCTCGGGGCTGACCCTGCCACAGCGTCCCCCATAAGCACTGAGCACACCCAGTAAAGGGGTGCTGGGCTCTGGTGGCTACACGTGGTTTCTCAGGGATGCTGAGTGCTGATTCCAAGAGGACTGTTCTGCTCCCACAAAGCTCACTCTTCAGACACTGCTTTGGAGGCAGGCTACTGCCCCAGGAAAAGAAATACACAGACAAGTTCACACACAGGCATCTCCTTCGGGGCTCCCTCTTATCAATGTACATTTTGGGTGCTGCACGAGGTTCTCGAACCACACTGAGCACACTAAGAATCTCTGGTGCGAGATTTCTGAACACACTAAAGAGAGGAGACATCTTAGCTGTGTGTTTGGATCCTCAGATCCTCAGGACTGGGAAACAGAGAGATAAGTGTAAACTGTCCCCACATGTGTGCTCTGGGCCTGAGGCCTCTACTCAGCAACTCCCAGTCCTGCAATGACTTTGAATTTCAATTATGTTCCTTTTTCATGTCTGAAGATAACTTTCCCATGTGGCAAGACTCTCATTTCCCTTCTCTATACAAACATTATACAATTTTGAACCTAAAACTTTTATGACAAAAGAAATTATTTAAGACTGAAGATTGCAAAAATTTCCCATAATAAGAATTGTAATGCTTCTGAAAAAGAGCCCAATTCAACTATTTATAAGTTACTTAAAGTCAAAAGTTAGAACAGAAGCACTTATTCCTCCAAAATATCTAAAAATTAAAATGAAACATTGAAATTCTAAGTAGGTTTGACCCTTTGGGGGTCAGTCATTCATACCCACAGCCCAGGCCTGCTCCGAGGCCCAGGCAGTGCAGAGGGGACTAGAGGATAAGCTGACACGCATGTGCTGCTGAGATGTGCATATATCCACTCATAGCCAAGAGATGCAGAACATGCGTTTCTACAGACACTAGCTGGAAGTGACAGGACAGTGGCAGTGGTCTGCCTGCAGCTTAGTATTTACCACAGGGACAGGTGTGGAGCAATGTCTTCCCTGACAAATGCTGGCCTAATGTGGGTCTCACTTTGGTGTCATTAGGTCAGAACCCAGGAGATGGAGATGCCTCAAATGCATCCCCAGCCTCGCCGTGAAGTGAATGGATTAGGGACACGCTGTGATCACTGGGGCACATGACCACACCCTTCAATCAGATATTCCTGCACCACAGCTACCCAGCACTCACCACCACCCTTCACACAAGAAGACTAAGGGTCTGAGGCCCCCTCCCTCCCTTCCCCATGACTGGCATGGTCAGTGCATCCTGGACTCATGCTCCAGCTCTCTCCCCTTGAAGTGCGATGTGAGGGAGCATCGGAATCGCCAATGGCCTCACTGCTCAGGGCAAAGACCCCTCCTGGTGGGTGGTGAAGCAGGTGGGAAGGCATTGATGTGGCTTCCCTGGGTGTGATCCTCCCGAAAGGACTTGTCCAGTTGGCAACCTGCAAACTCTGCCTGTGAGGCTGTCACAGCGATCCATTTTTTTTAGAGACATGGGTTAATAAGCCTAAATGGTGGCGGTACCTACCAACAGAACACCCTCTCTCATCCAGGTCATCTGGGGGAGGGTGTGGCACAATGAACTTATAGTCCTGTATTTCTCCAGGTAGATGCCAAGCCAGCAGAATCCAGCTGTCCACCTGAGCCTGAGACGATGCCCAGGGGCCATGCATGGAAACAGGGCACCAGAAGTTCAGGAACAGGCCCCAGTCAAACAGCTAGACAGCGAAGCCAGACTGAGACTGAGCAGTCCAGCCCATGCCTGTGCTCCTGGTCTCCTGGCAATTATCTCTGGCCATGGGGCTCCCTGTCACCTTCCCAGGCGGCTTTCCTATAAGACCCATTCTGTAATACAGGGACTCATGCCATCAGAGTATAAAATAACTTCCCTTTTCAGGAAGATCAACAGTGCGATGGATCTGATAGTACCAAACACCAGTCAGGGCTCTACTGAGCAAGGGTGTGAGCACACCACACCTACCCAGCTGCCTGAGCTTCGGGAGCATGTGCACAACAAAGAGGCGGTAATCAGACTCATTCTTCACCACAGGGTTTAGTCGGAAGTCCACGTCCGTGAGCTCAGTCAAGCAGTGGAGCCGGAACACTTCTGCTAGCGAGGAAATGCAGTTGTAGTAAAGATTGAGGCTTTCCAATGCAACCAGGTACTGAATACCCTGTTAACAGGACACAGTGCTGAATGAGTTTACGCTTTAAAAAAAACCAAAAAAACAGAGAGGGGGAAGATGCCATCTGAGTGGTCTTTATCGTAGTTTAAAAAGGATGAAGGCCAGGGAGAAACCAAGATGGCGGCATAGGTAAACACCTGAACTGCTGCCTCGCACAACACTTTCAAAACTACAACTAAAAGATAAAAGAAAAAATAAAAGATAAAACAGACATCATCCAGAACCACAGGAAGGCTGGATGAGTGGAAATTCTACAACTAGAAGAAAAGCACACTGAGACTCAGAGGAGCTGCGGAAGGCAGAAGTACGGAGGCGCACGCACGAAGAGGGCTGGCAACTGAGTGTGCGGCTGGCTTTCTCTATCGAGAGGGAGACAAAAGCTCCCAACTGCTCTGAACTCCAGTTCCGGGCGAGACTCTGGGGACCCAGACTCATACGGGGAGAAACTGGACTGTCTGGCAGTGGGCAAAACTCGAGGGCGGCTTTATCGCAGAGGTGCTTGATTACAGCGGGACACTGAGACCCAGGGGCCTCTTAGGGCAGGGCTGACGGGAAGCCAATGCTGTTTGCTCCGCCCTGAGACTCCGCCCCATCCAAGCTGAGTGCAGAGGCTTTTGCATATGAATGGTCTGGTCCTTGAACTCTAAACTTACCTAACAAACTGCAGCTGAGTCAGTGAGACCCAGAACATCCAAAAGAAGGCCCAAGGCCCCACAGCAGCTTGCATTGCTTCACAGCTGGGCCTTATCTGGGCCACTCCAAAACCCAAACAAAGAAGAGGAATCTGCAGATCTCTCCGTAGCTCCTGATGGGTGGCCTCAGGCAGAGGCTAAATTAGCATCTCCTTGGAGATCCAAGAGCCAGTGTACCCAGGGGTCAGAGGAGGACCATCCAGATTACAACTCCTCTAATCCATAGAGGACACACTCAGGGGGCAGACTCAGTGAGCACCAAAGCCCCACTGAAGCAAGTCTTGTCTCATAAGGGTGTCTCCAGCACAGAAGTTCTCCCATCGTAGACACAGCTGATCCTCACAGCCAACTGGCCTGGAGGTCAATTCCTCCCAGTGATACCAACAACAATCAAGGCTTAACTACAACAAAGACTGTGCACACAGCCCACAAAGGGGTGCACCAAGAGTGTCCACCTCAGGTAACTGGGGAGGCTGAGCCACTGGGCCCTATAGGACACCTAGCACACAAAGCCACTCTATCAACTCAGGGAAGCAGCCAAAATGCGGAGACAAAGAAACAGGTCACAAATGAAAGGAATGGAGGAAAGCAAATGACTGGATATAGAGTTCAAAACCATGGTTATAAGGTTTTTCAAGAATTTTCTAGAAAAGGCCGATAAATTTAGTGAGACCCTCAAGGATATGAAAAAGGACCAACTAGAAATTAAGCATACACTGACTGAAATAAAAAATAATATACAGAGATCCAATAGCAGACTAGAGGATCGCAAGAATCAAGTCAAAGATTTGAAATACAAAGAAGCAAAAAAGACTCAACCGGAAAAGCAAAAAGGATCCAAAAATATGAAGATAGTGTAAGGAGCCTCTGGGACAATTTCAAGCGTACCAACATCCGGATTATGGGGGTGCCAGAAAAAGTGAGAGAGCAAGATACTGAAAACCTATTTGAAGAAATAATGACAGAAAACTTCCCCCACCTGGTGAAAGAAATACAAGTCCAGGAAGTGCACAGAACCCCATACAAGAGGAATCCAAAGAGGACCACACCAAGACACATCATAATTAAAATGCCAAGAGCAAAAGACACAGAGAGAATATTAAAAGCAGCAAGAGAAAAACAGTTAGTTACCTACAAGGGAGCACCCATACGATTGTCAGCTGATTTCTCAACAGAAACTATGCAGGCCAGATGGGAGTGGCAAGAAATATTCAAAGTGATGAATAGCAAGAACCTACAACCAAGATTACTCTACCCAGCAAAGCTATCATTCAGAATTGAAGGTCAGATAAAGAGGTTCACAGATAAGAAAAAGCTAAAGAAGTTCATCACCATCAAACCAGTATTATATGAAATGCTGAAAGGTATTCTTTAAGAGGAAGAAGAAGAAAAAGGTAAAGATAAAAATTATGAACAACAAATACATATCTATCAACAAGTGAATCTAAAAATCAAGTGAATAAAAAATCTGATGAACAGAATAAACTGGTGGATATAATAGAATCAGGGACATAGAAAGGGAGTGGACTGACAATTCTCGGGGGGAAAGGGGTGTGGGGAGTGTGGGAAGAGACTGGACAAAAATCGTACACCTATGGATGAGGACAGTGGGTGGGTGGGGGGAGGGGAAGAGCAGAGGGTAGGATGGGAACTGGGTGGAGGGGAGCTATGGGAGGGAAAAAAGAGGAACAATTGTAATAATCTGAACAATAAAGATTTATTTAAAAAAAACATAAAAAAATTTTAAAAAACACACAGAAAAATGGGCCACCAGTAGGAAGTGATCAACCAACTTAACAAATGAACTTATAATATTATAGGAAGAGCATAAAGATGAAATGTGTTCTTGTCTATCAATTTCTGTCTTGCACACAGTGATATGACAGTTCAGGGAAGTTCATAACAGATGTGACTAAGGACAGCTGGCAGGTACCACGCTAAGTGATTTACTCAAATAACTTCATCCCATTGCACACAACCCTACAGGGTAAGCCCTACTACTGCTCTCATTTCACAGATTAGAAAACTGAGAATTGGAGGCTGAGAGATGAGCCAGTACTGGGTGCAACCTGGATTGTAACTCGCCTCTGACTCTGAGCAGACTCCTGACCCCCATGTCAGGGGCGCTGAGAGTATCATGATCCAGGGCAGTGATGTGCTGCCTTTCTTTCAGGCAAGAACCCCTCTCTCCATATACACCATTTGCCATCACCTGTGTTAACTTCTCACTTACTCATCAGGACTGAGCCCCTGCTAGGTCAGACCCCCTGCAGCAAGACTACACTAGTGGCCCTGCCATTCAAAGGCCTGCAGCCACCGAGAGGCAGACTATAAAAAGAGGTGCAGTGCAGAAAGTGGATGAAGAAAAACACAGCTGACAGAGGGATGGAGAGTGATGGGCACACACACACAAGTCTTCTGGGTTTTATTTTATTCCTTTAAAGATACAACTGTCTTCGTCAGAGAGTTACAACTTTTTGCTGGCAGAGTAGTAAAGATGTAATGTGATGCCTAAGAAATCTAGTTCATTGTAAACACAAGAAAAACAACTGCACGCTTAAATCATTTTTAAGTATACAGTTTACCAGTATTATAAACATATTTATAAAACATTGCATTTTTAATTATGAATATAGTTTCCACTGCTACTAATAGTAATAAATTTTCCTTTAAAAAAGATGGGTTTAACATCGTCCCATGCACCGAAAGGTTGTGTGTTCGATTCCCGGTCAAAGCATACCTGGATTGCAGGTTTGATACCCAGTTGGGGAGCATTCGGAAGGCAACTGACCAATGTGTCTCTCTCACATCGATGTTTCTCTCTCTCTCTCTCTCTCTCTCTCTCTCTCTCTCTCTCTCTCTCTCTTCCCCTCTCTCTAAGCATATCCTCGGCTGGGGATTAAAAATAAAATAAAATAAAACAACCTCTCCCAACTTCCTCCTTAAAAAAAAAAAAAAAGACGACACAAACCTAAAACTTACCTCCAGACTAACCAAGGAGTTGCGTGAGAGATCTAAAGATTTTAGACCTGTTAAACTCATCAAAGAATTTCCTAGGTGAGTAATCTTTTCTTGATAAGTTCCAGGAATAGATAATGACTGAAGTTCAGCTAAGAAAAGAAAATTGTGAGATTTTAACATTATTTTTAATTGAAAATAAATCATCATAAAAGCAAGATATCATAATCTCAAAAACAAGAATTGCATATAAAGTTTCAGCTTATGTTCACCACTAAAGACGCTACACAAAAAGATATGCTCAGCCCGGCTGGCATAGCTCAGTGGGTGAGCATCAACCTATGGACCAGGAACCAGGAGGTCACAGTTCAATTCCCATCAGGGCACATACCCAGGTTGCGGGCTCGATCCCCAGTGTGAGGCAAACAGGAGACAGCTGATCAATGGTTCTCTCTCACCAATGATTCTCTCTCTCTCACCAGAGAGGTTTCTATCTCTTCCCCTCCCCCCCCCCCCCCCCGCTTCCTCTCTGAAGTCAATACAAATATATTTTAAAAAAATAATTATATATATATATATATATATATATGCTCAGAAATATAAAAGACAAATCAAAATAGAAAACTAAAAATATTCAAGTAAACCACAGGGAAAGCAGGAAAAGGGGAACAACACAAGAAAAACAAAGAGAACAAACAGAAAACAAATAATAAAATGGCATACATAAGCCCTACTATATTGATAATTACATTAAGTGTAAATGGTCTAAACACACAATAAAAGACAGAGATTGTGAGAGTGCATTAAAATGAATGAACTATTCACTATCTACAAGAAACTAATTTCAAATAAAATGATATAGGTAGGTTAAAAGATAAAATAGTAAATAGATGGGTAAAGATATGCCCTGCGAACACCAAAGTACAGCTGGAGTGGCTACACTAATATCAGATAAAGTGGATGTCTCAACAAAGAAAATTATCGGGGCAAGATGTCTCCACAAAGTATTATGCTACAAGAGTCACTCCAACAAGAAGACATAAAAATCCTAAATAGTTTGCCACAAATAGCACACCTTCAAAACACATGAAGTGAAAGGAGTAGACAAATCTACAATTACAGTTAGGCCCCCCTCACCCCCAACCACCTACCCCCACATCCCACCTCTTCCCCGCACAGGCCCCCATACCCAGCCCTCCACCCCTCACCCCCTCCTTTGCACACGTGCCCCTGGGGACCCCCAACCCTCACGACCCTGGCCTGTGACCATTCGGTCCTAGTGCCGCCCTCTCTGGCCTGATCCTGACCGTCTGGTGGGAAGCTTGCGCCCTCAGCCAGCGCCCCCCGCCCGCCAGCCGGCCTGCCCGCCGCCACGCACCCAGGTCGTGGTGAGGCGACAGGCCGCTCTTCTCCCAGATCTTCTCCTCACTCAGCACCAACCGCGGGCCCGCCGGCGCCATGCTTTCAAACGGACCTGAGCCTGCGCCTGCGCTGTTTGGCCGCTGAGGCCCCCGCTAGGGATGGCATGGGGGCGTGGTCAGGACGAGATGGGGCGGGGCCTCCTAGTGGGCGTGGCCGGGAGCTGGAACCCGGCGGAAAGGGGTGGCCAAGGACCAAAGTGGGTGGAGAAAATGGCTGGGCCTCTGGGAGGAGGGGAGGGGGGTGGGTCGGGCCACCAGCCACAGGGTTGGGTTGAGTTGGAGCCCCTCTTAGGGCGCGGGGCGGCGACCCCGGCCAGCTCTGCCTACGATGCCCCTGGAATGCTGCCGCTTGCTGGGCGCGGTGCCCTCCCTTGGAAAGACCGCTTGCCCGTAGGGACCCGCTCTACCTGGAGGCCCGCCCCACCTCAGGACTCTGCGGGCTCCCAGCCTTGCCCCGGCGTCCTGGGCGGAACCCCCGCACGTGGAGTCGTAGGTCTCTCCCTCCGTAGCCACTCGGTGGCGGCCAGTCATCCTCCGTCTCTGTCCTCAACTTCCCGGCGATTTCTGGGGTCGGCTCTAGCCAGGCACCCGCTCCCGGAAAGCTCATTGCGTGTCTGTCCCTCTGGGTCCTTATGGGGTGTCATGAGGAACTTTTGAGATCTGCAGGATTTAGGGAAGACCCCATTCCGGGTCTGAATCTGCCCCACCCACCCTGCGCTCTGAGTGCCTTTCCCTACCCCCCTCCTGGTATATGGGGGCGCCCCTGCTACCCCTGACCCCAGATTTAAACAGCTTGTTGGTAACGTCCCCTGGCATGTCACAGCCCAGGTGGTGGGGTGCAGGGTGGGTTATGCAGGGTGCCCCATACTAAGCAGAGCAGAACCTCAAACCTGGCACCCAGGCCTCGTTGGGCACCTGTGCAGAGCGATTAATTCGACAGGAGAGCACTCAGTAACACTGGGTCAAGATTGTCCTGTAACACAATATGTCCCGATACTGCTCCGCAGTCCCCTTCCTACAAGACTGGAAGGATTCCAGCACATCCCAGGCCAGCTGTGGTCACCACACCAGGTTTCCGCTGAGTGGAACTTGTGCAGCCAGGAAAGTGAACAAATATCTTTGCTTTTCAGAAGCAAACAAAGGCAGACAAAAGGCTTCTGTCGGCCCCAACGGAAGACAAGTAGCTTGTCAGGCACAGCCCACACTCCAAACACCCGCGGCTTCCTCCTGCCTGCGGTCACTTCAGGTCAGGTGGCCCAGTCTTTGGGGCTGAGTTGTGGAGAACAAACCTCTGCACATGTCCTATGGGACAGCACACACAGTGTATCTAATGTATTGGAAGTGCCAATAAAAACTTTGAAAATCATGTTTTCTGTTACTGAAGTGTTGCATATTCATTGTGGAAAGACAAAAAATTTCAGAAGAAAACAAAGATTAAACCACACAGAGATAACCAGTGTTAACACTTTCACGTGTATCCTCAGGGATGTCTTCCAAGCCTGTGTGTATTTAACAGTGGTGAGATTATGCTGAGCATTCTCAAAGATGCTTTTTTTTTTTTTGCTTTTTATAAACAGTTACTAGATATTCTTCAACATCACTTATTAAACGTCATTTTTAATGGTCACATTAGATCATGAACTAAACCCACATTTATTTAACCTGTCTGTTTCCACTTTTTTTGTGGTGACAAATCTAGTCAGGTGTTGTTTTGAAGTTCCTCTTGAGATGCTCTGAGTGAGCCAGGAATGTAAAATGGGGCGTTTTCCCACCTTCCCCGAGACTCAGGAGCTTATCCCAGGTCTTCAGAGCCAGAGCGGCTGAGGGGAACCTATGTGCTCCTGAAGTGTGTTAGCTGCTATGAGTTTTCATCTCTGCATTGTGACAAAAGCCAACAAGGGAACAGTGGCCAACTGGGCTCAATTTGACTGAAAATCAATGTCATATAGGAGCTCCCGTGAGCCTGAAGATGAACCCACACACCCACATCTCCCCTGTGTCCACTGACAACTCACACACATGCATATTCCTGCACTCACTAACACCACTACACACCCTCAGGCAGGCTCTCAGCCATATACCCAAATGCACACTTGCACACAGACCCCCAGAGCCAGCACACAGCCCGTGCTCCAACTCTGTGGGTCTTTACCAGCCAGATGGAGGGAACCGTCCTTGGTCACCTGTGAGGCACTGTTGAGCCTGATTGCTCTGTTGGCTCACCCCAACCCTGGACAAAGTGGATACTGAGCAGATGCACCTGAAAGACTTCTCATTGATGTGCCTGTGGTCCATGCTGCTTCCAAGTCTCGAGGAGGCCATCAGCCCAGGGAGCAAGCCCTTCCCACCCTCCCGTTACCGCATCAAAGCTTTTTCTTGGGAAGCATATGATCAAGGACAGCTTCGCAGTGGATATACTTCCTCTTGTGCTCATACTATCAAATAAAAGAGTAATATGCAAATTAACCATCACTCCGCTACACCCACAAGCCACACCCACAAGCCACGCCCACAAGCTAATCAGGAGCAAATATGCAAATAAACCCAACCAAGATGGCTACGGCCACAGAGAGCAGGAGGGAGGCTTGGGTTTCCCCGGTGATGGAGGAAGCCAAGCTTTCCGCCTGCCCTTGCCGGCCTAGGCCTCCACTCAAGGCTACAAAGTTTCAATCATAGAAGATACATGAACCCAAACAGAAATGGCAGCAGCCGGGGAGCTGGAAAGAGCAGGAGGCTAGGGTTGCCCCGGGCGATGGAGGAAGCCAAGCTTTCCGCACACCCTGGTTGGCCCAGGCCTCGCTTAAGGCTACAAAGTTTCAATTATAGAAGATACATAAAACCCAATGGAAATGGCTGCAGCCGGGGAGCAAGTAGAAGGCTTGGCTCTGCTCCAGGCTACAAAGTTTCTATTGCAGAAGATAAATAAACTCCAGATACCAGGGCCTCTGCTTGGGTCGCAAGGGGGCATGGCCGGCCTGCAAACCACCACAGGCCCCTCGCCCAAGCCACCCCATGCCCCAAGGGAACCCTCACCCTGATCCGGGACACCCTTCAGGGCAAACTAGCTGGCCCCCACCCGTGCACCAGGCCTCTATCCTATCTAATAAAAGAGTAATATGCAGATTGACCATCACTCCAACACACAAGATGGCTGCCCCCATGTGGTCAAAGATCCTGCCCCCAGGTGGACACAAGATGGCCACCACAAGATGGCCAGCAGGGTCGGGCAGTTGGGAGGGACCAGGCCTGCAAGGGAGGGCAGTTGTGGGCGATCAGGCCAGCAGGGGAGGGCAGTTGGGGGCAATCAAGCCTGCAGGGGAGGGCAGTTAGGGGTGACCAGGCCTGCAGGGGAGGGCAGTTGGGGGGGACAAGGCCTGCAGGGGAGGGCAGTTAAGGGAAAACAGGCTGGCAAGGGAGCACTTAGGCATCAGTCAGGCTGGCAGGGGAGTGGTTGGGGGTGATCAGGCTGGCAGGCAGAAGAGGTTAGGGGCAATCAGGAAGGCAGGCAGGCGAGCAATTGGGAGCCAGCAGTCCTGGATTGTGATAGGGATGTCCGACTGCCCGTTTAAGCCCGATCCCGGTGGGATCGGGCTTAAACGGGCAGTTGGACATACCTTGTGGGGTCCCAGATTGGAGAAGGTGTAGGCTGGGCTGAGGGACACACACCCCCATGCACCGGGCCTCTAGTTTATTCATAAGTGTTGAACAAAAGAGCCCTTTCCCTCACTACATTTCTAACAGTGAAAGTCAACATCAATATTTGTGAATAGTCAATGTGTCATTTTGCCAAATAACTTCTCTCCGAAGTGTGAATGAGCTGGGGTGCCTGGCCCTCTCTGTGGCTGCTTTAAGGGAAAAACTCTCAAGAATGGGCTGGGAGCATGACAGCATCTTGACCCATAGCTAGTAATCTTAACACAGAGCTCGAGTCCTGCTTCTTCTGTCTTGTCTAGAACAAGAGGGCATCGCGTGAGCTCCGTCAGCTCATAGGATAGGCTGTGGGGTAGCCGCTGCGGCCTGAGGGAGTCCAGGTCTGTGTCTTTACTTTACATTGAAGCTCTCAGTGGAGGCGTGTCCCAGGACACCGGGCAGCAGGACTGACAGTGGGATGGGCCACAGGTGCCCTAAGAGAAGAACCTCATCTGCATGGCTGAGCAGCAGGCCCTGCCAGGAGCAGATTCAGCCTTGTTGAGCCATGGCAGGTGCATTGCAGGTGTTGTCACAAGGATGCCATTCTCTCATGTTCGTTTTACAGGGGAGTGATCTGGGCTTAAGAAGCCATGAAACTTGATATGAGCCACACCCAGTTCTGTTATCAAACATCAGCTCTTTACTAATGGAGACCACCTTCCATAAGACGCAAGCCTGCAGTGTACGGAGAGACTCCTGGGACCCCTGAAACGGGGGGCGGGGGTGTCATATTGCCACCAGCCTGCAGCAGTCTGGCCCTCCAGTGTGCACTTTCTTGCGGTGTGCGCTCCGCTGACGTGGTATTGCTCCGAGGGGGTCCACTTTCCTCAGTACCCCACGGAAAAGACTGAGTTGCCTCCTGTGAGCTATATGCCATTTTCTGTACGTATTTAACCGCCAGCAACCATTTTCAGAACTCGATCCCTGTAAATATTTTTTTCAAAGGCCCCTTTTTAGTCTCAAGGAGCAGGAAGCAAGATTCTTTTAAAAACCAATTAGCCACACATTTTTGCTCATTAAATAAATGTTTTTACTTTGGACCCAATTGATTTTTCAGATACGTGGAACAATGGACTGAGTCACCTGTTTGCAGGTCTGCAGCCCCTTTCCTCCCGGCCTTTGAAGTCCATGGGAGGCGGCCACACCTGGCGCACGGTGGGACCCGTTCCTATCCCACAGACACATGCCTGGGTTCTCACCAACTTCACGGGTGTTTAGATATTGGCATTTAATCTGCTAACGTATCCTTCTTCTTGGAACCCCATGACATGCCCTGCAGGGGAAGATGCCAAAGGGATAAAGGGATGGAAACATCTGGGAAAGAGTGCCAGGAAGTCTGCCCCCAGGAGCTCCTCACACAACCAGCTCCTCCCAGAATGTCACCTGGGGTCTTCACCCCGCCTTCTCTATGAAGCCCCCACTTGCCTTGTTTCCTGACATCTCTTTCTCTATTTCATGGCTGCCGGCACCAATGGAAGGCAGGTGAGAGAGGCCAAGACTTGTTCAGTTCTGTAAAAGAAGCCTTCAGCACAGGTTTATTCATTCAGCACATGTGGATTGAGTGCTTACCTATTCCAGGTCCTGCTTTAGGTGCTGGGTGTAGAGTGGACCTTCGTTTACAGTGAGGGAGGCAGGAGTGTGGGCATCGGTAAGTGATGCAGCACGCCCGAAGGTGAGAAGTGCCGTGGAAACAGTGAAGAGGGGAGCAGGGCTAGGGGCAGCACTGGGCAGGTTCCGAGTTCCACAGGCAGGAGAGGCCTGATCAGGGCGATGCTGTTTGAGTAGATACCTAACGGAACTGAGGCATTGCTGTCTACACCAGGGATCTGGGGAAAGAGCAGGAGAGGTCCTGACACAGGTGCTCAGAGTCAGGGGCTGGTGACCATGGCCAGCCACAAGGGTGGGTGAATGGGACATGCAGTCCTACCTGCACTGGTGCTGGCCTGCACTGATTGGCATCAGCACCTCTTGAAACCAAAATGCCAAATAAGTGTTTGTTTCTATACCTTCCAGCATTTTCTTCTTTGCTGTGATTATTTTTCTGCTGATCTCCACTAAATCCATGTCCCACTAATCTTATAGTGCTTTTGTTCTTTCGCTATTTTATACAGATCGACAGGATACCAAACCAATGAAAGGTCTTACAGGAAATACATTTAATTTAGTTTAAATAAATGTCTTATCAGTTACTTAGATAGTCAAATAGTTCATTTAATACTCTTTTTTTTTTAATATATTTTATTGATTTTTTACAGAGAGGAAAGGAGAGGGATAGAGAGTTAGAAACATCGATGAGAGAGAAACATCGATCAGCTGCCTCCTGCACACCTCCTACTGGGGATGTGCCCGCAACCAAGGTACATGCCCTTGACCGGAATCGAACCTGGGACCCTTGAGTCCGCAGACCGACGCTCTATCCACTGAGCCAAACCAGTTAGGGCTCATTTAATACTCTTGAACAGAAATAGCCATAGGGATAAATAAATAAAGATTTAGAGTAGAAAGCCAAAGAAGCAGAATCAACAAATAATTGATATATGTAAACAGGTATATTTCAATGTTTAGCAGTCCTCAGTTTTGCTGTTTGCACATTCATAAGTTGATTATTTTGGTGATATTAATAGAATTCATTTAAGTGGTTTATTTTCTAATTCTTGAAGTGAGCTTAGAACTGGCTTATGAGCTAATTTCTAACCTACACTAAGGGCTATGTATCATTAAATTCATGTAGCACATCAGAAAGATACACTAGAAAACATATGAAAACCATAACTTAATATTTCGAAAGGGGCTAAAAAACACACAAAATGATCAAAGCTATGAAAGAACAACATAGTGATTTAGAATTAGAACAACTTACCTCAAAAAAGTGATTTAAAAGTGACACAAATGATCTGGAAAAAAATAGAATTAGAACAACTTAAAAGTGAAGTGGTTGGAGAAAGTAAATATTTGAAAAGGCAAATGACTAAACTCAGGAAGGAATTTAAAATATTTTTATAACTTAGAGAAGACTAAACTAGAAGGAACACACCAATGAAAAAGCACAATGAATATTGCCTTAATATTTCTGTTTAAAAGAAGTGAAGGCTATGTTTCAAAGTAAACAATGCAGGACGAGGAGGAAAGGACTCTAGAGGTAGTGGTCCAGAGATGGGCAAAGAAGCCCATGGATACACAAGACCCTGAGGCAGAGAGCAAAGCACTGACCAATAGTGTAAGTGTAATTCAAGGAAACGTTCCTGGAAGAAGAAAAACCTCTTGAGAATATATATGATAGCAAGTGCATCACCCAGCCGGCGTGGCTCAGTGGTTTAACATCAACCTATGAACCAGAGCACATGCCTGGGTTGCCAGCTCTATCCCCAATGTGGGGGGTGCAGGAGGCAGCCAATCAACGATTCTCTCTCATCATTGATGTTTTTTTTTTCTCTCTCTCTCCCTTCCCCTTCCTCTGTGAAATAAATAAAAATATATTTTAAAAAAGAAAAAAGCAAGTGCATCAAGTCTTGGAAAACCAACACAACGCAACACAACTGGCACCAGGCATTTATTAACAAAGTAAGTGGGCTTTACAGAAAAAGAGAGCTTATTTGGTCAAGAGACAAAAAGATCAGCTCACTCATAAAGGAAAGAAAATTAGGGTCATCTTTTTGGAAGGAGTGACATATTCCAGATAAAGAGAATGTAGGCCAGGGACTTACATTCAGCCAAACTGACCCCAGAGTGTTGACAGAATTGCTGCAGACACACACGGTGAATGTTCTTGAGAGCATGGCTGAGGGTCTACCTCACAGTGGTCAGCAGCGATTCCCTAAGGGCGATATGGGAAAGAATTTAGGCTCTGTGGGCCAAGAGGCAAACTAAAGGGACTATGCAGGGCCTTCCAGAACCATTTAAAATGTAACCACTTAGAATGTAAAGACCATTCTTCCTTGGACAGGGCTTGACTTTGCCATGAGTCAGGCTGTGCTGACTCTGCATATGAGAACTAGGCTGAGACAACTGAAGTGATAGGGGAGCTAGGAATTAAGATCTAGAGTTTGGTATCTGTTTTGGATTCAATATTCTACATGCAGAACTTGGAATCCAGAATCTGAACACTGAGTAGTTCATAATGTTCCCTTAGGATTCCCTTAGTATCTGTGGGGACATGATGAAATCTCCTCTTTCATTACAGTTATTGGTCATTTATATCTTCTATCTCTCTTTCTTTGATAAGTCTGGTTAAAGGTTTATCAATTTTATTGATCTTTTCAAAGATCCAGCTTTTAGTTTCATTGATTTTTTTCTTTATTGTCTTTCTGTTTTTAATTTCATTGATTTCTCTTATCTTTATTATTTCTTTCCTTCTGCTTACCTTCAGTTTAATTTGCCCTCCCTTTTCCAATTTCTTAAGGTGAAAGTTTTGATTGTTGATTTTTTTTGTTTTAAATACAACTATTTCTTTATTCTAATTAGTTCCTACTATAAATGATCAATTCTAAAAAAATAAAAATAATAAATGGTCAATTCTATAAATTTTTCTATAAACATTATTTAGTTTTGATATAATATATTTTTATTTTCATTCAGTTAGAATAATTTCCAATTTTCTGAGACATCCTCCTAAATACCTGGATTACCTGGAGTATACTGTTTAATTTCCAAATATTTCCACATATTGGGACTGGAAAAAGGTATACCAGACTGTAGACCAAAAAGGGGTCACATACTAAACCTGAAAAGCTCTGGGCAGGGAAGGGGGTGTCACATGGCAGGCCTTACAAACTCAGAGACTGAAAGTAACCACATAGGATGGTCTGAACATAAACATTAATTTACCTTAAGTGAGTCTATCTATTGTCTTTTTGCATCTAAGATAACATACCTTTGAAATGTCAGAGTAATCCCTCTTTTATTTTAAGGTTATTGACTGAAAACATCATCATCATTATTATTATTATTTTTTATTTCAGAGAGAAAGGGAGAGGGAGAGAGAGATAGAAACATCAATGATGAGAGAGAATCATTGATTGGCTGCCTCCTGCACACCCTCTATTGGGGATGGAGCCTGCAACCCAGGCATATGCCCTTGACCGGAATCGAGCCCGGGACCCTTGAGTCCACAAGTCGACGCTCTTATCCACTGAGCCAAACCGGCCAGGGCTCATCATTATTTTTAAATCTAATGTCCATAAAGGTTTCACAGCTTTTTTTAAGTTAATAGGTCACAGAGCAGTGGTATTGTTTTCCACTCTTTGTGCTCAAAATTGATAGGATGACAATGGGATCCTCCAAACAAAATAGACGGCGGGGAGGGTTCTGTGGTCACTGTGCTTAGGAAACACTGAGCACTAGGGCTCCTTCTGGAAAGACACGCAGCACACGTGACAAGAAGCCCTGCAGCCAAGAAACAGAGCTTTGTTCAGTCCACACCGAGCTGATGTGGAACTTCTCACCAAGATGTCTATGGCCATAATTCCAGAAGGAAAAACTTGACTCGTTGCTAGAGGAACAGTTGCTATGGAAATGATTCTGTGTCTTTCCAGACTGGAATTCACCAGGTTAAAAAAAGAAGTTTGAATAGTTGGAAGAATAAAGAAAGAGATAAATGGAAAAGCTCAGATGAAAAGAAGAGCTTCTGGGTTTGGGGCAGCTGATGAGGGGATGCTTTAACTTTGTTTTTTTCTTCCTACTTTTACTCTTGGAGATCAGAGGACATTGGGGCCCACTGGGACCCCAGAATGGTTTCACCTTCCAGTACCAACCAGGGCCAGTTGCAAGGTCCAGACCTTTGGGGTTAGGTGTGGATCTGCTTGGTCAGATCCAGTGGGAGGATGGCATCCAGTCATAGTCCAGTGTGGCCCCCAGCCTTGTATTGCACACCCAGTTGTCTGTCTCTCAGTCACTTGTCTCATGTGGCCCCTGTACTTAACCAAGCTTTGTGGGGAGGGAGGGAGTGAACACGTGTCCAGCACGTGAAACATTGCCTGGCACAGAGCAAGCAATGTATTACCTACTGTGAGAGTTTCTTTAAATTTTCTTCAACTTACTAGTATATCTTCTTTTCAAGAACAATAATTAGGCACACAAACTAAATTTGGGATCACACGGAGATTAACACAACACCTTTGTGAGGGTCTCTTCAGCTACTTCTGGTTCCCACCTGTGGGACAGTGTCCACTTCACAGGGGAAAAGTGGAGCGGGCATGCCCTTGGCTCCCTGGGAAGTTACACCTTCCCTTTTCTACCTGTCCACTGTGCAATTGACTAATTGTCTCAGAAGCAGCAGATAGATGGTCACCAAACCCACAGCACGAATCAACCTGAGGGTGATCTCCAAAAGGCAAGTTAAGGAATGAAAAATACAAAATGTCAGAGCAGGTCAGTCCCAGATGGGAACAGACTTGCAAGCAGAATAAGAGTGTCTGTACACAGATGTGCATGTCTGTGCACATGTGTGCACAAGTGGGTGTGCAATTCTGCTTTGAAAATATAAACTATCCAATATCTATATATATATCAAAGCCTAAGCACCCAAACGACTGGTAGACCAGTCGCAATGATGCACACTGACCACCAGGGGGCAGACACTCAATGCAGGAGCTGACCTATGGCACTAGGACACAGGGCTCATGGCTGGCTAGTGCCGCTTGGGACTGACTGGGCACGAGCCCGCGGCAGGTGCAGCAGGGCCAGGATGAGTGGAAGCAGCAGGCAGGAGAGGCAGGCAGCATTAGACTACCGGTTTCGGCCCATGCCCGCAGGCCATGCCGAGGGACCCCACCAGTGCACGAATCCATAAAATATAAAATGCCCTCATGCCATGCGTTTCCTCTGAATGCTGTTACTGCATGAGAAGCCTGCTGTGAAGCATGTGGCTCTCTTGTCAGTGTAACTATTTCCTGGAGCAAACATGTCCCCTATGGCATATGTAGTCCCTGCTTTTGTTATGGCCAGAAGCCCCCAGCAGCTGTATTGAGGAGCCCTGGTTATTTGTAGGATGCCCTGCACCTGGGCACCCAGGTTGGTTTTAAATGTGTTCGACACCTCAGTGAGTTAGCAGGTGAAGGAAAGAATCCCTATTTTGACATCTTGCAAACATACAAGTAAAATGTAAATTTTAAAAATTACAATTATAAATGGTGTACATGTTTGATTTTCTTCAAATCCTATCCATTTACCCATCCATCCAGCTACTTCAAAATGCTGGAAGTGATACATGGTTTCAAAATGCCTGAAGGTGATACACCTTCCACACCTGCTCCGGCGGCCTGGGCACAAGGCAGCGTCCCTAGCTGCAGCACCGCGGCGAGGGCCACGGAAGCCTACCCTGCGAGAGGCACTGCTTTGTTTATTCTCTTCCTGCTTTTAACTCTGTAGCAAACAAGAGCATAATACCCGTGTGAAGGTTCAGGAATTGAAAATATCAAATATCAGCAGAAATGGAAGAATTAGGAGCAAAGAAGGGAACACCTTGTGCTTGGTGTCACGTGAATGCCCTAGTAGGGCAGAACAAATGTAAAGGAATCTTTAAAACATACATAATGAAACTGGATGAAATTCAAAACAAGGCAGAGCTTATCAGAGGAGGAAGCTCTGCCCACCAATTTAAGGATTACAACAAAAGGATGCGATATTTGCACACATACTCAATTAACTCTGTGCTCACTCTCATGCCTGCCAGTGGAATCCCTGGTTGCCCGCTTAGCGGGTCAAGGCTTGGTCAAAGATCCTAATCCTGCAAAGGGAAGCAAGGGTGACTGCTTCATGCAACCACTAGCTGCCATCTTTTGAACACCTACTATGTGCCATGCACTGTGCCAAACATGACAACATCTCTAGGTAGGGAGGTGGGGAGATGGGGAGGTAGGGAGGTGGGGAGGTGGGGAGGTGGGGAGGTGGGGAGGTGGGGAGGTGGGGAGGTGGGGTGGTGGGTCCGCCTTCAGGCAGGCACTTTGCAGTCAGCAGGGAGTGACAGGTGGTGCAGGGCTCATTCAGACACAGTGAAGAATCTGGGCTCATCAGGCCAAATGTCCTCATTGCAGCCCAGGTACCATGATGTCCTCAAGACCATCAGTCTCACAGGAGGCTGGGACCCAATCCACATAGTCAGAAAGAGGACTCGAGTGTCCAGGATCTCATCCCAGCCCTGAGCCGAGCCCTGGGCACTGACCCTCAGGTACCCCACTTCGGGGGCTCGACTATCTCCAACACTACACAGACAACACCTCCATCTCATTTCCTTACACCAATGGCACAGGCCAAAATCAACCAGCATCTCAACCAACAGTGGACGATGCTTGAGCATATGAGGAAAGAGCTCAAGGGTTAGATCGAGTCCCAGCCCAGTCTCCATTCAGCTGTGTGTCTCTGGCTGGGTCAAGTAACCTCTCTGTGCTTCTGCTTCCTTATGTAAGGGTGACCACAATAGCAGCTCCTGCATCCCAGGCTGACTAGGAGGTAAACAACTGAAGACTAATTTTTTAAATACAGGTGTCCCCCACTCCCCACCTGCACTCAGCACTCTGGGCCTCACCTTCAGATTAGTTCCAGACATGCTGGGATTATAGCTGGGGATGCATTTATAGTTGAACTTGGATATACTTGACATTTTAGCAATAATGCTGTTGCAATCCATGAAGGGTATTCTCTATTTGTTCAGGTTTTCTTTATTTCCCTTCAGCCATGTTCTGCATGTCTTGTATATCTTTTGTTAAATTTAGACCTTAGGATTTTATAGTTTTGATGCTATTACAAATTGAACAAGTTAAAAGTTTTATTTACAAATAATTTGCTGCTAGTATATTGACATATAAGTAATGGTGGTGTCTGAGCTTATATTGAGACACAGATAAACTCCTATTAATTCTAGTAGGTGTCTTGAAGATGCAGTGAATAGAGATATGGTTTTACTTCTTCCAGACCAATTTTCACTTCTATTTCATTCTTGCTTTGTTTCACCAAGACCTCCACGAAAATGTGAAATAGAAATGGTTAGAGAACTGCCTTCCTTCCTTTCTTCCTGGTCTTAAAGAAGCATTAAGTATTTTGCCATAAGGAAGATGTTAGCTGAGGTTTTATATCAATGCTTCTGATTGCTTTGCGTTTTTATCTTGAATGAATTTCTAATATTGGTAAAGGCTCTTTCTGTTCCTATTGTGATGTTCATATGGTTTTCTCCTTTATTTTTGTCATTGTGAAATCCATTGATTTGATTTCCAATACTAGCCTAATCTTGTATTCCTGGAAAAAAGCATTCTTTTTATACATCTATGGGTTCAGTTTAATAGTATTTTGTTTACATTTTTTTTGCATCTTTTCATGAAAATGTTCATCTGTAATTTTGATATCTTAGAACATCTTTGCCAAGTTTTGATGTAAAAGTTAAGCTGGCCTCATACAAGTCAGGAAGGTTCTGGCCCTAGCCCGTTGGGCTCAGTGGATAGAGCATCATTCTGTGGACTGAAGGATCCTGAGTTCGATTCTGGTCAAAGGCACATACCTCAGTTACAGGCTCCTCCCCCGCCTGGGCCCTAGTCAGGGCTCCTGTAGGAGGCAACCAATCATGTGTTTCTCTCACGTTGATATTTCTCTCTGTCTTTCCCTCTCTCTTCCACTCTCCTAAAAATCACTGGAAAAATATCCTCAGGTGAGGATTAAAAAAAATAATAATAAGTCAACAAGGTTCTGTTCTCCTTAGTTTTGGGAATAATTTATGAAATTTTGGCTTTATATCTTCATTAACTATTTCATAGAATTTATTTTTGAACTTGTCAAACCTTTCTTTGTGGAAAGGTTTTTTTTTTATAACAAATTCAATTTCTTTAAAAAATATAGTTATGTCAAAAGTGTTCAGTTCATTAAAGTTCTCACTTAGGGGGGAAATATAGGCCTGTTCAAATTTTCTGTTTCACCTTGTGTAAGTTTTGGTAACTTGAGTTCCCAAATAATTTGTTTACATAAGTTGTCAAATTTATTAGTATACAATTTTTCATAATGTTCCAATATTATACTATGAAAATGTATATAATTTATATTGATATCCTCTCTTATATTCCTGATAGTGGTAATTCATGATTATTTTTCCTTTGATCAGTCTTGCTAAGGTTTTATCAATTTTATTAATCTTTTCTAAAAATACCTTGTCTTTTCTGACTTCTCTGTTTTATTATTTTTTTTCTCATCTTTGTCAGTTTCTCCCTCCTACTTATTTTGGATTTAATTTGCTCATCTTTTTTAAACTTCTTAAGGTGAAATCTTTGAAATTTCTTTGAAAAATTTATTTTTTTCTAAAGTGAACATTTGGAGTTGCAAATTTCCCTTTAAGCTCATCTTATAGATTTGATATGTTATATATTGCTCAGTTTGAAATATTTTCTAATTTCCCTTGTGATATTTTTGAACTCATGGATTATTTAAAAGTGTGTTATTTAGCTTGCAACTATTTGTGTATAATTAGTTTTGAGTTCTAATTTAAGTCCACTGTGATCAGAAAGTAAATATACTCCCTAAGATTTCACTTATTGGAAATAGTTAAGACTTATTTTATGATCCGGCATAGGAGTCATAGGGCTTTGAAGTTCTAGAATTTCCACTTGGTTCTTTTTTTTTTTTTTGAGTGAGTTTGTATTTATTTATTAATTATTTTTTTAATAAATATTTATTGTTCAGATTATTACAGGTTTCCTCTTTTTTTCCCCCCATAGCTCCCCTCCACCTGATTCCCCACCCCACCCCATGCCCTTACCCCCCGCCACTGTCTTCATCCATAGGTGTAAGATTTTTGTCCACTCTCTTCCTGCCCCCCTCACATCCCCTTCCCCCTGAGAATTGTCAGTCCACTCCCTTTCTATGTCCCTGATTCTATTATATTCACCAGTCCATTCTGTTCTTCAGATTTTTTATTCACTTGATTTTTAGATTCACTTGTTGGTAGGTATGTATTTGATGTCATTTTGTTGTTCATAATTTTTATCTTTACCTTTTTTTCTTCTTCTTCCTCTTCTTAAAGAATACCTTTCAGCATTTCATGTAATCCTGGTTTGGTGGTGATGAACTCCTTTAGCTTTTTCTTGTTTGTGAAGCTCTTTATCTGACCTTCAACTCTGAATGATAGCTTTGCTGGGTAGAGTAATCTTGGTTGTAGGTTCTTGCTGTTCATCACTTTGAATATTTCTTGCCACTCCCTTCTGGCCTGCATAGTTTCTGCCAAGAAATCAGCTGACAGTCGTATGGGTACTCCCTTGTAGGTAACTAACTGTTTTTCTCTTGCTGCCTTTAAGATTCTCTCTTTGTCTTTTGCCCTTGGCATTTTAATTATGATGTGTCTTGATGTGGTCCTCTTTGGATTCCTCTTGTATGGGGTTCTGTGCGCTTCCTGAACTTGTAAGTCTATTTCTTTCACCAGGTAGGGAAAGTTTTCTGTCATTATTTCTTCTAATAGGTTTTCAATATTTTGCTCTCTCTCTTCTTCTGGCACCCCAAAAATTCAGATGTTGGTATGCTTAAAGTTGTCCCAGCGGCTCCTTACACTATCTTCATATTTTTGGATTTTTTTTCTTTTTGTTTTTCTGGTTGGGTGTTTTTTGTTTCCTCATATTTCAGATCTTTGGTTTGATTCTTGGGGTATGTTGATCTACAGTTGAGTTTTTGTATATTCTTTATTTTAGACAGTGTATGCTTAATTTCTGACTGGTCCTTTTCCAGTTTTTGGCATTCTCATTAAGATCCTTAAAGGTCTCACTAAGTTCCTCAGAGGTTTTTAGAAGATTCTTGAGTAACCTTATAAATGTGGTTCTGAACTCTATGTCGTCCAGTAGTTTGCTTTCCTCCATTTCTTTCATTCGTGACATGTTTCTTTGTCTCCGCATTTTGGCTGCTTCCCTGTGTTGATGGAGTGGCTTTGTGTGGTAGGTGACCTATAGGGGCCAGTAGCTCAGCCTCTCCAATCACCTGAGGTGGATGCTCTTGGTACACCCCTTTGTGGGCTGAGTGCAAAGTCTTGGTGTAGTTAAGCCTTGATTGCTGTTGGTACACTGGGAGGAATTGACCTCCAGGCCAATTGGCTGTGAGGACCCACTGTGTCTATAATGGAAGAACTGCTGCACTGGAGACACGCTTATGGTGCAGGACTTGTTTCAGTGGGGCTTTGGTGCTCACTGAGTCTGCCTCTTGAATGTGTCACTTATGGATGTGAGGAGTTGAAATCTGGTGTCTCACACTGACCACTAGGTACACTGGCTTCTGGATCTCCAATGGGGTGCAGGTCAGCTACTGTCTGAGGCCACCCAGCAGGAGCTACAGTGAGAACTACAGTTTTCTCCTCTTTGTTTGGGGTTTGGAGGTTTTGGAGCTGTCTGACCCGGGCTGCAAGTTTGCTAGGTTAAGCTGCGATAGGGCAGGCCATTCATATGCTAAAGCCGCTGCTTAGAGCTTGGGTGGGTTTGTAGGTTGTGCAGGGCGGGGTCTCAGGGCGTCACTAGGCTAGGGCGTGGCAAACAGCGATGGCTGCCAGTTAGCCGGCTTTGTGTCTCCAACTGCGTCCCTGCGTCCCGTGCCCCAGCGCAGTAAACAATTATTCCTGCGCGCAGCTCTGCAAGCAAGCCACCCTCACTTTCCGACCCAATGGCAAACAGTCCAGCTTCTCCCCGTAGGAGTTTGGGTCCCCTGCGTCTCCCCAGAAACTGGATTTCAGAGTAATTGGGGGCTTGTCTCCCTTCGGGTTGAAAAAAGCAACGCCTGCCGCCAGCCCAGATCGTGTGCCTCTGTACCTCAGCTTTTCAGTGCTTGTGCACATCTCAATGCTCTTTTCTCTTTCCTTCTAGTTGTAGAACTTCCACTCAGCCAGTTTTCCCATGGTTCTGGGTGATAGATGTTTTGTCTTTTAGTTGTAGTTTTGAAATTGTTGTGCGAGGCAGCAGTTTAGGTGTTTACCTACGCTGCCATCTTGAATCCTCCATCTCCACTTGGTTCTTTAAAAAGTGATTTGTTTCTCTGCTGAGATTCCCTGTTTATTCCTTGTGACTATATTTTTCTTGAATTCCCTGAACATATGAAAGTTATTGTCTTTTAGTTTCACCCTCTTTCATTACCTGAGGTTGGTTTCTGTTGATTGCTTTTTTTATACCGGGGCCACATATTCTTGTTTCTTTGCATGGCTAGTAACTTTTTATTGTAAGCTATTGTATATTGTAGAGACTCTGGATTATGCTATCTTCCTCTGAAGAGTGCTCAGTCTTGTCCTAGTAGGTTGTTTACCTGGATGAACTCAAGCACACGCTCTTCTTTTCTGCAGTAGACAGTAGCTGCCTCCTCTGCTCAGCTCCTCCTGCCTTGAGCTGCTGCTTTTCTTCACTGGAATCCTTGACACCTTCCCCCATGCATGCAGGCAAGAGTCAGCCAAAGATTTGGAGGGGATTTCTACACAGATTTGATGGCTTTGTTGTCTGTGGCCTCCCCCTTTTGGGGATTTTATCCTTCATTTTCAGCATCTGACTTTAAAGCCAGAGCTGCAGCTTCCTGTCTGGGTTATAGCAGCCCCATGACATACTGACCAGGTGTGCCCTCCTACAAAAATTGTACACGTGAATCTTCCCTGTTGCAATTCTATTCTTTCAAGGGTTGCCTGTATTTACGTTTCTGCCTTTTAGTTGCTCTCTAATATCTTCAACTAGTGTTTTATATTTTTTTTCCAAAATGTATACTTATCATCTATGGGAGAATTACTCTGATATAAGCTACTCTGCCATTTACAAAGCAAAATTCTTTGTGTAATTTTTATATGCCCCCCCCAAAAAATTTTTTATTTTAAAATAATTGACATTTATTTACATTTACGAATGGGATTTACTAGTTTCTTCTGCTCCTTTCATTTCTCTCCTTCCTTCTGAATAAAGTATATACTTAGTGGTTAGTTCAGGGAGAGTGTGTGAGTCAGACCCTCTCTTTTTAGTGTTGATATGTCCCAGAGTGCCTTTATTTTATCCTCATTCTGAGTGGTAGTTTAACTGATGGATTAGTGGTGACTATTACTTGCCCTTCACACTATGAAGCCATGACCCCATTGTTTCCTGGTATGTATTGCTGTGGATGAGAAGTCTGCTGTAGTCTCTGGTTGCCATCCCTTGGTGGGTATGCGGGACCTCTTACATGCATCCACACAACCTCTCAGCCTCACTTGCCTTCTGGATCCTAAGTATTTGTTTCACCTAGTCTTTGCTCTTCACAGATACCTACGTATCTAAGCCGCATCCATATCACACTTCCTGGAAAGAGTTACTCGCCTATGTATACCTGTCAATCAAGAAAGCTATACCTTCTAAGTCACTAGTAGGAAAAAAAGTCAAAGAAAACATTGCAGTGTTTTAGGACATTACACAGTTAGGAATGACATTTCGACTTACATTAGATCTATTTGGGAATGAGACAGAAGTATCAGGATACCACCACAAGAAAGAACAACAGAGGCTCATTGTCCCTTTATTCCCTAAGGCAATGCTGAGCAATTTACGAGTTCCACCCGCCCTCTTACCTTCTGCCAAAGGTAAGATTTTTAATGGACTGAACAGTTTGGGTCCTGAGTGTGGTTGCCTTCTGATGAGAAGGCACAGAGGAGTGTTCCTGTTACAGCCTAGACAAGCTTTAGGGGAACAGCTAGACATCTGTCCCAGAAGGAGGCGTTCTTGCTACTCTCAGAATCCTCCTTTAGGAATTTCGTGATATCCAGTCATAGCTATCTTTCTTCGTTTGGGACGCTTGAGAACTGGTTTCTTTTTGTTTCCCTTAAAATGTAAGTGGTGAAGGGTGCTACTGGAGTGATCTTAGGGCCAAGACCCACGAGGTGCCTCTCTGGACCCATGAGGCTGAGGCAGGCAGATTTCCCCAACTCCATGCCATGCAAACCCAGCAGACCCCAGGGTTTGGTCTTTCTTTTCCAATGCCATATGCAAAGGAATCAGATCACTTAGAAACATGCCCTGACTATTCATAAGACCAAAAACACAAGATCTAAAATACAGCTGACCTAATATTTCTGGAGGCCATTTTCCAACTGAATTGGAACAACCACTTGTCTTGAAGGAGGAAATAAAGGCAATTTAAGGCTGGATAGAATGAAGCACCTGTTATGGAAAGAGAAAATGTTTCTTTTAGAAGTGGGTAAGAGAGGATTCTGGGAAGATAGCAGAAAAGTAAACACCAAAAATGGCCCTGGCTGGTGTGGCTCAGTTGGTTGAGCATCGTCCCATGCACTGAGAGGTTGATTCCTGGTCTGGGCACATGCCCCAGTTGTGGGCTCCATCCTTGGTGAGGGGCGTGCAAGAGGCAGCTGATTGATGTATTTTTTTTCCTCTCTCTAAAATCAATAAAATCATATTTTAAAAATTTTTTAAATAAAGTATAAACTCTAGAATATGGTAGAGCCAGTCCCACCTCATGGCTCATTCCTTTCCAGAATTTCCCTGGCTATCATTTATTTAGCCACAAAAATCTTTTATTTCATTTATTTAAACTTAAAAAAAGAGCCAGTATACTTAAAAGTATTCTTTTGGCATCTTCATTGGGATCACTTTAAATCAATAGATTTACTTGGCTACATTTTTATCTTCATGATACAAAACCTTTGTGTTCAAGAATTATATACTTGGGTTTCAACACCACATGCTGGCCCAGGACATTGTCCCCACCCCCATCTGCCTGGTGTGCTCAGGCTTGACCAGGCAGGATGCCCCACCTTACCCTCAGAACTCTGGTCAGGGGCTCTTCACCTGGGATCAGGTAAATAGGAGACAGCTGGGATGAGGGCCCAACAAGCCTGAGCCTGTCTCGGAGGGAGAGGGCCTGGTAAAAGCAAAGGCCTGGGATTGCTCGGAAGCCAAGGAGTTCCAGAGTAGGTGGGAGGGGGCTTTGTGAGGTGCACTGCTTGCTGCAGACCCCACATGGGAACTACATCGCTGCTGTTGCATTTGCAGGTAATGTTATCAGGTATGATCCCTTCCGGTGGTTTCCCCATCCCACAGCAATATTCCAAACAAAGGCTGAAATACCTGATAAAGAACCCATTAAACCCCATTTCTTCATCTGCTTTTATTTTATGTGTCAGGCAAACTTAATCTCCTGGGGACGGGTGGCCCCTTATCTTCCCAGCACAGGGAAATGGGCGCCCCATCCCGGCAAAGGCTTTGAACTCCTGTAGGGAGAGAGCCAGTCCCAAGGAAGGTCGGCTGGCCAGAATGAATGAGCAAGGAAGGAACCAGGAGCTTATCTGGAGATGACCTGGGGTTCAGTGAGCTGCCTACCACATGGCTGGTCAGTGAAGGGAAGGTAGTAGGGAGGTAAAGGGTGGAGCAGACTCAGCTTTAGGACGAGGTGGCTGGAAGGAAGAGGGGGCCAGGGTGCTGCCAGAGACCAGCTGGGCAGTTCCCTGCATTAACCAGGTCACCACCAACTGTGAAAACCCACAGTGGATATTCAGAGACTGGTTGGGAGCTCGGCACCTCATGCCCAGCATGTGGGCTGGGGTCTTGTCTATGCACCTTCGCATTGCTGCTCTGGCTGATTGGCAATGTCCATCCTTGGGCACTCGTTAGCTGAGGCCTAGGGCCAGCACTGACAGCAGCGGGTCCCAGTGGCCAGCCTGCGGTGGCTCTCCGTGCAGGCCCCTTCCTCATCGCCCTGTGGACCCTTGTGGCCCTTTCGTCCCTTGTGGGTAAGCCCACCGTGCGGTTTGAGTGTTTCCACTCTTTTCGCAGAACAAGCCTCTAAAAGCATCTGTGTGCTGTTCAGTCTCCAGGGCCTTTCTGGTTTTGTTTCACAATTCCCGTGCCTCATGAATATTCTGCAAGTAAACACTGTTCTTCTGGAGCAGCAAACAGGCCTTCCAGGCCCAAGTGAGTGCTGATGAGCACTGGTCACTCATTGTCCCCCCACTGTACTCTGAGACCCGGCACCCTCTCTGGCCAGCTCAGTCCCACACCTATACAGCAGGGTGAGGAGGAGGCTAAGGCATGGAGCCTGCTGAGGTTCCAAGAGCCTCTTTGAGGTGGAATGGCTCAGTCGAGTGCACACGGGCACTGTCCTGGCCTATGCTTCAGTCTGAGGGACCCCTGGCTGCCTGGCTGCCACGTATCTCTGCACAAATGTGAGCAGAGAAGGCCCTGCTCCCTTGCACAGGAGTCAACTGACCACTTGTACAACTCTTGGTAAATTTCTTTAGCATTTTTTATATTGAACTAGAGGCCCAGTGCATGAAAATTCATGCATTGGAGGGGGGTCCCTCAGCCCGGCCTGTCTCCTCTCACAGTCTGGGAGCCCTCAGAGGAGGGAAGTGATCCGGCAATCAGGGGAAAGCAATGCCCCATCACACCTCTGCTGCTGCCACTGCTGGCAGTGCAAGCATTGGCTGGCCCGGGTTACCTGAGCCTTGGGCAGCCCTGGGTGGCTGGGCAGCTGCCATTTGAGGCTTGCCTGTGCCTCGGGCCAGCTCTGAGTGGCTAGGGGGCTGAGGGGACTGGGGGACTCCAGAGGCAGGCACGCGGAGCTGCCGGGCCCACCCCCAGGTGCATGCCTGCTGCATGCCTGCCGCCCTGGCGAGGCTGAGGGGACTGGGCGTTGCCATCTTGTGGCTGTGAGCACCACCATCTTTGAGGGCTTGGCAGTCAACTAGCATATTCCTTCCTTATTGGCTGTGGGTACCACCATGTTTGAGATGGAGTGAGGATCAATTAGCATACTCCCTCTTTATTAGATAGGATATGAAAAGATTCATGCTAACCACCATTTTCACAAGTTTTGGAGTCCGGATTCATGAGTGTTTACTCCTTATGAAGCATGCAGCCTCTTGGTAAGATTGCACAGGACAAATAATTCAGCTGAAAGGGTAAATTGAAGTTTGGGGCTATATATAAAATTAAACGTGACCAGATTAAGAAGAAAAACAAAGCGTATATGCAATTATGTCTGATTCCAATGACCTCCTCTCCACAAAGAGAATTGATTTGGCTCTAACGTTTCCCTGTCTGTGCACCAGACTGGTGGACCATGGGTGTGTGCGCCGTGGGTGGCCAGGAGCCGGCAGGGCAAGGGGTCTGGAGGCTGAGGGTCTGGTTCCAGCCCTACCTGCTGCCAATGGCCATGTATCCTTCCAGAATGGCACAACTGGCTGACCCTCTGGTAGCAGTGTCCTACCCAGGGCACAGGTCAATGAGGAAATGAAGGGGAGGTGCTTTGCTAATTGAAGAGATGCCTACAAAGAAGGCTGTGACAAGCATGCCGGGCCATCAGCAGACAGAAGTTTACCCCAGCAACCACACACACACACACACACACACACACACACACACACACACACGTGCGGCAATGTCCCTCTGCTCCCGGTCAGCGAGAGCCTGCCTGGCCTGGGTGGAGTCCCACATCTGTCTGCCTAAAGCAGGCTTGTGGCACGAGGGAGCGCTCCACAGGCACCCAGCTCTGAAGAGCGGGAGCAGTTTATCCACTGCTCAGGGAACTTCCAATTAAGACCCCATCCCTTACCCACCATTCTGAAACCCAAACAGCACTGGATACTAGGGGTTTTCTGAGTTTGGTGCAAAATCTGGCATGAACTGTATGTTTATGTTCCTTATTTCTCCCTGAGAACATTCACAACGTGTTTGATTTGTGTGCTGTCTGGGGCATCATCTCACATATGTACAGTGATCCACCACATTCACTTCTAGATCCTAAAAAGGCCTGCATCCCAAAACCCTCTTTCCCAAGGGTCCATAAAGGGAGCGTGGACATGGTTTCAAGGTCCTAAGTAGTGGAATCTGAATTGGGGGATTACTCATCATTCTTCAGGAAAATTCATCCATTGAGCAACAAAGGCATACCCCCTGGCTGCAAAGGAGGGGCTTAATCACTTCAGTACCAGTGAACTTCCATGAGTCAGTGTTACTGGCCAGACAACCAGATCTCGCTTCTTGTCTTCTTGAAGGAAAGATTCCAATTTAGAGACAGGACGGCAAAGCAAGCAAGAATGTACTCACCCCAGCAAAACCACATTTAGGACAGTGACACAAGGAAGGGCATAGAAGAAGCAGCAGGAGAGCCGAGGCTGGGCTGCTTTGGCTCACTGGGAAGTCAAAGAAAAGGGGGCCTTGGAGACAGGTTCTCTTGGTTAGCCTGGGAGGAACTGGCGCTGCTCATTGTGAGTTTTGTGGGGTCCCTCAGAGTTTAGGAGAAGTGTGCCTGTGGGGGAAGGAGAAAGGGAAGGGAATTGCATGGGTGTGCTACCTGGAGGGAAAGCGTGCTGGATCCTTCATCCTGAGGGTATTTACCTCTCTCTTGCAGATGGAAATCTGAGGAGAAGTCTCAGGGGAGGGGCTCAATAGAATATTCATCAGTTTTCCAGGTGTGCTCTTTCAGGGTTATGGTCCCCACTGATTGGTCTGCGCTAGGGCGGGGTTATTAGTCAATGCAACTGGTCCTGAGGCAGCTACTGTGTCACTTGCCCGGTTTTGCTGCTTTTCTGAGCCTGGAGCTGAAATACAACGGAGGCCTAGATGTTATCCCTAGGGAGGAGGCTAAGCTGCATGACCAGGGATATGCTAGGGAAGGAAAGGTTACACTGAGGGCGAGGTCCTTGTTTTCCCAGTTTTGCCCATTGCTGGGCATCCAGAGCTTTCTGTCCTGGTGACCCTCCACACCTGGCCCATCGTCCTTGTGCTGCTCATGTCTGTCTAACTGCCTATTACAACTGGGGCTTTTTATGAAGCAGATGGGTGTCTGTGAACCCTGAGCGGCCAGCTTTCTGAGGCTTCTGTGCAAACTGCATGGTCAAGCCCACAGAATTCCCTCATGGAGCAGAACTAGAGTTTCTGATATTTGAGGATAGATTTGGATTTGGCAGATTTTTCTTCCATTTGCAATGTGACCAGCAAGCTCCAAGGAGGCCAGGAAACAGGTTTTAGACCTGCAGGATATGAAGGGGTGTGGAGACCGCCCAAGGCAGGGAACCCTGAACAACTGTTCCAAGTTCTCACCTGTCCACCTACATCTCGGGGGGCTACCTGGTACTGCCTGAACCTCTGCCTGGGGTGGTGAGTGTAGGTGTGGCCACAGTTATGGATCCAAGAGCTGGAGTGGATGTGAACCAGACAGAGAAGGTGTTCACCACTGGCCAGTAGCTCTACAGGGATCTGACTGTAAAGGATGAATGAAAGGGAGTGGCCTAGGAGACCTCCAGGGAGGGCTTAGGGAGAGCAGCCTGGGAAGCCACCCTGACTGGGCCACACAAAACCATCCAGGACACTGACAACCCTTTCCTTCCAGAGAAGAGGCTTGGAAACAGCCAGGCCAAGCCTTGGGGGTGGGATAAGCAAGTAGGGACCTAGTGTGGGTTCCTCAGGGTGGGAGAGTCTGGTGGAAGGAAAGTTTGTCTGCTAAAATAGGAGGGATTCACAGCTTGTCTATAGGCCAATATGGATCACTCAGCAAAGAGAGAATAAGTTGCTGGCCTTGGGCCTGAGCTGGGCTGCAGCTGTGCATGCACCTGCAGGAGGTGGTGGGCAGGAGGAAGGAGGAAGCAGGCAGCGGGAGGGCACAGGATTGATTTAAGCACAGGAGCCTTTGCCAAGTGGGTACTACGGTGATGAAGTAGAAATGGAAGAAATCCAGGGAAATGTGAGGGTGTGACTGTACTAGGGGGCAGGTCCGTGGGGGCAGGGAAATCTGAGGGTCAGTGGCCTGGAGGTCCTTGCTTCTGGGTGGTCAGGGAGTAGGAGGCTGGCGGTTGGGTTGGAGGGGTGCAGAGATTGGCAGGACAAGGTCTAGGGAGTGACCCTGGGAGTGAGGGGCTCAGGTGGGCAGAAGATAGACCCCTGGAGGGGAAGGGCTCAAGAAGGAGCCTATGTGCATTTCAACAGTGACAAAATTCAGACAGGGATGAAGTGGAGAGAGTAACACTGAGCCAGAAGCCAAAATCCTGGAGAAATGAGGGATATGACCTGGCAAAGGATGCTATACAATGACCTGGGGTTTTTTGGCAAAGAAAAGAAAGGGAAAATGGTCTGGAAGCAGTGGAAGGATTTTAGGAGTCAGGAAGGGGGAGAATGGGGTGAGCAGAGCCAGGTGGATATGCACTGTGTGAAATGAGGGTGGTCCAGGAGTCTGGCTCCGTGTAATGGGTGGAATTGGAGATAACAGACATGGAGGGACTAGTCCTGGAGGATTCAGGGCAGAGAGGAGGAGGGGCTCTGTGTGTAGGGGAAGGAAGGCAGTGTCCTCTTCACCCAGACAACAGGGGTGGGTGCAACCTTAGGCCCATGCAACCCTCCTCCTGGCGCTGTACTGGGGTAGAAGGTCTAGGGGTGACAATTTGGAATGACTGGACAGCTCTTGGGCATGCCTACAAGGGCTTCAGGCTTCAGGACTGGAGCTACTACCGTGAGTGTGCACAAGCATGGATGTTCGGACAATGCACATTCAGGAGGGACTCACAGGAGCTAACCTCTACCTGTGCCTCTGCTACTGTTCAGAGATGGAGACTTCAGAGTGCCTCTTCAGCTGTGTCAACTGTGCAAAGGTTCCTCTAATGACGGACAGAAAGGGCTTCAGGGACGTCACTTCCCAGGTTCCCAAGGAGAGGCCCCTTCCACCAGGTGTGAGCTGTCACAGCCACAGCTGCAGGTGTTGGCGGGCCGGTGAGTTGGGTGGGCACCAACCACATCTCCACAGTGGATGCTGCTTCTCTGCAGTGGGCTGTCTCCAGCAATGTTTCTCTTTAGTCTGCCTGCACTTGTCCCTGCTGGAACGTGCAAGAGCTTTGCTAGTTAAACACATGGTCATGGGCTCGTGAACTTTGGTAGATAATTCCTAAGTAGTGAGTGAGATCCCCATGCTTCATGTCCCCATAAATTAGTGATTAGCAGACCTTTGAATTTTAGACATTCAAGTGGTTTTCATTGCGGTGTTGTTTGCATTGTTCTGATTGCTGATGAACTTGGATTTTCTTTTCACTGATATCTGTTGATTCTATCGTTCACGTCTCTTATTCTCATTTTTGGTAGCTCTTTACATAACTTGGATATTTATCCTTTGTCACTCACCTATAGTCACATATTTTCTCCAACTCTGGCTTACCGTTTCCTCTCAAAATCATGTCTTTTGGAATGACTACTTCTTAATTTTAATGTAAAATTTATATTTTATGATTAATGTATTTTGTGTCCTAAGTAAGATATATTTCCAAATGGATGCCTAGTTTTTGTTTGTTTGTTTGTTTTTTCATACAAACACTCATTTGTTCCAATACCTTTTACTTACAAAGACCATCCTTTCTCCACTAGCCTGCAGTGCACCTTTGTCACAAGTCAAGTGTCCATATACCCTCTAACTGGGCTCTTCATTTCCTTCCATTCAATCTCATGCCAAAACCCAACTCTCTTAACTGCTATGGTTTTATTAATCTGGACACCCAGTAGAGAATGTTCCCCTATGGTCTTAGTCTGCTGTAGCTGCTATAACAAATAACACAGGCTGGCAACTTAAACAACAGAAACTTATTTTCTCACAGACCTGGAGTCTGGGAGTCCAAGATCAAGGTGTCAACGGGGTTGGATATATTTGATATAGAGAGAACTCCTAAAACTCAACAATAACGACAAAACACTACAACTCAAAAATGAGCAAAAGACTTGATAGATATTTCTCCAAAGAAAATACACAATTTTTTTCCAATGGAAGTCCATGACAATGGTCAGTAAGGACATGAATGCACTAGCCAATAGGAAAATGCCAATCAAAACTATAAGGAGATACCTTATCACAACCATTAGGAAGGTTTCTATAGTACAACAAGAAACAGAAGATAGCAAGTATTGTCAGGGATGTGGAGAAATCGGAACCTTTATACACTGCTGGTGGAATATAAAATGTTGTGGAAAACAGTATGGTGGTTCCTCAAAAAATTAAAAATAAAACTACCATATGACCCAGCAATTCCACTTTTGGGTATATACTCAAAAGAACTGAACGCAGGGTCTGGAAGAGATATTTGTGCAGCCATGTTTATAGCAGCATTATTCACAATAGCCAACAGGTAAAAGTAATCCAAGTGTCAATTGACAGATAAATGGATGAGCAAAAATGCGATATATACATACAATGGAATGTTATTCAGCCTTAAAAAGGAAGGAAATTCTGACACATGCTTGAACATGGGTAAGATCTTGAGGACTTTATGCTAAGTGAAATAAACCAGTCACAAAAAGACAAATATTGTGTGATATCACTTACATTGAAGTACCCAGAGCAGTCAAATTCATAGACAGAAAGTAGATGGTGGGTGCCAGAGACTAGGGTAGAGGGGTGGGGGAGTTAGTGTTTAATGGGGATAGAGGTTCATTTTGGGAGGAAGAAAAGATTCCTGGAGTTGAATGGTGGTGATAATTGCACAACAAATGTCAATGTACTTAATGCTATTAAGCTATGCATTTAAAGATGACTAAGATAGTAAATTTCATGTTTTATATAGTTTACCACAATAAAAAAAATGGGAGAGAAATGTCAACAAAGCTAAGGTTGAGAAACCCTGGATGAAGCTATCCCAGCAACTTATTAATGTCACTCCTGAGTGCTCAAGCCAATATTAAACCCTACCCGAGTGTTTATGACCATCCCAGCCCAGTCCTCTGCCTCCTCCCCTGAGCCAGCACTCAGAGAGCCCACGTCCACACCTGCTCAGGCTGGTGTGTCTGCTTCCTCATGCATCCCTATAACTTGTTATCTGACTTCTATATCCTCGTTGCAGTGGTCTCCACGGTCTCCTCCCACCTGGGGCCATTTCCTCAGCCCCAGGAACGCTCTGCGTTGTGTCGGGAAGCTCTGCTTTTGCTTATCTGAAAACACCTTTATTTGCCTTCATTTTGAAGTAGATTTTCCATGAGTACAAGATCTAGGTGGCAAGATTTCTTTTCTTTCACTACTTTTAAGATTTCGCTCAATTTTCTTCTGGCTTCCATAGTTCCAAGGTCAGGAAGCATAGCTTTCTTAGGAATTTCTATCAAGATTTTTTATAAAATCACTAATTTAGATGCTATTACATGGGCTCAGGAAGAGGCAAATAATAAAACTGGATTCTTCAAACAAAAACTTTGGATTACTTGTCTTTCTCATATTGATTTATAGAAGTTCTATTTTTCTGGATACTAATCTTTTGTCCATTTCATGAGTTGCAATTACCTTCTCCTTAGTCAATGGCTCTTTTAAAAAAGGTGTGTTTTCTTAATGAGTAGTTTTGAAAATTTGAAATTAATTTACTGTTAAAGCTATCTTTTGATTGTTTTATTTCATTTATGGTATCCACCCACCCCCTGCCAGGACCACATGGTTTTTATTTAGCTCTTGTTTTAGCAAAATTGTTGAATTTAATCATTTGGTTACAAGCTAATGATAATCTCAAAAGTGTGGAAAACAATGCTCTCATCTTGAGATGGGATCATCTTGTTGCTCAAGATGCTTCCAAGGTCATATTCGGGTGCTCAGTGGTTAGAGCATTGGCCGTCAGAGAGGTGGCACAGAGCTGTGTTTTCTTGCCTGTAAATAGCACAGTAATAGCACCCACCTCATTGAATCTGATGAAGATGAGCTAATACAATGTGCTTAGAGCCGCCGCATAGTGTCAGCTATCGTTTTTATTTTCCAAAGGGGCAGATACACTGAGAGCCTATGCAGTGGGGGTCTTCTGGGCCATGCGGGTGGTCTGGGCAGTATGAGTGGTCTATCTAATGTAGGTGATTGTAAGGTTTGGGTGATCCATGCAATGTAGGTGGTCTATGCAGTATGATTAGTCTGTGCAGCATGGGGGGATCTGGGCAGTGTGGGTGGTCTTTGCAGTGTAAGAGGTCTGTGCAATGTGGGTGGTCCTGGCAGTGTGAGTGAATCTGGGCAGTGTGGGAATCTATATAATGTGGGTGGTCTGTAGAGACTGGGTGGCCTGGGCAGAGGTGAGGTTGACCATAGAGACATCAAGCTCTGTCCCTTTACTCTGGAACCTCTGTGGGGTGTGGCATCTCAGCCAGGCCACAACCACTGGGCATTGTCCAGAAACCCACTGCTCCTCCCAGTGGGCCTTGACCACGGCCAAGGCTTGGAGAGGCATTGACTTGCCAGCAGGTGGCAGGCCGCCACTTCACTGCCTGGGCCACCGGTGCAGAGGCCCTTCCTTGGCTGTTCCTTCTCTTCAGCCATTTAGTCCACAGAACAGAAGCAACTTTACTGCTTGGTCACTTCCATTTATTTGGGAATGTATGTGCTTGGTTTTCTTTTTCTTTTTTTACTTAATCAGAATTAGGGTAAGAGGTCAGAGTCCAGCCAGCATAGCAGAGAGAACCCCACCAGAGATGTGCAGGAAGGGGTTCAGACTGAGTACGTTTTTATGGTTCCATTTAATCTCCTTTGTTGGGTTTTGGCTGTTATTATTATTATTTTTTAAAATATATTTTATTGATTTTTTACAGAGAGGAAGGGAGAGGGATAGAGAGTTAGAAACATCAATGAGAGAGAAACATCGATCATCTGCCTCCTGCACGCCCCCACTGGGGATGTGCCCACAACCAAGGTACATGCCCTTGACCGGAATAGAACCTGGGGCCCTTGAGTCCTCAGGCCGACGCTCTATCCACTGAGCCAAACAGGTTAGGGCAGGTTTTGGCTGTTATTGGCTGTGTGTTTTCACAGTCGCTTTAGGGATTACGATGTACACCTTAGTTTACCGCACTCTACCTCCCGTGGTGTCATACCAGCGAAGACCTTCACAGCAAGTACCTGTTCTGCACACCTTACAAATTCCACGACACATTGGCAGTCTGTCTCCCGTCTCTCAGGGATCACTATCTAGGTGGCCTGATGTCCAGTGTCTCCAAAACCCTTGTTCCATTTATTGTTCCCGTTTTCATTTGTCTCAGTAAGGCAGTAAAACTGGTCCCAGTTACTCCATCTTGACTTCCAGCTGGAAGGGAAGTCAACCCACTTTTTAAAATAACTCTTTTTTATTTGTAAGTTGTGTGTGTTCACTGTAAAAAAAAATCACACAACTTGGAAGCTATAGGAAAATAAAAGTTAATAAAGTAAAACCCAACCCAAATCCTACTCTAGAGCTAGCTACACCTCCATCCATTTATTTTTCTGTGTGTATGCATATATATTTCTCTTGTGCAGTTATAATCAATTGTACATATGCGGGTCCTGATTGTTTTTCTCCTAACATCATATAGGGAATATTTTCCCATGTCATTAAAATGCCTTGGGTCCGACTGGTGTGGTTCAGTGATTGAGCATCAACCTATGAAGCAGGTCACAGTTCGATTCCTGGTGTGGGCACATGCCCGGGTTTTGGGCTCAATCCCCGGTAGGGGGTGTGCAGGAGGCAGCCGATCAATGATTCTCTCTCATCATTGATATTTCTATCTTTACCTCTCCCTTCCCCTCTGAAATCAATAAATATATATTTTTAAAAATTCCTTGAAATTTTAAAGAAAGCACAACATCCATCATTTGAACATACTGTAATTTATTTAATTGGTCCCATTATTTAGGTTGTATCCTTGTTTTTCTTATCTTTGCATCTCATGGTTTCCTTAGGGTAGATTCCTAACAGTGGAGTTCCTAGATTAAAGAAAGCCTAGGGCATAATATGATAGAAAACTCTGAGTGTGTGTGTGTGTGTGTGTGTGTGTGTGTGTGTCCATGTGCAAATTTTCTCCCCACGACTGATTGGGAGAAAGAGGCCCTTGCACTGTTGGCTTTACCACAACCTATGTGCAGATTAAACAAGTTTTCTTCGCATGTAGAATGAGGAGGTAGCTATGGTCATGAAGGCTCCTCTCTGTGATATTAAGACCGTCACACGGAGGTCAGCAGGCAACTTTCCCACTGGGAAGATGGGAGAAGCCTCTCCATTGCTGGAGCCCCAGTGGGCATCTCAGGAGCTGCTGGAGGGGGTGAGGACAAGGTCCACCTCAGCTCCAAGATTTGATATGAAGCTGGACAATTCAGTACATACAGCTAGACTGTAGCATTGTTTGTTTATGCATGTTCACTTTGGGGCTCACATTGCTGACCATTTTAGCTGGCAGAATTTCAGGAGAGTGGTGGGTACCAGACTGATTCGAAACAGACCAAAAGAGGCGAGTAACAGCCTGGAGGCAGCCCCAAGTTCACGGAGAGCTGGGGCGGCACACAGCAGCACCACAGGCCTGTGGAGAAGGATTACTCCACTGAGACTGTGTGACTTCCCTCCAGGCATTTGGGAACACAAGGCTGGGATCACAGTCATGCCTTCTGCCAGTCCAATAGCACGGAAAATGATGAATGGTTTTCCTCCAAGAGGTTGCCAGGACAGCCTTCTTTTCTCTGTCTTCATCTGCAAGCCCCACCCTCAGTCTTACCCCAGCATCACCAGCTCCAGGAAGCCCTCCCTCCATCCCCGGCCAGGTGCCTTCCCTTTGGGGCCCACAGGGGCTCCCACATCCCTAGCAGACACTGCACAGAGCTGAAATGCCTCTGGAGCGCTTTGAGAGCAGGAACTAGTTCATCCACTTCGAAAGCTGGAGCCTGGCCCTTGCCGACACTCGGCCGGCCCCCTCGCAGGGTCTCCCTTTCTACAGGGGACACAGTACATGGGCTTTCGCACAGAGAGCTGCTGGTGGTTAGTTGTCTCCCTAATACAGATAACGGATGGACCCCTTTATAGACAAAGTGACAGGTCTTGTGGCCCCAAAGCTGTTCAAAGTGGCATTAGTGATATTAGGTTTGCTGGGTCACTGTAATCAGATCTGAACTTACCAGGACTCTCAGAGTCCTAATTGTAACAAGGCGTCTCATATAGACTGCACCCAATCTGAAGATAAGATTATCGTGTGGCAGTATTAAAGTTATCACAAGATGGATATTTATTCATTGGAATAAATGGAAAGCTATTCATTGTGCACTTACTACTAACAAACCCTGGTGAGTTTGGGTTCATCTGGGCTGTCAGCACCACACGTCAGGCTGTACCCACCAACAGGCCAGCAGCAGGAGCATCGTCCTGACCTGACCATTCGTGGGCTAGGCTGCCCTGGCCGAGTCCTCTGTGGACCAGTGGAATCAACTCTGCTGGGCCTCACTACACTGCACACGTCCCACACGGCTTGCACGCCCACCCCATCCCAAAGCTACACCCAGCTGGTACACCAGACAGGACAGCCTGCCAATGAGAGTCTTGGAACACTGCCTGCCTTGTCAGCCCCTTCCCCAGCCAGGTTTCTTCCCCAAGCTGCTGACCACCTTACAGCCAGGGTGTCTGAGTTCAGACTCCGTGGGCTGAACTTGACGTCTGAGCCGCAGATGCCCAGTGGCTGGACCCCACGCTGTCCTCTTCCCTATGTTGGGTTTAAGTAGTCTTGATTCCCTCGATACACCAAAGTAAGAGCCTGGCCCCTTCCTAGCCCTCGAGGCTGTGTGAGCTGCTGCACTGCACTGTCCAGCCAGTGCCCCTGGTACTGTGGCTGAGCCTGGGGCACCGAGGCCACTGGGCAGTGCAGACAACACAGAGAGGCTCCTGCTTCTGTCATCTCAGTGATTCTAATGAAACAATCAAAACTCCATTTGAGGTTACAGCTTCCTACTCTGGCATGGTAGATCTGGGGGGCTGGGGTGGATGGGTCGTGGGGTGCAGGGGGCCATGGCTGACCTTGCTCTCTCTTCCAGGCTGCTTGCTCCTCCAGGTCCAGGGCAGGCCAGGGGGAGACCCTCACCTGCAGAGGTCCCCTGGCTCCTTGGAGGCCCGGAGCATCCCCTCTACCTCTGGGCCCATACTTGGTTCTTCCTTCTGCCTACGGCTCCCAGTGCACCCTCAGGGGGCCCCTTGCCCCTCAGGATGGACCCATGAGTTTTAAACTTGAACAGGCAGGAGGCAGCGGCAGGCGGGCACCATGTCCCTGATTACCCAGGAGCTCCAGGGCTGGCGCTGAGCTATGGAGACAGGTTTCTTGCCTCACTATCAGGAAGCAGGAAGTCAGCGAGATAGGTCTGAGTGGCAGGAGTCATCTGATGGCACAAAGTCCAAGCTTGTAACTCTGTGAACTTTATTGGCGGGAGGGGCCATCTGCCCCCTATTCTAAAAATGGTTTTGGCACCAAGTATGTGTGTCCCAGTCCACAGCAAGGCCTTTCGGGGCACAGGACCTCCAGTGAGGCAAAGGGAGAGGACATGGCAAGCCAGGAGAGCCTGAGCCAGGCCTCAGGAACGAGGCTGGCACTGGGTCACAGCTGGGCAAGCTAGCCCATCACCTGACCCACAGCCACGCACAGGTCAACAAAGCCCCCGACTCGGACCAAGGCTCCCAATGTCAGTGTTTGGACCACAAGATGATGGGCATGCGCAGGTGGACTTTCCTCCTGATAAGTCCCTGGCAACCGCTCCAGGCCTTGGCTGGGATAAAGTGGCTTTCCTCCACCTCCTTCCCAGAACTTCCCAAAGCTGCCGGAGGGGCAGAGGCTGAGCCTGCTGAGAACTGGAGGACCTCATTGTGGGCTTGTCTATAACGGATGAACCCCTTATAGACAAAGTGACAGGTGTCTGAGTTCAGACGCCGTGGGCTGAACTTGACGTCTGAGCCGCAGATGCCCAGTGGCTGGACCTCCGTAGATGAGCGTCTCCCCCTCAGGGCCCAGGGCCTGTTACTGGAAAGGAACCGGCCCAGAGGGGGTCTGCCTCGGGCTGGCCTGTAGTTTGTGGGCTCTTAACTTCATGCAGGAAAGATTTCACAAGGTGAGTCCAGGTGACTTTGAGAATACGCTTATTAAAGCTGGGGACAGTGGCACAAGGAAGGGCGTAGGGCAACAGAAGGGGAGGACCTAGGCAGGGCTGCGTTGGTTCTCTAGAAATGTTTAGGAAAGAAATGAGCCTACGCGAGGCCGCTTTGGCTCAATGAGAAATAAAGGTCACAGTGAAGGAAGTGAGCCATGGCAGGGCTTCCGTGGCTCACTGGAAAGCCAGAGAAAGGGGGACCATGAGGACAGGTTCAGGGGATTAGCCTGGGACAAGCTGCTGCTGCCCATTGCTCCCCTGGTTGCAAGATTCCTGGGGCCCCTTAGAGTTTAGGAGATGCAGGCCTGTGAGGGAAGAGGAGCGGGAAGGGAAAGGCATGGGTTTGCTCCCAGGAGGGAGAGTGTGCGCTGGGTCCTTGTCTTGAGGGTTTTAAAGGCTGGGGGCTTAGGGGAACTTCTAGGGAAGGTTCTCAATAGAATATTCATCAGCTTTATGCTGATGCACCAAAATGAGACTTATTCCCTTAACTCATCTGTCCTTGGGTGTGGTTGGCACAAATGGTACTAATTGGATTTCTGCTATCTTCCTGAGTAGGATGATTTAAGCTATTTACCCTCTGGTTGGGGAGGAGAAGTGTAAACCATTTACTCTTAAGTGTCCTTGGTTTAGGAAGATAGGATTTTGCAATTTATTAAATGGCTGTAAATTGCTTGGCCGTTTAACTATCTGTCTGAGTTTCCCTATCCCACTTGTCCTGGCTTACTAGCCTGTCTCGGGCCAATTCTGTAGGCTCTGCTAGGTTGGGTCTTTGTGGCCTTGAGAAGCAGCCCCCAAAGGCCCCTCCCCCCCATTCCCTGTGCCTTCAGCTGCCAGCTGCTGGGCTCTGCAGGACCCTGGCAGGTGAGGAGTGGGCAGGTCAAAAGCCCACTTCATACAGGGCTTCCCAGCACATCCTAAATGGGGTTCAATGTAGATGAGTTTTGGGGGAACATCTTGGGACCAAAATGCTTGCACAAAGGGGCAGATGCCTGCCCCCCTGGGAGCACCCTCCCACCTTGGGCAGGCAAAGAAGAGGTGCTTGGGCCCAACACTTCTTGCTGACTCAACAGAACCCAGACTTCCCCCCCTTCTGCCTGGCTCCAGTGCACAAACTGGGGTTTGGGGCCCATGGAAGTTGTTAGGTGCCTGATGCCCATATTCGGCTTGTCCTGGACCACCCCAGCAATCACACCCCCAGGGATAGTTCTGGCTATCTTGGCTGATGGCCATTATCAGTGGGCCCAGAAGTCATATAAACTCTGAGATTGCCCACAGCAGCCTGGGTCATCTGACTTCCATTCTCTATCCACTCATGTGTCCAGCCAAACATCGGCTCAGCAATACCTGGCAGGAAGGGGTTTCTTAATGGCCAGATTTGAGTGGAAGAGTCTACGCGATGTGAGTCCTCAGCAGGTCACCTGCTCACACTCAGGATCGTGTGAGACCTCTTTGCTCATGACTGACTAAAGGGTGCACAGCTGACAGTAATGCACTGATGGCTCTTGGGGCCTCTGGGAGATGGGGCTGCTCTTAGAAAGACAAACCCTTTTTATGCACCTCTGGGTTTGGAGAGTTTATGCACCAGAGAACCTTTAGGACATATGTCAACACTCTGCCCTGAAAGCAGATGGCAGGAGAAGGGCACAGTGACCTTTCCAGTAGGCACAGGGCACCGGGGTCCCCATCCAGAACAGGCTCCTTAGTGAGAGGTGACTTCTCTGGGTGGTCCATTTTGTTCTTCACCAAACTCATGTGACAGTTCGGATCCACCTCACACCAGGCTGGACGAGCCCAGAGATCAGAAAGTGGAGTTGCATGGTGGCATGGGTCCTCAGGTGGACCATGGGGAGGAGAAGTATAAACCATTTACTCTTAAGTGTCCTTGGTTTAGGAAATTTATTAAATGGCTGTAAACTGCTTGGGCCATGTTGAGTCTTGCTGAGGAACAGCCCTGACCTTGCTCAGAGGCCCCTGCAATGGCTCTTCATCATTAATGATGAGGCAGTAAGTCCATGTCACCCGATGTCTCCTGTCCCCAAGGAGAGGGCCACTACCCATGCCCACTTTTCGCTCACTTTTCAGGAGGCAGATTTGCCAGGCTGAAAACCCCCAAGTTTGATTGTCACAGCTGCAGGAGCCACCCACCCTCCCCATTCTACTCCCATAATTATAACACGTGTAAAAATGAAACAAGGTGAGGAGGTGGAAGGCACAGGGACCTGGCTCCTCCCACAGCTCAAGGGCCAGAGCCTTGAGCCTGCACTTGGCCAGCATGTTTATTTCCCTCACCTTCGAGAGAGTGAAGTTGGCTAAAGGTGACTTGATCATAAAACTATTTTTGGATCCTCTGTGCCCACGGCAGGAGCCCTACCCATCAGAAGCCATTGCAGTGAGACACTCCTGTCCTTTGACCAGCTCCTGCCACAGCTGCTTTTTCTTTCTGTTCAAATGACAGACAGCGTCCAGTTTCACTACTTGCTCCCAGCGGACTAGGGTCATAAATCCCACGAGGCTTATGACTGAACATGCAGAGAGAAGGCTCTGGGTCTCCTCTCAGCCTGATTGTAATGTGGGTCCAGGTGGGCAGCCTTCTTGGTGGGAGTGGCCTATATCAGCTGCCATTCCAGACCCTCCATCTGACCCTCCTACTCTCCCTCAGGGGCCCCTGCTGTACAGGGTCCACAGCATGGCCCTGCTGAGGTCCTTGGCCCACCCTATTCCCGGGCCACATTCACTCTGATGTCTGAAGGTGGCAAGGACCTGAGGAGCATCCACAGAGGACACAAGTCCAAGGCAAAGTCTCCCACCAGGACCCAGAGCTGGTGTGCCCAGCTGGGATGCTCATTTAGGCTGCTTCTCCGCCCGCCACCCAAGGCCCCTGCCTCCCACTGCTGTCCAGCACCCCATGTCCATGGAGACTGCCTTTGCAGAAATGGCGAAGGCATCATCGGCCCTGAGCTGTCTGAGCAGTCGGCACTGAGTGTCTTACTAATGTCTTACACAGTGAAGCAGCCCCGAGGATGTGTCCTCCACAACCTTAAGGCCAAAGAAACTGAGCAAAGCCTGCTTTCAACATTGTGTCCCTCGGCCATTTGGAGGGGAGGGCGCCGTGTCTTCCTAGTGAGGCTGAGGCACGAGGTGACCTGGTCTGGAGTGCAGCCTGGTCACTTCTGCCTATCTCTGAGAAACCCTGTCCCACGGAGCTCCGAGTCAGGGGGACAGACTCTACATCAGCTCCATTGTCCTTTCTAGACACTTTTGTTGTCTTATCTTGTTTTTCTTAAGACAATTTTTTTTAGAGCCCTATAGATGGTTCTAATTTTTATTTCCTTGATGACATATGATGTGGAGCATCTTTTTCATAAGTTTACTTACCATCTGTCTATCTTCTTTGGTGAGGTATCTGTCCAGGTCATTGGCTAATTTTTAATTTGAGTTGTTTGTTTTCATATTGTTGAGTTTCAAGAATTCATTGTATATTTATCAGATTTGTCTTTGGCAAATATTTTCTTCCTGTTTGTGGCTTGTCTTCTTATTCTCTTCAAACTTTCTTTTGAACAGCAGACGTTTTTAATTTTAATTAAGTCCAGCTTATCGCTTATAACTTTGGTGTCGTATCTAAAAAGTCATCTTCATACCCAAGGATGTGCTACCTTGTAGGAGTTTTACAGTTTTGTATTTTATAGCTAGGTCTGTGATCCATTTTGAGTTAATTTTGTGAAGGGTAAATGATCTGTGTCTAAATTCTTTTTTTTTTTTTTTTGCATTTTTTTGTGTCCAGTTGTTTCAGCACCATTGGTTGAAGAGACTATCTTTGCTTCATTGTGTTGCCTTTGCTCCTTTGCCAAAGATCAGTGACCATATTTATGGGATCTATTTCTGGGCTCTATTCTGTTTCACTCATCTATTTGTCTGCTACTTCACCAACACCACACTATGTTGATGATTGCAGCTTTATAGCAAGTCTTAAAGCCGGGTGGTGTCAGCCTCCAACTTTGTTTTTCTCTTTCAATATTGTGTGGGCTATCCTGGGTCTTTTGCTTCCATATAAACTTTAGATCAGTTTGCCCCAATCTTTGGATTGCATCCTGGGTGGTGTTAATGCTCACCTGCCCCAGCCCCAGGCTGCACTCACTGTCACCCCCTCAGAGTATGATCTCAGAAGGTTGAATCCATCTGAACATTCCCTGGACCAAATCAGTGATTAGCAGAGATTTCTCTAGGAGTGAATACAGATTTTGCTTTGAAGCCAAACCTGACTGTTGGATCTCGCAAGTGGGGTCACTGGACAAGTCTGAGGCTGCAGAGGAGGTCTGTGAGGCTGGAGCCCAAGGCCACCAGGCTCGGGTCCTGATCTGGGTGGGGTGGCATCCAAGAAAAAGTGCTAGGGTCCACAAAGGAGGCCAGCTCTTGGGCATAGACACACCCTCCTCTTGGTCTTGGGTCCTCGAGCTCCAGCCTGAAGACTTGAATGTGACAGGGGGTTGGTGACGCTCCAAGTGTAGGCTTGAGGGAATAGGGGAGCAGGGAGCTGAGACCTGGAGATGGGGGGACAGAAAGGACCAAAAGGCAGTGAATGTCTTACTGGGTCAAATACTGGACCAGACATGCAAGCCAGTTCCTCAGGCAGTTTGAGGGCATCACCCCCTTCATCCCCACTGATTCTTACCCCCACCTGGCTGTTCCCCCATCTGGCCTTGTCTACCCTACCAGCCCCTCCATACTCCACCTCACATGGGGCTCCTGCTGACACAGGGAGCAGGCTGGGTCCCAGGTCACCACTGAACGCCTTCAGCCGCCTTTCCTCCTTGAAGATGCCCCTCACTCCTCAGCTGTCCCAGGTCCTGTGTGGATGTCACCCTGCAGCCTCCTTCCCACCTGCCTGCTCCCTGGTGGGCACGTTCTCTGCACACAGGGCCCTGGTCCCCACATAGCTCAGGACAGAGCGCTCCTCTGACCAGACCCTCCCCAAGTATCCAGGTGCAGCCCTGTAGGGTCAGAGGGGAGCAGCTCTAAGAGCCCAGCACCGCTCCCTGAAGGCTTGTCTCCCTGCTCACCACACCCGTGCGGTTACAGACATTGTTGTTATTATTAGTATTATTATATTGTTGTTATTATTAGTATTATTACTGTAAATGAAATGATAGTGTATCTGGGATGGCTTCAAAACCATCGGAGGGAGGGAGGCTGGGGAGGAGGTGACTGGCAGAGCCCATTCAGGCAGCAGGTCAAGGAGAAAGGGAGGTGTGGCCTGGAGGGGAGGGGAAGAGCTTGTGACTGGAGCTGCCAAGAGAAGATCAGGACCCAGGGAAAGAGCCTGGAGCCCAGGCCGGGCGGGACTTCGGAGATTGGCAGGGGGCTTCTGTTGCTGTCACCAAAGGGAGACAGTTCTTTGAGGTTGAGATCAGGGACAGGTTCAGAGGGGGGCAGTCACTCCAATGGCTCTGTTGCTCTCCGAGGGGAGGCTCAGGAGGTGTTTGAAACAGCTCCCCAAGTGGGGACAGGGAGCACAGGGGAGGGCCTGGCCAGCCTGTGGGCCAGACATGCAGCGGCCCAGCCCTGAGGCCTGAGACCAGCGGGTCAGGTGGCCGCTCTCTGTGTGAAAGCCGCTGTTATGGATGATGGTCCAAGGTGACGTCTGCCATGATTGGCTACATAAACATTAATTAGCACAAGTTAATATATAATTCTGCGCGCGCATACACACACACACACACACACACACACACACACACACACACACACACACGGTATCTCGCCAGTGCCAGCACTATTGTTTGATAAGGATTTAATGAGAAGTAGGAAGGGAAGGCGCCTGATAAGAGCCTTCTCTCATTGTGAACAGCTCCAAGGTCACAGGATGGGGGGTGGGGGGGGCGGGGGTTGTCCCAGGAAAGGACATGGGCCCTGCTCCTTTGCCTCCCATTGAGGACCCTGCCACAGGGAGCTCCCCACATCACCCAGGCCCTGGTGCCCCACTGATGTCAGCACCCACCTGTGAGCACATGTCTGCATTGGAAGTTTTGGGAGGGTGTTTTGCTGTTATTTGGGGTTAACGTTCACCACAGGCTGCAGCTTTGCTGAGAGGCTTGTCCGCACAGGTCACCCACAGACGCCCGAGCCGTCCCGTCTCCGTGTGCTTTTCCCTCTTGGCGCACAGACAGCAGTCCCAGGAGGGCAAGGTCAGGGAGCGGGTGATTGTAGTCACGCATTCCCGGACAAGCAGTTCCCTTCCTGCAAGCAGGTTAAGGTGGCAGGTAGGGCAGAGCACAAGCATGCGGGGTTTAAGGCGAGAATATGGCATGTCATAAACTGGGCTCACCTCCCAGCCCATCCTGTGTCTGAGGGGTGCCAACCCTGACCGATTATGGGCCAGCTGCCAGCACCCCGTCGGGATGGTGACTAAGTGCTGATGCCTGCTGTTCCCCAGAATATCCTGCCAGGGCGGTGTCGGGGCCCAGCAGGTGGGTGTTGGCCTTCCCAGGGAGCAGAGGAATGTGTCTCAGGGAAAGGAACAAGTCGGGGGCCCTCTCCCCGACCTGCCCTCTGCCTCTGGTCACTCAGCCACATAGCAAGCGACTGTGCCAAAGCTAGGAGACCTCTGTTGTGCCAAGGCCACACCTCCACCCTCCTTCCTGGGAGGCAAACAGAACCCCCACATGACCCTCTGGGTGTTACCCCCTCTCCGATGAGCTAATCCAGAAGGAAAAGGGGACACACGAGTGTGAAAGAATAGCTCATGAGACAAGCCCGAGGGCTCTCCATCGAGGCCCCTGCTCGAATGTAGACACACGACATCATTGTCCTGGTCGTGAGGCACACACGTGCATGCACACACACAGTTTGGTTTTGCGCCTGTTTTCTGGCCTCAAGGACAACTTTCTGGACAAATGTGGCTGGTGAGTCTGTCGCCTTTGTCTCTTGCATTGAGGGCAGGTGGACAGTGCCGGCTTAGGAAACACATTGGGGGCTGGGCAGGGGAGGGATTTCTGCACCCGACTCCTGCGCCAGCCGAGCCGTGGCAGCCAGGCCTGTGGGCTTTGGGCTGGGCACTGGAAAACCCTGGACAAAACTCCAGGAGAAACCCTTCAAGTGCATGTGCATTCTCTAGCCCGTCAAACCATGGCTGTCACACACGCTGACATATCAGACCACACCTCTGGAGCGTTTGTGGCATTAATAAAAAGTCAACTGTGATCTTCAGCAACTATTTCAGTGGCCATTTGGCCAGCTGACGCTGGAACAGTGTCAGGAGAGGCATTCCCCCACAGAGCCGCTCTTGTGCCTGTGGCCGTCTGGGCATCCTGAGGTGACCACATGCACAGGCACGGGGGACTTGGACAAGGCTGAGTGTTGTCCCAGCTGCTGTTCTCTGCGTGTCTCTCAAAACCTGCTGTGTGATGGGCTCTGGCTGTTGGTCAAGGACTCATTGGGTTTTTCTCTCCCTGACGCCTTGCACTGCCCCCAAGTCACCTGCCACCTCACCATCCAAGCCTTACCTTTTAGCCCCCTGTCTTCTCCCACTGGGGACTCCAGGCTTTGGAGAGAAACCTGGGTGCCCCTTTTGTAATGGTGCCTGGCAGAGAGGAAGAAGCTCCACGCCAGGCCTGCAAGTGCATTGTGCCTGGGCTGGGACACTGGCACGACAGCTGCTAGCAGAACACCTGTTGCCCAGGGCCGTCTGGGCAAGTTAGTAAATCAGTTCACTATTAGCACCTCATTCTATATATCTACATCTATATCTATATCTATATCTATATCTATATCTATATCTATATCTATATCTATCTATCTATCATCTATCTATCATCTATCTATCTATCTATCTATCTATCTATTATCTATCTATCTATCATCTATCTATCTATCTATCTATCATCTATCTATCTATCATCTATCTATCTATCTATCTATCTATCTATCTATCTATCTATCATCTATCTATCTATCTATCTATCATCTATCTATCTATCATCTATCTATCTATCTATCTATCATCTATCTATCATCTATCTATCTATCTATCTATCTATCTATCTATCTATCTATCTATGTATGTATATTGATTTCAGAGAGGAAGAGAGAGGGAGAGAGAGAGAGATAGAAACATCAATGATGAGAATCATTGATCAGATGCCTCCTGCACGCCCCCACTGGGGATTGAGCCCGCAACCCTTGTCCGGAATTGAACCCAGGCCCCTTCAGTCCACAGGCCGACGCTCTATCCACTGAGCCAAACCAGCCAGGGCTAGCACCATCATTCTTAAAATAAACCAGCCACCTGCCAGCCCCCAGGGACGGTATATTCATTCTGGCTAATCTTTTTGCTGGCTCCATTCCTAGGCAGTGGCTTCTCTAGGGCCATCACGAGTGGCCTTCAGTTCACACAAAGAACCCCCCTCTCCTGCACAGGGTGGCCAGAGGCCCACACCTGCATTCGCAGACCCCAGATACTGGACCCTCCTGTGGAAGTGGTGAGCTGGGTGCTGTTGCCATCACCTTGCCTGACAGATAAGGTAGTTAGGCACAGAAAGGTTACGTAATTCCCCAAAGGCAGCACAGCGAGTGATAGGGGCAGGATTTCCCCAGGACCTTGGACTGGTGCAGGCCCACCCACGGTGCTGCCTCTCCCAGAGAATGGCCATGGCCAGAGCAATCGAGGCCCAGGGCCCTGGCTGCGGCTGTGCAATCTTCGGCAAATCACTGAGGTTTTCCACTTCCTTGCCTTAAAATGGGATCCAGAGGTGTGGGCAGAGAGTGTCAGTTGGACCTGCTGTGTGGGGTTCCCAGGGGTATCAAATGAAACTTGGAATGGGGACATGTGTGGGGTAAGCAGCCGAGCTGTTGTTATTTTTCTGTGTAGCTAATACTTGATCTCTAAATAGGGAAGTTCAGAGACAGAACAATGAATATATTCATTTGCAGATGAGCGTGGATGGTTCCCATACTCAGTGGAGAACCCCAAGGCAGCCAGGGCTGCCTGAAAATAGTGGGCACAGGGTTTCTGCCACACCGTGGAGTGGTGTGTATTCTTTCTTGGTACATTTTCATAAACGCCAAAGGCTATGTTAACTAAAGGAGACCTTGGTCCCAACTCATATAGAAAAATCAGCAGAACTGATGAACTCCTATGGCAAAACCTGCCCAGGTCAATGCATGCAGGTCCTGAGTAGAGCATTATGCCTTCCGTACGATGTGAGAATTACTGAAATAAAACCACAGGCATTTTTATGTGAGGGAAACGGTGAGCATTATTAGGTTGGTGACATGTATCACCCTGGGCAGGTGAGCCAGCAGGGGAGAACCAGCCAGGGGGCTGATGACGGTGGCTGCAGGAGGACCCCATCCGTATCCAAGGAAAACACCTTTTTTTTTTTTACCAGCTGAGTCGGCAGATGCAAGTGAGATTGATTTTTGAAAATATTATTCCTGATATCTAAACTTGTGGCTACTGTTTCCTGGCAGCTTGGCTGTTCGGGCATCTTGGTCCTAGGACACCAGTGTCCACCCTGGGGTTTGGCCGAAGCGGGCAATGAAGCATGTTGGTAAGAAACACTTGAATTTACATATTATGTCCCTGAGGAGGGGGAGGGGCGGGAGAGTGGCGCTCACACCTTGCACACTCTCTCCTGGGCCACTAAACTGGTGACTCAGATCCTGCTGGCTTTCCATTTTTTCCTCAGAATTACACTCAATAAACACGGTGACTCTTGCTTCTGGAGAGAAGTCCTGGTTTATGTCCCCCACAATCACATCTCCTTAACAGCCCAATTGACCTCGGCCCAGCCTGTACTCTCACTGCCAGGCCCAGGGCGGGTGCTGGGGCCAGCCAGCAGTTCTGTCCTGTAAGATCTCAGGAGGGGTGAGTAAGGATGGGGCTGCAGGGACAAATCCAGTATGGAAGAAGTCCTCTCTGGCAGGGAGGGGATGGAGGCAAAAGGGAGCTGAAGCAGAAGGGCCCCCCTGGGCTCCAGGAGGAGCTGCTTGAACTGGGGGGCCCAGAGGGGCCACACCCCAATGCCAGTTGCGGAGAGGTGGCCGAGTGGTTCTCCGGGACCGCCTCTCGGGATGACAGGCTCAGTGTCCCTCTCCCTTCCCTCCTTGAGCGGGATGGACCTTGTCGTGGGAGAGTCCCAATCCAGATGCTGTCGGCTATCACCCACAGGGTCCCCAAAGAACCTGGGGACAGCACAGTCCACTACACACAGGGCAGGGCAAGGAAGGGAGTGAGGGGCTGCAAGGATGGGCTCTTGTGGACAGGCCACATCAGTCACGTGGCCTGGGGCAAAACCCACCATCTCTCCTTGCCTCAGTTTCCCCACCTACTAAAAGGGAGATGCTGTCCCTGGTTTTTCCCTCCTTCATTCCTGCTTTCACACTCATTTTACAGCTGGGGAGACTGAGGCACAGAAAGACTGAGTGTCCAACCAAGTTCCAAAACTCCCGATGAAGCCCCTGTGTCTGGTGAGCTTGGTGTGCAGTGAGCGCCCAGCAGGCCTCAGCGCCCCCACAGATAACTGGGAGCCCCGGTAAAACATACCATGTGGAGCAGATGCTGCACGGCACCTACCACAGGCCCGTGATGACACCCACGGCAAAAGGGTGGAGGCTCAGACTCATGGCCCTTGAAGACAAAAGCTGGTCTCAGTCACAGTGGCTCTGAGGCCCAGTCCTGGTGTCTTGGCTGGGAGCATGTGTCCTGGAGAGGCCCTGGTCAGGGTGCTATGAGAATTGAGGTGCAGAAATCATGTGTGGGGCTCCATGGGGTCCCAGGGCCACAAGGGGGGTGGAGCAGGGTGGGACAGGAGGCAGACGGGAGTGTCTGTGCACACAACACCCGCTGGGCCCCTCTGACCACGTGGTCTGAGCAGCATCGCCTCCTGCCTGCGCCTAGTTCAGAACAGTCTGGTGGGCACTGCACTACGAGAACAAGGCCTCACCTCATGCCCTGGAATCATACTCCCCAGAGGGTAGGCTCCTGCCAGGCCAAGGCTGGGTAGTCTGGGCACCGACTCAGGACCTCCCTCCCCTCTGCTCTGCCCCTGACCTCCAACCCTTCACTAAGGAGGCAGATGGCTGAACTGACCCCACCTCTCATGGCCTCTTGGCCTATAGTAATGTGCCAGGGGCTTCAGGGGCCAGGAGGCCTTTCTTGGGTCCTCTTCCTCCAGTGAGGACAGGCTCCTCAAGAGTCTTTACTTCTATTTTTAGTGATGTCACTCATGGAAGTCTGAACACACAGGTATGCTAGGGCAAGTCTGGGTCAACACAGGGTGGCCCCCTGGATGGGTGTGCTACACCTGTCAGCAGGACTGGGTTACAGAGACCAAGCCAGCGGGATCCTCCCCCACCCCCACTTCCACTCTGACCCCCTGCAGCACCTCACGGCCACCTCAGGCCTGCCCAGGGCCAGGAGCTTCTAAAGGGCCCAGGCACCTGGGAGATTCCAGGGAAAGCAGTGAAGGAACTGGGTGTGCCTGGGCTAGGGTCTTCCTCCTGCCAGGACACCCATGAGTCAGTCCCCTGCTTTGCCAGCTCCCACCTACAGGGCTGTACAGGACTGGGTGAAGGTCCTAGGGGACAGCACAGGCCCATTGCATTCCCCCGTATTCTCCCTGAGCAAGAGTGATTCTCTCTGCTCTAAAAGCACCAGCAGAAGAGTCAGGCCAGAGAGTAAAGGCAGGCGCATTCAGCCCCCATCCTAACCATCCTCAGAGTCAATGTGAGCAGGTCACCAGAGGCATTTTGTCCTCTCTCTCTGTGGCCCTCCCGACAAAGGCAGTCAGCTTTCCCAGCGGTGTGGAGGGAAGAGGCTGTGTGGGGTCAGGGGGGAGCAAGCCCGTGCAGGGACCTTGACTCTGTGCCCGGGACGCAGAGGTCCCCCCCCCCCCGCTCGCACCCCCCCCCCCCAAGTCATTCTGTGCCGGTCAGGTCTTGCATGAGCGACATTCCCATCTGAAAGGCTAATTTGTGCAAATGAGTGTTTTGCTCACCTCTACTTAGGAATTCCCGTCCCCACCACGCAAGCTGCAGACATTCCTCTCTCTGAAAACTTTCCACTGTCAGGTGAGCCCGGCTGGTCCCACTGGAGGGACCACATGCTTGTTGTCTGGGGAGCCGTGCTGCCACTTCCACTTCTAGCACTGTCTTCGGGTTCAGGCAACACTTCAGGAGGTGAGAGCCTTTGGCTCAGAGGTCTGGTCAGAGCTGTCCTGACCACAGAGCTCAGCAAAGCAAGGGAAGAGGGGGCTACACGTTCTCAGTCAGTGGTTTGGGGCCTCAGACACTGATCACTGATTTTACCTGAGTCCCACCAGAGCACCCGTGGGGGCCTGACTCTGCTGCTGGTGAGGATCCCCACAAACAAGACCCCAAAGTGGGGGCATATGGCATTCATGGTGTGCTTCCTAAAGGGGGAGGATCCCTCTGGTGACAGTGACAGGCCCCCAGAGACACTGTGGCAAACCAGCTGCCCCACCCGCTCACTTGCTGAGGACGGTGAGGCTCTCTGGGCCGCGCTAGTGGGTGACCAGGTTCTGATTTTGCCAGTGTGGTTCTTGGCAGTCCACGGCGGAATCAAAACAGATGGAGGTGAAAATGAAACTTGAAAGGGGTCCTGGGACACGCGGCAGCCCGACCTGCTCCTTTGCACACAGCCCCCACTTGAGCCATGGCAGAGGCAGTTAGGGTTCAGCCCTGCTCCGCACCAGCCTACCTCCTTGACCAAAGAGCCCACGTCTCCCAGGTCCTCCAGCAGCCCAAGGTGGGGATCCGGAGGAACGGGCTGTGACCCTTCCCTGCTGCAAGAACAAACGTCCCACCATGGCCTTCCCATCTCTGTGCCATCTCCTCAACACTTACTAAAGGGCCCAGGTACCTTTAGTAAGGGGATGATTGAACCCGACACTTACTTCGAGGCCTCCAATTCTCTGGAAATCCAGAGGCTGCCAACCAGACTTTGGCCTTTGCTTACACTTAATATAAATAAAAGGACAAATGCATAAAAAAGTTAATAGCCAATTTTCATAACACGTTAGTAGGAGTTCTACAGTTATTCCCAATCAACAAAACTGCCATTTCTTGGAGAAATTCCTCTGGATTCTTTTCAGAAGAAACGCTCTCAGGAGTGAATATGTAAACAAAACTTTATCCACTTCTGTGAACAGGGACCACAGCTGTGTCTCCCCCCACCTGGGAGGCCCAGGGAGTAGGCACAGGCTGGCACTCCTGGGTCATTCCCGGTGTCAAGACAGGGCCCCACCACGGTGCAGACAAGGCCTCTGGGTCCAGCTCAGAGTCCCGTTCACATCTGTGTACCACAGTGATGGCTACTTGGGGTAACTGAGCCTCTTTAATAAACAAGATCTCCCCCAAGGCAGGTGGGAGTCTGGGCCCAAGGTCTACAGAGCTTGTCTCCCACATCGGGTTCTGATAAGAAATGCCTGGTGGCTTCCAGGCTCTTCCAGCTCAAATGAAAACGAGGAGAGTGGAGGAACGGAGAACATCGGAGGAGGGGGAAGTTTCCCCATCTGGGGGGTGAGTTTGGATCAAGCGAACAATCACCTGATAACCGATTCCTTCCTTCTTCTATAATTCCGTGGTGACAGGCAGGAATTCCACCAGCAGATAGCAGAAGTGAGTCATCGCACACAGGCCCACCACTGCCTGCTCTGAGTGCAGGGCAGTGTTCTGAATGATAATTCCTTCCTAGTGGGCACAGCCTAGTGGTCCAGACTCTCAGACTACCAAGTGGGATAGGAACAAAGCGAGGGCTCCTCCTTGCAGTGGCAGGTGGGGCCAGCACTGGGCAACCCCCTCCTGAGTATCTGCTCCCAACTGCTTCACAGGACCCCGAATGATCCTAGGCATCTAAGTATCCAGTGGGCTCCAGAGTCCTCAGCCAGCAAGAAGCCTCGGGTCAGCTGAGAGGGCTTCTATGCTGTCTTTGTAGGTGAATGAATCCTCCCAAAGGGTGGGCTTTGCAGGACGGGGGGGGGGGGGGGGGGTGCGGAGAGGGCAAAAGCAAGTCTCCTGGAAAATGGGAAAAGCCACAGCTGAGCCAGATCGAAAAGCTCTGTCCAGCAAACCCAAATGTGTCCAGCTAGGAACACACTCTGGAGCCCCTGGGGGGCCTTTGGGCCTGGGAAGAAGCCGAGGAGGAGACCTGGATGACCACTCAAGTATGAGAAGCCTCTGGGACACCAACAGAAGCTGAATTCTGTATGAGCAGTGACTGGGAATGCAGCTGTGCAAAGCAGTTGGCAGGCTCAACCTGGGGGATGTGGGTGAGATCCCAGTTGTGGCGCTGCTTCCTGGATCTCTCCTCCTCTGCGTCTCCTGGTTCATAATTCTTTGGGCTGTCCTCCAACTTTTTTTTTTTTTAAATATATTTTATTGATTTTTATACAGAGAGGAAGGGAGAGGGATAGAGAGTTAGAAACATCGATGAGAGAGAAACATCGATCAGCTGCCTCCTGCACGCCCCCTACTGGGGATGTGCCCGCAACCAAGGTACATGCCCTTGACCGGAATCGAACCTGGGACCCTTGAGTCCGCAGGCCGACGCTCTATCCACTGAGCCAAACCGGTTTCGGCTCCTCCAACTTTTTTGATGCATGGGAAGCGAGGTTCCACTTCCCTTGCATTGACTGAAGGCTTGTCTGTGCTACACACAGAACCTGGCAACCCAAGCCAAGCTAGCTGAAGGGAAGTGACTATAACAAGAGAGCTTAGGGAAATTAACCAGGCCCAATGGAAGAAGAAAACATTCGAAGACAGACATGCAGAGCAAATTCACTTTTCTTTGAGCTGAGTCTGAATTAGTGATGGACAGATGGAGCTGAGTCTAATGAAGTAATGGACAAAAAGGAGCTGAGTTTTTCACTAAGTGATGGGACAAACGAAGGTGAATCTGATTGAGTAATGAACCAAAAGGAGCTGAGCATGAGTGAATGATGGACAAGACAGAGCAGAGTTTCAGTAAGTGATGGAGCGAACGAAACTGAGCCTGAATCAGTGATGACCCAAAAGGAACTGCGCGTGAGTGAGTGATGAAACAGACAGTCCAAGTTAGTGATGGACCAAATGGAGTTAAGTCTGAGTGAGTAATGGACAAGATGAAGCTGAGACTGAGTGAGTGATGGACAATACAGAGCTAAGACTGAGTGAGTGATGGACAAGACGGAGATGAAACTGAGTGAGTGATGGACAATATGGAGATGAAACTGAGTGAGTGATGGACAATACGGAGCTGAGACTGAGTGAGTTATGGACAAGACGGAGCTGAGACTGAGTGAGTGATGGACAATACGGAGCTGAGACTGAGTGAGTGATGGACAAGACGGAGCTGAGAATGAGTGAGTGATGGACAAGATAAAGCTGAGTCTGAGTGAGTGATGGACAAGACGGAGCTGAGTCTCTGGCAGAGAAATGTTAGTGATAAATGTCTGCCGCTCATGTAAAGAGCAAGAGGTTAACAGCAAGATCCAGATCTTAAGTATACAGATCAACCATTTCCGTGTTATTAGTTAAGAATAGATGCATGAAGATAAATCTTGTCAGGCTTGATGAGAAAACAAAAAATGCACCGGTAGGCTGCAAGCAAAAGAATGGGAAATGAGACACCAAACGAAAGAAAACTGTGTGGCTACAAGAATGTCACAGTACACGTTAGGCAAGAAGTATTAGGAAGAAATAGAGGGACATTCCATGATGACAAGGAACCAATTCAATCTGAAAACATAGCAACCCTATCTCTTAGCTTAAATTATCGAAAGCAGAAGTCAATAGAACTAAAATGACAGACAAAGCCACCATTATAAGTTACTAGAGGCCCGGTGCACAAAATTCGTGCACTGGGGGGGGGGGGTGTGTGTCCCTCAACCCACCCTGCACCCTCTCCAATCTGGGACCCCTTGGGGGATGTCTGACTGCTAGTTTAGGCCCAATCCCCAACCTGCAGTTGGACATCTCTCTCACAATCCAGAATGCTGGCTCCTAACTGCTCACCTGCCTGCTTGCCTGATTGCCCCTAACCACCTCTGCCTGCCAGCCTGATCACCTTCTAACTGTTCCCCTGCTGGCCCGATCTCCCCCAACTGCCCTCCCCTGCTGGCCTGGTCACCGCCAACTGCCCTCCTCTGCCAGCCTGATTGCCCCAACTGCCCTCCCCTGCCAGCCTGATGGCCCCCAACTGCCCTCCCCTGCTGGAGCACCCACTGTGGCTGTATTTGGCAACAGGGAGGTAATTAAGGGTAAGTAAGGTTCATAAGGTTGGGGCCTTAATCCAATAGGGTCTGTGCCCTTTCAAGAAGTGGAAGAGACATCTCCCTCCCTCTCTCTCTCCTCATGTCTGCACCCCAGGAAAGGCCACATGAGGACACAGTGGTTGTCACCAAGGCAGGAAGAGACTCTAACTAAGACAATATGTGTACAAGCAAACCCACAGGTGATCCTCACCCCGGGGAGGGTGGGGGAGGGAAGCTCTGCAATGCTGCTCAGGCCTGCCTGATGGCAGTGCTGAGCGGGTAGTTATCAGATCATCACACACCTGCCTGGCCCTGAGGACACCTCCCAACACACACGCACACCCAGGCCTCTGGCTACTTTTGGCCAGATGGCCATTTGGATTGTGCACAGCACAACTCTGGGGCGCCATTCATAACGTTAGCCCTGTAGTGGTGGGGTGCTGCAGCACTGCTTAAAACCACAGCCCACCCACCATGTGGCCCCAGTCCTTGTTGCGGGGGGGGCACTATGGAGAAGTGGGTCAGTGGGTGGGTGGTATATCAGGAGGAATGGAGCAGTACACACTCCCCACTCCCCTAAACTGACTTCTGCTTGTAAGGGAGGCTGATATTCTCACCACTGTACCATGCCCTGGAGCCTTCCAGCAACCTAAAGTGCAAATGCATTCATCCTCTACTTGCCCATAGATCCTGCAAACAGCCTGCTTCTCACCCGAGCTTGCACCACACTCCCACCATGCCTTGCAGGGCCTTGCTTCCTTTCAACTCTCCCTTGTCCTTGGACAGCCTGTGGCCACCTCTGCGGCACACTGTCTGATGGCCAACAACCGGCCTCAGCCTTCACTTTGAATCCTCAAGTCTGCACACTAACACTCTGCTCCTCTGCCCTTTGAACTGCCTCCTGGGTCTCAGCAGCAGCCGCTTCCAGGAGAAGTGCCCTGAACTCTTAGGACAGGCTCTGGTAAAAACCCCCAAGGGTGGCATGACCGGAGGGTCACTGGGCATCATAGTACATGCCGTTCTGGTGGGCATTTGGCCTTTCTGTGGAATGCAAGGGCACCATCTTCAAAGAGGATGGTTTTGTAAAGGCTTTATTTACCCCAGAACCATGAGAAAGGAACAAGGAGGGTGTCTGGGTTGCAGGTAATCTAATCATGTCCAACTGGCTCTACCTCTGGGACAGAAGGCCAAGAATAGAGCAGGGGACAGAAGCAGGTACAGCAGCATGAATAGGCTTGAGCTGGGAGCAACCACCATCCACCATGGCCCACCAAGCTCGGCCACCCTGGCAGCTCCCAGTCACATACTCCCACAGACCCTTAGTCCAGCCTCCACCCCTTGCTCACTACAACCCTGAGGCTGGCCTTCCTCCCCCACCAAGAATCTCTGGGCTACCACAGAGGCCCTTACAGCTGGCAAGTCCCCCCAGGACCCCCAGTGGAGACTGATGCCCTCCGCAGCATCCTCCAAGTGGTCACCCAGCTTCACTTGCCATTTAGCACCCAGCCACCCAGACAAGTGAGCGTGATTTGAATTAATTCTCTCTCCGCTACATGACAGATGGCCACCTCTCATAAGAAACTAGGGAGAAAATCCAAGGAATAAAGTCATCCAGCTTAGCACTGCCCTCCCCACCTTCTGAGACTCCAACATATTCTCAGATATTAGAAGATATGTGTCCACCTGCATCCTTCTAACCAGCGTCTCCTGAGTGCTCCTCTGTGCCAGGCACCGTTTCAGGCACTGGGGATGCAGCCATGAGTCTGGTGGGCTTTGTGCAGCCCCTCACTCAGGGAACAGATGTTCCCATGGGGAGGGCAAACAGGCAACGGGAAAACAGAGCAAACAGCATGTCAAAGCCTGGAAGGCATGGAGGAACATGAGGAGGGGAGCTGAGAGGTCAGAGGATGCAACAAAGAGGTGACATTGGAGCAAAGGCCTTATGGAGCCAAGGGAGCCTGGAAGTAGAGGTCCCCAGAAAGCAGGTGCACCTGGCAGAGGGAGGCTCAGAGGAGGTCAGGGAGAGAGGCCTGAGTCTTGAGAGTTCCTCTGCGTTGGAGGGGCCAATAGGAGGGCCAGACCAGGCAGATGAAGGGGGAGCCTTTGCAGCAGTGGGTGGCGGCCAGAGGTGATGAGCAGTAGCTGGTTTGCATTTGCAAGTAGAACAGAAAACCTGTTCTGGAAACAGCGGGAGCTGAAGGAGAAGTCAGGTATGCCTCCTAGGTTTGGGGCTGAACAGAAGACAGGGCTGCACCTGCTGAGGCTGCAGGGTGGGTTTAGGGAGGAAATGTGAGGTGCGCTTGCATCGTGGAGACTGAGATGTCCACTTAAGCCATCTGCAGGTGCAGTGCAGGCTGAAGGGACTTGAGGGCAGAGTCCCCACCCTCGCAACCACCATGTCAATTTGAAGCCCACCCTGAGGTAAAAGGGGCATTTCAGGTGCAATACTAGAAATCTGAGCAGTGCCCTTGGGCTCTGAGGTGGGGGAAGGGGGAGCAAGGTAGAGGTCCCTCAGAGAAGGTACAGGGGCCATACTTGGAGAAGGGCAGCGACTTGGATTCTGCATCACCCTGGTTTCTGACAAGTTGTTGGATCCTGTGATGAAATGCTGTGGAAGACAGTACGAGGCTGGCAGCCTGGCCCCCTTTCTGGGTCCTTGTGCCTCTGTTGGGGTCTGCACAGCCCCAGATCTTGCGTTTGTGGAGAAGGAGGAGCTTGGGGGCAGTGTTCCCATGGGCGGCCCCTGGCAACTCCGGAGCTGAGCGAATGCCACCATGGGGCGCTTGAGGCACCAAGCGCCCACCACCTGACAGCCAAGCCCTGAAGGACCCCCAGCCCTCGGCGCTGCGCTCCGTCCCCAAGGGAGAAGGTCCTCCATCGCCCTGCGACCGCATAGACCTTCTGGCCTGCGCCCTGCAGCCCAGGGCTCCAGGAGAGGGCGGGAGTGGGTTGAGGACGTGGGAAGGTGAGGCCAAGGGGCCGGTCAGGCCCGGGGTGGGCGTGCCGAGAACGCGCGACGGTGTCTGCGCTCGCGTGTGCGCAGCGGGGGCGGGAAGGCCCCGCCCCGGGGCGGGAGGGGGCCGCTGGATTAAAGGCCACCCGGGCGGGCGGGGACCGGACAACAGCCCGCACCCAGAGCGCTCTCGGCTCTGCGCTGCCCAACGCGCGTCCAGCCGGCTGGCGCGTCCAGCGGCCCCCCGCGCAGCGCGTCCTGCAGAGCGCAGCCGGACTTACACGACATGAGCGTCCGGACTGGACACTGAGCGGTGGGGGCGATGTCGCAGCGCGGGGCACTAGGGCCCCGTTGGGGGCTTCTGCTGGCGTTCTTGCTGGCGCTGGGCGAGCTGCCGCAGGTGGGGGGCGTCGAGGAGGAGCCTGGCAGCGAGCACCAAGAAAGCGAGGGCTTCCAGGTGGTCACCTTCAAATGGCACCACGTCCAGGACCCATACATCATCGCGCTCTGGATCCTCGTGGCCAGCGTGGCCAAGATTGGTAAGCGACCCCGGACTCGGAGGGCCTCGGGGTTCTGGCCCCGCCGCGACTTTCCCTCTACCGACCCCGCCTGCGCTCCAGCGGGCAGAATTAGGCGCCCACCTTCCTCCGGGTATGTGCCGGCTCCACGGTCTTCCCTGTGGAACGGGCGCATTCAGTGTCAGTTGCCCCGCGGTCCGGTCCGAGAGCACCGCTCCCAGCCCCGGGGAATCAGCCCTTGAGTCAGGCAGGGCAAGGCTCAGGGGCCGCGAGCCTGGACGGGCCCGGAGCGGCGGTGCTGGTCCCCGAGAGTCACCCGATCTTGCAGGGCAGGTGCCGGTGGAGAAGCCCGCGCACTCCGGATACCTGGTCCTGTGTTTGGGCTCCAGTCTGCCCATCCAGGCCTGCGGTACAGCGCGTCTCTCCTGGCGCTCCTGCGCCGGGTTTTCTGTCTGTCGGGCTTGTGGGGGGCTTTTTAATGCCCTGAAAAGGGGAATGCCCTTGTTGTCAAGCACCGAAGTGATACTTTGTTCCCAGAGCAGAAGGGGAACGGTGCCGCTCATAATTAAACCCAGTAAAATCCTGCTTATAGGAGCGATTTTCCCATTGAGTGTGTTTCTCTTTTTAAAATACCTTCCTGTCAGATTTCTTTTCTTCTAACTTGCTCCAATGAGCCAGCAAAGTGGGATTGCCATAACTCCACAGCAAGGTGATGGGAAGGTCATCTTTCCTAAGGGCTTAGGAGGACTGAACTTTCTAAGTGCTAGTGAACACCAGGGAGGGTCTTAGTTGAGGTGTTGGAGGTGTAATAGCATTTGTAACAAACTAGGGGGAGCCTGAGGGAGGGCCCACTGAGCGCAAGGTCTGAAGACACCCCCTCCCCACCCCCCCATCCTTGCCCCCAAGAAGCTGTAGGTGGCAGGAACAGATCACCAATGGTTTTGGAATGGGGAAGGGCAAGGGAAGAAGAAGAGGAGTCCTTCTGGGGCCTTGGAAGGCACTGACGTGCTCAGCATGCTGGGAAAGACAGGTTTGGGGCAAGACCTTAGAGGGCTTTGGACCTGGGGTTTGGGGGTACCTGGCAGAGGCTGGCTGCAGCTTGTTTTTCCTTCACTTCCTGCTTATGCCAATGGCCTCCCTTGAAGTCCCTCTCTTTTCTGCTTTGTCTTTCTCAGGAGCTCGCTCTGCCTCCTCCCTCCTTTGTCCTGGCATCAGTGCAGCCCCTTGGCCCCACCTGCCTGGTCACCTTGCTTACTTCGTCCCCCACTGGAAAGCCATGTGGTCTCATAAGCTGTGTCTCTGCCAGATGTCTCTGCCAGGGGGAGACCACTGACACTAGCCATGTCCAATGTGACATTTACTGGGCAAGTCCAACCTCAGTGTCTGGGCGTACCCTGCCCGGACGCTCACACTGCTCACCTAAGAACTGACCTGTTTCTGGGGCACACTTGTAGTGTGTGTGGGGGGGGGGGCGGGGAGTGGCGTCTCTTCCTCTGCCACCTTCTTTACTCTATGAAACCATAATAAGGATGATGACATGTGCAGGGTGGGCCCAAGACACGCTGGGAGGTGCAGCACCTCTGTTGTGTAATCAAGCATGCATTTTCTGTCTAGCCCCGGTGGCGGCACAGGTGTGGAGCCTGGCATATGAAAGTCCAGTGCCAGCCATCAGGGCACCAGCTGTTCAGCCTTGAGTGGGTGTGGGGACCCTGGGAGGGCGGCACTGACCCAAGTGTTTGCCTGGCCCAGATTTTGTTACTTACCCAGGAAGAGCCATGGCCTGCAGGTCTCCGAGCACTTGAACTGTCCGAAGAGGGCCTTCTCCAGGGGGGGCCGCCCGCTCCAGCAGCTCCAGCGCCGTCTCATGGGCAGGGCAGAACGTGTTTCCCTCCTGGCACTCACCATTTAAAAAGTCTCACCTCAACAGCACCACACCCTGCAGGTTGTAATCCTGGGAGGCTGGAGGCAGGGGCTCTCAGGACAACATAAAGAGGATCCCAGGAAGAAGACCCCTGGAGTGCCCTCTGACCCGGGGTCAGGCCTTGCCCCATCCCTGCCTACATATTCTTCTGAATTTGGAGGCTCCCACTATGATGGCACTACACACACTCCGTTTCCCCATCTTTAAAGGAAGCTGGGACTGCACCCATGCCCAGCCCTCTCCCAGCCTTGCTCCCTCCCTGTCCTTCCTTGTGGCCTCTCCCCATTAATCCTGTACCCTGGAATCCCCTGCACTGACCCTGCCCAGTTCCCCAAGGCCATCTTCATGACCCCACCTCTTTCCCCTGCCCTCTGAAGTCCCCCACCCCTTACTGCCTTGTCCTGTCCCCATTATCTGAGGCTGCTCCTTCTTCATCAACCTTGGGGCCCTGCCTCTGGGTCTGGACCTAAGTCCTCCCCCGACCCTAGGTCCATTCTCCCTTCACTGCCCCATACCCAGCACCTCCAGGTACTGTCTTCCAGGGGCCTCCATCTCCAGCCCAGGTTACCTGAAAGTGCGGCTGGTCATCAGGCATCTCTGCACAGACATCTCCCCACACCTCAGATGAACCCCCACTCCCCCCACTTCTCAGCTCTCCAGGCTCAAAACCAAGGTCTAGCAAACAATCTGGACCCACCACTCACACTTAGCCACACAAACCAGGAGCCAGTTACCTCATCTCAGTGGTCCCCACTCACTCCAGACCAGACCCACCAAGCTGCGCTCCACGCCCTCCAAGGCTTGGATCTCACCCCCCACAATCCACTGTGCTCTCTGCAGTGAAAATCAGAGCTCTGACCTAGTTTCTGCTGGACTAAGCCAGGGACTTCCCACTGCCCAGCCCACCTCCCTGCTCAGCCCTCTGCATTCAGGTGCCCACCCCTACCCCACTGCCTACCCCTAAGAACTCTGGACTTACACTTGAGGTCCTGACTCAGGGACCAGACCCCCTCAGACGTCTCCCTCCCTGCAAAGCCAACCCTAATGCCTATTGCTCAAACCCCTAAATACTAATCACGCCCACACCTTCCCCTGACTGGGCCCGGAGGCCTCGTGGCCGTGGGTCCAACCCGTGCACTGATGAGGGACGTGCTTGGATCACAGTGTACTTCCTCCTGCCCCACAGTCCAGGGTTCACACTTGTTAAGCTACTTGGCCCCTTTCATCATTTAAAATGGTCAGGGATCATCCAGACTATTTGAGTTTCAAATTACAGGAACAGAAGAGCTGGATTGATACTGATTTCCAAACACCTTGTGTTGGAGAGGTCAGATTTCTTCCAGCCATTAGTAACCTTGTTGGGGAAAGAAGGTGAGGGGGACCCGGAGACACAGGCAGTAACTCCTGCATAAGCTTCACGGCAGCTTCTCTGCTCAGCAGCTGGGGACCGAGAGCTGTGGAGAGCAGGGTCACAGCACTATCTTGGTGGCCCGGGACTGGGTTCTGCCACTTTGCAAGGTGAGGAACAGGTATGGCTCTTGTACCTACAGATGTCCAAGACCCCGAGTCTGCAAGCTCCCCACATGTATACATCTGGGCCTGTTACTGCATCTTTAGGAAATTCAGAGGAGAAGGAGGCCACTGAGGCCAGGGAGCCATCCACAGCTCAGGGACGGGTAGAAAATGAGGGTGAGGATCCTTATGCAGTGGGTGGTGTCTGCCCTTGGTGGAGGGGAGGGGGGCTTTCTCTGGAACAGCCAGTAGCCCCGGACATGAGCTCCTCTGGGGGGTCCTGAGTCTGCAGCCGCTCATACCAGGGCCACTTTGGACCTTGCACCAGGCCAGGCTTTCTCTCCCTAATAGGTTCTCAGTTCTCAGGCCTCCCCTGGCTGTGTGACTTCTGTCTAGACGCCCTGCCTAATGGTGGATTTCTCTGCGGTATAGCTGTCGGGCACTGGGTGTCTGCCCTGAACTATGCTCCAGGCTGTGTGGGAAGCTCTGGGGTGGTGTTTAACTCCTGGGTTAATTACACCTGCTCTGGTTTTAGACGAGGAGCCCCTGACTCCTATCCCACTCTCTGCTGTGGGCTCCTGGGCACCTTCCACCATGCTCTCCTCTCTGCACCCCCTGAATTTCCCTTGCTGGCCTGGAGGGAACGCATGAGAGGATCTGGAGGACAAGGATGGCCTAGAAGGGCAGAGTAACCAACAGGAGTCCCCAGTGGAACCTATCCTTCCAAGAGTAGACAGTCAGTGGGCCCTAGTGGACCCCAGTCCTCACAGGACAGATGGAGTCAATGGGAGTGAAGACCCATTATCCAAGGCCTGGAGTCTCTACTGGAGGGAAGGTGCCATGGTGAAGGTGTAAAGTCTCCCTTTCCAGGAACTGCCCACGGGAGAATTAGCCCCTGGCTATAAAACAATCCATGGGCATTCGGAGCTAAGGTATTTTGTTGGAATAATCTGAGGAAGGGGGCAAAGGTCAGGCAGTACGATAGCACACAGTCCTGCCTGCTCCAGAAGGGACTCCCCAGGGAGCCTTCCACCCGGGCCAGCTTCCCAAAACAGTCCAGAAAGAATCACTACCAGTTCCCAGGACTCCAGGCTCTTCTTCGGAGTCTGGCCTGAGTCAGCCTTGGTACGCATGCACAGGCTCTGTGAAGGCAGGAGTTTGGTGAAACTTAGCTCTGGGCTCTCTGATCTGGCCCTTAACCACCCTCACACTTTATTTCTTCACAGACATGTTCAGCCCACCTCACCCCCAGTTCTGCCCCCCAGCTCTGGCCCAGTAGGACAGGTGGGATTTCCTTCCACATGCACCAGGCCCTTCCCCATGCGCTCCCCAAGAGCCAGGGAGTGTTTAAAGTAGGGGTTCCCATCCACACATCTTCTCCCCATTTTCTCTCCTCTCCCTTTTGGCAGCGAGTTTTACCAGGAGCTGTGCACCTGAAGCGGGTGGGGGAGCTCAGTGTCTGATGAAGGAGGCGAGCCAACATCAGGGCTGGCCAAGGTTAGGGCTGGCCAAGGTCAGGGCCAGTCTCCTCAGCTCCTCTACCTGCCCTACACTGGCAGGTGCTCTGAGTTTCTCTCAGAGAAGGGGCTTCCCTGGCTCTGTCCCTGCTGGGGAGCTAGGACAGGCCTGCTCCCAGAGCATGGTATCCATGGCTCTGAGTCTAACAGCTGGCAGCTCTCTGGTGTTGGGTCTTAGACACCAAGCTTTGGGGTGCTGAGTATTGGGATGCTGGATCTCAAGTACCAGGTATTAGGGTACCAGGCCTCAGGGGCCATGTCTTGGGGTGCTAGGTATTGGGGACATCTGTGCAGAGCCTGCTTCCCCACCCTTAGCACTGGAGCCTAGAGTGGGTGATTTCCTGCTTGAGCCATGCTGGACACAGTGAGGTCTCTGCCCCTTGCATCCAGAAAAGTTTCAAGGCAGCTGAGTGGTTTCCTAGTATGAGAGTCTGAGCTGTTTGAGGTTTGCTCACCTGGGGCAGGTCTTTGCCCCCACCCGTGCCTGTTCCTTGCTCACACCCTACCCCCACCCTCTGACCTCCAGCCCTTCTTCCTGACCTGACCTCATGCACTTGTTTCCAGCTCTTCTCTATCTCTTCATATCTTTGTCTTCTATCTCCTGTCTGTTCAGAGCTGGGGAGATAGCAGTGCTGGGAGTCCAGGTGCCTGCAGCACTCCTCCCCACCCAGCCCTGCCTGCAGAGCCCATCAGATTGGAGGGGGTGCTGAGCTCAGGGGGCCATGTGGGCTGGGGGTGGGTGAGTTCTTGGCAGCCTCCCATCCACCCTGCTGGAGCCCTGCTATACAGTGGCTTTTCTTGGCTTCACCTGAAGCTCAGACTCCTACACACACACACACACACACACACACACACACACACACACACACACACACACCTCCCCAGTCAGGCAGGTCACTAGGAATTGGAGCCCCACCTACCCAGGACCTTTCTTGCCCCACCTCTTCTGAGCTCAGAACTTCCAGCCCCCTACCCCCCCAGCTCCTGAGGATGCCCCCACAACCAGGTCAGTGTTGCAAAGCTGGGACTGTGTATTTCTCTTCCTGCTGTGTACCCAAAGCCCGGAGGCCTGCCCGGGCTCCTGAAGATCTGCTTTGCAGGGGTGAGGGATGAATGAATGAGTGAGTGAACCAATGAATACACTGATGAATCTCAGCTTCTAACTTGTCTGTGAGCTTCCTACAAACCATCCAGGTGCTGGGTCTGGGAAGCAGCTTCCTAAGCTCATTGGCTGAATTTCCCCCCCAAATTGCCATGCAGCCTCTGGTGAGCTGAGCGGCACACCCTGCGACAACACCCTCCAGGCAGGCAAACTGTTGACAAGTGGCGCCAGCATTAGCTCAGAGCACTGTGGGCGTGTTGGGGTTCAGGGTGGGGAGCACCATCACCCCAAACAGAGCTAGCCTGGGTGGGCCAGGTCCCTGGGAGACGGCACGCTCACCTATGCATGTCTGAAGTGCCCTCCACCACAAGCTGAAATCTGCTGCCCTGTTCGCCACCGTGCAACCTTCTGGAATAAGACAGAATGATTCTGCCAGGTCCTGACATCCTGGCCTCCAGACACACAGACACCTGCACAGGTCCTGGCTCATGCACCTTCCTGGGACACAGCCTGGAACTTGGGTCCCAGGCAGGTCAATACCCTCAGCATATTGATGACTCTTTTGGGTTTGAACGGTTTGCTTTATCAAAATAATCCAAAATGTTTGATTTTTTTTTTTTATTTTTAGCAGCCATAGTTCTGGGCACTAGATGAGCTCTCACCAGTGTAATATTCATCTAACAAATGTTAGTGCTGCCACGTGCCTGGCACTGCTGTAGGCCAGGAGGAGGCCACTTCAAACCAAATAGACCCAAACTTTGGAGGTAGCATTTGTGCAGGGACAGACAGACGCAATCATGCCACAGGATAATGGCATTAAGTTTAATAGTGAACAAATGATGGGAGGAGTGAGTCCTTGGGTAAGGGGAAAAGCATTTTCAGAGTGGAGCTGCCAGTGCAAAGGTGCTGTGGTGGGCATGTGTCAGTATACCTGAGGAGCAGCTGGGAGAGCCACCAAGGGAGGGGTGGGAGGTGAGGTCAGAGGGGCCAGGGAAGTGGAGCCATGAGAGCTTCTGAACTGAGGTGAACTTGACCCCACTGGGAGGTAAGGCAAGCTGCTGCTAGTGCCAGGCCTGGGGCCTCTTATTGAGTGGTATGGAGCACGCTGACACCAGCTGCTGCTTGTTTGAGAGATTTTAGGAAAGTCTGAAGTCTGAGCCAGGACAAGCCATTCATATGGAAAAGCCACTGCAAACATCTTGGGTGGGGCTGCAAATTGGGTGGGGTGAGTCTCAGGGAATCATCAGGGCCGAGCAAACAGTGTGAGCCAGGTTGATGGATACTCAGATTTGGGGCTTGCCAGTCAGCTCTGTGATGGGGGAGGATGAGGGAACAATGACCCCTGTGAGCACCCCTGTCTGGGAGAAAGCTGTCCCTGAGTTCTTGCTCTGGTTCCAGACAATCCAGTTCCTTTCCATATGTCTTTGGATCCCCCCAAGCTGCAGCCCCAGCACTGGAGCTCAGAGGGAGTGAGTCCGTGTGCTGCCCCTTTGCAAGGAACTGCCTGGGACTCCAGCAGCCTCCCTGTTACTCAGTCACAATCCCCACTGGTTTTTATAGCCCAACCTTATGGGGGCTTCTCTTCACAGCACTGGAAGCCTTGGCTGAGGGGTCTGGTGTGGGGCTGGAATCCCTTGCTCCTCATGGGAAGCTTCTGCAGCCGAGATATCCCTCCTGATTAAAAAAATACCACACGTGTGCATTGGACCAGCCTGTTCTGCACCTCCGCCCCTCCTACCAGTTTCACTGTGCTTTCTTCTTTAATTCTTTAGTTGTAGGACTTCCATTCAACCAGATTTCAGGTGGTTCTGAATGATGGTTGTTCTGTATTTTTGTTGTAATTTTGTTGTGAGAGGTGGCGAGTATCAGCGTTTACCTATGCCGCCATCTTGGTTCTCCCCTGTTGGCCATTTTTTGCCCCAGGGTGATTTGTAAAGGGGTAAAGCTCTCTGATTTCATAAGATTCTTCCCAGTAACATGTTCAGGATAAACAAGTCAGAAAACCAGTGCATATGTTCGCTAGGGTCTGATTAGAGATGCAAGCTCTTCCCCCAGGAGCTCTGACGGCCTTGGTGAGACAAGGCCTCTGAGAGCTGAAGAGCCCACCAGGCTGTTGTTTTGGCCTCGGTACCTCCAGCATCCCAGGAGGGTGCATGCCTGGGAGGTAAGGAGGGCGAATGGTGCCCGACTCTGTGGACCTGAACCACATGCAGGGGTGGTGATGACCACTGACAGCACCAGGGCTGTGGGTTCCCATGGCAAAGCCCTGGGCAGCACCTGAGCAGGGTGAGTGCTGATGTATTATTCTTCAGGTCATGCAAGGTGCCTTGGCTGGGCCTGGAGTCCTTCCTTGGAGCTGGCTGTGTCTCAAGTCTACATCTATAACCCAAGTGTTCGTTCAGGTCTAGAAAGAGGTGAAAGCCCCATGGTTTACTAGGTGAGGGGTCATAGTCCAGGCAAAGGGGTCAGATGGCGGCCAGATGCAGGCTTCCCGTTTGTGGGACATCAAGATGGGCCTCAGAGGAAGAGAGGTGGCTGGGCTGAACGAGAGAGGCTGCAGGGAGAATACTCAGGCAGAAGCACCAGCCCAGGGGGCTCCAGTGGGTGGGAGCCAGGGCCATTTGGGCCGCAGTGGTGGATGGTTAAGTCCTGAAGATGGAGATGGGGGATGGGGCCTGGTTGAGCCAAGTTGTCTCCCAGGCAAGCCCCACACCCTGATAGAATGCTCTACTTCAGGCACAGATATGGCCCCTGCAGACAGACCAGTGTCAGCTCCAGGAAGGTGTCTTGTGAACCATCCTAGCCCCAACTCCAGCTTCTGGGGGCAGAGATAGATCAGCTCCTTTCTGGGTCAAACCAGTGCTCAGGGGGAAGGAGTAGGGCTGCTGGGGGAGGGTCGGACTCTGTTTCTTCCCTTCCATGAATTCACCACCTGCTGAGCTGTCATGCCAAAGTCCAACCTGGTTGAGTTCTCAGCTGGAAAAGGGTTTCTTACAAAGGCAGGATGGGAAAGCTGGAAATGCCTGTTTCTAACAGCTTTTAGAACAATGCAGAGGGTGGAAACCACCAGCTCATAGGGGCTCTGTTCCTTCTAGTACTTAGCTAGCTCTAGTTTTTGGGTGCTACGGTCTCCCCTTCTGCTTTCCCTTGGAACTTGGCCCGTATGTGCTAGGCACTCAGCATAGTTCACCCTCACCCCCACTGCTTGCTAGCTAGATATGGACATGAATGGGTCAGGGCCACCGGGGAGGCCCACGTCTGTGCATTTCCATGTGCATGTCCATGTGTAGTTGTGCGTGTGTGTGCACATGTGTGTATGTGCGCTGGTTCCCATGAGGTTGAGGGCTTCAGCCTATGGCACTAAGATCTATTCCCCATGTGGCCATGGATACTGGGCCTGGATTTGAATCCTGGCTCTGTCATTGCCCCAGGCCCCTCAATTACTTCTGTGGCACCAACATCCCTACGAGGGATCAGTAAGGAGTAGGTGAAATTAGGGCCAGGACAGATGGTGGCAGGCACTTAGGGGATATCCAATTAACTCAAGTTACTGTCACTCCCACACATCTGATGGAGTGTTGGCATGATGGCTGTGGAACTCTGGACACAGGGTCACCAGTAAGGCTCCCTAGACCCACCCCAGTGGGAAAAGCTGGGCTCCCAGGGGAATGGGCTAGGGAAGAGCCTGGGGGTGTGGGAATAAGCTGAAGCTACCCCTTGGCTGACCTTGGGTGAACCCATTGGAGGCTTGTCCCACTGAAAGTGTGTAGTGGGGTCACAGAAGCCTTTCCAGCTTGAGAAGTCACCAGGCACCCCCAAGAGCAGGGCACCAAAGGGCCTCAGTCTCCTGCTCCTTCCCAAAGGCCAACTGAGAGGCCAGACTCCCTGAAGGCAGATGTCATCCCCATGTGGTGACAGCAGTAACTCAATGACTGAGCAGAATGTGCTATAGAGTGCACATTGTAAAGCAAAACCGCACTCCACACGGCATCGCTGCCCATTTCCATGTCCTGTTCCTTCAGCCAAGAATCTATGGATGAGGACAGTGAGCGGGGGGCATGGGGTGGGGTGGGAACCGGATGGAGGGGAGCTATGGGGGGAAAAAAGAGGAACAACTGTAATAATCTGAACAATAAAGATTAAAAAATAAAAGAATCTGGATGAGGACCAGCTGTCTCTGTCGCCTGGGGCAGCAGCTGAGAAGCCTGTGAGACCAGCGGTACTGGGCCTGTTCAGTCCCCTGGGGGCAGCTCCAGCCATCTCAAGTTAGCCCATATGGGGTGAGGCTAGGGCAGGCCCCCAGCGCATGGATGTCCTGGAGGGAAACAGGAGGGAAGAGGCTGGTCACTGTCCCTGAGCAGATACCATCCCAGCTGCAACTCCCTGGAATTTGAGACTCTCCAGGGCCTCCCACGCCCTGGCTCCTGCCTGGTCTGCTGCTGCCTCTGAGAGGCCTCGTGGTCGCCTTGTCTGAGGGCAAGATGTTGTCCCTTCTGAGCCTCAGCCTCCACAGCAGGGACATGGCCAGCAGCAGCATCTCTCTCAGGTGTGGCTGTGAGGGTGGACTCAAGCAGGTGGATCGAGTGCCCAGAAAGTAAAAGGTGCCTGATGCACTTTCTGCGAACATTTGTAATTACCCTCCATAGGGCCCAGCATAGTGCCCAGAGATCAACAAACAATCGCTGAATAAAAACAAAAATGCCAAGACATTCACACAATAGCTGCAGACACCTATATCTCGGCCACTGAGCTGTGGATCTCACCACACCCAGCAGGGGCAGGGCCAGTGTCCTTCGATGCTGGGTAAGGAGGGGACCCAGCAGTTCCACCCCACATACCTATTACCTGCAGCCTCTTGGTCCTCACTTGTCCTTGAGTTGGGAATGATTTTGTGACCCTGTCCTGGAGGGGCCTGGTTTCCACCCACAGAGTCCCCAGCTACAGGGTTACTTCATGGAGCTGGTCAGGCTTATGAGGAGTGGTCCACCCTGTGATGGTGTTGGCCCCATGTAGGTGCACTTCACACCACAACCGCTAATTTACCACTTCTTTCTCCACTGTATTTCAGTGCTGGGGTTGATAGCCATCTCCAGTACAGTGACTGGGGGCAGGGGGGTCATCATGACTGCCATTTAAAAATATAATTAGTGAACAGAGCAGGGTCAGGGGTCAGGTGTGGGATGGGGCCTCTGGACACTGTCACCATGTACTGGTGTTGAAGTCCAAGCACCCCCCCCCCCGCCCCCCAATAAAGCTTGCTTTTCTGGAACTGGAAAAGGAAGGCAGTGTTAAGTTTGTGAGGAGTCCCTGGGGTTGTCAAAATCCTTTACTCATTAACTCAATAATGCTGAGAATGTTCGGATGGCCAAGGTGCCCTCAGTCCCAGGCTGGAATGAGTCTTGCCCCCACATCTTGCATTTTGGGGCCTTGGGGCCTGAGAGGAGTGTATCCTGGCCCAGCAGCCCCCCTGGCTTCTGGGGTGTCCCCCACAGGAGCACTGGCAGGTGCAGGATGGGCACACGTGGCCAGCCACCCAGGGACAGGATGGGCTCTTTTCTCCACTCAGATCTGACACCAGCTCAGCATCAGGAACCCCCCCACCCCAGCCAGGAGCTCTAACTGGCACAGGGGGAGGGGAACCAGGGGCTTTGTCTTTGCGCTCACTCTCCTTTGAGAACCCCGCAGGGCTGCCCATGTGAGGGCCACCTTCAGTGGGCTTCACATTTATATTTCTGGTTTTCTCAATGGTCTGAAAATTTGTTTTAGTGTTAATGCGCTGAATGTAAATCAAAAGAGCAGTGTGCCTTCCCCAGCCAGTGCCCCAGCATCTTGCTAAGTGTGTGGTGTGTCGTCTGTAATCCTGAATTGTGCTTGTGGCCCGTGGCTAACACAGAACTGAGTAATATTTCTCAGGTGGACCTGCTGTGGCACAGTTGTGTTTGCTCTGTCCTTGGCGGAGGTCTGGCCCCTGACCCACATCTCTAGTGGCCACCATCAGGGGAGAGGTGCTCAGGGCAGGCAGCCCTTGAGCTAAGTGGGTCCATCATACCACCCAGCCACCTGCAAGAGCCTGAGGGGCCGTGTTTATCTGTTTTCAGCTTAAATCTATGCTACGGGGCCTCAGTGCCTGACTGTGGGAAGTTAAACAAGATACTCTTCACAGGAAGAAGGTTTTTCTGCTTCTTAATATCCCCCTTGGGGTAGCACCCTGTACTTCCATCAAGGGGAGCAGGGAGGGTCTGAGCTCCCTGGACAGCCTGGCCCTGAACCTACCGTCCTGCCAAGAAAGCCACTCGGGTAGCCCATGGCTGGGCCCAGGAAGGATGCCTGTGCACGCCATGGTGAAGGTGTGTGCATGCCATAGTAGGTGTTCAGCATGCCATGGTAGGTGTGTGCATGCCATGAGAGGTGTGTGCATGGCGTAGTAGATGTGTGTATGCTGTGGTAGATGTGTGCATGCTGTGGTGAGGGCATGTATAAGCCATGGTGTGGGGGGTATGGGGTGGAAGATCCCTCCTTCCTATTACCCCAGCCAAAAAATTAAAACTAAAGAAAATAAATGACAGCTTTTCCCTTTTGCTTTCATGGGGCTTGGGGTAGAAGCACTCAATGCACGTTCCTTGCAGGAGTCTGATTTTTATCTTTACAATAGCCCAGGAAAGTCTAGACTATCTATTATTTTACAACGAGGAAACCAAGTCTAAAAGAGATAACTTGTAGTAAGTGCCAAGACAGGTCCCTCCTACAGAAAGCCGTCCAATGTGCAGCAATGTGACTCTGACCCCCCTAAACTCCTCCCCCACCCCCCGTAGGTGCGGCTCCATGAGGGCCCCTGCAGCTGAGGGCAGGGGCCAGCTCTCAGTCAGGCCATTCAGCAGGGCCTGACCGTGGCTCCTGACTCTTCTGCATTTGAGGCACACAGTGAGATGTGGTGCCACAAAAGGTGTCTTGGTTCTCTGTGTTTGCCTCCAGGAGCTTTTGTCTGCATTTGCCTTAGTTGAGCTTTCTAGAGACTCGGTGCCCCTGCGGGACCTCTGGGCTGGCTGTGTCTCGTGGTCCTCTCACCCTGGGGAGCCCTTTGTCCTCAGGCTGTGCTGCATCAGTATAAAAAATCAATAGCCCCATTGCTTCCTGCTGCTCTGTGGCCTGTGACAAAGTCCTGTCTTCGGTGGATGGTGCTCACAGCACCCTGATAGTGGAACCATGGGGACATGGCAGCCACGTGAGCAGGCACAGCCTTGTTTATGATGCCATGGGACATTGTCCACACATTGTGTCTGCAGGAAGATGTCCTCAGAGGAAGTGACCTTGCTGGGATTTTTTACATGAAACTTAAAGGTTAATGAAATCCAAACTCTCCCCCATTCAGAGCATCTGTGTACCAAATCCTTGTAGTCGTTTGGGGGAGTCCCTCTCATCCCCCCAACCCCATGCCAAAGTGAAGTGTCTGAATCTTTGCATCAAGTGGACTTTACAATGAATTTGATGGTTAGAGTCAATCCCCAGACCTCCAGCCAACCACAACCCCAATTGAGGGCGAGATTTTTCTCCTCCACAGCAGCTTCCGGTGAAGTAATGAACCTTTCATGTTCTTGAAACTTAAAAGCCTTGATAAAAAACACATCTCTGATTTGCCCAGCCAATCAGGCCCTCAGCTCCCTCATTCTAAGAGGAGGGCCACCACATGTGCCCTTCCATGTCCCTTTCCCATCTTGTTCAGGAAAAGGGAGCTCGTGTGGTGCTGGTCCAGATCTGTGGGACTCTGATGTGACATCCTCCCTTCTGTCTTCTCTGCTTTTCCCAGTGCGCCTGTCACACGAGCTCAAAGAGTCATTTGTTGAATAAGGTCTCAGTGACAGGATCATCAGCTACCTACTGAAGTTGTGCCCCATGTGTCATCAGCTTGATTCATAAGTGGGCTCTGCCTTCCCTCTTCTGGGGTCCTGGCCATCTCCGACCTCCACCCAGCTCACCCCCAACTCCAGGTGCTGCTTTTAAGGACTTTCCCCCTCCCCCGACCAAATTTACCTGCCATGGACCCTCAGCTTATCTCACACCTGTTCTAGCTTCACTTAAAGATAGTGAAGCTATCCTCAGATCAGTAGAAATCATCCAATCTGAAGAATTTATCTAATCTGTAAATTTGTATATTTCACAAAAGTGGGGGCATTTGGCCATCATTTCTTTAGATTTTTTTCTACCCCATCCTTTCTTCCTGTTTTCCTGGGACTCCCATTACTCATAAATGGACCTTTTTCCATTGTCCCATAGGCCACTGAGGCTCTTGTTTTGTAATCTTCCTTCTCTTTGTTCTTCAGATTGGATAATTTCTATTGATGGATCTTCAAGTTCACCATCTCTTCTGTAATCTCTGTATGCTGTTAAAAGCCTACCCATTGGATTTTTCATTCAGATATTGAATTCTTCAATTCTAGAACTGCCATTTGGTTTTTTTAGATATCATCTATTTCAAGGGCCAGTTGACTACATCCCATGGGTTGGTCACCTAATTTTGTAAATATAGTTATATTAGAATACAACTGTGTGTTATGGCTATTTTTTTTTTTTGCTAAATGGTGGAGTTGAGTAGTTGCAAAACAGACTGTATAGCCCACAAGCCTAAATGATTTACCATCTGTTGCTTTTTGGCCTTTTATTTCACCCATCCCCCACTCTCCTATCCTTTGGTAGCCATTGGCTTGTTCTCTATAGCCATAGATCTACTTCTGTTTTTTTTTCAGATTCCATATATAAGTGAAATCATATGGCATTTCGCTTTGTCTAATTATTTCACTTAGCACAACACCCTCTAGGTCCATTCAAGTTATTGCAAATGGCAAGATTTAACTTTTTGTATAGCTGACAAATATTCCATTGTATGTGTATATACCACATATTCTTTATCCATTTATCTATTGATGGGCATATAGGTTGCTTCCATATCGTGGCTTTTACTAGTAATGCTACAATGAACATAGGGGTGCATGTATCTTTTCAAATTAGTATTTTTGTTTTCTTGGGGTAAATACCCAGAAGTGGGATTATTGCTAGTCATATGGCAGCTCTATTTTTAATTTTTTGAGGAAACTCCATATTTTTTGTATAGTGGCTGCATCAATTTGCAATCCCACCTTAGGGCACGAGGGTTTCCTTTTCTCCATATCCTTACCAACACTTGTTGTTTGTTGATTTATTGATGATAGTCATTCTGACAGGTGTGAGGTTATCTCATTGTGGGTGTTTTTTTGTTGTTAATCCTCACTTGAAGGTATTTTTTTCCATTGATTGTGAGAGAGAAACACCAATGTGAAAGAGACACAGGGATTGGTTGCCTCCTGCAAGGCCCCAATGGGGACCGGAGATCGAAACTGCAACCCAGGCACGTGTCCTTGACGGGGAATCGAACCCACGACCCTTCAGGGTGCAGGCCAATGCTCCAACCACTGAGAATACTGGCTAGGGCTCATTGTGGTTTTGATTTACATTTTTTCTGATGTGTAGTGACGTTGAGCATCTTTTCATATGTCTACTGGCCATAGGCTCTGGAGAAATATCTATTCAGGTTCTCTGTCCATTTTTTAAACAGATTTTTTAAATTTATTTTTGGTGTTGAGTTGTATGAGTTCTTTATATATTTTGGATAGTAACCCCTTATCAGATGTATCATTGGTGAATATCTTCTCCCATTTGGTAGGTTGTCTTCTTGTTTTGTTGATGGGTTCCTTCACTGGGCAGAACTCTTTAGTTTGAGTAAGTCCCATTTTTAATTTGTTTGTTTGTTTGTTTCCCTTGCCCGAGGAGACATATCCAAAAGCAATATTGCTAAGACAGATATCAAAGAGTTTGCTGCCTGTTTTTTTCTAGGAGTTTTATGGTTTCAAGTCTTACATTTAAATCTTTAATCCATTTTGAGTTTATTTTTATATATAATATAAGAACGTGGTTCAATTTCTTTTTTTGCATGTATCTGTCTAGTTTTCCCAGCACCACTTATTGAAGAAACTGTCTTTACTCCGTTGTATTTCCTTGCCTGCTTTGTAATAGGTTCATGGACCATATAAGTGAGGAGTTATTTCTGGGCTCTTTATTCTGATCCACTGATCTATATATCTGCTTTTATGCCAGTCCCATATTGCTTTAATTATTGTAGGTTTGTAATATAATTTGAAATCTGGGAGCTTGATACCTACCACTTGGTTCTTTCTGAGTGTTTTTTTTTTTTTTTTTTTTTGGCTATGCTGGGTCTTCTGTGATTTCATGTAAATTTTAGGATTACTTGTTCTAATTCTCAGAGAATGCCATTGTTGTTGTATTTTTTTAATCCTCACCCAAGGATATGTTTGATTTTTTGAGAGAGAAAGAGAGAGAGAAAAAGGGAAAGAAAAAGAAACATCGATATGAGAGCAAAACATCCATCAGCTGCCCTCCACGTTTGCCCCAACCGGTGATCAAACCCAAATCCTAGGTATGTGCCTTGACCTGGAATCGAACCCCCAAACGTTTTTGGTATATGGGACAACACTCCAATCAACTGAGCCACCTGGCAGGGGCACCATTAGTATTTTAATAGAGATTGCATTGAATCTGTATATTGCTTTAAGTATTTAGGACATTTTAACAATATTAATGCTGTCAATCATTGAGCCAGGTATAGTCTTCCATTTATTTATATCCTCTTTAATTTCATTCTTCAGTGTCTTATAGTTTTCAGAGTATAGATCTTTCACCTCTTCAGTTAAATTTATTCCTAGGTATTTATGCTTTTTTCCCCATTTTTTAAAAATTTAAATTCTTTATTGTTTAAAGTATTACATGAGTCTCCTTCCCCCACCGCATTGACCTCTCCCTGGCCGCTCCCACCCCCAGCACATGCCCTCACCCCCCTACTGTCTGTATCCATTAGTAATGCTCATATGTATGCATACAAGTCCTTTGGTTGGTCTCTTATCCCCTCACCCCCTGCCTTCCCTCATAGGTTGGACTGTCTATTCAATGCTACTATTTTTGTTCATCAGTTTATGTTATTCATTATATTCCACAAATGAGTGAGATCATGTGATGTTTATCTTTCTCTGACTGGCTTATTTCACTTAGCATAATGCTCTCCAGTTCCATCCATGCTGTTGCAAATGGTAAGAATTCCTCCTTTTTTATAGCAGCGTAGTTTTCCATTGTGTAGATGTGCCACAGTTTTCTAATCCACTCATCTGCTGATGGGCACTTAGGCTGTTTCCAAATCTTAGCTATTGTAAATTGTGCTGCTATGAACATAGAGGTGCATATATCCTTTCTGAGTGGTGTTTCTGTTTTCTTGGGATATATGCCTAGAAGTGGGATTACTGGGTCAAATGGAAGTTCCATTTTTAATATTTTGAGGAAACTTCATACTGTTTCCCACAGTGGCTACACCAGTCTGCATTCCCACCAGCAGTACAAGAGGACTCCTTTCTCTCTGCAACCTCACCAGCACTTGTCGTTTGTTGATTTGTTGATGATAGCCATTCTGACAGGTGTGAGATGGTACGTCATTTTGATTTGCATCTCTCAGATTATTAGTGAGTATTTATGCTTTTTGATGCAATTATAAATGGGGTTGTTTTCTTAATTTCTCCTTTTGATCATTTATTATGATACACAGAAATGCAACAAACAGATTTCTGTATATTGATTTTTTACCCTGCAACTTTACTGAATTCACTTATTAGTTCTAATAGTTTTTTGGTGGAGTCTTTAGGGTTTTCTATATATGTCATGTCATTTGCAAATAATGAGAGTTTTACTTCTTCCTTTCCAATTTGGATGACTTTTACGTCTTTTTCTTGTTTGATTGCTCTGGTTTTCATTATTTCCTTCCTGCTGTTTACTTTGGGTTTTGTTTATTCTTCTTTTTCTACTTTCTTTAGGTTCAAAGTTTTTTACTTTTTGGAATTTGTCCTGCTTTTTGAGATAGGCCTATATAGCTTTAACTTCCTTCTTAGAACTACTTTTACTACATACCATAAAATTTGGAAAATTGTGTTTTCGTTTTCATTTGTCTCAAGATAGTTTTCACTTCCTGCTTTGCTTTACCTTTTGATCCATTGATTGTTGGTATCCTAGCAAGTTGTTTGGCCTCCACATATTTGTGTGTTTTTTTCTAGTTTTCTTCCTGTAGTTGATTTCTAGTTTCATGTTATTGTGGTCAGGAAAGATGCTTGATATGATTTCAGTCTGCTTGAATTTATTGAGGTTTGTTTGTGGACTAATATATGATCTATCCTGAAGAATGTTCCATGTGCACTTTAAAAAATGTGTATTTTGTAGTTTTTTAATGAAATGTTCTATAAATGTCTTTTAAGTTGATCTAGTCTAATGTGACATTTGGGGGCCATTATTTCCTTATTAATTTTTCTGTCTGGATGATCTGTCCACTGATGTGAGTGGGTTATTAAAATGCCCTACTGTTCTTGTATTAGTGTGAATTTCTTCCTTTATGTCTACTAATACTTGCTTTATATATTTAGGTGCTTCTCTGTAGGATTCCTAGATATTTATGATTGTTATATCCTCTACTTGGATTAATCCCTTTATAATTAGGTAATGTCCTTTTTTGGTCTTGTTTGTTTTTTTTTTTTTAATTGTTTTAAAGTCTATTTTGTCTGCCGAAACTGGTTTGGCTCAGTGGATAGAGCGTCGGCCTGTGGACTGAAGGGTCCCGGGTTCGATTCCGGTCAGGGGCATGTACCTTGGTTGCGGGCACATCCCCAGTGGGGGGTGTGCAGGAGGCAGCTGATCGATGTTTCTCTCTCATCGATGTTTCTAGCTCTCTATCCCTCTCCCTTCCTCTCTGTAAAATATCAATAAAATATATTTAAAAAAAAAAGTCTATTTTGTCTGATATGAGTATTGCTACTCCTGCTTTCTTTTCACTTCTATTTGTATGGGATGTCTTTTTCTATCCCTTCACTTTCATTCTGTGTATCTGTGTGTGTCTTTCCATTTGAAGTGAGTGTCTTGTAGGCATATAAATGGGTCATTATTTTAAATCTATTCAGTCTATGTCTTTTAATTGGCACATTTAATTTATCTACATCTAATGTAATTATTAAGTATGTACTTAACTGCCATTTTGCTGTTGTTTTTTAATATTTTTATTGATTTTTTTTTTTTTTTTTTTTAGAGAGAGGAAGAGGGAGAGGGAAACAAATATCGATGTAAGATATTGGTTACCTCCCATATGCAGCCGAACTGGGGACCAAACCTACAACCTGGGAATGTGCCCTGACTGGGAATCGAACCAGTGACTTTTTGGTGCAAGGGACAATGCTCAACCAACTGAGCCACACCGGCCAGGGCACCATTTTGATAATTGTTTGGGGTTATTTTTGTAGCTCTCTGTTCTTTTCTTCCCTTCAAATCTTCCCCTGTGGTTTCCTGGTTATCTTTGGTGTTTTGTTTTGTTTACGCATGTGGTAGTAAAAGTACTACATTTTTACTCCCCCATCTATGCTTTATGCTTCCGATATCATATTTTAGATCTTTTTGTTTTGTGAATCTCCTAACTACTTATTGTAGTTTCAGTTGATTTTTGGAACTTTTGTCTTTATAGTAGGTATTTTTAATATCTGATTCACTGAACTTATGAAATATTTGGCTTTATCTGTGAGAATTTTTTCTTTCTCATATTTTCTTATTTCTGATTATAGCCTTTTCTTTTCTGCTTAAAGAATACCCTTTACCATTTCTTGCAAAGCTGGTTTAATGGTAAGGAATTCCTTTAGCTTTTGTTTGTCCGGGAAACTCTTTATCTCTCCTTCAATTTTGAGTGATAACCTTGCTGGGTAAATTATTCTAGGTTGTAGGTTCCTTTTGTGTCACTCCCTTTTGGCCTATAACTGTTGCTTCTGAGAAATCAACTGATAGCCTGCAGTTTCCTTTGTATATACCTAGTCATTTTTCTCTTGCTGCCTTCAAAATTGTCTCTTTATTTTTAACTTTTGCCATTTTAATGACAATATGTCTTAGTGTGGGTCTCTTTGCTTTCATTTTGTTTGGAACTCACTGTGCTTCCTAGACCTGGATTTCTGTTTCTTTCCCTAAGTTAAGAAAGTTTTCAGCTATTTATTTCTTTAAATAAAGTTTCTGTTCCTTCCTTTTTTCTTCTCCTTCTGGAATCCCTATAATGCAAATGTTTGCATACTTGATGCCATCTCTGAGGTCCCTTAAACTACCCTAATTTTTTAAAATTCCCTTTTCTTGTTGCTATTCTGATTGGTTGGTTCCACTGGTCTGTCTTCCAGGTTGCTGATTTGTTCTTCTGTTAGAGAATTTTTCACCTCAGTTATTATATTCTTCAGCTCTGCTTGGTTCTTTATTATACTTCCTCACTCTTTGTTGAAGTGTTCCCTAAGTTCCTTTATTCTGCTCAATTTTGGTGAGAATCCTTATGACCATTTCTTTAAATTCATTATCAGGCAAATTTCTTATCTCTGTTGGCTTAAGATATTTTTCCTGGGGATTTTTCTTCCTTCATTTGAGAGATATGTTTCTGACTTTTCATTTTGTCTGGCTTTCTAAGTTTGATTATATGAATTAGACAAAATAGCTCTCTCCGAGTCTTAAAAAAAGTGGCCTTGTATGGAAGCAACTTCTGTGAAGGCTGTGTGTGCTGAGGGTTTTTGGCAGGCTGATTGGAGCCTGACAGGAGCCCACAGAGCCTGGGGCACTGGCTTGTTGGGCTGGAGCACCTCTGGGCAAGGAGGCCAGGTGCATGTTGTGACACCTGTTGATCCTGCTTGCTCCCTTTAATCAGAGCAGAAATGGGCTCTGAGCAGTGTGGCTGGGAATATGCTACTGTGATCTTGTAGGTAGGCCAAAGCACCTGAGTAGCCCCCCTCCCTCCTTGTCAAGGTGGAGAGGGACATAAGCAATGGTCCTCACTGGCACCTTCCACCCTGGAGAATTCCCGCAGCTCCCAGAGAGCTTCCACAATTTCCAGGTCTTCTCTATTTGGTCTGTTTCTCTCATTTGTTATTCAAAGGCTATTCACTCCTCCCTCAATTATCTCTCAGAAGAAATTTCTTTCTATATACATGTGTATTTCAGTGTGCTTGTGGGAGGGAGTGAATTCAATGTCCTCTTATGCTGCTGCCATCTTGAACCCTAGGAAAAATGTGCCCATCCCTGTTCTATTACACTGCTAAGATTTACAGTTTGTGAATTTATTATGTTTTCCTTTACATCCTTAAGCACAATTTTTTTATTTAAAAATATATTTTTATTGATTTCAGAGAGGAAGGGAGAGGGAGAGAGAGATAGAAACATTAACAATGAGAGAGAATCATTGATAGGCTGCCTCCTGCACATCCCCTAGGCTTAGGTGTACCAGTTAATAATGCGGATTTTGTAATCAAAGAAAATACAATAATTTCAAGGAAACATCAAAAGTGCTCTATTCAAAGGAATGTCCATCGCTAGCTACACATTTCCCCATCTTTCAGGTAATTTGTGGATACCGTCCCAAAAGAAGTTTTCTTGTTTTGAGGCAAACCACTTAGAGACCCAGTTTTCCACTTCTTTGTACATTTTGAAGTGCTGCTCAGAAAGTGCGTGTGCCATCGATCAGAACAAGTGGTAATCTCAAGTAGCAAGGTCTGCTGTATACGGCGGGTGGGTTAATATGTCCCAGGCAAGATCTTTTAACATGTTTTTAACTGGTTTTAAAGTGTGTGATGGTGCGTTATCATGAAGCAAAATTACTTTGCCGTGTCTTCTGGCCTATTATGGTTGTTTTACGATCAAAGCGTGGTTCAAATTGATTATTTGTTGTCGGTAGCAATCAGTATTAATGGTTTCACCTGGTTTTACAAGCTCATAATACACCACACCTTCCTGATCCCACCAAACGCAGAGCCTTGTCTTCTTTCAAAGTGATTTGGCCTTTCAGTCGATGTTGATGGTTGACCTGGATTAACACATGATTTTGTGCATTTGGGATTCTCAAAATAAATCCACTTTTCATCGCCAGTCACAATTTGATGCAAAAAAAGACTTTCTTTCATGCCATTGAAGCAACATTTTACTGATGACTTTTTGGTTTTCCATTTGTCTTTCGTTCAATTGATGTGGCACCCATTTTCCTTCCTTTAAAATCTTTTCCATTGCTTGTAAACGATTGGAAATTGTTTGCTGAGCAACGTTTAATCTTTCTGCAAGTTGTTTTTCAGTTTGACACACATCTTCATCCAATAATGCTTGTAATAGTTGGTCTTCAAACTTTTTTGGTTGATCTGGACGTTCTTTGTCTTTCACATTGAAATCATCACTTTTAAAGCATTTAAACCAGTGTTCACATGTATCTTGAGATGGAGCATGGTCACCATAAGCTTCCCGAAGTATATGATAACTTTCAGCAGCACTTTTCTTCAAAATAAAGTAATGAATTAAAACTTCCCACAAATGCTCTTTTTTTTGGCACGAAATTTGACTTTTTTTTAAAAAAATATATTTTTATTGATTTCAGAGAGGAAGAAGAGAAGGAGAGAGAGATAGCAACACCAATGATGAGAGGGAATCATTGACTGGCTGCCTCCTGCATGCCCCCTACTGGGGATCGAGCCTGCAACCTGGGCATGTGCCCTTGACTGGAATCGAACTTGGGACCCTTCAGTCCACAAGCCGATGCTCTATCCACTGAGCCAAACCGGCTAGGGCCGAAATTCGACATTTTTAAGCATAAAAATATTTATGATGTTAACACCTTCAGAAAATATGGCATATGAAGTTTTGAAGCTTGCTGTCAATACAACAAAATAGCATACATATCAAATCGCATATATATCAGCATGTGTGTAACTCCATCTATTGAAAAAAATCCGCATTAGTAACCGATACACCTGACTTTCTGGGCTCCTCAGTGTTCGTGATGAAGGGATGCAGGGTCTCCCTGTCTGTCGGACATGAAGGACAGACAAATGGAGAGGCCAGCCCTTCCATCGTCCTCATGTCTGTTGCTCACAATGGCTCAGAACTGGCATCTACTGCTTTCATAGGAAGGCACTAACAATTTTCATTTTTTAATTTAAAAGTTGACAAAGATTGCTTGAGTTTTGTAAACATGCGATGTTTAAAACACTTGTGGTTTGTGAGCAGAAGGGCCAGCCCTCCAAGCCCTGTGCACGTGGTGCAGGAAGCAGCCACCTCCCTACCTGCCAGTGCACACCTGCCAGGGGACAAGGGCTCCCTCTCTAGCCCTCCCCAGCAAGAGGCCAGGGTCTCACTCTGCTTCGTCTGACGGTGACCTCAGAGCACTCATCTGGAACATCCTTTCTGGCAGGAGGTGTGAGGTCAGTTAGATAATATTTGCGGACACTATAAATATCATTGCCTCCTGCCCTGGACTCGGCTGACACATTTACTATAATTCCTCACAGGGTGCCGAGTGAGCACAGCCGGTGCGTGGAGGTCAGAGAGGAGCAGACTGGTGGGGAGTGGGTACAGAGCCAGCCCCTGTCCTGGAGCAGTGCTGAGGGGACCCTGTACCTTGTCTGTAGAGTTAATGCTGGGGACCCACATATATGTGTATCTGTGTCTGTGAGTGTGTCTGATGTGTCTGTGTGTCTGTGTCTGTGTGTGTATCTGTCTGGGTCTATGTGTGTTCATGTTATATCTGTGTGTGTGTGTGTGTGTGTGTGTGTCTGTGTTACCTGAGTGTGGCATTTCAGGTCCAACCCTTACCTGTTCCTCCTCCAAGCGATGTGGGTCCCCAGTGCTTCCCATCCTTCTACAAAGGTGTTACTGTTTGCTCTGGTTAGCTTGTCCACAGGGTTAATTTACCAGGCTTACACACGTTAAAGTAAAACCAGAGGATTTACTGTGCTGCTGCATTTGCGTGGACTCAGCTGAAATCTTGTGGAGAGATCCTGGGAGGCGGCAACCACGCAGGGCCTGACCCAGGATGAGGGCCAGGCTGTGTCTCGGCGGGCATGACACCCATCAGCAATGGCCTTCCTGAGCCCCTCGCTGCCAGCTCTGTACCGAGGAAATGGCTGGCTGGCTGGCCAATGCCTTCTGACCTTTGACATTGGTCAGAGATTGTAATTAGAACTAAAAGTGTGTGTCCCCTGTCGTTACCTCCCTGTGGCCCTGCTGTTTGCACTTAATTAGCTGTAACTCTCTGGTCTTGGCAATCAGTTACCTGTGGGCTTGGAAGTCACTTTGTTCAGGTTCCTTGTTGGAAGACACCTGCCCCAGCAGGGGAGCTCTGGACCCGGCGGGCCTCGCTCTGCTGTCTGGTGGTCCCGTGTCCTTGGCGCACTTTGATTTTGTCCTGTACAGAGGCTCCCATGTTGCCTCTCACTGTCATGATCGCTCCTTGCTGTCGGCCTTGGGAGTACATGTTAGTGTTTGTCGAGTTGGAGTTTACACCGGGGTATTGCTGCCAAGGAAGGAAGTGTTTGAGGTGTGCAGGGAGCAGTGCCTCGGGCTGTGGCTGCCAGTGTCGGCACGCAGGGTGACGTCCAGCTGGATGGCGCTCTGCCCGTGACACACCACGAGGCGCACAAAGCACAGCTCCTCCGCCCTTCCAGCTGAAAGGGTCTGGCCTCCTCCCCAGCAAACCCGGAGTTTTGATGCATAAGGTTACACCATTGCCCACTTCCCAATCCAGGCCACTCTGGTAGTGCGTGGACGTGGGATCCTGGGCCTTTCACTGTGTTCGCGGCTCAGGCCTTGGACAGGCCCGATGTGGAGCCCACAGCTGTGGGTCCAGAGGAGGCGGCCAGGTTACTGCTCACACATGCCTGCTGGTCCCTTGTGTCTTCGGACATAAAGAGAACAAAGGCTGGGAGGGAACTGAGGCTCTTCCCACTGCCATGAGTGTCCAGGTAGCCACGCCCACCCAATCACGTGGTTCCTACAGCCTGGACTGAAGTGCTGGGTCTTCTGGTGATGAGGACGGTGGTGAGGAGCAGGGCAAGAGCCTGGAGCCCCTAACCTGACCACTCTGTGTCCTGCCACCTGGCGCCCTCTTTGCAAGCATCCCCAGAAGACCACGCTGCCCGAGGTGGTGGGGGTGACAAAGCTGTTGGACTGGAGGTTGCTACACAAGCATGGGTGAGTGTTCTCCCCACCTTCGCTCACACGGGGCTGCGGGCATGGACAGAGAGTGCAGAAAGGAAAGAAAGGCTCATGTGTGCGGTGCTGCAGTCACCTCCACCCCATCACCTCGGTAAATGTTCACAATAACCCTGCGACATGAGCATTATTACCCCATCCTGGTAATGCGCAGGCAGGAAGTGTGTGGCCTGCAGCAATTGGGGTCCTGACCAAGAGCCGAGTCCGCCTGTGTCCGAGGACCATGCCACGGTGGCCAGGCCCGGTTCTGGCCGGAGAGCCTCGCCATCAGCAGTAGGAACGATGCCGCAGGGCACTTGGAGCCAGAACTTGGCTTTCTTATTCCTAAAATGCCCATTATGTGCTTAATTGCTAAACCACTAGCAAATAGCCACTTTAAGCCAATCGAGGCTTCAGTTTAATTAGCTCATTACAATGCAGCCTGCCGTCTGAGAGGGGTCATGGGATTTGAGGAGAGCCGCCCGCGGGCCTAACCTGTCCCAGTCTGGCAAGACATGCTCGAGAAGAAATCCCATCAACCAGAGACCCTGAGATCTGGGTGAAAATGGGGAACCCAGACAACCTCAGACGGACCCCCCTCCACCCCCCAGTCCCCAAGCCAGAAAGATAAACCAGGCACAAGAGGCCGAGCATTGAAGTGGACGGAAATTGCAGCTGAAAAGAATCATTTCCCCAATATGAGGGGAAAGAAGGAAAATCAGCCTTGAGAGGTATCCTTGCTACATGGATGTTCTCAAGGATGGAAAAATTTCTTCTGATCACCAGACAGGAAACAACAAGCCGGCAGGTGACGCGCACAGGTGACCTAAGTAAGAAAAGCAGCTGATCTGCCTTTCCTCCTCACACCACGCAGAGCCCAGAAGCAGCCTCAGGACACAACCCCACAACACAGGCAGCGGCGGGTAGGTTAGCCGTCTGCAAACGGGAGAAGGCGAAACCCAGCTTGAGAAATCGTGAAGTTGGGAACAAATGCTGTGAAGAAACAGGTCACAGAAAAGGAAAGAATGGTCCCCAAAACTTGAAGAGAAGTTAGATGGAATCTCCCGGGGTGGTGGTGCTGTTTCTCACCTACCCGGGATGAAGACAGAACCCCCTGCCCCCCACTGTGGGCAGATGTGACAGGCACTTCCACTCAGGTGAGCCCTCCAGTTTAATGCACCCACTCCCAGGATCCCACCCTCACAGAGTGCACCCAGCGCTGACGGCAGAAGTTCAGGAACAAGTGCCTGTGCACACGCACTGTGTGTGGGCACGTTTCTTTCTCTGTGAGTGAAAAGGTCACATTGTTTTCTTCTGTGGGTTTTCGGGGTGACTTCTGAGCAAGAGCATCTGCTCTGAAGCTGGCCTCTCTCTCACCCTCTCATTTCCCAAATTAATAAGATTGTGTAGTAACCAGCTGCCATACAGGAATGCGGCCAAGGATTAGCCGATGGTGCCGGCAGGACTTCCTGTTCCTAAAGTGCAAAGTTTGTTGTTTTTAAGGAGAAGCCTGGTCCCTGGGCACCTTCCCACCCCACTGGCCCTGCCTCTGTCAGAGGTAAATGCACAGTGCTCATGATCCGTGGTGCATCTCCAGTTTTGGAGAGATTGTGACTAAACACTAGGGCCTGACCACATAACCTGAGCCAGCTCTGGAGATCCCTGGCTGCCTCCTCAGCAAGGGGCCTTCCAGAGTTCAGAGGTCACTCCGTGCCCCCCAAGTCTGGCCCTGAGCCATGTGACCCTCGGTGCTATGTCTTTTGGTCACTGGCTTCTGTCTTCCAAGAGGCCTACAGGGCACCGAGCTCCCAGCCTCCCAGCTGCTGTGGGAACTTTGCTGGGCTGTAAAAGGGAACAGGACCGAGCGAGGAGGCTGCCACCAATACAGCCTCTGCGATAGCCTGGCCAGGACAGGAAGAAGGACAGAAAACATGCATTTTATAGAAAACAGCGACTTCTATGAATGGTGAATGCAGCTAGCGCCTTCAGGAGGGTGGCCCAAACACCGCTGGCTTGAGGCTCCTGGGGGCAGGAGAGGATGTCACCCCCACGCCAGAGAAAGGCATTTCCTCCCCAGTGGCCCAGTTGAGGACAGAGAAGCAGGGCCAGACAGAGGCAGGGACCACTGGCCTTGTACACCCATCTCCTGGATACCAAGTCTGTTAGGAAAGAAGAGAAGACCATCAGCTCAACTCTCTCTGGACATTAATAAACAGTTAGGGAGAGTCCGGATGGAGGGACACGTGCCTCAATCCTTTCTAGAGTCCACCAGGGAGGGGCCCTGAGACCCGTTAGAAAGCAGACTCCAGGGCGGCCCAGAACCTGCTGAGTCTGGTGTCTGGAGTGGGACCCTGGGCCCTGCAGAGGGTTCTTGTGCTGCCGAATGTGTTCGGATGTCAGGGCCACAAGCCACAGGGAGGGCAAGGCCTTCCAGGTCTCTTCCCAAAGCAGAGGGCAGCCCCAACGTCCCAGGGCCCAGGGCAGGTGGAGCATGTTGTCTCAGGAAGAGACGACCTCGCTGTGCCCTTGCCTAGCCATGTGCGAGGATCCGGAGGCCAGCTGCTGCCGAGGGAGGATGGGGGCTCTCGACGCTGCCGTGTGGGAGCAGAGCTGGGCCCGAGGTAGCCTTGCTGGACGCCTCCTTTCTCACCCTCATGAGGGCCCGCCCAAGCTCAGGGAGAACTCCCTGCAGGGGCTGTGAGCCTGTACACTCTGGTGAGGCCAGGATGTTGTTCTGCTGAGCAGCCAGGCAGGGCCCGCGGATCTCCAGGAACCCGGCCCTCAGCATTCAGAAGCAACCTCTCTCCCTCAGGTGGTCACCCTGTGGTGCCACTCATGACCTGTCCTCAGGCATGTGGTCACATCCAGGCGCCAGCCTCCTGGGCCTTCAGGTTTCTCCATGAAGGTGGGAACTCCCTCTGTGGGCTTCCTGCGCGGCTCTGCTGGGGTGGGGCGAAGAGATGCTGCCTCCACCCGACGTGTGTGTGTGTGTGTGTGTGTGTGTGTGTGTGTGTGATATACCAGAGGGGAAAGCAGGACCTGATCAGAATGCAAGATGTGCAGCTGGCTGGGGCTCTTGGAGGACCTGCAGGCGTGTGAGCAGGACCCCTAATGGGTCCTCAGGTCCCAGCAGCATAGCCCATTCTGCCTCTACCCGCTGAAACCTGAACTTACCAAGCATGCAGGGAGGCCTTGTAGTCATAGGTCACAGGCCAGAGGCCCTGGTACCCGGAGGGTCTTGTGCTAGGCCTGTCACTTGGCCCCTTAGCCAGATTGGAGAGGGCTGTCCACAGGGAAGAAGCAGGAGTGAGACCAGGAGACCTCCTTGCTCGGGGAGCCCCCACAGTGACTGCTAATTACAAGTGAGGAAACAGGCCAGGGAGGGGTGAGGCAACCTGACAGCAGGGGTGGGGCTGGATCAGAACCAGCAGGACCCAGACTCCGAGCCAGCCACCTCCTCCGGCCTCGCCCAAGAATTCTCCCCAGGATGGGACAGTGCCCCAGCTCTGCCTCCCTCTCCTGCCCACTGGGGACTGGGATCCTGTCAGCTCAGGAGACAACACTCCTCAGAATTTCAGAGAAGGCCTCTCAGTAAGTAGGACTTCGGTGGATGAAAACGATAATGATGCCAAACATTGCTTAAGCAGGAGTCCACCACTTCTGACAACATTCCAGCTGTTTTGAAATCGGGCTTAATGTGGAATTATCATATTTTTTCTGAGTCTTACAATAGAACAAAAGGAAAATGGACTCCAATAGGCTGTGCGGGCGGGGCCTCTGCCTCGCCTCCTAAGATCCTGGCAAGGTTGATGGCCCAGGGAGTCGAAGGGGCCGAGGGCCAGCCGTGGGTGGGGAGACCTCTAGCCATGGTCCCCGGAAAGCTAGGATGTGGGCAGTGAGCTAGTTTCCTTAGGGAGCCCTGGAGACCCTGGCCTTAGAAGGCTCTGTTCTTGAGAGGGGGTCATTCTCTGGGCAAGGGATGGGGAGACCCCTGAGGAGGGTATATCTCGCCAGGTCCTGAGGGGCAGCTGACAGCGGACTGGCCGGGCCGCCAGGCCACTTGAGTGGGACAGAGGGAAGTGTCCACAGACTGGATGTGGGCCTTGCTTCCCAAGCCCATGTCTGTCCTATGGCGCCGGATGGCCCCTCTTGTGGGGTTCCCTTCCCTCCTCTCCCCCGTGGGGTCCCACTCGCCCCTTCCCGTGGGGTCCTGGCCCCTGACGCCCTCTCCCCTGCAGGCTTCCACCTGTCCCACAAGGTCACCAGCGTGGTCCCTGAGAGTGCCCTGCTCATCGTGGTGGGCCTGGTGCTGGGCGGCATCGTCTGGGCAGCCGAACACATCGCCTCCTTCACACTCACGCCCACCGTCTTCTTCTTCTACCTGCTGCCACCCATCGTGCTGGACGCCGGTTACTTCATGCCCAACCGGCTCTTCTTCGGCAACCTGGGCACCATCCTGCTGTACGCTGTCATCGGCACCGTGTGGAACGCGGCCACCACCGGCCTTTCCCTCTATGGCGTCTTCCTCAGCGGCCTGATGGGTGAGCAGGCACCCCTGTCCACCTAGCGGGCTCTGCAGGGTGGGCTCTGCCGGGCGGGCTCTGGGCAGCCCTATTTAAGAAAGCCCAAGGTGCAGAATGCAGACCTAAAAAGCAGTGTTTCAGGTCAGTGAGATGTCACGGGTGGGTCCACCGAACCCTCCTGGTTTGTTTAAAGTGAGGCTGAATGCATACCTAGCTAGTCCATGTACAGCCCAGCATCCCCAGGCCAAGGTTATGTGTCCTGCTTGTGAATGAAGTCCTGTTGGACCAGGGTGGCCAGTGGGCTGGGCAGGTAGGAATAGTCCATCTGCTGTCCCTCCCCCTTGGCAGGGAGGTGGGGTCCAGTCCCACTCCCCTGTCCCTGAGCCCTCACAGGCAGAGAGGAGGAGGCCTCTCTGGCAGAGACCCCCGGCGCACATAAATGCCTACCTAAGCAAAACGTTAGGGTATCCTTTCTACCCAAACCTTGGAGAAAAGGCCACACCCTTTCTATGCACTCAAAGCTACTCCCCTGCAGTCTGGTTATTTAATTCAGCCCTGGCCTGGGGGACCTGTGAGGTGCACCCCACCCATCCGGGTGTTGGTCATTATCTTTCTGGGAAACTGGAGCAGGTGAGGCCAGTGGGTCACCTGAGGCCTTGCAGAGATGTGCCTGCATGGTACAGCCCTACATGCTATTCTGTCCGGGGATGCTGCGGCTGCCCTGTTGCATCATGGGTCTGCAGGTTTGCTGCCAGCACTGGGTAACCAGGGCAGTGAGATGGTGAGTGTGGGCACCCACAAGTGCCTGTCTGAGCACTCAGCCCCACCTTACACACTTCCTCCATGGAAGCCAGACTCCTGAGGGTGAGCCCAGATTGGCGATTTACCATCTGATTGAAGGAAGAACCTCGCACCACCTGACACCAGGCACCCGCTGAGCCCCTGATCTCCTCCTGGTGACAGAGGAGACGCATTGAGAAGGAAGAACCAAAGGTCCCCCATCTCCTCACCTAGCACAATTGTCACCGCAGGACTTGGTGCTTACCCCATGGGGCTGTGCTCCCTCAAGCCCCCCACTGTGGGCACCACCCCCTAGGCCCAGCCCAGAGAGACCTACCACGGTTGGCGATGCCTAACCTTGGACATACCTAAAATGGCATGGCCAGCTCCGGCTGCTGGGCCCAGAGGGGAAGTCTCGGAGTTTAGAGTAGGGACACCTGTGACTGGCACCCAGGACACAGCTGGTCAGGCTGGGCGGTAGCCCAGGTCATGGAACACAGTGGTGCCCAGGGGCCAACATGTCTGGTCTGCTCCTGGGTACACAGAGCTTGGAGCCAACGAAGCTAGGAAGGCAGGATCCATCTGTGCAGACCAGTGGCTCAAGGCCCCTCGCACCCTTCCGAGGAAGGGTCAGCCCAGGCGTCCTGGGTCGCTGTCCAGGCGAGCCAGCTCAGGGACAGGCCCTGCAGAAGCTCGGGCGGGCAGTTGGAGATGCCCCTGAGGGGGTGAAGCCACGGGTCTTCTTGCCCAGGATGGAAAGAGGGGTTAGAACACGCAGTTTGGCGGCCGTGAGCCCACAGTCCAGTCCACAGAACTGTCCTGGCAGGGCCAGTGGGTGGTGGACTCTCCCACCAGGGAGGAGGGCAGGCCCCAGGTCACATCCTGCTTGGAATGAGTGTCTGGCTTCTAGAATGTACCACTGGGTTGGTCAGCATCCTCCACAACTTGAGGCTGATGTTCAGGGAGGCCTTTACAGATTGATGGCCTGGATGGAGAGTGTGAGTCTGGAAGCCCCAGGTAGAACTGTGTTCTCACATCTGCCCACTGACAGTGTCTTGGGTGGAAAAGCAAAACTCATGATCCCCATTCTAAATGGGGCATTTTAAACTCACCAGGAGCCAGTTCTTTTAACAGCTGTCACTTCTTCAGGACAGTGATCCTGGTGTCAGGCTGTGAAGCTTTAGGAACTCACAGAAAACTCCCTCTGGGGCACCAACCTCTCTGCAGAGACCACCTTCCCTGAGAGGGCTCTGGGGGCACGACTGGGCCCTGAGGAAGAGTGGGCTCCTGCAGACGCCCCTGTCCCAGAACTCAGGGCAGCGTTCAGCCTCTCCCTCCCTCCCTCTACCGTCCTTGCCCTGTAGGTGGGCCTCTCCTGCTCTCAAGGCCTGACTGGCTCCTGGGCCCCTGGGTCCACTCTGGCTGGGGAGAGGACTCAATACCAACAAGGCAGCAGGAAGGCCCACAGCCAAGGCCCTCCTCCAACCAAGCCCAGCTGAGCCAGACAGGCACCCACAGGCACCTCCCTGAGGTTGTGGGCTCGTCGCTGGGAAACGGGGTTTGCACATGGCCTGTTGGTGATCTGGGACAGGAGATAACTCTGGGAGGATTGCAAAGGGTGAAAGTGCACTTCAGCACCATCTCCCCACCCAAGGGCACCCAAGAACCCCCTGGGCAGGAGCCGTACAGCTGAAGGAAGCAGGGGCTGGCTCCACATGGACCCACTCCTTCCAGGCCTCCTCCCTCCAGCCCCTGCTCCTCTCCTCCCAGCACCCCCAAATGCACCATCCATCTCCCTTCTCTCCTCTCTCCCCATCCCCCTGCAGCTGGTTCCCCTCCCAGGGTCCTGTGAGGCCTGCCCCACCCATAACCTCCCTTTAGGCCCGCCCTGGTTGTTCCAATCATGGCAGAGACATCATTTCCCTGGGAGGCCTCCTCCCACCCTATCAAGCCCCCAATGTCTTCCCAGCACCTATGACCCTGCATCTGTGCTCACGCTGACCTAGGCTGCAAACTCCCCAGGGCCGGGGTCTGATGGCATGTCTCATGGCCAGGCACTACCTGAGCCCCTCACCTGCCTGCAGTGGGCTCACTGCGAGCCAGCCAGGAGGGGTCAGCCAGGCCCAAGGGGAGATGAAGAAGAGAGCCAGGGGTGGTCAGTCTCCTCTGGATGGGCTGCTGCCTTTCTTGGAGGACTGTGGGAGCCCCTGAGGGAGGCTGGTCATCTGACCCAGGTTCCCATACCAGCCAGCCTGAGCCCTAAGAGTCAGAGGCCCCGCCCTGAGGGTTCCCAGCCCAGCAGCTGCCAGGCCAGCAGCCGGAGGCAGCCCCGGGAAGGCCAAGGATGTGCTCCTGCTTCCGCTCCCCATAGCCCCTCTTCTCTCCAGGTCCTGGTAGCCAGGGGACGCCGCAGGGACCCTTACTCGCCTGGCCCTCTAGGTCCTCCCTGATGCCCCGCTTGTCTCCCAGGAGACCTGAACATCGGGCTGTTGGATTTTCTCCTGTTCGGCAGCCTGATCGCTGCTGTGGACCCGGTGGCTGTGCTGGCGGTGTTTGAGGAGGTTCATGTCAACGAAGTCCTGTTCATCATCGTCTTTGGGGAGTCACTGCTGAATGACGCTGTCACCGTGGTGAGAGAGCGGGGGAGGGTCCTGGCCGTGCCACAAAGCGTTTCAAAGCTGTGTCAGGGGGGCGGGGGGGACCCTATTTACTCTCCGGGCATCATCGTGTCCCTCGGTGAAGTCGGCACGTGGAGAGCCTGCTGGGGTCGCCCACAGAGCCCGAGTCTGCTCCTTGGCCCCAACAGCCCAAAGGCTTCGTGGTCCAAGGCATTCCTCAGGCCAGCTCCTTCTGCTGGGCCTTTTCCTCCACTAACTCTGAGGCTGGCTGTTGTAATGCGATTTCTTCATTCATTCCTTCACAGTTCTTAGTATTTCCCGCCCCCCCCCCCCCCCCGCCCCCGGCCCTGCCCTCTCCCACACACACACTTCATTCTTTCACGGGTGATGATTTTTAAAACATATATTTTTATTGATTTCAGAGAGGAAGGGAGAGGGAGAGAGAGAGAGAAAGATCAGTGATGAGAGAGAATCGTTAATCGGCTGCATCCCCACACCAAGGATCAAGCCCACAACCCAGGCATGTGCCCTGACGGGGAATTGAACCATGACCTCCTGGTTCATAGGTCGACACTCAGTCACTGAGCCACACCAGCTGGGCCACAGGTGATGGTTTGACTGTTGAAATCCCACAGTCTCTGTTCCCAGAGCAGGGGGTCTTTAACTTTGGATCCACAGTTGGGCCCTCCTGCCTGATTTTCCGAAGAGAATGCATACGTAAACAAGTACAATCTCACCGTTTTTTAGGGAGGGGGATCAGGGGACGCTGACTGTGTGCTCAGGAAGGTGGTTTTCCCTCAGGGAGATGGTGCCAGGAACGTGGGCAGGGCCCCTGGGTGGGCAGGGGCTAGAGGCCAAGTTAACACTATGAGCAGTGAATGGAAGATTCCTGAAACGTGAGGAGCTGTCTCAGCATGTGGCCATCTTGAAGTTTTCAAAACCCACCCCCAAATGGGGCCATGACCTCCCTGGAAGGGTCTGAGGCCTGGCTGCATGCCCAGCCCACCATCCCCCACCTGGGCCCAGACACAATGGGACCTGGGATTAATTCCCTGTTTGCTCTAAAAGTGCCTGTGGCTTCGCTAAGAAATCCTCGTCCTGATGTCCCTTCAGGGTTCAGGAGATTGAAGGGCCAAAGGGCAGACCGCACCAGATTCCTCTGCAGCAGATGACATGGTCTCAGGGAATTAAACTTAATTGGAGACGAGACTCAATCAGAAACACCGTGCACGGGCCCTTCAAGGCTGGGCTCCTCTGTCCTGAGCGTTTGTGTCTCTGTAGAGGCAGGAACTCCTACTGCAGCCAGGGAGTTCTCCCCTCTCCCCACCACCTGGGTTTTCATAAAGAAGCGGGGCAAGCAGAGGTCTGCTTCCCAACGCCTTCACGTGTGTGCTCATCCCTGTGCACGGACGGCCCCTGTGGGGCTGCGTTTGTATGTACAGTTTTATACACCCGCCCCCTTGGGGGTCCTGGAGAGCACAGACGTGGGGGCACAGAGAGAAGTTTCCTCCTGAGGGGCCTCAGCCCCCCAGGGAGCACCTCGGCCTCCTTGGGGTGGAGCCCGGCGCATCGTTTAGGGGAGCTCGGGCTCAGAAAACACAGCTGTCTCCACAACCGAGGCCTAGGATAAGGTTTCTGGGCGTTTTATCTCAACGTCTTAGTGGGATAAGGTTTAAACATCAACATGCGAAGATGCCAGGGTGTGTGATCCCACATCAGGGGGCAACATCACAGCAAACTCACTAAGGATGAAACTCTGGGTTTGTCTTGGAAAATGAAAGTGAACGCAGTGGGCTAGTTTTGTGGCCGCCCCTGTTTTGCCCAGAGTAGGAAAGGGCCAGGTTGCTCCTGAAGGCCCTAGTTCCTTCCAGAATGTTCTGCCTCCCAGGTCCCACCTGCTGGCTCATCTTTGGCCTTCGTCCTATTGCCCATTACTGCCCTGTGATGACTTCCCTGCCAGCGGTTTGTAGGTTCCGACGCAGATGGCTGCCACAAGCTCCTCTCTCCAGCCCCACATCCCAAAAGGCCTGGGGCCCAGGACAGGGAGGGGTCAGTGCTGACGGAGGGCTGACCCACATCTGGTTTGCCTCTCTGTCCCCCAGGTCCTGTACACCGTGTTTGAATCTTTCGTGACACTGGGTGGCGACAAAGTGACTGGCGTGGATTGCGTGAAAGGCATAGGTGTGTGGCTGGGGGTCCACATGCCAGGGGAATGCCAGGGGAGCGTCTCTTTCTCCAGAATGCGGGCCACCGTTTGGCAGCGCCTCTGTGGACTGTGGAGCTGGGCGGGGCCAGGCTTTGGGGCCAGGCTTTGGCACCAGGCCTGCCCCTGAGACCCATAGCCTGACAGTCCTTTCTGTCCAGTGTGTTTCACAAACACGATTTTATGGGGGTCCAGCCACACTGGGAAACCCGGGGGTCGTTGCCCGTTAGACCCACAAGAATATGGGGGCCATGGGATATGGTGGATGATGTGGTCCTGGTGTCCTGGGGGTCCTAGGTGCTTCTCTGGGCCGGGATAGTGACAGCCTGGCTGTGCCTGCAGGCGCAGGGCTTGGTCCTTGCTGCAAACTCAGACCCGAGGGCCACTGGTCACAGTGCTCCCTCTGTGATGGGGGCAGGGAGCAGGGCCTCTGTGGGCTGCAGGACTGCCTCCTCCCCAGCTTTCCACGCTGAGGCTTGAGGAGTCCAGTCCTCTCTTCCAGAGAACGGGCCTCTTGTTTGCTGAGCTGTTGGCGCCTCTGTGGGGGGGTTACCAGGCAACTGCCATGAGGAATGGCCTGGAAGGAAGGCCACCCCGACCAGCCTGGCCCACGCCACATGGGTCAGGCCACACCGAGGCCACAAAGGGCCATTCAGGCAGCTCAGCGTCACATCCTGCCCTTGCAGTGTCCTTCTTCGTGGTGAGCCTGGGGGGCACGCTGGTGGGGGTCGTGTTCGCCTTCCTGCTCTCCCTGGTGACCCGCTTCACCAAGCACGTGCGCATCATTGAGCCCGGCTTCGTGTTCGTCATCTCCTACCTGTCCTACCTCACCTCCGAAATGCTCTCCCTGTCGGCCATCCTGGCGTAAGTCCTCCCTGGCTCACTCAGGCCCCAGAGCCAGAGCACACCCCGCGGCCCTGCTGAGGGGGGTGGGCTGTGGAGGAAGAGGGCTGACCAGGGGAGCGGGACCCATCCAGATACGGGGGAGGCAGGAGTGGCGCCTGCTCCCGAGCCCTGCAGGAGGCCCAGCCTTCCACAGCCCCTTCTCCAGCCCACTGTCTGCTGGCCCACTTCCCAGCCTGATGGAAAGTCACTGTGGGGGCAAAGAATTTGATCTGTTTAGCTTTTTAAATAGGGAGTTGGAGTTCTGATGCAATTGTCAGAGCTGGCCCACACCCACCCCTCCCTCCCAGGTCTGCCCTGCACCTCCCCTCCGAGCCCGCCCACCCGCCCGGCTTGGACAGAAACAGGCAGCCTGCTCTGCAGCCTAGGGTTCAGGTCCCAGACTCTCACATCAGATAGCAGTGAGGTTGGGGTACTGGAGCTGGGCATGGGCCAGCTCAGGGCCCTGGTCCCCAGTAGGAACCCTGAGCTCATGGAGAGAAGGGCTGACCAGTGAGCTGGATGTCTGTCCAGGGCACAGAGGCCCGAAGGTGCTGCCAAGGGACAGCAAGTGCTGGGTCTTGGGAATGGCCCCACAAGGTCAAGGGGGAGTGGCGTGTGGCCCGCGGCCTCACAGCATGTCGTCCCATCCCCCAGCATCACCTTCTGTGGCATCTGCTGTCAGAAGTACGTGAAGGCCAACATCTCGGAGCAGTCAGCCACCACCGTGCGCTACACCATGAAGATGCTGGCGAGTGGGGCTGAGACCATCATCTTCATGTTTCTGGGTATCTCGGCGGTGAACCCCGATATCTGGGAGTGGAACACGGCCTTCGTGCTCCTGACGCTGGTCTTCATCTCTGTGTACCGAGCCATTGGTGAGGGCGTGGCAGGGCGAGGGTGTAGTGGGGGGGTGATGGTGGGGGACAGTGTGGGGATGGGGGACCATGGATGATGAGAGGGGATGGGGGGCCCATGTGACCCATGGAGATGGTGGGGGACAATGGGGATGGGGCACAATGGGGTGTGATGGGGGGGTGATGGGGGTGGGAGACTTTGGAGATGATGGGAAGATGGTGGGAGGACAACACTGGGGAGATCATGGTGGGTGACATAGGGACTGGCTGTGGGGAGTCCATGGGCACCAGAGCCTTGGCGTTTGCCCCCCACTCAGTGAGGGGTAGGTTCAGGAGCCCCTGGTGAGCCTCAGACAGACCGCCAGGAGTCCTCAGTGAAGGTCCAGGCCTTCTTGTGGCCTTACCACAGTGAGACTAAGGCAGGGCAGCTGGGGGTCAGGGTGGAAGGTTCGGAGCCCAGGGGAACCCATTTGGTTTCCCACTGACTCACTCTGGATGTGGCAGAGTGACTTGGGGACAGTGTAGTCACCAAGGAAAGGAAATGGCATGTGTGAGGCAGGAGTCACCATCCCTAGTGTGTGGTGCCTTGGAGACCTAGGTGGGAGCTAGTGGGGGTGAGAGAGACTCCAAGTGGCCACCCCCCCTCCCCTCCTCCCCCCCCCCCCCCCCCCAGTCCTTGGGGACTAAGGGCTCAGGGAGCAGATGTCATGGTGGGATAGGGTCACTTTCTTCCTGCTGCCCTCAGCAGTGGCCTTTAGCCCTGGAGCTGCCTCAGGCATCAAGAGGCAAAGCCTCGGCCAGTGCAGCCTTAGCCCCACTGAGAACTGAGAATCTCAGAGCTGCCCAGACACCGCCAACTTGGAGTGTTGCAAGTGTCCACAGAGAGAGGCTCGGGTCCAAGGTGGAACAAGGGTCAGGGTGAACAGGGCTAGAGGGTGGAGTTTTCACCATCCCCTGTGCTCGATGCTGCTGTCACCTGTCACCACCTTCCATCCTAGGAGGGATTCCTAAATGTTCCCTCTCAAGCGCAGTGGCTGCCTGAGAAGGTGATGGCGGGGCACACGGCCCTCTGTGGAAGCTGAGCTCACGTCTGGTCCCTCAGGTGTCGTCCTGCAGACCTGGATCCTGAACCGGTACCGGATGGTGCAGCTGGAAATCATAGACCAGGTGGTCATGTCCTATGGCGGCCTGCGGGGCGCTGTGGCTTTTGCCCTGGTGGTCCTTCTGGATGAGGACAAGGTCAAGGAGAAGAACCTCTTTGTCAGCACCACCATCATCGTCATCTACTTCACTGTCATCTTCCAGGTAGCCCTCAGCTCTGGACCAGCCGCACCTTGCTGTCCTCCTGTCAGCCCTCCATGCCCGACCCACCGCCACAAGGGGCAGACCCCACCATCGCTGTGCCTCCAAAGAGCCTTTCTGAGCTCCAGGCCCTAATTGGATTTTATAATTTTAGTAACTAGGAGCTGTTTTGTAGGTTTTCATGTGGCCCCACAGGGGACACAGCACAATTTGCTTAAAAATGTCCTTCCTTAGCCATCACCAGTTAAGGGAGCCCCAGTTAATATTTTATCATCCCACTTGGCCTTGCTTTAGGCTCATCTGAGGAGCTGAATTTGGGCTCTCAGGAGGCATCAGTAGACCCACAGGGGCTGTTGTGGGGGCTCCTCTCTGCAGGGAAGGTCACAGATAAGGGTGGCCCATTTCACCCTCTGTGGGTGTGGGTGGGTCAGGTGTGGATTCACACATGGGGGCCCAGTGGGCTGGCGTGGGGTGCAGTGAGGCCTGCCCTGGCTCTCAGGGTCAGCGTCCTCCATTCTCCCAGGGCCTGACCATCAAGCCCCTGGTGCAGTGGCTGAAGGTGAAGAGGAGTGAGCACCGGGAGCCCAAACTCAACGAGAAGCTGCACGGCAGGGTAGGCGGGTGGGGGTCGGGGGTGGGGACAGGGAAGAGTACTAGAGGGAAGGGGGAGGCATGGGGAGAAGCACAGGGAGGCCCTCACGTGACACCAACCCTCCTGTCTGTTTTGGAAAGGCTTTTGACCACATCCTCTCAGCCATCGAGGACATATCAGGGCAAATCGGACACAATTACCTCAGAGACAAGTAAGTGGCTGGTGCTGCCTCTGGCGGGAACCTGGGGAGGCATTTTTGCTTCAGTTGTTTGTTTCTCTTCCTCCTCCTTTAGTCGAAGACTGAGTATAGGACCCTCAGGGGAGAAAGAATACTATCTTTTACCTTAAATCTAACCCCACAAAACCCTAATTATAGAAGAACACTGCCCTCAAAGGAGCCAAAATGTCTGGGTTTCCCTCCTTCACCTGGGACCCCTCCTGCCCAGGGTGTCCCCCTCCCGCAGGGCACTGAGCCTCTTTTAGAAGTTCCATTTCAAGTCTGGCCCAGTCACGTCCTCTTCTGACCCAAAGAACTGGTCACTGTTCTAATTGTGTTGAATTTTAAAACTCCTGGGCAGCCTGGTTCTCTCTAAGTGTGAGAGAGAACCAGGGGTTGGGGTGAGGGGTGTGGGGGTGGCCTCCTCCCCTGGCCTTCGCCTCGCGCAGGTGCAGTGTGCCCCTGTCACTGTAGCCAGAGCCCCTGCCCTTGCCTGGCCCCACTCTGTCCTCAGCCCACCTTTCTGGAGGTTGTGTAGTGACTTGGAAAACTCTCTACAATATCAAATTAAAGGAGAAAACAACCCAAAATTTTATATACATTCTAATGACAACTGTCCTTAGAAAGGTAAGAACGAAGAACAGAATTGTGAAATAGGCATGATTGTGGTTTATTGCTTTTATTTTACAATTCGCCTTTGTGGTTGCTATAAATAGTAAAAAAAAAATCTCTGGAGAGAGAAAGGGGTCTTCTGTACCCCTTTGGGAGACCATGTTCAGTGAGTCTGGGTAGTAGGTTGGGAATGCCCTGCCCATCCTCCCTGGGCTCGCCCGCAGCCTGCCAGGTGCTGACACTGTCTGGTTCCATCCCCCAGGTGGTCCAATTTTGATAGAAAATTCCTCAGCAAAATCCTTATGAGAAGGTCAGCCCAAAAGTCACGAGATCGAATTCTTAATGTTTTCCATGAGCTCAACTTGAAGGATGCCATCAGCTACGTGGCCGAGGTACCAGACACTCCACATCTGCTCTGTGTTGGAGGTGGGGTCTAATGCAGGACCTGGGATGTGGACAGCCATTGGGGTCTTCCTGCACCCAAGAACACGGGGTGGGTGGGGAGGTGGTTGCGGGTGGCACTGCTATTCTTTTGTTGTTGTTGTTAATCCCCACCTGAGGATAATTTTTCCATTGATCTTTAGAGAGTGGAAGGGAAGAAGAGAGGGAGAGAGAAACATCAATGTAAGAGAGACATATTGATTGATTGCCTCCTGTATGCACTCCAAATGGGACCAGGGATCAAACCTGCAACCCAGATACATGCCCTTGACTGGAAATCGAACCTGTGACCCTTCAATTCACTGGCTGATGCTCTAATCACTGAGCCACACTGGCCAGGGCACACTGTGCTGTTCTTAATGGTCCACCCACAACTCCATGTGAGGCTCATGGGTCCTTCAACACCCCAGGAAAGGGTCATGTCACAGCTCCTTCTCACTCACAGGAAGCTGAGACATAGAATCTTCCACCATTACTCTGTAGCAGCGGTCGCCAACCGGTGGTGCGTGGACCACTAGTGGGCCGTGAGGTCCGAAAGGTTGGCGACTGCTGCTCCGTAGGACACTCGGTGGTGCTGGTGGGTCAGTGTGACCTCTGAGACCAGGTAGGGAGTTATGGGGCCATGGCTCCCAACATAAATGTACACTCATACATGCATGCAAACCCAGGAACATGCATACACACGTGTGTGCATGCACATGCGCACACAGGGGGAAGCAGCAAGGATGTCTTCTCAAGTCCCAGGGGGTAAGTATGGAACACACCCATGGACAGACTGTGGTTCAGAAGTGTCCTCCTCAACATCTCTTTGTCCCTCCAAGTGAACAGGATTCTCCTGCACTCACAGAGCTCCCTGCCTTCTCCGGGTGAATGGGTCCACCCCCAGGTCTCTGAAAAAGCTCTCCACCCCCATGCATCCAGGGGGTGGCATCAATGAGCAGGGTTCAAGAAGCATGTGGGTGGACTGCATGGTGACACCCAGCATCTCGCTGTTTCTGATACCACCTCCCTAATGGCAGCCTTCAGTCCCTGACAGGACTCCAAGTGTCAAATGGGACAGGAGTCATGGTGGGTCTCAGGTCTAACTCCACTCCTCATGGGACACGCAGCCTGGCTGGCCTCTTCCCCAGTGGCCACACACCTCCTGGCAGTGCTTCCTAGCTTCTCAATGCATACATGTACCATCAATGGCCATTACATTCATCACCAGGCCACCTCTGCAACATGCATGTCTCCTTGCATGCCCCGTGGGCTCCAGGCCCACCTGGTGCCCTGCACAGACCTGGGTCTAGCCCAGTGGTTGGCAAACTCATTAGTCAACAGAGCCAAATATCAACAGTACAACGATTGAAATTTCTTTTCAGAGCCAAATTTTTTAAACTTAAACTTCTTCTAACGCCACTTCTTCAAAATAGACTCACCCAGGCCGTGGTATTTTGTGGAAGAGCCACACTCAAAGGGCCAAAGAGGCGCATGTGGCTCGCGAGCCGGTTTGCCAACCACGGGTCTAGGCAAGTCCTGAGCTTGCTCCTCCCCTATCCCCAGTGTGTGCCCTGTAACAATGACTTGCAGGCCGTCCCACACGGCCTTGCTGGACACTGCTGCCCACAGTGACACCCAGCATTCCCAGCAGCAGGGTCACTTTAGACCCCTGCCCCTGCCTCCTCTGAGGGGCTCTGACCAGGAGTCCCTGCCTTGCCTCTGATCCCTCGGAGCCTGCAGATTTCATGCCTTCCCTTTGTCCTTTCCCGTGCAGCTGGGGTCTGCATAGAGCCTGGTGAGCTAGGAGTCTCAGCAAACTTGGTGGCCTCAAGACAGAGATGGAGTTAGGGGACTGGAAGCATCTGTTTGTTCAGAGAGAAAATTACTGCTGCCTCTGCAGGTCTCCTCAACCCCACACACACCAGACACTCAGATGCCCAGGTTACTCAGAGGGACCAGGTGCTCCTGGCAGAGGAGCTGGGGGCCATTGGGATATATGGAGAGGGGTCCCTAAACCATCACTGAGACAATACCACCTCAATCCCACTCCATAGAAACCCCAACCCACATGCTCCAGACCCCCAGACCCCATGGGGGTGATACAGGCTCCTGGCAAGGCCCCCAGCCTCACCTCTGCCTGCTGCTCCCCACATCCAGTGCCCCAACCCCTGGTCAGGCCTGCTGAGACGGTACCAGCGGGTGGCCTGTGCACCTTGCTGTCTGCCCTCAGCAGGTTGGCCTCACCTAGCCACCCTTCCCAGCTCCAAGCCCCTCTCCTAAGGGGCACCCCCACTCCATAGCCCAGCCCCCACTCCCAGGAGCCAGGCTGTGACTTTGGTTCCTGTCAGGCTCTGCTCTGTGTGGTCTCAGTCTGAAGGTTCAATCCTGAGAATTCCTTTCTTGGAGAAATGAGGACAGCTGGTTTGGACCCCCAATAGGGACAGGGGTCGCCTTCCTAATCCCATGGGGATCTGTCATGCTTTCCCAGCACTCCCCAGGTGCCTCTGAGGTGCCATGTCCTTCACACACAGTTGTGTCTTCACTTTCCTCTTAACACAATGGTTAACTAACCTTAGCTCAGCTCAAGCAAGGCCTTGGCTGTGGCCTCTGAAATCTCCGCTCTCCAGGCTGAGAGGTGACATGATTCGGGTGCTGCAGGCTTCCCAGGCTCTGTCCGCTCTGTCCCAGTGCCTGGGCTGGCCTGGGGTGCTCCCTGTCCTAGCTTATGTAGGCATATCCTCTCACAGGGAGAGCGCCGTGGGTCCCTGGCCTTCATCCGCTCCCCCAGCACGGACAACATGGTCAACGTAGACTTCAGCACGCCACGCCCCTCCACTGTGGAGGCCTCCGTCTCCTACCTGCTGTATGTGCCCCAGTCTGCCCAGGCTTCCCCCTGGGAGAGGCCACCCCTCACCAGGGCACCTCTCACCATGCCCTGGAGGCTGCTGTGGGCAGGAGACAGGGTGGGGGTGACAGTATTCCCTGCTCAGTAATTCCCAGGTCTTCCTGATCACAGCCACACCAGAGGCCCCTCTGGATAGACATCAACCAATGGGCATCTTGTGGGGTCAGTCTGACCAAAACCCCCCAGGAGAGGACTCCCAGGATCAGCCCTCTTGGCAGTGGCTGGTGCCCAGGCCAGAGGGCACGGGGCAGGAGGGGCAGACATGGAGAGCAGTGGAACTCTCAGACACTCCACGTACTCCCATGTAGGAGGGAGAATGTCAGTGCGGTGTGCCTGGACATGCAGTCCCTGGAACAGAGAAGGAGGAGCATCCGCGACACAGAGGACATGGTCACTCACCACACGCTGCAGCAGTACCTGTACAAGCCCCGGCAGGAGGTGGGCTTGCCAGCGAGTGGGAGCTCCTGTCCAGAGCCCCTCGGGATCCTGACCAGAGAGAGAGCCTTGGGTGGGGGCACAGGTCCTCCTCTCCTCTCTCTGAGCAAAGGGAGAAATCCTTGTCTTCAGGACAGACACTGCTCAGGCTGGAAGGTCAGGGCTTGGCCTACCAGCCAGGTGGACCCTGGGCTCTGGAGTCCTGGGGGTCTGTCAGGCCAACTTCACAGGGAGCCTGCCATGGGGCTGCCCTCGGTGGCGAGGTTGGGTGCCTCCAGCTCTGCAGGTCACCACCTGTCCCTGTCACCTCCCACTTCCCCAGTACAAACATCTCTACAGTCGACATGAGTTAACTCAGGACGAAGATGAGAAGCAAGACAAGGAGATCTTCCACAGAACCATGAGGAAGCGCCTGGAGTCCTTCAAGTCGACCAAGCTGGGCATCAACCAGAACAAGAAGGCAGTCAAACTGTATAAGCGAGAGCGTGCCCAGAAGCGGGTAAGGGTGCTAAGCGAGGGACCACGGGGCAAGGGGGACTGCAGGTGGGGGGTGGCGGGTACAGCGGGGGAGGGGGGGTGTTGCTGTGCAAGGGAGGCGTGTGGGGTTGAGGTCACCCTGGGACCATGCTGATCAATGCTGGAACCACCAAGGCACCCCCTTTAGGGACAGGTCTGGGCAGGGAGGGGATTTGGGCTGGGGACCAGTGGGTCTCCAAGGGACAATCTGCAGTCAGGGTCCCCGTGGCCACTGTTCCCTTACCTGTAAGCGGTTTCATTCTGTTTTTCAGAGAAACAGCAGTATTCCTAATGGGAAACTGCCAATGGAGAGCCCCATACACAATTTCATCATTAAGGAAAAAGGTACCGATGGGGGCCTTGGCAGAAATGCTTGTCAGCAGGGACTCAGGGACATGTGCAAGGGGCCTGGCAGGGTGCAGAGGGCTGTCCTTGGAGGGAGATCCTCCGCCCAGCACCCAGGACCCTCCTCTGTGGGCTGCTGCCCTGCTTGTCAGAGTGGCAGTGCAGGGGACTCTGGGTGCATTGGACCAGGGCCGTTCGTGTTTCCAGCCCATTTCCCTTGTGCTGCCCTTTCTTTGCCACCAGATTTGGAACTTTCAGACCCGGAAGAGAACCCCAACTACGATGCTGAGGAGATGAGTGGGGGGATTGAGTTCCTGGCAAATGTCACCAGGGATACAGCAACAGACTCCCCCTCAGGTGAGGGGAGAGGGTGGGCCTCTGCTACCTCAGAGTGAAGGCGGTCATTGGGCAGGGACAGTAGGACGGTAGGACTGTGGCTGTGCAACTGCACATGGCAGGTTGGGGGTCTCTGCTCTGAGAGAAGGGAGCTGTCACCTATCCTGCCCATGGTGTGGGGAGGGAGAGCATGAGGTAGAGGGCCTGAAACCCCTAAGGCACATGACCCTGACCTTCCAGGTGATGGCTGTAGGACGCACTGGTGTCTGACCCCTGAGCAGCACCCTAATCCTGCAATTCTGGGTACACCTGGAAAGCTGATCAGCCACTGCCCTTTCTCCTAGGAATTGACAACCCTGTGTTCTCCCCGGATGAGGACCCGAGCATCTTGTCCAGGGTGCCACCCTGGCTGTCTCCCGGGGAGACAGTGGTGCCCTCCCAGAGGGCCCGTATGCAGATCCCCCACTCTCCCGACAACTTCCACCGCCTGGGTCCCTTGCGCCTCAGCAACAAGTCCGTGGACTCCGTCCGGCTGGCTGAGGGCCCCAAGGAGCAGCCTCCCACCACTCTGCCTGAGTCCACGCACATGTAACGCTCCTCGCCCTTCCCGAGCCCCTAACTCCTGCTCTTTCCTCAGGCATCTGCCTCTCTCTTGGCCCTGGACCTGAACCTCTGCAGACTTTCTCTAGCAGCTGCTCTTCCTCTTTCTAAGCCTATGCCCTCAAGCCTCTTGTTCTGGCCAAACATTTCTTAGGACACGGTCTCAGTCTCTGCTTCTCCAGCTGGGTGGTCGGGATCCAGAGCTGTCTGAGGATTTGACTGTTTCACCTTATTGATTAGAATTTACTCTTAGATTGTCAGTTTGATCACTAACTACTCTGAGATAAGCGTTTAATCTGTGCAGTCAGCCCATGAATATAAGTCACGAGCTCAGAGGAGACTGGGCATGGGCTGGGCTGGGGTGCTGTGTGGACAGGGAGCATCTATTTTCCTCCCTGAAGGCCCTGGGGCCCTGGGAAAAGCCCACCTGACTGAAGTGAATTCAGGAGAGAAGCAGCTGGTCCCTTTTACCCCTGTAAAAGGGGTGCAGCTGGTGTGCCCACATCCTTGCTACAGGCACTGGGCCGGGGGCGGGGGGGGGGGAACTCCTGGATCAGGGAAGAGGGGAGAAGGCAAGGAGAGAGTGGTGGGCAAGGATGGTGGATGAAGGACAAGGCCCCATTCAGTAAGTGCTGCAGGGGTGCTATTGCTGGGTCCCAGAAGGCGCTGTCCCCACTTTGCCTTCTGCAGGGAAAGGGCTTCAGCCCCCTTGAACAGGGTTTTGGACTTATTCCACGTGTGCCTTGAATGTTTGGTGGGAACTTGGGAGGAAAAGGAAAACTAGACTTTCCCAAGCACAGGTTGGGCAGACTCACATTTCAACTGAAGCACTAACATCTCTTTTTCTCTCTTGTGGACACTTGGAGAGGGTGGTTATCCGTCCATCTGGGGGGGGACAGTTGTGCTGGTGAAATGGTTTCTTGGTACACGAGCTGGTCTTTCTCCGGGACGTTTCTGAGACTAGAAGTGACGGTGCACAGGGACGAGTCTCACCCAGTCCCACTGCCCGTCCTGGCAGAGCTTGTAGGCAGGACCCTGCAGTGTTTCTGTGCCCCTCCTTCCTCCTCGTGGCTTCCTCCCTCCTGGAACACCCTGGGTCTTAGTGCTGGGTGCTGTAGGGTGGCGGGCAGAGAGGGCACCTGTTGTGGGTCTACAAAGTCAGGGCCTCAGCTGACCCTGTCACTGGGGACCTTACTGGTCACACAGCCAGAGTATGGCCTGTAAATGTCCCAGAAGTTTGCAGGTGTGTGTGGGGGGGAACCCGAGCTGGATCTGTGGGGGCCCTCCTGTACCCCCAGGTGCCCCGCGCTCACGCCGGTTTCTCCCGCAGGTGACACGGGCTCTGACGTGCCGCTGACAGGACGCACGTCCCCGCGCGAGGTACCGCCCGCCACCGAGAAGTCCCCGCGCCCGCTCGCTCCGCCCCCGGCCCCGCCCACCGCGCAGAACCCGGCGCCCGCTGCACTGCCGGACCTCGAGCTGGGGGCGGGGCCTACATCGGAGGCGGGGTCTGCGTCGGGGACTTGGCTAGAACGCCGCGGACTGCCGGGAGCACACGCTCGGTCGGCAGCGGAGCGCCGCGTGCACAGCCGGCGCTCATTCCAGCGGCCCCGCACGCGCCGCCGCCCTGCACTGCTCAAGCTTGCGTCGCTGCAGCCCTCGTGCCACGCGCCACCGCACGGGCTGGAGCAGGAGGAGACGCCGCTGTGATCGCCACGAATGCCATGGTGTCCCCTGCCGTGCTCTGGGGCAGCCTTAGGCACCCCCCCCCCAACCCTACCCCACATCCTGAGTCTGGGTGTGGGATCGCCAGCAGGGGTCCAAATATCTGCAAGGCGAGAGCTTCCAGCTTCTGGGAGGTCTTGGCAGGTGCCCTTGTAAGGAGGCTGCCTCGTGGATTCTTCTGTACACCTGTCCCGGTTTTGAACTGAGCTGGCACTTGTTACTATTCCCATTGTCACTCCTGACTCAGGGACTGCAAGGGCCCTGGGACCACAGAGCCCAGGCTCCGTGTTTGAGTTCTTGCACTCTGTGTCCATTCTCTCAACACTGCCAGGGAAACCGAGACAAGCAAAATGATATTTGCCCATAATACCAACTTGATTCCAGTCCCAGGCTGGCCTCTCTCAGGGCCCTAGGTCAGAAGCCCTGACTCAGGAACAATTCACAGGCCGAGGGGTTGGGGCCATGGTTGTCCTAGGCCCTGTGGGATGTCATGTCCACTTACCAGTTCTGTGAACCACCTGTCACCTTACGGACTGGGTACAATTGCAGAAACATCTGTTTGTTCATTCTTTTTGTGTTGAGATTCCCAGAGCCCGGCACTTGTCCTACCTGGGTGTCAGTGTGGCAGCCTCTGGGTACCAGGTGTCCTGTGCCCAAACACCTACTCTCTGGCTTGATTGCCCCACTTGACACTGGCAGATGGCCCAGGCTGGGCTAGAGGTTGCACTGGCCCCATGGGTGCACCCACACAGCGCCAGCTAAGTCGAGTGGGGTCTTCATTAGCAAGCAACTTTTGTTCAGAATTAGAGCCAGTCCTTAAGTGGACCTGGGCCAGGTGGTTGGTCTGACCCCTCCTAACCACAACAGGGGGAAGCTGGTGGAAGCCCTGCCCTTGAGAGCTGCGGATTCATGGAGAGCTAAGAGGACTTGGAGGGGGGCTCAGACCCCTGGCCCTGCCCTGAGGCTGTTGTAGACCTCCTGCCACCATGAGGTTTTAGGGACGGTGGCCTTAGAGCTCCTCCCGCAACCCCTCACCCAGCCAGGTGCCTTCCAGAGGCCACTGACTGTCCTAGGGGGAGCGGTGAGCCAGGAAAGGGGCCATTGAGTTGGCCCTCATCTGCCCATCCATTCCTCAGAGGTAGGGTTTTGTGTGAAGACAAGGTAGTGAAGGACCAAAGGGACAATGGACTTCAAGACACTCCTAGAGGCTTTTCTAAAGAAGCCAGGCTCAGCTCTGCTCAGGAAAGACTGCATGCAGTGCTCAAGTGCTCATAGCCATCACAGGCCAGGATTATTAGCAGTCTGCAATGTTTTAGTGGTGCACATTGAGTCCCGGATGGGAAAATCTCTACAATTTGCTATTCATAGTTTTGCTGTTGAGAAAAACAAGGGACAGCAAAAGGAACATTTAGTGTGGTGTTTGTTCACTAATACAGAGAAGGCTCTTTATCCTAAGGGGAGTGGGGCTGCCCATTATGTGAATTGAATCATTAGCTCAGCCATCACAGATAAAGTAGTGTCGGTTGGTTTTCAGTAGTTGTTTTCCCACACTTTGCAACCATTTTAATAAACTCTAAAGAGCACAAAACCCAGCCATGATCTGTACAACAAAACCTGCCCATAAGTGATCCTAGACCAGCAGGCACTGAGCCACGGCCACCAACAGCAACGTTAGGAAGGCAATGCTCTGTCCATTCCCTGCAGGAGTGGTTCATCCAGAGCAGGCTGGGTCTACAGCCCAGTCAGTCTGGCACTCCAGCTGCCTTAACAACTCCCTTGGACCATGGGACCCAGATCCAATTTCCAGCTGCAGGGCCAGAGGCTGAGTCAGGTAAAGCAGTTCAAGGGCAGTTCCTGGGACCCACTCGACCCACTGAACTGCTGGGTGGTGAATCCATTTGACATATATCTCCTGAACAAACCCTTCAGCCCTGTGTTTTTGGGGGAGGAGTGGGTAGGCAGATTTTCTGTTAAATGAATGGCACAGTCTAATAAGCACAGCCATAATGGAACAGAAGTTCCAGACATGAAACCTCACAGAACCCCAAAACCCACATTTCAGTGATCGAGAGACAACTCCATCTGTTAACACAGTGTTATAAACCCTAGTACTGTGGATACATTTCATAAATGAGAATCCTAGCTGTTCTTGTCACTGTAAAACAGAATGTAAACAATGTCTTATGAATGTATTTCCTTAGGAAAACTGTTGTAAAATTTTTTATTAGCAAAGAATTCCTATTTATTTAATACTGAACTTTGGCCTACTTTGTGGTAGGCTATAAAGCACACAAATTTAGGAGTCGCTACTTCTCATTTCTGTATCTTGAAAATAATTTTGTCACAATGCTCGCCTACTGCATACTATTGATTATTATGAAAAGAATTTTTAAAGCAAGAATTTCATTGAAATTGGAATTGAAATGTATTTTAAGTTATGAGTGGTGAAATTGTGAATTCAATTTTGTGAAAATGATCTTAGTCAAACTTTATGTAACCCTAATCACAATCGATGTGCCTTAAGTGGCCCCCAATGTGCTGTTGACAGTGTCTGCGCAGGGGGCCCATTGTAGAACCTGCCACAACTGATTGATCAAATCTATTAAAAAGATTTCAAGGCATTTTTTTGGTGCAAACGTAATCAATGAGAAATTACATCAAAGAGAACATAAGGAGCAGTCTCCTGGAGGCAGACATTGCTCTGGCGCTGGAGTTAACGTTGACCTGTGTGCACATGAGAGAAGGAGGGAGGGAGGGCACTTATGGCTGGTACCAGGTCATTGGACACACAGCCTGGGCTCTGGAAACTGGTTCCTCCCCAGGAGAGACAGGTGAACACCACCACTCACTCCCTTAGACTCGTCACAGCACAGAAAGGACAGGCCCCGGAAGGATGGGAGCAGCGCCCACCCAGCCTAAGTGGGCGAATGAAGCACCTGAAACAAAGGGGGGAGGGAAGGGGACTGGGGCTAAAACAAGAGCTAGAGTTGAGAAAAAGACCCGAGTTAACTCATGACTGCTCAGTAACATGTCAATTCCACTTCAGTTTTGATTCTTTCAAGAAAAAGTCCTATTTGTGAATTTTTCATGTCTTATGAGGGTGAAAGTGCAATAGAAACTTTGCCATCCGGAATGTGTCTTAGGAGGAAACCAGCCTATCGGGACACACAGGCAGTCCTGATGGGAGGGAGCAGCACAGACGCCTTCCTGAGGGACGACCCTCCAGCCTGAACTAGCCAGTCCCTGGGAGCCTGAATCAAGGGTGGAAGGGGCCTGCGATAGAGGAACGGGCGAACTCCTCTCCAGGCACCACCCACCTAAGAAATCTCGCTCACTGGGATGGAGGGTGAAGAAAGTTTGGGGAGGCACATGCAGGGACTCACCATTTATCCTGGATGGACCCTTCCATGAACCTGGTCTGAAGATTAATGTGTAAAACAAAGCTACCACTGAAGGCAGCGATGGAGAGACAGCTGAATAACAGAGAAAGGGTCTCAGGGACCCTGAGTCAGGAATAAGCAAGGCCCATAAATCTGAAACGCCGAGGGCTGCCTGTGTGGGTGTGGAACAGCAGGCCACAAGGATACCACTGGGACCTGTCCAGGCAGGTGAGGGCGGCAGGTAGATGGGGGTGCCTTCAGGTGCTGTGTCTGGGCCCTGTGGTCACCGTTAATAAGAAACAGCTGGGAAACTTATTTCCCACAGCGTTTACTTTATTGAACAGCAGCATCAGAAGTGCTGACACTACAGAAGGGAGTGAGACGAGAGGTGAACCAGAAGTCAGCCAGGACCATGCCCACAAAGCTGGTCCGCAACAAGATGAGAGGGTCAGAACCCGCCACCAGAGCACCTGTCAGTCAGGCAGCCTTGCTCTCGGCACCATGAGTCACACTGAATGTCAGACGTGGGATGAAGATGTGCCCCAACCACAGGTCAGACAGAAAGTGAAAGGCTACTTGAGGAGCTTGGCCACGTTCAGACTGGGAACTATGATTTCCCTAAAGATGGGCACATAGTTTGGATTCACCTGCGTGGGGCCCTGCTCCAGTGTCTCAATGATGGTCTGCTTCATATCCCGGCTGGCATCCCCTCGCAAGGCCAGCAGCGCGCCAATGTGGTCATCCCTGGGAAAGTGGGGGGAAATGGCAGGGGTGTATAGGGGAATGCACTGAGTGCCCCCCCCCCCCACCACCACCCATTCCCTGTCCCTGCCTGCAGCTCGGCGGGCACTGAGGATCCCAGAACAGGGTCAATAGCCGCAGGTGAAAGGCATGTCTCCCTTGTCAGATCAGAGGGAGAGAAGCCCAAGTTTGCATATTATAATGTAGTCTTTTTTCAATCTACAATTGCAAAGATTTTTAAAGGTTGCTTTTCTAAATCTTTGTTTAATGAACTAATTAAAGCACGGTGACCCTGGAGAGCACAGGACCACTGGTTTTTCTGCTCACAGTAAGACCAGAACAGCAGCAGGAAAAGAAACCTGGCTGAGGTGACCTGGGCGGGTTCACAAAGGCTGGTGGGAGCCTGCAGCCAGCACTGTCCACATGAAGGCTGGAAGGAGTCCACTGGCTCCCTTCTCTGAACCCACTACAAGCACAACACAAGCTTCCTAAAACCACTCTGCTCAGCCACACTGAGCCTCCACCCAGCCCTATGTGCATTCTGAGCATTGGGAGCTACATGAACCATGGCAGGGTTGGCAAGAGGGCACGTTATCATTCTCAGAATCCCACTCTGCCTGCAACTGTTGTCTGCATAGCTCATCCTCAAAGAAGTCCAGACCTGTCACACTGTCACCCCTTGGGGCCATGCCTAAAGCCCAGGACCCTAGGAATGATCCTGCGGCTCCGCTCCCTGAGTTCTAGCTGAGACAAGAGGCTGTTACCTGATGTCTGGGTATTTGCTGACCAGAGTCGAGACTTCCAGGTAGAGCAGGGATGGGTCTGTCAGCTTAATCACTTCTGCAACGGCGATGATCGTATCACAGTACCCATCTGCATCTTCGCCAAATCCCTAGAAGTCAGTATGGAGGTCATAAGCAGCACGCAGCACCACCATGCCTCCAGCCAGACGCAGGCTGGAGTCTGCCAAACCCTCTCTCTGGCCAAGGATGCCTGACCAGCACACTCCCTTCTCTCACATAAATACCAAGACTGGTTCCCACAGGGAGCACTCAGCATAGACATGGGGTTGGGGGTCTGGGTGGATCATGAAGTCAGCTTAGCCCCTCATAAGGGAGGGGACATGTGAGCATTGTGTCTCGAAGCTGAAGTCTGGCTACATGCTACCACCAGAAGAGCCTAGAAGCTACTGCCCTGAGTGCATGTGCCCCAACCACAGGTCAGACAGATCTGCATGCAGATCCTCCGGTTTACAAAGGAAACAAGAACCAAATGGTCACTTGGTTCCTGGCATGACTGATCCTGATCAACTACCCTAAAGTCCCAGGGGTAGAAACGAAAAGAAGTCATAGCAACACTTATTAGTGACAGTGAAGGGTATGAGGCGATGGCACTCACAGACGCCAGCTTGCGGAACAGGAAGCGCAGCTGCTCGGCCTCCCGGACCATCCTCTCGGCACCCTCCTTGCGTTCCTCAGGGCTGCGGAAGGAGATGCGCTTCTGCATAACAGCCCGCAGGTACTCCACCACCACGCGCCGGTGTGCCTCCGCCGTCATCCGCTGAAGAGCAGAGATGTGTCAGCCCCGCGAATACGTGGGCTTTGTTTTACATGTAGGTTGACATGTGAACAGAACACATTCCTTCCATTTCCCGCCAGCACAAATGGCAGAACTTCAGAGTAAATATATTAAATATATTAAGTTAATAAGTACATCTGAGACTTTTAGTCATAAATTTTACTTTAGAAAATCATAGCAGTGTTCACTCTGTTTCCCCTAAAGCCCAATGGTGAAAGGGAATTACGCAGGCAGGGCACAGCATTGGCAGGAGCCGTGCCGATGGGCGTCCACGGAGGTGCCCTCTTCTGCATTTATCTCAAAGCACTTCACACCCCGAGCAGAGTGGGGGGGTCAGTGGGAAAATAGGGAGCTGAGGCCAGGCCCCAACTTCAGCCCTCACAGGCAGACAGGCTCCACAGGACAGATGCATGAAGCACACACACTGTCCTCATCCACAAAGCTTTTCAATGACCAGTCTATGGAAATGGTGACAGTGCTTCAGAGGAGGGAGGAACCTGAGTCCATCCATTTGAGGAAGTTTCAGAGAAGACCACGGTTCTCTCCACAATGTGTGACACAATGTAGATCCCGGCTTCCACTGGAGCCCACGGGAACCAGGCAGTCATCCCGCAAGTACATAAATCAAACTGCAATGACGTGATGTGCAGCATCACACTCCCAGACCGAACAGAAGCTTGGGGAGGCTGGATGCTCCCCATTCTGTGCCAAAGGGAGGGCCCCAGGGGCCCCAAATAAGACAAGCAGGACCGCACCAAGCACCCGCATGGGGCCGCTGCCGAGACCAGGGTCAAAGGACCGTGTGCCACTCCAACAGCCCAGGCTCTCAGGAGCGCAGACCTTCACACTTTAGGCGTGAGCTCCAATCACACTAGAGCAGTGGTCGGCAAACTGCGGCTCGCGAGCCACATGCGGCTCGCGAGCCGCGGTTTGCCGCTCTGTTGACTAATGAGTTTGCCGACAACTGCACTAGTAGACGAGCCACTAAGACTGGGAGTCTGCAGAGACAACAAGCTCCCAGCTCAAGGACTCCAAACATGGGGCTGAGATCAACTGTTAAGTCAATACTCAAAAATGTTTAAAGAAATAAAAAGTGGAACCAAAAACTGTGCAAGCAACAAGAAATTCAATATTGACCAGAGCTGGTCCCACCAACCTCTCTAAGCACCGAGGCTCCTAACAGCTGTGAAAGGACCCATGAGTCAGGTGGACTTAAAACACCTCGATCTCCCTGCAAATATCACTTTTAATAGCAGTTAGAAGAATTTCCTTTAAAATTTGGAATTAAACATGGATTCCCCTGGGCCGGGTTTCCAGTGCAACAAGACATGGAACAGACACAAAAGCTGTAAGGATCAGAAATGAAAACACACAAAGTCACTGTTCATAGATAAAACATCTGTCTGCATAGAGACATGAAAAGATGTGGAGACAAATCCTAGGAACAATTAGAAAGTTTTACGAAGTGTCCAGATATGAGGACAGCATATCAAAAACACTTAATTTCTAGAAACAAAAGTCAGAAAGCCTGATTTTACAAAGTAACACTTTTAATAGCAACAACAGCAAAACCTATACAAGGCCAAGTGCATCTGAGAAAGATGACCAAGCCCTGGATGAGGACATGATGCATATATGGTTAAGACCTCAGATAGCAAGTAACACAGGAGCACCCTGTTCTCACGGGGCCTTTGTGGAGTGAAAAAGGGCCGGCAGCCAACGTGCCATGACGGGGATCTGGACAGGGGACTGCCTTTCCGCCCATCCTCTCATCAGAGCCACAGCCAGTACCCCCACCTCAGGGTCCAGGTCTTAGGCTGTGTGTCAGTATGAGTTTAGTGGGGTGTTAGGAGACAGTAGTCAGATGAATGGTCTAAACCTTCACTCAGAGGCCCCATCATCGCTACCTCCATCTTATCTTTAGACACTGATGTTTCCTACTTGCCTTAGGTTAATAAAACCACCTGGGAACTTCCATTCACAGAACTAATTTGACACTGTACTCTACACAAAATGCCATTTGGGCTCTAGCATGCAGGTGAATTCATACCATGTGGATGTGCCCCCACACTCTTACCTTTTTATATGGCTTTTTAATTTTGGCAAAATCATTGAAATAGTCTTCCACGGTGACACAAATGATGTCTACAGCGTTCGATCCCAAGAGCCACTTTCTTGTCATCAGCTCACTGAGATGTTGCTAAAAAGCACAGCCCAGAGTAAATATCACCTTGACACTGGCCCCAAGTCGTGCACATCTGCCTGATGTGCTGATGTGACAGCACCTGGTAATCACAAGCACTACTGGTGGGTGACCTGCAGGTATGTAGTTAAACCACACAGGGCTCAGATGACACACACCTGTGAGATACCGAGGTATCTGTGTGTAAACATTTCACCACTGATGACTACATATACAGGGTTTGGCAAAAAGTAGGTTTACAGTTGTGAGTATATGAAAGTTTATTTTTTATTAATTATTGTATTATTTTCCATGCAAACAACGGTAAATCTACTTTTGCCCCACCTTGTATCTATTATATGAATACTCTATTTACCCAATTCTGATGGACATTTAAAATTTTTCACATTTTGCAACTGAATAATGCTGCAGTGAATTTGAACACTTCTGCAGGTAAAACTCCTAAAAGTGGAATTGCTCAAAAAGTATAGAAACTAAAACCTTAATTAGCTGTTTCCAAACTGTCCTCCAAAAGCTGCACAATTCATATTCTACACAGAACACAAGACTGTCCCTTGGCCCCAGCTGGTGGCTCAGTTGGTTGGAGTGTTGTCCCATATACCATAAAGGTTGTGGGTTCAATTCCTGGTTGGGGTATGTACGGGAGGCAATGGATCAATGTTTCTCTCACATCAATGTTTCTCTCTCTCTCTCTCCCCCTTGCTCTCTAAATCAATAAACATCTTTGGGTGAGGATTAAAAAAAAAAAAAGACTGTCCCTTTGCTCATGCCCTCAACAACACTGAGTGGTATCAATGTTTGCAATCCTTGTCATTTTGATAAGCAAATAATACTTTTTAAATTTGCATTTCCTTGAAGATCAGTAAGATTGAACGTTTTGTTTCATATTTAGGATATTTGTGTCCCTTTTACTGTGAAATGGTTACTGATGTCTTTTATCTACTTTTGGATTATATTGTCTTTTTTCATACTTTGAAATAATTTCAAATTCATACATTTCATTTGTTTTCTAAATGATTTTCGAGAAAGTTAAGAGACATCATGAAATTATCCCACCATTCATCCCAGGAGCTCCTTTCCAGGGGACCTGAAATAATCATCGTTTTGTATTTTAAATATATTCTGGTTTCTGCTAATACATCTATATAATGTTGAACCATCTTTGCATTTCTGAAATAAACCTTGTTATTTATGCCTTTGATATAAAGTTAAATGCATTTTGTTAATGACTTTCTTTTGTATCTTTATTCAAAACTGAGACTGGTCTATGTAACATGTGTATGCACCATGCACGTGTTCTCAGTTTGGTTTGGCATTAAGACTCTGCTAACGAATATAACAGTCTGCCTGTGACATACTTGATTCTAGTTTGTAATCCACTGATAATTATTGGGAGTGTCTATTCAGTTGTGTAGTAGAAGGACCAAAACTCGGGCCTACACCACATAGAAAAGCCACAGTGCTTTAACTGTGACTGAGGATGAAGGCAGGTGCACACCCAGCTCGAATGCACAGCCAGAGTGCCCTACCTCCAGGTCCAGGAAGACCTCCTCCAGCAGGCTGCTGCAGCCCTCCTTTGCAATGGCATCCAGAATCCCATCCATGCTTGGCTGGCCCAGAGATACGCCTTCTTCCACTTCATTTTTTAAATACTTCCTCTTTAAACTGACTATGGATTCTCTGCAAGGGAAAAGCTGAGGCTCAGTGAGGCAGCTGAGTGTTCTCACATGCCTGTCTTCATCCCCAACGGCCACTTACTTGAAGGTCTGGCAGTTGTTGATGATGGCGATCATGTACTGGACATAGCAGTGCGGGTGCTGCCGGTTTCTCAGGTGCTCCTCTTTATACAACTGAGCTTCGTCTTTGTATCTGAGGACAGACAACCCACACCAAATAGCATCAGAGAGTAACTGGCAGGTATTTCAAATGCCACGCTGACATCATACCTAAACAGATGTTTCACATCGCTAACACTTGACCAGATGAATCTTTAAAAAAAATTTGGGGGGGGGGAGACACTCTATACTAATAGAAGAACAGAAAAGTTGGTCATTTAAAATAAATTATTACAATTTAACTTCCTATCAACCCTTTGAAGGTTTAGTGTTCTGATTATACAAATATTCTGAAATACTAGGTGTACCGGTTAATAATGCAGATTTTGTAATCAAAGAAAACACGATAATTTTAAGAGAAACATCAAAAGTGCTTTATTCAAAGGAATGTCCATCACTAACTACACATTTCCCCATCTTTCAGGTAATTTGTGGATACTGTCCCAATGAACTTTTCTTGTTTTGAGGCAAACCATTCAGAGACCCAATTTTCCACTTCTTCGTATGTTTTGAAGTGCTGCTCAGAAAGTGCGTGTGCCATCTATCGGAACAAGTGGTAATCTGAAGGAACAAGGTCTGGTAAATACGGCGGGTGGATTAATACTTTCCAGGCAAGATCTTTTAATGTGTCTTTAACTGGTTTTGAAGTGTGTCATGGTGCATCATCGTGAAGCAAAATCACTTTGCCGTGTCTTCTGGAACATTCTGGTCGTTTCACGATCAAAGCGTGGTTCAAATTGATTATTTGTTGTCGGTAGCGATCAGTATTAATGGTTTCACCTGGTTTTATAAGCTCATAATACACCACGCCTTCCTGATCCCACCAAACGCAGAGCATAGTCCTCTTTCCAAAGCGATTAGGCCTTGCAGTCGATGTTGATGGTTGACCTGGATTAACACATGATTTTGTGCATTTGGGATTCTCAAAATAATCCACTTTTCATCGCTAGTCACAATTTGATGCAAAAAAGACTTTCTTTCGTGCCATTGAAGCAACATTTTACTGATAATTTTTTAGTTTTCCATTTGTCTTTCGTTCAGTTGATGTGGCACCCATTTTCCTACCTTTAAAATCTTTCCCATTGCTTGTAAACGATCGGAAATTGTTTCCTGAGCAACGTTTAATCTTTCTGTAAGTTGTTTTTGAGTTTGACACGCATCTTCACCCAATAATGTTTGTAATTGTTGGTCTTCAAACTTTTTTGGTTGACCTGGACGTTCTTTGTCTTTCACATTGAAATCATCACTTTTAAAGCATTTAAACCAGCGTTCACAAGTATCTTGAGATGGAGCATGTTCACCATAAGCTTCCTGAAGTATATGATAACTTTCAGCAGCACTTTTCTTCAGAATAAAGTAATGAATTAAAACTTCCTGCAGATGCTCTTTTTTTGGCATGAAATTTGACATTTTTAAGCGTAAAAATATCTATGATGTTAACACCTTCAGCAAATTTGACATATGAAGTTTTGAAGCTTGTTGTCAATACAACAAAACAGCATACATATCAAATTGCATATATATCAACATATGTGTAACTCCATCTATTGAAAAAAATCCGCATTATTAACCAGTACACCTAGTATCTGATGGTGAGTAATTGGGAAAGTATTATCTTACCTATCTCACATTATTTTCCTAGAAATTTATGCAACGGAACACTGTCATGTGTTAGATATAAATTAGACTCTTTAGATATCACAGAAGCAAACAACTGAGATAGCTACATGCTTTATTTTTTAATTTATTATGAAGATTCTCTAACATGTACAGGAGTAGAACAGATCTTAAGAAAGGACCAAACTGAACATTGGCAATTAAAGGGAAATTATTCAGTATTTATTCTACCTTTCTGTCCAAAGTGTGGTTCAGGTAATCAAACCGCTGGGGCAGATGAGGAAAACTTCCTCTTTACAGAAGAATCCTATCTCATTCCTCTAACAAAATGACTAACTCAGGCCATGTTCCCCAGATGGATGGCTGATGGGGACTCTGAGGGGCCTAGCTGCTAGCACTGAGCCACCGGAACAGGATGGAGGGACACGCTTCTCCTGATGTGCTGCCATGCGGAGCATACACACCACCTATGCAGGATTCTTGCAGAACAGTAAGTAAAGAGGGGAATCCTACAAGCCTTTAGAGACAACCTGTGGTTTGTGGGCAGACGGCAATCTGAGACCCAGGCTGGAGAATGCTGGATGCTCTACAGCAGTGGTCGCCAACTTTTCGGACCTCACGGACCACCAGTGGTCCACGGACCACTGGTTGGCGACCGCTGCTCTACAGGACCATGTGCACATCCCTATAAGTCAATGGCTTAAAGAGGGGAAGGGACTGTTCTCCTGTACCAGAGAGCTGAGAACCCAAAAAACCACACATGATGTAGAATACATAACTATAAAGAGATATGTTTGAAAGCACTGGGAAAATCCAAGTACAAATGTGGTATCAGATGATCCCATGTAGTAATTGTGCAAGTTTTATATGGGTTGACAGCACTGTACTTAGGGTAGAGAATGCAGGGGAAATGATACAATGTCTGGGATTTTCTTTGAAGTTATTTCAGCAGAGAAAGAGGGAAAGGGGAAGAGGTTGAGAGACCAGATGAGGTAAGGCATGGCTTTAAAGAGATAGCTTTTGAACCTGGATGATGGGTAAACAGTTATTTATGTCATTCTTTCTACTTGTGCACAGGTTTGAAAAATCTTCTTCATGAACAATTCAAAGGGAGGGAGGTGTCCTGGAGACAGTCCCTCTGAGCCCCCTGTCCAGGGCTAGCTCTACTGGGGGTGCCTCCAAGTGGTGGGTATTCAGAGTGACCACTACACCTGGAGCGTCCTCCTCACCCCAGAAAGTCAGACTAGGGGAAGGATACGTGTCTCAGGAAAAGCTCTAACGCCCGCCCTGCGGTATATTGACTACACTGCTGGGGGTGTCACAGATCAGATCTGGCTCTCAGGGGACTGGTGAAATACCTTCAATAGGAGGTAGCAAGAATAAGCTGCCTTTTTAAATAACAAAAGAAGGTGAATATAGTCAACCCAGGCTTAAGTCCTTTTTTAATATTAGGTATATCAAGATCGACACATTTTTGCTTTTAATTTTTAAAAACATAAACTTTCTAAATTAGTACACTGGCAAAAATACATACCTACTTAAGAAAGAATTCATTTGCTGAAGACACAAAACTAGTACCTTTGTTTTCAAATCTTCACTTATCTGAGCAGCAACTTGAAGATTCTGTTCGAACATCTAAAAATTGGAGAACTTATGAATTTTGACATAAACTCACAACAGCACAGGTTTCCTGTTATATAAAACCCCCATCTGCTAACTGGTAGTTAGGACAATCCAAATTCAGAGAAAAAAATGAAAACATGTGAAAAATAAAGTTAGTTAAACAAACAACTTTCTCACCGGGTAAAAAACAACAAGTGAACCATTTCCTAATTACCTGCAAACAGGCAGGTCTCCTTGAAGTGGGAAGCTGACAGGGAGATGGAGAGCCCAGAGACACGGTGATATGGGTGCCAGGGGCTGCACTGTGATTAGCGATGTGTATTTCTTAAGAAGAATTTGGACATATATTGGAGCTGAGGGGAACCGGACTTGGAAAAACAGAAGGGCCAGCAGGCAGAGCTCACCCCAGGTCCTTGTCGTAAATGGGCTATCTGATAGCCGCTATCATGTCATACTTTCCAAATTAAAGAAAAGGTGAGGACCAATCAGTGGCTAAGTAATGGTATCACCTGGAGAAAAACACCACCAACACTCACTTCTGCTGGCTAGAGTCCCAGCTCTGTCAGCAGACGGAGTGCCAAACGAATATTCCAATAGGACTCAGCCCTCCTACTGTCAGCAACTCACTCAAAGGGGAAAAATTCCTTGGGCCAAAGAAAAAGAGGACACTGGGGGATACCAGCAGGCGACAAGGCATTAAAAAGTAAATTCACTGTAAGAATGCATGATTATCATTAAAATCTAAAGGACTCTTCCCCAAATCCATCAGGTTAGACTCAATTTTGTGGCATTTATGAAGATATATCTTGGCCATTTACAATCAGGAAACTCCAAACAAGCAAACTCAAATCTGAGCGTTACACATAAATAACACAGAAGTCACTTCTAGTTCAAGTAAAAAAGGGTTAGGAAAACTAAAATGACCCTGGGCGGAACTACTTGGCAGATACAACCCTCCGTTTCTTCAGCTCCAGAAAGAGAAGGACCTAAGGAACTAGGGAGGTTCTTTCTATCTTCACTACGAAATGATGCACCTTGTGTTCATTTGTAAAACCGCAGACCTTATTAACCAGATATGAACTTCAGAATTTGCAGATGGTACCTGGAAGACGATGGCCGGGAGTGTTGTCTGGTAGTACCCATCTTGGTCAGCTTCAGGCTCAGTCTCTTTTATCCAGTCTTTCTTGTCTGTTTCTAGAGCTTTCCGCAACCAAGCAATGATGTTTGACTAAGGAAGTTGAGCATCAGAGGAAGGGAGAAAAGAACAGGCCCTCTGAGCCGAGGATAAAGTGGGGCAGCTGCAGAAACCAAACACAGCACCCTGGGAATTCCTGTTCCCAAACAAGGGAATGACAGAAAAGCCATCCCAAGAGCTAGCTCCACAGTGGTGGTGCCCCCACCACCTCCACCAACTTAACCTTTTGGAGGACAGGCTGGGTTTGCAGACATACATGGAAGACGGAGGCAGACTTGTCTGTGGAAGACCAGACACCAGCACTGTTACCTCCTGCGCACAGAGCCCTCCACATGTCAGAATACGGTCTGGTGAGCAAGTGCACCATCCCAAGAAGCAGACCCAGACCTCATCTTACTGAGACTGTCTGGGGGTCACCAGGCAATATTTGGTGCCCTAACTGCCACCTTCTCACTCCCAGGCTCAATGGTAAGAGGCTGGCAGGTGCCACCACACATCAACAGGACATCCCGGGGTCTTGCGAGCCTACCAGGCCCAGCCCTCCAAACAGAGACAGTTTCCATACCTGTGGAATGTATACCCCAACCTTCAGATCCCGGGCCAGAGAGTGGGCCACTCTCCTCCTCTAACAGGCAAATGTACGTTTCAAGACTCGATTTCCCAGAAACAGAGCCTGCATATCCTTAGGAAGCCAATGTCAAGGCAGGGCCTCACTCCCTGCCTTTGCTCACTGGAATCAGTTCCATGATACTCGGTGACCCAATGCAATGTGTGGGGCACTAGGCACAGACCGTTCTGGGACAACACAGTGCTCTACTCACAGTGAGAGTTGACATGTATGTATCCAGCAGCTCAGAGACCACATTTGGAGAAAGCAAAGGCTCCAGGGTGCTGACATCCACTTCTGGGGCCAGCTCCACATTTCCCATCATTTCTGTGCTACAGAAAAAACCAGGAATGAGAAAGATTAAGAACCAGAAAGAAAGTCTCAGGTAAGTGTTGCTATTTCTTTTCACACACAAATACCCAACCACCCTTAAGGCAGTCAAAAGGGTAGGCGGGAAGAGCGCTGGCCAAGGAGCCCCTGTGCCCACGCCACAGGGTACTGGAGGCCCAACTTAGGGAAGAAGCCCCGTGAGGGCAAGATCTGTTTGTTCCATCCACGGCGCCTCCCATGGAAGACCAGGACAAATAGGGGGTGCCAAAAGACATGTCTGTGAAGCAGGAGAATAATCTCTAATGCAGAGAACACATGACATCCACAGTGAAACAAGTCAGCAAGAACAACATCACCGAATCCAGTCTACCGTGCTTAGGAAGGCAGGGATGAGGACTAAGTTTCAGAAAAGAGTTTTCCTTAAAAAGTTAATACCTGTGTATGTGGTTGGCTTCTTAAAAGTCCAAGGTTCAACTGCTCAGAAAATTCCTGTGCCTTATGCTGCATTTACTAAATGTGTATTTAAATGACACTAGTCCACTCTTTATCAGAAATCCAAGTCAATCTTATAATCTCTGTAAGTTTATGCCAATGTCAAAAGACTATCTACTTAACCCACATGACTTTCATCCCAAGAACCTTAATTCAGCATGAAAATGTTTGCAGTATGAAAGCAGTTCAACTCTTCCCATAAAGTCCAATATGATAGAATGGGATGACGATAGGAAGCTGCCCAAGAATTCCCAAGAACAGAAAAGTGCTTACCATGTAGTGAGTGAAAAACAAAATCAACACACAAAACTGGGCATGTCACACAAACACACACTGCAGTCAGGTGGCTAGAGCACAGGCAAGGGCCCAGATCCAGATCTGAATCCTGCTCCCCACTTGACTTGCTGGCCATATGAATTGGGCACATTACTCCCTGTGCTCATGTACAAAAGTAAGAAAATCATCACAGTGCCTTCCTCACAGTTAACACGTGTAGGCCAAGGCTGCATGGAGATGACTGACAGGTGGGGCAATCATGGCAGCTGTGGACTCCCAGGCTGTGAGGGCAGCACACAGAAGGCAACAAAAGCTGCAGCCACCAGAATCATCATTAAAAAGATATTTCCTCTCTTTATATTTTTCTGCGTTGAAATGTACACATTTTCTACTGTAAGCCATTACACAAACAAGAAACATCCCAAAACCTTATTGCTAAAAAAAAGATTTAATTAATTTCTACACAATAGCAACAAGACTACAAAAATGATTCCAATACATTACTTAATACCGTTTTCTATTCACAAAACCATGCAAAATTTAAATGTGTTTTCCTCTCAGCTAGCTAATCTTGAAGAAATTCAGAATACCCCACCATTGCCTCGATTTCCAAAGCCTACCTTAAGCTAATACATGAATGAAATGGTTCATGTCACTTTTGTGAAGTGACAAAGCCCCAAGGCTGAAATGGAAAAGGATAACTGATTTTCCCAACATAATGGTGAGAAGAAGAAACCAAACCTAGGGAAAGAGTGAGTTGGTGTGTCCTCACCAACCACGTGACTCTGAAGGACCTTTTGGGCCCAAGTGTCTTCTCACCTGTCAATTGAGGTGAAACCACCTGCTCAGTGTCACCTCATGGAGAAAGCAGATTAGTACATAGTGAACACTTAGTATCACAGGAAAGTCCAAGTCCAAGATGAACTGCTCAATATGGACTGGATCTCAAGGGCAGAGGCACCACCCAAACATAAGAAGATTCACACAACCAGCGGCTGGGCCCGACCTCAAGGACAAGCCCCACAGATGGACTAGGAAGACGACTTTCATCAACCAGAAACTAATACCTGTGGGTGCCAAGCACCCGAGAGGAGCAAAACAACAGTAGCTGTTTAGAGCCAGTCAGTATGTTTTTGTAAAATTCTATGTAAAAGAAAACACAAGATGTAAAGTTAGTGTTACCTTGTGTAGGTGTTTAAAACCCAAGTCAACAGGCTCACAATCTCATTTGCTTCAAGGTCTTCCGATGCAAGCTCCTGCATCCGTATTGTCAGGGCCTGGTGGTACATGCTCAAGAGATTCCTGAAAATCTCATAATGGGGAGGAAAACACTGAACCATCAGGTTTTTTGCAACGATGAGGTCATCTAGGACGTACTTCCTTATGATTTCTAGGTGGCGAACGAGCCACATCTTGTCGGACTCCCTGGTGTCGGCCTGTGTGCCCTCGATTCTGGTAATTACAGTTTTGTCCAAGATTTTAAACATATTCTCCTTCCAATTCTTGGGCCTCCCCGGAGGAACAAAACTAGTTTGCTTTTTTCGGTCAAGTATGCGCCTGTCAATTTTTTCTTCCCTTTCAATGATCCTGACAACTGACACCAGCAAGGTGGGGTCACGGCGGACGGTGACCAGTGACCTCTGTAGCACCATCCACAATTGCTTCGCCAGTTCGTCAGAGAGCCCCTGTGTGCTCCCAAAGTAGCTGTGGATGAGGGACATGTCACGAGTATTCCCACTGTCCATACGGTACTGCTCATACATTAGCCCATCTCGGGAGCACTCCAGGTCCATCAACTTCCGGTGGGCCTGCAGGAGCGCCCCTTGCTCTATGAGGTCCTGGGTTTCTCTCACAATCTCTGGCACTAGGGAAAAAGGCACAAGATGACTACACATAGAGCAATGGGACCAGGTATTCAACAGTGCTGCCATCAGACACAGGCATGAGAACAGGACACATCTCCAAGGTACAGTGTGGCAGGAACAAGGCCTCCTGTGCTTTGGATTCACAGCAGTGGGCAAGTGAAAAGAACTGTTCTAGGATACACTCAGAGGTTGAGCAGTTTGGGGAAAGACAGAAAGAACTTCCAGAGACTAAACATGATATAAAGGTAGGGAAGTGGTCAGATCATCCCAAGGATTCTTGCTGGAATGCTGATGAATCTGACAGAGGCAAAGGGACAAGTGGAGGGACAGGCTCTGGGGAAAGCACACAAGGAGCTCCCATCACAGCACCATATGAGGAAGCTGTGCTGAACACAAAGGGAGCCCACCCAGGTGACAGCTAACACTATCCTGAGTAGTCCATGGAACACTCTTCCTACCACTATGGAGGTGTTGGGAAGATTACTCTGAAAGGGTCATTCCCGTACCTTCCTGCCCCCACACAATCCCCACCAGCCCCACAGTCTCCACCAAGTCTGGTTCCAACTAAGACTGAGACTCCAGAGCATGACCTACCCAAGCCCTCAAGGCCCCTAGCCTGTATATAATCTTCCTGCTCCTGGGAACTGCTGCTCTCCTTAACCACCTCTCCCTCTGTCCTGTTCTCAGGGCTGCTTCTCTCGCAGACCACAAGCTCCTTTCAAGGGGTGGTTCATCTTTATTCTTCTGCACCCAGAAAAATCCCAGCTGGTCTCCTGATCTAACCACCTTGAAGGAACGCAGCTCACACAGAACTGGTTCAGTTACCCACTTCTGTGCCTCTGTCCTGACAAGCACAGAACTACTAGCTCTTACTTGCTCAGTTGATCATTTCCATGCATGTTCAAAACAATAAGCTAACTGTACAAGCAGGAATCACACCTACTGCCAACTCTGAGACAGGTCTACAAAACACACTGCACAGAGGCTGGACTGCCTCTGCATTACCCACAGAGCAAGGGAAACCAAGCAAGAGCCACGGGCACAAGCACTGGTAGCACTCTGCCCTGTGATGCCCGTGGTGCCCACTGGCCCCGCTGTCAGCCTAGCTACCTGAGAAAATGTTCTTGAGGTTCTCCACAGCAGCAGCGAGCTGGCTGTGCCGCACCACAGCATCCTTCACGTCCTTGAGGCTCTCGATGGTGTTGATGCCCTGTCTCCAGTCCTTGCTGACATCGGCCAGGGACCGCTGGATGTCCTTCACATCGTTCAGTGCATTGTGGAGCTGGCTCAGGCCTGTGCGCACCCCATCTAACTGAGACTGGATAGCTGCCTGGGGGAGACAGTGAGCAGTGAGCAGTGCTGGGCAGCCACAACAAATCTTCCCAGGAAGTTCAAGTGCAGAAATGCCATCTCCGTAGCAGGGAACAATCAACACCCAGAGAAAAGAGAATAAAACTCAACGAGTACCTAATTGATTCCCAATGGAACTTTTTTCTTTTTTCCTTATTGCTACCTTGGAACAAAATAACGCCTTTTAAAGCTTTTTGAGAAAACCTCACAACATTCCTAATCCAGCCACCCTGCCTGAAGAGAATGGACACCACTGTGGGTGCGCCTTAGCTCCTATGGCCACACCTTAAATGGTATCTTTAGAACAGGGGTGAGGAACATCTACCCCACTAGCCAGATGAGGCCCGAAAAATCATTTGGTCTGGCCCTGCCAAGGCATTAGAGGTGAATTATTAAATGTTTGACCAAATATAGCAGGCTAATTTTTAAGTTGATAATTTTGTATGGCCTGCGAATGATGTTATAAATATCCAAATGGCCCTTAGCAGAAAAAAGGTTCCTCACCCCTGCTTTAGAAGGACCCCTTCCATCAGTTCTCAGGTGCCTCTGTTTCCTAACAGGCCTTATCTAGGTACAGAAAACTGTCAGGATTTGCTCATCAGCTTTAGGAATGAGGGGTCTCCTGCCATTCAGCCCAAACCAGTCTCTGCTCAAGAACAGCCAGCCCCACTACACAGAACTGGTACACGTAAGATTTGGACTCACTCTTTGGGCCCACAGGAATGCCACCTAGTGAATTGTACAGTCAGAAGGGAGAGTGCATGACAGAGCAGCAGCAGGTGGACAGGAAGGGAAGGGAAAGAGCAGGCAGCACAAAAGAGGCCAGGAACACCTTTAACCCAGGAGTCTTAAGTTGCATTTAGAAATAATTAACAATGATTGTAACAGACCAGACAAGGTTTCTAAGTCGCTATTGATAATTCTTAGTTAATCCCACAAGTTTCCAGAACAGATTAAAATTCTGACTAAAAATGCAGCAGGTCCACATTCATTTTAAAATTAATATGAAACTGCTGTTTCAAATCCATCCATGGGTTTTGGGATGCCCCTGGGTACAAACGAATGGCCTCATCCTGTCTCATCAAGGCTGCCATTACCTCACCTGGATGCTAGTATTTTCTAGTGGAGAGCTGACCTCATTGCCGTATCAGTGTGAGAATTAACTTTCATCAAAGACAAATCCTCAAGACCGTTCTACTGCCTGTCAACCATGGCAGCCCAGGATCTTAACATTTTTATAACTATACTGAGTGTGCATATGAATTAAGGTAAAAGGCAATCCAAATCATAAAATATCTTGAAAATAATGATTTTCATTCTTGCCCCAATCCCACAAACTCTTAATGTGTCTAACTCTCCTCCTCCCTTCTACCCCAGAGCCAGCAGATACCTGGCACACAGTCAGCCTGCTATACATCATGTGCTTAAATTATCTAAATAAAATATTCTCAGGAAGCACTCTGTACAAGAGCTGTTTAGAAAAAAGAATAACTGTTAAAGTTGTTACCCTGGTGTTTTCAATATTCCCAAAGCATTTTTTTTAAATATATTTTTATTGATTTCAGAATGGAAGGGAAAGAGAGACAGAAACATCAATGACAAGAAAGAATCACTGATCAACTGCCACCCAGTCTGGGGGCGGAATCCATAACCCGGGCATGCATCCTGAAAGGAATCGAACCGTGACCTCTTGGTTCATAGGTCAATGCTCAACCACTGAGCCACACCAGCCGGGCTCTGGTTTCTCTTCAGATTGCATAACTATTCCCACAATCTTGTTTATAAATCTACTGATTAAGTCTAATTTAGGAAAATTACAATAATGAAGCTAAGCAAGAACCTAAAACTCAGGTTAAATAATGCTATCCTGCCCGAGGGTGCAGCAGGTGCCTGTGGCCTCTCTGGCCTCGTACCTTCAATCTGGCCTCCACGGAGGCCTTTTTCCGGGCCTCTCTTCTGCGATACTGCTCCACTTTGTCCAGCTGGTCTGGGCGCTGAAGCATCCCAGCAACCCTTTGGACCGCTGTTGCAACAGCCTCCCGGTCTGTCTCCTTCATGGTTAAAAAATCTCCAAACCTGTCATACTAGAGTTATACAGCCTGTGTGCATGGGGGAGAAGGAACAAGAGGGGAAGATGTGTTAGATGGGTAGAAATGTTAGGTACAACCCTCCTCCCCCAATAGGCAGTTGTTCATAGTGGAGCTGTAAGAAAAATATTTGATTAATCCAGTAAGCCTGAAGGAACACTGAACTAGGATTATCAACTCCTTAATAAGAAATACAAACCTTCAGAACTCAAATATGGAGAAAGTTCTGCCTTGAAGGGGAGCAGAGGCATTCATAGGTATGAGATATGGACAACATTTCTATGCAGACCCCAGGCCACTCAGCATATTAGAGGTCAGTTTCCAAGGCATTTCTCTTACCCAGACAGGACCAATTTCTTATTTCCAGAGCGTTCACACCACCCCTTGGTCATGCCAATGGGGCAGCTGCGCCAGAATATCTTAGTGAGGACATGGAGGCACAGGGACAGCACACCTCACCACCCCAGCCAAAGTCCCAGCACATATCCTACGATTCCCCTTAAAAATCACTATTGTCTATAGCAGTGGTCGGCAAACTCATTAGTCAACAGAGCCAAATATCAACAGTACAACCATTGAAATTTCTTTTGAGAGCCAAATTTTTTAAACTTAAACTTCTTCTAACGCCACTTCTTCGAAATAGACTCACCCAGGCCGTGGTGTTTTGTGGAAGAGCCACACTCAAGGGGCCAAGGAGCTGCATGTGGCTCGCGAGCCGCAGTTTGCCGACCACTGGTCTAGAGCATCCAGATTTCTGCTTTCTACTATTTAACAGAGCCTAGTAAACAACAGTCGAGGGCACAAGGCTCAGGTGCACTGTACAGAACAAATGCTCTGAAACTAAGCAAACCTGCCTTCAACCCAGCTCTACTGACATCCTGGTCATGGAGCCAAAAGAGAGATTGGTGAGAGTGGCAAATGAGGATAAGACAAGAATCCATTCCCCTTAACTTCAGTCATTGAACTTCCATTTCCATGCATGTTTTCTGTCCACAACTTCTCAAAAATATGAATATGTCCCACCCTCTCCTTAAAATTTCCATTTCCCCATTCCCATATACTTTCACAAAAACATTGAAATCCACGAGGATATCCTAAGGGCTGAGTGTTAAATAATTCCTCCGTTTGTACACGATATGCTTTCTCATTTCTCTTTCAAAATGGAACTATACTGCAACCACGGTCTTTCCTTTTTATTTTTCTGATTATGAAGTTATGGACACCAATGCAGAAAATCTGAACAGGCAACCCGCCTAAACCCGCCATCCATAGGCAGGCACTTGTATCAGGGCTCTCCGTTTTTCCTTTGCATTCCAAAGTTGCATCCACCTGCTTACAAAATCCTGCATTTGCTTTTGTTTCTTGTTTCGCTTTGACGTGTTTGCAGCATTTCTAGCGACATTAACACCTGTCCGGTTTTCACTAAGGGGCGGTGAGTCGGACAAGGAGGGGCCTCCAGCGGTCGCAGGTGCGCAAAGCGTCAGCCACCACAGCTCCCACCGCCGCTCCTGGGAACATCTGGGCGCCCTCGGAACTCGACAGTCACCTACTCCGGCGGAAACCCCAGGCGAGGGGCGACACCGCGGCCTCGCACGAGGAGGCGACGACTGACTGCGGCCCGAACCTACTTGGGGCAACGGGGCGATGGCGGCAGCTGCTTGGGCTGCACCGTCCGCCTCCGGGGCCCCGCCCCGCCCCGCCCGCCCGCCCGCCCGAGCCCAGGAAGGGACAACGACGGAGACAGGTGACCACAGCCCTGGACCGGCGACCACCGCCCAGGAGCCCGTGTCCGCCCCCGCCCCCGCCCCCGCCCGCAACCCCCTCACCGTTCGTGCTGCCGCCGCCAGCCGCCCGACCGGAACTGAGCGACCCGCGCCCACTTCCGCTTCCGGTCCTTTGACCGGAAGGACGGGACTGGTGGCGTCCTTGCCCACGGGTAGCGCCCACCCGCGATAGCAGCCAGGACCTACGCGGACGCTCCCTTTGGGCCGTCCCCTGTCCATGCACCGGCCGCCCCTTCCCCCGGACCGCGTCCTCAGGACTCCCCTTCACCCGCGCTGTCGCCCGCACGTCCTCGGTAGCCCTCGCTGACTTCCGGGTGCGTGACAGCCAGGCCCCACCTCACTCGGGGTCTCCCTGTTTAGCTGCTACACCTGTCTGCCCGGCACTGGGCAGGTGGCGGATGTTCAGTAAATAAGCGTCACGTGTGATACCCCCACACTGCCTCTCGGCAGCGTCTTCCTGAGCTATGGTCCTGACGTGAACTAAGTGTTAGGTTTGATGGAGCAATTGATTGGATACCCCTCCCCTTGGGAACTGGCTTTTCAGGCCATTTCACTATGGACATTCCCTTTGCTGAGACCTCATTTCACTTGCTGCGACCACATTCCATGATCTCCCCTCCGGGTATGCACAAAGAATTCTCCGCCCAGAAAAAGCCTGCCAAAAGTCCTTTAAGAGCAGCTGGCTCCCATCACTGGGTGCTGGAGCCATCCAGGCTCAGCCATCTGGTGTGGGGATGATCAAATAAATTCGTAATCCCTCACCATTCTGGCCTCCTGCGTTCCTCCTTTGGCGACCTAACACTAAGCCTGTCAGGGAGCACAAATAGATCAGAAGTCCATGTGGGAGCAGCCCACCTGGGACTGGTGGTCCCAAAATGGAACAATGAGAGATCACCAGCTGGGCTGGCGGGGGCGGGGGTGGGGGGGTGAGGTTAAGGGTGGTAGTGCAGGAGGTGAGCTGGAAAGGAAGCTGGAGGAGGATGGCCCGTGTGTTACTCCCAAGTAATATCTACATATATAAAAAGCTAATATGCTAAGTGTCCGACCATCCAACTAGTCACTATGATGCGCACTGATCACCAGGGGTCAGATGCTCAACGCAGGAGCGGAGGGAGCCCAATTTCTCACCGGGCCGCACGATTCCACCTTTGGCTGTGGGTTATGTTGTTGCTGGGGCACTGTCGGCCCTGAATCTGGTTTACTGCACACTTTCATTTGCATTCCACACCCTGTATGATGGCAACTTTGCAGAGTGCCCTCTTGCACTCTGGGACCCCTCAGGGGATGTCAGAGAGCCAGTTTCAGCCTGATACCCATAGGGCAGGCAGAGGGATCCCACCTGCCAGAGGGACCCAGCTCGCCAGGGAGGGACCGCGGAGGTTGGTTCCAGGGTGTGTCTGGCCCATCTTGCCCAGTTCCGCCCCGCTGGCCACCTTCTAATTAATTTCCTTTCAATGTGCACAAATCCATGCACCGGGTTGCTAGTATACTAATAAGGTTTCAGGGCTTGTCTGTTGTGATGAGAAGCGCTATTTGCCTTAACTCAAACTGAAAAGGAAACCTTTCACTGTTACCAACTACTAGACTACCCCTGGGCACCTTCTGAAGTCAGCCGAGATGGTACAAATAGGGCAGGGTCCTGAACAGGCAGGGATTGGATCTGGAGGGGAGGAAGGGTGAGGGCAGCAGCACAGGAGATGGGCGCCTGCACACACACGGGAACACACACATGCATGCACACGTGAGCCCACAGACACACAGGCACACACCTAGGTGCACAGCGGGGTGGCAGGGAGGCAGAAAGATGGAGATGTATGAGCTTCCCACCATTGCCAGGGCAGCACAGGTCACAGCTGAGGAGGGGCAGTACCTCATTATTCTGATGGCTGATCCCTTTATTATTTAATCTGTACCTAGTAATTGTGAAAATATAACACTAAGTTGAGCAGTGAAGAATGTAAACAAAAAATTAAAATTACATTTGAAGTTATAATTGTAAAGGCATTTTGAAACTAATGAAGAAAAATATGCCAAAATGGTCAAAGCTTTTAGGACTGTCACTTTAAAACATAGCAACATTGAACAATAATGGGAAATGAAGACTCATACTATCAGTGTCTGTGTTTGGATGTAGGGCTCCCAATTTCTTCAGTTCACCAGGATGGTTAAAAATGTGATGCTTTATCTGGCCTCCAGAACTCTGAAAGAATAAATCACTATCATTTAAAAAAAGGAGGGGGGGTGCTTTGTTAAATGACTATTTTTTTTCATCCTTAAAAACTAAAAGAACAAAACATTGATTAAAAATCTTTTTGGACTAATGTTTTTTTGGAAAATCAAATAACTGAAATGCCTCTATAAAGCACTGAATGAAAACAGCAATCACCCTTTGCCTTGGTTGGTTTTACTCGGTGGTTAGAGCATCGGCCTGTGGACCAAAAAGTTTGGGTTTGATTCCTGATCAAGGGCATGTACCTGGGTTGCACACCCAACCCAGCTGGGGTTGGGGCATGTGCAGGAGACAATCGATCAATGTCTCTCTCACAGCAATGTTTCTCTCTCTCCCCCCCCCCTCCCTTCCACTCTCTAAAAATCAGTGGCGGGGGAGACATCCTCATGTGAGGATTAACCAAAATCAATAAGTTTGATATGTACCTTTTAAATGCAAAACTTCACAACCAAGCATAAGAAATGACCAGGGTGGCAAAGCAAAGAGGGAGGGGAGAATGAGGTGAGCAAAAACTTCCCCTGGAGCAGGGGTGGGGGTGGTCCTGATGCCCAGGGTGGGGCTTTCACACCCACACAGGGCCAGCAGGTGGACCCGGAGACTCCTCCATGAGGCCAGGATGCTCAAAGGGTGCATCAGTGCAAGAGTGGACCAGGGGAAAGAACGATCCCCCAAAACAGTTACTTCAGTCCCAAGGAGCACACTGGAGAGTCTGGAATTAACCCTCATGCCCACCTGTCCCCACAGGAGCGAGTAGTCATGTGACAGTGAAAGTGAGTGACTTCCATCTCAGGTCTCAACACAGGTGAGTGTGAAGGACATGAGCAAGACAGGGATGGGGGACGGGGGCACAAGGGAGGACAGGCGGCCACTGCAGAGGGTTTGGCCCAGCAAATGGGGCTGGCCGGCCTGCTCTCCCCTGGGAAGGACTGTCTCAGAATGTGCATCCACCAATACACACTTTAAAGGAAATAAAATGACTTCCTTTGAAAAATCAAGTAGATGTTTCCATTTATGCTAAACCCATATTACTGTGATTTATTGAACATCAATATTGCAAATGTAATGAAACCACAGTATCAGAAATACATTTGAAAGCTCTTTCTAAAGGCACCAAGAAAACTGCAAAAAGTTACATTATAGTCATCCATTTGTAAAATTCAACAAATCAGTCTAGATATTGAAAACTTTTTTCTTCCAGTAGAAACTGCAAAAATATAAAATATAATTTGTATTTATCTCCCCCCCCTTTCCATCCCATCTCTACCTTCCATTTGATTGTCACCTGTTTCAGTGACACAGTCAAAGCTTCAGACCACAGAAGAAGATAGCATGTAATCAGCACTGCCAGTGACATCACAGAGCAGGAATGCCAAGCTGCACCTTCGGCCCCATCGTCTTCCCCACAGTTTTCAGGACAGACAAGCATGTAAAATAACAGAAGTGCTGACTCAGGGAAGTCTTGCTGCTGCTGACTCAGCAGAGGAAGGGCCCTGGGTCCAAGCACAACGGAGGTCTCAGGACAGAACACTTCAGAATTGAGGTCCAGATGCCGAATTCTACATCAACAAGCATGACCTGTCCACCCAGCGGTGACCAATTAGATGCAGAGGGTCCAAGAGAATGTGGACAGATGGGTTCATCTGAATGTTAGGGAGGAGGTGGGGCAGCACGGGCACCGATGTTGGCAGGATGGGGCAGCCCAGGCACCTCACGGGCAGGGACCACTGAGTGTGTGTGGAAAGGCTTCTCCTCGCGTGAGGTTCATGCCTACAGCTCTCCTTTGGTTTCGCTGGGATCTGGCTACAATGTGCAAAAATGCCATGATGTCTGTGAATTCCATCTCTTTGGTCCCATGTTTTCCCAGTTACACATTTCACCTGTCTGCTGTCCTCTGGGATGGGGAAGGGCAGTGGCCTGCTTCCCCTCAGTTGAATGAAGTGAGAGGAACTGAGGGAGCACCCTCCCAGGGGGGAGCACACAGAGTGGATGGCTACTTCTGAGAGACGGGGAGTGGGGCTTCCCATGATGAGGAGCAGGCACTTGGTTTGAATAGAAAGCAGCAGGAAAATTCTGAAACTCCACTGCTTGTCTTTGGGATTAAATCCACAGCTACCCAGAGAGCAGAGGTGTGCTATGCTCAGTGTGAGAACTGGGTAGATGGGACACTGGGCCAAAGTGGCGCAAGAAGGGGAAGTAGGTGGTCCTCAGGGTGGCTGGTCCTCAGGGTGGCATTTACCAAACAGTTTCAGCATTAACCCAGGAACTGAACACTGACACCCCAAAGCCACCGATGACAGAAGCACCTGCACTGAGAACAGAATTTCCAGAGGGAACAGCAAGTCCTCACCAGGGGCTCCGGCCACCTCCTGAGATGCCCAGCTGCAGTGACTTTAAAGATAGGTGTCCTTGTCCTGTACAGGCAGGGCCACAGGCAGACCCCAGATCCAGGGCCTCCCTGCTGAGGCCTCCTCCTGCCTGTTGGTTTTCAGAACCCCCATGGGATGCCCTGGGGTTCCCCTGGAACTTTGCCATCAGCCACAAGCCATCTCTGGATGGGGATTGAGGGTCACCTTCACTTTTTGATTTATGTTTTGTATCCAAATTTCCTGCAATCAGAATGTATTACCCTTCCAATTTTAAAAAAATACCTGCCTGGCTTTTCTCCAACAACTCTTTCTGGGATGGTGATTGGAGTCCTCATTTGAAAAACTGTGGACAGTCAGCAAGACAGCGGGACAATGCCATCTCCTGTTGCTTTTATCCACGTTTTCAACTTCTCTCTACCTCCAAACCCAGACTCTGGGAACTCTAGGTTACATGCTGCACCAAGAGACAGGTGAGCATGAACCATCTTCAGAGGCCTATTCAAAGACCCAGAGAGACTTCTAGAAGGAATTGGACATTACCCCGTGAATCTCCACTCCAGTTTGGCCTCAAACTCCACTGCGGGTCGCAGAGCACATGCTGTAGGACCTGATGCTTCCAGTGCCCCTGCCTGGCACTTCCTAGATTCCTTCTGTGAATGGGGCACGGTCACCTGCAGCTGAGTGAGTTCCAGCCGAAGGGCCTGTCTGGCCACAGAATCCCCAGGGCGTGGCTGCTCTCTGAATGGGACCTGGAGCTGGAGGCAGGTGTGGGGCCGCAGGGAACGTCACCTCGACAGCTTTCATGCCCCGTGGGCTGCCAGTCAGCCTGGAGCTTGCTGCCACCTCCCGAGCCTGGAGTAAGCCCCACCTGGCCCACATGCCTCACTGTGGCCGCTTCCTGAAAAACCTAGCCCCTCGGAGAGAAATACTGTCATACTTGAACAGACTTAAGACCACTTTGCATTTAAGAACTTTGGTGATATTTTACAAAACACAGAATACACTCTTGCATCTGTCACCCACCAGATAACAGAGGACTGAACCTGTGCCACTTGCCGAGCGCCCCTCAAGAGAGGCTCTGGCCTGCACCTGCCATCCCAGCTGACAGTTCATCAGAGGGAGGCAGATGCACTTAACAAACGCCCGGCTTATGGCAGAAAAGAGCACTCGGAGGCTTTGGGCGGCACCAGTGTCGCCAAGGCACTTTTGGGGAGCATCCTGGGTGCCCCACCCTGGCTGTGAACGGCCCATGGGGGTGAGTCCAAGGGCTCAAGTTTGATCATGGGTGTGGTCCCTGGAGCTCTGCAGTCACAGCCCAGAGTCGGGGGCCGGTGGCCCCGCACACATAAGCAGGGGGGAGGCTCTGGCTCAGGAGGGCCGTGCCCACGCTCCAGGCAGACAAAGTGTGCAGGGTGGAAGGGGGCCAGCTCCCTGCCAGGCCTGGGGGGAGCCCCCAGCATGCCATGTCCCAGGTGCGGGGAGTACAGGTGGTGCTTGGAGTCTGGCTCTGTTTTTAGGTGCATCCTGGTAGGGAAAGTGACCAGCTGTCTCTTAGCCACGTCACTGGCTCCCAGCCACACCTGGCTTGGGGACACAGAATAGCCATCTGCTGCATCCTCGGACCCAGAGTCACTTTCCATCTTGATGGGCACATTAAGTGACAACATGGGGTTGCACGGGGCCTCCGGGGGCATGGGCACACCTGGCAACTTGATGTCCTGGGTAGCATAGCCCCCCACTGCGAGGCACTGCACTCCAGGCTGAGGGACCTGGCTCTCCAGGCTCCCCAGGGGGAAGGGGCCGCTGGCGGGAGAGTGGACCGGGCCCTGCTCGCCATCCTGCAAGGCTCTGCTCGGCTGGCTGGCATAGGCACTGGGGGCCTGGTGAGCGCCAGGGGAATTCCTGAAGGCAGGGACGGTACCCGGGGCGCTGGGGTAGGGCACGCAGGAGCCCCGGGAGGTGGCATGCACAGGGAACGAGTCACTCCTGCTGGGCTCCAGCTTTGGCTTGGGGCCGTCCTGACCGTGTTTGCCCGCCGTCCAGCTCAGTTGCCTCGTGGGTCCTGGCGTCTCGAAGCAGCAGTTGTAAGCATGTGCTTCCCTTCTCCTCCTTACCCCGGAGCCGCCGCTGGGCACCCTCCCGTGCTCCTCTCCTCCCCAGTCCCTGCAGAGAGATGGCCCATCAGACAGCAGGGTGGAGAGAGGGGAGGGCTCTAAATTAGGGTGGCACTGACTGACTGTGAGGGCCACTCTGCGCCCCCACTACCCTGCGGCTCTCAACCCTGCAGCCCGTGAGCCAGTGTCAGCAACCTCCCTTCCTGTGCATGACCCTCCCGCTGCCTACGGGCACCAGGGGGGACTCTGAGGCCGGGGTGGGATGGGGTGGGGTGGGGTAGGGGTGCAGGGAGCAGTATCTCCATGAGGCACAGGCCACGTGTGAAGGGTCAGCCACACAAGTAGCTACTAACGCTGGGAGGGGGTTCTGGGTGGTTTCTGGGTGCCAGGTCCTGTCATGTACATTGCATGATGTGGCATCACCTGTGGTGACGGGTGGTGGTGCCTGGGAGAGCGAGGTGGTCCTGCGACTACACAGCAGGCCAGGCCTCCAAGAGGAGAGCCGTGTCAGGGAAGGGGTGGGGCCTGGGGGGCTGCAGAGGGTTTCCACGCAAAGGGGAGGGCAGAGGACGGGGCAGCCACCCAGGGTCCAGGCTACAGGCAAGGGCGAGTTCAAAGGTCCTACAGCGCCCACAGAAGTCCTGTCCCCGTCTCCAGCCAGTCCCCCCATGTGTAATGACGGACTTATAGGGCGAGAAGCATGCCTGGGTGTGTTCCGTGTGTATCTGCATGTTCCACTAAGGGCAAGGTTGAGCCGTCATGGTCAAGGTCACCAGTCGCACTTTTCTTTCTTGACACCCGGCTGTGACTTGGAGAGGTGCTAGGCTGGACAGAGGCACCACTTACCCGGCGGCCCCCTCGGGGTAAAGGACGAGGTCGGGGCCACCCCGCAGGCACAGGCACGTGGCCCTGGCGGAAACCTGGGCCCAGCGGCAGGCGTCCATCTGTGCCCTGAACACAGAAATGCCATTTTCTCCACTGTTTCTTCCTGTCAGGATGCAGACAAGGGAAAGGTGTTGTGGGTGCCCTGAACAGCACCTGGGCCCAAAGGGCAGCTTTGCTCTCTGTGGACATGGCTCCTGGAGCCCCTCAGAGCTGTGCAGACCCGTGCCCACGGGAACTGGCCATCACTCAGCCTCGCTCGCTCCAAACGGCACTTCCATGGAGCATGCCATGGTTCCCGGGAGTGGGGAGAGCCCTCCAAGGGACACTGACACATTTTACCCATTTAAGAAGGGTGACAGTTGCCCAGCCAGCATGGCTCAGTGGTTGAGCATCGACCTATGAACCAGGAAGTCACGGTTCAATTCCCGGTCAGGGCACATGCCCAGGTTGTGGACTCGATCCCCAGTGTGGGGCATGCAGGAGGCAGCTGATCAATGATTCTCTCTCATCATTGATGTTTCTATCTCGCTCTCTCACTCTCCCTTCCTCTCTGAAATCAATAAAAACATATTTTAAAATAATAATAAAAAGGGTAACATAGTGAACTTTTAAAAGTACCTGCTAAGTAATTGGGTTTTCCGTGCAATTCTGATACACACAGACTCCTGGTGGCTTTTGCTCTGCAGAGAACAGATAATAGCAAAATAATATGCAGATGACATGTGCTGATGGTGGAAGTTAACAACACGACAGGCATTACAGTTATGGCTAGGAGGGGGAGACACAACAGTGACTCATATTTTTTAACTTTGTATAGATCGTAAAGTCTTTTCTCAGCTAGAGATTTGCTAAAAATTCCAATTCGTGTCACTTTTTAGGCCAATAAAGGCCTAATGTATTTGCTTCAGAAAGTAGACCTGCACACTGGATGACTTTTCAGTGCCTTTATTATATTCTGGATGGCCAGAATGAAAATACAGTAAATTCTTGTCATTTACACTAGTTATGCTCTACACCAGAGGTGGAGAACCTTTCTCTGCCAAGGGCCATTTAGGTATTTATAACATCATTCCCTGGCCATACAAAATTATTAACTTAAAAATTAGCCTGCTGAAAGTCACCTCCAGAAAAAAAAAATGGTGGTGGAATAGACAGATGTGTCCAGAGCAGATAGAAAGAACAGCTGAGGGTCGCACGGGGAGTGTCTGTTGGTGAGTTAAGGGACAGCTATACTCCAGGAGAAGGTGGGGGACTCCTGGACGGGACTCCCCTGACCGGGCAGCCCCCACTGCTGCTGGGTTCCCTCCCGGAGCCACTGGCTCGGACACAGAGGCCGCGCCATTTTGAAGGGGAAAGTGGATGTTATTAGAAGCCTGAAAATCTACAACTGCGGCACCCACCAAACAGCTGCAAACCCCAGAGAACCGGTCCCCAATTGGCACAAACATACAGATTCAGAGGAGCTCTACACTCCACCACAGAAAGGAGAGAGAGAACTACATAACCAGACACCCGGAGAAGAGAGACCATGGAGAGACAAAGAAACAGCCGCATATGAAAGAAAAGCAGGCATCACCAGAAAAGGAAGTAAACGAAATGGAGACAAGCAACGTGTCAGAGAAAGAATTCAGAGAAATGGTCATAAGGTGGCTGAAAAGAATGAAAGACAAATTTGACAATATGAGTAAGAACCAAGAGGAAATGAAGAAGAACCAAGAAGAAATGAAAAATGACATCGCTGCTGTAAAGAACTCAATAGAAAGCATCAAGAGGAGACTAGAAGAAGCAGAGGACACATCAGTGAGCTAGAAGACAAGGTAGGAAAAAATACCCAAGTAGAGCAGCTTCTAGAAAAAAAAATTAAAAAGCAGGAGGAGAGCCTAAAGGAACTTTGGCACAACACAAAACAAAACAACATTCGCATAACAGGGGTTCCAGAAGGAGAGGAAACTGAGCAAGGAATAGAAAACCTGTTTGAAGAAATAATGACAGAAAACTTCCCTGATATAGGGAAGAAAAAACCTACACATATCCAAGAAGCTCACAGAGTCCCAAGCAAAATGAACCCCAAAAGACTGACGCCAAAGCACATTATAATTAAATTGGCAAACACCAACGACAAAGTAAGAATCTTAAAAGCGGCCAGAGAGAGACAGAAAGTTACCTACAAAGGAACCCCCATCAAAATAGCAACTGATTTCTCAACAGAAACTCATCAGGCCAGAAGGGAATGGAATGAAATATACAAAGTCATGCAAAGGAAGGGTCTGAATCCAAGAATACTGTACCCAGCAAGGCTATCAATCAAAATTGAAGGTAAAATCAGGAGCTTCACAGACAAAAAAGGACTAAAGGAATTTATTACCACCAAACCAGCAATGCAAGAAATGCTAAAGGGTCTGCTGTAAAAAAAAACAAAAAACAAAAAACAAACAAACAAACAAACAAACAAAAAAGGAACACTGGTAAAGAATAAAAATGGCGACAAGTAAGTACCTATCAATAATAACTTTGAATGTTAATGGATTAAATGCCCCAACCAAAAGACATAGGGTAATGGATTGGATAAGAAAACACGACCCATATATCTGCTGTCTACAAGAAACCCACCTCAGAAAAAAAGACACACAGACTGAGGGTGAAGGGATGGAAAAAGGTTTTTCAGGCAAATGGAAATGAAAAAAAAGCTGGGATAGCAATACTTATATCTGACAAATTAGATCTCAAACTGAAGGACATAACAAGAGATAAGGAAGGCCACTTCATAATACTAAAGGGAGCAATCCAACAAGAAGAAATAACTCTGGTAAACATATATGCACCCAATACAGGAGCACCCAAATACATAAAAAAAACTGGAGGATATCAAAGGAGAGATTGACAGCAATACAATCACAGTAGGAAACTTTAATACCCCACTATCACTGTTGGACAAATCCTCTAAACAAAAAATCAGCAAAGAAACATCAATCCTAAATGACTCACTAGACCAGATGGAATTAATTGACATCTTCAGAACATTTCACCCCAAAGCCACAGAATATACATTCTTCTCAAGTGCACATGGGTAATTTTCAAAGATAGACTATATGTTGGGTCATAGGCAAAGTCTCTTCAAATTCAAGAAGATAGAAATCATATCAAGCATCTTCTCAGATCACAGTGGCATAAAACTGAAAATCAACTACAATAAAAACAATTTAAAAAAATCAAACACATGGACACTAAACAGCATGCTATTAAACAATTACTGGGTTACCAGAGAGATCAAGAAAGAAATAAAAACATCATGGCAACAAATGACAATGAAAACACAACAATCCAAAATCTATGGGACACAGCGAAAGCAGTCTTGAGAGGGAAGTTCATAGCTCTACAAGCCTACTGCAAAAATTAAGAAACAATGGTAATAAATTACCTAACCCTTCAACTCAAAGAGTTAGAAAGAGAGCAACAAGAAAAGCCCAGTGTAAGCAGAAGGAAGGAAATAATAAAGATCAGAGCGGAGATAAACAACATAGAGACCAAAGAAACAATACAAAAGATCAACAAAACCAAGAGCTGGTTTTTTGAAAGGATAAACAAGATTGATGAACCTCTAGCCAGGCTCACCAAGAAGCAAAGAGAGAGCACCCAAATAAACAAAATTAGAAATGAAAGAGGTGAAATAACAACAGACCCCACCGAAATACAAAGGATTGTTAAAAAATACTATGAACAACTCTATTCCAACAAACTGGACAACCTGGAGGAAATGGACATATTCCTAGAAAAATATTACCTTTCAAAACTCAATCAGGAAAATCTAAACATCTCAATAGGCCAATAACTATGGAAGAAATTGAAGCAGTCATCAAAAAGCTTCCAGCAAACAAAAGCCCAGGGCCAGATGACTTCACAGGGGAGTTTTACCAAACATTCAAGGAAGAGCTAAAACATATCCTCCTCAGACTATTCCAAGAAATTCAAGAGGAAGGAACACTTCCAAGCTTATTCTATGAAGCCAGCATCCCCTAATACCAAAACCAGATAAAGACAACACAATGAAAGAGAATTACAGGCCAATATCCCTCATGAACATAGATGCCAAAATCCTCAACAAAATTCTAGCAAATCGGATCCAGCACTACATCAGAAAGATCATACACCATGACCAAGTAGGATTTATCCCAGGAATGCAAGGATGGTACAATATCTGCAAATTAATAAATGTGATACATCACATAAACAAATTGAGAGATAAAAATCACATAGTTATATCAATTGATGCAGAAAAAGCATTTGACAAAATCCAACACCCTTTCTTGATAAAAACTCTCAACAAGGTGGGAATAGAAGGATCATACCTCAACATAATAAAAGCTATATATGATAAACCCACAGCTAACATCATACTCAATGGGCAAAAACTAAAACCATTTCCCCTAAGAACAGGAACAAGACAGGGATGCCCACTCTCACCACTCCTGTTCGATATAGTACTGGAAGTATTAGCCATTGCAATTAGACAAGAAGAAATAAAAGGCGTCCGAATTGGAAAAGAAGAAGTAAAGCTGTCCTTATTTGCAGATGACATGATATTGTACATAAAAAACCTGAAAGACTCAATCAAAAAACTAACAGACTTAATAAATGAATTCGGCAATGTAGCAGGATACAAAATTAATGCCAAGAAATCTATGGCATTTCTATACACCAATAGTGAACTTACAGAAAAAGAGACTAAAAAAGCAATCTCATTTACCATCACGCCAAAAAAAATTAAGATACCTGGGAATAAACTTAACTAAGGAGGTAAAAGACCTATACGCAGAAAACTACAGGACACTGAAAAAAGAGATAGAGGAAGACGTAAACAGATGGAAGAACATACCATGTTCATGGATTGGGAGAATCAACATCATTAAAATGTCCATACTACTCAAAGCAATCTATAGATTCAATGCACTCCCCATTAAAATACCAACGGCATATTTCACAGACATAGAAAGAACTCTCCAAAAATTCATCTGGAATAAAAAAAAGACCCCGAATAGCCACAGCAATCATGAGAAAGAAGAACAAAGTAGGTGGGATCTCAATACCAGATTTCAAGCTGTATTACAAACACACTGTTCTCAAAACTGCCTGGTACCGGCACAAGAACAGACATATAGATCAATGGAATAGAATAGAGAACCCAGAAATCGACCCAAATCACTATGCTCAATTAATATTTGACAAAGGAGGCATGAACATACAATGGAGTCAAGACAGTCTCTTCAATAAATGGTGTTGGGAAAATTGGACAGATATATGCAAAAAAATGAAACTTACACCATACACAAAAATAAACTCAAAATGGATCAAGGACTTAAACGTACGACGAGAAACCATAAAAATACTAGAGGAATCCACAGCCAGAAAAATCTCTGACATATGCCGAAGCAATTTCTTCACTGATACTGCTCCTAGGGCAATGGAAACTAAAGAGAAAATAAACAAATGGGACTACATCAAAATAAAAAGCTTCTGCACAGCAAAAAAAAACCCATCAATAAAACAACAAGAAAGCCCACTGCATGGGAGAACATATTTGCCTATGATATCAATGATAAGGGTTTAATCTCCAACATTTACAGGGAACTCATGCAGCTTAACAAAAAGAAGATAAACAACCCAATCAAAAAATGGGCAACTGATCTAAATAGACACTTTTCGAAAGAGGACAGAAGGAAGGCCAAGAGACATTTGAAAACCTGCTCAAAGTCACTAATCATCCGAGAGATGCAAATCAAAACAACAATGCGGTACCATCTCACACCTGTCAGAATGGTTAATATCAACAAATCAACAAATGACAAGTGCTGTTGAGGATGTGGAGAAAAAGGAACCCTCATGCACTGCTGGTGGGAATGCAGACTGGTGCAGCCACCGTGGAGAACAGTATGGAGTTTCCTCAAAAAAACTAAAAATGGAACTCCCATTTGACCCAGTGATCCCACTTCTAGGAATATATCCCAAGAAACTAGAAACACGAATCAGAAAGAATATATGCACCCCTATGTTCATAGCAGCACAATTCACCATAGCTAAGATTTGGAAACAGCCTAAGTGCCCATCAGCAGATGAGTGGATTAAAAAACTGTGGTACATCTACACAATGGAATACTACGCTGCGGTAAAAAAAGAAGGAGTTCTTACCATTTGCAACAACATGGATGGAGATGGAGAGCATTATGATAAGTGAAATAAGCCAGGCAGAGAAAGATAAATATCACATGATCTCACTCATTTGTGGAATATAATGAACAACATAAACTGATGAACAAAAATAGATCCAGAGGCAGAAAAACATCAATCAGAACGTCAAACCTCAGGGAAGGTAGGGGAGGGTGGGGGTAAGGGGGAGAGATCAACCAAAGGACTTATATGCATGCATATAAGCCTAATCAATGGACACAGACAACAGATGGGTGGGGTCATGAATGGGAGGTAAGGGGTAATGGGGGAATAAGGACACATATGTAATACCTTAATCAGTAAAGAAATTAAAAAAAATTAGCCTGCTGTATTTGGTCAAACATTTAATTAACTCACCCCTAATGCTTTGGCAGGGCCAGACCAAATGATTTTTCGGTCCTTATACAGCCTGTGGGCCGGACGTTCCCCACCCCCTGCTCTACACAGTCACCATGAACGACTAAATTAGTGAACACTGAGCCATCGTCCCTGAGCGTGCACACACACATGCACACGCACAGGGACACGCACACGCATATACACACCTATCACAGAGCTTAGGCAGAATCTTAACCCTGAGGAAACGCATTCTGCTAGATTCTTTTTTAAAATTAATTTTCAAGAAAAAAATACAGGTCCCCAATGGGTGTGGCTTGGTGGATGAGCATTGACCTATGAACCAGATCAGAGTTTGATTCCCAGTCCAGGCACATGCCTGGGTTTTGGGTTCGACCCCTAATTGGAGGTGTGCAAGAGGCAACCCATCAATGATTCTCTTTCATCCTTGATGTCGCTGTCTCTCTCTCCCTCTCCCTTCCTCTCTGAAATCAATAAAAATATATTTTTTAATAAAGAAAAATATAGGCTCAGAAGTGTTAAGTGACTTGCCTGAGACCATCCCTCTAGCAGGGGCAGGAGTGGGATTCAAATCTAGCCCACCTGGCTGGCCCAGAGCCAGAGCTTCCTGCCCTGCTGTCCCCTGCCCCCCTTCTCCATCCCCTGGTCATCTCTGTAGCAGAACAGAGACAGGAGAACAGGGGTGAGAGGCAGAGGCTAAGAACAGAGATAAGAGAATAGAGACAAGAGAAGGGAGAGGAAAAAGCAGAGGAAGAGGTAAAATGTCTCTCTCAGTTGGAACATGTTCATTGGACGACTCAAATATCTGTCACTCTGGGCATGACTATGAATGACTGCAAAGGCCCCTGGGTATTGATTTTGGAGCACAAATATGTAGATGGATTTACACATACAGAATCCATGTACAATCAGGCATGAAGGTGTGTCACAAACCCGTCAGGAAAGTTGTGAAGAACTTGAATAGCATCTGCAGGGACCACAAAATACATCCAGAGCAGCCCTCAGGGCCTTCGATTCTCTGAGTTTGCACCTTCCACTGTCTCTGAGCTCAGAGGGAAGCGAACATGATGCCTGAACTAACCCTTGGTTTAGGAATTCCATTCAGAGCAGTTGGAAATTCCCAAACCAGGAAGCTCGAGGCAGCAGTTCTCTCCTTTCTTAGAATGTTGAACAGAATCAACATTCTCTGAGGGCCTTTGTATTTCCCAATTCTGAGTTTTAAGGAAATTCTGTACAATATGATACCTAATATTGACTCAACTGGCATTATGTGTGCAACCCCATGCCTTCACAGCACCTGTGCAGCGAGCCTGCGCTTCCCTACATGGGCACCAGGGGGAGGCAGAAGCCCAGCTTGCACACAGACCTCTAGAAGGGGATGGGAAGGGTAGAATTTTCCTCTCTTGTTTGTAGGGTTGGAAAAACATATACAGAAAATAGAAAAGTCACTGTGTAGTTTCAATTATAATTACCAGGCCACAACAGCTTAAAAACACAGAGAACTCAAAGACAGTAAATGAAGATGGAAAATAATTCAGAGTATGAGGGTTTTCGTCCAGGTGGTAAGAAAGCAGGTGTGGACAGACTCACCCCCACCAGGCACATTAAGTCCTTTGCAGTGGGCTCTGCACAGTAGGTTGGTCTTTGGACAATAACTTTTGCCCTTCAGCACACCTTCCCGATTTAGCTTGCTTCATCACTTACACTTACAGCTGTTTTCATTGGCTATTCCATTTTTTCTCTCTCGTGTGTCATGACATATTACATCTTTAAAAGTAAAAAGACATATATATTTCACTTAAAACCACTCCACAAAACTGCTGTCTTAGCATGTTGGCGCGTGTTAGAGACCTGGAAGGCAGCCTGAGGCCCATGGCTGTGTTCCTGGAAGCCACCTTCAGTGCAGACGTGTGAGACCAGCAGCAGCAAGGTGGGGGTTCCTGCCATGAAGGCAGTGGCTCCAACTGCAGCCCGGAGGCAGACCACACCACAGCGCGTGGACGTGAGAATGAGAATCTCGAGAAAGCAGAGCACACAGTGGGAGTGCTCCAATCACCGACCGTGTCTGCTGTCAGATTTTCTAATCTCCGTGCCGATGGGCGGCCCTATAAGACCAGCGAGATCATTCGGTCTGGCCCTGCCAAGGCATTAGGGTGAGTTAATTAAATATTTGACCAAATACAGTGGTTAATTTTTAAGTTGATAATTTTGTATGGCCTGCGAATGATGTTATACATATCCAAATGGCCGTTGGCAAGAAAAAGTCTCCCACCCCTGCTCTAAATGGTCATGGAAGACATCAGAGGTGAATCGTGGGTGCTGATGAAGAGTGGACGCTCACACCTGGCCCCCCAAAGGGACAGCTGTGCAGGTGGCCGCTGGGACTTGACTGGAACTGGAGGATTTAGGGACAAATGGTGGAGGCAGTGTTTGCTGCCACGGTTCACAAAAGCATTTCTGTTTTGCGAATGGTTGCTCCCATAATGTGCTAGCTTAAAAAAACACCACATTTCTCTCTCTTTCTCGCTTTCCGAAGACGAAGAAAATGTAGAAAGTGCTCCGTGTCAGGCGCTCCGCTTTAAGCACCAGGACGGTGAGCGTGGCTGCCGAGGGGCTTACTCACTTCGTGTCCATCGCGGTCGAGCCGTCTGGCCTATGCTTCGCCCGCAGAAACGCACCCTTCATTTTCATCTCGGCCACCGAAGGCAGGAGCACGGGCACCACGACGCAGAACAGCGAGAGCCGAGGGGACAGGACTGTTCCTGACGGCGCCTTCCTCTTCTGGCCAAACAGGAATTTGAGTTTTCCTTGAAACTGCATCGTCTGATGTTTTAAGGACAGAAACATGTTCACAGAGCGATTAGCGACATGGTCAAAGGAGGTGGAAATGACGTTCTCAGGGATCGGAACACCGACAAGAGCCTTATCCTCAGTCACTGAGGAGGCAGGCACCAGCATTCCTCCCTGCTTGGCCTCCGTGGACAGGAACTGCCCCAAGGCCTCCGAGTAATTCCCAGGTGCTCTGGAGTCTCTGTAATCTCCTTTAACTGACAAGCATGTGCTCGTGTGTGCACTCATGGGTGTATGGGTGTGCAAACCAACCCTCACACGTGAGTGTGAAGGACACAGGGACCTGAGTGGATGGTCTCCCAGACCCAGCAGCGGCTCTGCTTCCTCAGTGGTCAGGGTGGTACTCAGAAGGAGGGGTTTTGGGGGAGGGGAGCCAGAAACTGGGGAAACACCCCAGGAGGGACATGTATATGGGCCGTGGCATCTGGAGAAGCAGGTAAATGCAAAGGAGGAACATTTGTTTCATTCTCTACTGTTCTGAAGTGACTGAATTTGTATTATGCACAAATAATGTTTTTATTAAGACAATTGTTAATGCAGAAACAAAGCAACCAACCAACAGGTAAAAGTTTATGAAACTGCGGCTACAGGCTGGTCGGTCTCGGCCTCTGCACTGAGCCCTGCCTACATGACCTGGGCTGGGCGCCCGAGTGAGTAATGTCGAGGGTCTCGAGTCCTGAGGGGGTCTGGCCCTCAGCCCAGGGCCATGGGGCAGCTCTGATGTGGGATGGTTTTTGTGTGCATTTCCCGAAGGTCTGGGACTGGGATGGGGGGGTGGGGTGTACAGTGGCTCAAAGGGCTCTGAGCTGGAAAAGCTGGAGCAAAACAAGGTCAGTGAGACAGGCACTGATGCGGCCAGCTGGTAGGCGGCGCCCGAGGGCTGGTATGCAGGGACGGCTCCCTCTTCCAGAGCCACTTAGAGGATGATTCGCAGACACACCACCGTCCTCTGTCCGTCTTCCCTTCCTACATGCACGCTGAGCACCAGCTAGAAATCTCCAGCCCAGCCCTGGCCCAATACTCTGGGGCTTTGCCAAACACCAAACACCGAACTCCAGGAGTTCGTGCCTCCCAGGGCCACAGCCCAGGTGTGGAGATGGACCCTCGAGGGGCTCATAGTCCAGGTGGGGACACAGACTCCAGGTAGGGGCCCAAAGTCCAGGAAGGGGAGACAACTCCTCTTGGGCACGGGACCAGGTGGGGCTGGGAGGGTGTACAGTGGTCGGAGGCAGCAGTGCACACACCTAGGCAGGGCTGGAGACTGAGCCCCTGAGCCCTGCCCCCTCCCCCCAGGGCCCTGCCCTGCAGCACTGATGGTGAAAGGCCCTGGGGTCAGAGGGTCTGGTGTTGAATTGCTGCCCAAGGATGGGGGTGCTGGGCCTCTAGGGAGGCTGTGACCCCGAGGAGAGTGTGGGGACTAGGCTGGGGAGGGGAAGCGACAGAGGCTCTGGAACACAGTCTGGGAGGTGGACAGAGGCTGGCACGGGCTGGGCGCTCTGCTCTGTTGTGCCCCCCAGAGGACATCTCCTCCTTCCCTTCATCCCTTCAGGGAGAAGCTGGAAGAGGAAATGGTCAAACATGAGAAGTGGGAGCACAGTATCTATCTGCAAGAGAAGAGCTTAAACCCAAAGGCCTGGCAGGAACGTGGTCTCGGGTGCTTGTCAGGTGTACTGGGAAAATCTTTGCAAATGAATTTGAAATAAAGGTACAACTAAACCTAAATTAAAACCCAGTACAGTGTAAGACCTACTGCAGAGTTTTAACACGTCAGCTGAGTCATGTCCTCTGGTGTCTCAGGTTCATTCTCGTTCACCCACCTGTCATCACTCAGTCCTGCTGAGAGCCACATGCAGGTCACCCCCCAGCCCCTCACTTCCCCCTCCGTTCCTTCCGCCACAGGACACAGGGCACTTGAACATCACTGGAGCCCCCACTGCTCACTCACCAGGAAGCCCGAGGTGCTGTCCAGCAGGCAGCGCACGCGGCAGACGAAGCAGCGCGTCAGGAAGGCCGAGTACTCCGTGGGGCCGGCGGCCCCCTCCTGGGCCCGGAGCAGCCTCCCCAGGATGATATCCTCTCCTGCCCAGGTGGGCGCAGGCGGGGGTGAGAGTCCGAAGGCAGGGAAATGGAAAAAACACGCTGATAAGCAAGGCTGTGCATGCAACAGCCAGCTATCACCATGTAACACGCCCACCCTATAGGGCGCAATTCACACGTCCCTTGTGCTCCCGCCCATCCCCTGTCCCCAAGACCCCATAGTGACAGCTGTTCCCACAAATGTGCTCACAGTCCTTGGCCTTTAAAAACGTCACTCCAGCCCTTGTTGGGTGGCTCGGTTGGTTGGAGCGTCATCCCATACACCAACAGGTTGCGGGTTTGATTCCCAGTCAGGGCACAGGCCTAGGCTGTGGGTCTGATCCCCAGTTGGGGCTACCAATCGATGTTTCTCTCTCCCTACCCCTTCCTCTCTCAGTGACAGGAGATTTGACTTTGGGTGGTGGGCATATGGTCCTATATACAGATTTTGTAAATTAATCCACACATGTAACCTATATGTTCATGTAGACCAATGTCACCCCAATAAAAACCTATATAATAAAAGGCCAAAAAACTCATCCACAATACAAAAAAAAATCAATAAAAACAAATGCTCTAGTGAGGATTAGGAAAACGAAACAAGTCACTTCAGTACGACTGCACGTGTGACACACCAGTTGTTTAGTCTGTCCCTTTTGAGCTTGATAAGATGGGCTTGCGTGTCAGTACCTGGGTTTGCTTTCTTCACTCAGCTTTATGAGGAAATTGTGCTGTTGTGTGAGGCTGTGTTGGAAACTTTTCTTGAATCGCTTACAAGTTCTGGGGAGACATGTGAGAGAACTGGGACTCACGCCCCCGTGCTGGGCCCCAGGGGGAGGCACCCTGTCTCCTCGTGCATAGTGTGCTTCCCCTGCGCGCCAGTCTGCCCTGCCGCCTCCGCAGGAGCTGGACGCCTGCCAAGCGTGTCCTGAGTGGGCAGGGGCCTCGGTCTGGGTCTGGTGGGGCTTTGCCAGGAGGGGGTCCTGCCCGCAAGGGGCACATCTGTGAGCAGACAACAATCTTTGGGGGCTTTCTTTTTTAAGGTAAATCGAATGGGGCCAAAGGAATTTCCTGGAAGACTGCATCCCTGGGGGAAGACAAGCACCACAGCTTTTTGGGGAGGGGTTCCCGGGCCCTGGCAGAGCACAGAGACGCCATCAGCCATCAGGATCAGGAGCCCGAGAGCCCTGTGGGCCTTCTGGAGGGGCAAGAGGAATGCGGGAGGAGGTCTCTGGAAGAGGGGGACGCTGCACTCATGTGAAGGGAAGGAGATGCAGGTCGGGTGACAGTTTGCCGGGCAGTCCACGTGTTGACAAGCCGGGCTCCTCTCGGTGAGACCCACCTGTCTCCGAGCGCAGGGGCTGCCCACACACCACCTGGGGAGGGTCCATGGCCCAGTGGAGCTGCCGGCAGAAGTCCTGGCGGTCGTCCACGTGGATGTAGTCATAAATGTTCTGGTGCATCACGTCCGTCTGAAACATCGCAAGTTACCCCGCCTTACCCCAGGGAGTTACACACGGTCCCCAGTGAACAGTTACCCCAGCCTTACCCCAGGGAGTTACACATGGTCCCTAGTGCTGACTACCTCACAACACCTCATCCAACTCTCTAGGGCAAGCCCTATCTGTGAAGAGAAAATCCACAGGAAAGATTGGAGTGTGGCCTCGAGGCCATTCCCTCCCTGGGAGGACCGGCCATGCCACCTGGAACACCGAGCCCCCCAATCTCCACCCACCTGCCAGGCGGTGACTTCACAGACAGAGCGAGGCTCAGACCAAATGCCTTCTAGTACCAAGATACCAACTTTTCTAAATTGGTTCCGGCCTTCAGGGACTCAGGGAACTCATCACGCTGTATGATTTGGGCACTTTGCAGCCAAAAGTTTATTAGGAAATCACCCCTGGGGGTGAGGTAGGAGTACCAGTGCCTCCTGGCCAATGACTTCCTTCTTCCTGGCACCTCCAGGCCACTCCCACGCCATTCCAGGATGCCCCATGGACGCACCGTCCATAGCCCTCTCTCTGGTCCTCTGTCCTCCCTTTGCTCGGCACAGAGGCCAACCCTTGCAGCCCCAGGTCCACATTGGGAAGCCACCGTCTGGGGCACAGAGGCCACAACCATGGGCCATGAAGACTGTGGCTATTGTCGGTAAAAACATCCTCAGAGTCTGTTGATAAATGGCGAGGGCCTGTACACATCTCCCACGACTTCTCCTACCTGTAACTCTGGTGAAGGCTGGCTGGGATGCCCCGAATGTCAAATAAGACACCCTCAGGGAGGCAGAGCAGGAATGTGAAGTTGGACCCCAATCTCTGTGCACCCCACAGTCCAAACAGACTGTTTTCACAGAGAGAAGTGGACACAGAGGTCAGAAGTAGTGCTGCCCTTGGTCAGTGTTGTCCAGGGTCAGGGGCTCTGGATATGAATGTGAGACCAACAGGCAGAGACCAGCTCCCGGTGTAAGGGGACGCACCAGGCTTTCCCTCCAGCTTCAGACCTGCTGGCTCGCACCTCACCTGGCAGCTCCGACCTCACCCGAAGGTTCTTGTCTTACCTGGTGGCTTCCAGCTCCCCTGATGGTTCTCACCTTACCTGGGGCTCTATGATGGCAAGTGCACTACTCACAGGGATGTTTTCCTAATACACTTTTGTGATTCCAGTACAACACTTAGGCTGGAAAGTACCCATATCATAAGTATACAGCGTGCGGAGTTCCCCGTGTAACCACCACCCAATCAGCAAGCAGGACACGCACAGCGCCTCGTGGGCCTCTCCCGCTCTCCTTCCCGGGGGCGGGCACGCTGGCCTGCACGTAAGTGGAGCGCTGTGTGCTATGCTCCTTGGTGCCTGTCCATTCACCCACGTGTGTGCGTATGGCAGTTTTCATCCCCATTGTTGTGAGTTTGCTGTACGGGTACCCCACCTCTGGCTAATCCCCTCTCCTGCTGACGGACATTTGGGCTGTTCCCTGTCTGGGCCCGTTGGCGTGACACGGCCGCGTCTCTGAGAGCACACCCAGGAGTGGAATTACTCAGGCATGGTAGCCAAAGTTCAGCTTCAGGAGATGATGCCAAACAGCTTTCCAAAGTGAGTGCACAAGTCACACCCTCGTTGTGGCGAGTGCAAAAGCCCAGTTGCTTTCTATTCTTGCCGACATTCAGCACTTCAGCCCTTCTCGTTTGAGCCTCTGTGGCAAATGTGTCATGATTTCTTAGTGTGGTTTTAATTTGCACATCATGAAATCTAAGGAAATTGAGCATCTCACAGATTTATTGGTCTTTAGATGTGAGTGTATGTGTACACGTGTCATGTGTGTGCGTGCGTGTTGCCCATTTGCGTCTTTTTCTCCATTTTCCATGGTGCTGACTTGTTAGCGTTCTCTGTCTGTTCTGGTCACAAGGACTTTGTTGGGCGTGTTCCATTGCAAACATCTCCACTCTCTGGCCTGCCTTCCTGCTCTCTTAATGGATCTAACACAGTTGAATTCATCAATCTTCCCTCAGGGAAGGGGTTTTGTCCTAAGGAATCTTTCCTCATAGATCTCCTACTTCTGCTCTGTTATCTCCTAGAAACTTCTACCATCCACCTAATATGTATTGTGTATGGTGTGAGGCAAGAATCAAGATTCGTTTTCCTGCTGGTAGATCCGGTTCACCCAGCTCCATTTATTGACCATTTCCTCAGCATCGGCAGGACCGCCTTTATCATGTGTGCACACCCGTCTGCCCTGACTGCCAGTTCCCCTGTGGGTCCATTTGTCTGTCCCCTCACTGAGGCCATACTATCTTAACTGCTGAGTTTTGTAGGAAGTTTTGTGTCCAGGATCATAAGTCCTCCAAAGTCCCTCCCACTCCCTTAACCTGCTCGGATCACCTTAGCTTTCTGTACCTCCAATTAGCTCACCAATTTCCAGAAAAGCTGCTCAGTTTTTGTGGTAATGTCATTAATTCTATAACTTGATCTGACATCTTTATGATAATACGAGTGGCCCGGTGCATGGATTTGTGCACATTGAAAGGAAATTAATTAGAAGAAATATTTTAATATTGCTATTTGCCCTTTCTCTATAATAGAGGTGTCAACCAAATTCACGATCTACAACGACAGATCGAAACACACGAGTGCAATTGGAACCAGCGAGAGCTTTATATGTATCGCGCATGCGCGAGTCAACGTTTATTTTTAAATTGCCAGTGTGCGTCATATGTACTGGCCGCTCAGTCGGTCAGATGGTCAGATGGATGGACGGTTGGTCACTTAGCCTTTTATATATATACAGATTGGATCCTCCAACTCATAAATATGGCCTAGCCCTTAATTTATCTGGATCTTCTTTAATTTCTTTAAAGATTGTTTTATATTCTTGAGTCCTTACTGAGAATTGGGTGTTTTTCCATCCTGTTGCAGATAGATGGCATTTCCCCCTCGATGGCTTTGTTTAAGGAAGAGTATGCTGACCTCTGAGCACTGAGCAGTCATGGTTCTCACTGTGGTTCACATTATTCCCTCGTGAGTTTTAGTCAGTGACTCCAAGCCTTACAGAACCCGGAAGGCAGTGGGCCACCCACAGGTCTCTCTGGGTGCCGTTTGTCATCGTCATACCGTAGTTATTAACGAAAGGAATGTGTGGAATTAACATGCAAGGTATGAGTCTGCGGCTCAACCAAAACAGGGGACAGATGAACTTGGAGGAGGGCATGATAAAGCCGGAAAAGGCATTCCTGACAAAGGCCAATTTGAAGGCATTAAATGTGAATTTTTTTCCGTTTGAGGAAACAAGGATCTGTATTGTAATAATTAGTGTGGCACGTCTGACCACCCTCTTCTTTCTTAATCTCCTAGAGCTTGATTCCTAGGAAGTGAGGTCAAGAAAAGTAAATGGTGGGAAAAATGCGAGGAAGGCAGAGAATAATATAACAATTATTCAAATAGACAAAAACATGGCCTTGATCAAGTAAAAGCAGCCGTTATTTTAGCTCTAAACCACCGTTATGGAGTTGAGAATAAAAGCATTACTTGAACAAAATCCTCATGCCAGCAGTTATCGTCTTTACTTTTTCGTGCAAAATCAACACGCTCCTCAGGCGCCCTGGCTCACACAGGGACAGCCTCTCCACTGCTGCCCTGTGCGAGGAAAGACAACTTCTTCAATCAAAATATGGCCACTGAAATATATGCCTAAACCTATGTATTCACCACAAAAAGTACTGGACCTGAGATAGACAGTGGGCTCAGGCTGTTATAGGAAGAATCTGGCTCCTGACTTTGTAAATCATTTTGCACAAGGAGCTCACAATAGCACAAAGCTGTTCTCGGATTTTTATGAAATATTTTGCATAAATTAGAGTCAATGCCTGATTTAATGGCATTTGGAAACAATTTCCTTATAATAAAAGGCAAAACTTTTTTTTTTTACTTATAACTCTTGGAGGGAAATAACCAAGCTCCCATAAAACAAAGGTCCAATGACAAGTTCAGACCTGGAACAAGGCTGCTCTACAGGACCCCTGCCTTGATCACCGAGCCAACATTGCGCTAAGACCTCCGAATAACGGCTGAAGAATTCACCGGGCAACTCTTGGGACAGCACGAAAAGGCAAACCAAACGCATCTCTCTAGACTCAGCCCTGCACAAGCAATTGAGGGAAGTCCATTAAAACTTCACCACTGGGGGCTGAATTCGAGTCGTGTCCACATTCTTGCCCTGTCCACCAGCGAGGGAGCCATTAACCCCAGCCATGCCCACGAATCTACTGGCCACGTAGGGGTGAGCAGCACTGTGTAAATGAGGCACCCCAGAGCTTCTGTGATGTACAGGAGGGGAAAGTGGACAGGGAGGGCACCAGGGCTAAGCTGGCCATGCCTGGTGCTTGTATTGTCCTAGGAATGAGAGACTCATCTCAGGATATGGACATGGTGTATGGTCACACACTGCTGAGTGCAGGCAGCCTCCCCTCTAGCGGGGCTGGTGTGGGGACGCCTCTCAGGAGTGTCCAGATGCCAGTGCCCTTGCCACGCAGAGAAGTGTCCTTTTCCTTTCCTGGGTTTTGGGTGGGACTTCTCATTGCACCTTTTCTTAGAGGAGCTGCCCTTCTGGGTCCCAGCATTTGATGGGCCTCGGCCGCAGCTCTTGGCCTTAATGTCCGGAAACCTCCCTGGCTGGTCTGCGGCAACATCCCAAGTGGATTATCTGCACATCCAAGAGGGCTTTTCCAGAACACACTTTGTCCTGGTGTTTAAGGCATCGATCGATGCTGCTGGCAAGGACTCACCAGAGCATGACGAATGTGAGGGCTGTGCCACAGTCAGCACCATTGCTGCTGTTTAGATTCGGGATACCCTGGACACAGTCACACCTCTTGCCATGACTGAGCCCCAGACAAATGCTTAACTGATAAAATCCCTGTGATAAGGAAAGCATGATTTTGGAGATGTTTAAACCTTGAAGACAATGAGCATTTACAGGTAACAGGACCTATCACAGGTCAGAGAGGGTTTGCTCACCTGGTGGAAGCCCAGGTAGTCCGCGATCGTTGCTGATGCATAAAATATCACCCCTTCCGCGCTCACCACCAGAGCAAAGCCGTCCAGAGACTGGAAGAAACAAAAATCCAGTTGGCCTCTAGATGCATTCATGCAATCACTCGAAATGAAAAAGTACAAGCATCGTTTTGGTTGAGTTTTCAACCTTTTCTCCCCTGCTTTGCAGTCCGCATTCATAATCCCCAGAAATGCTTACTGTCCATTTATTTATGACCATTTTGCAACAGGTCCCTAGTTAGCAGATGACATGGGCACTTGGTCATGGTTTTAGAGGCTCAAGACTTGGGTTCCTGTTCTTGAGATGATTACAAATTTACTTTATAAAAAGTAAACACCATCAGGACAAGATGACACACCATCAGTACCTGAAACTAAACATAAGCCTTTCGTTTCACCCGTGTGACTTCCTCACGCGTTCACCTTCTTCTTTACTGTGTTCTGGTTTTTCTAAAGGGTTTTATCATGAAAAAGTGTTGAACTCCATCAAGTGCTATTTCTGTATCTACTGAAATAACCACATACATTTTTGTTAGTCTATTAATGTGGTGACTTACAGGGATAGATTTCCCGATGAAGAATCACTGGCACACATGGGGTAAACATATCTGATCGTAACTTTATATGCTATGAATTGATTCATTTCACTGGGGAGTTTTTTGTAAATGCATTCCATATTTAAGGAAAAGCCAGACTGTAAGCTTCTCTAATTTGGGGGTCAAGTACACATAATCATCAGACATGTGTCCCCTCCCCCTGCTTTCATTTTTCTGGACCCACTTATTTAAGATGGGGTTCATGTGTTCCTTGAGAGTTTGGTTCATCTCACCTCTTACATCATCCAGTTTAGGTGTATTCTGGGGAGATGATTAGTGAAAATGGGTAGATTTTAGTACTATGTCATTTATTTAATGGCTGTTAGCATATTCAGGCTTAAATTATTTAAATACTAGAGGCCCAGTGCGCGACTGAAATCATGTGAGGAGGTGCCCCACCTCCCACCATGCAAGGAGGCACCCCGCGGGGCCAGGACCTGTGCCCGACTCGCGCAGTGCCGTCCACTGCAGGAGTCAGGCTGGACAGCACCGTGGGGGGCCGGGACCCACGCCTGACTCGCAGCGTCCCCCGGGCCCCCTGCCTGTGTCTGCTCCAGGGCTGCCCGAGCCACCGTGCCGTCTCCGGCAGGCCCCCCTGCCTCTGTCTCTGTCTCCATTCCGGGCCTCACCTGATTTAGACCCTGTGCTGAGTTTTCTGAACAAGAAATCCCAGCTCACGCGGCACTGCAGCTGCGGTGGCCACTTTCAATGGTCCAGCCAGAGACGATGACCACAAATCATCCCGAAGCCCATTATCAGCAACCCATCCCTGGACCCCGATGTGCTTCTAAAGAATGGGAAGCTGACCCGTGCAACATAGGTGTCCGCCACAGTGTCTCCGGGAACTAAACAGACTGTGCCATTTGTCATTTCAATTTCTGTGCGGCTCCACGGAGAAGTGCCTGGTCCCACTGTCCTATCATCTCTGAGTAGAGTGGGATGTGCAGTGTCTGCCGGGGCCTTGTCCTACGGGGTTATTCCGGAGTTTGTGAATGTGCCACAGTCTCCCCAAGGCCTCTGTTCTCAGACACACAGTATTTCTTAGGGGAAAACCTACGAAACATTGAGATTCACTTGTTCATACCATTTAACAAAAAGACCTGAATTGCTTGGTCTGATGAGTGCAGACAGGACACAGCTCTTACCCTGGCATTTGGGTCAGACTCTGGGACATGAAGCGGGCTGAGTGGAGGGTGCAAAAGCTGCATTATGTGGGTGTTCTCCTAAACAGATCAGTCCTGGGCTCAAAGCTCACCTCACCTGCCTGGCAATCATCGAGTGTGGATGTTCCCCACAACTGTGTCCTGGGCCACTTCAGAGACATTTTACCTAAAAATAAGACCGTCTCTTCCATTTGCCCCAGCCCGGAGGTTGTCCCTAAGTGCCTTTACCGTTAGCACCTGTGACCACGATGGGACCCACTATGACCAGATTTCTGTGTCCCTCAGACCATCAACCCAGCCAAGGCCATGCATATTTTTATGACAGCTTTTAAAACTAAATTTCTTAAATTGTGGTACGATATACATAACATAAAACTCATCACTTTAACCATATGTTGGCATCAAGCATACTAGTATTCACATTGTTGTGCAGCCATACCCACCATCTCCAGAACTTTTCCATCGTCTCAAACTGAGACTCTGTGCCCATTAAACACTAACTCCCTGTTCCCTTTTCCCAGCCCTGGCACCTGGCCTCCTACTTTCTGTCTCTATGAATTGGACAACTCTAGGGGTCTCACATTCATACAGGATGTGTCCTTTTCGGACCAGCTTATCTCACTCAGCATAATGTCCTCAAGGTCCATGTAGCGTATATAAGAATTTCCTTCCTTTTTTAGAGCTGAGTAGTAGTATTCCAGTGCATGGATGGACCACATTGGGCTTCTCCATTCACCCATCGATGGATACTTGGGTTGCTTCCACTTCTGGCTACTGTGAATGATGCTGCTGTGACGATGGGGGTACCAGTAAGATAGTGAGTGCATTTTCAAGATGCAAGGTATCTGAGGTAAGAATGACATTCATTTCAACACTTTGCTCTTCCCTGCCACTCTGCCTGGGATCAAAGAGGTTCATTAGGAGGCTTAAATGCACTGCCACCTCGCAGAGCTGGAAATCTTTTTAAAAGAACAGATGGTGCCCTGGCACGCAGCCTGCATTTCACGGCCATCCTGCGATGGCTTCAACGTGCTTCATCTCAGAAACCCCGGCGCTCCCGCTCACCTGGACTTGATGGGAATTCGTGCATACATCGTTCCCACCATGTGCTCGGCAGGCCCTGGGCACAGCTGAGGCTCTGGGGCTGGTAGTGATGGAGGATGTGGGTTCAAGGCCTCAGCAGGGAGAACAGGGCTGGCACCATCCACTTCCCAGGTGGTGACAGGGACACACTCAGACAAACCAGGAAAGCTCAATGCCTGGCTCTCACAGGTGCTCAGTGGATGAAGTGCTGTCACCACAGCGGCTCATACCTGATCAGGAGCCAGGAACAACATCCCAGGATAGGGGACCCTGCAGGCTGCCCATCTGACACTGACTCCATCAGTCCCCTGCAACCCCATCCCCAGGATCTGGGCAGAGGTAGGGTGGGAAAATGCTGGGGTCCACTGAGAAGTTGTTGGAAGATAAGGTGTCAATTCTAATAGACTCTCAGAGCAACTATTTGCTATCAGAGCAAATCGCTAAAAAGTGAAAACCTGATGTAATCAGCGGGCTGTGTGGTCCAGGGAACATATGCTAAAAGGGCAGTGGTCAGAGTCCAGTCACACATGAGTGCTGGACAACAGTGACCTCGAGGGACCTCAAGTCCATCTCTTGGACAAGCTGAAGGGGTGCAGCCACCTGCAGGTTCTGGGCAGCCCCATCCTCCAAGCCCAGCAACTTGGGGAGCAGCCAGGGTGGAGGAAGTGGGCACCCGGGCTTGGCACCGGTTCCCCCACAGCTTCTCCCAATGCTGAGGTTGCAGCGTACTGATGTCCTACTAATAATAGTTCAAAGAGCAAAGAAATGCTCAAGGCTTGAGCATATAAAATGCCTTCTTAAAAAAGATTTTATGAGATTAGTCACAACCAAAACAACCTTAATTTTAACTCACAAAGCAGAAATTTAAAAAAAGATGAAAGACCATAAAATGCTGTTTGCCGAGTCATATGGATTCAATATCAGACTGACTTTCTGGTCCAGAGTCCTCGCGCCAAATACTTTTACACATGTGGGACCATCCTTCAAATATGCATCGCGAGCGTTTGTTTGTTTTCTCTCTCTCTTTTTAATCCTACAAGAGTTTTTTTGTGTGTGTTTTTTTAAACATGGTACATGGAAAATGAGATCACTTTTCCAAGTGGAAAAAGGGATTTGGCCCCAAGCTTAAGGCTGCGCTTTTTAAAAGGGGGAAAATAATCACATCTACATTCAATTACTGAACGTCACGCAACGTGCACCTGCCACTTCACAGATAGGTTCTGAGGTGCCCAGGCTTCCAGGCCGGCTTGGCCACTGACACTGTTGCCACCCTCAGCCCCTTTTGAGAAAGCCAGGACTTCCTTTGGCCAATCCCTTGAATATCCTGATCTCTTCCAGTCCTGTGGCAAAAAAAAAAAAAAAAAGCAAGCATTTCAGAGATGGATTTGTCAAGGTCATGGAAGAGGAAAAAAAGAGGGAAAAGGAACAATTCTCACAGCCCCTTGTTGCTCCTCCGGAATAAAGGGCAGCGGGGAGCAGAGAAGTCCCCTGAGAGCCGTTGCCAAGGTCACCGAGCAACAACACAAGGCCAAGCCCTGCTAGTCACGCGAGCCAGCGAGCAAGCGGGCACCAACCCGCGGGTGTCAGGCAGCTGGCTCGGCCTCCTGGAGCCAGATCACTCGCTGGGCCTCTCCTCGGCCAGCCAGAGTGCGTGCGAGCGGCGTTCCTGCTTGGGGAGCGGAATCACTGGCTGTTTATAGATCCCACAAACAGTACACTCAGGCTTGACTCCCTGCCATGAAGCAGCCACAGCGCTTGAGAGCAGTTCCTGAAGGATTCAACTGTCTGAGGGTGAGAGGGCCACAAAGACGGGCAGGTGGGCCCCGGCTCCTCCCAGTCGCCCATGGTGGCCTGGGCTGGGTGAGGAGGAGACTGGAGGTTGCAGCTTGCAGGGGCTTTGGGGAGGCAGAGAACAGGTGGGAGAAATCCATTCTATGTTACGCTGCTGCCCCTCTCCGTTGTCTGGGGACAGTCTCTGCCTGGTGGGACCACAGGGCAGGGCTGGAGGTGCAGAGCTGAGCTGCCCTCCAGGTACCCACCTCTCCTCCTCTTCTGCTGCAAACCCCAGACCAGGGTGTCCTCCTACTGTGCCCCTTTCTAAAGGGGAGGCAAACCGCCACCCAGCACCTTCCCTCCTCTCCTCTCTGACCCTTGACCCTCAGCTAACACACACACTAATCAGAGGAGCTGGTGTCAGACACCTGCAGGAACAGAGCACACAGGAGCCCGGGAGATGCCCAGCACGTGGGCAGCACAGAGCAGACGCCAAAGAGCACGATTCAGATACAGATACGTGAGGAGGTAAGAAAAGCTACCAGCAAAATGAAACAAGAACAAAACATGGTACCAACAAATCAACTGGAAATACTAGGAATGAAAATGGTGCAAAGGGAAATACAGCTGAGGGTTTGGACTGATGAGTCTACCACCCGCTGAGGCAGCCTGGGAGGAAGTGGGGGAGGCCAGACAGAATATAAGAGAAGCCGGTCAGGGGAGGATGGCGTAGAAGGACCAGCACCTGGACAGCTGCAGCTCCAGTAGCTGAAACAATGACGCAGAGGGGACAAGGTTGTATGAATGACCGAACAGCTCAGAGGGACAGAGCGCAGAGCACCACACCGGTGACACAGGCAAAGGACACAGTGAAATTTAAGAATATCTGCCCTGGCTAGTGTGGCTCGTCCTGTGCAACAAAGCGTTGCTGGTTCAATTCCCAGTCAAGGCCCATGCCCATGTTGGAGGCTCGATCCCCAGTGGGGGGCGTGCAGGAAGCAGCCGATCATATCGATGTTTCTCTCTCCCTCTCTCTCTAAAAATCAATAGAAAATCTTCTTTAAAACAAAGAAATTTAAGAACATCAAAGCCAAAGAAAGAATCTCAAAGTTGCGAGAGATGGCAAGAAAGAATGGGGATTGAACCCCTCAGGCTTCTCCACACCGGCAGCCACAAGGACACTGCAAAACACACGACAATATTTTTCAATGTCGAAGGATAAAAACTTTGAACCTAAAATTGTATATTCAGCCCAATTATTATCCAGATGTGAAGGTACAACAACATTCCAGCACGGGGCGGGGGGGGGGGGGGGGTGGAGCTGCGGGGAGGGAGACCAAGGAAGATTTCACACCCAGACCCACAAGGATAACACTTTGGGGGAATCACTCGAAGAGAAACACATCCGGGCTGCAAGGCATGACAAGGATGGTGAGCAAATCCCAGTAAACTTTAAAGAGGAGTCTTTTAAAAAGCTAGGGACAAAGTCAAGAATCTGTGCCATCCAGGATTCAACTTCTAGACCAAATCAATGTGCAAGTGTGGGGGGTGGTGAGGGGCAGGGAACCAGAAGACCCAAGCATGTAGGGGTGCAAGTCTTGTTGGGGAACTGCCAACACTGATAAGTCTAATAAATCAGGTAAAACCAACATGAAAAGGGCTTATGCTAAAGACAACCCCAAAAGAACAAAAGCATATGAAAGTTCAATCTATAAATGGAGAGCTAGAGAGAAAAAAGGAAAGTAATGAAAGTATAGTAAATGGGAAATAGGAAATACGATGACAGAAATTAGCCCACAAATAAGAGTGATTACAAGAAGTACAAATAGGTTAAAATAATCCCTGGAAGAACGTTTGGGGGAAGGGTGCCTCATGTTCCTCTGCAAGAGGCGGGCTTAAACGGAGAAGAAAAGCTGAAAAGAATGCAAAAGATGTATCAAGCCGCAAGGAACCCAGAGAAAGCTGTAGACAATCTTATATCTGATAAAATGTAAATTTACTGGAACAAAAGGGTTAAAGTCAAATGTGTAAGCTTTAAGATGCCTGGGGCAAAAAAAAGAGGCATGGGGCACCCCACGCCTGTGGAAATTAGCAGTCCGTGCCTGACCCCACCCCGCAGCTTCCGCTCCTTGGAGCTGTGGCTTGAAGCTCCTGCCCTGCGGTGGTGGGGCAGACCTCAGCTCGCTGAGCTGCCGGCTTACATAACAGCTTGCTCTCCATTTCCCAGGGTTCAGACATCACAGTTGGCTTGCTGCCACGTGTACCTGTCCACGATACATGCTCACACGCTCGCTTCCCCTCCCCGTCCTAATTTAGCTGTGTCATAATTTTGCTTAAAGCGACGGGCAGTGTTTGTGTTATCACAGACACTTCTCGGCTGAGCCAGGCGGATGCACCTTGAACACATCACTGTCCCTCAACAATCTTTGGGCCTGGAGTTAACAAATGCCTGTGTATTGCCTTATGTACACGGTTCCTGACTTGCCCCCAAATCTTCCCGGGTGGAGTAAAGCCTTCCCTCTGTAGGTGTCCTGTCCACCATCTCCTGGAAGCCTGCCCCCTCCTCCCCTCCTCGTCACCCTGGTTCTGGTGGAGAGACCCTCCTCCTGAGAGGCTCTGCGGAAGAGGGGAAACCTTTGAGCCCCGAATGTCTGAAGCTGTCCTGACGCCACCTCCTCTCCGACAAAGGAACAGGTATATGTGCGACCCAGGTGAGAAAGCACTCCCCCCAGCGCTTTGTAGGCATGTCCTCCTGGCGGTCCAGCCTCCAGCGTCCCATGCACGTGTCCTGAACCTGCTCCTCTATGGGAGCACAGAGGGTTTCCCATTGTCCCAGGTGAGAATTTCACAAAGGCAAACACCCTCGTCCTTTCAGCCATTGTGCTAGTCACCCAGTGGGACCTCTGGGCCGGAAACTCGGTCCTCGGTTCTGGGAAGCCTTCTGGTTGCTTCCTTGCCCATTTCCTTCCCTCTGATCTTTCTGGAACAGTTTACTCAGGTCTTGTGGGGTCTGGCAGTCTGCCTGACTTTCTTCTCCTCTTCTTTCCTACTTTTCTTTTAATCTTAGAAAGATCCCTTCAAAATTTAATTTCTTTCTTTTTTAAAAAATATTATTTTATTGATTTCAGAGAGGGAGGGAGAGGGAAATAGAAACATCAATAATGAGAGAGAATCATTGATCGGCTGCCTCCCACACGCCCCACACTGGGGATCGAGCCTACATTCCGGGCATGTGCCCTGACTGGGAATCGAACCATGGACCTCCTGGTTCACAGGTTGATGCTCAACCACTGAGCCACACTGGCCAGGCTCAACTTTAATTTCTGACCCTCCTACATATTTCCAAGTTTTGCTCTCATGCTTTTAATTGTTGATCTCTTTTTTAAAAGAAGTCTCTGAATATTCCCTTTTACAGAAACCTGTTTTCATTTTGTTGACCTTCAGTTTTCTCTGAAGAGCTTAATGACATCTTTTTTTAAATTAATCCTCACCTGAGGATATTTTTTCCATTGATTTTTAGAAAGAGTAGAAGGGAGGGAAGGAATAGAAGTAGAAGAGAGAGAGAGAAACATCAACGTGAGAGAGACACATCTATTGGTTGCCTCCCGCATGCATGCAACCAGGCCAGGGATCAAACCTGCAACCTAGGTATGTGCCCTTGACCGGGAATCGGCCATCCCACTGTGTCATACCCAGAGACCCCAACCTCCTGGTGGCTAACTGCTTCCCGGTTATGTTTTTAACTGACCAGGGGCCACCATGTCCACATGCTCAGATGGTCTCTCAGTCCCCCTGTGTTGGTTGTGTTTTGACTTTAATCTCTTCAATGCTCTTTGAACACATGAGTTCAGGGTCCAGGGTCCAGGATCCAGGGCCCGCTCACCACTGTTCCCAGTGACCTCCATGGCTATTTCTCTTTGGTTTTCAAGGACTTTCTGTGAAACTATGAAACGGTCATGAACACTGCCTGAATTCACAGCTTTTCCCTTGAAAATGTGCACCTTCAGCCTGATCTACTGACAAGTCCCGCTCATACCCAAGTGCCCACTCACCCCCTCACCCCCACCTCTCAGCCTTCACCACCCCCACCTGGGCCCCCCAGGACCCTCATCAGCATCGTCATCAAACTTTATGTGATGGCTGGTTTCCCTGAAGAGCCAGGACTGCAGCACCCAGGCCCAGCTGCCTGCATGGACCTTGATTCCTGGGGAGTGTCCTGCCCAGCGGTGTCCCCAGGACCCTTGTCCATGGGTCGCCATCCAGCCTTCCATTCTGGATGTCATTATGCAGTCCTGTTGTCCATGGGTTTCTAACTGGGTTCTGTTTCCTCTTCTGTGTGAGATGCTCGGAGAAAATCCTCTACAATATGGGTTTAGTCCTGAGAACTGGCAGCCAGGCACCCAGCCACCTTCCCGGTTCAGTCTGAGCAGGAACTGGAGGCCTCGGGGACTGCATCGCAGGCCTGACAGAAGCTGCCCCAGTCCAGTTCCCCTGGCGCTTTGGCTTTGAGGTTTGACACTGAAGCTCTGGGAGTGCTCTGCAGGGCTGGGAGGGTCACTCCACTCGAGATCCTCATCTCTGCTGACAGTGGGACGGCCCCTGGCCCTGCCAACAGCCCCGCACTGGGCCGCCTCGGGCAGGGCATTCTCAGCCCAGGGCCCTGCAGAGTCCCACAGAGGGGGCAGTGGGGGCCAATCCCTGCTCTGCCCTTCCATAGGATGTGACACTGAGCAACCCATGGAACCACTCAGTGGAGAAGAATCGTCCTAACCTGTGGCTGCGTTTCAAAGACTCCAATGGCCGCAGAAACAACCGTTGCATTCAGTAAAACGGGTGCCCAATGCCATGGCCTTGGAAGTGGAACTGGAGACAGGACCTTGTTTGTCATTCATGTTAGCCAACATGTCGGCTTGATGAAGAAGTCTAATGAAGCTTCCTTAGGATTATTGAAAAGCTGTTTTCCCAGGCCACAAGCTCGATAGAATAGCAACCTCTATATGTGGGTTACGATCAACTTATTTTGACACTTAGCAAAAGATACTTACTGCATTTAAAATGTGCTTATCATTTGTACCAATGAACTTTTCCTGAAATCATTAAGTATTGAGGTATGTGTTTAAATCTATTTCAAGTGCCAGAATCTTATCAATACACTAGCTATAAGAGCTTTAGAAAGATTAGATGCCCAAATACCCAGCACAATACTTGTGTATTTTTAGTTTCATACAGAGCTAACAATCCCAGGAACTCTGAACACTCTGGACCTTATGTGGTTTATCCCTTACGTCATTTCAAACACAGAAAATAGGGCCTATGTTTGCCTGCTCCCCCTATGTTCACATCTCTCACATTCATACAAGTATACAAAAGGTTTGCTCAACTTCTAAAAAATTTTTATACCAAGTCTTGTCTTTCTATAAATCTCACCTTGTGCTGTTAGGGAAAAGCCTCCCTTATGAAAATCTACATTGTACAGAAGCGCATGTCTTTAATGTCTCCAGACAGAAAGCATCACATTAATTTTAAGGTTTGCACGTGGGGTGCAACTTACAGGAAGGGCCTGAGAAAAGAATGGGAGGGGGCTAGTAAGTATTTTTAGTAAAATTTGGCATTTGTTTTGTGCAGAACACAGAATACGCTCTTTAATTTAGTAAATATTTTTTAAAGATAGAGATCTCTGATATTGTAGCTAAAAACAATTCTTAATCATAAAATTCTTACTTTTTTCAGACTTTCTGAAGTTGTTTACCAACTTCTTTTGTTTGAAGTGTGTGTTTTTTTCCCTCTTCCCACCCTCTCTTTTTAAATATATATATATATATATATATATATATATATATATATATATATATTTTTTTTTTTTTAATTTCAGAGAGTAAAGGAGAGGGAGAAAAAGATAGACACATCAATGATGAGAGAGAATTATTGATTGACTGCCTTCTGCATGTCCCCAACTGGGGATTGAGCCTGCAACCTGGGCATGTGCCCTTGACCAGAATCAAACCTGGGACCCTTCAGTTTGCAGACTGATGCTCTATCCACTGAGCCAAACTGGCTAGGACCCACCCTCTCTTGCAAAAAAAAAAAAAAAAAAGTGGGTTTCTGCTAATGAATTGAGCAGACATTTAATATTTTCTTAATCTGATGCCTTTGAGCTGTGTAACTTAATATTTGAATACATGATCATTTGTTTTATTATGTAATTGATAAAATGGTGATGTGTATTAATGTTAGTTCAACCATATATTTATACCGTCGGGGAATGTGTGGTTATAGTTCTGTGAGAGAAATAACTTGTCAGTATTCACCAACCTATAAAAATCCAGTGCAAGAATTTAACATCTAAATAAATAATAAGATGCATGTTTAAAAAAAGAAAAAGAAATGCACTTTAAATATAACATAAATGGATTAAAAGTAAGAAGATGAAGTAAAATATGCCAAGCAAACATTAGTAAAAAGAAATGCAGAGTGGCTATATTAGTATCAGGTAAACTAGACTTTAGAACAAGGAAAATTATCAATAATAAAGAATCATTTTACATAATGATAATAACAGAAGAGTCAATTCATGAAGACAACATAAACCTAAATGAGTATGCACCCTCCAACACAACTTCAAACTGCATAAAGCAAAACCTGATAGAACTGAGAGAAGTTTAAAAATCTACAATTATACTGGAAAAGGTTAACCCTTGTCTTTAAGGTTGAGACTAGATAGAAAATCAACAAGGATATACAAGATTAGAACATTATCAACCAACTGGATGTAACTGAGGTTTACAGAATACCTCACCAATGACAGTGTCTAGTGAGGGCCCACTTCCTGATTTATCAATGACTGTCTTTTTTGCTGTAACATCACATGGCAGAAGGGGAAGAGATCTCTCTGGGGCCTCTTCTATATGGGTACTAATCCCATTGATGAGAGCTCCATCCTCATTACCTAATCACCTTCCAAAGGCCCCACACCTAAACACCATCACATTGAGGATTAGATCTCCACATATGAATTTTTTTTTGTGGGGGGGGGGATATAATTATTCAGTCCATAGCAACCATCAATGAAACCAATACTTTTGTCTTTGAAAAAAATAAAAACTGGTAAACCTCTAATCTAACTGATTAAGAAAAATTTAAAGAAGATACATATTATCAATGGAATAAAAGAGGAGATACCACTATAGAAACTATAGGCATTACAAGAACAATATGGGAAAACCATGGACAACTAACTCTGTATCTGCAAATTCAATAAAATAGGTGAAATGCACCAATTCTCTGAAAGACCCTAACTACTGAAATTCACACTAGAATAGATAGCCTGAACAGTCCTATATCTATTAAAGAAGTTGAATTTATATTTACAAAAATCTTCTAACAAAGAAAACAAGACTAGTTGTTTTCACTGATGAATTCCATCAAACATTTCAGGAAGAAATAATACCAATTCTACACAATCTCTTCCAGAAAACAGAAGAGAAGGGAATACTCTCAACTAATTTGAAGCCTGCATTACCATATCAAAACCAGACAAAAACATTACAAGAAAGAAAACTACAAAAATATTTCTCATGAACATAAAAGTATTCCCACAAAATATAAGCAAATGTAATCCAGCAATAAGATTTATCTTGAGCATGCAAGGTGGGCTCAATATGTGAAAATCAGTCAATGAAATTTACAATATTAACAGAAGAAATACCATGATCATCTCGATAGATGCAGAAAACGCCTTTGACAAAAGTTAACATTCATTCATAATAAGAAATTTCCCTCTATTTCTCAGAAAATAGAGGGAAATTTCTTAATCTGATATAAGAGAGCTACAAAAAAAAAACCCACAACACAATAAAACAAACATAAGCTACTATCATTCTTAAGGTTGAAAGATTAAAGACTGAGTGGAAGGATATATTCACCAATAATACATAATATCCAAAATGTATAAAGAACTTAAACAACTCAATACCAAAAAAAGCAAATAATCCAATTTAAAAAATGGGTTAAGGACCTGAATAGACACTTCTCTAAAGAGGACATACAGATGGCCAATAGATATATGATAAGATGCTCAATGTCACTAATGATCAGATAAATGCAAATTAAAACCACAATGAGATATCACCTCACACCTGTCAAAATGGCTATCATTATCAATAAATCCACAAATGACAAGTGTTGGTGAGGATGTGGAGAAAAGGGAACCCTCATGCACTGCTGGTGGGAATGCAGATTGGTGCAGCCACTGTGGAAAACAGTATGGAGCTTCTCAAAAAAAAATAAAAATGGAACTGCCTTATAACCCAGTGATTCCACTTCTGAAAATATATCCAAAGAAATCCAAAACACTGATTCAGAAGAATATATGCACCCCTCTGTTCATTGCAGTGCTATTTACAATAGTCAAGATCTGGAAGCAACCTAAGTGTCCATCAGTAGATGAGTGGATAAAAAAGCTGTGGTACTTTTATACAATGGACTGCTACTGAGCCATGAAAAAGAAGGAAATCTTACCTTTCCCGACACCATGGCTGGACCTAGAGAGTATTATGCTAAGTGAAATAAGCCAGTCAGAGAAAGACAAGAACCATATGATTTCACTTGTATGTGGAATCTAATGAACAAAACAGAAACAGACTCAGAGATACAGAGAACAGACTGACAGCTGTTGGAGGGGAGAGGGTCTGCGGGGAGAGGAGCTGGGGAGTGTGGGGCTGGGTGAAACAGGAAAAGGGATTAAATTTTTAAAAAACAACAACAACCTCATAGACACAGAGAACAATATGGTGATTACCAGAGGGAAAGGGGGAGGTAGAAGAGTGCAAAGGGGGGATAAATGGTGATGGAAGGAAACTAGACTTGGGATGGTGAATACACAATGACTATATAGGAATTGTACACTTGATACCTATTTTATTCACCACTAAAACCACAATAAATTCAATTAAAAATAAAAATTTTAGAAAATGTATAATGTAGCCACAATGCGCTTGAACTCCAGCCAGAGTCAAGCAGTCATAGCATCATCCTGACCCCACCCCCCAGGCCCAAGTTCACAGTTCCTGCGAACATGTTATCATTTCCGCACTAAACACATGGCCTTGCAGCCCACCTTACAAGTGGAAATAAAAACTGAGGCACTCTGACCCATGCTCAAAGCTCACAGCGTTGCTCTATTAACACCTAATGTGTGTGTGTGTGTGTGTGTCCAGGACCCTCTATCCCACCACATCCGCTTCTGGTTTCCTCTTCCTACCAAGCTCCCACCCCCAGGCCATACGCAGCGCCTGTGCCAAAGTGCTCACTAGGTGGCAGCTCTGTCTGTCGGTCTGTCTGTCTCTCCTGGCTTCCCATGGGAGCTAAGGGCTTGGAGCTACTGGACCCAAGAGCCACTAAACTCAGACAAAGAAACACGGGTCCGAGTCCAGCTCCAGCCCCAGCCTCAACGGGGACTCTGGACCAGCCCCTAACAGCTGCAAATCCTGGTTTCTTCATCTTGAAATAACAGACATTAGACCACAGGCACTCTAAAGTCTGCGCCAGCTCTAAATTTTTTATGAATTTTTTATGAATTAATGCCCTGCCATAAACCACTCCTTTTTTTCTGGTCTGTCTTCAAGAGATTGAAGATTAGAAATAAAAGCTGGGATTTTCTTGTTATTGTTGCTTAATCTGCTCTCTTTGCTCTGTTTGGGAATGCTTTTAAACTTCATAAAGAATCTCTCACCCAGAGTTTGAGAATCACCAGGTGAAAGAGGACACTCACCACATAACCTCCCTGACTGCAACCAAAGGAAGCTTCCAGAAACTTCCTGTGGGTCACAGAGAACAATAAACAAGAGGCGGCAGAATGAATGAGGCTTCAAGAACATTTAGATCTCATGCTCTCAAATGCAGCGGGGAGAGCACTATTCCGACCTGGCGGGTAGTCAGCGGGCAGGATGGGCACCAGGACAGCCTGCAGTTCCCTGAGCAGATGGGCAGTGGACCCAACGCCTCAGCCTGGGGACCTCTTCCTTGGAAAAGTCCTACCCAGGAGGGTAGCTCCAAAAACATCCACACACGCTGGGGAGAACTCAGAAAATCAGTGGCAGCTAATGGGGCTGAGCTCTGCCTTCCCCTCCTTCCCAGACCCTGAGGGAGCTTGTGGGGACTCAAGAGTCAGGCCTGGTCCTTAGCTCCTGGGCTTCAGCCTCAGTCAGAGGCCCTGAGGCCTCCAGGGAAGACCGAGCCCCCAGAAAAGAACCACGGGGGGGAGCAGGGAGAGGGGCGGTGCACAAGACAGCCTCTGGGGTGCTGCTCTCCCCAAACCCAGCAGAGAAGCAGGATGAGGGTTGATGGTGAGGATATGTGTGAACATATGTGAAATTGTCCCCTGAGCTCCACCAGGGAGGCTGGGCACTTTGTGCATAAGCTCCTGTATTTATAGCTCAGAACAAAACTTTTTAAAAGATTTTATGATTAACATTTTATTATCTTAACTTTGAACATGAATAATAAAAATGTAATGCCAATTATCTTTGCCAGGAATAAAATCCAAACTGCCACATTTCCAGCTCCAATTTTACTAGCGCTGACCGAAGTTTTTTAAGGAAAAAGAATATTTAAGAATTTGCTTCCTAAAAACCTGATAAATAATGAAGTATGGAAGTATTTCCTCCACCGAGAGCGTGACATCCCCCCACACACACACACTCTGAGGCTGGACCCACGCTCTGCTCCAGACAGACCTGAAATGAAACCCACACTCACTCTAGGACGGGAGTCCCCAAAACACCCACGGACCCGGCAAACTAGACAGCAAGAATGTACTTCCTCACATATTTTTGTTTTTTAAAAAGGAAATAATTTATAAGCTCATTGATCCTCATGAGAGCACACCCAAACCCTTTAACAGGGCAGAGATCTTGCGGGGGGCACGGGCCATGGGATCCTAGGGGGCCATGTGGTTCCTGTGGGGACCATGGTGGTCACACCAGTTAGACAGCTGAACATCGAACTTTTGAGACTGCTCAGGGAAGCTCCCAGAGGGACCCAGAAAAGCATTGAGGGAAGATGGGCTGAAGAGCTGGGGTCAGAGGAGGAGGGTTGAGGGGCTGAGTGAGCCTGAGGGTGGGGCCTCACCTGGTGTCCCCACTTCACACACGCGGTTCCCAGGTGGCCCAGCGCCGCTCTGGTCAGTGAGGCCTTTCCAGGCTGGTCAGCCACCTGTCTTTGTGGGAGGGCCGAGCTCAGGGGACCATCTATCGTCCCTTGCAAGGCTGCCCCTCCCTGGGGAGGAGCCGCAGGAACCACTGGGTCATTCCTGGGCGTCAGGCAGGGAGCAGGGCCCGGGTCTCCTTTCAGGGTCTGCCTGTTCTGGTTGCCACGGAGCAGGTTGGGGGGCAGAAGAAGCGCCTGGAGCGAAGCTGCTGCCAGCGTTCAGAGAAGGGCTACTGGACCCAGCTTAAATGGCACCAGCAGTTCACCATTTCTGCCCTTCAGCCATCACCTAACAGATGAACTGAATGTGGGAGGAGTCAAGGAGGCTTCACCTGGGGGGGACGGAACTGCCCACCACAGGGGGCTAGGAGATAAGAACCAGGTCTGCGCTGGACATAGGGGTCTGAAGTGGACACACTGGGGGACACGTGAGCCCAGCTCCTCCTGGGGAAGCACCTAGGGCTTCAGGAGCACCTTGGCTGCTGGTTATGGGGCCACCTGCCATGGGCTTCTCTCCCTGTGTCCCCCACACCCTACCACGGAGGCACGGCCGCATCCTCCCAGCCCCTGCTGAGAAAGGATAAGCCAGGGCCTGGGGAGCTCGGAGTCCTTGGCCCCAGCGAGGCAGCAACCCAGAAAAGTCCTCACCATTATATCTCCTAAGAGACCGACCATGGCTCCCCCGTCCTGCATGGAAAGGCCCACATGACAGGGTCAGGGAAACACCCCAGAATCACAGAGGGGGGTGTCCATCTCCAGAGAAAGGGCCGACCCGGCCCTCGCCATCAGCGTGTAATATCAATAAATGGACCAGCCAGCCACACCTGCCAGACCTCAGGAAGCTTAATACACAATTTCCTGTCCTTAATTTGAAAGAAAAAAAAAAAACAACAAAAAACTCTGCTTAGTATTTTATTAGGTTCTCCCATGGATAAGTAAAACCAGAGAATGCAGAATGAAAATGGCTTTTAGATCAGATGCCCGACCATGGCTGGCTGTCTCTGTCCAGCACTCACCTGGAGCACCTGAGACCCCAGATTTGTGCTGCTCCCAGGAGATCCTGGGACTCTATCCACAGAGACCCCTCAGAACCTTAACTCTAGTTCATTGTAAATGGTCACAGCCTCAGGGCCCTGGGGAGAGGCCTGCACTGTGCCTGTGCGTGTGATCAAGGGGTGAAGGGGGAAAAAAGGGTGGGTGAAAGGAGCTCACCTCCAGCAGCAGCCTTCCCTCCAGCACGGCCGACCCTCCACGAGGACCACTGTCTCCTGGTGAGGGGGCACCGGCTACTGGCTGGTGCGGGCACTTCTCCTGCACGGCTGTCAGACAGAAACAGAGCATGTTAGCACCCACCCCAGGCCCCAGGCCCCAGGCCCCAGGCCCCAGGCCCCAGGCCCCAGGCCCCAGGCGTAGTTGCGAGCCTTTGTGAAGTTGCATTTCTCCATTCTTCACCCCACTGTTCCTCACTGCCACCCTCTTCAGTCCCACACTGACCCATGGCCACCAGGACGCACTGGGGCAGCTCAGCCTCCCTGGGAAGAGGGAAGGGCAGGAGGAGCCAGGATATCGGACCAGGGCAGCCAGCTGGGAACAACATGCTCACATTTGGGAGATCAGGACAACTCGGCTGGGCCTAACCTGAGGACCCCAGCTAACTCTGCTCCCCAGAAACTGCTCTCTACCCACCTTCTACGAACCACTCAGCGCTGCTCTGGCTTCTGGGAACCTCGTGTGGAGCAGCCCACACCCCACAGGAATCCATTACTGCACTGATTGCTCCAGTCCGGGAAGCTGCCAGCCCTCACATTGCCACCCTGCCCTGTGACCCTGGCGGCACCCTTATGCTTCTCCCATCCCCACATTCCCACCCCCTCCCCAGGCTGGCTTCATCTCCACTTTGGGGGGAAGAGTTCAGACAGACAGACAGAGGTTCATATCCCAGCTCCCAGGATCTGGTTAGGGACCTTCCACTCCATGCTCAACATCTGCATTGGCACCCAGGAGTTAGGGGAGGACTCTGGGGCCAAGAGGACAGGCGAGTAGAGAGAGGCAGTCTGGAACCCAGGGCATCACCTCTGTGGAAGGCGGGTGGGGAAGTGCCTCGCAGCTTCCCCTCATTTCTGGGATTTGCAAACTGAAGCTACAGGTGATGTCAGTGCAACTGAGGGCCAGGGGCCCGCAGGTGGAGCCCTAGCACTTGCTCTGGTCTTGGGATAAAACATAAGTACGGGCACTTAAATCTCCAGCATTTTCTCTTTCTGAACTTTTGCTCCAGGATGCGCTGGTCTGTGTTGCTTTCTTACCCAGGCAGCTTCATCCATCGATTGTGAGGGAAACCAAGGCTCTGCCCTCACCTCCCCACTGGGCCCCACTCAGACACAGGGCCTGCTCCCCACAGATGCCCCCTCACCCCCCTCACCCCTGTTAGTGAGAGGTGGGTAGCCTCTGCTCTGAGGGGGTCCAGGCCCCCAGACCCACAGCACAGCAGGGCCCGAATGTGAGCTCCAGCCTGAGACACGGTGTCTGACCCTCCTCCCCACAGAGTGGACACACACCAGGTTACCCCTGGGCCAGCAGCCCCCCACCCCACAGAGGCCATGCTGGACCCCTTCATTAAATCCTCCGGTGCTGACCAGAGTGTCCTCAGGGCAGAGAGCTCAACGACAGGGAGACGGCCCTTGGGATAGTGGGCACCTCTTGGTCATGTTGTGGCCTTTGGCCTCTCCATCCCTCTCTCTCTCGGAAGCTGTGTACCACCAGCCTCCTCTCCCACAGCTAATACACACTAACCCATGTCACTGCACTGAATATAACACGAAAGGAACCCATTTCCTCCCAGAAGGCAGATATATTCCTGGACACATGAACAGTCACCCCTGGGGGGAGGTGGCCCAGGGGGTCCCTGACAAATACACCGAGGCTGTCTGCTACCAGTCACCCTCTCAGCAACCAAGTTCCCACACGGCAGACATGCTGAGCTCTGAGACCTTAAAGGAGATTGTTTTTATTTTTTTATTTTTATTTATTTATTTATTTATGTATTTATTTATTTATTTATTTATTTTTAAATTTCTTTATTGATTAAGGTATTACATATGTATCCTTATTCCCCCATTACCCCCCACCTCCCATTCATGACCCCACCCCCCTGTTGTCTGTGTCCATTGATTAGGCTTATATGCATGCATATAAGTCCTTAATCCCCTGTGATATGCATCCTGCTTTCTCAGCACAGGTTCCGAAGCCGGAAAGCTCTCTGCTCCCCAAGAGAGACCCAGGAGCAGCGCTTCCCCTGAAGGGACCTCCGGGTCTCAGAAGGCTCAGTCAGTGTGTGTTCTATAGACATAGAGGCAAGAAAGATCAAGGAGAAGTCGGTGTGGGAATAAGACAAGGAGGTCTATCCTCCCCCACCTCTCCCCTCCTCCACCCCTCCAGGCAGCCCCCACGGCCAGGCCTGGCTTCCCAGCCCACCCAGATAGTCCTACCAGTTAGGGCTTGGGGCTGGGGAAGGAGCCACAGTGCCTGGGAGGATTTGGGGCTCAGTAAAGGCCAGGAGTGACACTGGGGGTTGGGAGGACCCCCACCTCAGTGCACCCAGGTCACAGGCTACAGACCCAGACCACCAAGACCTCCCGTTCAGCAAACTCCTTTGCAAGTCGCCACCACCCTCACCCTAGCTCGAGTCAGCTCCTTGCCCCCATCGCTCCCCAGCGCCTCCCTTGAATTGAGGGAAGGGAGGTTTGGGGCTGCACTGTCCCTGCCCTCCTACTCTCTCGCCAGCAGACCCCGTGGGGGAGGGGGATGCTGACTCCTACAGCTGCGAGGCTGGGGGTGGACCCCAGGCGGTGACATCACCACGGATGCAGACGCTGATCCCTTCACCCCGCGGGGACCCTGCCCCTCACTGCAGTGTGCACAGCTCACTCCCAGATGCACAGGGGCTGCAGCCCACTCGAGGGGCCAAAATGGGGGGGGGGACGCCCCAACTGCTAATTTCTCTGACCCCGCATCTCTCTACACTTGGACACCGCCCCTCCTCCCCCCACGCATTGTATTCCCCCATATCTCTTCACCAGGGTACCACCCCCTCAGCAACGCGTCCCCCCCCCACTCCCCACTGCGCAGCAGGCACCCCCCACTTCCCTCCTCCACACATCTCTGCACCTGGACACAATTCCCCCCCCCCGCCCCCGCATCGCGGGTCCCCCCCTCCCTGCGCTGCGGGCACCCCCACTTCCCTCCTCCGCAGCCACATTCCGGGCCACACCCAGCGGCCTCCTCGGGTCCTGTCACGCGATGGGGCCTCAGCGCAGTGACAGCAGCCTGGACCCTGGCCAGGGCCTCGCGTGCGAGCAGAGCCGCCACCCCCACCCCCAGGCCTGAGGCAAGACAGAAAGAAACCGAATGCGATTCCAATTCTCTAGGGGCAGCTTTCCCCAAATCCCTGGTCTAACAGGGCCTGCCCCTCACTTCCCAGATCCCCAGTTCAGGGGTGCCCAGGATGCTGGCTAATTCCAATGGGGGTGGGGGTCACAGGGGGCCCAAAGGCTCTGGGTCAGGTCATTCCAGGGGGTGAAAGTGGTGACAGCAAGGGGGTTGTGGGGAGCAGCCCTCACCCCCGCCCCCTGCAGGCACCCCAGGCCCCCTCCCAGCAGCTCCTGGCCTCAGTACTGCCTGGTCACCCTGGATCTATTCCATCTCAGGACTTCTCTCCTGCGTCACCCCTCTCCCTAGGCTCAGATCTGAGGGTCTGACCTGGGAGGGAAGCTGAGCAAAGGTGGGGCTGTGGGCAGGGGTGCCAGCCGACAGACCCCAGCCCCACTGCTAGCCACACCCTGGAGGGTCCCACCCTCTCCGTGCCCAGTCTCCCACTCCTGTATGAGGAGGGCAAGCCCACATCCAGGTTCCATGTGTGCCCGACTGCCCGAGGTTATGGGTCAAGGAGGAGAGCTGGTAGGGAGCAGGTGTGGGTGTCTTTTCAGGGAGTTGGTGAAAGTGTGGAGAGTCACTGTGCACCCCCTTCTCAAGGCCCGGCTTGTGGAGCAGGTGGTGAGGAGGCGATGTTCCAGGGATGAGAAGGACCCCAAGATCCAGGGTGCAAGGACCTCCCTATGGGACAACCATCGAAGTGTCCAGTGCCTGGCCTCTGAAGGGCAGTGAGGAGGGGCGCCCCAGAAGCCGATCTCACGCTGGTCGGAGCCTGGAGCATTGGGCTTCCTGTGTGTCAGGCAGCTCGGGGCCAGGTGGCAGGGGCCAGGGCTGTCCACTCCCAGAATTGAAGGGGGCGCAGGTTCGCGCAGCTGCCTGAACCCCGCAGAGTCCGGCCCCACTGTATCCTTCCCCACTAAGTCTCCACAGCCCCAGAACTGCAGCCACACTTGAGATTCTCACTGCCCTGTCCATGCTGTCCCCCAACTGGCTGCAGAATTAACTGGAACCAGCCTTTCTCATTTCGTTGATTTACTGCATCCCTGAAAAGTTTCCTTTGGAACAGAGAGAATTTGAAGAATTATCATGGAGATAGTGGACATCTCTGTATGTACCCACGCAGCGTGGGGTAGGGGCTTCCCTTTGAGGCTCAGATTGGAGCTGACTGCACCCTGCCTGTTGGCCCCCACCCCGGACCCCACCCTGCTTGCTAAGAGACCTCCCTTTCCTTTGCACAAAGGAGACTCAGGGCAAGGTGTGACCCTGAGCTGAACCATGTGCCACGGGGGCCCAGACCCCCCACCAGTGGCAGTTTAGGGGTCATATGCCTGAGTCTGGCCAGGGATGGTGCCAAGTGCTCCTGGTGGAAGTCAGGAGACTCCCCCGCTCTGCCTCTGGACAGTGCTGTGATGACTAGAGGCTGGCAGCCTCTTTGCTCCCAGCTCAGGTGAAGCCAACTCCTTAGTGGACAGACAGTTGGGTGCAGCATAAGTGAGTCCATGACAGGTGGGTCCCGGACAGATGAGCCCAGGATGTGGGATGCACTGAATGTGGAATGCAAGGGGCTGTCTATGGGCTGGAGTCCAGGACTCCTGTCGCCCAGGGCTCCCACAGGAGGCTGGACTGAAAACTTGATTCTCACCAGCTGCAGTTCCTAGCAAGGACTGGTCCATGTCCACACCCCAGTCTCTGCTTTGAACGGAATACATGCCCAGTAAAACCTGGCACTATTTCATCATCAAGTCAGAGCCCCAAGGGTGCTGCTCTGTGACCTGACCTCCACACGTGGGGTGGCACCCACAGCAGGTGTCATCAGGATATTTCTTCCTCCAGCCCTGGCCCAGCAGCTTGCTGGCCCCTGGGGCTCAGCCTCCTGCTCCAGGCCCTCAGAGGTCAGAGCCCACCTCCACACCTCCTACTGTCCCTCTGCAGGCAGCTGGCATGGCCATGGCCCCACTTTGGTCCATCTCACTGGAAGCTAACTTCCAGCCGGGCCCCCTGGGAGTTGTGCTCAGCACAGGGATGTGCACAGCTTAGAGCAGCTTCCCAGGACCCCCTGTAAGTCAGGGTCCAACAAGGCCACACACCTAATGTGCCTTTTGCAGCCTGGGCAGCAGGGGCCCATAGACACCTTCCTGTTCTGCTTCTACACCTGATTGCGGCTCACTCCACAGTAAGGTGGCGCTATTGACTGAATGTGTGTTCCCCCCAAAATTCATGTGTTGAAACCTAACCCCAAGTTGTATTTGGAGGTGGGGCTTTGGGAGATGATTGAGCCATGAGGGTGGCGCTCCATGAATGTGATTGGTGCCCCTACAAAAAGAGACCATAGAGCTTCCTGCCTCTCCTGCCTGTGAGGACAGAGAGAAGGCTGCATCTGCTACTGGAATAGGTTTTCACCAGAACCCGACCACGTGGGCACGCTGGGCTTGGACGTCCAGCTCCAGAATGTGAGACACCAGTGTCTGTTGTCTATAAGCCGCCTTGTCTGTGGCAGCCTGTGTTGACTAAGATGGATAGTTACCAAAGTATCCAGATTGTGACCACATGGCCACACATCTTGCAGGGCAGGGTCCCTGGCAGCCCATGCACAAGGGCCACTCACCAGGTGCACTGCAGGTGGCCTGTCCCCTTTGTGCAGCTAAGAAACTGGGATGGGGGTTGGAAAGGGGGACCTGGGCCAGGACAATGGGACTGTGCTGCCCCTTCTTGGTGACTGTGGTGAGGCCTCTCAAGGGACCCAGCGGCTACATGAGTCCAGGAGTTGACAGGTGACCAGAAAGCCCCAGCTCACCTCTCAGGAAACTTGCTCTCTCCATAAGTGCCAGCATGTTTGTGAGTCCAACGCAGTGCAGTACAACCAGACCCAGGGGAGTAAACGACCAGGGTCTGGCAGGGAGAGCAGACGGTGGGTGCTCTGGGGGAGGGAGGGAGAGAAGGTTCTGGGGGAGAGGACAGGTGCTCCAGGGGAGGGAGAGGGAAGGTTCTTGGGGAGAGGACAGGTGCTCCGGGGGAGGGAGGGAGGGAAGGTTCTGGGGGAGAGGACAGTTGCTCCGAGGGACAGAGGGAGGGAAGGTTCTTGGGGAGAGGACAGGTGCTCCGGGGGAGGGAGGGAGGGAAGGTTCTTGGGGAGAGGACAGGTGCTCTGGGGGAGGGAGGGAGGGAAGGTTCTGGGAGAGAGGACAGGTGCTCCAGGGGAGGGAGGGAGGGAAGGTTCTGGGAGAGAGGACAGGTGCTCCAGGGGAGGGAGGGAGGGAAGGTTCTGGGGGAGAGGACAGGTGAGCCAGGGGAGGGAGGGAGGGAAGGTTCTGGGGGAGAGGACAGGTGAGCCAGGGGAGGGAGGGAGGGAGGGAGGGAGGGAAGGTTCTGGGAGACAGGACAGGTGATCCAGGGCAGGGGGAGAGGACAGGTGATCCAGGGGAGGGAGGAAGGGAAGGTTCTGGGAGACAGAACAGGTGATCCAGGGGAGGAAGGGAGGGAAGGTTCTGGGGGAGAGGACAGGTGAGCCAGGGGAGGAAGGGAGGGAAGGTTCTGGGAGACAGGACAGGTGAGCCAGGGGAGGGAGGGAGGGAAGATTCTGGGAGAGAGAACAGATGCTCCAGGGCAGGGAGAGAGGACAGGTGATCCAGGGGAGGAAGGGAGAGAAGGTTCTGGGGGAGAGGACAGGTGCTCCAGGGCAGGGAGAGAGGACAGGTGCTCCGGGGGAGGGAGGGAGGGAAGGTTCTGGGGGAGAGGACAGGTGATCCAGGGGAGGGAGCAAGGGAAGGATCTGGGGGAGAGGACAGGTGATCCAGGGAGGGAGGGAGGGAAGGTTCTGGGGGAGTGGACAGGTGCTCCAGGGGAGGGAGGGAGGGAAGGTTCTGGGGGAGAGGACAGGTGCTCCAGGGCAGGGGGAGAGGACAGGTGATTCAGGGGAGGGAGCAAGGGAAGGATCTGGGGGAGAAGACAGGTGATCCAGGGGAGGGAGGGAGGGAAGGATCTGGGGGAGAAGACAGGTGATCCAGTGGAGTGAGGGAAGAAGGTTCTGGGAGAGAGAACAGGTGATCCAGGAGAGAGAGAGAGAGGACAGGTGCTCCGGGGGAGGGAGGAAGGGAAGGTTCTGAGAGAGAGGACAGGTGATCCAGGGGAGGGAGGGAGGGAAGGTTCTGGGGGAGAGGACAGGTGCTCCAGGGCAGGGGGAGAGGACGGGTGATTCAGGGGAGGGAGCAAGGGAAGGATCTGGGGGAGAGGACAGGTGATCCAGGGTAGGGATGGAGGGAGGGAAAGTTCTGGGGGAAGGACAGGTGATCCAGGGGAGGGAGGGAGAAAGGGTAGATGCAGGGAGAGAGTGCATGTGCTTCAAGGGAGGGAGGTTACACCAGAGGAGGAAAAAAGGGAAGGTGTTGGAGGGGGTCAAGTGAGGAGAGTCAGTGCTCCAGGGGAGGGAGAGAGGCAAATAAATGCAGGGAGAGGGGGCAGGTACTCCGTGGGAGGGTGGGAAGAGGGGGTGAAGTTGCAGGGAGGGGGTGCTCCATCTCTGATCTCTGCTCCCCATCCTTCCTGTGACACACACACACCTTCACTGACATCACATTAGTGGATCCCCACCTCACAGTTGTCCGAATTCCTTCAGTTTTCACTTTCTGAGAACTGAAAAGGTAAACCCCTTGCTTTGCGTTGGAAGAGGAACATGAAGTGTACGTGTATTCAGTTTTCTTGATGGCTACAAACTGTATTTGTAGAGGAAGCTCCTGGCCTCAGTTACCTTCTGCACAGATTGTGTTGCCTGCTCCTGGGGTGCAGACAATTGATCCTTCCTGTCACTCCAAGCAGCTGGTGCTTAGTGTCGGACACCTGCCGGGCTCTGCACGGGGAGGGTAGCGGAAGCACTGGATCCCACCTGGAGGTTGTCTGTGCAGTAGACCCAGACAAGCACAGCTTTCTCCTAGCCACCCCAAGGAGGTGGAATCCCCCCAATAAGTCTAGCGCTCAGATGGGTGACAGGAAAGGCAGCCTTACCCTCAAAGTGCATGAGGAGAGACAGAGGGCGCCTGGCAGTTCTAGAAGGATCACAGTGGCTTTGGACAGCCTGCTGTGTGCACACGGCTACAAATAGGCAAGGGACACGCACACTTTAGCCTGCAAAGCAGGCGAGTCCAGCACACGTGGTTAGTCGGCCCAGGTGAGTGTCTGGGGAGGGACCAGTATGATGAGGATCCCAGAGAGCCCTCAGCTCTCCCAGAAAACACGTGGCACCAGGTGAGAGGGAGCAGAATGCTGTCCAGGCTGCCCCCTGTGGGTTTGGGGGAGCTCGGAGCATCACAGAGCTCTATCTGTCCTCTCCCGCAGAGTGAGGACTTGAGGACGTGCTGGCCCCGTCCTGTCCCATCCCAGGAGAAAGGGTCTCTCACCCGCTCTCCTCTACCCAAGAGCTCCCCTGTGGATCTGTGGGGACCTCACCCCTCTTGATGAAAGGGCATTCCCTGCAGGCACTTCACCTACAGGCTCCACCGTCTGCCCCAGGTTGCAGGTGGATGGGGAGTTTCTGGAGGAAAATCAGTGACCCCTCTCCTCTATGCCCATTTCACCTGGCTGCAGCCTGGTCTGGAGGAGACCCCCAAGAGCAACACAGGGGGCAAGGTGAGGGGGCAAGCCCACTGGCCTCCCCACTGCCTAGCAGGCGCCCCCTCCCTAGGCAGTGCCCCTGCCAGTAGTAAAAACAAAACACAAAAGAAACAGAAGGGAGGGACCACAGAAGGGGGAGTAACCAGCAGGGCCTATGGGAACTGTGTGTGTGTGTGTGTGTATGTGTGTGTGAGCGCGCGTACAGATGTTCTGTGTGAATGCTCTCTGAATGCTGTTTGTGAATACTGTGAGTCTGTATGAATGCTTTGTGTCTGAACACTGTGTGTATGTTGTGTTTGTGAATACTGTGTGTGAATGCTGTGTGTGAATGCCATGTGTGTGAACACTCTGTATGTGTGTGTATAAAAGCTGTGTTTGAACATGGTGTGGACACTGTGTGTGAACGCTGTATGTGTGAATGCTGTGTGTGTGAACGCTGTATGTGTGAATGCTGTGTGTGTGAATGCTGTGTGTGTGAATGCTGTGTGTGTGAATGCTGTATGTGTGGACATTGTGTGTGTGAATGCTGTGTGTGTGAATGCTGTGTGTGTGAATGCTCTGTGTGCCTTTGTGTGTGAATGCTGTGTGTGTGAATGCTGTATGTGTGAATGCTGTGTGTGTTGGTGCTGTGTGTGTGAATGCTCTGTGTGTGAATGCTGTATGTGTGCACACTGTGTGTGTGAATGCTGTGTGTGTGAATGCTGTGTGTGTGAATGTTGTGTGTGTGAATGCTGTATGTGTGAATGCTGTGTGTATTAATGCTGTATGTGTGAATGCTGTGTGTGTGAATGCTGTGTGTGTGAATGCTGTGTGTGTGAATGCTGTGTGTGTTGGTGCTGTGTGTGTGAATGCTCTGTGTGTGAATGCTGTATGTGTGCACACTGTGTGTGTGAATGCTGTGTGTGTGAATGCTGTGTGTGTGAATGTTGTGTGTGTGAATGCTGTATGTGTGAATGCTGTGTGTATTAATGCTGTATGTGTGAATGCTGTGTGTGTGCACACTGTGTGTGTGAATGCTGTGTGTGTGAATGCTGTGTGTGTGAATGTTGTGTGTGTGAATGCTCTGTGTGTGAATGCTGTATGTGTGCATACTGTGTGTGTGAATGCTGTGTGTGTGAATGCTGTGTGTGTGAATGCTCTGTGTGCCTTTGTGTGTGAATGCTGTGTGTGTGAATACTGTGTGTGTGAATGCTGTGTGTGTTGGTGCTGTGTGTGTGAATGCTCTGTGTGTGAATGCTGTATGTGTGGACACTGTGTGTGTGAATGCTGTGTGTGTGAATGCTGTGTGTGTGAATGTTGTGTGTGTGAATGCTGTGTGTGTGAATGCTGTGTGTGTGAATGCTGTGTGTGTGAATGCTGTGTGTGTGAATGCTGTGTGTGTGAATGCTGTGTGTGTGAATGTTGTGTGTGTGAATGCTGTATGTGTGAATGCTGTGTGTGTGAATGCTGTGTGTGTGAATGCTGTGTGTGTGAATGCTGTATGTGTGAATGCTGTGTGTGTGAATGCTGTGTGTGTGAATGCTGTGTGTGTGAATGCTGTGTGTGTGAATGCTGTGTGTGTGAATGCTGTGTGTGTGAATGCTGTGTGTGTGAATGCTGTGTGTGTGAATGCTGTGTGTGTGAATGCTGTGTGTGTGAATGCTGTGTGTGTGAATGCTGTGTGTGTGAATGCTGTGTGTGTGAATGTTGTGTGTGTGAATGCTGTGTGTGTGAATGCTGTGTGTGTGAATGCTGTGTGTGTGAATGCTCTGTGTGCCTTTGTGTGTGTGAATGCTGTGTGTGTGAATGTTGTGTGTGTGAATGTTGTGTGTGTGAATGCTGTATGTGTGAATGCTGTGTGTGTGAATGCTGTATGTGTGCACACTGTGTGTGTGAATGCTGTGTGTGTGAATGCTGTGTGTGTGAATGTTGTGTGTGTGAATGCTGTGTGTGTGAATGCTGTGTGTGTGAATGTTGTGTGTGTGAATGTTGTGTGTGTGAATGCTGTGTGTGTGAATGCTGTGTGTGTGAATGCTGTGTGTGTGAATGTTGTGTGTGTGAATGCTGTGTGTGTGAATGCTGTGTGTGTGAATGTTGTGTGTGTGAATGCTGTGTGTGTGAATGCTGTGTGTGTGAATGTTGTGTGTGTGAATGCTGTGTGTGTGAATGCTGTGTGTGTGAATGCTCTGTGTGCCTTTGTGTGTGTGAATGCTGTGTGTGTGAATGTTGTATGTGTGAATGCTGTGTGTGTGAATGCTGTGTGTGTGAATGCTGTGTGTGTGAATGCTGTGTGTATGAATGCTGTGTGTGTGAATGCTGTGTGTGTGAATGCTCTCTGTGTGAATGCTGTGTGTGTGAATGCTGTGTGTGTGAATGCTCTGTGTGCCTTTGTGTGTGTGAATGCTGTGTGTGTGAATGCTGTGTGTGTGAATGTTGTATGTGTGAATGCTGTGTGTGTGAATGCTGTGTGTGTGAATGTTGTATGTGTGAATGCTGTGTGTATGAATGCTGTGTGTGTGAATGCTGTGTGTGTGAATGCTGTATGTGTGAATGCTGTGTGTATGAATGCTGTGTGTGTGAATGCTGTATGTGTGAATGCTGTGTGTATGAATGCTGTGTGTGTGAATGCTGTGTGTGTGAATGCTGTGTGTGTGAATGCTGTGTGTGTGAATGCTCTGTGTGCCTTTGTGTGTAAATGCTGTGTGTGTGAATGCTGTATGTGTGAATGCTGTGTGTGTGAATGCTCTGTGTGTGAATGCTGTGTGTGTGAATGCTGTGTGTGTGAATGCTCTGTGTGCCTTTGTGTGTGAATGCTGGGTATATGGGAACGCTGTTTGTGTGTGTGTATATGAACACAGAGCATGCGAATGTCCTGCTTTGGGTTAAGACAATGAGTGGGAGAATGACTTCTTGGTGAGGAAGCTTTTCACAAATGGTGCAGATGTGCTTTAACAGAACATGACACACATGTGGGGAGAGGGGCCCAGCATGTGGGATTTGGTGTGGTGTCCATTCTCCCAAATGCTTGTCCACCCTCTTTAGTGGTACAGCTTGAGGGGAGAAGGGATTAAAACTGCCACTCAAAGCCCCAAGTTCCCTTAGATAATACAACTCCTCAGGAGTATAAATAAACATGTGCCTTTCATGTATTTAGGAAATGAACACACATTCCAAGATGTTTATGCATCAAGTTGTTAATTTTCTATAGAAAGAACTTCCATATTTTCTTTTTATTTCTTTCCTTGTTTTACTTTATTTTTATAGTTGACACTATTACAGATGTCCCTGTTCCCCTCTCCCTACTCCCACTTTTGTCCACCTCCTCCCAGCCTCTGCCCTCCTTCCCTGTGTCTATGAGTTATGCATATATAAAACCTCCATATTTCCTAAAATGCACCAGGCAAGCCTTAGACATTTCACACTGCGATATGGCTCCAAGAACCACCAAAAATGCTTTTCCTCAGAGCCAGTGATGATGCGGAGGCAGCGGCCAGTGAGGCTGGCTTCTCCGGTCAAGAGGCTACACTTCTAACCACTCTCTGAGGCCACTCCTCCGTGGAGCCCACGGGGGCTCCGTGGAAACTTGGTCACAGATCCTGCAGTGCAAACACACCCTCCCTTACAATCCCCATGCCACAGTGCTAAGTGCAACCAAGAATAGCTCTTTGGAAAGAAAAAGAAAGGGAATAATATTTGTATGCATTGCGGGTCCATATTTGTTCATGGCGTAAAACCTGGAAGAAGCCAACTGTTTGGGTGTTTTTGTTACGTTTCAATACAGCAGAAGGAAAGTGCACCAGTGTCAAGCCGAGGGTTCAAGAAACATTTTGCAAAACAAAACATAAACGGAAAAGGTGTCCTGATGCTTTTAAAAATTCAAATATTTATTCAATTAGTAACTGCACAATATGCAGGTGTGAAGACGCGGCGCATGAGCCAGGACCCAGTACCTCACAGCGCGACAGTCAGGGAATCATGGGTGGAGTTCAGACAGGACAGAGTCCTGGAGGGACAGCCCCACACAGTGTCCTCAGTGGCAGCCCCAGCTGACAGCAGTCCCAGAGCCGTTCACCCCCCGGCCGGCGCCCTGGAATTTAGAGGAGTGCCCAGCTCAGCTGTCAGAGAGCCTCTGATTCCTGCATGCGTTATGAATGTATAGTAAATTCATAGTAAGTTCATAGAGTAAAAACTGGAGGCTACGCCTCCAGTTACCCAAGTTTGCAAATAACTCTGACTTGAAGTTGGCCTGTCAGTCCTCATCACCTTCAATTTCCTCACAAATCAATCACATGTCACTACAGGTTCTTGGCTCCTATCGGTCACGCAGAATTCACCCTGGACAGATACAGACTGAATTGATGAAAAGACCTGGAGGAGCAGAGGGACCAGCAGGGGCGTGGCTGTAAGAAAACTACAGGCGTCTGGGTTGTCAGGAGAGCACCCCCATCTGAGGCGGGGGCCCATCTTCACGCACCATGGCACCCCATCCTGCCGGGGCTACACCCAGTCCTCACAGCCACAGCTACCCACTAGCCTGCTCCTGCTTGACCACCCACCTCTGCTCATTTGTGAGGTGGTTGGTGGCTATGGTGGCTGTGAGGAAAGCGCTGGCTATTCTCAAACTTCTCTTTACAAAAAGATTGGGCGCCTGAAAATGCCAAAGGCTATCCTAAAGGGTCCAAATGTGACTTCCTCACAAACACAAGCACACCGTGTTCCCTGACACAGCTACTGCATCCAGCGCTGCCCCACATGCCGCCACCGCCAACCTCCCACCCTCCAGGAAGGACTCGCTCTCCCATCATCTCACCAGGAGCCCCACCATTCACACCTCAGAGCCAGTGTTCAGTTGTGCGGTTTTCTTTGTTTCTTCTTTTGTTTGTTTATGTTTTGAGACAATGTGGGACTTACAGGCAAGTTTTCAGAATAGTACAAAGCACCCCAAATATCCTTTCCCGGAGAATTCACTCAAGTTTTGTATACTGTTCCACTAACACCCCTTTAGCCTGGGGTCTGAGCCTGCTGTCCCCCTACCCCCGCTCTGTTCCCATCCATCTCAAGTGCTCCTTGGTCCATCCTTGACTTCCATGACCTTGACTTTAAACATTATAGCAAGTTATTTTTCAGACTCCCTCTCAGTTTGGGTTTGTTGGGTGTTTCCTCATGATTATTCGTCCTCAGTAGGAATATGACAGAAGTGGCCATGTGCTCTTCTCATGCACGATGTCAGCTATTCCATTATTGATGGGGTCAAATTTGATCACTTAGGACAGTGTGTGCTGGGTTTCTCCACTCTAAGTTTTTTACTTTTGTACTTCATTTGTGTATTGTTGGGAGATAGGCCAAGACTACGAAAATCCCACTTCTCACCCCACTTTGAAGTACTAATTTTAGCATTGTTGATGTTTCTTGCCTGAATTGTTACTACAATGGTTACCAAATGGTGAGTTTATAATTCACCTCTTCTACTTACAGTCCTCTATCTAGAATCCTGTCTCCTGTCTATTAGTCAGTAGTTTACTGTAAGGAGGAGCTTTCTCTGATCAGTGTGGACTTATGGAATCCTATTTTATTCACTGGGTTAAATCCATTATTATCCTTACTCTTGTTAATGTTGAAATTGTCCCAGATGTGGCCAGTGCAGCCCCTTCTTTTGGCTCTGTGTCCCACAACATCCCCATGACAATCTGAACACAGCCTTGCTTTCTGGCCCGAATGTTCTAAGCTTCTCTTGTACTTTCCCTGCTCCAACTCTGGAAGGAGACACAAAACACACACACATACACACAACAACAACAACAACAACAAAAGAAAACACACCCTTGTTCCTTTTAATGAATGGTGTCTATATATCAAGGTCTGAATGTGAGTTGTGCTCACTGAAACTGGTGTCACTGCTCCCAGACGTTGTCAGTAGACAGAGCTAGAACACACAGACATTTTATACACACATATTTATGTCTATATCCACATATGTCAAAATCCATGATTTCACATCAATACCTACAACTCCAACTCAACACCACAGGATTCAGTATAGAGTGAAATTATTTTTCCTTTAGTATTTGGTGGAAATTGCTTTAAAACTATCTGGGCTTAGATTATCTCTGTGGAAGATTTATAACTGATTCGGCTTCTTTAATGGTCATATGACTATTAAGGTTTTCTATTTCTTCTTCAATCAATTTTAATAAGCTGTATTTCTAGGAATTTACTCATTTATGTTTTCAAATTTATTGGCATGAATTTGTTCATAGTAGCCTCAAAGTATCTTTGAAATATCTGCATCTTCTACCATTGTGTCCCTTCAACATTCCTGGCACTTTCTCTTTCCTCCTTCATCAGTCTCACCAGATCTTTGCAAAATAACTCTATTGTATGTTTCTTTTCTATTTCACCAACATCTTCCTTTATTATTTGCTTTCTTTGAATCTCTTTTTGTTTATTATGCTTTTCTAAAATCAAAACTATTAAACTGAATGCTTAGGCCATAAATTTTCAGCCTTCTTTTATATAAACACTTAAGGTTATTTATTTCTAAGTGTTGTATTAGTTGTATCCCACACATTTTGATTTGTAAATATTTTCTAAATTCCACCACATTTTCTTCTTTGAACTATGAGTTATTTGCAAGAGTGTTAATTTCCAAATATGAGGTTATTCAAGTCATCTTTCATTATTGATTTCCAGCATAATTGCATTGAGGCCTTACCATGTATTATTTTGTCTTTTGAAATTTATTGAGACTTGCTTTATTTACCAATCTGTTTTCAATACATTTACAAGTTTCACGTGGGCTTGAAAAGATGTAAATTCTGTAGTTTCAGACTATAGTGGTTTATGTATACCCATTAGATTAAGCCTTTTTTGCATTGTTCAAATAGCCTATAATCTACTGATTTTTATTTATTTGATCTACTAAATACTGAGAGAATTATTTAACCTCTTTCTCTCTGATGATGAATTCATGTATTATTTTTCCTTATAGTTCTGTCGATTTTTGTTTTGATTTTTGAGGTTAGGTTATTAGAAGCACACAAATTTAAAATTATTTTATCTGCTTGATGAAATTAATGTTCTAATAATTTTGTAAGGACACATGATTTCCAGTAATGTTTGTTACCCCAAAATTGATTTTTTGACATTAATGTGGTTTCATCAGATTTCTTTTGGTTAGCATCTCTCCACCCTCTCACTGCCTTGTCCTGTGGCCTCTATGAACACACACAGCTGTCCACCATTATAACCCCAGGCTGCTAGTTGGCATGCTTGGTCCACGTACATTTTCTGTAATTAGTGACATGCTTGGAATTTTGTAGTTTCTATTTGCTCCACCCTTTTCATATATATTTTTTCTCCTTTCTTGTCTTTTCTTTTGGTTGATTACATTTCTCATTCCACTTTTTTCTCTCCACTAGTTTGAAAGTTGAATCCCATTTCGCTTGTCTTGATGATTATCATGGAAATTTTATAATTAGCTAATCAACCTCCAAAGGTAATTAATACAAGAATTGTTGGACTAACACAAATAGCCTGCTTCAAATATATATGCTCTTATGGCTGGAATTTATTTCTCTTTGTTCGTACAATGTATTAGTGGTATTGTTTCGTATAATTGGGGCCTGATGTACCCACATCTTCTCATCTTCCTCTCTCCTTGCATCTCAGATCCACCACCTGGAATTCCCTTCCTTCACAGTCTTCTTTAATGAAGTTCTCCTTGGGTTCTCAGCTTCACTTAGTTTGTTCTCTGAGTATTCCTTAATTTTCCACTGGCTCATCAACATATTTTCAAAGGTTTCAGATATTTTCTTGTATTTTGGGCTCCTATACTGGTAAGCAGGAGGACTGACTGATTACATCTCTGCTAGACCCTGAATGCCAGGGGGCCGGACTACGGCTCTTCTGTTCACTTGCATTAAAACAGGTTGTTGCCGAAACCGGTTTGGCTCAGTGGATAGAGCATCGGCCTGCGGACTGAAGGGTCCCGGGTTCGATTCCGGTCAAGGGCATGTGCCTTGGTTGCAGGCACATCCCCAGTGGGAGGTGTGCAGGAGGCAGCTGATCGATGTTTCTCTCTCATCGATGTTTCTAACTCTCTATCTCTCTCCCTTCCTCTCTGTGAAATATCAATAAAATATATTTTTAAAAAAACAAAACAGGTTGTTAATGCAGAACTCCTTCGGTCTGAATTTTGGCTGAGGCCCCAAGACAAAACAGGTGCCAACTACAGTGAGATTCCAGGGGACATAGGCAGGGCTGAAAAGCTTCTGGACATGCCCACCTAAAATGGGGGTGAAGCAGACCCATCCAGCCCAGGTGCCTAGGGCAGTGGTTGGCAAACTCATTAGTCAACAGAGCCAAATATCAACAGTACAACTATTGAAATTTCTTTTGAGAGCCAAATTTTTTAAACTTAAACTTCTTTAATGCCACTTCAAAATAGATTTGCCCAGGCCGTGGTATTTTGTGGAAGAGCCACACTCAAGGGGCCAAAGAGCCACATGTGGCTCGCGAGCCGCAGTTTGCCGACCACTGGCCTAGGGAAACAGGGCCATCCAGTCAGGGCTCCAGGACAGGTGTGTGTGGAATTGGGTGCCAGAGGCTGAACACAAAGAATCAAAGGGACAGGAGGCCAGTTTCAACCACAGGTCTGTGAAGAATGGGGGGACAGTGTTGTCATAATGGGAAGAATCTCCAGATTTTGTAATCTTTCCCTTCTCAGCTGTGTTTACTGAGATTGCTCCCCTCTCCTTGGCACTTCTCTCCCGGGCATTAGAAGCACACGTCTGTTACCCACAACGACGCTCCTGTCTGTGTGACTCGCTGGGGACGCCGTCGACGTGCCAGACCTACGTGGACATTAGAACCTCTGTGCGAGCTGCTTCTCCCTGCTGGGCAGGCACTTGTCCTTCTCCCGAATGAGTGGACGCTCCGGGCGGGTGGCCTAATTGACCGCTCAGCCTAAGTGAGCGGGTGAGGGGCTTCTTGGACCCGCACATTCAGGGGCCACATGTCCTGGAAGGAACCCCACTACACTCCAGCCCACCTAGGGGGTCCTCAGGCTTCTCTTCTACCCACCTTCCCCAACATCGTCCCTCTCGTGAACAGCGAGATTTACGAGTGGAAAACTCTGCTCTTGGGTACAGGCAGAGGGTTTATAACTCGGAAGCACCAGCCCTTTGCTCTGTGTAAAAAACAGTAAAATAAAATAAAGTAATCCCGCTGCCTTTTAAAAAATCATGAAAGTCAACACTAAACATTACTGGAAATTTTCAGGTCATTGTTACCCTTTGAAGATGAAACTTTCCAGTTCATGTCCTTCCCAAAGGTGACTTTTTATAGAAGCTGTAATGAAATTAATTCACCCATTTCTGAGTCAGGAAGCACAGATTAAGATCCAATTTTAGCTTGACTTTTTTCTAACTACTCAGTGGAAATGAATTCAGAAAAGCGTTTAGAATTTTCTCTAAAACGGGAATCCTTGATAGAAAAGGTGCGCTGGCGGAATCAGGTTTGTTATTTCACTCGGTGGTGACAGTCTCAACACTCCCATGGGTCTCTGTGCGCTTTGGAGCCAGGCCGGCCTGCAACGGAGCAGGGAGCTGCCTCCCGGGCTCAGGCAGGGGCCCTGCACCCCTGGGGGCTGTGGGCTCAGGCAGGGGCCCTGCACCCCTGGGGGCTGTGGGGTCGGCTGGGAGATGGGACTGTCACACAGCTTCTGGTTAAAAACTAGGCATTCGGGTGGGCAGTCGTCCGAACTCCTGGGAACAGCAGTCTTTCCAAGACTGCCAACCCTGGCCTGGCTGGGCACAGCTGGACTGGTCCAGACAGGAAGTGATTGGTCCCTCCCAATCTCTGGGCCAGGAGGTCTGGTCTTCGTGGGTGTGCCAGTGGGGGAGGGTGAACTGACCGCCTCATCGGGCAGCCCCAAACCTGCCTGAGCTATCCAAACAGCCCAGTAGCTGCAGCCATAAAACAGGTGCTTCCCAGGTGCGCGTCTGGCGCCCCATGCGATGGCGCGCTATCATTCTGTGTGACTTCCTCCACTTCTTCCTCACATCACAGCTCTCCTGGAAAAGCACAATCGTCCTGCACAACCTGATAAGGCTCCAGGTCACCGCAGCAAACTGACCTCAGCACCAGGCGTGGGACCGGGGCCTGGTGAGGGGACAGGGCCTTGGTGAGGGGAGACTCGGGCACCGGGACATGGGCACGTGCCCCCCACAGCATCAGGCCAGGCAGAGGGTTCTGAGGGATGGCGTGTGCCTGCAGCACGTGCTCTGCGTCTGCAGGGCTTCCCGGGTGCTCCCTCCAGGGACTCTCAGCTCCGTGAACACAGCCCTCTGGCCCAGCAGTCAGGGCACAGTAACTTCTACTGTCCTGGTTCTCAGAGTCAGGCAGCCTTTCCGACGAGACGCAGTTCCTTCTTTCCGTCACCGTTCCCACAGCAGGCTTCCTGCGCGGCCTGGCGGTGCTCCCCAAGCCCCCACAGTCTGCTCAGCCTCGATTGTATAAATTACTGTGCAATGTGTGGTTACGACACTCATACATGAGGAATGATGTGACGATTCTAACAGTTACTGGACTAACTGGAACTATCTACCCAACAGCCCCGGCTCAGCTGGGTCCAGGATAAGGAGCCGGGAGCCCCACACCCAGACGACAGCAGTGCTGCGAAGGTTTTCTCGGCTGTTTCACACACCTGAGTTTTTCCTGTTCATAAAATTGATACATTTCAGTATGAAATTTAAGTCCCTGGAAAGTGAAACAAAACCCCTGGAACGTTTCCATTCAGAGATTCCTGCTGCTAACACATGCGCGTGTTCAACTCCAGGGCACTGGGGCCGGCCAGGGCCACTGCAGGGTCAAGGGACAATGCTGAGTGTTAACGCCATTCGGGCGCCCTCTCCAGCGTCCCCACAGCCAACACCCTTTACAAGGGCCATCTGAGGTGCCTGGAGACAGCAGGGCCCCTGTGGCAGCGGTCACACACACCCACGACAGACCCTCCTCCCTGAAGGGACACAGGAGGGCCAGTGGGAGGCCTGGACAGGGCCCTGACTCCAAGGCAGAAAGCTGCCACACTGGGTCCCCTCCAAGCCCCCGGACCTGGCGGCCCGTGCCGAGCCCACACAGGACTGGAACCACACTCTCTCGAGTTCCCTCGGAGGCCCCACTGGCGGGTGACTGTGGATTTTTAACTTTGAAAGGAGTGTGATTCAAAACCACTTGAATGGATATCACTTTCAGCTTCTGATTGGAATACCGAAGCCTGAAGCCCATCACCCCACCTCACAACAAAGCACCGAGAGAAATTTTCAAGTTTGCAAGTTTTTGTGGGTTCATCAGAGACCCGAGGTCCCCGGGGCAACCAGTAACCCAAAATGTAAGGAAATAAAGGCACTTCCGGGGACAGACAGGACATGAGCCTGATACTGTGGACACCGCGAAGGAGAATTCAGACTCAACTCAGACAATTCTGAATGTGGCCCAGAACTCAGGGAGAGAACCCAGGACCCTGGCAGTTATAAAGGTTGGAGACGGGAACCCGCTGTAGCTGCTTCTCCAGGGACCTCGGGGTGCTCACAGAGAAGAGGGGGCTGGGCTGCAATATCTCAGCCCACGTGCCTGTCTAAGGTGTCCACAGGCAGGAGTGTGGGGTGGGCACAGGCAGGTGGCCTGGGGAGGCACAGGAATGCAGCGATACCTCAGAGGAGCCCCAGGCATGGCCGATACCTGAGCCACCCGCGCACGGGACCACGCCCAGCTCAGCACATCCCACGGCCACACAGCCTGTGTGCCAGGCCTCCCCTGGGGCAGATGGCCCTTCCATGATGGGACATCTCAGCATGGCTCAGCATCAGCCCCACACCACCAGCAAGGGGTCCATGTCCCGGAGCAGAGTGGGAACAGAGACGGGTGGGCTTCACAAAGAGGCTGGGAGGAGCCGAGACCACCCGTGCAGAGATCTCACACACAGAGTGGGGCCCTCAGAGACCAGCAGTGGCCAGAGGACTTGGGGCTCCCGCTCCATGAGAGGAAATGAAGGCCAACGGGCCTAGGGAGGAAGGATCGGTGATGCTGTCCAGCTGGAGTACATGGCGGGCAGAGCTGAGTCCTCGGGAAAACTGCCCCCCATCTCCAGGAGGAGCAGAGAAAGCTGGCGGTGGGCAGAGGCTGAGTCTCACCCCAGATACATCTCAGCACAAACTGCTCCCGCTGCTGTGCAAAGCAGGGAGACCTGGTTCACATGGTCCCAGGCCTCAGCCCTCACCTACTGTCCATCCTCACTGCAGCCCACGGCATTTTGTTGAGCAGCACGAAGAAGCACAAAAGTGGACGGCAGGCAGAGCAGGAACTCTACGGTTTCCTGCAGTTCCCACCCCTCCCTGTTGAGACTCCTGTGACTCCCACACATGCCCGTTGAGACATTTACCTTTCCTGCTCCTGAAGAAATACCATAAGTTGGTGATTCTGTAAGAAGTTCACCCTTAGTTCACTGGTAGTGGCAGCCACAGGTTTTAAGAGAGGTGACAAGCACATTTCTTTCTCAGGAGCTGAGCCAGGCCACATGGGGGATAAACATGACCTGGAGCACCAGGTGTCGGGGAGCACAGCAGGCACCCAGGACAGCAAAGCAACCACAGGGGGCCGGCCACCCAGCTCACTCCAGTCAGCGGCAGGTCACGAAGCAGATCCGCCTGGTCCCAGGAGCACTGGGGTTGTGAGGAAGCCCCAAGGCCCTGGCAGGGAGGGAGGCCAAGAGGGGGGCACCGGCTCTGCCCCTTCCACCAGAGCTGTCTGGTTCGGCAGTCAGCGAATCCTCCTCTAAATGGTCACACAGGACATGAGGCACAAACTGTCCATCCAGCAAAGAGGGTGAACCCAGGTGAGACCCAGCTGGGCACAGGTGAGAGTCCTACCTTGGAAGAAGCTCTTCACCCTGAGGTAACTGACGCTGAGACGCAGGACCGAGAGCTTGTCCAGCTTAGAGACAACGTCGGGTGGAAAGGGCAGCAGGCTGGCCAGGTGGTCCAGCTCGGCGTTGAGGCGGTCTCGGTGCCGCTTGGAAGGGTTCGACTTCTCAGCCCCCACAGAAGGCTTCCTGTGGGGAAACAACCTGTCAGACTGGGGTGACTCCACCAAAGTCCATGGACCACACAGGTGGAAACCTGTCCCTGCTTAAAATGGAGCTGCCGCCAGGGAAAAGGAAGTGCTGAAACAAACTAAAACTCACCCATTCCTGAAAAGGTTCTTGCTAAGAATCTGAAACTACACCTCCGTGACTCTATCTCATTATGGGGAGGGACGGAACAGAGATGAAGAACAGGTAGCCTGAGAACGTGGCTCGGTGCAAGCTGTGTGACTCTAGCATGGTTCTTGACCTCTCTGTGCTAACTTTCCCAGAAGTGGGAGAAAGGCAGCCAGCTCTAGGCTGTATCTGCTCAGCCTCTTTCAGTAATTCCTGTGTCTGAACACATGGCCTTCTTAGGACCTGGATTCCTGGCCCTCTGGGCCTCAGTTTCTCCTCTACACGGCAGGGCTGAAAGGGAGTGAGGGGAGGATAACTGAGGACCCTGGGCGCCGTGCGCCGTCCCACCTACCCCTCCAAGGCCTGAAGTAAAGGGCTGTGCCTCCGTGCAGGTGGGCAGGGCCCTGGCTGCTTTCTCCCCTTGCCCTGCAATAGAGCAGCTGGCCCCTCAAGGGGGTGTCCCTTGTCCACCCTCCCTCACCCCAGACCCCCACCTGCCTCACAGTGACCTCCCTCATCTGCCCTTCTGGTCCCCAGAATGACAGTGCCCTTCTTCTGACCCTATTTTCTCTCTCACAGAACAGCTTCTCCCCCTTGTTCTTCCTGAATCTCACCATAGGAAGCCTTCTGCCCCTAAATGGCAGCTAAAGTTGCTAGGAGGGGGCGCTGGCTCCAGGGCTGACCCTAGGCTCTTGCTGCCTCTAGGGGCTGGAGTCTCTTGTCCAGAAGTTCCTATTTTCCTAATGTGTTCACTTGTAAGCACATGGAAAGTGGGCCTTAAATAGTCTGTCCTCTTTGTTCTATCTATGAAGCTGTCCCCAGTGCTGTCTGAGGGCCTTACCCACGGCAGGACCTACAGCCCCAAACCCAGAGTCACTTTTTTGGTTGAGATATAATTCATGCAATGTTAAACTGGCTGACTTAACTGCCATCTGCTCTCCCTCTCTATGCATTTGCCTGTTTGGGACATTTCACATAAATGGAACCATACAATGTGAGACTTCGTGTCTGGCTTCTTTCACTGAACATCATGTATTTAAGAGTCATCTGTGGTGTAGCATTTATCAAACTTTGTTCTTTTTAAGGCTGAATAATGTTCCTCCGCGTGGATTTACCACGCTTAGTTTATCCCCTCGCCAGCCCAGGCACATCTGAGTCACTTCCGCTGGTGGGTATGGTGAATATGCTGCACAGACATCTGTGTCCCAGTTTTCACATGTGTGCTCAGTTCCTTTGGGCATAAACCCAGCAGTGGAGTAACTGGCTTGATATGTAATTCTATGTTTAACTTTTTGAAAAACTTCCAAACTGTTCCCACGAGGGCCACACCACTTCATATTCCCAGCAGGAGGGTCTCAGCTGTTCCACATCATGCCCACACTTGTGATTTTCTGTTTTATTCTAATAGACATTCTCATGGGTGTGAAGTAGTATCTCAGTGTGCTTTGGTTTGCTTGCCCTTAGTGAGCAGTAATGTTGAGCATCTGTTTGTTGGCAATTTGTCTATCTTCTTTGGGAAATGTCTATTCAATTCCTTTGCCCATTTTTAATTGGGTTATTTGTCTTTTTATTGTTGAGTTGTAGGCAGTCTTTATATATTCTACATATAAGTCCCTTAGTAGATATATAATTTTTAAATATTTTCTCCTATATCTTTGGTTATCTTTTCATTTTCTGCCCTCCCTCCCTCCCTTCCTCCCTTCCTCCCTTTCTCCTTTTCTCTCTTTCTCTCTTTCTTTCTTGGTCTTAATAAGGCCCGTACCCCAAAGTTACTCACACCAGTAGCCACAACGTAAGTACACAAGAGACTTGGGGATACACCGAGCAGTCTCCAATGTTGACTGACACTTGCTGGCCAGAGAAGAGGCTCACACTGTCAGTGAAAGACCCCTGAGGTGACCCCAGATATAGGGCAGCATCAAGGGCAGGTATGGGGTCAGAGAAGAGGAGAGATGCCAGGTAATGGGCAGGAAGCCCAGGTTCAAATCTCACCTCTGTGTAGACCTGGGGGAGCAGTTGCCCACCTGTCTCCCCAGAGAGCATGTATCTGAGAATGAGCTGAGCATGACTATTTTCCCACCCCCACCCCACCCCCACCTCCATGGGGCACCTGGGGGTCAGGCTGAAGAAACGGGTATCTGAAGAGCTTGGCAATCATCACTCTGTTCCTTCAGAACACCTGGCTGCCCCTGATGCAGTTCTTCCACCCCATCCCAGTTCCAGGGGCCAGGAACTGCCCATCCCACATCCAAGTGGGTGAGAACAGATGGGGTAAGGGACATGTGGAGGATGCTCCAATCCCCTAGGACAGAGACTCAGCAGAAAGCGGCGGGGGGGGGCGGGGGGGGGCGGGCGGGGGGGCAAGGGACCCTGCACCACCAGCATAGGAACAGTGCAGGAGGAGCCCCGGCCAGCTCAGATGGAAGGAGAGTTACAAAGGAAGCAGTGACAACAAAAATGTGAACTTCTTAGAATAAACTAGCAAAAGACATCCCAGACACCTAAACTGAAACCATAAAATATTGCTGAGAAAAGATTTAAAAGACCTAAGTAACTGAAAAGAAATACCATGTTCATAGATTAGAAGATTCTATATTGTTAAGGTGGCAATGCTCCCCTAAGCTGATCTATAGATTCAATGTGATGTCATCAAAATTCCAACAGGCCTTTCTACAGAAATTGATAAGTTGTTTCTAAATTTGCATAGAAATGAAAAGGACCTAGAACAACCCATTAAAAAAGAGGAACGAGGTTGGAGGACTTATCCTATTGATTTTAAGTCTTCTCTAAAGCTACGATATTCCAGATGATTTGATATTAGAGACAAGATAGAAACATAATGGAACAAAATAGTCTAGAAACAGACGCACATATATTTGGGCAATTCATTTGATAAAGATACTAAGGCAATTTAATAGGGAAAGAAAAGTCCTTTTAATAAACGGTGCTGATTAACTGGACACCCATGAAAATAGGTGAACATCAACCCTTACCTCACACTACACCCCACAATTAACTCAAAATGGATCACAGACCTGAATCTACCACCTACAGTATAACTTTACAAGAAAATACGTGAGAAAATCTCAGTGGCCTTGGGGTGGTCCCAGACGTTTAGAACACACACACAAAATCATAAAAGAAAAAAAAAACTGATGAATTGACCTTCATTAAAAATGTTTAAATGTCTTTTGAAAGTCACCCTTACAAAGATCAGAAGGGAAATCCTAGATAGGAAAAATGATATTCACAAGAGCTTGTATCCAGAACACGTAAAGAAGTGCTTCAACTCAGTGAAAAGACAACCCAGTAAGAGGGGCCCATTATTTAAGCAGACACTTCACCAGAGAAGGTGTGTGGCTGGCAAATAAGCACCGGAAAGGTCCTCCACACCCGCAGTCCCTGGGGAGAGGCAGGGTGAGCACCACAGCACCCGGCAGAATGGCTGGCGCCAAGGGGACAGTGTCCCAGTCGGGGACAGAGGGCAGAGCAGCCAGGACTGCCGCCGAGATGTAAATAGTGCAACTGCTTCCGAAACAGTTTGGTGGTTTCTTAAGAAGCTAAACACTCACCCCCTATATGACTCAGCGATTCCACTCCTAGGTATTTATTCAAGGGAAATAAAAGCACATCCACACCAAGACCCACACACGTTTAACGTTCGCAGCAGCTTCAGTCGCAAGGGCCCCACACTGGCACCAGCCCGGGTATCCGCCTGCACATGAATCAACGGACGTGGGGTTCCCCGTCTGGGGCACGACACTGGTGCAGAAACCATGGAGGAATCTCAAAGTCGTCTGCCCAGGAAAGGAGTGTGTGATTGCCTCTATAGAAACCTCCAAGAAATGCAGACCAGTCTGCGGGAAAGAGGCATCAGAGGCTACCGGGATGAGGTGCAGGAAGGAATGACAGGGAGACTCTGGGAGTGACAGGCCTGTCTGTGACCTTGGTTTCAGTGATGTTTTCATGGGTGTTTACGTAGGTCAAAACCGATCGGACAGTGCACTTTAAAATTTACTTTTTAATATATTTTTTATTGATTTCAGAGAGGAAGGGAGAGGGAAAGAGAGATAGAAACATCAATGATGAGAATCATTGATTGGCTGCCTCCTGCATGCCCCCTACTGGGGATCAAACCTGTGCCCTTAACGGGAATTGAACCCAGGACTCTTCAGTCCTCAGGCGGACACTCTATCCACTGACCCAAACCAGCTAGGGCTGGATGGTGTACTTTAAATCCATGCAGTCGAGGGTACTTCAGTTATAGTCCAATAAAGATGAAAAATGCAGACAACAGAAGGGAAGGCCCACTGCTCACAAGCTCAAAGTGTCACCCTGCTGCTCCCAGAAGCCCTCAGGACCCGACACAGTCCCGCTGCTCCCAGAAGCCCTTGGGACCTGACAGCACCCAGGTCCACTCTCTGCGTCCAGCTCCAAGGAAGCCTCTGAGGAATAGGTTCTGCCCAGGAGCCAGACACTCGTGAGTCCAGGCAAATGCTATCTCCTCTGTCCACCCCATGCTCCATGACTCTCTCACCCACACCTTCCAGGAGAAAGATGGACACCCACAGACCCATCACCCACCGCAGAGGGCAGGGCCAGACCAAAGCCCCACAGCCCTCTGGCCTGGCAAGGAGGCTGGGGCCACAGCTGGAATGCAGGGATGTAGCTCACACCCAAGGAGGGGCTGTGGGCTCGGGTGCCCTGCATTCAAACATCAAAAACAGAAGTTGTCTGGCCCCCAGTTTCCTGGAACGTGTCCCTGTGGAGATGCTCAGCACGCATGCACATACCCAGCTGCTCCCCATGAGCTTCTTGAATCCGAGTCTAAAAAGCTCGATGCCGCTTACATCAGTGGGGAAAGGACTGATTATTCAATAACAGTGTTAAGAACAACACTCAAACTTTTTTAAAGGAATCCATAAAAGTTGAGAAGAAATATTTGCAAAATGCTCTTGTAAACATGAAACATTTCTAATGATGATATAAAATTAACCACAAAGGAAAAGATTAATGCATTCAACTTCATAAAAATTAAATTTTTCTGCATGGCAAAGAACACCATAACTAAATTAAAACTGGGGGAAAGTATCTGAAACACACTAAAGAATTAGTCTCCCTGATATACAAGTTCCTAAGGATCAAGAAGCACAGAAACATTAACAACTTAATAGAAAAATGAGCAAAAGTTATCAACACAGTTCACAGAGATAGAAATACAATGGCTCTTACATCTCACTTGTGACTAAATCATACAAATACCAAAGTCTGAACCACACCATGTGCCCCGGCTGGGGAAGAGGCACATCTTGAATGGGGGGCAGTTTGGTGACCTGTCGGTGTCACAGACGCCCACACCATTGACTGAGCAGTCCCACATTAGGCATGAGTGTGCATGTTGGGCTGGGCCTTGATTTACCTTCTTGCAAGCTAATAACCTGCTACTGGCCCAGGGATGCTGGCAGGAGGCACAAGTCTGCGCCTTCTGCCTTGCCCTCACCCAGGTGCTCATCTCTCCATCCTCTGGCCGCCTTCCCCTGCAGACCACGCTGTGCCTGTGCTCCTGGCACCCACCCCGCCTAAGGCCTGTGGTGCCCTGAGGCCACAGCGGCCACATGACAGACTCAGGTGGCAAATCTACTTGCCAAAGTCCAGCCTCACAGGCCTTTGCTGCCTCTCGTTGAGACTGCGGAGCCACACTGCTGAGAACCTCACACAGAATCCTGCAGCTGCTGGAGGCCAGGGGGCTGTCAAAGAACACAGACCCACACACAGACTGCTGAAGGTGTGCACCCACACACACAGTCCATGCACATACACAGTCATTCAGAACCGTATTATACACATGCACACACAGCTGTATTACACACACACTCACATAGCTATATCGCACACACACACAGCTGTTTTACACACAGCAGTATTACGCACACACTCACACAGCTGTATTGCACACACACACAGCTGTATTACACTCACACAGAGCCCCAGCCGATGGTGGACACCTGCAGGATCCCTGTTGGAGGAGCAGAGGTAGCCTGTGGGCCACTAGGATGCCACTCTCTGCTGACCCCCAGCAGGGCATCGTCTAAGCCCTGTTATTCCCGCAGCTCCCACACACCTCACACCTCTGTGGCCCAGGCTCCACGGGGCCAGCCACAGGCAGGCAGAGGGACTGTGAGCAGGGGTGATGTGGTGGAAGGGGGCCTGGAGCCACCTGTGGCAGGGGTTCCGGAAGCCCCAGGCAGGGAGGATGAGCCCCCCGACTCCTTCCATCTGTGGTGAGGCTCTCCAAGGAGCCCTGGGTGGGTCCTAACTGAGGACAGGGGATCACCAGGGCACAGAGGGGGTTGTGTGTCACCACTGACAGGGGTGACATCGCAGCCCTCCATGTGGGCTGCTGGCCAAATAAGTCACTGGGCCCTCACCTCCCCTTCATCAAAGTCAGAGAGCAGCTGCAGCAGGCTCTACATCAGTGGCCACCTACAGGAGGGCAGCGGCGGCCTCCCGCTGCCGGGCCAGTGTGCACGCCCTGCCAGGCCTCCGCAGGTCCCTCCATCCCTCAGGGAGGCGTAACCAAAACCTCTCCTGGAATTCACTTTGCCAGTGAAAGTGCACACACCGTCCCCCTTCATCAGTGACAACCCGCAGAAAAAGAAGGTAATACGTTACTGTTTCTGGATGGGCTTCCTTCTCTTCCTCCCTGCGTACATGCACTCCCCCGGCGGGATCATCTTCGGCCTGGAAAAGAAGGGAGCACCAGGTTGGTCATGTTGAAGAGACCCCAGGGCCCACCCAACTCCCCGTACCACCAAAGGCAGCAGTGTCAGCTGAGGTCCCTGTGCCAGGATCGAGGTGTCATGCTGCCCTGCACCCCCTGTACAGGGGTCCCAATGCCTCCATCGCCACTCGAGCAAGATGGCCCACGGCACTTCCAGCACAAGCCTGCGCTGCCCGTGCCTCCTCTCGCTCAGTGCACCCCGGCAACATCTCCCCTTCGACGGGCAGCATCCCATTCCCCAGCCTGGCTTCACTGCACCCCTACATAGAGCAGCCCTGTGCTCCTGCCCCTGCCTCCCTCGGAAAGCCTTCCTGTGGACAAATGTACTGGGCCTGCCCTCAGGACACAGAAGCTGATCCACGTGGACCCGTGAGCAGGACTCACAGCCAGGGCACAGCGGCAGGCTCCGTGCAGGCTCCGTGCAGGCCCAAGGCTGCATGTCCTCTCTTGGTGGCCTCTGTGGTGGGTCTTCTTCCTCTTCCCATCCTCCCACTAATGGCTCTGAAATTCTGCGCCAATAGGCTTCCTCTTTTCTGTGTAAAATCTGTCACTTAGGCCACAGTGCGGGGCTTCCACTTTGGCCGCTAACTCACAGCTGCACCAAGCCCCTCTGACCAAACCCTCCAGTCTCCACAGCGCTGCTGGACACAGGCCCCTCAATCCAAGCAGCGGCCCTTAGGGGAAGTCACACTATCTGTGCCCTGAGGCTGGCCAGCTTGCCAATCACTTCAGGCTTCTGCACAGTGAGGATGTCTGAGGCCTCACATCCTGTGGATGTGACCACTCCTGTGCAGTGACCACTCAATGCCAGGTTCTGGGCCCACAGATATGGAGAGGAGGTCAGGAGCCCTCACCTGGCCTCAAGCGCCTGCAGCCTGGAAGAGAAGGTGGATTCAAACACAGAACTTCCACCCTGTGCAGAAAGTGCCCTGATAATATCAGGTATGTGTCATGGATCCACTTCAAACACACTGTAAATATAAAGACATCAGCAGGTACAGTAAATGGATGAAAAAAGACACAGCATGCAAACACTCATCAAAAGAGGCTGCAGCCGAAACCAGTTTGGCTCAGTGGATAGAGCGTCGGCCTGCGGACTGAAGGGTCCCGGGTTCGATTCCGGTCAAGGGCATGTACCTTGGTTGCGGGCACATCTCCAGTGGGGGGTGTGCAGGAGGCAGCTGATCGATGTTTCTCTCTCATCGATGTTTCTAGCTCTCTATCTCTCTCCCTTCCTCTCTGTAAAAAATCAATAAAATATATTTAAAAAAAAAAGAGGCTGCAGTGGCTGCATGAGTATCTCACAAAGTAGACTTCAAAAAAGGGATATTCCCAGGGACAAAGAAGGGTATCATATGATGACAGATGGTTCCATTTTCCAAGAAGACACAGCAATCCTAAATGTGTGCTCACCTAACAACACGGATGCTTCAAAATACATAAAAAGATAATTCATCAACACTGCTCTCTCAGTAATTAAGACAATGAGTAAACAATACCAAAAGGATATGGAACATCCAAGCAACAGACATGAAAGAACTGGAACTTACAGAACACTCCACCAACAACAGCAGAGTATACATCCTATCATTCATCAAGATAGATTACATTCTGGGAATTAAAACAAATTTCAAAGAATAGAAATGATATAAAGTATATTTGCTGACAATTATGGAATTAAGCTAGGAAATATATCAAAAATTCCAAAATATTTGGAAAGCAACCTATGTCTAAATAACCGTAGGTCAAAGAGAAAGTCTCAAAGAAATTTAAAAGTCTTTTGGACTAAATGAAAATACAACATATCACACTTTGCAGGTTACAAGCTGAGCAGTACTTTGATGGACAGTGATAACATTAACCATTTATATTAGGAAAAAATGTCTCAAATCAGTAATCTAAGCTTCCACTATAAGTAACTAGAATAAAGGAAATCCAAATCAAGCAAAAAGATGGGAATAATAAGGAGGGGAAAAATCAGTGACATTTAAATAGAAACATGGAGAAAAATCAATGAAAACAAAAGTTGGTTCCTTGTAAAGATCAACAAATTTGACAAACCTCTAGCCAGACTGATCAAGGAACAGAGACACACAAATTACTAATATCAGGAATGAAAGAAGGGACATCACTATAGACCCCACATACTCTAGAAGGAAAAGAAGAGAATACTGCTATGAACTTAGCTGTGCCTCACCCCACCCCAAACCCATATGTTGAAGCCCTAATCCTCCACTGACTATATTGGAGACAGCGCTCTTCAAGAGGTCATTAAGGTTAAATGGGGTCATGAGGTGGAGCTCTGTTACCCGGGTAAGAAGAAAAAGAACTCTCTCTTTACCATGTGAAGGTGGCCATCTGCAAGCCAAGAAGAGGCTCTCACTGGAAACCAAATCAGATGGAAACCAAAACCCTGATGTTGGACTCCCAGCCTCCAGAACCATGAGAAATAAATTTCTATTGTGTAAGCTGCCCAGTCTACAGTGTTTTGTTACGGAGCCCGAGTTGACCAAGACACATACTATACCCACCAATCCAACAATTTAGATTAAATAGACAAATTCCTTGAAAAACACAAACTACCAAAACTCACTCAAGAAAAGAATAGATAGCATCGTCCTATGTCTATTCTGAAAACAATGGTTTCACTGGTAAATTCTACCAATTTAAGGAATAAATAATACTAATTCTCTGCAACCTCTGGCAGAAAATGAAAAATAAAGTAAAAAAATTGCCAACTCATTTGTAAGTTCAGTATCACTCTGATACCAAAAAGCAAAGACATTTCGAGAAGAGAAAACTACAGACCAATATCCCTCATGAAGAGCCCATCCATGAAGAAAATGACACTGGGCACAATGATAATCAAATAATCCGCTGTAAATAGAATAATCTTTAAAACGGTCATTGCGCAGAGAAACAACGGTGAGAGTGACAGCAGGTGCCTCGTCAGAAACATGCGTGCGGGAAGACAGTGGGGCACTGGCCTGAGAGCATGAAGAGAGAAAACACTCAGACCTAGAATTCAACACCCTGTGAAAATGCCTTTCAGAAATGAAGGTGAAATAAAGACTGTTTCAGACATATGAAAGCTGAAAGAACCCAGCTGACCCAACTCAAAGCAATGTGGAAGGGTGTCTTCAGGCCAAAGGAAACCGATACCAGATGGTAACATGGAACACAGAATGGAACACCAAGCACGGATTTGTTCCTGCTATTAAATACCTTTAAAAGATAATCGGCTGTTTAAAAACAACGATAACACTGTATCACAGGTTTATAGTATAACACGTGTAAATGTCAAGGGTGTGGCAAGGATAGCACAAAGGCCAGGAGGGGAAGTGGTGGGGGTAAGGGTCCTACAGTGCCCCTGAAGGGGTAGAAGGTAGCCTCCAGGCTCCACACTCACCCTCCCTGCCTGATCTGCACGGATGGGCTGCACCCCTCAAGCATTTCTTCTTTGAAGTTAGCACAATGTGCAAAAGTGAGGGGCTTCGGGTTCCAGTGCTTCTGATCTTTCTGTGTGTTTCTGCTCACCACTGCCAGAGGCTGGGACCCAGGGAACTTCACCAGCCAGGGGGCTGAACAATACCTTCTCCATGGGGGCCTGAACCCAGGTTTGGGGAGGGTCTTTCACATCCAAGTGGGCTCCTCGACTTGCTCAGGCCTGGAGAACCCTTCAGGGTTCTCTTTCCACCTTGCAGTTAGTCCACTGCAGGAGCTAGTGCTTCCTTATATTTAAGGCTCTCAAATCACACACAAAAAGATTAAGGATATAAAAAGCTAATTTGACCTTGGTTGCAGGCACATCCCCAGTAGGGGGTGTGCAGGAGGCAGCTGATCGATGTTTGACTCTCATTGATGTTTCTAACTCTCTATCCCTCTCCTTTCCTGTCTGTGAAAATCAATAAAATTTATTTAAAAAATAAATAAAAAAATAAAAAGCTAATTTTTAAAGTGCACCTATTTCAGAGATACATACTAAAACACATATGAAAGAAATGATATGCCAGGGATTTGCTTCTACAACGGGGGAGCAGAGGGGTGTCTGAATGGAACTGGATCAGCTAATATGAGTGGTTAGCCATCTATGCTGGCTGAAGAGCAAATTGGGCTCATTATAAAATTGTGCCCACTTTTGTAAAAGATGTGAAAAGATCCATAATAACTTTTCAAAGCACTAAAAAGAGAGAACATGTGCCATATGAATAGGCATACTGCAGTCGATTGAGTTTCAACAAGGGTGTGAAGGCCATTCGACGGGGAAAGGACAGTCTCTTTCACAATGGTGCTGGGACAACTGGAAATCACAGGCCGGAGAATGAAGATGGACCCCTACCTGACAGCATATAAAAAAATTAAGCAAAATTAGTTAAGAGACCAAAGTGTAAGAGTTAAACTATAAAACTCTCGAAGAAAACATAGGGCTACATCTTCATGACCTTAAATTTGGCAATGGATTCTTAGAAATGTTATCAAAAGCACAAGTAAAAAAAGAAAAAAATAGGCAAATTGGACTTCATCAAAATTAAGACTTGTGCTTTAAAGAACACTATCAAAAAAGTGAAAACACAGCCCACAGAATGGGAAAAAAACATTTGCCAATCATATAACTGATAAGGGTCTAGTATTCACACTATACAAAGAACTCCTACAACTCAACAACAAGAAGACAAACAATCCAATTTAAAAGTGGGCAAATCATTTTAATAAATGTTTTTCCAAAGAAAATATCGAAATAGTAAGCAAACACATGAAAAGTTGCTAAGCACCATCAGTCACTAGGGAAATGTAAATCAAACCCGCTATAAGATACCAGGTCATACCACTGGGATGGCTATAATCAAACAAATCTTGCTGAGGCTGTAGAGCAATTGGGACCTTCGTGCACTGCCAATGGGAATGTAAAATGGTGTGGCTGCTGTGCAAAACAGTGTGGCATCTCCTCAAAAAGCTAAACACCGAGTCACCATATGACCCAGCAACCCCACTCCTAGGTGGGTGTCCAAGAGAACTGAAAACCTGGCACACAGTTGCTCACGACCACATATTCACAGGAGCCGGAAAGGGGAAGCAACCCAAATGTCCATCATCTGGGGGTGGATAAACAAGGTGTGCTCTCTGTAGAGTAGAATATGACTCAGCCAGAAAAGGAATGAAGTTCTGTTGCTATAACATGGGTGAACCTTGAAAACGTGACGCTATGTCAAAGAAGGCAGATTTGAAAGGGCACATATTGACTCCGTTGATATGAAATGTCCAGAACAGGCAAATCCATAGCGACAGAAAATAGATTCATGGTTGCGAGGGGCTGGAGGGAGGAATGGGAGTGAGTGCTAATGGGTACAGAGTTTCCATTTGGGGTGAAGAAAACATTTTGGAATTAGACAGAGGTGGTAATTGCACGACTTTGGCAATATACTAAATGAATGCCACTGAATTGTATACATTTTTAAATGGTTAATTTTATGTTATGTGAATTTACCTCCAAAAATGTACAACACAAATTTATATTCAAATATAAATAAAAGTTCTGGAATGGTACGATAGAAAGGGTATGGCAGGGGAGAAATTGGTGCCAGAGACAGAAACGCCTGCAGAGAGCTCCTCAGAAGGGAGCAGAGAGCGGTGGAGCCGCAGGGGCTTGGAGGTCAAAAGCAAGTTTTAAGCTGATGGAGACAGTGCTGTGGAGGGAACAGGGAGCCCTGAGCCAGGGGCTGTGGTGGGTAAGCGGGGATAGGGTCCAGGTGGCCACAGGCTGGAGCAGAAACAGGTGGATGGATGGTTCAGAAGACCCGGCCTTCTCAGCCTCACCGGTGCCAGGGCCAGGCTCTCGGTGTCTGGACGCCTGTATGCAAGACCCTCCCATCTGAACTGCAGGCCTTTCAACTCAAACAGGAGAATCCTGAGCCAGCCTGGGGGAGAGCAGACCAGGGAGGTTCCCCTGAACCCCGAGAGGGACTGGGTACTGGGTAAGCAACTCAGCCACCCCTCAAGGTCCAAGGTGAAGAGGACAGCTGACCTGCACCAGCCCCAGCAGCACCATTCCCCAAATGAGCCTGAACCTCGGAGCAGGGATATGGGGTAGGGGGACACCTGGGAAGATGGAGAGGGGACCAGGAAACACCCGGGGAAGGGCAGCACTGACCCCCTTGCTCTCCATCCAAAACCCTCCTCCCCACAGCAGAGCTAAGACAGGCTCCAGGCTCCTCTGTGTGACTCCTCCCCAGTCTTGCACACTACCTCCCCCCCCCCCCCGCACCCAAGCCACAGTCTCCCTCAGTATCTCCAGCTCAGTGCTCAAAGGACCCTAAAAACACAGGTTATGGCAAAAAAGCACCAAGAACAGACATATATCTCCAGGTACCTCTCTACTGGGGATATCAGAGCTGACAGTTGCCCTCCACCATCTCCCCAGCCCAGTCCCAGTAGAGTAACACAGCTTGGAGTCTGACCTGTGCCGAACTCCCAGCCTAGGAATCATAAATATAGGAGGCGGATACTATGCAGTGGTTTCTCCATTTTACTAAATATTCGTGCACTCTCCTCAAAAAGATGAAGCCTACTAGGTTTGAACCAACCTTCCCACAGAAATGCCCCTTGGAGGAGGGATGCAGGCTGCAGCCCAGGATCAGCTTCCTTCTCTGTCTCTGGGGGTCAGGATCCTTGTAGCCTGAGGCTGTCCAGGGCCAGGGTCCTTCAGCAAGGGTGGAGGCTTGCAGGGGGCTGGGTGCCACATATGGGGAGCAACAGGTGCACCGAGCCCGACTAGCCAGCTGTGGGCCTTCGTCTCCCACCAAACTCTGAGCTGATTGTGTCTCAGAAAAAGCTGAACTTTTGCACAAACTTTTCTTATAAGAGGCAAAAGGAATAATTGTCCTTTTAAGAAAAATAAAGGTAAGCAAAAAAACAAACAAAATTCCTCCCCACCCAGCAGCACCCCCACCCTCTTTCCACAGGGCATCATTGCTCTGGGACCAAGCCTGGATAGAAACCACACACAATCTGGGTCCAAACTCCACCAGTTAGCGCCTGGAACTCATGCTCCGTAAAATAGGGTGACTTGCGGCCACCTGAGGAGACGGCAGAACCCCCTTCGTCAGGGCCACACCTGCCTGCCAGTGGGACGGTCTGCACATCACCGCAGAGTCTCCTCACCCCATCTAACAGGCTTCCACCCAGGAGCCTGCAGAAGCCAGGCCTGGCGTGGGCAGAGGCCAGCCAGGTTTAGGAGCCGCCTCTGCCAGAAGCCCCCTGCAGAGTGCCCTCAGGGGAGAAGTCCAGCTCACAGCTGTCAAGTACCCAGAACCTGGGGACAGATGCCCAGGGCACACATTTAGGACCGGAGCCCGTGGCTGGTCCCACAGAAGCCATCTCCCCTGCCCCCACGATGACACTAACCGCTGGAGGCCTGCTGGATGCTTCCAGGGGACAAGTACCTCCAGCCCTAACCCTTGGAACCATCCAGGAAACAGGAAAGAACAAGGGCTGATGGCCCAAGGCCTCTGACCTATGACCCTGAATAGCACCAGCCCCTCCCAACGGGGTCACTGGGGCAATACCAGGGTGGGCAGGTCCCTGAGGGTCTGTGTCACTCACAAAGTATCCACAACCTGGGATTTTCAGCCATCAAACCAAGACTTTGGGGAGCGGGGCTGGGGGGGTTGTGGGGGGGGGGACTTTCTTGGTGCCACTAACTGAAAAGGAGCGAATTCCTGGAACTTGGGCCCTTCCGCCCTTCCCAAGTGTGAGAACCAAGCACCAAGCCCGGTGCTCCACGCCAGGAAGCAGGGGCCGAGCTGTGCCAGGGGCCAAGCTGCGCCACCCCAGCTCTGGGGGCCCCCAGCCCAGCCTTCTACCCCCTGCTGCCCTGGTGAGGGCTCAGGGCATGGGTTCAAAGCCCAACATCTGCCCAAAACATTTCTGAAAGAAACTGGGCTAAGATTGAAGGGCAATCAAACCAACTGCCCTGGGGCGAGTAGGTCACAAGCAGGAGCTTCAATTCACTGCATGGGGGAGGGGGAATGGGGACTGGGGCTATGGGTGGGGAGAATTGAGGACCATGATCAGTGGCAGTGGACAGACTTTCCTCAAAAGTCCTGATTTTAATTTTAAGTGAGAAGCTGCCCGTCGGACCCCAGAGCCTGGAGATTGGGGATGGGGTGGGAGGAGGGTGATCCAAGGAAGGATGGGATAGGAGGACCCGTGGCAGGAAGGCTCCCCATGAGCGCCTCCATCGCGCCGCGGGGCCACGGAGCCCGCCCAGGGCACTTACCAGGGCCGCTCTGCACGGAGGCTCAGGCGCGCCCGCGGGGGAAGCCCGGGCCGGGAGCTGTGGCAGCGCGGCTGAAGGCTCTCGCATCTCGGGGACCAGGCGCCGCTGCAGCCGCGGAGGGACGGCCCCACCCCGGCACGCGAGTCTGCCCCGCCCAGGAGCCGACCGAGCCGGAGGCGGCAGGGGGCGCGCGCGCGCGCAGCCCCTCGCATGCCCGGGTCCTCCCGGTCTGTGTGCGCCTCGGCGGGGTCGCTCCCGGCGCCCCTCTGTCCCGGTGGCCGCCCCAGGAACTGTCAGCTCCGGGGTGGGTGGAGCCCTGCGCCTCTCTCGAGGCCCCCAGGCTCTCCTCTCATCCTATATTCCTTGTCTTCATCATGCTTCCCTTCCACCTGCGCCCGCGTCGCTGGAGCGCACACGTGCGAGGTGCCCAGGTGCAAGGCTCAGGCCACCCTGGCCGCGGGGACGCGGAGGTCCCGATCCCAATAGGTAACAGGAGGACACGTGTCCGGCCCTTCCAGCTCCAAGGGTATTTTTCAGCCTCACCGGTGCAGTGGGAATCAAAAGGTTTACAAATTACGAAGTAGTAATACATGTAATACTTTCGACCCTGAACTTTCCAGGAACCCCCGCGTCTTTCGTGCGATGTCCCAACCCGGGATATTTCGGGTCCCACCCGGTGGTTGCGCGCAGCGTGGACGCCCTGCTCTGCCAACCCGCACGCGTTGGGCACCGGGACCCCGCGCGGCCAAGCGCACGATCCTCTCCTTGTCTTTCTTCCCTGGACATCCAGGGGGAGTACCTGACTACCCCTCGGGCACTCTCTGTCCTCCACTCTTCCACACTGTGGTCCTCAGGCCCCTGCCCTCCTCCGTCCTGGTGGAGACCTCTGGACTTTTATCCACACCCCCACCTGGAGGCTAAGACCCTTGTCCTTCCCTGGAGCTTTCGGCACCTCCCCCCCCCCACCCCTTCCGAGCCTGGCCTCACACCCTGAGGTCTCTGCCCAATGTCCAAGAGGCCCCAGACACCGCAGCCCACTCTGAGGCCACCGTCCTGTCCTCACTGGGCCTTTGGGGTGGCCCAGGCCTCTGCTCTCTCTCATGTCCAGTCCCTCAGTGGTTCCTGGGGGATACCTCAGGACCTGCAGCGCCGCCGTCCTCATCCAAGCTCCATCTACCGCCTCGCATCCCCGCAGACAGCCCTGCCCAACAGTCACAGCCAAAGATGTCACTCCAGGTGCCCGCCCCAGCCAGGCTCTGACAAAATGCGTCTCACCAGAAGCCCCCACGCTTTCCCTGGCCTCACTGATGCGCTGAATGCGCCATGTGCCGCCCCCTCAGGAAAATGCTCTTCTCCACTTACTCACTGGCCACTCTCCTGTTCTTGTCGCCTCAGAGGGAACGCCCACCCCAAGTGGAAGGCCACCACTATCCATCTCCTCTCCCAGATGTTTGTCATAGTGTATACACTCCTGAAATGACAGCAGAAGTGTGATTTTATTCTGTGTCTACTCTAGCAGGTAAACTCACCAGGTGCACCTGTTTCTGCACACCTCTATCCAAGGAAGAGCAAGGCGCCTGCTGCAGAGCAGGGACTGAAATGTTGGCTGAATAAATGGTTTTATATTATGTTTGACATGAAACAACATGCCGCTATATCGCTGCATGTTTTAAGAAGTTAAAATCAGTAATCGTGTCCTGATCTAATTTTTGTAAAGTGCCTTATGTTACCGGTGAGATGACGAGACCTGGGTTCTTGTCTTCTTGAAGGAAAGATGGCCCTGTTTTCCCACTCAGTTTCAGTCAAGAAACAAAGTGCAGCCCTGGCCAGTTTGCTCAATGATTGGAGCATCGGCCTGCTGCTGACGGAAGGATCTTGGGGGTTCGGTTCCTGGTCAAGGGCATGTACCTCGGTTGCAGGCTTGTTCCCCGTCCAGGTCCGGGCATGTGCAGGAGGCAATGTCTCTCTGGCATTGATGTTTCTCTTTCCCCCTCCCTCCCTTCCACTCTCTCTAAAAAATCAATGAAAAAATACCCTTGGGTGAGTATTAACAAAACAAAATAACAAAACAAAAAAAAAAGAAAGTGCAGCAAAGCAAGCAAGAATTTATTGGCCGCAGCAAAAACACACTCAAATGAGACATTTATTAAAGCTGGGTTCAGTGAAACAAGGAAGGGCTGAGCATAGAGGCAGCAGGAGAGCCGAGGCTGGGCTGGGCTGGGCTGCTGGGAAGTCAGAGAAAAGGGGGCCTTGGAGACAGGTTCAGGGGGTGAGCCCAGGATGCGTGCTGGGTCCTTTGAGTTGAAGGTATTTATCTCCCTCTTGCAGATGGAAATCTTAAGGAGGTCTCAGGAGAAGGTCTCAATAGAATCATGTATCAGCTTCCCAGGTGTGTCCGTTTAGGGTCGTGGTCTCCACTGATTGGTCAGTGCCAGGGCAGGAGGTCATTAGTCAATGCAGCTGGTCCTGAGGCAGCCATACTGTTGCTTGTCTGGTTTTGCTGCTTTTCTGGGCTTGGAGCTGAAATACAACTGAGGCCTACATGCTATCTTAAGGAGGAAAGTGGGAGGGGGGGGGGTGTCTAAACTGCATGACCAGCGATATGAAAGGTCAGGGGTCCAAACCCGTGACCAGTGATATGCTAGAGGAAAACAGGTTACTCTGGGTGGGAGGTCCTTGTTTTCCCAGTTTTGCCCCTTGCGAGGCATCCATCTGGGGCTTCCAGGCCCATCATCCTTGCTCTGTTCGTGTCTGTCTAACTGCCTATTACAATTATACACAGAAAAGTTGGTTGAATAACTCTCAGGTTACAGGAGAACTTTAATCTTTTTTTTTTTTTACTTTTTAAAAATCTTTTGCAAGAAATGGTACTTTTTTTGTAGTTTTTTTCTCTTTGTTAAAGAAAATAAGTAAGCACTTGTTGGAGTAGCAGTGGTGACGTGGGTCCGCGTGTGAAGTCCAGGCCTGTAGGGGGACCCTTGGATCTAGGAATGAGGGCAGACACCTGAGTGGGCACCCTGAGGAATTTGAGCTTTGTAGTAAGAGCCGACACTTCTCCTGCATGGGAAGACAGCACCCCCACATCTCAGGGGACCCCCTGCTGGCCTTGTTGTCCAAACATCAGTCATACCCACCCACCGCATCCCATCAGGGAGCTGGCTGCAGCCAGACAGATGAAGCCGCATAGCCCAAGGTGCTGAAAACAGCCAGTGTCCACCTCCCCTTCCTTCCCCTGGATGGGCACAGGCCACCCACCTCGGCCACCCCTGGTGCAGAGCCTCAGGCAGGCAATAGAAACAGGATGACCCTCCCCAGGTTGGCCGCCTCCCCTGCAGTCCCAGGGCTCCCAGGGGAGTGCCCTTGCTAGAAGCCCCTGGGCATCCCCCCAGAACAAAGTGGCTCCCGCCCTCCTCCATCCAAGGCAGTGTTCCCAGGAGCTCAGTGGGCACATCTTCCCTCTGGCAACTTCTTGTTCACACAGGTCGTGGGCGCACACAACAGTTGGCAGTGTACATCCAGGCGTCCCCTATGCCTTCCCCATCGGGACCACCCTGCCCCTACTCCCACCACGCTGGTCCAGGAGCAGCTGGACATGCCTGTCACAGTGCAGGGCCCTGATCCAGGCCTTCTCAGAACCTCCCGGTGGATGCCCATTCTCTTTCCCTCCACAGTCAGGACCCCCCACTGCAGAGAGGCAGAGTCCTGCTCGCACCAGGTGAGGATGAGTGCCTCTTTCCTGGTCCAGGTGTCCAGAGTGGCAGGAATGAGTGCTGGGGAAAGAGAAACCCCCAGGTGCCACCCTCTCGCCCAAACGTCTGCATCCAGATGTGGCCATCCCAAGTGAGAGCTCAGTGATGTGACAGCTAGCTTCATGAGCTGTGACCACTCCAAGAATGGCCCTGCAGCCACTGGGCTCCAGGTGCCTCCCCAGACTCTCCACCCTCAGGAGGCCCCAGGACAGAGGTGGAGAAAGGGGCAGGACCGTCCAGTAGCTATTTATCTCGGGAAGCCAGGAACCCCCACTGGCGCAGGGACATTGAGTCAATTAATTGCAATTCAGGGGTTGTCCCTGAACACCAAAGATGTGATTGTGGCTGACTGGCAAATGGGTACAGAGGGCGAGGAGGTGAAATACTCTCAGGGAGTGGCTGGTCTGACCCTGCCACTCACCTCCACCTCCCAGTGCCCCCACCCTGGTGTCAATAGCCCAGCCTCTGGTGTCCCAAAGCCCCACAGAGCCCCATCTCTGCCAGCTGATGCATCTCAAAGGTGTGTCTCGGGGGCCCCCACCAGGTGACCGTACTTTGCAGGTTCCTCACCCGAAGCAGACCTCAGGGTCTCACCCAACATGGGTGTCTAGCCGGGAAGCCACTCCTGGGGTGCACTCTCCTTCCAAGGAAGGGGGGGGGGGCGTGGGAAACCCACACTTGTGAAGCGGGCAGAGCAAAGACCCCTCAGGGTTTGCAGGTGCTGTCCCTCCTTCAAGAAGAGGCCACTTTTATGCCCTTCACCAACTGATATTTGGGTTTACGGTGGGGAGCAGTGCAGGAACATTCATTCACCTTGTACCCTGCTATAGCTCCGCAGTCCATGGGGGAGGGGGAGAGATAGGGGAGGAGAAGGAGGGGAGGGGCAAGGGGAGAGGAAACGGGGGAGAGAATGGAGGAAGGGGGAGGAAAAGAGATGGGGAAGAGGGGGAGGAAGGGAGGGCCAGCTTACTGTACTTTATTTCCTGACATATTTACTATATTTTATTTCCTTTCTTGCACACCCCCAGCCCGACTGAACAAAGACTCATTTGCTTGGTTTTCTTTGAACGTGCTGTTGTCCTCCACATCCTCTGGCAGCTCTGCAAATTCTGTCCCTTCCGCAGGCTTCCATGAGTCAGGCCATCTCAATCCCACACACACAGGGACAGCTCCCTCCGGGCTGCTGCCCACTCCCTGGCTACCCTGGGCCTGTCCCATGTTGGTTCCAGTTCCTGAAGCCCAGGCCTTCCCCTTGGTCGCCTCACATTTGCTGGAGCACACCCTCCAGGAGTTAAACGTGGGAGGAAACCTCTTGAAGACTCCGCCCACCTGCACAGCTGGTAGACGGCTAGACAAGGACAGGATTGAAGGTGGAAACAGCTTTCCCTCCACATGCCTGACATTCGCTGCTCCTGGTGCAGCCATCCATCCCCGAGCCTCACGTGGGCCTGTGCCAGGCCTCTCAGGAGGGTTAGGGTCTCCTTGTCCCCTGTGGTCCTCAAGGCAGCCTTGTCCATCCACAGTGCCAGACCCCAGCGCACCCTTCCTTCCAAACCAGCCTCACCTGTTCTGGAATATGCCCCCCGCCTTTGTTTAGAAATTTTTTTCTCTATAATTTTGTTCTTTCATTTTTCCCTACCAGATTTTCTATTTTTAATTTCAGCAAGTGAATCCTCATTCTGTATTCTTTCTTTCTTAAAGGATCTATTGGTTTTCTAATGGATGCAGTGTCTTCAGTCATCTCTGGGATGCCGGCTGTAGAGTGTAGGGTTCTAAACACTTCAATTGCCTTTTACAAACGCCAGGCCAGTGGTCGGCAAACTGCGGCTTGCGAGCCACGGTTTGCCGCTCTGTTGACTAATGAGTTTGCCGACCACTGCATCAGGCGAACTCTGTGGGGCTTCATTCAGGAGGGAGCACTGCCCTGAACAGGCACTCTGAGGGGTGGGTGTGTTGGGTGGTAGGCATTGCAGGCATGTTCTCAGTATGGTAGTTTCTCTGACCTCCTGCCTAGGGGTGAGGGGCTTGTCCTGCAGGAACCCCCAGGACTCCCTCATCCCCTTGTGGGCAGCCCTCTGTCCCCCTTTGCTGCCACTACCCTCCTGAGCCTTCCCAGGCTCTGCAGGGACTGGCACTTCTCCCTTCTCCCCTGAATTGTCTGACCCCAACAACATTGCATTGTTGAAGGCAAGAGGAACTTGCCATCTGAAAGCCTTCCTGAATTATTGGCAGCTAGTGTGACCTATTTAAAACACCCCTGCTGGGCTGTGTGTCATCTGGTGGGAAAAGCTGACAGGTTAGATGTGCCCTCTGCACTCCCCATCTCCCAGTGTGACATGGCAGGGTCAAAACTCCAACCTAACCACTGCCGGTCATGTGATCTCTGCCAAATTATGGAGCCTCACTGGGTTTCCATCTTCCTATCTATAAAACAGGTCAGACAATGGGTCAGAATAGAGATCCAAAAATAACCCCTTACTTGTGTGGTCAATGATGTCTGACAACGGTGCCAAGGCGATTCGATGGGAAAAGAATAGTCTTTCCAACAAATGGTGGTGGGTCAATAGGGTCTCCACAGGCAAACAAAGTTAGACCCTTACCTCACACCATATGCAAAAATTAACTCAAAATGAACCAAAGACCTAAACTTAAAAGATAAAACTGTTAGAAGAAAATGTAGGGGAAAAGCTTCATGATACTGGATTTGGCATTGATATCCTACATAATGACACCAAAAGCACAGGCAACAAAAAGAAAAAACACATTAAAATTTACAACTTTTGTGCACAGAGGACACTAACAAGAGTGAAAAGGCAACCTATCATAGAATGGGAGAAAATAACCGCAAATCATCTATCTGCTAAGGGATTAATATCCAGAATATATAAAGAGCTCCTACAATTCAAAAATAAAAAGTCGGGCTGGGTCCCCTCCCGGAGCTGCGGGCTTGGACGCGGAGTCTGCGCCATCTTGATCCGGAAAGTGGAGCTTATCTGAAGCCTGAGAATCCACAACGGCGGCACCCCAGGAACAGCTGCGAGCCCCAGAACAACGCTCCCCAACTGGCGCAAGCACACGGGTTCAGAGAAGCTCTACACTCCACCACGGAAAGGTCAGATTTCGCCTGGGATAAGGTGAGGTCTCTGGTCCCGGCGGGAGAGAGGAACGCGCGTTTTGCGGGAGCTGGAGGACCAGGGAAGTCTGTGCCTAGAAAAATCCGTGGCTGTAGGGGCTGGCGTGATCTGTGACTGTGGAAAGGGGTCCTCAGAGCTGCTAAGAGAAGGGCACTCTAAAAAGCAACCCATTTTGATCTGAAGTGCAGGGACACCCTAAGAATTTCAGGCAGTCCAGACTTACGCGCAGCCCGTGCGCTCCCTGGGTGCCTGGGCTCACTCGCAGTCCCGGAGTTCGCACACTTGGGCTTTTTCCTCTTCAAATCCTTGCTTCTGATTACTAAGCCCAATACATAGGATCACCCAGTTGGGGACACCCTGGGAGACTGCAGGGGAAGGTTGTTTTTCTGGAACCTGGGGATCGGAGCGGGGAGTGACCATCAGAGAGTCAGCTCTGAGGCAGACCACTCCCACAGGCCCGAGTGCCACAGGGAAAGAAGGCTCTAACACTCCCTAGAGAGGCCATAGATAGACCCGGAAGTCAATCCAGAAACACTGCCACCCAGGGGCTGAATCACAAATTGACTCTTGTGTAATCAAAAATAAAGGAATACGAGAAATTAAGACACACCGCCTGCTTAAAATCAGGACTGGCTTACAACACCGAAGAGCAGTGGATCGCAGGGAACTGCAATACTGTCTGGACTGAGAAACAGGCGTGCCAAACAGAAAAACAGAGGAAGTGAATGACCTTCACTACTCCACATTTTATTTTTACCTTTTATTTTTTTTATTTTTTTATTTTTTTTTAATTTTCATTTTTTGCATCTTTTAATCAAGAAACTTTTTTTTCTTTTTTCATCAGTTGATTTTGCCTTTTTAATGATTACATTTTTATTTTCAATCCGTATTATTACTACTGCTATTTTATCTTTTTTTTTTTTTTTTTAAAGTGTCATTTTATTTTCTCTTCATTTTATTTTGGGATTAGGGTTCTACATTCTATTTTTTATCTTTCCTTTAGCATCGTTTTACTCTATCTCAACTCTACCTTTAGGCCATCACTCTCTTCCTAACCTCCCCCTTTTCAGTGTCCTGTTTGTCTTACCCTTTTACTGCTTTAGATTTTCCCTATTCTTTCTGTTTACCCCTTGTTAAAATTTCACCCTACTTACATATCTAATCTCCAATCCCCTGCTCCAAGTCCACATACACCTCTCCCTTCGCTGTCTGAGTTATCCATAAACTTGTCCTTATCTCTGTCCTTTTGTTGTTGTTTGCTTGAATGTAGATTATATCCAATTTTTATGCTTTTTTTGTGAGATTGTTTTGCTTATTCTTCTTTTGTTTATTCTTTTGTTTGTTTTGTGCTTCAGCTTTCCCTTGCCTCACTCCATATTAGTTGGTGTTGTAGTTTGTACTAATCCCCAGGCACTTGTTGCTGGCATTTGCTGGGATTAGTGATTGTTCTATTGGAGTTTTATCCCCAATATATATATAGTCTGTTCCCCTTTCTCTCTTAGTCAATTTCTTGTCTCTTACTTTTTTTTTTTTCTCTTTACTTTCCCTTTTCCCAATTTCATTTTCACACTCCTTTTTTCTTTTTTTCTTTCTTTCTTTCTTTTTTCCTCTTCTTCTTTCTCTCCTATCACCTAATTTGCCTTTCTCTGGTGGTCACCTTTATTGGAGGTTATTAATATCGTGAATACATTCCTGTTCAGTGCCTTGTGAGTTGTACCTGGTAGTGCTGTATTTTGTGCCTTTAAATCAACCCAGGAGAGAGAGAACTACATAACCAGACACCCAGAGAAGAGAGACCATGGGGAGACAAAGAAGCAGCCCGCATATGAAAGAAAAGCAGGCATCACCAGAAAAGGAAGTAAACGAAATGGAGGCAAGCAACCTTCCAGAAAAAGAATTCAGAGAAATGGTCATAAGGTGGCTGAAAAGAATGGAAGACAAATTCGACAATATGAGCAAGAACCAAGAGGAAATGAAGAAGAACCAAGAAGAAATGAAAAATGACATCGCTGCTGTAAAGAACTCAATAGAAAGCATCAAGAGTAGACTAGAAGAAGCAGAGGACCGCATCAGTGAGCTAGAAGACAAGATGGAAAAAAATACCCAAGAAAAGCAACTTCTAGAAAAAAAAATTAAAAGGCAGGAGGAGAGTCTAAGGGAACTTTGGGACAACACGAAACAAAACAACATCCGCATAATAGGGGTTCCAGAAGGAAAGGAAGCTGAGCAAGGAATAGAAAACCTCTTTGAAGAAATAATGACAGAAAATTTCCCAGATATAGGGAAGAAAAAACCCACACAAATCCAAGAAGCTCACAGAGTCCCAAGCAAAATGAACCCCAAAAGACCGACGCCAAGGCACATTATAATTAAATTGGCAAACACCAACGACAAAGTAAGAATCTTAAAAGCAGCAAGAGAGAGACAGAAAGTTACATACAAAGGAACCCCCATCAGACTAGCAACTGATTTCTCAACAGAAACTCATCAGGCCAGAAGGGAATGGAATGAAATATACAAAGTCATGCAAAGGAAGGGGCTGAATCCAAGAATACTGTACCCAGCAAGGCTGTCAATCAAAATTGAAGGTGAAATCAGGAGCTTCACAGACAAAAAAGGACTAAGGGAATTTATTACCACCAAACCAGCAATGCAAGAAATGCTAAAGGGTCTACTGTAAAAAAAAAAAAAAGAAAGAAAGAAAGAAAGAAAGAAACAGGAAGCGAAGAAGTAACACAGGGGTAAAGAATAGGAATGGCGACAAATAAGTACCTATCAATAATAACTTTAAATGTAAATGGATTAAATGCCCCAATCAAAAGACATAGGGTAACAGATTGGATAAGAAAACACGACCCATATATCTGCTGTCTACAAGAAACCCACCTCAGAAAAAAAGACGCACACAGACTGAGGGTGAAGGGATGGAAAAAGGTTTTCCAGGCAAATGGAACTGAAAAAAAAGCTGGGGTAGCAATACTTATTTCTGACAAATTAGATCTCAAACTGAAGGACATAACAAGAGATAAGGAAGGCCATTTCATAATACTAAAGGGAGCAATCCAACAAGAAGAAATAACTCTGGTAAACATATATGCACCCAATACAGGAGCACCCAAATACATAAAAAAACTCCTGGAGGATATCAAGGGAGACATTGACAGCAATACAATCATAGTAGGAGACTTTAATACCCCACTATCACCATTGGACAAATCCTCTAAACAAAACATCAGCAAAGAAACATCAATCCTAAATGACTCACTAGACCAGATGGAATTAATTGACATCTTCAGAACATTTCACCCCAAAGCCACAGAATATACATTCTTCTCAAGCGCACATGGGTCATTTTCAAAGATAGACCATATGTTGGGACATAGGCAAAGTCTCTTCAAATTCAAGAAGATAGAAATCATATCAAGCATCTTCTCAGACCACAGTGGCATAAAACTGCAAATCAACTACAATAAAAACAACCCAAAGAAATCAAACACATGGAGACTAAACAGCATGCTATTAAACCATGACTGGGTTACCAGAGAGATCAAAGAAGAAATAAAAAACATCATGACAACAAATGACAATGAAAACACTACAATCCAAAATCTATGGGACACAGCGAAAGCAGTCTTGAGAGGGAAGTTCATAGCTCTACAAGCCTACTGCAAAAAACAAGAAACAGGGCTAATAAATTACCTAACCCAACAACTCAAAGAGTTAGAAAAAGAGCAACAAGAAAAGCCCAGTGTAAGCAGAAGGAAGGAAATAATAAAGATCAGAGCACAGATAAATGACATAGAGACCAAAGAAACAATACAAAAGATCAACAAAACCAAGAGCTGGTTCTTTGAAAGGATAAACAAGATTGATGAACCTCTAGCCAGGCTCACCAAGAAGCAAAGGGAGAGGACCCAAATAAACAAGATCAGAAATGAAAGAGGTGAAATAACAACAGATCCCGCCGAAATACAAAGGATTGTTAAAAAATACTACGAACAACTCTATTCCAACAAACTGGACAACCTGGAGGAAATGGACATATTCCTAGAAAAATATAACCTTCCAAAACTCAATCAGGAAGAATCTAAACAGCTCAACATGCCAGTAACTATGGAAGAAATTGAAGCAGTCATCAAAGAGCTTCCGGCAAACAAAAGCCCGGGGCCAGATGGCTTCACAGGAGAGTTCTACCAAACATTCAAGGAAGAACTAAAACCTATCCTCCTCAGACTATTCCAAAAAATTCAAGAGGAAGGAACACTTCCAAGCTCCTTCTATGAAGCCAGCATCACCCTAATACCAAAACCAGATAAAGACAACACAATGAAAGAGAATTACAGGCCAATATCCCTCATGAATGTAGATGCCAAAATCCTCAACAAAATTCTAGCAAATAGGATCCAGCAGTACATCAGAAAGATCATACACCATGACCAAGTAGGGTTTATCCCAGGAATGCAAGGATGGTTCAATATCCGCAAATCAATAAATGTGATACATCACATAAACAAATTGAGAGATAAAAATCACATAGTCATATCAATTGATGCAGAAAAAGCATTTGACAAAATCCAACACCCTTTCTTGATAAAAACTCTCAACAAGGTGGGAATAGAAGGATCATACCTCAACATCATAAAAGCTATATATGATAAACCCACAGCTAACATCATACTCAATGGGCAAAAACTAAAACCATTTCCCCTAAGAACAGGAACAAGACAGGGATGCCCACTCTCACCACTCCTGTTTGACATAGTACTGGAAGTATTAGCCACTGCAATTAGACAAGAAGAAGAAATAAAAGGCATCCAAATTGGAAAAGAAGAAGTAAAGCTGTCCTTATTTGCAGATGACATGATATTGTACATAAAAAACCCGAAAGACTCCATCAAAAAACTAACAGACTTAATAAATGAATTCGGCAATGTAGCAGGATACAAAATTAACACCAAGAAATCTATGGCATTTCTATACACCAACAATGAACTTACAGAAAGAGAGACTAAAAAAGCAATCCCATTTTCCATCGCACCAAAAAAATTAAGATACTTAGGAATAAACCTAACCAAGGAGGTAAAAGACCTGTATGCGGAAAACTACAGGACACTGAAAAAAGAGATAGAGGAAGATGTAAACAGATGGAAGAACATACCATGTTCATGGATTGGTAGAATCAACATCATTAAAATGTCCATACTACCCAAAGCAATCTATAGATTCAATGCACTCCCCATTAAAATACCAACGGCGTATTTCACAGACCTAGAAAGAACTCTCCAAAAATTCATCTGGAATAAAAAAAGACCCCGAATAGCCACAGCAATCCTGAGAAAGAAGAATAAAGTAGGAGGGATCTCAATACCAGATTTCAAGCTGTATTACAAAGCCACTGTCATCAAAACAGCCTGGTACTGGCACAAGAACAGACATATAGATCAATGGAACAGAATAGAGAATCCAGATATCGACCCAAACCAATATGCGCACTTAATATTTGACAAAGGAGGCATGAGCATACAATGGAGTCAAGACAGTCTCTTTAATAAATGGTGTTGGGAAAATTGGACAGATACATGCAAAAAAATGAAACTAGATCACCAACTTACACCATACACAAAAATAAACTCAAAATGGGTACAGGACTTAAATATAAGACGGGAAACCATAAAAATACTAGAGGAATCCACAGGCAGCAAAATCTCAGACATTTGCCAAAAGAACTTTTTCAGTGATACTGCCCCTAGGGCAATGGAAGCCAAACAGAAAATAAACAAATGGGACTACATCAAAATAAAAAGCTTTTGCACAGCAAAAGAAACCATCAACAAAACAACAAGAAACCCCACTGTATGGGAGAACATATTTGCAAATGGTATCACTGATAAAGGTTTAATTTCCAACATCTACAGGCAGCTTATACAACTTAATAAAAGGAAGATAAATGATCCAATAAAAAAATGGGCAACGGACCTAAATAGAAGCTTTTCGAAAGAAGACAGAAGGAAGGCCAAGAGACACATGAAAACATGCTCAAAGTCACTAATTATCCGAGAGATGCAAATCAAAACAACAATGCGATACCATCTCACACCTGTCAGAATGGCTATCATCAACAAATCAACAAACGACAAGTGTTGGCGAGGATGCGGAGAAAAAGGAACCCTCGTGCACTGCTGGTGGGAATGCAGACTGGTGCAGCCACTGTGGAGAACAGTATGGAGTTTCCTCAAAAAACTGAAAATGGAACTCCCATTTGACCCAGTAATCCCACTCCTAGGAATATATCCTAAGAAACCAGAAACACCAATCAGAAAGGATATATGCACCCCTATGTTCATAGCAGCACAATTTACAATAGCTAAGATTTGGAAACAGCCTAGGTGCCCATCAGCAGATGACTGGATCAGAAAACTATGGTACATCTACACAATGGAATACTATGCTGCCGTAAAAAAGAAGGAATTACTACCATTTGTAGGCACTTGGATGGAATTAGAGAACATTATGCTAAGTGAAATAAGCCAGTCAATGAAAGAAAAATACCACATGATCCCACTCATTTGGGGATAATGAAAAACATTATAAACTGATGAACAAAAAGATAGTTACAGAGGCAGTAAAGCATCAAACAGACTGTCAAATTACAGTGGTAAGGTTAGGGAGAGGTGGGGGAAATAAGAGATCAACTGAAGGACTTATATGCATGTATATAAGAGTAACCAACGGATGCAAAACATTGGGGGGTGAGGGCATGTATGGGAGTGGGGTGGGGGTGGGGGGCAATGGTAAGATATGTACACATATAATACCTTAATAAAAATTTGAAAAAAAAAAAAAAAAACAAAAAAAAACAAAAATAAAAAGTCAAACCACCATTTAAAAAATGGATAAAGGGCTTGAATAGACATTTAAAGAATATATACAAATAGCCAAAAACCACATGGAAAGATGCATACATCACTGAACACTGGGGAATGCAGATCAAACCACAATGAGATACCAGGCATTGCAGGCATGTTCTCAGTATGGTAGCCCTCACACCCATTAGAATGGCCATTATTTTTTTAAAAAGTTATGGTGAAGCTGGAACCCTCTGCACTGTTGGTAGGAATGTAAGATGGTGCAGCCACTGTGGAAAGTAGTATGGAGGTTCCTCAAAAATTTAAACATAGGCCCTAGCTGGTTTTGCTCAGTGGATAGAGCATCGGCCTGCGGACTGAAGGGTCCCGGGTTCAATTCCGGTCAAGGGCACATGCCTGAGTTGTGGGCTTGATCCCGTGTGGGGTGTGCAGGAGGCAGCCAATTGATGATTCTCTCTCATCATTGATGTTTCTATCTCTCCCTCCCTCTCCATTTCTCTCTGAAATCAATAAAAATATATTTTAAAAAATAAAAAATTTAAATATAGAATTACCACATAATCCACGACTCCCAGGAATAAAACCAAAAGAACTGAAAGCAGGGACTTGAAGATATATTTATTTGTGCACCCACATTCACAGCAGCATTAGTTACAATGGCCGACAAATGAATGGATGAGCAAAATGTAGTACAGGTATACAATGGAATATTATTCAGTTTTAAAAAGGAAAATCTGACAAATGCTGCAATATGGATTAACCTTGAAGATACTATGCTGAGTGAAATAAGCCAGTCACAAAAAGACAAATACTGTGATGTCCTTTATATGAGGTCCCTAGAGTCATCGAATTCAGAGACAGAAAGTAGATGGCAGGTACTGGACTGGGCACAGGGATGGGGAGTTAGTGTTTCATGGGGACAGAATTTCATTTTGGGAAGATGGAAAAGTTCTGGAGATGATGTAGGTGACGACTGCACAATGTGAATGTGCTTAATACCAACGAACACTTAAAAGTAGTTAAAATATAAATTTTTTGTTTTGTATATTTTACCACCGCCCCCCCCCCCCCCCGCCCACACACACAAACAGGTAAGATTTGCCACCTTTACCTATTTATCCACCAGGTATGTATGTTCCCACTCTTAAAGGCAGACATGGGCCAGCTTCCTAGTCTATGAGGTCAGACACTGATCAAATAATCACATGCACACACTCGCACACATGCTCATACACACGTGTACTCGTATGCTCATGCACGCTCACATGTGCATGCATAAGTCCATACTGCACTTAAGTGCTAGAGAAGCAGCGAACTCCAAGCTGGCTCCAGGCCCATCTGTCATGTGGTGTGAGGGGCTGGGTCTGAGAAGGGCACACACCACCCAGCTCCTCAGGAACCTGCCATCCAGGGCAGCACGGCTGCCCCTCCTAGTGGGCATCTTGGTCAGAGGGGACAGGGGAAACCCAGCAGGGACTCCATGGGGACAGACTCAGCCACACAGCAGGCAGAACAGATCTGACCTCTGCTCCACCTGCGACCCTCTCCCTCCCCAGGTGAGGAGTAACAGTCCCCATCTCTGCCAGCTTGGGCCCTGGTGGTGACACCCCCCTCTCTGTCCCCAGACCCCCACCTGCTCCCCTCATTGGCCAGATTCATCTAGACTGGGACAGGAGACTCTCCCAGCTGGCAAAGGTGACTTCAGTGGTGACCTGGGTGGTGGCCAAGGTCAGGTGTCCTGACTACTCTTCATGAAGAACTGGGCAAGAACTACAGTCTTGGGCAAATTGTTCATCTCTCTGAAAGTCAAATTAGGAGCTGGGTCAACACATGTTCAAATGGCAAGAGAGGAAGTCATGAGAGCACGTGACCAGGGACGGGGATAGGGGATGAAGATAGGGGACTTGGGACTGAGGATGGGCGACGGGGGTGGGGTGAAGGATGAGGGAGGAGTTATGGGGAAAAAGGGGAACAGGGGACAGGGACTGGGTACAGTGGTGGCCTCTGTGACTGCCAGGCCAGGCCATCTGCCGGCAGTGCTTCCTCTGCTCATCCCAACACCGGACTCCAAGTGGACCAGATGCAGCTTGAGCAAAGCAATGTGATGAATGTAACGCTGCAAGTCAGTGTTTCTACTAGGGCGCTGTTGCCTCCCCACCACTGTCCCTGGTTTCTCAGTAGCTGCAGTAAATTCCATGATGGCAGGTCAGAACGAGGTGGCTGGAGTCCCTGAGGTGTGACTGCACTGCCCCCATGTGGCAGACTGCTTGTGGGCTGCATTTGGTGTCCTTTACCTTCTGGCCCCTCTGCCAGGGCTTGCTCACCACCCTTCAGGTAGCCCTGCCCTCCAGTAGGACCCCTCCACTCCTCCCCAAAGCTCACCGGCCTCTCTGGCCTTCCAGAGAGCAGGCTCGTGTCCCACCCCAGCCCTCAGTGGCTGCCCAACACCTCCCCATTAACCATCCCCCACGCCCCGTGTCCCCCACTCCTCACTGTGCCTCCACTGGCCAAAACCTTTCACTCCCACTGAGAGGTCTGTGCCACACACCTGAGCATCAGTACCAAATACCAGAGCACATCTGTAGCCTACCTGATAGTATCTTCACCACACACCTGTACTTTACCTAAGAGTATCTGCATCATACACCTGAGCACATCTGTACTTCATTATCTGCACCACACCTGAGCACATCTGTACCTTACATGAATCTGCACCATACGCCTGTGAGTTGCTGAGAAGCCCACACTATTTTCATACAGGAACTGCTCTGCCAATGAGGGAAGATGAGACCTTAACCCACCTACAATCTGATCTTCTCTTTGTAAGTGTCCATCTTCCCATCCCTAATCCCGCTCGACATCATACAATCTCCTCAGTGGCTGGTACAGTGTGAGAGAACAGGTCTCTCAGCATCCAGCCTGTATGGCATCGAGTGATCCTTGAAGATTAAACCCGTGTACCTGGGGGAAGGTGTCTTACCAACGCCTTGAACTGCCATTGCTCCAAGATCAGCTCAAAGAATCCCATTTCCTGGGAGTCAGGCTGAATCCAGGGCCCCAGGTGCTGCAGATGCAAGGTAGGTGGGGGTAGTGGGTAGACTGGGAAAGCCAGCATCTGGAGGATGAGGCACAGCACAGTGAGGCTAGGCTAGTGGTGATGCCTGCTGCCCTCACTCTAAGTTGGGGTCTTTACAGGCCTGGGATCAAGGGAGAAATGGGAGTAGTGTCATCCACAGGCTCCTCCAATAGCCTAGTGTATGGCACGGGAATGGGGACAGGGAAGCAGCAGAAATTACTGGTGCAGGGGGTGTGGGTATGGGATTAGATGGAGATGTTAAATCCAACGTGTTCATGAGAACCCAAGAAGTCACCTGAGCACCTGGATGTGTGAGACTCACCAACTGGGTTCTAGGGCAGCCGTGCAAACTACGGCCCACGGGCCGGATCCGGCCCTTTCGGCTGTTCTATCCGGCCCGCGGAGCCGAAAGAGCGGAGGGTTCTCTTGCTCTCCCCTCCGCTCCTTTACTTTGAATTTATATTAGTTCACACAAACACTCTATCCATGCTTTTGTTCCGGCCCTCCAGTCCAGTTTAAGAACCCATTGTGGCCCTCGAGTCAAAAAGTTTGCCCACCCCTGTTCTAGGGTCTGAAGGCCACTTGTAGTTGCAAATTTGGGGCTCGGGGTCAGGGGATTGACATCGCTGAAGTAGAACTTGGGGTCATGTGCTGGTGCTGTGTCGTGAGTGTCGACATCCAGAGAGGCACCCAACATGAAAAGGAGTGGAAATCCTCAGAGACCCCTGCTGCACTGAGCTCACAAGGCCAGTCTCTGAGCCCCACAGATTCTCATCAGTGACGTCCTCATCCCTCCATCAGACACCACAGATAAGAAACCCACACCCTGCCCAGGACCCCATATCCCCAACCAGCAAGGTGCCCAATCACGGACATGCAGGGCCACCCAATTTCTGACAACCATCCAGAACCCAAATAGCCACACAATGCCCCCCAAATTATGGTTTGGAAAACACACTTAAAAGGGGGAAGTGCCCTGGCCAGTGTGGCTCAGTTGGTTGAGCACTGTCCTATGAACTGAGAGGTCACCAGTTCAATTCCCAGTCAGGGCACCTGCCCAGGTTATGGGCTCAATCTCCAGTAGGAGGCAGTCGATTGATGTTTCTCACAACCATGTTTCAACTCTCTCTCTCTTCTTCTCTAAAAAAATTAATAAAAATGTATTTAAAAGGGGGGGGGGGGAGGGACAGAAACAGCCTAAAGCAATTCCATGAGTGGCAGGGCCAAGGGTCATGGGCACTCACTTCATTTTCATGTTTGAAAACAGACCGTAACAGGGCAGAGTGAATCATTAGTAAATGACAAAAACACGCCTCTAAACTACATTTGGATTTTTATATTCAAAGAAGTTCTATGAAATTTAAACACACTCCTGTAAGAGGATGAATTATATCTAAGCATTTGCACAAGTGAGTCGTGCAGACACCCGAAAATACCTCAAGGTGTCCCGAGCCCCTTGAAGCTCCCCTCGTGAGCACATCAGAGATGGCCTGCGACAAGGAGTACACTGCTTTATTGCTTACCTTGCATATTCAAATGAATACAATAAACCCCTTTTAAAAAGTAAGGCACATGAAAAGCCTTCTGTGCAAGTTCTGTATTATTTTAAAATTCCTATTGGCTAATAAAAGTATTTCCACTATAGAATTGGAGCTACATAGAAAAGCACATGATAAATGTTTGACATGCAGAATACCTGAAACATTATCATATCTTACCTCATGGCACAATTAAACAGTCCCAAATCAAATGCCTGTATCTGAATAACAGTATGACTATTGTTACAACCGCAAAAATGTTAATCAGATTATCCACATATGTACAGTTGGGTCCCCAAATATTAACTATATAAAGACAACTGCATTTGTGCTCCGTTTCACTAACGGTAAGAGATTTGGCATTTTCAGTCTTTTTTTTTCCAGAAGTCATGTTGCTATTTGTAAAAGGCCAGTGTTATACGATGCTGAAGACCATGGAGAGATACTGTTCATATGACACCTGAATCCAGCCGTCCTGATCTGTATCGTAGCGTCTGAATATATCTGTCAATCTCTGAGGAAGAAAACCACAGGCATTTAGATTTTGATATTAAAGGAACAAAATAAATTTGGCAAAAAGACATTTAGGAACCCAATTTCAGCAGCACTCATGTTTCCACATTCCCTAACTGATGAAACCAGCACAGGGAGGCACGTGTGGGGATCCTTGCCTAATCCCAGGGCCCCTCCCTAAGAACCTGCCCCAGCAGGTAAGGGCCAGCACACATCGTGCAAGGGCAGGTCTTCCTCTGCCAGCTCAGGGTCCATCCTGCGCCCCCCTCCCGCCCCCCGCAATCCTCCTGTCTGCGGATCCCCCACCCCAGGGCTCCACCTTAATTTACTCATAAGCCTGACCATCCAGGTCAGGTCAGGAGCAGGAGACCATTGGTACTCAAAGGCAGGACAGTCAGGTAAGGGCTGCCCCCGAGGACAGGGCTGCAACCACAACAGATTCTGCAGAATTATAATGATAAGAGAAGAAAACAACGCCCAGATTCATTATGGCCTGGGTGCCCAGCCAGCTGCCCAGGGCGGGGCCCGGAGAAAGGCTGGAGCCTGGCCATGTGGGCTGCGCCTGCTGCAGTATCCTCGGTGTCAGCCAGGAGCATCCCAGCATGTGTGCAAGACAGCAGCAGAGACCACCAGCAGCACCTAACTCTGGCTTGAAGAACAATGGGCAGTCTCTCTTTCTCCTTTTGATTTTTTTAAATTTATTGATTTTAGATGGAGAGGAAAGGAGGGAGGGAGGGAGAGGAAAGAAGAAAAGAGAAAGAGGAAGAGAGAGAAAAAAACATGAATTTGTTGTTTCACTTATTTATGCATTCACTGGTTGATTCTTATATGTGCCCTGACAAAGAATCGAACACACAAGCCTGGCATTATCAGGACGACACTCTAGCCAATTGAGCTGCCCGGCCAGGTCTGGGCAATCTTTATGTTTTCATTGTATTTCTCCAAGATTTCTAAAATTTTCATGTTATTTTATCAGAAACAATTTTCGAAAAGCCTTTTTCTTTTCGAAAAGAGGCAGAACGAGGAATATATTTTCAAGGCTTTTTATTCGTGGCCTGCAGTTTTCTTTTCAATGCCCCACCTCTTTCCAGCATTCAGGGTCATTCTGGAAGGGTGGGTGGGACTAGAAACTGGCAATGAGGCCAGACATAGCTGGAAGCCTGCCTGGAGGCAGTGGCTGGCCTGTCCTCAGCCCCCAGGGAGCTTCTCGGGGATTCATCGCATCACCTCAGCTGCTGAGCCTATATGCAGTAACCTTTGCTTAGGCAGAAATACAAAGATCAGATGTTTACTAGGGGCCATAACTTCAAATGAAAGTCCTGATTCTAAAGCAAATCAGATACAGACCATAATGAGATTTTACACTGCACCTTTCCTAGTGTGTTCAAACTGCTAACCCGTCACCCAGCCTCACAGACCCCGAGGCAGAACGAGGCAGAACGAGGTCAGGCTCTCCAGGTCCCAGAGATCTGAAGCATAAGAGTTAACAAACCTGGATCTGGAGAGACCAACCCACCAGATTCACCGGTAAAGAAATCAGAAAAACTTCACTTTTGACTGACCTATCATTTGAATGGGAAAATTAAAAAATGTGAGAATGTTTTCAAAAATTCCAAATTGCATTAAAAAACCTCATGCTGTTCACACCTTCAGTGGATCCTAAAGCTGACAAGATGGAACCTCAACTTGGATTCAAGTTGCAATGACTTATCTTCTAGAGATGGGCTCTACTGAAATATTAATGGAAAAACACTCTTTTCCATAAGCGGAATTTGCTCCAGAATAATGCCGGATGGGGGTTATAGTTATTATAATTCAATGGCATGGGTGATAATGTTGAATCTGAGAGATTGGGTTCATTTTACTGGTGTCTCTGCTACTGTTATTTTTTGGGGAAATTTGTCATAACAAAAATTTTGAAAGATATAAGTTTATTAGTTCTAAAGCTTAAAATATATGGAACTCGGATCCCTACCTAGAAACAGAAGCAGGGACCTAGAAACAGGGTGGGAACAGCCAGCGCAAGATAGATTACTCTTCTGTCTTAAGAGGGTGTCTCTGGGTGGGCTCGTTAAGCTCTGCACTTAGTTCTCTTGGAGGGAAAGTGTGAGGCCACAGGATGGACATCTCAGAAACGTGTGGGGAAACGCGACGGGCAGCGGTCAGCAACTCAAGAGTTGCACCAACACCGCACAAGGACCCAAGGACTTGGGAGCCAGGTTGGGGATTTAGAGCTCACCTCACACAGGAAGGCAGAACAGAAGGAAGGCCACATGGAAAGTTTACCCATTTCCTCAGAATAAAAATACAACAAAAATAGCAGAGTAAACATGTAACTAACCCACTGGACATGGGACAACAACCTCTTCTGAATGGACTGCTTTATAATATTTGCAGGGGGAGAAAGAGCACTACTGTTTACACCTCTGTGTAACAGAAAAAAATACTGTAGATACTTCTCCAAAGGCAAGACAACTTTTAGAAGATCCAGGAACTAATTTTATGTGTGTCTGACTCCATTAAATCCCAAACCCCAGAATGGCACTTCCCTTTCTCTCCAAGGAGCCCAATTACCTGCAAGACGATGCAGCCCTGGATGAAGTCGTCAAAGGCGATCTGTCCCCGTCCTTGTCTGTCAAACTTTCGAATGAGGATGTCATGAAACTGGTCAGAGAGCCGGTAGCCTTGAAAGGGAATCAGAGTAAATAGCGTGCCAGGAGAGGGCGCTTCCTTCAGTACCCCTCTCGCCTCAGACACATGCCTCTTATCACAGCTCAGGATAAACGGTCTGGGCTGGGGAGGGAACACACAGCACACATTTATTCCAATGCACTAAGCTACGCCAGTCACTCAGCGGTGACCACTGCTGGCAGGCCAGAGCACCTCCCTGGAGGGGGAGGAGTAACTGGAGGCAGGACCACACTGCGAGTTGAAGGATCCCGTGAACTCACTAGTTCGCATCACTCTGAACTCCGCAAGGTGGCTATCCTACAGACCACCCCACAGGGCAGCCAGGACGTTTCTTGAATGCAGCGCAGTGATCATTTTAAAAAGCCCTATAGCTCTGGCCGGGTGGCTCAGCTAGTTGGAGTGTGATCCCGTGCACCAAAAGGTTGTGGGTTTGATCCCCAGTCAAGGCACTCATGGGAGGCAACTGATCAATATTTGCCTGTCACTTTGATGTTTTCTCTCTCCTTCCCCCTTCCTCTCTCTAAAATCAATAAAAACTTACCTTCTGGCGAGGATTTTTTTAAAAAGCCCTTTACCGATAGATTTTATTACATTTATTAACCTAGACATGAAAGTTCTGAATAATTCAGCTGCCCTGGGTTAACTCATTACTAGAGAATCTCGTTTTGAAAGATAAAATATCACTGACATCTTCCAATTAAACAAAATGTAAACCTAAGGAAACAGACTCAGTGACAGGTATTTCCCCATAGAAATGAACTAGGAAACTGAACATTACAAGGAGTAAGGTAGCCTCTCAAAGTTCAATCCAATGTTACTCAGAGGGTCACTGATTCCGTTTGCAATTTACCAGATGTGTCTTGAAAAGTTCTCCAGCAGGAAGGTGGCTCTGAAGATGGGGACACCCCTGGGGGCCAACTAAACCAGGACACCTACTGCCTTTCCCTCCCTCCCCTCGTCATACCACTACCTGTATGACCATGGTATCCTTACTTAGTCAGGAGACAAGATCCAGTTGCCAAAGTATTTTTACTGATTTTCAGTCTTGCTGCAGTCTTTGCAAGGAATGTACACCCACTGTCTGAGTGAATTTCACAGTTAATTACCCGTATGAACACTTAACACTTTACTGGAAAAGATTCAAACATGCAAGCATGTGATGGTACCTTTCTGAGTGGCCAGTGTGCTCTGCATCCAGGGCCCCCCTCCCTGCAAGCTGAGTAGAAGCCAGGATGCCCGACTTAGTCAGAAAGCGACAGCTGCCACTCCTCCTGCCCCTATGATTCTTATCTCCTCACACCAGCACCTGTGCCTGTGGTCAGGTAAGACAGGCCAAGGCTGGTGAGGGCCGACCTTAGGACACAGTGACAAGGCCGTGCCCATTCAGGGTGCAATGGTCTCCTGCCCGACAAGATTGTAACAATGACACAGTAACTCCACAATCTACGACAAGGGAAGCAACTTGTATCACCCCTGGCGTTAACTTCCAGTGTCCCTGGTCCTCAATATTACTGCAGGGAAACAAAAGTGAAGGAAGTCAGACAAGAAAAATAAATGATGTACAAGCCATGGAAAGACTATTTATCTGGGAGCAGTCAGTTCTCTACGAGGTCCTTCCAGTGAAAATCCAAGTAACAATAATTAAAAGGAGGTGCCCTCTGCTCATGGCCCTGCCCCCACAGCCTGGGGCCCTGGTCGGGACTGGCTGCCCTTCAAACCTGGAGTGCTGGCACAGTGCCACACCCTGACCTGTGGCTGAGCACCTTTCTGCTTTAGCATAAAATGGGGACAAAAAAATGCAGCAAAAAGGTGGAAACGAGTGATAAGTTTAAGGTTCATTACACTTTCACAAAGTTTTCATAATCAACATTGCACTGGCTCAGTGGCCGCCAGGGCCGGGTGGAGGAAAGGGGAGTTGGGCGCAGCAGAGCTGCCCCCAAGGCCTTTAGTGCTGAGTGAACTCCACCCCGCGCTGGCGAGAGGGAGGGCTAGGCCACGTGCACGTTCTCCTTTCTATGTCTCTGTTCACGGCATATAGCACCTACTAATAAAAATTTTTAAATGAATGGACTATCAAATCCAGAATGTGTGCTAGTCAATCACACAGCATTGCCAGGGTTGGCCTGAGACACCCCCATGGAGCTGACAAAGGTCAGAGGGCACCGTAGTGCTCAACCCCCTGACTCCCTCAAGCCTCTGCTGAGCTAAAATCATCCACCTCTGACCCAAGGCAAGATACTTATTCTTAGGGGTCAAGACTGAAGGGAACTTTTTGCTTCTGTGGCACATTTCCTAAGTTACAACAGAAAATCTTCCAAAATAAAGCAGGAAAATGATGACAATGTTTCTTTCACAGAAAAGGCTTCGGAGAAGCCCTGGGGGGAAAAAAAAATCAAGAACCAATCACAGGAAGAAACTTTTTGGAATAACTGAAGAAGTGCTGCAAAAGAATATTTACTTTCTCTAGAAAAACACTCAGAAGTCAGGAAGATCTCAGCACCGACAGTGGGAGGGCCTGCCAGCCCTGATGAGAGTCTCTGCCGGGCCTGCGTAGCTCCGCCGCAGCTGCAGACACACTGGGTCTGACCCGGACTGGGAGGCCTGAGAGTCTTTCCACATGAGCTCCAGGGACCCGGTGGTCACAGCACTAAGTAAAAAGAGGGCTCTGGGCCTCGCAAGGTTAAAAATGCAGTTCTGTGTTCCGTGATACACCTGAGGTCACAGGACTAGAAATCACTCCTAGGATCTGGGCTCCTCCCACATTCTCCCCAGCCTGGCAGGCCCCTGGCTCCTTCCCCAGGCTCCCATCAGTCTCCCACCTAAGGGCAGAGCAAGATTAGTTGCATTCTGAGTTCCAACTCTTAAGAACCTGAGGTCCATGTCTTGCCCAAATTCTGAACACACCTGGTGAGCTCCAAACAGACTTCCTGTGCCATCACACAGCCTCCACCTGGTACTATGTCTGAGTTCATAAGGCAAGAAAAGAAAGTGATAGAAAGAGAAGACCATCATAAAGAACATGACCAGAGAAAAATGAAGAGGGCAGGACCATGTTAACCATATTATTAAAACTCGAAATACCTAGAAAATAGTACATTATAATCTAAGTTTTATTTTCTTCTGGAAGGCATTTATAAGAAACCTTTTAAGAAAAACATAGGAGGGGTTTTGTAATATGGGCCCAGTGAACACTGAGCCAAGTAAAATTGTCTCAAATTAGAATCTCAGTGTAACTTCAAACCTTGAACAAGACCCCAATATTTCAGTTTTTCCTCTACAAAAAAAATCCCAACTCCCCCTCAGATCCATGGGTATCAGAGGCCTGCTGATCCACTCTGGAAAGGTACCATGGGCACACTCCTCACGACACGGCATGGCACAGCACACGCACACCCTGACACGCACTTGAGAATGGGAGCTCGCGCTGCCTCTAATGTTCTACCTGAGGCCCTAGATATGCGCTAGAGCTTAGGGAATCGTCACTTATGGGTATTTTATCATCTTTCTGTGTATTTTGGTGTTTCATGAAATATACGCTACCCTACACTATCTTTTTCACTTAAATTGTTTCAAAGCTACATTCTCAATGTGCTTGTGACGTCATTCCAATTCACAAAAGATAAACGATTGCATAGCCCCTATCTCATTTTGGATGAAAAACTGCATTTAAAAGATGCATAAAAGTCTCCTCCAGTAATATCAAAATATAAGTCTGTGTAATGTAAACAAAAATTTCACATAGACTGGGTTAAAAAATCACTAAGTTGAACAAAGTAAAAGAACTTCAATGGTACCTAGGTTCCAAAATGAAACATGCTACACAATCAAGGTAAGTGAATTACCAAAACCTGAAAGTGCTTGCTTGAGCTCGTTCTTGTCAATCATCCCCGAGTTGTCCCTGTCGTAGGTGCGGAAGACATTCTGCCAGTCCGTGATGTACTTCCAGACGCCTGTGAACTCGCTGAAGTTCACACCAGCCTTGTTCTCACGGTCAAACATTGCTGAGAAAAAAAGGAGCATAAGTGGTGCCCAATAAATGGAATCTCGATGTTAATCAGCAAGAAACACAGCCACAGCAGTTACCTCCCCAGCATGGCACTCAGCCAGCGAATCCCTAAGTGTTGTTAATCATGTTCATTGGCTGAGTCAGGGGCAAGATCACCTCTGTTGGGGTGGGGTAGGGGGACTGTCACCCAGCCACAGCCCGCCAAGAAAAAGAAAATTGAAGCAACACACACTATGAGCCACAATAAGAAGGGTACTTTACACTGAAGTAGGTTCTACAGAAGCACGGCCACTGTGGGTGCTCTGAAGATGCCGGAGCTAAGTGCCCCTTACTCCCAGCTCCTAGTTCTGGGCCTAGAACATGGGGCCCCCTCCATTTCCCAGGACCGACATCCTCCAGCGGAGGCCACTCAATGAGAAAGAGATTCTACTGGCTTCAATGTTTTCTTAGACCTGCCTTTCATTTTTTAAAAAAAACCATCCCAATTTCAGGTCCAAATACAAAAGAACTACCACTATACGTACATAAAATTGCAAAATGGCTGCCCTGGCTGGTGTAGTTCAGTGGCTAGAGCACCAGCCTGCACATCAGAGGGTCTCAGGTTCGATTCCCAGTCAGGTGCACATACCTGGATTGCAGGTCCGATCCTTGCCCCCAGTCGGGGCCCATGTGGGAAGCAACCAATGTGTCTCTGTCACATTGATGTTTCTCTCTCTCTCTTTCTCCCCTCTCCCATCTCCCTTCCAATCACTCTAAAATCAATGGGAAAAAATATATCCTTACTTCTCAGGTGAGAATTTTTAAAAATCTATTAAAGAATTTGCGCCCCGACCGGTTTGGCTCAGTGGATAGAGTGTCAGCCTGCAGACTGAAGGGTCCCAGGTTTGATTCCAGTCAAGGGCATGTACCTTGGTTGTGGGCATATCCCCAGTGGGGGGTGTGTAGGAGGCTGCTATAGATGTTTCTCTCTCATCAATGTTTCTAACTCTATCCCTCTCCCTTCCTCTCTGTAAAAAAATCAATAAAAAAAGAATTTGCAAAATGGCTAAAATATATGATATAAAAACTCTGTCTGAATTACTGCCATAAAGAAAATGATAAATCATATGGTGTCTCTTTAGGCAAGGAGATGATGGAAGCCTATAGCCTGAATGCTCTCAGTTTGGTCAGAAGTACACTACATTCAGTGAAGTTTCATGTAATAAAAAACATGGGGATTGCTCCAGTCAGTGGTTATACAGGATAAGGGCTGCGTGTGGGGCGTGTAGTCCGGTGTGTTCATGAAATCTTCAGGGTTGGAAGGAATGATCGGACAAAAATTGACAGTAAAGAGTCAGTGAGGGGACAGAAGGGCGGGATAAAGGCCCACACCTGACTAGAGTTTAGGGAGAATAAGGCAGGAAGCACACGCTGTACCAGCAGCCCACCCCTGTCTACCTGCACAGGCAGGACGCTGGCGCCCTTACTTACATATGATTGACCTGACAGTCACAGGATTAAATGGAGTCCAGGTGCCTGAAAACAAACAGGAACTAAAGTAAGAGAGAGCGATTTGTACCTTTATTGATTCTTACTCTCAGTAAAAACAAAGTCAAAAAATGTTTTTAATGTGGGGCAAAGCAGTATCTCTGCCCATCCCCCACTTATATAAAAAGACCCCCCCCCCTTTTTAAATACACACACACACACACACCCGTTTCAGTTCTGGGGGGCACACCGAGATCCACTTCCGACCTTTGAGCTGCCGAGGGCTGGAGAGTCTGCAGGTGCCACGCCTCACACTCAGGGACACGGGGCCCTGCAGCACCTCCCCAGTGCCACTCCTACCCAACTCAGGGCTTGTGCAGGCTTCTCTCACCCTCACACATGCCCCTCCAAATACATGCACACCCTCCACCCAACTCCTACCTCCCCTCTTAAGCCTTGGGTGAAATGCTTCCTCAGGGAGCTTTCACTGAATGCCCCACACTCCAGGTCGCTAAGGTAACTCCATATGCTCTGCCCGCACCTTCTGACTGCCCCTTCAGACACCTGCGACGGCCATTATTCCAAGAAGGCCAGTCCTCCCAAGAGAATAGGGGCTCACCTGTCCCTGGGCATGACACACGAGTGCTGGACAGCACCTGTGTGCAGGTGTCACAGACCTTTGGGGGGGAAGGTAAGCAGGAGTATGTATAGAAAGGTATGAGGAAAAGTCGGTATTATTGGAAACCAGTGTAAAAAGAAAACTATGTTACAGGAAAATTCCACATACAGGGGACTCTCACCGCTTCACCTATGCCTGCTGTCCCCTCCCTCCCTTAGTGGCTCCATGCAATGAACTGGTTTTCACAGAAGATAACCCTCCACTGACCAGAAGCCAGAAACCATAGGTACCCACTGGAATCTCTCCCTTCCGTCCTGTTCCCTCCACCTGATGCAGACTAAGTGGCCATAGGGGATGAGTTGTGAGTTTGGGCTAAACTGAGCTGGCTATGCAGAGCTGGAGGGGTTTCAGAGATGAGGCTGCACCCACAGTCCATCCCAACTGCACACATCAACCCCGGCCGTCAGCAAATGGCTTGGTGGAACAAGTGTTCAACAAGAGCAGTACAAGTAAACTATTAAATAAGGCTGCAAAACAGGCACTCTCGTGGCGAGTGCACAGATGGCGCACCTCAAAGAGGCAGGCCCAGGGGACCCAACTGTGCTGGGGAGCCTGAGGATTGGAGGGTGTGGGGCTGAATCAATGATGGAGAGACCTGGAAGGTAGAACCAAGGATATAGACATCCATTTGTCCTTGTTAACCAAATGGGACCTAACTCTCTACAGCAACCAGGGGCAATAACAACAGCCAACAGGTAACTGACTCCTTGTTGCGTGCAAGTCCTGTGGCCTGGTTCCCAGGCTACATCAAAGCTTACCAACCCACAATGAAGCCTAAACGCAGTGTGTAGACATTTCACATTTTGGTTATATTAAGCATTAAATGCACCTGAGTGTCAGCCTGAAAACCTAAACAGGTTTCTGCAGGAAATCACACTGCAATGCCAATAAAGCAATTTCAACAGCACTTGCTGAAGGCAGAGGACACATTCTATAGGTGGGTTTTGTCCACAAGCCCTTCTCCTCCAGCGAGCCTCTATCCCAGGTTTCCTGGGCCAGCTGCAAATTCAAACATTCCCATCTGTTCTTCCCAGTAACCACCGTGTCCAGGAATATTTGAAGCAACAGATTTCCTGTCAGACTCCTCCACAGAAATATATGTTCACTGTATGCATAAGTCTTGTCTCAACTTCATCTCAACCAAAGAAAACAGAAACATACTATTATTTCTCCGTAAGGTGAATACTCAACACTTCACCGATAGTTTGGGAACAGTACTAAAACCTTAAGAAGCAATGCTGCACGAACAGTGTGCTTACGGAACACGCTGCCATCTGCAGGGTGGTCGGTCAGTCATCACTGGGGGCTTCAGCGTTTTCCCACTTAAACTCCAAGTACATAAATGAATTTAGGAATTTATATCTGTTCCCTTCTCGACAGGAGAAATCCCACTCTGCTCTGTGATAATATATTCTGTTTTTACTATCCAAAGAGTTTTCTTTCTTGAAATTATGTCCTATTAACCACAAATTTTGGTTGATGTAGACTTTAGAGATGGTGAAGGGTTAAGTCCTAACAGACTTCCCTTCATCACTGGCGATCTCTGCGCTTCCCTACAGCAGACCCAGAGTCCAGCTGTCCTGGGCTGTTCTGCCAGAGGAACTTGTGACGAGGGGGTGGAAGCACCACAGGGTCCACATGCGGTTCAGCGCATGGTTTGTGAGGACTTCGATGCCTCTTCAGGTTCAGCAAAATCCTACATTTCACCAGTCATCTTCCGTTAATGCTTCAAATAGCTATGACTGGAAATATGGCCTTCCTGAAAAGCCATCTGAAGACTGACCAACAGTACAATGCCTACACTCTTTGATCTAATAAATGCCCCTTTTAGAAACCTGTTCTATGAAACTCTGGGTCCAATCACTGCAGTAGTTACATTAATGAAAATGAAAACAATCTAAGTGTCTAAGGTGAACACTGTCAACTCCATTCCGGTAGATCCGACAGTGTCTTGCAGTTCTGGGCCAGGCAGGGTGGGAGCTGGTGGAGATGGGCTTGGCTGGAGGGGAAAAGGGATCTCAACTTCCAGTCGTCCTGTTTTCACATACACCCAAAGACAGAGACCAGAAATGCTGTGACCTGCCCAAGTCCAACCTTCCTTGTTTCTATCTGAAACTCTGGTGGGTTTCTAAGAAGAGCAGATGTGACAGGCTGTACTGAGGGTCCCCAGACCTCTCTCAGGCTCAACAACTAGCTAGGACAACAACATTCATGGTCAGTTTGTTAGAGCAAAAGGACAGAGAGTAAGACCAGGAAAGGCATGAGGACAAGTCTGGGGGAGACCAGGCACTGCTTCCAGAGCCGCCCATGAACTCACACAGGACAACGGCTGGCGACCCACATAAAGTGTTGTCCACCAGGGAAGCTCTCCTGAGCCTGGGAGCCCAGGGTTTCTCTTGGTGAACAGTCACGGAAGCTACAGATGCCAAGAGAAGGTGCTTGCCATCCCCAAACTCTCAGTGTGAATTATCCAAGCAAATGGATGCAATGTGCACTCTGATCAGTCAGAACATTCCAGAGGCAACCATCATCCAACAGACCCTTCCTGGGAACGTGGAGGCTCTGAGTAACCCAGCCTGATGAGTCAGCCCTCATCCCCATACAGGCAGATGGGGCTGGGGGCGAATCTTAACTCCCTCTGTTGCATCTGGGCAACAAGCACCATCACCCACGACACTGGGCTGGGGCAGGATAGGGATGCAACTGTAGGGGCTATCTGCTTGGATGGTCTCATTTCTTCAAATATGGGCTCCTCAAGATAGCTGGAACTCTATTTTTATAAAAATACCTTAAAATATGAATTACTATTTTTTAAAGCATAGCTAAAAATACCTCCTCAAAAAACATCAATATCTTAGGTTAAAGCAAACCTTAAAGCACAAAAAAAGGGGCTAGAGCAAATTTTTAAAAAACACCTAAAAGTCAAGACAGTTTGTGAAAGGTTATTTTAAAACCAAGGCACAAGAACAGTCCTCTCTCTTTTCAAACCCACTGACCACACACGTCCTGAGAGCAGTCATTTTTGGAGGCTTTTGTACAAAGGACTCAGTGTGTGGGACCTACAAAACCCCTTTTCCAAGGTGGTTTCAGCTCGACTTTAACAGGGAGCATGCCAAACCACAGGTCTAACTAAAGTGAGAGGCTATGCTGTTCTGTAACTTCAGTTTCCCACCAGCAATAAACTAATTAAAATGACTTTCTGAAATAGCCCAAAGGCCAGTTCTAATATGAAAACAAAAGCCCATTCCTGGGAGAAAAATCAGAACTGAAAATAACTTCTTTTATATCAGCTACAGGAACTCAGGGAGGAGTGAAAAGAACCAACACTGTCTACCCAGTAACCCGCTGGCCCTCATTTAGGAGATAGCTACAAAAATGTTTATAGGAGGAGAGAAAGGAACACATCAAGGAAAAAGAAATGCTGTTCAAAGGGGGCGGGGCACACACTGATGTGGGAGGAAAGGGGTTTGAAGACTGGGGGGATGGGTGGAATCCACCTTACAGGGAGGAGAGACAGACAAGGAGCAGGCTGGGTTACTCAGAGCCTACACGTTCCCAGGGAAGGGTCTGTTGGATGATGGCTGCCTCTGGAATGTTCTGGAATGTTTTGTAGGTCCCACATTAGGTGGTCACCTACATGGAGAGACAGGTGGGGAAGCACCAGGGTCAGTGAGGGCCTGACTGAGCGGTAAACCTGAGATGGAATGTGAGCGGCAGCCCTGCTGTGCACCAGCACTGTGCCCACATGTAGTGGATATTCAGTAGGTGATAACCATCTCATCACTGTCATTAGGAAAAGAAAAGCCATCAAAGACTCGAGCTGGCTCTTTGGCCAGTAACAGTGGCAGTAACTATTCCTCATCCCAGCAACAATACTGAGCCCTTGCTTGGTGCCAGGCTCACACCAGTGTTCTGCATGCATTTTCTCAATTTACCTGCCCAGTAACTGTGGGACACAGCTCCAGAAAGGTCAAGTCCTTGCTCAGGGCCACATTCCTAGAACTGGTAAAGCCAGGATTTGAATCCAGGCAGGCTGACCCCAGTGACCCCACTGAGCCCACCCCTTCCAGCAATTTTGAGTATTTGACCATCACTATCAACTAACAATTTCACACAAACCTGGGCTGCACTCTCAAAACTTATAGCAAATGAACAAAAGGGGATGTCCCAAATGAATCATAAATCAGTCCTCACTGCAAAAAAGCTCAAAAGAAAAGCCTTAGCCAGTAGGGCACTCTCACTGTGGCTGACAACATCTTTAACATCTGATCACAATTAACATATGATGCGAAGAAATCATCCATTTTGGTCAACACTTAGGAAGTTTTAACCCAGGATTTGCCAGACTGTAGCCTGCTGGTTTTCAGTGCTCTGGATAGCTCTCTAGTTAACCCTGTCTTGTACTTGGCTAGTGTAACTCTAATAGTACTTCCCCAATTAATCAAGTTGAAACCAGCAAGAACTCAACTCCATGGAGAGCTGGCAACACACCACCCACAAGAGCTGTAACCCTCATTCCTATCTGAATGCCTATAATTCTGCCACTGACAAGACCACCTCCCCACAGTCCGGTGGCCTCTGGGACCTTTGTAATCCCCTCCAGAAGGGTTGCAAAGATTACCTAAGAAATTCAATGATCTTCAAGACACCTGAAAGATATCTGCTGTACAAAGCTAAACTTCCTATCCCTCCCAAAAACCTACCCTCCAACCCGCGTTTCTCTACCAGTGTTTCCCTATGCTCATCCACGCAGTTGTTCTGAAAAGCATTTGGAGTGGCACTGACAACCAAGAAACCGCTTGGGCAAAATAAATCAGAAGCACCTCCACCACGTGCCAATAATAACAGGTGTGTCAGGCTTGCCGTGTAGAAGTCCTGATGTCCAGGTCTCACTCACCATTGGAGAGTGCTTGCTGAAGCTCATTGTCGGATATCACCCCGCTTCTGTCTTTATCAACCCTACAAAATCAAGACCAATTCAGCTGGTGATTAACAGTGTATGAAAAGCAAATCATGGCAAGCACAAACGTTTAACCCCACTGACCATCCTACATTAATTCTGGCATGTTCCTTCCTTTCACTTTGTTCTGCCTCTGGAGCTCCTTCACCTAGCCGAAGCACTCCCACCTGCTAAAGTCCACGTTGGTTCTCCCCAAAGTGACCTAGTCATTTTTTCACTCTCGTTTTCCTTTCCCAGGTCTTTCTCTTTGATTATCCCTTGATCTGAGTTATGCCTGCACCAGTTTCTCTCTTTTTCCTTTCTCTCAACCAAGTCATTCCCTCACCATGAGTCACTCAATTTTCCCCATTCATTCACCGGAAGGACGGCCATGGTCAGAAGGAGCCCAGGTAAAAGAGCACCTGTCCCGGCGGCCATCACGTTCTAGCTTCTTTCCCGACTGCTGCCATTTTAATAGTGCTGGAGCAGAGTCTTGTTTCTGTTTATCTAAAACTAGCATCGCCAGGAGACTCTCCCAGAGGAGCAAGAACCCGCCCCTCAACTGCGGGCACTCGGCTGTTAGGGGGTAGGGGATGAAGGCAGAGCTCCAGGGAGTCTACGGAAGGCGCCACACTTCGGGAAGGGCCAGTGCGAAGGAGGGGCCCGCGGCGAGGGAGAAGCCCTGAGACAAAATGGGACACAGGGCGTGGGACAGGAGGGGAGTGAGCAGAGCGGAGGCCTCGGGAAAAGTTAGGGGGGTGGGGGAAGAAGGATGGGGCAGGAGGGCAGGAGGCCAGGAGGCCAGGGGAAGGCTGGGGGAGGCGGAGCAGAGACCGGGGAGAGACGGGGAAGAGGAGAAGGTGGAAAATGGAGCAGGAGAGGCCGGGGGTGGCCCTAGTGCAATCTGGGGAGAGGCCGGGGGCGGGGGGGGGGGGGGCGAGGGAATGGGGCAGGAGGCCGGGAAGAGGAGCGGAAGCCGGCGGACTCCCGTAAGCGCCCGCGCGCCCGATCTCACCTCTGGAAGACGTTCCACAGGAAGCTCTGGTCCGGCAGCGCCGCGCCCACGGGTGGGCTGGGGCTTGGGCCGGTCCCGGGGCCCGGGCGGTAGGGGTAGGCGGCCATGGGCCCAGGTATGCAGCTAGACTGGGGAGTCGGAGGCTACACGGAACGCCTCGGGGTAGCTCCACTTCCGCCTCTGCTAGGGGCGTAGCCTGCAGTTACGTCACTTCTGGGGGCATCAGGAAGTGCGAGTCCCGGGAAGGTCACGGGGCCTGACGCTGCCAACCCCCTCGCGGCGCCGTTGCCAGGCAACGCCGGAGTCAAGCCGCTCCTGAGGGTCAGTGGCCTCTGGGTACCGCTTGCGTCAGCCTTGCAGAGCGCACGCGAGGGGCGAACGGGGCTCCACTTGGGCACGTTTAATTCCTGCACCAAAAAAAGGCGTGAAAGCGTATGATATCGAGGGGAGAAAGTGCGTGGGATACCCTAGTGCTTCTCAGGGTTTTCCAGTCCCTGTCCCCGCCCGCTTCCTCAAGTCGGGTCACCGTGCGCTTTTCCCTGGCCTCACCAGCGGCTCTCCAGTGCCTGGGTACCCGGGAACCCTCACGCTCCCGCAGGCTTGTCCCCTTCTCCCGGTAAATTACACCGACCTTAACTGGACGGTGGTACGATTCGGAGCGTTTTCAGTGAGGTCCCCGCTTAAGGGCACTCGCTTCCCCGTTCTGTCCGCCAGCCTTGCCCCGCCCACCCAGGTCCGGACTCTGAACTTGCTCCAGTGCGTTCATAGACTTCCAGCTTCGCCAGGTTTTTAAATTCTTGACTCAGTGATCGCTGACTTGTTTCATCCTCAGAGCTGGGAAGGACCAGGAGCCAAGGACATGACCTTTTATCGGAGGCACCTGAGACTTTGCTCCCTGTGGACAGGAATCCATTATTTAGCAATCTGGGCACAGCTGCCGACCATTCTCCTAACTGTTACCCTCTGTCCCACTTAACACAAGGCTACACGCTGGAGAGTTCCTTCAAATCCTACAAAGAAATTAAGATATTCTGTGACTTTGGCATTCACCTAAGGTATTAATCCTCAAACAGCTTCAACAATGTGGATTTTTTCTGATTCAGTGAATTAAGTGGTTTCTAGTTTTCTCATATTCGCATCACTTGTTGAATAGTCCTACCTTTGACTTTCCAGTCCAATTTGTAAGTGCTCCGGTACAGTATACATGGGGAAACTTCAGCAAGAAACGTCTGGGCGGCTGCAGAGGGCCCCTGCCTCCCTCTCTGCAGCGTCACTGGTTCCACCAACCCTTGGCCGAGTCTCCAGGCTGGATTGGCACAGCCAACACCATCGGAGGGGCTTAGAAGGGCCCCATTCTACTTTCTGTTTAGTTCTATGGGTGGGAAACGATTCATTCGTGGTAAGAGCCACTTACTGGATGATTACAATGAGCTACCCTAGTGTTTGTTACTTTATGTAATCCTCATACCAGCACCTGGTAGTACCAAGGTCCACATTTTATTGAGAAAACCATGGCTGGCCTAAGGTCAAACAGGCAATTAATTCTGCCTTCTCTTCCCGCATTACCTCAGTGGTGGCAAGACTGACTCTTAAAAGGGACAGTACTAGGAAGTAAAGGTTTCTATAAAAATCACCCCTGCCCCATATATATTCACCAGACCAGCCTGGTGCACTTGCAAACCAAGCAGCCTCAGTCCCTCCCATCACCGCAGTCCTGATCTCTAAGGAACCTTTGGCTCTGAGAGGCTAAGTCTGAGCACTACATGAGGGTTGCACACCTGTGCTGCACTGCTCGGCACAACCAAGCCTTAAAGTCCTCACCATGGACCTTTGCCATTGCTGAGAGGTGTTGCCTGAGGTCCTGTCACCAACAGCACCAACAGAGACCACCTTCTGTCAATAGAAAGAGGCAGATCATCTGCTCCTGGTCCTGCTGACTCAATTACTTAAAGTATTGATGCGCTTGCCACTATCTCCTTGCCTATCTCAGGATTCAATTCCCTCCTAACCAGGTCTGGTCTAAGCTTTCCATTTAGATGGTGTGCCTGGATGGAGGAGGAAACAAACTGAAAGACAACACTGCTTTCTTCCCTACACTAACGTTGTCACACAATGTATCAAATCTCAGGCCAGTCTTTCCTTTTGGTCTAATTTCTCTGAGTTAATTGGGAAATGCCTCTTTTACTATCCTTAGAATTTTTCTGAACATTGGTTTTACCTGGATGTTGGAATTCTTAACTTTCCACAGTCCACCCTCTTGTTCATTCTGTCTTTGGCATACAGTAAGTTCTCTATAAATATGTTAAACCAATGGATGACCAAATTTTGTATGTATCTTACCTTCACAGATTATCTGTCTTTTCTCATCAGCTGCACTGTGACATTTGCACAATGGATAACTTTTCTTTTTCAGACTCATTCCCTTTTACAGCCTCTGGTGTAAAATTCTAGGGAACAGAGTCCACCACACCAAGCCTTCCCCTTGCTTTGTCAGAATTCAGGAGGAAGGAAAGGAATACACTACCACTTTTTGTCAGGCTTCTTACTGAAATAGTCAATTTATCAAATATATGCTATTTTCTTAGATATGAGCAAATGTATACATTAGCAGTGGCCGATAGAACTTTCTGCAATGATAGAATTGTTTTGTAGATGCTGTCCAATATAGCAGCTACTGGACACATATGGCTACTGAGCACTTGAAATGGATCAAGGTAGCTTGGGAACTTAATTTTAAATATTATTTAATTTTAATGAACTTAAATGTAAATAGGCATGTGGCTATGGCTATTGCTATGGAAAGTGCAAGTCTGAATATTTTACTATGTCTTACCTTTTTGTTTCTTTTAATCCAGATTATAAATTATCTACATCATCTCTTTGGGCAATATTCTATTTTCATTATATCTTTATATATATATATATATATGTATATATATATATATATATATATACACACACACACACACACACACACACATATACATATATGTGTATATATATATATTATATATATATATATATAATTTTTTTTTTTTTACTTCTCTTGTTTGTCATCCCCCCTAGCTCAGATGAGTTCATTTAGAAACTGTGAACACATTTTACAAACATTTCCAGTGTGAAATATTGTCCCATGGCTCCTTAATTAGTGGAGTCTCATAGAAACTTACCCACTTGCTGGTGATTTTCTTGGTCTCAGAATACTCATGAAAGTAGTTTGAAGGTACTGGTTTAGAAGTAGCAGGCAGACATAAGAAAATCACCTGTTATTTCTTTGAAATCTAATTGGCCCTTTTGTTGTTATCCTTTCCTGTTTCCGTGGTTACCCGTGCTAGCTTTTAATTCATTGTCCTAACATTTAAATGTTGCTCCAAAGCCTGTACTAAAGCTTTCTCTTCGTTTACAAAATGCTCTGGCATATACTTTCTCATTACATCTGCTGGCTTGAATGAATCCTCCTGAGGTAGTCAGTTGTCTTTCTACCCATTTTCAATTACCTCCTTTAAAAAAAAAATATTGAAAGTATTACATATGTCCCTTCCCCCACCCCACCCCCTATTGACCCTCTCCAGCCCGCCCCTGCCCTCTGCCCCACACCTTCACCATCCTATAGTCTGTGCCCATGGGTTATGCATATAAGCATACAAGGTCTTTCGTTGATAACCTCCCACCCACCCTCCCCAGCCTTCGCTCCGAGATTCCACATTCTGTTCCATGCTTCCATGTCTCTGGATCCACTCTGTTCATCAGTTTATTTTGTTACTTAGATTCCACATATGACTGCGATCATGTGATACTTGTCTTTCTCTGAGTGGCTTATTTCACTTAGCATGATACTCTCCAGGTTCCTCTGTGCAGTCTCAAAGGGTAAGAGGAGATTTTTCTTTTTTACTGCTGCACAGTATTCCATAGTATCCACTCATTTGCTGATGGGCACTTGGGCTGTTTCCAGATCTTAGCTATTGTAAATTGTGCTGCTATGAACATAGGGTTGCATATATCCTTTCTGATTAGTGTTTCCAGTTTCTTAGGATATATTCCTGGAAGTTCGATCACTGGGTCAATGGCAGTTCCCTATTTAATTTTTTGAGGAAACTCCATACTGTTTTCCATAATGGCTGCACCAGTCTGCATTGCCACCAGCAGTGCACTAGGTTCCCTTTTCTCCACATCCTCGCCAACATTTGTAATTTGTTGATGGTAGCCGTAGCCATCATGACAGGTGTGAGGTGATACCTCATTGTCGTTTTAATTTGCATCTCTGATGATCAGTGACTTTGAGCATTTTTTCATACATCTCTTGGCCATTTGTGTCTATTTAGATCCTTTGCCCATTTTTAAATTGGATTGTCTTCCTTTAGTTAAGTTGTATGAGTTTCTTATATATTTTGGATATTAACTCTTTATCAGATGTATCATTGCCAAATATGTTCTCCCATACAGTGGGTTCCCTTTTCTTTTTGATCGTTTCTTTTGCTGTGCAGAAGCTTTTTAATTTTTAAAAAACATTTTTATTGATTTCAGAGAGGATGGGAGAGAGGAGAGATAGAAGCATCAATGATGAGAGGATCATCGATTGGCTGCCTCCTGTATGCCCCCCACTGGGGATCAAGCCCACAACCCAAGCATGTGCTCTTGACCGGAATTGAACCTGGGACTGTTCAGTCCTCAGGCGGATGCTCTATCCACAGAACCAAACCAGCTAGGGCCAGTAGCTTTTTATTTTGATGTAATCCCATTTGTTTATTTTCTCCTTAGTTTCCTTTGCCTAACAGTGGTCGGCAAACTCATTAGTCAACAGAGCCAAATATCAACAGTACAACGATTGAAATTTCTTTTGAGAGCCAAGTTTTTTAAACTTAAACTTCTTCTAACGCCACTTCAAAATAGTCTCGCCCAGGCCGTAGTATTTTGTGGAAGAGCTACACTCAAGGGGTCAAAGAGCCGCATGTGGCTCATGAGCCGCAGTTTGCCGACCACTGAACTAGGTTATTCTGGATTGCGGTTTGTAGAGAAAGGTAGGATAATTATTTTCCTTTAATTGTCCATTTTCAGTGTTATGAGTTAGTGCCCTAGTTACTTCCAAGAGTGACCAATTGTGTTTTTGGTTGGTTTTGGCTGTTTTTAAACTATTATACATTGTTTTTAATATATTCAATGTTTCAATCAGATGTTATTATTGTTGGCTAGCTCCCAGGCGCCCTCTGACATGGTTCTAGCAGTCTTTGATGGTGTCCTGGCTCTCTGAATCAGAAAACCATTTTAGGCTCATGTTGCAACAGCCTCCCTCTCCCCCTTACAGGAATCAGCAATTCTTCAAGGAGCCCTGGTTTCTTTCCGTGGGATATGATATGCAGGTCACAATCCAGGTGCTTGGGGTGTCCACTGTTACTAGGGCAGAGCTAGGAAATGTGTATTTTTTAAAAGAATAAAGAAAAGGATGAGTTGACACTTATTTCTGTACCAAATTTAGTATTACAGGGTTTTCACCTGTTTTTGAACGTTTTCTTTTAAAAAAATTGTTTTAACATTAACATTGTTATGAGCTTTAACCCACACTATACAATTTCAAAAGATAAATACCAACATTACTACCAATAATGAGATTACTGATTGAAATTTAGGATTTCTTAGTGGCTCAATTTGTAGTTAATTTACTAAAATTGTCGACTCAATGAACCTTGAAATAATGTTTTCCTCTGTGTGACTGTCACAGCTGGATTGCAGACACTTGATGCTGTCCCTCAGCACTCACCAGAACTGTGAAGCCCCTAGCTGCTTGCTGAAAGAACCTGCAACTCTGCTGAGGGCTTTCTAGTGGTAGAAGTGTGGCATGGAGCAGGCCCAGGAGTTCTGGCACACTGGATACAGCCCTCAACCCAGGTAACACACCAGTCCCTTTTCTTGTTAACTGTGCCAAGCCAGCTCAGACAGGTTCGGTGAGCCTGAGAGGGGGCAGTGAAGGATTGACAAAAGACAAGAGAATAAAACTGGGTCTGGGTGGGACGCTGTCCTCTCTGATGAAGAGCTACCGTAGCAACAGCTCAACAGCCTGAAAGCCGAGTCTTTATTTTATAGCCATATTCCACGAGGCAAAGTAAGGGCGTGGTTACAACTCACGGGTTGCCAATCTACTCAATTACTTGCACCTGATCAATCTTTGTTTACTTGCACCTCCCGCAACCTAGATCACTTAGCCACGTGGGACCACAGGTTCGGACCATAAGGTCAAGCTTACAACTATAGCTTTTATAATTGTGCTGGGAGGGCTTGCACGTGGCTTTGCTACAAGAGGACTGTGCCCTCTCATTAGTCGAGGCTTGAACCTGTCCAAACACTGTGGCCGCTTTCCATAGTTAACTACTGGGTCAGCAGCATGGATAAATCTCAATTACCATGCTAAGGAAAGCCAGACAAAATAATACATGTATGTTTCCACTTACATAAAACGTAAGGAATGCAAACTAATCTGTAAGAATAGAAAATAGATCACAGGTTCCTTGTGAACTGGTGGGGAAAAAAGAGGAGGTGGGTATTTGGGAATGGTGAAAACATTTATGGTCTTCTGCCAATTATACTTAAAAAAATGTTAACAATGCCAACAGAAAAAGAAAAACCAAAAAAAAGAAAAAAAGAAGACAAGCTATACTAAGGTAAAATTTCTCATTTTGTGAGTGATAAACATCCAGAAGCTTGCCATCATCACACCTTCTTTGCAAAACAGGACTCTCATACATTTCTGGTCGGAATGCAGAATGCCATAGCCCTAAGAAAGGGAATTTGACAAAAGGTGACTCAGCAATTCTACACCTAGGACTCCACCTCAAAGAAACTGTCAAAGAAAAACGACTTCACACACAAAGTTATTCACTGTGGCCTTGATTACTGGCAAACCACTGACCTTTATTGAGATGGCACTCCATATTCACTAGAGTAAAGAATTTTATTTGAGCACGTCTGTGAGCTATTTATTATACATAATTACAAAAGCAGGTCAACTCCGGTCTCATCAGTAGGAGCGAATGGCTGGGGGGACTGTGGCGCAGTCAGACTCATTTAAAGTTTTGTCGATTACAGGTCTGTATTTCAGAGAAACCTTAAACAGAAGAGTTGGTGGTTAAGTTGAGGCACAAAAATGTACTAACAGCACTATCATATGCTCTTGAAAAATTAACCATAAAAGTAGATTTTCAGACAAATATGCAGGCACTTAGATAAAACCCTGGATATGCTGTCATACTTAAAGTATCTTTTTACTGTGTATTTACTTCCATTGTATTCTACTTGCAAGTGAATATTTACATATACACACATAAGGAAAAGATTGTACACGTTCACAAAATGAAGGAAATATTTCAAAATTACAATATTTCTAATTGGTGAGCTTATAAATGTCAATTTTCTTTATTCTTCTTATACTTTCTAACATGAGCATGTATTTCTTTTATGATCATCAAAACCCCAAACAGCCTTGACCAGTGTGGCTCAGTTGCACAGAAAGGTCACCGGTTCGATTCCCCAGTCAAGGCACATGCCCAGGTTGTGGGTTCTGTCCCAAGGCAAGGTGTGTGCAGGAGGCAAGCAATCAATGTTTCCCTGAAACTCTCTCTCTCTCTCTCTCTCTCTCCCTCCTTCCCTCCCAAAAATCAGTAAACCATATTTTTAAAAAATAGGGTTGTACTGGGAGAGGGAAGTCTGACTTCCTATATAGTCAGAAAATAGCCTTCATGAAAATGAAAAAGACTGACTGCCCAGATTAAACAGTCATAGTGGGCTCTCTATATATGTTTATTTAATCCTCACCCAAGGACATGTTTATTGATTTTAGAGAGAGAAAGGGGGAGAGAAAGAGAGAGAGAGAAAGAAAGGAGAGAAAGGGAGAGGGAGGAACACTGATCAATTGCCTCCCACATGCGCCCGACCAGGAATCAAACCCGAAACCTTTTGGAGTACAGAACAATGCTCCAAGCAATTGAGCCACCTGGGTGTAGGCACTCTATATTAAGTGATGACCACAAAGCACAACTTAATTTCTGTAGACCCAGATAAAGGATCAAGACTATGCTTACAAGCTATTAAAAGCTCAGGGATAGCCCTAGCCGGTATGGCTCAGTGGATAGAGCTTCGGCCTGTGGACTGAAGGGTCCCAGGTTTGAGTCCAGTCAAGGGCTCAATCTCCAGTAGGGGGCATGCAGGAGGCAGCCAATCAATAATTCTCTCTCATCACTGATGTTTTTCTGTCTCTCTCCCTCTCTGAAATCAATAAAAACACATTAAAAAACAAACAAAAAAAAAGCTTAGGGATAAACACTTTGTATCTCAATTTCTATCTTAACGGTAACAAAAATGCCCAATGGGTAAGACCAGAAGCTTCTATTGCAATCTCAGCTGGCTCACCCCCTCTGCTTGCTCCCTGAATCCCCTGGGCTTCCCTGAAGCTGCTTCCAGGTGGTCTAGCCAATGGAGGGGAAGTGGCGAGGGGTGTTTTCCTTTCCCAGCCCCCACACTCCATGGCCTCAGGTTTCACCATTTCAGACCCTGCCACCAAGTCGTGGGGGCTTACTCCCTGACCATCGGCAATGCTGTGGAAGACCAGTCCTGCTGAATGATGCCGAGTCCGGTTTCCAGGCAGAAGCCTGACTGACAGTGTCTTTTTCAGTGGTGTCTCAAATCTATCAGCAGTCGATTTAAACCCACGGTGCTTCTCCTAGTTCATTAAATGCATGTGTCAGTGCACATATGAGCAAACCACACTGCCCACTTACCTTCCCAGTCCCAACATCAACATAGGAAAGGGTGTGCTTCCTCCAGTGCTGCTCAAATGGCTTCTTCTGCTGCCCCTGGATGGGCTTGGAATAATCATACTCATCCACCCGGTCCTGAGGCCAAGAAAGGAAATATATTTCAGAAAGCATTGACAATTACATTCCAAATTCCTTATTACTCTAACAGAGCCATATAACCACAAAACATGGCAAACTCATTAAACTGATACATGAGAGATGGGTCTAATAGGAACCCCACATCCCACTGAAGGTCCCACTGTCCCAAGCAGACCTTGTTCAGACAGCCAGGACCTTCCTAGTCCCTGTTCCATCCCAGGTCTGCCCCTCTACAATGGAAACCACTTGTGTACATCTCATCTAAAAGAACATGTAACACAGTGCAACCAAGTACCAGACATGGGAATGGAGAAACGAGATGTGCCAGCCATTTACCAGCCATCAGCCTCAGTTATTGGTAAGCCCCTCATTCTGTACCAGCTCATCCCAGAACCCCACTTTACTTATTCCATTTCCACCACAGCCCAAGTCCTGACAAAGTCAAGATCCCTGAGGTCAGGCCACACAGCCGGGCAGTGGGTTTCTACAGCAGGGAGGGTCCAGAGTTCAGTTTATGTGCTTTTATGCACTTAAACATTTATCAAAAACTTTTATCTTTTTGCTCTGTACTCGGGGAGATTTTACCTTCTTTCAGCCTTTTTAATTTAAACGTTTCAATCTTAGCAAATTATGTTAAAATTTTCAAAATCTCCTAAAGAGAAGCTATTAACTCGCACATGGTAATGGATAGGCCATACAAGAGCCTCTTCATATAAAACCCCAAAGATCCAAACACTTGTTATTTCTTCGGGTTGGGGCAAGTGTGGGGGTGGGCAGAGGCAAGACCTTTTACCTAAGGGCAAGCAAGCCATAGCACAATGTCTTCCTTCTAAACACATAAGGACAAGACTTGCTCTCCTGGGGTGAGTGGGTTTTATGTGCTGACTAAATGAAATGAAGACTTCATTGCAACAAGAACTGCCAATCCACAGCCTGGAGAAGCTTCCAGTTCTTCCGTACACATGATGAATGTGCTTACCAATCTCTTACTTCACACCAAGTAAGCAGCAAATCTAATCCAGGCCAATCAGTAAAGAATCAAGCAGATTCTCAGTAAATCAAGATCCTCTTGCTGGGCTGATGTGGCTCAGTGGTTTAATGTCAACCCATGAACCAGGAGGTCACAATTTGATTCCTGGTCAGGGCACATACATGGGTTGTGGCTCCATCCCCAGTGGGGGCGTGCAGGAGGCAGCCGATCCATGATTCTCCCGCACCATTGATGTTTCTCTCTCTCTCTCCCTCTCCCTTCCTCTCTGAAATCAATAAAGATGTATTTTTTAAAAAAAGAGGGAGATCCTCTTTACTTAGCCAATCTCCCACTAACCCTTTGTGTAGACCGGTAAGGTTGTCAGCAACCCAAACACTGTCCTAGATAAGAGTCTGTGTGCCTGTCTGGGGGAAACTGCCCACGGCTTGCTGATATTGTTCATCCTTAAATGGCACTTGCCCCAAGCTCCTCTGCCCACTATTTTTTGCTCTCATAAGCTGAGTGCTCTTTTCTGGCAGAATCTGACAAGTGTGCTCTGCAGAAAAACCAGCTTCTTTAAAAATGTTGTGGCCCCAAGACAAAAACCCATAATCACAGGCCCAAAATGATGATTTACTCATCATTTTAAATCACTTAAGGTAGCATTTTCTGGCCACAGTACTCGAGCTGCAGCCTCACTTTCGCCCTAATGAGGAAAATTGCACTCTGCTTAGAGATGCCACAGTTAGTAGCAAGAGATACTGACTCAAAGCAGAAAGAAGTCCTGTGGTACAAATACCTTGGGAACACAGCTATGAAGTTACCAGGAGGGAAGAAAAGCCTGTTTCTCAATTGACTTCTCTCACTTTACTCAAAATGGAGTAAATGTGGAGAAATTGCAGGGTCAGTGAGGGATGCCCATGGGAAGGACATGTGGTGCACATGAGTGTGTCACGAAGGCGCACCTTGTAATCTTCCCGAGCATGAGCGCCACGTGACTCCTTCCGGGCCTCTGCTCCATAAATGGTCTGAAGCGCACAGAGCATCAGGTTCTGCAGCTCCAAGGTCTCCAGCAGGTCTGTGTTCCAGACCATTCCTGGGGACACAAAAGCCACCCATGAGAGAGGGCCAGGATGGGGCTAAATCATCACTGAATGGGAATCCTGCACCCCAACTACGTGCAGGGGCCTGGGAACTGCTCACCTCTGTCAAACGTCTTCAGGTGTTTCAGGTCCCCGTAGAGCTGGCTGATTTTCTCACAGCCCTCCTGTAACACACTGCCCACACGGAACACTGCGGCATGATTCTGCATCGACTGTAACACAAAATATCGTTGGGATATCAAACACAGAGCCATATCAAAAACTGCTAAACCTTGATTTTCCTCTTGTGCATTTCATTTTCTGTAAAATGTTTATGTAAATTAAGTAGAAAAACTAGGAAATGCAGACTGGTTATTACTCTGAATTTTAAAATGAAACTTTGTGAGATACTCTTAGCAACTTTCAAATATACAATACAGTATTATTAACTAGTCACCATGCTGTACACTATATCCCAAGGACTTAAGATTCCACATGAGAGTATACGGTAATTGTCTTTCTCTGACTTACTTCACTTAGCATAATACCCTCCATGTTCACCCATGCTGTTGCACATGGCAAAAGTCCCTTCTTTTTTATGGCTGAATAATATTCCACTGTACCTATGTGCCACATCTTTAAACATTTACCTGTCAATGTTTCCATTATTTGGCAATTGTAAATGGTGCTGCAGTGAACACAAGAGAGCATGTATCTTTTTGAGTTAGTGTTTTTCTTTGGATAAATACCTAGAAGTGGAATTGCGGAACCAATAATTCCATTTTAACTTTTTGAGGAACCTCCATATCTTTCATAGTGGCTGCACCAATTATTTACATTCCTACCAACAGTGCACGAGGATTCCCTTTTCTCCACATTCTTGCCAACACTTACTTCTTTTTGATAACAGTCCTTCTGACAGGTGAGGCAATATCATATTGTGGTTTTGATTTGCATTTCCTTGGTAATTAATGATGTTGAGCATCATTTCATGTACCTGTTGGCCATTTGTATGTCTTTTTTGGAAAAATGTCTATTAAGATCCTCTGCCCAATTTTAAATCAGATTTTTTTTTGCTATTAAGTTGTATGAGTTCTTTATATACTTCATATATTAGTCCATTAGGTATATGATTGCAAATATTTTTTCATTCCATAGATTGTCTTATCAAAATTTTGTTGGTTTTCCCCTTTCCTCTGCAGAAGCTTTTTAGTTTGATGCAGTCCCACTTGTTATTTATACTTTAGCTGCCAGGCCCCAAAAATCATCAACCAGATCAATGTCAAGGAGCTCACTCCTGTTTTCTTTTTTATTTATTTATTTATTTTTTTTTTAAATAAATCTTTATTCAGATTATTACAATTATTTCTCCTTTTTCCCCCCATAGCTCCCCTCCACCCATTTCCCACCCCACCTTCTGCCCTTACCTCCCCCCCACTGTCCTCATCCATAGGTGTATGATTTTTGTCCATTCTCTTCATGAACCCCCCATACTCCTTTCCCCCTGAGAATTATCAGTCCACTCCCTTTCTATGCCCCTGATTCTATTATATTCACCAGATTATTCTGTTCCTCAGGTTTTTAATTCACTTGATTTTTAGGTTCGCTTGTTGATAGATATGTATTTGTTGTTCATAATTTTTATCTTTACTTTTTTCTTCTTCCTCTTCTTTAAGAATACCTTTCAGCATTTCATATAATACTGGTTTGGTGGTGATGAACTCCTTCAGCTTTTTCTTATCTGTGAAGCTCTTTATCTGCCCTTCAATTCTGAATGATAGCTTTGCTGGGTAGAGTAATCTTGGTTGTAGGTTCTTGCTATTCATCACATTGAAAATTTCTTGCCACTCCCGTCTGGCCTGCATAGTTTCTGTTGAGAAGTCAGCTGACAGTCGTATGGGTGCTCCCTTGTAGGTAATTAACTGTTTTTCTCTTGCTGCTTTTAATATTCTCTCTTTGTCTTTTGCTCTTGGCATTTTAATTATGATGTGTCTTGGTGTGGTCCTCTTTGGATTCCTTTTGTTTGGGGTTCTGTGGGCTTCCTGGACTTGTAAGTCTATTTCTTTCACCAGGTGGGGGAAGTTTTCGGTGATTATTTCTTCAAATAGGTTTTCAGTATCTTGCTCTCTCTCTTCTTCTGGCACCCCCATAATTCTGATGTTGGTACGCTTGAAGTTGTCCCAGAGACTTCTTACATTATCTTCAACTTTTTGGATTTTTTTTTTTGCTTTTTGCTTTTTCAGTGGAGTGTTTTTTGCTTCTTTGTATTTCAATTCTTTGACTTGATTCTTGTGTTCCTCTATTCTGTTTCTGGGTCTCTGTATAATATTTTTTATTTCAGTCAGTGTATGTTTAATTTCTAGTTGGTCCTTTTTCATATCTTCAAGGGTCTCGTTATATTTATCGGCCTTTTCTAGGATATTCTTAAAAAGTCTTATAACCGTGGTTTTGAATTCTATATCCAGTCGTTTGTTTTCCTCCATTTCTTTCGTTTGTGATCTGATTCTTTGACCCCGCATTTTCACTGATTCCCTGAGTTGGTAAGGTAGATATTTGTGCTAGGTTTCCAATATGGCCCAGTGGGTCTGCTTCCCCAGTTAACCTGAGGTGGACACTCTTGGTGCACCCCTTTGTGGACTGTGTGTACAGCCTTGTTGTAATTAAGTCTTTATTGTTGTTGGTATCACTGGGAAGAATTGACCTCCGGGCCAGTTGGCTGTAAGGATCAGCTGTGTCTATGCTGGGAGAAGTTCGGTGCTGGAGACAGCCTTATAGGATTAGACTTGCCAAATTGCAATAGCCTCTGTGCTCAGCTTGGATGGGGTGGAGTCTCAGTCTTGGCTTCCTGTCAGCCTTGCCCTTGCGTGCATGTGCGCTTTCAGTCCTCCGCCTTCCCCAGCTCGAGTCTCCGCCTGAGAGTCCAGACTCCCCCCACAAGAGCGTGGGTCCCCAGGGGCTCGCCTGGAACTGGGGTTCACTGCAGTCAGAACTGGGGCTCAGTGCCGTCAGGAGCCTCTGACTCCCTTCCACTAGGGAAAGCCTGTGGCAACCTCCGCAGCCTTTGTGCGCACTGGCCCGCGCGCGCCTTCAGACTTCTGCCTTTCCCAGCTTGAGTCTCCGCCCGAGAGTCCAGACTCCCCCCGTAAGAGCGTGGGTCCCCAGGGGTTCGCCCGGAACTGGGGTTCAGTGCAGTCAGAACTGGGGTTCAGTGCGGTCGGAGGCTTCCTTCCCCCTTCCGCCAGAGAAAGTCAGCCAGGCTCTCAGCCGCCCTTCCTCTCTGCGCGCACAAAGCCCCTTTGCCGTACCTCCAATTCTCTGTGAGCTTTTCTTTTTCCTTCTAGTTGTAGAATTTTCACTCAGCCAGCTTTCCTGTGGTTCTGGATGGTGTCCGTTCTGTCTTTTAGTTGTAGTTTTGAAATTGTTGTGCGAGGCAGCAGTTTAGGTGTTTACCTATGCCGCCATCTTGGTTTCTCCTCCTGTTTTCTTCTAGAAGCTTTATGGTGAAGTCTTACATTCAAGTCTTTAATTCATTTTGAGTTAATTTTTGTGAATGGTATAAGATAGTGGTCCAGTTTCATTCTCTTGCTTGTGGCTGTCCAATTTTCCCAACATCATTTATTGAAGAGACTGTCCTTTCCCCATTGTATATTCTTGGCTCTTTTGCAATAAATTTATTGGCCACACATGCATGGATTTCTGCTCTCTCTATTCCGTTCCACTGACCTATACGTCTGTTTTTATGCCAATAACATACATACTGCTTTGATTACTGTAGCTTTGTGATATAGTTTGAAATCAGAGAGTGCTATGCATCTAGCTTTGTTCTTTCTTCTCATTATGACTGTGGCTATTTGGGATTTTTTGTGGTTCCATACAAATTTTAAGATTAGTTTTAAATAAAAAATGCTATTGGAATTTTGATAGAGATTGTACTGAATATGAAGATTGCTTTGGGCAGTTTGGACAACTTAACATTAATTCTTACTATTCTTAAGCACAGAATCTCTTTCCATTTATTTTTCTTCAATTTTTTAAAAAATATATTTTTATTGAGGGAGAGGGAGAAAGAAACATCAATGATGAGAGAATCATTGATTAGGTGCCTCTGTATGCCTCCTACTGGGGATGGAGCCCACAACGCTGGCATGTGCCTTGGCAGGAACCAAACTGTGACCTCCTGGTTCATGGTTCGATGTCAACCACTGAGCCACACCAGCCAGGCCTTCATTTTCTTTCATCAGTGTGTTATAGTTTTCAGTATACAAGTTTTTCACTTCCTTGGTTACATTTATTCCTATGTATTTTGCTCTTTTTGCTGAAAATGTAAATTAGATTACTTTAATTTCTCTTTCTGATAGCTCATTATCAATACATAGAAAAGCAACAGATTTTTGTATGTTGATTTTGTATCCAGCAACTTGAGTTAATTTATTTATTGGTTCTAGGTTTTTTTTGGTGGACTCTTTAGGGTTTTCTATATACAGTATCATGTCATCTGCAAATAGTGAGTTTTACTTCTCTAATTTAGACATATTTTAGTTCTTTTTCTTGACCTACTGCTCTGGCTAGGACTTCCAATACTATATTGAATAAAACTGGTGAAAGTAGGTGTCCTTGTCTTGTTCATGATCTTAGAGGAAAAGTTCTCAGCCTTTCACCGTTAAGTATGATGTAAGCTATGGGCTTGTCATTTATGGGCTTTACTATGTTGAGATATGTTCTTTCTATACCCACTTTGTTGGGAGTTTTGATCATAAATGGCTGGTAAAATAAAGTTTAGATTAAAGCTTTTAATACATAGTGGCAGAAAGGGACATAGTTCTCTATCCTTGAATACCAGAGGAGACAGCAACTACATGAGGGCTATAGAACACCTTCTCACCCCACTCACGAGGCTTGGTGTTAAATGTTACAAGAGCCAGCAGGCGACCCTTTGGTGATGCAAACTAAGAATTGCTGAGATAATAAGGTTAGCAGTGAATGCTGAGGTGGTAGGTCACAGAGAGGCCTGTGAACCCTTACTGCTTGCTCTGTTGGTTATTCTGTAGAAGCTCCTCATATATTAAATACCTTTAGAGTTTTACAGTTTATGCTCATAAGAAATGTGATATGTAATAAAACTGAAAATTATTTTAGGCATGATGAGAAGCAGAATCTACCTGTTTCCTATCATTTACAGAATGACCTTTCATCACTTGAAAAACCCCTTTATCATATGCTAAATCCCAGCATGTACTGAGAGGCCTATTTCTGGACTTGGTTTTGTTCTACTGACTAGCTGTCTCTTCCTCTACCACTATCAACGTAATGTAGCTTTATAATTTAACTAGAGGCCCAGTGCACAAAATTCGTGCACTCGGGGGGGGGGGGTCCACCTCAGCCCGGACTGTACCCTCTCGCAGTCTGGGATCCCGCTGCAGAAGCAGGAGAGGCTCCCACCACCGCTGCTGTGCTAGCCAGCATGAGCCTGGCTTCTGGCTGAGCGGCGCTCCCCCTGTGGGAGCACACTGACCACCAGGGGACAGCTCCTGCATTGAGCATCTGCCCCCCCCCCCACGGTGGTCAGTGCGTGTCATAGCGACCGGTTGTTCTGCTGTTCGATCTATTTGCATATTAGCCTTTTATTATATAGGATTCCATTTAATAGGCATCCCACCTACTTCCTTAGAATGATGCATCACTATAAGATTATAATGTACACCATCAATGTCATGGTTCTTCAGGAAGAGCAAATGGAAAAAAACTGTCTTAGAAACTAGTAAATATTAGTTACTAGATTCTTTATGTTCTCAGTAGTCCTATTTTTTCACACCCCGTTTACATAGGGTAAAAATGTTAGGTTTAGCCCTATCTGGTTTGGCTCAGTGGATAGAGCATCGGCCTGCGGACTGAAGGGTCCCAGGTTTGATTCCCAGTCAGGGCACATGCCTGGGCTGCAGGCAATCCCCAGTAGGGGATGTGCAGGAGACAGCCAATCAATGATTCTCATCTTTGATGTTTCTCTCTCTTTCCCTCTCTGAAATCAATAAAAATGTATATTTTAAAAAATTAAAAATAAAGGTTAGGTTTATTCAAGGTATTTTAAACTCTTTTGGCTGTACTGTGAATAAGATACTAACGTTTGATTATTGCTGGCATCTTGGAAAACTACTGATTTTTGTAAACAAATCTTGTATCCAGACACATTATTTCATTCTTGCATTGTTTTTATTAGTTTTTCAGTTTATTCTCTTGGAATTCTTAGGTAATCATCTCTCTTCAATGCTTACCTAATTTCCTTTTTGTTTCTTATTGTATAAGCTGGAATCAGCAAAAAATTATTCCCTGCCCCCCCATCCCCCACTCAAATGTAAATTCCACCAGGGCTGGAATTTTTGAGTTTTGTTCAATGCCAACTCTGGCAACTAGAACACTGCCTGGCTCACAGTAGATACCAGTACATGCCTTCTTTGGTGGGAGGAGTGCTTCCTATTTCAAAGTCTCTCATGGATTTGCCATTTCCATTACCATATAACACAATGGCACATCTGTCCTAGCTGGCCCTCTATCCCTGATATCAGCACCCTACAAAAGTCCTGCAGAGGATCACTTGACTGGTTTTCCAAAAACATACTTCTGTTCCTCACTCATGCTATTTTCCTTACCAGCCCATGAAACCTTCTTGAAGCCCAGTTTCACCTGAAGATGGAAGCTCCATGGTTGTATGCAAGTCTTTTTCTTTTGGTGGTATCTGTGTGTATGTGCCACTGGACCCTTTCCAGAATATGACTAAAGTAAGGGCTTCTTTTCAGAAAATATCTCCAACAGAAATTCTTGCAAATAATTTCAAGTGGACAGAGAGTTCATTCATAGACCAAGAATCCCTGTACTAGAAGAATTAGATCAACAAAAATGTTATTTTTTATTGATCTAAATCTGTTATCCAATACAGTAACCACTAACCACATGTACCTACTTACATTAAGTTAAAATTAGATAAATTTAAAATTTAGTTCCTCAGTCAGAATGGCTATATTTCATATGCTCTATAGTCACATGTAGTTAAAGATAGAGAATGTTTCCACCCTCACAGAATGTTCCACCAGACATGCTGATCTAGAAGGTAAATACTCTGACAGTAATCAGTGCACAGATTACAGTTTCCACCTTCAATCTGTGCACACCTCTTCCTATTTTATTTACAGCCATCAGTGGTCCAGTATAAAGACAGTTGCCAGGTGTGATGATGAGATTAATTTATCAGCAATGAGATATGGTGGGCTTTCAGGAAGCCTGCTAAAAGGAAGCTTCCAGCTGTGAACTGAGCTTGGACCTTCCACTGTCCCTCCTCCTTCAGGCTGTGACGTATACAGGATGGCCAGAGATGATGTGAGGAAGGAAGCCCACACGCAAGCATCCTGGAGCATACAAGAGAAGGCTGAGTCCCTGATGCTGCAGTCGCTATTACTGCCCTTAGCATTCTATGGAGAAAGACATACACTTCTCTTATTTGATCTCTTTTGTACTTCTACTTGGTACAGCAAAAAATATGTCCTTCTGCTACTTACCCCAAACCCCAGTGCAGGGCTATCAATGTGACTGGTCTGCTTACTCAGAGTGTGTGCAGGTTCTTACCTTCTGCATGTTGAGTCGTAGTTCCGATGTTCTTATGCTTCCATCAGCAAATCTCAACTTGTCAAGATTCATGACAGATTCTTCCCCAGCATTTGCTTTAATAGGGGGAACTTTATCTCCTAAAGAATAAAAAGGCTAGAATTTAACTTCTGAAAAAACAGACGAATTTAATGACACCAAATGTGTATTTTTTTAACCTTTTAGGGAGTTTGGAAAATGCACCCGAAACTCTAACTGGACCACCCTATACCCAAGGAACCATCTGTTGACTTGGGGTTAAAAAGTAAACATAAAAATAAAATGCCTGGCAAAGAGTAGGTGTCCAATAAGTAATTTTTGAAAGAATAAAAGATGGAGAAACCAAGATGGCGGCATAGGTAAACACCTAAACTGCTGCCTCGCACAACAATTTCAAAAGTACAACTAAAAGACAAAACGGACACCATCCAGAACCACAGGAAAGCTGGCTGAGTGGAAATACTACAACTAGAAGGAAAGAGGAAAGCACACTGAGACTCAGAGGAGCTGCAAAAGGCTGAGGTACGGAGATGCACGCGCGGAGAGGACAGGCAGCTGAGTGCACGGGCAGCTGAGTGTGCGGCTGGCTTTCTAAAGCGGGAGGGAGACGGAAGCTCCCAACTGCACTGAACTCCAGTCCCGGGTGAGACTCTGGGAAACCCAATTCATTCGGGGGTAATCTGGACTGTCAGAAAAAGAGAAAGCACACTGAGACTCAGGAGCTGCGGAAGGCAGAGGTCCGGAGGCACGCACATGCAGAGAGGACTGAATGCTGAATGCACGGGCAGCTGAGTGCACGGCTGGTTTTCTCAAGCGGGAGGGAGACGGAAGCTCCTGACTGCGCTGAACTCCAGTTCCGGGCGAGTTTCTGGGAACCCAGACTCATTCGGGGAGAAACTGGACTGTCTGGCAGCGGGCAAAACTGGAGGGCGGCTTTCTCTCAGAGGTGCTTATAGCGATTACCGAGGGACACTGAGAACCAGAGGCCTCATAGGGCAGGGCTGATGGGAAGCCAAGGCTGTCGGCTCCGCCCTGAAACTCCGCCCCATCCAAGCTGAGCACAGAGGCTTTTGCAATTTTGCAAGTCTTGTCTCATAAGGGTGTCTCCAGCAAATAAGTTCTTCCAGTGTAGACACAGCTGACCCTCACAGTCAATTGGCCTGGAGGTCAATTCCTCCCAGTGATACCAACAACAATCAAGACTTAACTACAACAAGGCTGTACACACAGTCCATAAAGGGGTGCACTACGAGTATCCACCTCAGGTAACTGGGGAGGCTGAGCCACTGTGCCCTATAGGACACCTACCACACAAAGCTACTCCACCAACTCAGGGAAGCAGCAAAAATGCGGAGACAAAAAACAGATCACAAATGAAAGGAATGGAGGAAAGAAAACGACTGGATATAGAGTTCAAAACCACGGTTATAAGGTTTTACAAGAATTTCCTAGAAAAGGCCGATAAATTTAGCGATACCCTTGAGGATATGAAAAAGGACCAACTAGAAATTAAACATACACTGACTGAAATAAAAAATATTATACAGAGACCCAACAGCAGACTAGAGGACCGCAAGAATCAAGTCAAAGATTTGAAATACAAAGAAGCAAAAAACACTCAACCGGAAAAGCAAAAAGAAAAAAAGAATCCAAAAATTTGAAGATAGTGTAAGGAGCCTCTGGAACAACCTCAAGCGTACCAACATCCGAATTATGGGGGTGCTAGAAGAAGAGAGAGAGCAAGATACTGAAAACCTATTTGAAGAAATAATGACCGAAAACTTTCCCCACCTGGTGAAAGAAATAGACTTACAACTCCAGGAAGCGCAGAGAACCCCAAACAAAAGGAATCCAAAGAGGACCACACCAAGACACATCATAATTAAAATGCCAAGAGCAAAAGACAAAGAGAGAATATTAAAAGCAGCAAGACAAAAACAGTTAACTACCTACAAGGGAGCACCCATAGGATTGTCAGCTGATTTCTCAACAGAAACTATGCAGGCCAGACAGGAATGGCAAGAAATATTCAAAGTGATGAATAGCAAGAACCTACAACCAAGATTACTCTACCCAGCAAAGCTATCATTCAGAATTGAAGGGCAGATAAAGAGCTTCACAGATAAGAAAAAGCTAAAGGAGTTCATCACCACCAAACCAGTATTGTATGAAATGCTGAAAGGTATTCTTTAAGAAGAGGAAGAAGAAGAAAAAGGTAAAGATAAAAATTATGAACAACAAATACATGTCTATCAACAAGTGAATCTAAAAATCAAGTGAATAAAAAATCTGATGAACAGAATAAACTGGTGAATATAATAGAATCAGGGGCATAGAAAGGAAGTGGACTGACAATTCTCGGGGGGAAAGGGGTGTGTTGGGTGCGGGAAGAGACTGGACAAAAAGTGTACACCTATGGATGAGGACAGTGGCGGGGAGGTAAGGGCAGAGGGTGGGGTGGGAACCGGGTGGAGGGGAGCTATGGGGGGGAAAAAAGAGGAACAATTGTAATAATCTGAACAATAAAGATTTAGTAAATTAAAAAAAAAAGAAGAAAGAATAAAAGATAAAACCATTATTCTCTGTTATGGGGAAAATGGCACCCTTCGGAATGGCGGTTCTCCACAAATCTGCCAACCCTCCTTCCAATAGGCCTGGCCAGCTGTTTACATCTCCTGCTGATCCTGACCCTTGTACCCACGTACCTAACCTACATCTCAAGGTCTGCCCTTCTCAACTTTCTGGGAAGATAATGTTTTGAGGAGTTTTAAGGCTTTTTTGGATGACGTTTTCTTTAGCATGTAATACACACAGGAGGTATGAAATGCAGGGGACAAAGGTCTGTAAATAAAGCAGGGTACTGGCCTCTCCGATCTGCCTGAGCTCTTCTAGGCAGGCTGCTGTTCTGGTTTGCTTTTGTTTATATTTTAAAAAATTATCATTTAGTAAAATTGACTTTTTTTTCTTCAGGGGCATAGTTCTACACATTTTAATAAACATACAGACTCCTGTAACCACCATAATCAGGATACAGAATAGGGTTTAAACACTTTAATTTTTAAAATATTTTGAGGGAAGTAGTGGTGCAAACATTTTCTCCTTTCCTTTTTGCACTTTAAAAAAGCAAAGTATAATTAAAGTACAATACCTGTTTTTGTGTAGAGTTTTTTAAGTTTGGACAAGAGTTACACAGCCTTACCCACAAGCAGGATATAGTCCCTGGCAACCACTTTTCAGAATGTCATATTTATAGAATCATACAAATGTCGTCTTTTGAGTCTAGATCATAGAGCCTAACACATTTGAGATTCATCTATATTGCTGAATGTATGGGTAGTTTGTTCACCTTCTTATTGCTGAGTTTAAAAACATTTTTTGAAGTGTGCATTGATCCTCCATATATAAAAGTATAAGGTATTCTTATAAAACTTCCTTTTTGTTTTTCATTTTCAAAGAGTGAGCCTCAAATTTTCTGCTCTGCTTTTGAAGATTTGGTATCAGGTTCTCTGCCAGGGAAATGAGCACTAGGTCTGGGTCAGACCAGGTGGGTTAATTCCTGCCTTTGACACAATGACTGGAGGCAAGGCCCCACTTCTGCATTTCAGCCTGGAGTTGTGGTGGTCAGAGCATGGAAGTGTGTCTGTGAAGACGGACCCTTGGGAAGGTCAGAGCAAGAGTAAACTGTCCTGTTCTTAGTGGTACGTAGTATTTTTTCCTCTGCAAATATTTAAAAGTACCACATGAAGAAAATCATTGCTTAAAACACATTCTATCACTGAAGTGCAGCCACGACCCCATCCTTTGTTTTGTTTGCACTCAGTCAGCCCTTTCTCCTTTAGGAGATCATACTTTGTTTTTAGAATGGCCTAAATTACTTTTCCATAAGTACCAAAAAATTATATATTCATTTATGTCTATGATTTAAAATATTTCATTGCAAGTAAGTGATTTATACCAGGCAAGTAATATGTGATAAATTTCCCTCAAATTAACAATTCCTAATAGAGATTTTTCTAAGCAGAACATAGTAACTGCAAAAAAAAGTTTTGACCAAACATGTTACTCTCATAACTGTTAAGCCCCCCACCCAGCCTAAGTCCAGTCTTCAGTCTGCCACCATGTAAACCTCTCAATTTGTTTCCTCACTTCCAGGGAGAAAACCAGACCACCGCTATATGACCACTAAGCAAATCTTCAGTTACAGAACTTGACTTTGTAACCTTTTGCCCCTGAAACAAACTGGATAGCTACTTGAAGAAAACATACCGGGTCTGCAGGACTCTGCAATACTCAAGGCACATGCCCGGCCAAAGACGACCAGGTCCAAGAGTGAGTTTGCCCCAAGACGGTTGGCACCATGCACCGAGGCGCAGGCGGCCTCCCCACAAGCGTACAGGCCAGGCACAACCTGGTCCTGGCCGTTCACATGCCTCAGAACCTTCGGGAAAGAGGAACAGATGTAAGAGCACAGTCTGCATAGGCCCTTCCCCACAAGGAGCAGCTGCGCTATAAGTCAGAGCAAGGCAGGATCTTCTCTCGTCTGCAGGGAACCTCCTGTACCAACCCAGCCTCCTCCCTCTGCCTCTGGATACTAGGTTACCCTGTGCTGAGGCCAAAGGACCCCAAACAACAGCACCTGTAATTTCAATCCCACATTAATTCTCATCAGAAACCTCACCCACCACCTGATTTGACTTCCTGTATTCCCACTCTCTGATTTGGGTTCAGATAAAGGGAACATGGCAGGGTATGGGAACATTAAACTACGAGGTAGAAGATTGAGTTGTAATTCAGTCTTCCAACTTATAACTCATCTATGAAGTGAGAACAGAATTCCTATCCACCTCACGTGAGAAGGGACTAAAAGCAACTCATTGAAAAGCTCTTTGTGAACTGCAAACCACCCAAACATATACATTATAAAGAACACACAATTTATAAGGTCACTGTAAAAATAACGAGATCATCTAGGAAAAAACTGCAAATGATGTGTACAACTATTTACTAAGAAGGGATTAAAAAATTATTAAGAATTGTTATTAAGGAGTGAATGCAGTATTGCTCTCCAGTAACAATCTAAAGGAAGTGCAGCCTATGAAACAACAGGTACTTTTTTGAGAAAGACATCCGCCTTTTCCTCTAAGATCTACAGGAACAACTGCAAGGTGGGCCCACTGTCCCCATCCTCCTTCCAGCTGTATAGTCACCTGTCCCTTGAAGTTGGTGGGAATGCCACCCATGTTATAGTGCACGGTGGGAAGGACAGGGATCGGCTCCTTGGTGACGTCCACACCCGCAAAGATCATGGCCGTCTCTGAAATGCCAGGCAGGCGCATGGCGAGCTGCTCCGGGGGCAGGTGGTGCAACTGCAGGTAGACGTGATCTTTCTCAGGGCCACAGCCTCTGGTAAAAAAGAACAGTATAACATAAGACAAAGAACAAGGGATTATAGAAAACGTGAGATTACAAAATAATCGAAGCACATGAGGCTTCTCATTTTTTGATATGGAATAAAACCCATTCATTTCTCCTTTTCTAAGCACCCACTATGGGCCAGGGTGGACTCCATACACTGGACACAGCCATGAACAACATACAGACACATATCCTGGCCTCACAGGGCTCACAGTTCGCTATGCTTTTGTTGGTAAGTGCATCAGAAGGCCCTTTTATGCCAAATACTCCCAAGTAACATTTGACTTCTCATTTTTTAATGAAAAAAGTAAAACCTCCAAAGGTCATACCAGCAGATACTTGATATGTCATCACATAAGGCAAAGTGTCAGGCACTGAAGGGCCTAAAGCTGCCTTGTTAAAGAAATAGCCCACACACCTTGAAGGTCCCCAAACAAGGGTTAAAACACAATACAACACCAAAGGCTCCCACACTATTTTCAGGTTGGGGGTGTCATGTTTCACTTCTCCAACACTGACTGTCTCTATCACATACTCACACTTTTACACACAAATTATGTTCCAAAGATTTTTAAAAAAAACATCCTTGGGTAAGAATTTTTAAAAAAACAAAAACAAAAAAACTGGCTAAACTTCTCAAAATATAACTCTCCAGAGATACGTAAGCTAACAGACAACAGTCAGAAATAGCAGAGGCAAAAGCCTGCCTGCCTAAGCAGAGGTAGGGGTGGGTGCTGCAATTCACACAGAAGCCATACCAGCCCACGTTAAAATGTAGGCGTGAACAACAGCCCCCAAAGAGAAAGGAGGCTCTGTGTGCCTGCATATGCACTCAGGCACATTTGGAGACAATCACACAGACCTTCCTTCACGGATTTCCAGAGTCATGGACCGGGACACGACATCTCTGGAGGCCAGGTCCTTTGCCACCGGGGCATATCGCTCCATGAACCTCTCGCCTTGACTGTTAATGAGAATGCCTCCCTCTCCACGGCATCCTTCTGTGATGAGACAACCAGCACCATATATGCCTGCAAAGAACCCAATTAATTGAATATTTATAACCTGTCAATGCTAGACCTATCCAAGTATTTTCTAAAAGATATCTAGGGGGAGAGGGAAGCAAAGGGCATGTAAAGGACATTAAAGTCAACAGAGTAAGACAGAAGAAACGTTAAGGAATAGTAAGTGCAAAGTTTTTCAATAACAAAAGGCACTGATAAAACTGCAGTGAGGGGGAAAGACAGCTGCAGTGGACAATGATACAGCCCTGCTGAGTACTCTAATTTTAACCTTTCAACATAGCTAAGTATATGTTAAATATCTCAGCTTTTAATTTTTTTTTAAATATATTTTATTGATTTTTTACAGAGAGGAAGGAAGAGTGATAGTCAGAAACATCGATGAGAGAGAAACATCGACCAGCTGCCTCCTGCACACCTCCCACTGGGGATGTGCCCGCAACCAAGTTACATGCCCTTGACCGGAATCGAACCTGGGACCTCTCAGTCCGCAGGCTGACGCTCTATCCACTGAGCCAAACCGGTTTTGGCTCAGCTTTTAATTTTTGAACATCCTTTTACACACTGAAATTGTGGTGACTAGTTGAGGTAAAAAAAATAGCTTGGAACATTTGTATCTAAAGTAACCAAATACCAGCAATAGTAATAATTACATAGTTAATACTTATACTGTACTTGCTACGTACAATTCTAAGTTTCCCAATGACTCCAGGTAATATTATCCCCATTTTCAGAAAAGTACAATTAAAGCTCAGTAAGTTGCCCAACATCCAACTGGGAAGGACAGAGGTCAAAGTCATGCCTGGCAACACAAAGGTCTGCGCCCTTCACCTCAACTCGGTCCCTCGATGTAATGAAAATGAAAAATGCCACACCATGCTTGTTTTAACAAAGGAGATAGATACATAATGTTATTTTACAGCTAACACTTTCATTCGTACACCAAGAGTTATCTTGCTTTTAAAAGAATGCAAATTCCTGCGTGTTCCTAGTTTCAATGGCATTTTTTCCAGTGGTTTATATCTCACACATTTAAAAGGAAGCATGAGAAATAGAGCTTTCAATAAATCACAGGGAATTCAGAACTCTGATTTAATTAAAATTAGTAATTATAAAGCCACCTAATACATTTTTTATTTTTAATCCCTTTCAGGGATCAGAAAGAACATACTGACAGAGCAAAGAGAAAACACAAGTCTAGCTCTTAGCATGGTGGCCACTGCCACCATATGTGAAGTCTCCTCTGTTGACAGGTCAGAAAAAACAACTCAGGAAGAAAAGGTCAGGATGAGTTCATCTCCCAAAACAGAGATTCTCAGATTCATTTATGGATAGCATTTCCCTAACTCTCTCAAACCTGCAACCCCAGCCGAGACCACCCCCCTTCTGAATCCCACACCTGTACTGTCTGATGACCCAAGATGAGTTCATCTCCACCATGACTGGCACCCTCACTCATTAGCACCTCATGGAGCCCTACATGTCAGAGCTGCATCCTGAGGGCACTCTGTTACTATGGCAGCCTGATGTTCTCCCTACAAAATGAAATCTGCCCATGCCACTTTTCTAGTCACATGTTCTTCCCCTCACTTTCAGGATATTCACTCAGTAAATACTGACTGAGGTCCTACCAGGTGCCAGGCACTGAGAACACAGCAGTAAATGAAACATCTGTCCCTACCTCCCAGAGCTGACAACCCAGTGGGTAAGGGACACTGAACAATTGCTGCTTTACAAGTGGGATAAGTACACATGGGCTAGGTGCAGTTAAGACAGGACCTCCACTACCTTGGGGGAGCAGGGAAAGTCTCCTGAGGAAATGACAAGTTAGAACCCGAGAGATGAGAAAGCGGGCAAGTTTGTATAGGAACTGCAGGAAGCATTCCATGAGTACTGAGTGCTTAAAAGACACAAAAGCCTCAGTTCCACGCAAGTAGCCCCATCCTACCTGTGGGGTGGAACTGAACAAACTCCAAGTCCTGGCAGGGAAGGCCTGCCCTGGTGACCATGGCAGTGCCATCTCCGGTGCTGGTGTGGGCAGATGTGCAGCTAAAGTAGGTGCGCCCATAGCCTCTGGAAAAGATAAGCCAGCAGAGAGAGAGAGTGGTGACTGCACACAGCGCCCCATCGGAATCTCCCTTCTCTAATAGCCCTCATGGACAGCAGCCCACCCACCACCACAGGTGCCCTCTGCACACACTACCTGGGCAACTGGGAGGGAAGCCTGGGACAGAGAAGGTACTCTCAATTCAGTACTTTTGTGCTGTTTGAGCAATTCCTCTTATGATAAGCATATATCACTTTTATAATGAAATTTTTAAATGTTTATGGATTCACCTTTTTAAAGTTAAGAGACGGATGATATAAAATGGAATCTACGTATTTTCATCAAATAAACAAACAACATTTATCTACCTGAGAAATCAGTATAAAACAGTATCCACTGGCCTGGCCAGCATGCCTCGGTGGCTGAGCGTTGACCTATAAACAACGAGGTCACGGTTCCGTTGCCGATCAGGGCACATGCCCGGGTTGCAGGAGGCAGCTGATCAATGATTCTCTCTCATCATTGATGTTTTTCTATCTCTCCCTCCCTCTCCCTTCCTCTCTGAAATACGTAAAAATATATTTTAAAAAACATTCCAGTATCCATTAAAGCAAAAGAGATGTTATTTCAGAAAGTGTCATGTGACTCTCTAGGCCTCAGTTTCCTTAAGGGTCCTCTCCACTGCAAACTGATAAGACACTTTCTTGTCTACCTCAGAAGCGGATGATATTGTTGCCCTCTTGAGACAGGAGGAACTGAGGCTGGCAAAGGTGATTACTCTCAAAGGCTAAGTGATGGCCTGTGTCTGAACCACATGTCCAAAATGCCTCTACTTTTATTAGGATAAAGGACCTCTGAAACTCAACTTCCCTACAGAGAAATTAAATACAATAAAAATTAGATTCCTACCCAGTAGCTATAACAGTGTTCTTTGCTCTGATGCGGTGGATGTACCCGTCTTCTATGCACAATGCAATAACACCACGACATTCCCCATTTTCCATCAGGAGATCCAAGGCAAAATACTCTACAAAATAGCTGGTATCATATCGCAAAGACTAAGAAACAAAAACAAAAAAAAGCCCACATTTAGGGTGTTAAATCAACATATAAGGCAATGCTGTTTATGTGAACTGGTTAAAACCTTGACGTGGAATATGTAACAAAAAGATCAGGTAAACCCTGGGAGAGTACCAGGCTGGAAACAAGTCACAGATGCCAACTCACATCAACACAGTGCTGATACTACTGTGAAACACAGAAGGGGTTCTACTCCTGGCTGTATAAACAAAACATAAAAAGGTGCACACACTTCAGTGCACGCAAGGAGACTGACTCCAGAAGCGACTGGTAATGTGCTCACACATCCCTTATTTGTACACATCCAACAGGCATTATAGGCTCTCTGGCACCATACGCAGCTTGGCACTAGAGCTGGGGCACAGACCACAGGGTCTCGACTTAGGCTGGGCTGAATTATATGGGATCTGCTGGCCCTATGCAGCCATTTAGTCTAAATAAAACAAAACTTTCAGCTCCTCAGCACATCAGCCACATTTGTGATGGTCACATGTGGTGGGAAGCTGCTGGATTGGAGAGCCCAGATAAGCATATTTCTATGGCAGCAGAAGGGTCCACTGAACAACGGTGGCCCAGGCCCTGGATCTGACAGTCCTCTCGGCTAATGGAAGGGTCTCTCATGAAACTGTTAGCTCCCCACGTGACACACAATTCCATGGGATGAGCAGATCCTGTTACATATTTGTCAACACACTTGGCCAGAAAAGCCACTGGTATTCTAACACTTGCAAATCAATGGCCTGTCCCATTTATAACAAGAGTTCAGAATACTGATTATTCTGAATCAACATTATTCAGAGTATTGATTACTGGGCCATGCCGAGGTTGATCCTGATTATCCAGTGACTACTAGCCCTCAAGTCTTAGTCCAGTTTTAACAGTTAAGTATTAAATCAATCAGTTCATGAACTCAGAGTTGGTCAAAGGGCCTTAAAATACATGCTCTGCTCTTATACTTTTAGTGTGACAGATTACAAGTTCAAACCTGGTATGTAATGATTATCAATTTAGTTTTCTAAAATAGATACTTTTCAATTAACAATTACTACACATGGCCTACCGTTATTCTGCTGTTTTTATGACACTCCTTAGGCTGACATTTTGATACTCTGACACATCCCCAGGTGGCCTGTCTTCGGCTCATCACCACATGCTTGGCCAGAGTGGACCATGTCCCATCACCCCGGGCACCCAGGGCGGCCTCACCCTTCCATACAACGTGTGCAGCAGTGAGTGGCCAGTGCGGTCAGCGACACAGCAGCACCGATGGGCTTGTCCGCCTTTCCCAAACTTGAGGCTCTGTCCCCCAAAGGCCCGCTGGTAGATCTTCCCATCCTTGGTTCTGCTAAATGGCATGCCATAATTCTCTAGCTGTGAAACAAAAACAAATACCTATTACTTTAGAGCAGTGGTTCTCAACCATTCTAATGTTGTAGAGCCTAAGACCATCGGGAAACACAGATATTTACATTACGATTCATAACAGTAGCAAAATTACAGTTATGAAGTAGCAACAAAAATAATTTTATGGTTGGGGGTCACCACAACATGAGGAACTATATTAAAGGGTTGTGGCATTAGAAAGGTTGAGAACCACTACTTTAGAGGAATCAAGGCACTCATGGCTAATTTATTCTGAGAAACTTCAACCTAAATCTGCAAACCCAACACTAATATATTCTATGAAAAGGTCAACACTTCAGAAAAGATAAAAATTTCCTTATTAAATTAATTGAATGGTTAATAGCAGAAAATATTTCCCTTGTTACATTGGCTCGACACCATCCTTTTCTGCTGACCACACCTGCCTCAATCCCATCAGAAACAGACTGTGAGGACCTTACCTCAATCACAGAGGCGGGGGCCTGCTCTGTCATGTAGTGGATGGCATCCTGGTCTCCCAGCCAGTCAGAGCCCTTCACGGTGTCATAGAAGTGCCACCTCCAGTTATCCTCCTCCATGTTTCCCAGAGCAGCATTGATCCCTCCCTGGAAACACAAAGCAACTTTATGAGCTACAACTGGGAGCCCCATGGCACCTTCCAGGCTCATCTCTCCCTGGCCCCTCCCCGGGAACCGGATTTGGAGGAAGCTGAGTACTTATGAGGCAACTATCCGTGAATGACCTGACTACAGACCAATTCCAGGACCTTCCTTAGCAGAGGGAGGTAGCACTGCATGACAAATTCCAAATCACACCTCCTCCCCTTAACAAGCTAATGACATGGGCCAAGTTACTGCATCCCTCGGCCTCAGTCTCATGAATGGGACATGAAGCTAAACTCCTCGAAGAGTTATCTGGAGAACTAAGTGAGAGGTTACATGTGCAACCCTTCTTACTAAACCTGGCACATAAAAGGTACTCAACAAATCTGGATAATTTTATGACAAAATGTTTCTAATAGTAATCTGTGGACATGTGTTAAAGATGAGAAGCACTTACTGCCAAGTAATACACTCCAAATTTAAGAGTCACACTCCCCACATCCTCTTCCATTTGCTGTGCATGATCACCCCATCCTGCCTGCACCCCTCAGAGGCACAGAAAACGTAGCACAGGGACAAATGTTAAGGCTCGCTCTTACCCCCACAACTTAAAATTAGATTCCTCCTCTTTAGATAATCTTTTTTTCACAAGTAAAGGCACACTTCCTAACTTACCTCTCTTTTTTCCAATTGTTATTCAATCACAACTTTTGAATCAAGCACACCCACATTGGAATTCCTTCCCCACTTAGTGCTGCTGTGCCCCAGCTTCCCAAATCATGTGTTAGGACAAAATGATTCACTGGCAGACAGTGAGGAACCTTGTTACTTCCTCCCTCCCTTCTCCAACCCCTCCAACTGTAAACTCAAACGCAATCCTGATAAAATATGTTAAGTATTAGAGTAGTGCCAGATACAGAAAGCTGGTTTAAAATAACACAAAAATACTTGGCCCAGTGCATGCGTAAGTGCTATTTATTTTATTGCTCCTCTTAGTAAGAATCAGGGCCATAGATGCCTGGTCTTCTGGGCATTCCTAGTACTCTTCAGACTTTCTCAGGCCGTTGCCTGTCTTGTCCTTCAATTAAACCTCTCTTTTCTCAAGAACCAACATTCAAGTTAAGCTATCCTTTCCTTATTCTTTTTATTAAAACTGTACTACCTGAACATATTTTGCAATATTATTTAGAATTATCTATTTGTATATTTCATTTTAGACAACAAATTCTCCAAAGGTATATATTATTTATTCTTTAGTTTACAAAGCATAGCTTAGAACAAAGTATCTGGACAACTAAATTCCTGGAGAACGCTGCTGGACACTGACTACAGGCTGCTCCAGATTAGGGTGGCTTTAATGGTCTGTCTAAAGAGATACACTCTGTTGTCTCTATAAAAAAAAACAGACAGTAAAATATGATTTGGGAATACTACCTGTATGCAAGCTGGGCACACCTACAGTATGCCTAGAATGAAAGAACGAAATTATGAAATCACCATTAATTTTTCACCTTATTTATGTCTTCTTCCCTAAATTCAGAGCCACTGTTTTTCTGTCCTGAACATTCATGCCTCATCAAAGCTCATCGCCACCACACTTAATAAGGATGCAGCAGTAACCACAAGATTCAGAGCAGCCCTAACCAGTTTGGCTCAGTGGATAGAGCATCGGCCTGTGGACTGAAGGGTCCCAGGTTCGATTACAGTCAAGGACACATGCCCAGGTTGTGGGCTCGATCCCCAGTAAGGGGCTTACAGGAGGCAGCCAATCAAGGATTCTCTCTCATCACTGATGCTTCTGTCTCTCCCTCCCTCTTCCTCTCTGAAATCAATAAAAATATATTTTAAAAAAAATAATAATTTTTTTAAAAAAGAAAAGAAAACAAGCCTACAGACAAACTCATTTCAGACTGGTAAGTGCATCAAAGAAAGCTAAACCAAGAAGAGGGGAGGGGGCGTAGGTGGAGTGGTCAGAGAAGACCTGTGTGTGACTAAAGCAGAAACAAGAATGACAACAAGGTTCTAGGCAATGAGCAGGGGTAGTGTGGGCAGAGATCCCTAAGGGAGTGAGCTGAGTGAATGCAAGGGGCAAGGTGGGAAGGCGGCCGGTGGCAGAAAGTTGTTCAGGCAGAGTCTGGACAGCACAGTACCTTGCAGGTGCCAAAAGCACTGAGAGAGTCCCTTTCTCTTACCTGGGCTGCCACAGTGTGAGACCTGGTGGGAAATAGCTTTGTAACACAGGCGGTGCTAAACCCTGCCTCAGAAAGGCCAAACGCAGCTCGCAAGCCTGCCCCTCCAGCACCAACCACCACAGCATCAAATTCATGATCCACTACTGGGTATTGTGTAGAAATCTGGAAAAGAAAAATTCACCTGTTAGTCACCCATTCAACTACGTCAAACACTGAGACTGTAGCTGCAAAGAGCTTAAAGGGAATGAAAAGAAGAAACACAAAAGAGTAAGTGCCCAAAGAGCCTCCACCCTGTGTGAGGCCAAATACCTACAACTCGTAGTCCTGAGATATGGTGGGCACACCCTCAGTGAAAGGGGCCAGCTCTACCCATACCAAGCAGAGCCATCTATCCTGTGCAGCTAGGAAACCACCATTAATTGGAATGTTGAAGGTAAAGGTTCACCTCCAAGCAGGGAGATGTACAGATGCAAAGGAAAGCACCAACACAGACCAAAATACCAATTCTGCAGTTAGCTTTTCTTTTTAATTATCATTTTTACTTACCTTTTTTATTTATACCTATATACATAGGCTTAAATGAATCTGAGCTTATAATATAGTGTAGATCATGATTTTCCATCTGTGATCTGTAAGCTTCTCATGAAAATGTTAAAATTAAATATTGTTTTCATGTAGATAAGTTTATCCCAGCTCAGCTGAGTGACCTCAGAAGAACCAAGGACCATGACTCTATTTCAGGCCCATGTTTGCGTTTTTTACTGAGAAGGTGCCAACTAGCACTCAGTAACTATTTTGAGGTTATGAGAAAAGAACCTATAAGCAAATTTCCATTTCTTCAACAGAGAGCAGATGAACCCACTGAACCAAAAGAGCCTCCATGGTCCTGTGTGGAGTAGGGTGTCATCTTCCACCCCCGTAAACACTGTTCATTTGTCATTTGTATTTTTTTATTTTGCTGCTTTACTTGATTTAAATTTTAGTCTGGTTTACATAACAGCTATAAGAAAAAAATGTTAGTATCTATGTTTATATTTATAATACATTAAGTATTACTACACTAAAAATAATCTGGGCATGCACTGGAACAAGAATTTTTTTCTTTAAATAAGACCTGTGTAGTAATCAAATGTATTAAAAACTGGTATAGATCACTATCCCTCTAAGCCAAGATAATCCTATATAATAAAAGCCTAATATGCTAAGTGTCCAGTCGTCTGGTTGGCCATTCAATCAATCAAAGTGTAATATGCTAATGATATGCTAAGACTGCTCAAATGCTCCCTATGACGTGCATTGACCACCAGGGGGCAGAGAGTCGACCAGTCGACCAGTTCCTATGAGGTGCACTGACCACCAGAGGGCAGACGCTCTGACCTATAGGTCAGCTTACTGGTGGGGTCTCGCTGATCAGGATTGAGTGAGATGAGCCGGACACGCCCTGGAGCCCTCCTGCGGTCCCTCCCCAGCTGGCCAACCTCCTGCATCCCTCCCTGGCCCCGATCATGCACCAGTGGGGTCCGTCAGCCTGGCCTGCGCCCTCTCGCAATCCAGGCTGAAGGACACCCATCCCCCCCCATGTGCACAAATTTCGTGCACCAGGCCTCTAGTAATTTATAATGGAACAAAAAGTCATGAACTTACTGAATCTGAAACTTTAGCAGATGACCTCTTACTCCCATCAACAGTGAAGTCAAAACCACGGGATCCCGATGATAATGGCCGCTGGTGAGAGAGATGGATGGAGAGTACTAAGTATCTTAAAGAAACAGGAGACTGATAATTAAATTTCCTCTCCTGAGCTGTTAACCTTTTTATGTACTTGGGTGCTCCCCCTCACTTAGAAACCTCACCTGGGAGCCTGTACTGAACCCTCAAGGATAGAGCAGGGGTTAAGGACCCAGACAAGCCCAAAGGGGACTTGACACTTTAGGATGAAGCTGGTTCCCAACAGGATACTTACTGACTCAGCTAGGAAATGAAAAAGGCATACTTTCGCATTAGTTTCTGAATTTGCTATTTTAAATGGACAATGGGGAAGACAATGTGGTAGTTTTGCAAACAAGGAAGCACTTTTTTTGAATCCATAACCCTCTTCACACTGAAGAACACCCGTCTGTGAGGTTTTGCGGTTCACTGGGAAGACACGGGACCCTGCAGCAGATCAATGCTCTGGAACAGGCTCTACTGCTTGCTGTGAACTTAGGCACCAGGGCCGTTATCCCTTCACTGTACACTTGAGGATTCCAGGCCCAGAGATGCTTCGCCACTCTCCACTTGACACTAGGCCTCAGCCACATCTCCTCTCATCTATCTACATCACAACACCTGGACACTTGTTCCTGGCCGTTCCCTAGGGAACCTCTACAATTCTTCAAGTCTCGGCTTAAAGGTCCCATCTTATAAACATCTACCCAAGAAAACTGGCATTAATGAAATCAAAGCACAGCATGAGAGGCAACATTCCTCATATACTAAAATGGTCAACAACTGGCTGGCACGCTCAGTGGTTAGGGTGTTGGTTAGCACAGGGGAAGGGTCATAGGTTCAATTCTGGGACAAAGCACATACTGGGTTGCAAGTTTGATCCCTGCCCTGGGGCATGTGTGGGAGGTATCCAATCCACATGTCTCTTTTACATGGATGTTCCTCTCTCCCTCCTTCCTTCCCACTCTCTCTAAAAATCAATGGAAAAATAGTCCTCAGTCGAGAATTAAAACTAAAGAACAGTTTTAGAAAATAAGTACATTCAATAATGACAAAAGGGGATATGAGAGATGCCTTCAAGTATTCTGCAATTTAGGAGAGACGTTATTTACTATGTGGGTTAAAAAAAATTATTCTGTAGGGCAAACAAGTGGAGATTATAGGGAAGAGAATTTGACAAAATACAAAATGAACTCTCACTGAGCTGCTGTAAACTAAGTGGACTTTGCTCTAAGATCAAAGGACTCAGGCCAGGTTGGATGACTTGACCATCTGTGAGGAAGTCAGAGGTGGCTCCTACCTTTAAAGCTCCCTCTAACTCTGAGACTGAACGATGATGGCACAAATATTTGAGTTTATTTTCATTGCTCCATTACAAAGTAGCTTCTTGTATTTTTAAACAGAGTTGAACTTATAAGAGCGATATTTGTAACTTCTCCAATTTATTTTTAAGCACATTTGTTTTTATTGACATAGCGCAATTTAGTTTTTTCCTTCAGAAAATGAATTAAAAAGAACAAAATTCCTTTGCTTCAATTTAATTTTTTAAATGGCAAAATCATATTTTAACAAAGAATTGTCACTGAAATAATTTTAGATATAGGTAATTAGATATCCTATATAATAAAGAGGGAATATGCTAATTGACCATCACTCCGTCACAAAGATGGCTGCACCCACAGCTGAGGCCAAGTTCCCATAAGGAGCCTTAACGAGCAATCAGCAGGGACCTGAGGCTATGCCCTCCCTTGCCCCCGTGGGGCTTAACAGGGGACTCAGGCCATGCCCTCCACCCAGCAGGGCTTCACAGGGACCTCAGGCCTAGCCCCCCACCTGGCAGGGCTTGACAGGGGACCTCAAACCACACCCCCTGCCCAGCAAGGCTTGACAGGGGACCTCAGGCTGCGCCCCCCTGCCTGGCTGGGCTTGACAGGGGACCTCAGGCGGTGCCCCCCACCCAGCAGGGCTTGACAGGGGACCTCAAGGTGCCTCCCCAGTGCTGGGTCGGGGGAACTCAGGCCACAACCGCCCCCCCCCCCCCCGCCCAGTGGGGCTTGACAGGGGACCTGAGGCTGCGTCCCCCTGCCAGTGGGGCTTGATGGGGGACCTGAGGCTGCACCCCCCCCCACCTGGCAGGGCTTGATGGGGGACCTCAGGCCATGTCCCCTGCCCGGAAACGCTTGACAAGGGTGGGACTGGCCAGGTCTGGATCTAGCCCAATGCGGGGGGGGGGGGGTGAGGGGGGTGCGCCTGGCAGCCGGGTCTGGGTCTCACTCGATTTTGAGGAGCATGTGGGTGGGCGGGGACTTGACTCTGGGTCCCGTGGTATGCCCCAGACTCTGACAGGAGGAAGGTTTTCATATACATTTTACTAATTTTCTTTCATCTCTGACACTTCTATTATAGAGAAAGGGCAAATAGCAATATTAAATTATTTCCTCTAATTAATCCCCTTTTGATGTGCACAAATTTCATGCACCAGGCCACTAGTCTATAATATAGATATAGGTAATAATACCAATAAGAACAGTGCATTTTGTAATACAAAGTTAAAACAAAACAGTGAGATTCCCTAAGTACTTCTTGTTTGGATGTTCATGTTAAATAAAGAAACACACTTAAAAAGGGGCAGCTACTACAATGAAATCTTTAACAAATGATCACATTGTCTCCCTGTGGAAAATAGTAACACTAACTTTTGTATTTAAATCTGATTGTAGAATTTGGAGAGTCCAATTGTAACCCAATTTCTGTCTTTAGATAAAACTAATTTTGTGCCACTTACTAATTAATGTTTTTTTAAGAGAACCATCAAACATTTTCTAACAGGGCAACACGAAGAATGGGGAAATCTACGTAAGGTACAACTAAAAGGAACACTCAGACCTTTTAATACTATAGGTGACTGAATTAGGAGGTAAAAGGCAGAACACAGTAAGAAGAGTAGAGATACTGATATCATCAATCTAGCAAAGTGGGAGAAGTCCTCAACTAATAGAATCTATGAGTGATGAACAAGAAACGCATTTGCATGTACAATCTATACAATTACAAAAGAAGCCAACAGAGGATCTGAAAAGTGGTTGCATAACTATATTGGGAGAGCTGACACTGTGGTTTAAGTAAACTAAATCCTTACCAGAAAAAGTCCATGTCTAAAATGGATAAAAATGCACCTGCATGTTAGCTAGAGAAAAGGAGGTAAATACCAAGAGTCAATACCAGAAACAATTCAGAATTGATTCCACTGGGGACCAGGTCTGTGGAAAAGGGGGGTAGGGGTATCTTATTCCTTTTTATTTATAAGGCCTTCTGCACTCATTGACTTTTCTTTTTTTGACAACTATGTGTAATTATTTTCATTAAAAAATAAAAAAATTTTAAAACAGGGATGCTTAAAATACAGCTGACAAGGTTATAATATAGTTCACAAGGTTACTGAGCACAGGCTGCAAGCTGTGGGTCCTGGCTCAATTGAATACACACAAAGATTTCACATATTACATCAGAGTCCTCATTACCCCACAGAGAAACTAAATCTATCCAGGGTACCTGAGCTTTGGACTTGGGTCTACCCAGCTAGCTCCATCCAGATCCTATACTTTCCCTACTATCTAAGGATCTTGGGGGGAAAAAAATCTCTGGAACTCCAAAGTAAGATGAATATCCACGTTATATATAAAAGCCAAACTATAATTATTCAAGTGAATCAGGAAAAACATCACACACGATACAAAACTCTATGGGATCGGCACTCTTATTACCGCAAGAAAAAAAAAAAAGTAATTCTAGACACACCATTAAAACATATAAATGCAGGAGGACAGAAAAATGGCGGCGGAATAGACAGACGTGTTCCGAGCCTTGTCCCGGAGCAGAAAGAAAGAACAGCTGAGGGTCGCACTAGGAGTGTTTGTTGGCAAGTTGGGGGACAGCTGAACTCCAGAAGAAGGTGGGAGACTGCTAGATGGGGTTCCCCTGACCTGGCAGCTCCCACTGCGGCTGGGTCCCCTCCCGGAGCTGCGGGCTTGGACGCAGAGTCTGCGCCATCTTGGACCGGAAAGTGGAGCTTATCGGAAGCCTGAGAATCCACAACTGCGGCACCCACGGAACAGCTGCGAGCCCCAGAACAACGCTCCCCAATTGGCGCAAACACACGGGTTCAGAGGAGCTCTACACTCCACCACGGAAAGGTCAGGTTTCACCTGGGATAAGGTGAGGTCTCTGGTCCTGGTGGGAGAGAGGAACCCGCGTTTTGCGGGAGCTGGAGGACCAGGGAAGTCTGTGCCTAGAAAAATCCGTGGCTGTTGGGGCTGGCGTGATCTGTGAATGTGGAAAGGGGTCCTCAGAGCTGCTAACAGAAGGGCTCTCTAAAAAGCAACCCATTTTGATCTGACGTGCAGGGACACCCTAAGAATTTCAGGGGTGTGCTAGACTTACGCGCAGCCACGGGCTTTTTCCTCTTGAAATTCTTGCTTCTGATTACTAAGCCCAATACATAGGATCACCCAGTTGGGGACACCCTGGGAGACTGCAGGGGAAAGTTGTTTTTCTGGAACCTGGGGATTGGAGCGGGGAGTGACCATCGGAGAGCCAACTCTGAGGCAGCCCACTCCCACAAACCGGTAGTGAGTGCCACAGGGAAAGAAGGCTCTAACACTCCCTAGAGAGGCCATAGATAAACCCGGAAGTCAATCCAGAAACACTGCCACCCAGGGGCTGAATCACAAATTGACTCTTGTGTAATCAAAAATAAAGGAATACGAGAAATTAAGACACACCGCCTGCTTAAAATCAGGACTGGCTTACATCACTGAAGAGCAGTGGAACGCAGGGAACTGCAATACTGTCCGGACTGAGAAACAGTCGTGCCAAACAGAACAACAGAGGAAGTGAATGACCTTCACTACTCCACATTTTATTTTTATTTTTTATTTTTTAATTTTCATTTTATGCATCTTTTACTCAAGAAACTAATATTTTTTCTTTTTTCCTCACTTGATTTTACCTTTTTAATTATTACATTTTTATTTTCAATCCGTATTATTACTACTGCTATTTTATCTTTTTTTTTTTTAAGTGTCATTTTATTTTCTCTTCATTTTGTTTTGGGATTAATGTTCTACATTCTATTTTTATCTTTCCTTTAGCATCATTTTACTCTATCTCAACTCTACCTTTATGCCATCACTCTCTTCCTCACTTTTCCCTTTTCGGTGTCCTGTTTATCTTACCCCTTTCCTGCTTTATATTTTCCCTATTCTTTCTGTTTACCCCCTGTTAAAATTTCACCCTACTTATATATCTAATCTCCAATCCCCTGCTCCAAGTCCATACACACCTCTCTCTTCGCTGTCTTAACTATCCAAAAAATTGTTTCTCTCTGTCCTTTTGTTGTTGTTGTTGTTTAATTTTTTGTTTGTTTAGTGCTTCTGTTTTCCCTTGCCTCACTCAATACTAGTTGGTGTTGTAGTTTGTATTAACCCCCAGGTACTTGTTGCTGGCATTTGCTGGGATAAGTGATTGTTCTATTGGAGTTTTATCCCCAATATATATAGTCTGTTTCCCTTTCTCTCTTAGTCTCTTTCTTGTCTCTCTTACTTTTTTTTTCTTCTTTTTTTCCCTTTTCCCAATTTCATTTTGACACTCCTTTTTTTTTCTTCTTCTTTCTTTCTTTTTCCTCTTCTTCTTTCTCTCCTATCCCCTAATTTGCCTTTCTCTGGTGGTCAACTTTATTGGAGGTTATTAATATTGTGAATACATTTCTGTTCAGTGCCTTGTGTGTTGTACCTGGTAGTGCTGTATTTTGTGCCTTTAAATCAACGCAGGAGAGAGAGAACTACATAACCAGACAACCAGAGAAGAGAGACCATGGGGAGACAAAGACACAGCCCGCATATGAAAGAAAAGCATGCATCACCAGAAAAGGAAGTAAACGAAATGGAGGCAAGCAACCTTCCAGAAAAAGAATTCAGAGAAATGGTCATAAGGTGGCTGAAAAGAATGGAAGACAAATTCGACAATATGAGCAAGAACCAAGAGGAAATGAAGAAGAACCAAGAAGAAATGAAAAATGACATCGCTGCTGTAAAGAACTCAATAGAAAGCATCAAGAGTAGACTAGAAGAAGCAGAGGACCGCATCAGTGAGTTTAGAAGACAAGATGGGAAAAAATACCTAAGTAGAGCAACTTCTAGAAAAAAAAAATTAAAAGGCAGGAGGAGAGCCTAAGGGAACTTTGGCACAACACAAAACAAAACAACATCCGCATAATAGGGGTTCCAGAAGGAAAGGAAGCTGAGCAAGGAATAGAAAACCTCTTTGAAGAAATAATGACAGAAAATTTCCCTGATATAGAGAAGAAAAAACCCACACAAATCCAAGAAGCTCACAGAGTCCCAAGCAAAATGAACCCCAAAAGACCGACACCAAGGCACATTATAATTAAATTTGCAAGCACCAACGATAAAGTACGAATCTTAAAAGCGGCCAGAGAGAGACAGAAAGTTACCTACAAAGGAACCCCCATCAGACTAGCAACTGATTTCTCAACAGAAACTCATCAGGCCAGAAGGGAATGGAATGAAATATACAAAGTCATGCAAAGGAAGGGTCTGAATCCAAGAATACTGTACCCAGCAAGGCTATCAATCAAAATTGAAGGTGAAATCAGGAGCTTCACAGACAAAAAAGGACTAAGGGAATTTATTACCACCAAACCAGCAATGCAAGAAATGCTAAAGGGTCTGCTGTAAAAAAAAAAAAAAAAGAAATAGGAAGTGAAGAAGGAACACAGGTGTAAAGAATAGGAATGGCGACAAATAAGTACCTATCAATAATAACTTTAAATGTAAACGGATTAAATGCCCCAATCAAAAGACATAGGGTAATGGATTGGATAAGAAAACATGACCCATATATCTGCTGTCTACAAGAAACCCACCTCAGAAAAAAAGACGCACACAGACTGAGGGTGAAGGGATGGAAAAAGATTTTCCAGGCAAATGGAACTGAAAAAAAACCTGGGGTAGCAATACTTATATCTGACAAATTAGATCTCAAACTGAAGGACATAACAAGAGATAAGGAAGGCCACTTCATAATACTAAAGGGAGCAATCCAACAAGAAGAAATAACTCTGGTAAACATATATGCACCCAATACAGGAGCACCCAAATACATAAAAAAACTCCTGGAGGATATCAAGGATGAGATTGACAGCAATACAATCATAGTAGGAGACTTTAATACCCCACTATCACCATTGGACAAATCCTCTAAACAAAAAATCAGCAAAGAAACATCAATCCTAAATGACTCACTAGACCAGATGGAATTAATTGACATCTTCAGAACATTTCACCCCAAAGCCACAGAATATACATTCTTCTCAAGTGCACATGGGTCATTTTCAAAGATAGACCATATGTTGGGAAATAGGCAAAGTCTCTTCAAATTCAAGAAGATAGAAATCATATCAAGCATCTTCTCAGACCACAGTGGCATAAAACTGGAAATCAACTACAATAAAAACAACCCAAAGAAATCAAACACATGGAGGCTAAACAGCATGCTATTAAACCATGACTGGGTTACCAGAGAGATCAAAGAAGAAATAAAAACATCATGGCAACAAATGACAATGAAAACACTACAATCCAAAATCTATGGGACACAGCGAAAGCAGTCTTGAGAGGGAAGTTCATAGCTCTACAAGCCTACTGCAAAAAACAAGAAACAATGGTAATAAATTACCTAACCCAACAACTCAAAGAGTTAGTAAAAGAGCAACAAGAAAAGCCCAGTGTAAGCAGAAGGAAGTAGATAATAAAGATCAGAGCAGAGATAAACGACATAGAGACCAAAGAAACAATACAAAAGATCAACAAAACCAAGAGCTGGTTCTTTGAAAGGATAAACAAGATTGATGAACCTCTAGCCAGGCTCACCAAGAAGCAAAGAGAGAGGGCCCAAATAAACAAAAGCAGAAATGAAAGAGATGAAATTACAACAGATCCCGCCGAAATACAAAGGATTGTTAAAAAATACTACGAACAACTCTATTCCAACAAACTGGACAACCTGGAGGAAATGGACATATTCCTAGAAAAATATAACCTTCCAAAACTCAATCAGGAAGAATCTAAACAGCTCAATATGCCAGTAACTATGGAAGAAACTGAAGCAGTCATCAAAGAGCTTCCGGCAAACAAAAGCCCGGGGCCAGACGGCTTCACAGGAGAGTTTTACCAAACATTCAAGGAAGAACTAAAACCTATCCTCCTCAGACTATTCCAAAAAATTCAAGAGGAAGGAACACTTCCAAGCTCCTTCTATGAAGCCAGCATCACCCTAATACCAAAACCAGATAAAGACAACACAATGAAGGAGAATTACAGGCCAATATCCCTCATGAATGTAGATGCCAAAATCCTCAACAAAATTCTAGCAAATTGGATCCAGCACTACATCAGAAAGATCATACACCATGACCAAGTAGGGTTTATCCCAGGAATGCAAGGATGGTACAATATCCGCAAATCAATAAATGTGATACATCATATAAACAAATTGAAAGATAAAAATCACATAGTCATATCAATTGATGCAGAAAAAGCATTTGACAAAATCCAACACCCTTTCTTGATAAAAACTCTCAACAAGGTGGGAATAGAAGGATCATACCTCAACATAATAAAAGCTATATATGATAAACCCACAGCTAACATCATACTCAATGGGCAAAAACTAAAACCATTTCCCCTAAGAACAGGAACAAGACAGGGATGCCCACTCTCACCACTCCTGTTTGACATAGTATTGGAAGTATTAGCCATTGCAATTAGACAAGAAGAAGAAATAAAAGGCATCCAAATTGGAAAAGAAGAAGTAAAGCTGTCCTTATTTGCAGATGACATGATATTGTACATAAAAAACCCGAAAGACTCCATCAAAAAACTAACAGACTTAATAAATGAATTCGGCAATGTAGCAGGATACAAAATTAACGCGAAGAAATCTATGGCATTTCTATACACCAACAGTGAACTTACAGAAAGAGAGACTAAAAAAGCAATCCCATTTTCCATCGCACCAAAAAAATTAAGATACTTAGGAATAAACCTAACCAAGGAGGTAAAAGACCTGTATGCGGAAAACTACAGGACACTGAAAAAAGAGATAGAGGAAGATGTAAACAGATGGAAGAACATACCATGTTCATGGATTGGTAGAATCAACATCATCAAAATGTCCATACTACCCAAAGCAATCTATAGATTCAATGCACTCCCCATTAAAATACCAACAGCATATTTCACAGACCTAGAAAGAACTCTCCAAAAATTCATCTGGAATAAAAAAAGACCCCGAATAGCCACAGCAATCTTGAGAAAGAAGAATAAAGTAGGAGGGATCTCAATACCAGATTTCAAGCTGTATTACAAAGCCACTGTCCTCAAAACAGCCTGGTAACTGGCACAAGAACAGACATATAGATCAATGGAATAGAGAATCCAGATATCGACCCAAACCAATATGCGCAATTAATATTTGACAAAGGAGGCATGAGCATACAATGGAGTCAAGACAGTCTCTTCAATAAATGGTGTTGGGAAAATTGGACAGATACAGGCAAAAAAATGAAACTAGATCACCAACTTACACCATACACAAAAATAAACTCAAAATGGATACAGGACTTAAATATAAGACGGGAAACCATAAAAATACTAGAGGAATCCACAGGCAGCAAAATCTCAGACATATGCCAAAAGAACTTTTTCAGTGATACTGCCTCTAGGGCAATGGAAGCCAAAGAGAAAATAAACAAATGGGACTACATCAAAATAAAAAGCTTTTGCACAGCAAAAGAAACCATCAACAAAACAACAAGAAATCCCACTGTATGGGAGAACATATTTGCAAATGTTATCACTGATAAAGGTTTAATCTCCAACATTTACAAGGAACTTATAAAAGGAAGATAAATGATCCAATAAAAAAATGGGCAAAGGACCTAAATAGAATCTTTTCGAAAGAAGACAGAAGGAAGGCCAAGAGACACATGAAAACATGCTCAAAGTCACTAATTATCCGAGAGATGCAAATCAAAACGACAATGCGATACCATCTCACACCTGTCAGAATGGCTATCATCAACAAGTCAACAAACGACAAGTGTTGGCGAGGATGCGGAGAAAAAGGAACCCTCGTGCACTGCTGGTGGGAATGCAGACTGGTGCAGCCACTGTGGAGAACAGTATGGAGTTTCCTCAAAAAACTGAAAATGGAACTCCCATTTGACCCAGTAATCCCACTCCTAGGAATATATCCTAAGAAACCAGAAACACCAATCAGAAAGGATATATGCACTCCTATGTTCATAGCAGCACAATTTACAATAGCTAAGATTTGGAAACAGCCTAGGTGCCCGTCAGCAGATGACTGGATCAGAAAACTATGGTACATCTACACAATGGAATACTATGCTGCCATAAAAAAGAAGGAATTACTACCATTTGTAGGCACCTGGATGGAATTAGAGAACATTATGCTAAGTGAAATAAGCCAGTCAATGAAAGAAAAATACCACATGATCTCACTCATTTGGGGATGAAAAACATTATAAACTGATGAACAAAAAGATAGTTACAGAGGCAGTAAAGCATCAAACAGACTGTCTAATTACAGCGGTAAGGTTAGGGAGAGGTGGGGGAAATAAGAGATCAACTGAAGGACTTGTATGCATGCATATAAGAGTAACCAACGGATGCAAAACATTGGGGGGTGAGGGCATGTATGGGAGTTGGGGGAGGGGGCAATGGTAAGATATGTACACATATAATGCCTTAATAAAAATTTGAAAAAACAAAAACAAAAACATATAAATGCAAAGAAAATAAGTTAACTTAGATAGGACAAGGGTCTCAAAGTCTGAGCAGTTCTATTTGTGTCAGTCCATTAGGACAACTGGAAAGGAAATAAAGGCAAAACAGATTTGATAATTTTGTAACTTGAAAGCATCTGTAAATATTAAATGACTTGGAAACACCACAGAACTGTACAAGATGAGATAAAGAAAACTTCTCTGTGGTCTTGATTCAAATTATCCTCATCATCTACTTTCCATGGACATGTCTCAATTGGCATCATAAATTTCTCTTTCTTTTGTTCTGTCAAATTGACCCTTTTGTTCTTGCCAACCTTAATCTCCAATAAATATATTGCTTGAGGAAAGAATTAATTTCCATAGGAAAACTTATCTTCATCAAGACCGTCTTTTGTAGGCCTACCTTGTTCAGTTGTACTATCTCTATGTTGCCATCATGTTTACAACTACCTAAACACAGAGAGTGGTGAAGATTCCAGGAGAAAATCAAGGTAAGTAAAGTGCTGGCAGCTAACAGCTGACTTCAACAGACACCACTTCCAATCAAGTCAATACCAAAGGTTTACACACTCTGACCTCTTGTGCTTAGAACCTCACCCACTTTCAGCTATAAACTGGAGCCAGAATTCTAGTCCAGCCTGGATTAAGAACAACTTTTGTTTTCATAAATTGACAAAGGATAGGTGATGGGTGAAGGAAATTCCACAGGCTGGAGGGTCTCAGTCTGCACAAGGAATGCAAGAGTTAAGGACAGACACATTAGCCCTTTTCCAATCACCACCAGTTACCAGTCTGCCATTTCACCTAACAAGAAGAACTTACAAGACTGCTCATGTTTGGCTGACTAAAAATACTCCACAGACTATGAACTTCACTTGGACTCCCTACCTGTGTCTTAGAGCCCAAAATGAAGGGTGCGGGTCTCTGGTCAGTAAGCACGTTGCAAAGTATTTAAACTATTTTTGGCCCTGGCCCGTTGCTCAATGGTTAGAGCGTGGGCCCTGGTACCAAAGAGTGGCCGGTTCAATTCTCAGTAAAGGGCACTTACCTGGGCCAGCCCATCTAGGGGCGTGGGGGTGGGGTGACAATGTTTCTCTCTCTCTCCCCCTCCTCACTTCCTTTCACTCTCTCTAAAATAAAATAAAATAAATGCTTTCTGGTGTTGGCAGGATGGGATGGATGGCTGACTAAACCCTCTCATATTTAACGTAATTTTTAGTATACACCTTTCAAGAAGACAACTGCAGGTATAATTACAGGCATAAGTCGTGTCAATACTGTTGAATGCCTTGGTTCCTACTGGAACTTTTACGCTGTAATTACATTACTAAGTAGGTGGGTGAACCAATTAATTTAAAAGAACCAAACAACTAAATCCTCTAAATTTAGTGTGCTTACAGAATCCATGAAAGATCGACTCTGAAGATGTACTTGCAAAGAGCACGTCTGACACCCCCAGCACGGAGAGCAGAGGAATTCCTCTGCAGGTCACCCTTACTGATGGGAGCAGGCTGAGCCACGTCCTCCCAGGCCCGGGCCTCCTCAGATATCTCATGGAAAACGAACGTCCCGGCGTCCTCTCCCAATGTGGTTTTGCAGTCAGTGTGTCGACATTCTTCGTCCAATTTTCAAACGTGTGCACAAAGGCCACGATACAAAACCCAAAATGAAGGGCCTAAACTTACTTGCCAAAGCCTCGGTGTGGACACACAATCTGCGCTTTCTCGAAAGGGACCCCGATTTTGTAAACAGTTGCAAGGCAAGCTGAGGTGCGGCTGTTAGACACGCGTTCCACCTCACCCCGCCTTGGGCGGCAAAGACGGAGCCGGCGGGGAGCACGGCTCGAACCCCACCCTGCCACCGGCCACCCGGGGCCGTGGCGGCAACGTCGCCCCACCAAGGGGCTGTGGGGATCAGACCAGACTGTAGGCAGAGTGCCCCGCCCTGCCGGCGCCTTCGGCCAAATGCAAGGTTCCGCCTCCACCCCAGTTCTACTGGCCTTTGGGGATTCCGAGGCCTGGGGCACCAACAGGCCGCTACCTGCCGGGGTGACCTTGGGCAGACCCGCCTCCTCTTTTCTTTCAAGTGCGGGGTGCGGAGGCCAGGAGACCTTGGCCCAAGAGGCATCCACACTCGGGACAGAAGGGGATCCCGAGAAGGCTCGAGGGATCATTTGACCTTCACGGGGACGCGGCCCGGCCGGATAAAGAAAAAGCCCAGGTGCCCCCCTGATGGCGCCCGACCCTCTCGAGCGGCCCCGCGGGTCCTACCCGCTCCGGTCCGCAGGCTGTCCCCAGCCCGTCCACATCAGAGACTGGGGCGCGCGGTTCCCGCGTCTGCCACCCTAGCCTGCAGAGACCATATGCCCAGACCTCAGCCCTGCCCGCCCCAGCCCAGCCAGACGGACCGGACCCAGCCCGCGGTATTGACTCACCGTCCCGGTTAGCGCCAGGCGTTTGGTGCGCAGCAGCCTCGACGCAACCCGTAGCCCCGACATGTTCAGCTTCCGCTGCACAGTCTCCCCAGTCCTTGCGGCCAGCCGCGCCTGCCAAGTCGCTGCGCCCTGGGTCGAGGCGGGAGGACACTGCGCCTGCGCACCACGCTGCCCCCGGCGTCCGGGCTGGAAGAGAAACTGCGCCTGCGCACCTCTCGGGGACCCGGGGAGGGGCCTTGTGGAGGGGCACCGCGCCTGCGCAGAGAGGACTCGTGGACCCTGCTGTACTGAAGTTCCCTTTCGGCGCTCCCGGCAAGGGGGTAGGTTGGGGTTCAGCGCGCTCGGGAAGCTGATGTCTGGGCTGTGTTCGGGGGCGGGCCGAGACTCTCCTGTGGAAGCCCCCATGGTTGAGCGGGTTGAAGACCTGGCCCGGGTCCGGTTCGGCTCCTGGCTTAGGTGCCTTTACGCACTCGCCTGATGGATGTCACCAGCGGTCCAGATGGTGTTTGTTTTTCATTCTGTTATGTCTGAGATCTTTTGTGGAAGGAAGTGGCGGGGGAATAATAACAGCATACTCAGAAGTAGTATGATCATCATCCCGGTTTTCACATAACTTCCGATTACTATTAAGATCTTTTTGGGGCGCAGTTATGTGCAACATAATTTTGAATTATTTTGAGTAAGTTTACAAGGGACCGTTCCAATTTTATTGATATTTAGGTTGTTTCCAAATTTTTGCTACTAGTAAATAAAGCCATAAAGAATATATTTGTGCCTAACCTGTGTCTATATGTAGGACTACGTTGCTTTTATTAAAATTACATGTTTCCTCAGGCCACAGGCCCGGAAGGAATGAACACTGCATTTCCCACATGTCCTTTGAAAGTCATGCAGTTCAGTACTTTCAGATAACTAACTTTTTTATTCCATGGTTACCATAAACTTAACTTGAAGTCCTGAGCCATGTTTTTTGGCACTTCTTTATTGCTAATTAGAATTTAGGTTTTTAGGTGTTAAACAAGTGCTTATTGAAAAACCCACTAAGATTTTTCAAAATCGAGTCGAATTTATTTTTTTCTTAACTATCCTTTGACTATTTCTTTTGTCATCAGTCCATGATTTGTCACGTCAGTCAACATAGAAACAGGCCGAAAGCCTTCATGACTCTATTTTGTGAAAATGCCCAACCTAGTGTAGGCACTCAGTGAAGTAACATGAGACCCCAGTCTGGTGATGCAGATAAACCAGCTTCAGACGGAAGGGTCTGTAAGCTGGAGTTCATGACCAGTGAAGCCTCCCCTCGCTGGGCTTCAGCCCTCAATGCCTGTCACCTTTCCTAAAGCAGCCAGTGTTTTTGACACCTTCCTAGTTATATGTCTTAATGTACCACCATAATTTTAAACATTTTTAACTAAGGAACTTTCCTCCTCCTACTTGTTATTTGAGTTATTGAGGCATGTCTCTGACCCCACAGTACTGTGAGCTGCTCTTATCTGAGGTCTTGTTGCTTTCTTCTTTTGATCCTATAAGATTCAGTGATGCGCAACACATACCTAGTCCGAATAAAATTTTCTGGAAGAAAATAAAGGATTCCTATGAGCCAAGTAGATGATAAAATTGTGACAGACGTGTTTTATTCCTTTTGTATGGTTAATGGTTTTATTATTTACTTCAGGTATATCTTCATGAATAACTTAAATGACCCCCCAAATTGGAATATCCGGCCCAATTACAGGGATGATGGGGGTGATGGAAGCAAATGGAATTATGCCCTGTTGGTACCCATGTTGGGATTGGCTGCTTTTCGTAAGTCACAATTTTCCTGAGTTAGATTTTCTGGGTTGATGGTGTGGAGTCCAAAGACCTTGGGCTTTGAGACCTGACAAATGCAAGTGTATACCCAAGTTTTATCCCAAATGGTGTGTCTTGGGAAAATTACTCTCTGAGCTTCAGTTTCCCTGTCTCCATGGGGAGGTAGCAAATCCGAATTACTTGATGTGTTGTGAGGGTTAAAAACGACAAGATGTTTAAGAGCATTTTGTGTGGAGCGGGTATTAATAATTGTTGTCTTCCTTTCAAAGGCCTTATTGCTCTGAAGAGGGTTCCCTTGCTTCAGGTGCCCTCATAAAGACTGGAGGGTAGGGAAGAATAAAATGGGCCAAAAAAACGAAAGACCACACACCAGTTGTGGATGTCTGCTTAATGTTTAGAAGTCAGTCTTTGGCAGACTTCATCTGTGGAACCTGCTCAGCCTGGCCAGAAGTTCTCTCTGGTTTGAAGTAGCTTTGCACCACTTTGGGGAAATTACCTGTCACCAGTCAATTGTAATTATCACTGCATGATAAATTGATATTTAGAAGTTGGTTTTATATTTTGTCATATCCCATGGTTCTGCATTGGCATTAAGAATATGAGGGAATGGCCCTAACTGGTTTGGCTCAGTGGGTAGAGCGTCGGCCTGTGGACTGAAAGGTCCCAAGTTCGATTCCAGTCAAGGGCATGTACCTTGGTTGCAGGCACATCCCCAATAGGAGTTGTGCAGGAGGCAGCTGATCGATGTTTCTCTCCCATCGATGTTTCTGACTCTCTATCCCTCTCCCTTCCTCTCTGTAAAAAATCAATAAAATATATATTAAAAAAAAAAAATGAGGAAATGGCCCTGACTGGTTTGGCACAGTGAATAGAGCATCGGCCTGCGGACTCAAGGGTCCCAGGTTCGATTCCGGTCAAGGGCATGTACCTTGGTTGTGGGCACATTCCCAGTTGGGGGGTGTGCAGGAGGCAGCTGATTGGTGTTTCTCTCTCATCGATGTTTCTGGCTCTCTCTCCCTCTCTGTAAAAAATCAATAAAATATATTTTTAAAAAAAAAGAATATGAGGAAATGAATATCCAATTATAGAAAAGCAAAAGCTTCTCTCTATTGTGATACTTTTTATGGAGAGGCTTTATTACAAGCCTGGATTTCTCAGGTTCACCAGCTGGCATAGAGAAAGTGGATGTTGACAAGAGTAGAATTTATCAACTTCATTACTTTTGGACCATTCTAGGGGTCTAGTTCACATCCTTATTTTGCAATATAATTTCTCAACCACATAATTACCCTTTGGAGAATCCTTATAACAATGCAGCTAAAAGAATTCTCTGATCACATTACCTAAGCAAGACAACCAAGAAGAAAAAATAAAATATTCCTCAACCCTTCTCAAGGACAGAAAGCATCATTTCAAAAGTCCCAGAGCAAGAACTTCAAAAGTAAAGGTTTTTCTGAAAAGCTATAAAAGCTAGAGGTGAGTCTGAAAAACAAACGGAAAATGAAAGTCCCTTCAGGGCCTCTTCCAGTTTCAAAACTAATTATTACATTAGTAATTTCAATTCACTCACCAAGTTCATCACCCTAGCCACAGGCAACAGGTAGTCTTTCCAAGTATTAAGTAGTATTTTGCAAGATGGCAGGCTGTTGAACTTCTAAAGGACAACGCCTTAGGGCTGGATTTAGTCTCATGGAGAAGCAGGCATGGTGCAGATCACTGAGTCATAAAAACCACCAAATTTTGTCAGCTTCCATGAAAGTCAGTCAATGTTTAGTTTTTTAAGAAAGTGCCAAAATGTTTTCCAGAGTGGCTGTACCATTTTACGTTCTCACCAGCAGTGTGCGAGTGATCCAGTTTCTTGGCATCCTTGCCATCATTTGGTGTGGTCACTTGTTTTTGCTTCACCCATTCTTGTAGGTGTGTAGTGACAGTCCACTGGGATTTTAATTTGCATTTCACTAACGGCTAGTGATGTGGAGCATCTTTTCAGTGCTAACCTGCCATCAGTGTATCCTCTTTCATGGAAGGTCTGTTCCTGTCTTTTAGCCATTTCCTAATTGGATACGTTTTTAATACTGACTTTTGAGTTTTTATTCTAGATTCTAGTACTTTGTTGGATATCTGGTTTGCAGACATCTTCTTCCAGTATGTAGCTTGTCTTCTCAGTCTCTTAATGGAGTATTTCATAGAGCAAAAGTTTTAATTTTGATGAAGTCCAGTTTATCAACTTTTCCTTTTATGGGTCATGCTTTTCATGACAAGTCTGAAAACTCTTTGCTTAGCTCTAGGTCCTAAAGATTCTCCTATATATTTCCTAAAGTTTTAGTTTTACATTTTACCAAAAAAAGTGGATTAACTCAAATCAATTGTTTGCCTCCTGCCCTTGCCCTGGGGGATCTAGCCTGCAGCCGAGGTACGGTGCCCTTGACCGGAATCAAACCCAGGACCCTTCAATCTGTGGCCAACACTCTATCCACTGAGCCAAATGGGCTGGGGCTACTGATTATCTTCTTCTAAGTCAATTTGGGATCTTCCTGATTCTTGGTATGAAGAGTGATTTTTCTATTGAAACCTGAGCATCTTGGGTATTATGTTATGAGAGTGGTTTTTATTCACACCTTTTTGCCTGGTTTCTTGGGCAGTGCTCTGGTAGAAGGCGGGTGGTGCTGCCTCCTTATTTTCAGGTTGGCATGGAAGTCAGGCTCACCACCTGGACTCAAGCCCAGTGACACCATGTCTTGACATTGAACTTCTCACTTCACCTTACTTTTATGTACCCCTGTCATAACAATCAAACATCTGGGGCTTCAGCTACTTACTAGTGATGACCAGGCAACGCTGAACACATTTTGAAATTTACTTTAACCTGGCCGACTATATTTGAAGTATACCCATTTTTATTTTTTTCAACAAATAACCTATATTAAATGTTAAACCTTGCCAATAGTACATGGGGGCACTGTGGCTAGAGAGCAAAAGAAAGCAGTGGTTTTTTTCTTAGCCGTGGAAAATTAGGAAACTGAAAGGGGACTCCCTACTTTCAGCCTGTCATACTCATCTTTTGGGAGTCCTTATCTGATTTAAGAACTTTGCTTATTATATAGTTTTATACAAAGTGGTATATTTTTTGTAACTCTCAGGACGTAAGAGTTTATTGAAATCATGTCTTAGCTGCTTTATGTTTTCTTTAAAGTTTACAGAACGTCAGCTCTGGGTTTTCATTATGTGTGTTTGTCTCCCTCAATTCATTCATGTCAGGTTGGATTTGGTCTAGGGAGTCCCAAAAAGAAATAGAAAAAGAGCGGGAAGCATACCGTCAGAGGACGGCTGCTTTCCAGCGGGATCTTGAAGCCAAGTACCATGCCATGATCTCAGAGAACCGACGCGCCGTTGCTCAGTTGTCTTTGGAACTTGAAAAGGAACAAAACAGAACGACTAGTTATCGAGAAGCCCTTATCGTTCAGGGACGCAAATTGGTGGAAGAAAAGAAGCTTTTGGAACAGGAACGGGCTCAGGTCATGAAAGAAAAGCGACAGTTGCAGCCCTTGAGAAGTGCGTATCTGAGCTGCCTGGAAAAGGAAGAAGACTGGCAGAGGAGGGCCCAGATGCTGCTGAAAGAGTTTGAAGTTGCTCTTTCAGAAAGACAGAATATCTACTGCAGCCTGGTTCTCCCTCGCAGCAAGCGGCTGGAAATAGAGAAGAACTTACTGGTCCGAGCATCCACTGACCCAGTTGCTGCTGACCTAGAAATGGCAGCTGGCTTGACCGACATATTTAAGCATGATACCTATTGTGGTGATGTCTGGAACACCAACAAACGCCAAAATGGGAGACTCATGTGGCTATATCTCAAATACTGGGAACTAATTGTCGAACTGAAAAAGTTTAAGAAATTAGAGAAAGCCATACTAGAAGAGTAAGACAAGAATGAAGTAAAACCTTTTAATTACTCAGGTCAGACTGTCATTGTGACATTCTGCGTTACCCGATGTTTTCTTTTTTCCCTTCCTCCAGTACTACCTGTGTGTGGCCACATGCACTGAGTGGCCTTTCAGCCTGCACCTCTGAGCGGTACAACAGCCCTCAGCAGACACAGGGTTTCCTCCCCATCCCCACAGTTATTAAGGAAGCAGTTTCTTAGAAGCATTTTTTCAGCTATCAGCATTTTATTCGCAGAGAGTATAACCTCATATCTTAGCTTTAGGGTAAAACGGTTTTTAGGAAAGCGAAATACAGTAGTGATCCCCACTATAAGAAATTTCCTGTCTGCTTTTATCACTCCCTAAATAAATACTGTTTTCCCCTCGAATTATTTTTCTTCTAAAATTACATTTAGAAGTTGTCAGGTAGTGGATTAGAACTGCCTAACAGATGATAATAGGAAAATACTAATATTGTCAAGGTTTTATATTGTTTTAAAGATCTCCCACCAAAGGAAAAGGGGGTTTCTTGTATCCACTTGATACCCTAGTGTACGTTTGGAATTTGGCTTGTGTCTGTATTCAATAGATATTGTTGATTAGTGGTGACATATAATAAAAGATACCTGCAATTTAAAAAATACCTACCACTTCTTGTGTAATTTTTTTACTCTTTACAAAATGTTTTTACATAAATCATCTCAATTTTTGCCACAAACGAATAGGTAGGCAGGCATTCATGGCCCTGTTTTTCACAAAGCATCCTTTACTTTATGAGTCATCCTTTACTACGCTTTACACATCACTCAAGTAATCCTATCCCCAATCCTGTGCAGTAATGTTACTACCCCCCCGAGACCACCCGTAGGTTTGATGACTCAGCACAGAGCTATGCTCATAGCTAAGACTGAGTACATAGAAAGGACACAAAGGGAAAGGCACACAGGCGAAGTGAGGAGATCAGGTGTAACTCCCATGTGAGTTGTTGCGAACCAGGGATGCTCCTTAGAGACAGCACCCAGGGATTCTGTTGAGGGTTGGTCACATAGGCACTCTCTGCTTGGCATGGCACGTACCCAACAAATTCCATACTCCCAGCAGGAAGTGTTCAGTCCAAACTGTACCAAGTTTAGGCACAGTGAGCACTCTTACTAGTTAGTGGTGGGAACTCTTCCAAAACACAGGACCCCGGATGCCAGCCAAGAGCCAACCTTGTAAGCAGACCTTTCAGAGGACCATAGCCTCGGGCCTGCTGTGTGAACTCTTATGCACGTCCTCATTTTACAGGGGAGGGAAGTGGCATGGAGGTCAGGAAAAGTTAGCCTGCCCAAGGTCATCCTGGCAGTGTGTTGGAGCCAGTATGAATCCAGGCCGCTTGGCTCCAGAGCTGCTGGTAACTTCGATCCAATTACGAAAGTGGCCTTGCAGTGCCTGGGTTGAGGTCCATCTGGTTTCAAATCCTGTCTCCACCCTATCTGCCTGCTTGTCTGTCTATGTGGCAATAAGATGTACATTAAAAACATTAAGCTTATAGAGAACTTCTGTTAAATTGTAGGGTATAATCATTAGAGCTACTCTTCGTTGGGTACATACTGCACACTGAATCTTACATATTTTATGCTGATATGTTGTTTAAATTTTCAGAACCATTTTAGAGATGAGGAAGCTGCCTCAGTAAGTTCCCTAAAATGAGTGCTGGTGTGGGGGAAATGGGAGTTATCTGTAATACTATCAACAATAAAAAATATATTTAAAGACATGGGTGCTGGTCCTCTGCCCCTGGCTCTGCCCGGAGCTCCTGAGTTCTGGTCACTGTGGTCTGACACTGCTTTAAAGGCTCAGAATGTCTTTCTGCTATATTGCCACCACTGATCTGAGCAAGTGATGTCTGAGGTGAAATCTGGTGCATATTCTAGTCCTGTTACTCCATTGATTTGTCACATGTCCTTGGATAAACTACTTAATGCTTTTCTCTTGGTTTTGACTTTAAGGAAAATATACCCAGGCATTTAATAGGTGAGTGATTTTCAAGGAGAATTGTTAATCCTCATCGTGTTTTCTAATTTCCAACATGCTCTCAGCCTCACCCCCTTCAACAGCTAGATAAGTATGTTCAGATAATTCAAATCAATTTAGATTGTAAGATTCGGAAGACGAGTTTTCTACAGAAAATTAAATTCGGCCACATTGTATTTGCATGGCACCGCTGCCTTCCATCAGCAAACTTGATTGAGTGTAAATTTGAAGCCATCTATCTTTTTAAAATTGATACTAGGTTTGAAATGTTCACACAGTGTGGTGGCATTTGATGGCTTCACAGATGTACCAAATGGTGTCTGGATAAAGTGGAACACTATTGAACTGAAATGGTTTAAAATGGAGAAAAAGAATAGCCCAAGAGCCGCCTGAATATGTAAATAGAAAGGACGGTCTGGAACAAGAGTCGTTAGGATGGACCAAGTAGAAGCCCCTGAATCTGTGCCCTCCCTTTGCCAGGATGGGAAACAGGAAGTAGTGCTGAACTCCACGAGGAAAAATAATGCTTAATCCACTACAAAGGACAAAGGGGCAGCATGGGCAGTGTCCCCGTGACCCAGATGGTGGTACCCACAAGTCCAGGAAGATTGACCCCCAGTGTCCATCACAGTGGCCCCCCAGTATCCATCACGGTGGCATTTCAGTGTCCATCAGAGTGGTTCCCATGGTATCCATCACAGTGGTCCCCACAGTGTACAGGATGATAGTCTCACCATGTCCATCAGAGTGGACCCTGGTATCCATCACAGTGGTCCCCACAGTGCAGGATGATAGTTTCTCCACGTCCATCACAGTGGTCCCCATGGTGTCCAACATGGTGGTCCCATCAAGTCTCCATTCGATTCACCTGTCTGGCCCCTGGTACAGCACAGTGATTAGACATTTCTGGGTGCATTTTCTTATGCCCAGTTTGTTTTTGTGTGGTGGCCACATACTCTGCTCCGGGACCCTGGCAAAAACCCACCACAGCTGCTGCCACATCAGGCATTGTCAGAGCCACAAGTTGCAGGCTGAGCAGGTGAAATGAAAATCCTTCGTGGCTGCACATTCAGGGTCGGGGCTGAGCAGGTCCACAGGAACACGTTCATCGCTGCACTGGGACTGGGCAGAGGCACAGTCCCGCTCAGGCTGCTCCTTTGGCTTCATGGTGGCTCTCCTGAGCCTCTCAGCCTCTTGGGCTTCATAAGAATGGGTTGTTCCCTAGGGCCTCAGGGCATATTTGCCACTAGCAGACACCTGTGTGCCTGCCCTGCCCCAAATCCCAGGTCCCAGGTCCCCTCAGCAACCCTGGGCCCTTCTGTACCACAGCTGCAGGGCTCAGCCACACATGTGCTAGGGTCCCACCTGGCTGGCACTCAGAGGCCAAGTCTGTCATCAAGAGAATTCCACAGACCCAAACAGTGGAACCTACTCTGCTCTTCGCAGAATCAAATCATTAAAAAATTTCCCGAGAGCTTCTTACAATAGCAAACTCCATGTGCCTGAAATAGGATTCCAGAGACTACCAGCATGACGGAGCTGAGACGTGCAGCAGGTAAGCAGAGAGCAGATCTGATGGGAGGTCACCCCTTCCCTCCCCCTTCTGCCCACTCAGTGGAAGGAAGGTTCCTGCCTCCCTCAGCAGGCAGACTCCTGAGATGGCTCTCACTCTGGAGATCCAACCCCAGAGGCCCCACTTCATTGTGAAAGGAAGGCATGGGAGACACCTGGAGAAAGAGGCAGGGGTACCCGGGTAGGGACACACCTGGGGGATGGGGACACACCTGGAGAGGGGCGGGAGCACCTGGGGAGGGGCGGGAGCACCTGGGGAGGGGCAGGAGCACCTGGGGAGGGGCACACTAGGAGAGGGGGCAGCACCTGTTCACACGGTGATGCAAACCCTCATGGAGCACTGGGATGGTTGTGGCATGAGGAGGATTTGGCCAGATCAGGTACTAGCTTCTATCTTGGGAAAAAAATGTTTTATTTCATCCTTTAAAAATTCTGAACTTAAAGTCACATTGAAATTAAAATTAAGTTAAATCGCATTGAAATTAAAATCATATCTGAATAAGACACACTTGTTTTATTTGTATTTAATCATCCTAATAATCACCTTTGCACAAATCAGAGCTTGTGGAAACCAAGTCCACCTGCGTCCTCCTCTTGAGTGCCAGGACAGCTCCCTTAGACCAGAGCAGAGCGTCCTCCTCAGGGCCTGGGAGGCTAAGGGCAGCAGGGTGAGGGCACTGCAGGCTCTGGTTTCCCTGCAGGGCAGACACCCTCCTGCAGGCCCTTGGGTTCCTTCCCCTTGTGCTCTCAGGCTCAGCCAGCAGCCTGGGCACTGCTCACCCCCTCAAATTAGACAAAAGCTATTGATAACCAAAGCCCTCGGTCCATGCTAGATTGGCTGTTGTAAATACTCAAACAGACATCACCTTGTAAGCGTCAGCACGGTGGACAAGTGAGGAGCGGGGCAGCATGGGGCTCCCATGTTCTTCACTTTCACTCTTCTCCCAGTTGGTTATGACATATACTCTCACTTCTTCCCTCTCATGCCAGCTGATGTCCTCTCTCCCACCTCCTCGCTACCATTACCAGCCTGCACCTCGCATGCAGCCCCGGGTGCACCGTGACCAGGACAGCCACTCTCAGTCCCCTGGTGCTTCTTTGTGCCGACCCCGGGGCATTTTCCCCTCCTGCATGCCCGCTGTGCTTTGAGCCTGAAGTGACCTCGTCTCACATCTACGGGAAGGCAGGGCTTCATCTCCTATAGCGCCTAACAGATGCCAGGACTAAGAAATGCTTTGGATGATGGTAGTGAGGGCGCAAACACTGGGCCCAAGCTGCCGACCCTGGGGTCCCGGATCCATCGGCTGAGAGGTGAGACCCGCTGTGCCTGTGGCAGCGCCCACCTACTCCATTTGTTTCAGAGCCCTGGAAAAGTTTTCTAGGGCCGTTTTGAAAGCTTGCAGCAAGAAAACACCAAGTTCATTGCTTGTTTCTTGAATATCTGGGTCGAAACTTCCAAAGACTGGTGTGGAGACCTGGATGTCGTCCCGGCCGGCCCGCAGCAGCACCCCACGCAGGTCCTCGGCAATCAGGTCGTATTTCTGCTGGTCGAATTTGGACATGGCCAGCTCGTCCTGGGGGTAGGCGGCCCCCTCAGGGTAGCAGTCCTTGGGCACCGGGAACTCCACCCACCGCAGCTTGGGGAGCTCACAGAGAGCCAGGAAGAGGCGCCTCAGGGCGGAGGCCGACAGCGGGTTCCCCAGGAAGCGGAGCTCCTGGAGCTGCTGGCAGGGGCTCAGGGCCAGGATCAGCGTGCTCAGGTGGCGGTCCTCGATGCTGCACTCCTCCAGGGTGAGGACCCTCAGCGTCTGCGCGGCCCGGCCCAGCAGCCTGAAGAAGGTCGAAGGGAAAAGGTGGACCAGGCTGTGCCCACTGAGATCCAGCACCTCCAGGTGGGCGGCATGGGTGCAGTCCGCCAAGAAGGCCATGTCCGCGTGGTTCAGGGAGCAGTTGGCCAGGTCCAGAGCTCTCAGCGGGGTCCTTAGGGGGCTGCAGGTGGGCGGAAAACAGCAGAGGTGAGAGGCTCCCCAGTGAGGAGCTCTGGGGCCGATTAGGTGACTATCTCAGGGGTCAGCAGCCATGACTGCAGGGCCAAATCCACCAGCTGCCTGCTTTCGTTCAGCCTGAGAGCTAAAATGGCTCTGAGAGTTGAACAAACCAAAAGAATAGTTTGTGACATAAGAAAATGACAGGAAATTTCAGTGGCCATGAACAAACTGCTATAGGGACGCAGCCTTGCTCATTCATCTACTGCAGGCGTCCTCAAACTACAGCCCATGGGCCACATGCGGCCCGCCAAGGACATTTATCTGGCCCGCCGGGTGCCACTGCCTGTCCTGCTTGGCAGCCGACTCGTCCCAGGCCCGCAGTGCGCATAGGAATTTGTTCATAGTTGTTTTTTTTTAAACTATAGTCCGGCCCTCCAACGGTCTGAGGGACAGTGAACTGGCCCCGTTTAAAAAGTTTGAGGACACCTGATACTGTCTGTGGCTGTTTTGGGGCCGGAAAGGCAGACTGCATCTTTGAGATGGTGGTGTGGCTGCGTGTAGTGAAGAGTTCACTTCACCAAAGACAGGTCTGGCCTTGTCCACAGCTCCTACAAGGATGAATCTGTTGTGTCACCACTCTTGGTGGGGACGTGACCACAGAGGTCTCTGTAGAGAATGTTTGCTCACAAACTGGTTGGGGCAGTGAGATGCGCGTGAACTAGCAGGAAATGAGATGCCCAGGTTTCATTCAAGAGCGGAAGCCACACAGTTTTAGGGCCTTGGAGCCATCTAGTCCAGGCTCTCCCTTTCTGATGTAGGTGGCCCCACATCAATAAACACAGAGCTGGGGTGTGACCCTGCTCTGGGCTGCGGTCCTCAAAGTCAGGAAGAGCATGCACAACGGGGTCCTGGGAGAGACACGTGTTCTCGGTCCAGCCATCACCGGGACTCAGGACCTGTGCCTGGTGTCACCAGGTGAGCGCTGAGCACAGGAGGCTGCACGGGGTCCAGTTCTCTGTCCCGCCCATGCCCTTGCTGGAGCTGCCTCCCCTCCCACCTCCTGCACCTGTACTATGTGTGCGCTCGGTGCCTGGCGTCTGCTCATGGGCCTGCACAGCTGAGCGCTTGCTGTCTACCTCACAGCGTGCTCTCTGCATCCTTGCTTGGCTCCATGGGTGAATGCTTCTCTTTCCATTTCTCTCATGCCACACCCACCCACGAGGAAATCCTGTCAATCCTCCCTCACATCGAGTCCAGGCCTGAGCTCTGCTCACTGGCCCTGCTCACAGACGGTCCTAGCCTCGTTCTTTCCTATCTAGATTGGCAGGGCCTGCTGCATACAAAAGGGCCAGCAGTACGGGCCTGACTGTGGACCTTGGGAGGCCTGCATCTGGGGATGGGACTTGGGGCTGGGTGGCCCTGGCCCCGGATTGTTTGCACAAAGAAGCTGGTTCATACCAAGCCCCTGCTTCCTTCTGGGACCTGGAGTCTGGGTGTGCGCCTGGCTGAAGAGCCCGCCTACCAGTTCCCACAACACACCCTGGGCATGGGCGTCTAACCAGCTCCCTGGCAGAGGGCACCTACACGGTGCTGAGGGTAAAGCGAGTCCGGGGACTCCACTGGGCGAGGACCTGGGAGCTCCTGCCAGGCCTCCCAGCCCGGTCCCACGTGCCTTTCCCTTTGCAATTGTGCTGTGTCCTTTTTCTTAATCAATCACAGCTGTGAGGACTACTCTGTACTAAATCCTCCTAGGAATCACCAAACCTAGGTGGTCGTGGAGGCCTGACGCCTCCTATGTGGGTCTCCTTAACCCTCCACCCATGCGCATCGTGTGCGCCAAAGAGGTCAGAGCGACCCTTGTGGATACACACAGATCATCCACCTTCCTGCTCAGAACCTCCGGGGCTTTGCTCACTCAGGAAAAGCTGGAGCCCTTCCCTCTTTTCCTCCTTTCCCCTGCCACCTCCCTCACACTGTCCTCTCCCTGCTGACCCCCATCCCTGCTGACCCCTGGCCCTGCCACATCCCCACCTGGGGTCCCCTCTCCACCTCTGTGCAGGAGACTGTTCCTCGGTCTCAAAGGGACCTCAGGAGTGTGCCTTCCCTGACACTCCACGCCTGGACCTTCCAGGAAGGGAACTTAGGCGCTCAGCCACCAGCCCGACTGAAGTACGCTATGGAGCAGGGGCTCCACCCAGTGGAGGGTCAGGGTGTGCCGGGCAGTGGGAAGGCATATCAGGGGCTGAGCTAACATGACTGCCCTGCTAGGCTTGTGTCGGCTCCCTCTGGCTGTGGGACACATTCCCCCAGTTCAAAGGCACATCTGGGTTGAGGACCCAAGCCAGCCAATTGTAGGACTGTCCTGAAGGTCCCAGAGAGCTAGTCACCCGTCAGAGTTTTACTTGCACGTGGGCTTGGCGGCCACCTTTTCCGTGTAGGAGACTGATGTCCTGTGGAAGACAGGAGGAAGGGAGCCCTCATTCCTCTACCTGGCAGATTTTGGGGGGAAGAACAGAGATGGGTGACCTGGGGGAGCCGGGGTACCTGCAGGAGAGGAGAGGGAGTGTGGCCTCCAATCACCTGGGCTGGCAGTTCTGGGTTAATGTGCATAAAAGAGAAACACCTGTAAGCAAAGGGCTCCCTAAACTAGGAAAGGGCTCCTCACACTCCCTGGCTCAAGAAATGAGCAGTTCTATTTTCTACCCATTTTTATAAGTATATTCATGGCAGGTGGCCCGACTGCCCGCCTGGTGCTCCCACTCTTGTGTGGTGACTGGCTCCTAACCCACACAATATGCAAAAGTGAGGACACACTCGAGAGGAGGTTACGAGGACCCTCCCCACGGGGTGCTTTGGCTCTCGGGGAGCAGCCGGAGGCTGTTTGTGGAGAGCCTGTGTGAAGAGGCGCCTAGGCCACCTGCCCGGGGCCTGGTGAGTGAACCTGGAAGCAGATCGCCCACTTTTCCGCCCGCCAAACCTTCAAGGAGACCACAGTCCACCAACAGCCAGAAGCAACCCAGAGGCAAGCTTGTTCAGCCCAGTGTTGGGGTAACTGGTTACAATAACAAGTAATTAATATACTAATATAGTTACTTCTGTGTTATTGGTTTGCTAATCAGTAATTTCCTCTTTACCTTACTAACTGAAAACAGTCCCCTGTGAGTTCCCAGGGCTACACTCCCCTCCCCTTTCCCTAGTCTGTCCCCTCCTGCTTTGGGCCTCTTGTAAGTAACAAGGTCCCATTATCTACCGGGTTCCTTGGTGCATCTTCAGCTTTAGAGGGTCCCGAGTCACCCTGACCCAGGTAAGAGGCTGTGAGCAGAGACTGCACCCGCCCTGCCACCTCCCTCTGGTCACCCCAGACTCACCCGAGCAGTTTCTGGATGTTCCCAGTCAGTGTGGAGAAAGCCACACTCAGCTCGGTGAGCTGGGTCATCTGGCTGAGCTCCCAGGCGATGGAGGTGAGGAGGGGGTCCTCACCCTCGGTAGCTGGGGCGCAGGCGGGGGGCGTGTCAAAGGCCTTGGCAGGCAGGGTGAGTGAGACCAGCTGGGGGAAGTGCAGCTGGGCCAGCAGCTGCTGCACGTGGCCCGCGTGCAGCCGCACGTTGTGCACCACCTGCAGCCTGCGCAGCTCGCCAGGCCCCGCCAGACACAGCACCTGCAGGAGCTGGCTGGGGTCCAGGCTGTCCGCCCGGAAGGAGAGGCAGCGCAGGCGCAGTGGGGCGGGAGTTGCCGGCCCTAGGGCCTGTACCACCAACTGGAAGTTTCCATCCGTGACGAAGATATCAGCCAGGACCTTGACAGAATGCTGGGCGGCATGGGGGTCCGCCTGCAGCTCACAGCAGGTCCTTGCCAGCAGCTCTGTGCGGCCCCACCGGCCCAGCGCCCTCCCGCAGGGGCACTGTTGCACCTGCACATCTCGGACTCCCGTGAGATCAGCCAACTGCAGCCGCCGCTGGCCCCTGCCCTGGAGCACGTGGTCCGCCAGGCCCCTCAGGCAGGCCTCCAGGCAGGCCCTGCAGGCCCGGTCTCGCAGGTCGCTTGCGTGGTCTGTGCTGGGCCCCAGCAGCGCGCCCAGCCGGAACTCCTCCAGTGGCCACCGCTGCAGCAGAGCTCGGATCACCTCCGCCCGCTCCAGCAAGTAGCTGGCTTTGAAGAGGAGTGGGTAGAGGTTGTGGGCCACGCTGTCCAGGCTCTGCAGGGCCACCTGGGGGTGGGACGCCAGGGCCTCAGCAGAAGCAAAGCGCAGTGACTTCATCCTGCCCACCTGTGGTGGCAATGGCAGGACAGTGCTCTCCCCTTGTGATTCTCCCAAAGACACGTGTATGCCCTCCGCTATTTTTAGCTGCAGCTGCTGGGAGCAGCTTGCCTCTGGGATGGAGGTGGCCGGCCAGCCCTGTGTCATCTGATGGTTATTTTGGTCCTGGGTGCCTGTTTGGTTCTGGGCGAGGTGTCTGGCGGCAGCCAGCATATCTTCGCGGAGCTTGGCTGGTGAAAGCAGAGCTAAGTGCTTAGGTCAGGGGCGGTCTGGGCCGCAGAAAACTGCCACCTGTGCTCACTGCAGGGGTGGGTGGCCTGTGCTTGGGAGCACAGTAAGCTGGTCCCAGGGCAGTCTCCTTGGAGCACATCTGCCCCAGCTCTAACCCCGTCCAGTTATAGGAGCACAGAACAAGGTCAGGGGTAACAAACCTTTCACAGAACCTCTGGGGCTGGAGTCCCCCCTGGCCTACTTCTGGAAATAGGGACTAGTACCAAGGATGGGGGTAGGCACCTCTGACAACTGTTGTGCCAGCTCCATAAGGCATCGACACTTTGCTTTGTCCCTTTTCTTCCTTTTTCTCTCCAAGGATCCGGTGCAGCCTGTGGCCTCCCCACTTCCATGGGAGGGAGCCATGGTCTGAGTGAGCTGGGAGGACATGCAGACAGTCCCTTGTGGGCCTGACAGCAGCTGGGAGATGCAGGTTCAGCACCCTTCCTCCCCCCTGCAGTGTCCTCATCTGTGACCCTAGACCCAGGAGGCAGGCGCTGCTGCAGGTTGGATGGGAGGCCCTGGGAGCCATGCTGCCTTGCCTCCCTGATCTGGTGTTCAACTCTTCACTCTGAAGGGGGGCAGAATACGATGTGCCAAATATGCCACGTTGGCATCAGGATTATTTCGAGCTAAAGGCACTTGAACAATAGCAGGTGCTAACCTCCCCCTTTCTTGCTAAAAGCAGGAGCTAAAGCTTCATGTGAGCCCAGCTGGTGTGGCTCAGCTGGTTGAACATCGTCCTGTGCACCAGGAGGTCGCTGGTTCAATTCCCATGCCTGGGTTGTGGGCTCGATCCCCAATAGGGGATGTGCAGGAGACAGCCGAACAATATTTCTCTCATTGATGTTTCTCTCTCCCTCTCCTTCCCTCTCTCTGAAATCAATAAAAACATATTAAAAAAAATAAAATAAAGCTGCATGTAAGTCACCCTTCCTGCACCAGGCGGGATGGGGGTCGGGCCAGAGAATTTGAGCAAACAGACCTCATTAAGTAACTTGTCTTCCTTTACTTTCCCACAGTTGCCTCTTTACTCAACTTAGTAGAGAAACGCTTGGGCTTATCCCCTTGGGTCTTCGTTTCCTGTGAGGGCTCCATGAAACCTAAAATGTATGTTAAATAAACCTGTTTGCTTTTCTCTTGTTAATCTGTCTTTTGTTACTGAAATGGGTGGGGAAATATTTCCTCCCTACAAAGCCTGGGCATTGATGGCTGTTAAATGATTATTAAATGACTAACTCCCTCCTATCCCCCAACACACACACACACCACCATCATTTGGGGCAGGGCTGGAGCGGTTAGCTCTTAGGCCACCTGGACAAGCTCTGGGCTGGGAGGGTCACAGCTGGAACAGAGATACAGAGACAGAGAGACATACACAGAAAGATGACAGGAAGACAGAAAGAGCAAGAGAAGGAGGGGGAGAGGCAGAGAAAGGCAGTGGGAAGAAAGGACCTGCTGAGGTGCGTGGCATGTGAGTGAGTGTGTGGGGGTGTGGACGCTCCCTCAGGGTCCTGCAGGCAGCTGTCCCCTCTCAGCCTCCCTCAGGGGGGTGGGGGATGGGAAGGCCTCAGCTCCCAGGGTGGAACCCACTACAGTCAGGCAGGTGAGGGGTGTGTGAGCAGTGGGACTTCGCCTGACTTTACCAGGAGGTGTTTGACGTGGATGTGGACCCCAGAACGAGGCCCTGCTGTCCCGGCCACGTCCCCTCAGGCTGCAGGAGCTGGGCTTCCCGGTGATGTAGGTGACATATGCAGGAGATGTCCTTGGACACAACAGACCTTGTAGAGACACGCAGCCACATGGTAAAAACACACCTATTTATTTCTGTTCCTAAGTCTGGGACAAGTCAGCACTAAAAATGTAACAAAACAGTCTCCACGGCTGGCAAATCACAGAGGCGTGGCCCCTGCCACCGCCACTCGTGGTCCTGGAGGTCCATGTGGTAGTGGTGGTGGTGCGGGGCAGGGGTGGGGAGATGTCTGCGGCAGGAAGCTCATTACAGGTCTGGCGCTCCCAGGCTCTCCCTGCTTCTGATTCAACTCATCTGGTGAGGGTGGTCTTCTCGGGCAATGTCCACACCAACGGGCCTCCAGCACTGGCTCCTCAGAGCTGCAGGCCCACCTGCTGTGCCCCTGCCCAACCCTGGCGCCTACCTGGGAAGCAGGGTGCAGCCTCCACCCAGGCTCACAGGGGGTCACCTGTGGCCCCTGAGCCTAACTCTAGTATTGCTCTGCTGACTACATACAACTTGTTACACAGGAAACAGAACTGAGGTTCCCATTATACTCACCCTGCATCTGGGACACATCTCTGTGGGGCCCCACTTGGGGACCATCACCCACGGCCTGAATTGCCTGGAAGGTAGGGAGACACGGTCCCAGAGGGCTCACCCTGCTCTGAGGCCTACGCGTGTCTGGGCCTTCGCATGGGATAGGAGGTCTGTGTGCTCCCACCACAGTGGGAGAGGCTGGGCCGCATGGGGTGTCAGTGCTGGACGGAGGTGGAAGAACCATACAGGAAGGACAAAGCGGAGGCCTGGCCATGCACAGGCTGGGCAGGGGGGCATGATTGGAATGACTTCAGGTCCCAAGGGGCGTGTGACCGAGAATCCGTGGCTGGGGGCCGGTGTGGCAGTAGCTCCCAGCTTGTGTTTCATCCTCAGACCTCATGTGCAGGTCTAGGCTGAGGTTCCTCTGCCTGGAGTAGCCACATCCCATCCAGGTCTCAGAGCTGTCAAAAGAATGACCCTGTTACCTCCCCTGGCCTCCTCCCACCGGCCCTTAGCCCCCAGGTCTGTCAGAGCAACGAGTCCTTGTCGATGAAGCTCTACAGCCTCATACCACAAAAGGCACTCTCGGCTCATGGATACATCCTTTCTAAGAAGCACTGGGGCCAGGCAAGGTCAAGGACAGGGCCCCATGAACAAGAGTCCCTGTGAGCTGACTTCCCTGTGGCAGGTGCAGCGCTGGTCTGTGAGCTGACAGGTCTGGGCCTGGATGGGAGTGGCTGCCCTCCGCTAGCATCACAGGGCGTCCGTGCGTGAAAGGGTTTTGGCCCTAAAATGTATCTGGTCTGCGTTTGCCATTCTGATCCTGGAATGGGTGTGTGAGTGTGTGTGTCTCACCAGCAGCTGCTCATGTGAACTGAAATTACTTAGATGATTTTGAAGCATAGTAACCTCCACTTGTATAAAACTGCTGTTTCAAATTCTCTGCTATTGTTAGATAATCCCTTGTCCTGTAAACTCTGTCATTATAAACTCTGTCACTTTAAGACAGTCTGTTATTCTGTAAAATAACTTTGTGGTTTTTTTTTAGTTTAAATAATAGGAAAAGATAAATTTAACTGTCTGACGTTGCAAGCTAGCCATCCAATGTAATAGACTAATACTGATAATAATTCCCATATTCTTATGCCAAGTACAAACTCATTATGTATTCAAGGTTACAACTGTCTGTAACAATAACTCACACAGAGCCCTTTGTAATATCTGCAAAAAAGAGGCTTGAAAAGTATAGATATTCCTGTATGTGGTGCTCAGAGATTTGGAAGAGACACCTCCCTCTGGGCCGCGCACAATAAATGACTCCTAATTAATTGGCTTATTACGGCATCTTGTATCTCATTCGCTGACTTACGATACAACAATTTCACATGTGGTTTGTGGAAAACAGTCTATTTTATAGGCACAAGCGATTCACATGTACTTGTAGACTTGTCATTTGCTCCGGGACCTACACACACACAGAAGGTGGTCAGTGCAGGGAAACTGTGGGAGGTGGTGGGGATGGTGGGAGGGGGTGGGCAGGGGTTCTTCTCTGGAGTCTGAGAATGAAATTCAGGCCGGGATGTCTCCTGCACTCCTTTGTGCCTCCCCCACTGTCCGCCCAGGACACCAAGGTCTGAAATCTTGGTGGAGGAAGTGGCTTCACACCCAAGGAACCTGCTGCCAAGTCCTCATGCTGACGATTGGACTGTGGCTCCCCCCCATGGTGCCCGTGCAGCACTCGTGCCAGCTGCGACATGGATTCGATGTGTGCATGGAATTCCTGCACGCAGTATTGGGCACAATGAGTGACAGCCTTGTCTGAGGACAACTGCTGGCGAGCCACAGGGCACGGGCAGGTGGGAGTGGGTGTCAGGGAGGCCCCATTCTCAGGAGAGGGTGCCAGGTCCCCTTGAGCCACTGCTGATAGGGGGTGCTCTGGAGGACACCCTGGAGGCAGGGGTGGGGTGGGTGGTCTCCACTGCCTTGGCTGGGCCTCTAGGGAGAGACTATCTGCATCAGGGGCTGAGGGCCTGGCCCTCCTGTTGGAGAAAGGCCAGAGCTCTCAAAGTGGCCAATGCTGGCCTCTTGAGTATGCCGGTCACCAGGGGGTTTAGGCAGTGAGACCACAGGGAGGTCAGACAGGAAGATGGGGGAGCAGGGGAGCAGCCCTGCCTGGCTGGTGCGCCCCTCTCATGGTGCTGTCAATGTCTGGCTATGCGATCACGATTTGGAAGCATCTGCAACAGGCAGAGACTCGGTCAGGCAGCCTGGGGGTGGCGGGGTGCCCGGTGCCTTAGGGAATACGGTGGGCGAGAGAAACCCCTGGTCCACTGGGGAAGCTGAGAAAACCGTTACTTACAGAGTGTTTTGCCTGCCACTCAAACCGCTGTCCAGAAGCCGAAGACATGAGAGGTGTTGTTCTGACAGAGAGGGAGGGAAATCACTACAGAACCAGCATCATTGGCCTCACAAATGATCTGGGGCAAGGGAGCTAAAGACTCATTCCCTCGACTCTCGGCTCGGCGCACCCTTAAAATCGGACCTTCCCTTCTGATGCTTCCAGGAGGTGGTCTGAGGACGTCTTTCTGGCACTGGAGATGTGCCTGCAGACGCACGGGTATGACGTGGGGTGGGCGAAGGCACTGACCCCACAGGCCCAGCCACGTCCTGCGAGAAGGTCTCTTTGAAAAGGTAACTTGTGTGTTGACTGGCCCCTCTCCTGGCCACATCAGTCCCTCCCCTTCAGGAAGACGTCTGAGTGCACATCCTGGGCAATGTTTGGGGCCTCCTCCTACAACAGGCTGGGCCCCGGACACCCTCCCGAGATAAAAACACTCATTTGCATCAATTTGGGGAAACACTGATTTGCCAGGTATGTGATCCCTTCAGCAGGGCAGGACTGGGGATCCTGTGAGTGTCCCAGGAGGGGCTGGACTCCAGGCAGAGCCCCTGCTGACCCTCCGCCCTGCATCTTCCAATTTCAGCTTGTTCCTCAGTAGGCTGCTTGGAAACGGCTTCTGCTGACCAACAGCCCTCTTACACTCAGGACTTCGGGGGCCTTGAGTGGGGGCACCACTGAATGGAACCAGTGAATGCCAAATGGTACAGGTCAGGCCTCCAGGTGGCCAGCAAAATCTCAGCAGTGAGGAGGCCCTAAAATCACCCTGGCTAAGTGACTCGAAGTGTCCAGTCACTGATCCAGGCCTTCGGTTTCTAGCCAGCCTGCCCAGCGTGCAGTGCTGGGTGCAGGTGAGGAGCAGATTCACGTGCATAATGACCCCTTGGGGTGGGGTCTGTGTGGTCCTGGGTGGCCCAGCATCACTTGGGCAGGTGCTGACTGCACCCTAAGCATCTGGGCCTCTCGTGTGGGGTCTCAGAAGAGGGGACACTCACGGTCGTGGTGAAGTGGGCTCCGTCAAGCTGTGGCTGCGGGTCCTTCGGTGGAATGGGGGGAGATGTGCTCTGGGGGCCCTTATTGGAGAACAGGGGCTGTGACAGCCTGGGTTGGCCAGGGCTGCTGTCCCCCAACATGCACTGGGAAGACTCCGAGCTCTTGGCACCTGTGGAGAGGAGCGGAATTAGGGCAGGTCCATCAGGGTGAGCGCTGCCCGGCCTCTTCTATGCTCAGGGGCCTCAGAGTTTGTCAATCAAAAGCTAGGTGTTTTCTGTTCCAGGTGCGAGCTTCTAGCAGCACGGGAGGCTGGGTCAGAGCAGGATGGCGCGGCAGGAAGGTAGATACCACATATGCTCATGGACAAGTGTTTCCTGACCCGTTTCTCTGAGCCAGTGTAGCTGATAGACCAGGGTGGGCGGCGCCCAGACAACCTCTCCACCAGTAGGTGGTCTCCAGCTCATGCTGGGGGCTGTGACCACTGGATATGCAAGTCAAAGGAGAAGCAGAAACTGAGACCAAAGAAGGGCCCCAGCCCTTAAACAAGGAGCCACACAGAACAAACAAGACCTGACATCCTTCCCTTCCCTCCGCCCACTTTCCCCCCCCCAACCCCGCCCCATCTCCGCTGCAGGACTGTAGGGCCGGCCTAGCCCAAGCCACTGGGTCCAGGCCCGGGGTCACTCCCCACAGCAGAGACCGGTGTTCTAGGCCACTGCCTGGGCACAGTCTCAATCTCTTGCATGGGTGGCCAGTGGCTTTCCCCTGTAATTTTCTGCAGGATCATGAGTGCTATTTGGGCACCGAGCTGGGGATGGCCAAGATGAGCCCTTAACACAGGCCCTTTCTCCTTGTCCTCACACCCGGGCACCCCGGCCTCAGACTCAGCCTTGACTGGAGGCTGCGCCAGCCCAGATGCGAGCTACCTGCGGTCCTGGAGCCAGAAGTATGTGTTCAGGAAGTGCAGTTGCTCTGGGCTGGCAATGCCACATGTCCCCATTGTACTCCGGTGGCCCCGCCTGCAGTGGCTGCTGCTGGTTCTGCTCAGGTGTGCAGCACCTGGCCACCTGGGCTCCCCGGCAGGGTTCATGCACAATGCCTTCCATCAGGCACAGAGATGGCTTGGAGTCAGCTGCAAAGCCCTCAGGTGTTGTCCTGCTGGCAATGACACATTTTGGGCTTGGGAAGGTACTTGTCCCAGGCAGTGTGGCCCGAGGATGGGCTGCATCTGGGCAGGAGGCCACATGCCAATAACCAACCATGGTGAATTCCAGACACATCCCTTCCTCCACGTGGATGTTGTGCAAAATACTGCTTCATTGGGATGTAAGCGACACAAGAAAGTGCACACCTCTAAAGTACAAATGGACATCTTTGGACATGTACACACCAGTCAGAGAGAACATGTGTGTTGCTCACCAAAAGCTGCTGGTGCTCATTATGCTCAGTGTGGTCACTGACACGCTGAGCATGGGTCCGCCTCTGACCAGTCAGCCCTCTGTTCTTTGTTTCCTCTTCTTCTTTCTCTACGTTCTTTGGACTTTTTTCTTACCGTTTCATTTTGTCTCCTTTGTTGGTGTTTCAGCTGTCTCTTTGTTTCATTTTAGTGGTTGTTTTAGTGTTCAGTGGTTTTATAATCTAAAAGATCACAATTTGCCTTCAAGTGATATTACTCAGTTCACAAATAGCATAGAATCCCACGTCGGTGGACGCTGTTGTCCAACAGCTCACGGATGTGCCCCTCCTCCTTCTTTCTGCCTCTCTGTTTCATTTTGGACACTTTGCACTCATGTGTCTTCAAATTCACTAAAATTTTCTTCTGTTACTCCAACCAGTCTCATTTTCATCTCAAATATTGCAGATTTTGCCCCTCTATATCCTTTCTTGCTGTTTTCATATCTTCCACGTCATTACTTAACTTCTTAGACATCAAGAATGGTTATAACAATGGTTTGAAGGCCTCAACGGATAATTCTAACATCCACGCCAGCTTCAGCTGGTTTTGCCAGATTGGTTATTCTCATTATGGTTTATGTTTTCTACTTCTTTGCTTGCCTGTTGCTCTGACTGGATGTCATAGAATGTGAACTGACCTTGTTGGATGCTGGATACTTCTGTGATTCTATAAATCTCCATGAGCTTGGTCCTGCGATGGAGTGAGGTTACCTGGAAACGAGTCCTCTTGGGTCTTGCTTCATGATCTGGTGGGTGGGGCAGGGATCAGTCGAATGCTCCCTCCTCCTGAGATAGGCCCTTCCAATGGCTCGCCCAACACCCCTCGAACCACAAGTGTCCCACCCAGCTGGTGGGATAGGCGCCCATGGGACTGTGGAAAGTGCTCTCTCGGCCTTTCAGAGGTTCCCCAGCTTTGGGGGTTCTTCACGTGCTGTGCTGACCACGTGATTTGGACTTTGGAGGGGAACCATCCGTCAGGCTCCCAAGGCCTCTTGCTGCACAGGCCTCGCCTACCCCGTCCTGCAAACCCCGCCACCTTGGTCTCCTCCACACGGGGAGTCTGCGCACCATGTCCGGGGACACGCAAGGCAGAAACCAGGGCAGTTGCAGGGCTCGCCTCATCTTCCTGCCTCTCAGGGTCACTGCTCTTTGTTGTCAGATGTTCTGTGTTTCGAAATCTCTCCTTTCATGTATTTCTCCGGGTTTGGTTTTGTCTGTTTGTGTGGTTTTTTAAAATTTGTTTTAAATCTGTCCCGTTACTTCATTTTGGGTGGAAATGAAAGGTTGTTTTTTTTAGTTTTTTTTAAAGAAAAGAAACGTTCTAATTTGTTTGAAAAGGTAGGAAGTGTGTAAAATCAAGCGAAACAAATGAACACATACACTGGCCCCGAACCACATCAGCCGTCAGAGGCTGGAGCGCAGGCGGCCACAGCGCACAAGAGCACTCACGTAGCGCAGGCTGGCTCCCCGTCTCCTGCTCCGGCTCGTCCTCCTCGATGCAGGCGTGGACGTCGTGCGGCCAGGGCCAGTGGGCTTGGCTGGTGGACACGTGCAGGGCAGCAGAGGACTGGCTGCTGGAGGAGGAGGTGCTGCTGTCTGAGATGGTAGAGTGGGGTCTCTTGAAGGGGGTGGGGTGGTTACGGGCAGGCACAGCTGTGGATGCGTGGGCTCTTGACTCTGGAAGGAGACAGGAAGCAAGTTGTCGGCCCCTGCTTCAGAAATGCAGCCTCGACACCAGAACCAGACAGGGCCCTCAGGAAGACTGGCCGGGTTCTCTGCCTGCAGCAGCCGCCCTGCTAAGTGCCGCCCTGGCGCCCTGGAGCCTGGGTTCCAGCTGGCAGGGCAGAGTGGGGGAGGGCTGGGACCACCTTACCTGATCCATTCATGTCGTACTCGGCAGCTTGATCACTTAGGGCTGTGTCGCTGGGCTTGATGTCCAGGAACGGTGTGCTGCCCAGCCCCATGGACACTATTTCTTGCATTCTGAGTTCTGAAACAGAAGAATGTAGGACACTTTTCCAAGCAACTCCTTGGGTTTAACAACACCCTTGATGGTGTTCTGCACCCAACACCCTCAGTTCAGACCCGGCTCCCCAGAGTGATGCTGGGGGGCCAAGTGGCCTCACAGTGGCCTCTCTAAGAGAATATGGGGTGAAAGAGGCCTCCAGGAGCCACAGGGCCACGAGACGGACACACTGACAGATATCTGTGTGTCTTTGAATACTGAGAGGAGACCTAAGCATAGGGTAAGGTCTAATAATTAATTACTTCTTGGTAAAACTAAAAAAGAAAAGAAAGATAACAATTATAGTTGGTGGGAGGATGTAGAGCAGGGGTCCTCAAACTTTTTAAACAGGGGGCCAGTTCACTGTCCCTCAGACCGTTGGAGGGCTGGACTATAGTTTAAAAAAACAAAAAACTATGAACAAATTCCTATTCGCACTGCGGGCCCGGGACGAGTCGGCTGCTAAGCAGGACAGACAGCGGCACCTGGCGGGCCGGATAAATGTCCTCAGCGGGCCACATGTGGCCCGCGGGCCGTAGTTTGAAGACGCCTGATGTAGAGGGAATGGCAGGAGCAGAGGAGACTGGGAAGAGGAGATGGGGGACCCAGCCATGGGCCTCCTGCTCCTTATAAGGGCTGGATCCACTCCAAGGGGATCGAGGAGCCACTAGGCACCCTGAGCAGAGCTGTCTTGTGCAACGTGAGCACATGTAAATGTGCATGCATGTGTGTGTGCACATGTGGGTGGGTGTATGCATGTGTGCACATGTGTGTACACATTTATGCAGGGGTGATCTATGCTTCAAAGGAGATGGCAGTGGGGGGCTTTGGAGCATCTCTATAATAGGATAAGGCTCTGGGCATGGTACAGCTACTGAGGGGACAGGTGGTTGTGTTAGCCATTTGGATGTTAGAGCCTGTAGGGTCCCTCAGGACTGCAGGGTCTGAGCTGCCACAGGAAAGCCAGGTTAAGGGGTTGCTATGAAGATGGCATTTATAGTGGCCAGACTGGATGAATGGCTACTTGTGAGTGTAGACAGAGGTGCCCCAGTGATTAAATTGGCGCAGAAGAGGGAACAAAGGGGTGATATTGAGAAGGAAGAAACCTGGTGGGGTTCCCAGCAGAAGGGAAAAGGTGCCTTATTGAGGAGGGGCCCACATGGGCGGGGAGACCACAGGTTGACCATCAGCCCAGCATCCAGTCAGTTAGGAGGCCTTGACAAGCCGGGCAGGGCAGACAGCTGACCTCCATGGGCCTGAGGGGTCGGGGAGCCTGACTATGAGGAACTGCAATGCAGGGTATTGTTTACATTTGTTTTAAGGAGAAATAAGTGTTGTGTGCTGATGAGATGGGTCCAGGCCCTTCCTGGTAAACAGTACTGCCTGCAGGCCTCCTGCCCGCCCCCCCGACCCCCCACATCCTCTTGAGCCCTCTCGCCCACCTCTGTTCCTCAGAACCTGCCGCCACAGGATCTTCCCTATCATATCGGTCCACATGGTCTTGACCTCTGGAGAGCTCGCCTGGAGAATGTAGGAGTCCTGGGATTTCCGCCGCCTGCGGAACCAGATCTCAAATTTCACACCACTGTCCCCAACGGTCTCCGTCAAGCCGATTTCAGCCATCTGCAGTCACAGCGTGGGAGGGAACCTCAGAGACGCCCTTGGAACAACTGACCCCTTTCGGGCTGACACTTGACCCCAAGGCCCCTTCAGTGCTGTAGGTCCCTTCACCAGGATACCAAATGGTGTGGACAAGGCTGGGTGGGGGCCAGCTCTGGACAGGATGGATCAAGTTTTCACCCCATCCACACTGGCTCCCTCTTGAGGCCTCAGTTTCCCCACTGGAGAAATGGGGACAATACTGGAAGGTCTGTGGTGCCCTCTGGCTGTCACACACTGGGTGGGGTTTCATAACCATCACACCTCTGACATGTTCCTCAGTGCTGGCAGGTAAGGGGTTATGGGTTTGGGCTCCTCCCAGGAGTCCCCGAAGCTCTTTACTCTCAGGGCCTCCTTTAGGGGCAGGAGGGCCATCCTGAGACCCACCAAGGGGAGGGCTTCTCTGGTGTTTGCTTCTATCAAAATCCAAAATGAAGTGACTGAGGAGACACTGTTCTCCAGCCACTGAACCAGTACCCAGAAAGCCTGGAAGCTTTGGGAGTCACAGGTTTTCAAAATTCAGTCAAGAACCATCGGAAAGAACATGTACTATGAAGACAAGCAGGGACCAGCCCAACGCCAGCGGCATGAGGCACAAGGCGGGCACATTACCTTGAAGGATTGCTTGTATGTGTAGATGTCGTAGCTTCCGTCCACCTTCCTGGTCTTGCTGAACAAGATGAGATCTTCGAAAAGGAAGACATGCCTCAGGTACTTCTTTCTTCCGCAGTAAATGATGAACTCATCCCGGCATCTCAGTTGCCCCTGCTCCTTCAGATTCACCTGCAGACCGAGCAAGCAAGGCTCCCTCAGGGACCACTGGGTTTGATCTGAGGCCACCCTGACCTCTGGAGGCGGGTGGGGGGCTGAAGGCCAAAGATCCAATCAGTCACTCCGATGTAATGAGGCCTCCACAAAACCCCATGAGGACAGGGTGCAGAGCTTCCTGTTGGTGAGCACATGAAGGTGAGGGGATGCTCCACACCCTTCCCCCACACCTTGCCCTGTGCACCTGTTCCATCTCCTGTTCCTGAAATGTACCCTTTATAATAAACCGGTGATCCAGGAAGGGAGCTATCCTCCTGAGTTCTGTGAGCTACTCTAGCAAATTAGCAGAACCCAGGAGGGGTCGTGGTAACCTCCCGTCTACAGCTGGTTGGTCAGAAGAACAGGTGACAGCCTGGACTTGCGATCAGCATCTGAAGTGGGAAGGAGTCTCATGGACTGAGCCTGTGGGGTCTATGTCATCGAAGGGTAGGTGGTTTCAGAAGTGAGCTGAATTACAGGATACCCAGCTGGTTCCAAGAATTGCTTGGATGTGTGGGAGAAACCCCACACTGGAACTGGGTGCAGAACCCTCCCGGTGGGGTCCCCTCGTGCCCACATTCATGTTCACATGCGTGGATGTTACAGTACAAGCTCCTGCCTTCAATTTTACTAACCTTTCCACTTCAAAGCCCTTTTCTTCATTAAAAAAAATTTTTTTTTCCACTGATGTTATAGAGAGAGGCAGGGAGAGGGAGAGAAACATTGATGTGAGAGAGAAACATCAATTGGCTACCTCCGGCACGCCTGCTACTGGTTATCAAGCCCTCAACCTGGGCATGTGCCCTAACCGGGAATTGAACTGCCAACCTCTTGATGCATGCATCGGCTCAACCAACTGAGCCACACTGGCCAGGGCAGCCCTTTTGTTCATTTTCACAGACACCCCCTTGTTGAAGTGCCGGGGTCTCACTCATTGTGTATAAATGCCCAACATGGTGGCCCCAGGAGTTACCACACCTGAGCTGTCCCACACCTTGGAAATCCCTCTGAGCTGATACTCGGGGGTGTACCTGCTGTGCCCCAGCCAGGCTAGTGCTCTTTGTGGATGGATCTCAATGACAGACAACATAGCGATGTCTCTCCTATGACTTTTCCTCCGTGTATGGCCCTGTCCTGGGTGATGCCTGAGGATGCTGCATGGATCCCAGTCATCCCAATTGCTCAGTCGAGCGCGCACTGGGAGAGTCTGAGGGGCTGTGGGTTCTTGGTGATGATCCTCTGGTTTGTTGCTCTGTTGTCCGCTTGAAACTCTTTTGTAAAAAAATTATCTTTCTTGCCCTGGCTGGTTTGGCTCAGTGGATAAAGCGTTGGCCTGCAGACTGAAGTGTCCTGGGTTCGATTCTGGTCAAGGGCACATGCCCAGGGTTGCGGGCTCAATCCCTAGTGTGGAGTGTGCAGGAGGCAGCTGATCAATGATTCTCTCTCATCATTGATGTTTCTATCTCTCTCTTCCTCTCCCTTCCTCTCTGAAATCAATAAAAAAAAAAATCTTTCTTGTTAAAAGTCCCCCTCCCCCCCCTTGACCCCTACTTCCCAATCCCACCCTCTGCCCAGGCCTTCACCACACTATTGTCTGTGTCCACAGGTTAGAATGCTGCTCTTAGCAAGGTGCCTGCATTTTCACTGTGATCTGGAAATTCTACAGCCGTCCATCTGACCACTAGAGACAAGGAATCCTGCCTAATTGGGAGTCTCCTCTTCCTGCCCATGTGGTCCTGCCACGCCAAGGTGTGGTGATGTGGACGCCAGGCCTCGGCTCCCTAGCAGAGACCAGCCTGTACATGGCCAGGCCAGGCCTCAAGCCCAATGGCCCAACTCAACTTTCATGCATCCAGTTGTTTTCAAATAGCCCTGGTGCCTACAACTGTGCAGCACTTGGAGCCCACCTGATCTCACACCCACAGCTGCTGCTCCAAAACCGGACACTGAGCTCCTCTCCGCTCCCCTCTCCCCCTTGGCGGGGGGTTGTGGGGTGGGGACCTCTAGGAGGTCTAAGCTTCAGGGACATCCCTAAAGAAAAGTTCTGTGCTCCTGACCCCAGGCATGTCCTTCCCCTTGATCGACCCAGAGCCCTGAACCACGAGAGCCTGTTGGGGCCTCAGGGCACTTACATGGCAGCGGCGAACAGCATCCAGGGCCAGCAGATCGTTGCCGTGACGCAGCTGGAAGCGGACCATGTCCTCCGCGGCCTTCAGCTCCGCCAGCTCCTGCTCGTGGGCGGGGCAGCGCCCGGCTTCCTTGACCAGGTCCTGCAGCAGCAGGGCGTACTTGCCCATGCGCTGCACAGGCTTCAGCAGGTAGGAGGCCAGGTCCATCTTGTCGCCCAGCGCCTGTTGCTTGTCCTGCAAGGGCCGGGGGACAGGGTCAGTTTAAGCCAGGCCAGGGGTGGTGCAGCAGGCTGGCGGGCTGGGGGATGACCTTGAAGAAGGTGAGACCGTGGCTGCAGAGCAGGGCATCCGACTGGGGCTTGTTCTTGCTGTAGAGCGCGTACATGCCAAACTGTTCTTCCTGCAAAGGGGAGGGCACGATGCACCTGAGCGGGGGCTCCGGCCAGAGCCTGGGCCGCGGCCCCAGCCTGCAGCACAGTTCTCAACACAGTCACGAGAAAAGGACACGGTGTTACATTAGGGCCGCCTCGGCTTCCCCGGCATGGTGGGTGCTCTTGGGGGCAATGCCAGAGTCCTAGGTGGGTCTCAATACAGAGTTCGGGGGAAGAGGCGTGAGGAACATTCACAGGGCAGGCAGGGGAGGAGCATGGGAGTGCTGAAGTTTTTGTTAATGGTCAAGAACCAAAGTTGTCCAAACATTTAAAATTCTTACAAATATGAAACATTACACAAGTTGCACCTTATGGCTAAATGTGCCCTTTCAAAAACAGCTGAAAAGACATAATGTGGACTTTCTGTCATCCATGGTGTTTCTGGTGGTCACTTACATTTACCACCACCGAGGCAAACGTGTCATCTGTCCACAGCACAGCCCAGTGCCTACAACTGTGCCTCGCAGCTACTTGTTGAAAGAATCTTCTTTTCAGGGCGAATTAAGAATTTTATCAGAGACCCCAACAGGGAGCTCCTCCATATTCATGGTTGAGAAGAGACTTAGCAAAGAAAGGGCAGCTCCCCGCAGGTGGTCTGTGCACCCGACCACGTGCTCTCAGGACTCGTCAGGCTGGTCCTGGGGCCCGTCTGGAAGGGGAGCTGGGTGGGCCCTGGCAGGGGGGTGTGAAGGGACCGTGGGTTTCTCCGTGCAGGAAACAAACTGATTTGGGGAGTTCCTTTTGGCTGATTAGGTGAGGAAGTGGGGCTGTCGACAGAATTAAGTGGGCCGATGCGGATGAAGCCCCCAGCACCATGTGGCTTTCAACAAGGGTGCTGGCAGGGGACCTGGGAGTACCATGTCTGTGCTGTTGGACCTACAGGCTTATTGTCTGCTCTGGGCGCCTGTGTATTGATGGGTCTTAATGTGCTGCTGGGGACACATGTTCTAAGCCTGGACTGCAGGCTCCCATTGGCCTGGAACGAGGGTGGGCACTCCAGACCCCGCTGCTTCGAGGGCGAGCACTGACTGCTCACCACAAGGGGGGACTTACATGTCTCAGAAACCCACGTCCCGCGGCCAAGGGGCAGTGCCGGCAGCGCTCCAGCTCCGTGAGGAAGTGCCGTTGGTGGAAGTTGTAGAGCTTCTCCAAGTTCCCAAAAATGATGCTGCGCTTCCCTCGCAGGTCCTGCGGCAGGTCCACTCTTTCCATCTCTGGAAAATAGTTGTCGACGACATATCCTAAGGACCTAACATACTCCCTCTCCGTGGAGATCATCTCGGCCATTATGTGCTGCAGGCGGCTGCTGGAAGACACAGAGAGCGGGCGGGATGCTGAGGGATGCATATGGGTGCACCAACGGGAGACGCACGGCTCAGCATCTTTCCAGGTAAGTTTTCTGTCTCCGCTGTAAGGCCAAGTAGGCCCCACACCCGAGTCACGCTTGGTTCCCAGGAGCTGCTCCCCTGACGTAGAGTGAGAAAAGTAAGAGGTACAGGGGAGAGGTGTGTGTTTCCATGCTACTGGTCATGGCCTTTCCAAATGAAAATCCTTTAGGAAATGGAAAAGGGGAGACTCGCAGGCTCCCTGAGTGAGTCCCGCGGGTTCTCGTTCCCAGGCAGCCTGGTTAGCGCCTGCTTGGGGGGCGGGGGATGGGAGGGTTGTTCCAGCAATAAGAAGACTTGACCCTTAGCAGCGAGCCCAGTGCAAGGAAGGCTGAGCTGGAGATTTGTGAGAAAACGGAGTTTCTGATGCACCCCGACTGCTAACCTATCAGAAGAGATTTCTGAAAAACAAAACAGCTTTAAACTGTAGTGACGTCCCACTCAGGGGCTGAGGAGAAGCAGCTGGAGCAGAGGATACCACAGCAGGGCCTGGGGCCCAGGACAGTGAGGAGACAAAGGGCTTGGAGGGGGGGCAGGGGGAAGAGAGATCTCCTCCCACCCAGCCCAGGGCTCCACGTGTCACCAATCAACTGCACCAAAGGCTCTCCATCAGGGAAACCAGAAGAGGCCTGTGGTGGCCTGGCCCCACCCCCTAATAGCAAGGCACATTGCTTTTCTCCCTACGTGAGAGCATCCTATTGTCAACTTTCTTAAATTACTTAATTCTAATGACACTAATGGCAAATGGCAAGTTTGTTTGTTTATTGCCTGCTTTACTTTTTTTTTTTTTTTTTAATTTGGAAAAAAGTTAAAAGCAAATAATGATGTCAATACACCTGCGGTCAGAAATGTTCCTGACTGCATCCCGTTTATGAGACCTGGAGAACTTGAGCCTTCTCCATCCACACCAACACATACCAGATTTTATAAACACTTATTGTTTCTAAGAAGGCAGCACATCTGGCCAGCCGGGGGCACCTGCTGCCAGCAGCCTGGACGTGCCCCTGGAGGTGCCCCTGGTGCACAGCACAGGCCGCAGAGAATCACCTCCTGTCAACACTCACAGAAAACAAGTGTTCTCCTTAAATACACACAAAATTAAAATGGGAGTAGTCTGGATATTTGGACCAAATTAAATGGAAACGGACTCATGAGGCCATAATAGCTAGATATTTCTGGGGAAAAGATGTTAATCAGGTGACAGGAGCTTCCTCTGGACACCTAGCAGGTCTGGGTTTTCAGGAAAGATGCGTTTGGTTTAATCATCTCCCCCACCCCCAACCCCCGGGCCCTGGCATTTGAGAAGGACTTGCTCCCACTCTGGTGTAGAGTGGACTCCTCGTTACTAGACCCTGGGGTGGTGGGTCTGCGGCCTACGAATGGTGGGAGAGGAGACCTGTCCCCGGTGGCAAAGGCAGGATGGCTTTCCAAACCTGCTGCCTTCCCCACCCAGGATGTCCATTCCGGGTGACCAAGGGCAGCTCTTGTGAGTGGACGGCTCCACCCCTTCGTTCTGCCCCCCTGGAACTTTCTACATGAGCACAGTGGAGCTGGGGGCCATCCACAAACCCACGTTACCCACTGCCACCTTCCCATGGAGTCCAGCCACAGGGAAACACACCCCGCTGCTCCTGCCTGCCACTGTAAGAATGAACCCTTTACCATTAACAAGGCACAGTGTAACTGCCCTAGGTTTACTGAAACTTAACGGTGTGTTTCAGGCGAGTATTTGTAACCATCTCAGTTCAGATTAAAGCTGCTCTGCATGAGGAGGAAACACAGGACAAACCAGCAAATAAACTAGGATGCCCCACTCAGGCTGCAACGCTCACTGGGAAAGTGCAAACAGCACAGCGGTGCTGTGACACCAGGCCAGTGTCACTGTCTGCCACTTTACCTAAACAGTTAATAAAAAGTATCATTTTACAAATATCTCAAAGATTAACAAGTTAAAATGGACATCTATCTTCATTTGGGCAACACATACACAGGTACATACTTCTGACCGGGGCACTTAGAGGCTTTTCAAAAAGCACTTTTTAAGGTAATTTCTTCGTATTGTGGGCTTGATTTGCTTATTGTACTTTTCTATAAATGGGCTCCGAGTAACTAGATTTGATTGTTTAACCATCAAAGTGGGTGTGCCAGGTCACCACATGCTGTGAAGAAGAAGGCATTTTCAACGATTCTGTTCTGAACATTAGAAGTAATTAACATCTTGCTTAAGGTCAAACACAAGTCTGTCTGGCCTGGACAGGTCAGGGTAGCCTGGAGGGATATCTATTTTGCAGAGCAAATGTAATGGCTTTGCATTTCTAGATCCCCACTGACCACTAGGCCCTAAGTCTGCAGGGGCGTCCATCTCACCTTCCTGCTGGCCTCCTCCTGTCCTCCTCGGAGGCGTGGATCCTGGAGGGAGAGGACAGGCTCCGGTTCCGAGTGACCAGGGGGCTTCTGGCATGTGGCCTCAGTGGGGGCTTCTTCTCTGAGGCCACCTCCAGGCCTTTGACGAAGACCCCAGTGTGGGCTGGCCAGTGGGAATCCCTGGGGCTACTGTCAAGCTGTGGAACGTCCGAGGTGAGTGTTTTCTTCATCATTTTCTTCAGGGGATGTTTCCTGTGGTGGATGATGGGGACCTGGATGGGCTCAGAGGAGCCGGTGGAACTGTCATCTGGGGTATGTACACCCGAGTCCAGGTGCTCACCATCCTGCCCGCAGAAAGTGACGTGTCCAGGGAGGCTGGACAGCAGTTGTGCCCAATCCCCAGCGCAGCCCTGAGGGGCAGTGAGGGGGGTCCAGGATGGCTCGCGGAGCCTCACCTCTGCCCCTTGATTGAGCTCAGGCTTCAAGGGCCCCTGGTCTGGAGGTGGGGCACCGGGGCCTGAGGCAGCCTCAAAAAGGGCTTCTTGGGAGCAGAGGTGCATCTGCTGGCACTGTAGCCACAAGGCATGCCACTGCCTCAGCGCCTGCTGGCCGCCCAGGCCCAGCACCGCCATGCTCGCAGACACCCCCATGGCATCCTGTGGACAGCTCTTCAGATACTCGGCCACCAGCTCCGGGCCCAGGGGTTGCAGGCACTCACTGCTGTGCAGCAACCTCCTGTTCACCTGTGCAGCAAAGGAGGGTTCAGGTCAGTACAGTGACGGACTCACACAGCCCGATGGCTCACCCACCCAATATTGTTCTGCTATCCAGGCACCCAAATCGAGGAGCAGGATGAGCCAGACAGCCAGAGTGAGAGGAACAGCCCTTTGCCCATGGGGGCAGCTGCCATCTGGACTCACCCAAAGGGCACACAAGTCCTCCACAGCCCCCAGGGCACCATCATGGTGCCCCAGGTCCAGGGGATGTCTGCGAAATCAATTATTCCACATATCTGCCTGGTGCGGGGGCCCAAACACCTGCCTCTGCCCTGCCCTGTGCTGGCCTTCCCTGACCCCTCAGATTCTGTCAAGAGGAGCTGTGCTCCCAAGGGCTGTAGCCCCAGGGTCCCCAATGGCTGGGCAATTCTAGGGTGCTGTGAGGTCACAGGTGTGTGCTGTACTGTGGCGATTATTTTGGGGTCCTTGGCAGTAAGTGGACTTTATAACTCAGCTGGTAAACAAACAGAAAAGTCCACATGTCCATTTGGCCCATGTGGACCAATATGTGAGCTCCTCACAGGTCTCCTGAGAACCAGGTGCGTGGTCTGACAGGAGTGCTGGCCAGCTGTCCCAGCGCCCTGCCCACCCCGACCAGCAGGGGACAGCACTCACTAAATGTCCGAGGAGTGAAGGACATGGGCAGCACGCGTGGATCCCCGAGTGGAACTCCGCTGTGTCTCTTACCGCTAGGCAGAACTGGGAGTGGCGGGCCCACTGGGCCAGCTCTCCCTCCGTCCGCTCCTGGCTGGCCGTGGCGCTCAGATACTCCCCGGCGTCCTGCACCGTGTCCTCTGTGCCCCTCGAGCTGTTCTCTTCCTTCAGCTGTTGTCCTTCCTGACAGCACTGCTGGAGCCCAAGGAATCAACCATGAGCACAAGCTGGGCACTTACTCTGGGGCCTCGGAGCGAGGGCTGGGCTGCACCCACCATCGGCCTGGGGTGCCCGGCCCGCAACTCCGGCTGCAGCAGCTTCACGTTCTCAACAGGGAGCAGTTCCAAAGGGCTCGGCCACTTCTCGTGCTCTCTTTCAAACCACGCTTGGATCTACATGGGAAAGAAGATTTTACTTCCACACGTGTGAAGGAGTCCGGCTCTGAGACTGTGGAGGAGAAAGGAGGCGTCAGATGCCGCCCCGGGCTGGCTCACGCATTTTGACGCTCCTTCTCCTGATGCAAACACAGCATTTCACTCGAACATGTGAGTAGCTACATCACAGTGAGGGCCACAATGAAGGCTCAAGTCTACAACTATTTTCACTGTTTGGAACTGGAAACTGAGATCATTAAAAATAGATCCAGAACTTTCGGTGTTGAAACTTCTTACTATGCTAAACATACCCCAGAAATAAACTTCAGGCTGGTGGTGCTTGGACACGGGGGGCTGCCTGGGAGTGACAGAGGGGCTGATGGCAGCCCTGCCTGCACCTGACAGTGTGATGAGGCCCAGGTTTCCATTTTAGAGACAAATCCCATGGCAATATCTCGTGGTTCAGACTGAACATGTCAGAGGGAAATGCTTTTCTCATTCACAGTTCTCATTGGTGAGCAATGCCAGGGACCCCTGGCTGTTAGGTGCCCAAGAAGAGAGGTCTGTTATTAAAAACAGGCTGCACCATGACCACCAGGATTGGATTTAGTGCTCCCAGCTGTACAGGCTGAGCAGAGAGATCAGAGTGTACATTCTTTGTGGGGAGAGTCATGGAGAAAAATATCAAGATGAGAATTTTATTATTTTTTAATTTTTTAAATCTTTATTGTTGAAAGTATTACATATGTCCCCTTTCCTGCACCCCACCCCTCACCCCAGGCCCTCACCTCCCCACTGTCTGCGTCCATGGGTTATGCATGTATTCATACAAGGTCTTTGGTTGATAACCTCCCACCTAAATACCCTCCTAGATTCCACACTCTGTTCCATGCTTCCATGTCTCTGGATCCACTCCGTTCATCCGTTTATTTTGTTACTTAGGTGCCACATATGAGTGAGATCATGTGATACTTGTCTTTCTCTGACTGACTTATTTCACTTAGCATGATACTCTCCAGGTCCCGCCATGCTGTCTCAAAGGGTAAGAGATGCTTCTTTTTTACTGCTGCACAGTATTCCATGGTATAAATGTACCACAGCTTTCCCCCCAACTCATCTACGGATGGACACTTGGGCTGCTTTCAGATCTTAGCTACTGTAAATTGTGCTGCTATGAACATAGGGGTGCATACATTCTTTCTGATTGGTGTTTCAGGTTTCTTATGATATATTCCTAGAAGTGGCATCACAGGGTCAAATGGCAGTTCCCTATTTAGTTTTCTGAGGAAATTCCATACTGTTTTCCATAATGGCTGCATCAGTCTGCATTCCCACCACAGTGTACTTTTCTCCACATCCTTGCCAGCACTTGTCCTTTGTTGATTTTTTGATGGTAGCCATCTGACAGGTGTGAGGTGATACCTCATAAAACAAGAATTTTATAAGGAAGCACCGGTGATGTCAGAGCTGCTGGGTGGAGGAGCGGGAAACGGACAGCACAGCAGAGGCCTCTCGTAGGTGGAGTGCGCCCTCCAATCATGTGAAAAAATTTAATTCTAGTTGGTTTGAAGATTTAAATGAGAAAGTTAAAACCATAAAGGTCTTACAATGGAATACCTTAGTTATTCTGTAACCTTAAAGTGGAAAAGGCCATTTCAGTCATAAGCAAAGTTAAAAGACAAATGATAAACGGGGGAAATTATCTGCAACATAATGAAAGGATCAGAGGTGACACAATGAAACTATTACAAACAGTAGAGAAACTGGCCAAGTGCAAGAAAATGCAACTTATTAAAGAATAAATACAAATAACCAATAAGTGCATGAAGACAAAGCTCCACTGCAGTATAACATCCCAGATGCAAACACTGGTGAGATCCTGAACTTGTACTCGTCAGATGAACAAGACGATAATCCACGCTGGGCAGGCTAACTGGGGCCACCTGCCAAATGTGTAAAACCGTGCTCTGGCCTAGCCATCCTGAGCCGAGGAATGTGTCCACAGTGAACAACCCAAAGAGCGAGAGAGGCAGGCGTAGTGATGTTTATAAGAGCACAAAGCAGGGCTGCTCGGGGTACCGGGCATACAGCCCACCAGACAAAGCAGGTTGGAGGCAGTTGTGGGCAGCATGATCACACTTAAAAAAAACAACCCTCACCCAAGGAAATAGTGGTTGATAAAATAATAAGGATTTTACTTAAAAGTATATAGTCATGTGCAGCATAATGATGTTTCAGTCACCAACAGACCCCATATTTGATGGTAGGCCCCTAAGATACAATGGAGCTGAAAATCTCCTCTTGCCCAGTGACGTCATAGCCACCGTAACTCATAGCACAAGGCTTATGTGTGTGTGCTGATGCTGGCTGACCTGGTCCCCTCCCTCCTAGATGCTGGCTGACCTTGTCACCTCCCTTCTGAAGCACTGACCTGGTTCTCTCCCTATCAGATGCTGGCTGACCTGGTCCCCTCCCTCCTGGAGCACTGACCGGGTCACCTCCCTTCCAGCTGCTAGCTGACCTGGTCCCCTCAATCCCAGATGCTGGCTGACCTGGTCTCCTCCCTCCTGGAGCACTGGCCTGGTCCCCTCCCTCTCAGATGCTGCCTGACCTGGTCCCCTCCCTCCCAGATGCTGCCTGACCTGGTCTCCTTCCTCCCAGATGCTGGCTGACCTGGTCACCTCCCTCCTAGAGCACTGACCTGGTCCCCTACCTCCCAGATGCTGGGTGACCTGGTCCCCTCCCTCCCAGATGCTGCCTGACCTGGTCCCCTCCCTCCCAGATGCTGGTTGACCTGGTCCCCTCCCTCTCAGATGCTGCCTGACCTGGTCCCCTCCCTCCCAGATGCTGCCTGACCTGGTCCCCTACCTCCCAGATGCTGCCTGACCTGGTCCCCTCCCTCCCAGATGCTGCCTGACCTGGTCCCCTCTCTCCCAGATGCTGGTTGACCTGGTCCCCTCCCTCCTGGAGCACTGGCCTGGTCACCTCTCCCCCAGATGCTGGCTGACCTGGTCCCCTCCCTCCCAGATGCTGGCTGACCTGATCACGTTCCTCCTGGAGTGCCCTCAGTTCCCGCAGACTCTCCAGCTCCTGGAGACACCTGTTGGAGGTGAGGACCAGCCTGTGCACCTCTTCGTCCACTTGGTTGTACAGTTGGGAGGCAGCCTCAATGCTGTCTCTGGAAGAGAAGGCAGCTGTCTGGTGTTGCGTCCTGATCACTGGTTTGTTCACAGGCCATCCTCTTAGGAACATGCTGTTGGTGAGAACCTACTTAAAATACACAACTGCACTCTTCTTATGTCCTTCACGTCTGACACATGGGGCCCAGGGCCTGAGCAGGAACTTAAATGTACCTATAAGCGGTGACACCTGCTGGCCACATCCATGCAGGCACCTCCAAGGTGGGACTGAAATGTTGGTGGATGGACACAGCACCCCAGATGGAGGAAGCACTCAGTCAGGACCTCTGGCTGCTGAATCCCAGTATAATGAATTTTGTCTTCCACTTGAGCATTCCAAGGACTCAGCTAGTTTTCCTTGGAGTCCCAGAATGAGACATGCTCTGGTCCAGTCAAGCCTGTCTGTCAGAGGAATGGAGGTCTGGGCCCCTTGGACGCTGCCTATGACAGAGAGGGCTTCCCCTGTGGGGCAGAATGCTGTGCTTCACCCCAACGTGCCCCAGCGTTGACACTCACCGGCTGTCTTCACTGGCTCCTTGCTCTTTCCTCCTTAGCCGTGCCAGCACAGTCCCACCTTCCAGGCGGAGGGTGACCAGCAGTGCATCTTCCAGGACTTGTTTCATTATGGCCTTGTGCTCATTGATTAACTCTGTGACCTCCTTCAGGGGTGGGAGAGATGTGTGTAAAAACCCCCTCCTCCAGGCAGTCCTCCCAGATGTGTAAAACCATGGTCTAATGTTGGGTAGGAATTAGATGTGAGCAATCAAGCTGTAAGCACAGTGGGATGGCCACACCCACCACTCAGTCCTAGCAGGAGGATGTATAGCAGATTCCAGAATCCTCACCCAGGAGAGGGAAGTCTGAGACGGAGGCTCGTGGGCAGGGCTAGAGGGAAACTGGAACTCAGCATAGGAGAACCTGGAGTCTGGAGGCGCGCACACCCTGGGCAGCCATGAGGTGTCTCCAGGTTGTCGCGGTCCCTCCGGCCAGCCCTTCTCTATATTGTGTTTGAATTGCTTGCTCCCAGCAGCACTCACTCATGCCTTGATGGAATGGCATCAAATGGTGCTGTTTCTCTTTTTGGCAGGGTGGGGTTTTTCTGGTCATAAGGGGAAGGAAGTGGTCCTTTGGATGTTGTTTGCTAACCAAAAGGGATCTACAAATCCAAAGGGTTTGAGAATCTCTGCTATGGATGGTGGTGAAACCAAATATTAACTTCCAAGTTTTGGCTAAACTTCTATGTTTCTACCCGTCAAATAAAATACAATACCAAGGACCTACCTGAGCCGTGCTTAGAGTCCTGTGGGTGTTCAGAGAGCTGACTAAATTTTGTAAGAAAGCAATGGCGTCCTGGCAGTTTGTGACAAAGGGCTCCAGTTTCTATTGTGGTTTGAGAGGATGAGACAAAAAAGACACATTCTGTCAGACACTGAAGCAAGCAGCTGCGAGTCCCTACATTTAAACTGACCTCAGGTAGTAAGCCTGTCCTGGTGTCACCCAGTGACTTCTGGCTGTCTCAGAAGCTCGGGAGCAGCACCCTCCCCGTCCAGGGCTGGATTTTAGTGGCATTCTTAAGCCGGTGCAGCATGGTCGTTAGAAACAGACTACAAATGGCAACTGTGAAAGGTGAGGCCAGGGGAGGCGATACCCTTCCAGATTTGAGTAGAAACATCCATTAGGAGAAGTCCCCTGGTGACTGTGGCACACACAGCTGCTGTGAGCTGCTCCTTACCCGGCGGAAGCAGATCCAGTCACTGTGGCTGTAGGGAAAGGAGCCCTCGAGGTCTGCAGTCAGCTGGGAGCTGTCGACAAACTTGTGCAGGGCTTTCAGGGAGCCCACCACCTCACACTGCCAGGAGAGGGAAACACCGCTGGATGGCTCCTTCCTGGGAGAACTGCTGTTGATGGGTTCCGCTATGCTGCCTGGCTGGTGGCATTAATGAACTGTGTGTGGTTGGATACAGGAATGAAGGGAAGAAGAAGAGAAAGGAGAGGGTAGCAAAGAGAAATGAAGGAGAAGTTCCCTTTAAGGAAAGACAAAAAAGGGGGGGAGGAGAGGGGACTGGGAAGGAAGCAAGGGCAAGATGATAAGGCAGAAGGGAAAAGTCAGGAAGAGGAAAGGAAACATGAGGAGGAAAGTGAGGATGTGCTGTTTCTGGCATGGCAGAGTTGACCCTTCGCAGACAAAACCACACACTCTGGACAAAGTGCAATGCCAACTATCTGAAAGGTCTGAAGGGGGAACAAAGTCGGGCTTATTGTGAGCAACTGAAAGTGGACGAAGGAACCAGCATGGAGGGCGCATCCATTTTTACGGCTTTGGCGGGAAAGCAGGCTGCTAATGGTGAGACGGGAGTGGCTGAAGCTCTGATGGAAAATTGGCATCTTTCTGGCCCAAAGAACCAGAGGATAGATGGGGTGGGACGTGAAGATCAATCCTCACAAGGGAGAAAGCTGGGGAAAGGGAGCTCCAGAAGTCTGTAAACTCTGACCCTGAACCATGTGTACACAGGGAGGACTTTGAGCAACTGAAGGCAAAATCTGAACTGAACCTATGCAAGGGATGGTTTTCAGTTTGAGTCTAACCAAGTCAAATTCACACTGAAATAGCACTGTGTGGAGGTTTATAACAGCATCTAGAGTCTTTACAAAAGAATGTTCACAATGTCTAGAATACCATCCAAAATTATGTGGCACATGAAGAATCAGGAACATGTGACTTATTCTCAAAGGAAAAGATAATCAACAGAGGCCAACACTGAGGAGACCCAGATGTTGAAATTACTAGACAAGCACTTTAAAGCAACTATTATAACTATGCTCAAAGATGTAAAGGAAAAACACTTGGAATTAATGAGAGGATAGGAAATCTCAGCAGAGATTATATTTAAAAAACCACTGGACATTTTATAGCTGGAAAACACAGTATTTGAATTTAAAAATTCACTAGATGGGATTAATAGCTGACTGGAGATGAGAATATGGAGTCAGTGATCTTTAAGATCGATCAGTGGAAACAATCTGATCTGAAGAAGAGAGAGAAAAAATGTTTTAAAAAAGACATTCTCAGAGACCTATGAGATGACATCAGTGTGTGTAATTGAAATCCCAGAGGAGATTGCCCTGATTAAGCAGAAAAAAACATTTCAAGAAATAATGACTGAAAACTTTCTAAATTTGGTGATAGACATAAAATTTCAGCCATAGCTAATGGGATAAATATAATGAAAACCATACTTAGTCACATTATAGTCTATTTGCTGAAGAAAAAAGAGGGAAAATCTTAAAAGTAGCCGGAGGGAAATGACATTTCCAATAGATGAACAATTACCTGAAATACCATGTACTTTTCATCAGCAAATAGAAGGCCAGAAAAAAAACAGAATAACATCTTTAAAGTGCTAGAAAAACAAACAAACAAACAAACAGAAAAACTAATGTGAAGCCAAAAGTCCATACCTAGTGAAAATATCCTTCAAGAAAGAAAGCAAAGTAAAGAAGTTTTCAAATAAAAGAGAAAGAAGCAAGAAAGACAAGGAAAGAAAGCAACTGAGGTAGAGAAGAAAGATCCAATTTTCAAAGTGTTCTGATGCTATGCTCTGCATGGCTCCAGCAAGAAGTGAAGGGCCAGAGACAGGTCTCCAGGCTCCTTTGTGGCTGAGACCAGAACTTACACAAATTCTTTCAAATGTTTATCTCATCTGGATGCCTTAATATTTAATGTTATGCATCACTCAAAGTCAGATCTAATGCTGAGGGTCTAAAACCATTACCTGAATTGCTGCATCCTTGTCAGGCCTGAATGCTGAATCTTTATCCACCAACAGCAAAATACTATGAATTATGGGTGGAGATATGTTCTGAAATAAGTAAAAAATATTAATTAGCTTTCTAACTTTTAACTTCACTGAGTTGCTAGAATTGTCCAATTTTGATTGGTGCTACTTCCACTTTGATATTTTGCCAAAATATTTAGAATGCCTTTGCTCTAAGTGTAAATTAGTTGCCCTTATGAATTATTTAATGTATTCAGGTTTATTGGTTGTAATGTACAAATAATAAAGTTCACCCCTTTTAGTGGACAGTTCTCTAAGTTTTGGTATAACTTACAGTCATGTAACCACCACCACTATGAAGATAAGGAACAGTTTAGCATCCCCCAAACTTCTTCACACTCCTTTGTAGTCAAGCTCCTTGGCCCCTGGATACCACTGCTCTGTTTTCTGTCTCAATAAATATATCTTTCCAAGTTATCAGATAACTGGGATCACACAAGTATTGGCTTCCTTCCCTTAGCATAGTGCACTTGAAATTCATCCCTGTCGTGAATATCAGCAGTTCATCACTTTTCATTGTTGAGTAGTATTCCACTGCATGAAGGTACAACATTTACCAGTTGAAGAACATTGGGTTGTTTCTAGCTTTTGGCAATCATAAGTAAAGGCACTATACACACTGTGTGAACGTACGTTTTTATTTCTCTTGGGTAAACAGGTAGCAGATTGCTAGGTCCTATGACAAGTTATGTTGGACTTCTGAAGAAATGGTTCATTGTTTTCCAGAGGGGTTGGACCATTCTGCATTTCCACCAGGAATACCACGCCCCTATTCTTGTCAAGTTTTGTTGTGGTGGTATGTGTATTACTCATTTTGGTTTTAAGTTGCGGTTCTCCAATGACTAGTGATGTTGAATATATTTTCATGTGCTTATTTGCTATTCATACATCCTCTTTGGTGAAGTGTGTTCAAATCTTTTGCCCATGTTTTATTGGGTTGTTTGTTTTATTGAGTTTTGAGGCTTTATATATTCTGGGTACAAGTCCTTTATCAGATATTTTTTCACAGTCCATAGTTTGTATTTTCATTTTAGTAACAGTGTCTTTTGAGAAATTTTTAGCTTTTGATGAAGTCCGATTTATCATTTTTTCCTTTTATGGATTATGTTATTGGGGTCAGAGGTTAAGTTTTTGGGTAAACCAAGGTCATGAAAATAATCATGACCTTGTGTGAACTTCTGGTGATTTTAGATTTTATAGGTATATGACCCATTTGTAGGTCTATGACCCATTTGTAGTTAATTTTTACATATAGTATGAAATAGATGTTGAGGATTTTTTTCCGTTTCTTTTGCATACGGATGTCCAATTGTTCTAATCCTATTGGTTGAAAAACCTTATTTTTTTGACATGTTTCTGACTTTAATCAAACCTCCTTGGTTTCTGTTTGCTATTATATTGAGGCCAGATTATTTAGCAATAAAACGCTTTTTATTAGTGCTTCTTCATTCATATTCTCTAAAGCTTTACTTTTTCAAAGTTTCTTGTAGTGTGATAAACAGGTTTTAGGTAATTTCTTACGTTGAAATGAACTTACTGGATGGGCCTCAGAACTAACTGATATTTGTATTAATTTCATCTGATATACTTCTACTTTTGTTAAGTGGCTTCTTGTGGATGACATTTTATAAACATTTGTTGAGTAAATAAACCATAGAAAGCCCAAAGAAAAAAATCATTCTTGCTTTCCCATTATAGAGCCATATTCTATTTCTGTCACTTAGTTTAGCTAAACTTTTGATTTATCATGCATTCAAAATACAATTTTGCAGAGTGTTTTATATTTCTCATATACTCCTATTTGTTCTATTGAAAAAAATTAATATTAATTCTCAAACAAATGAGAACAGAATCAATGCTTGATAACAATTACCCCAATTAGTGTCTAGTAGTTATGTGTTGTGTGTGTGAGGGATGAGCAAATTCTTAGGATTTTCTTCCACCAAGGGAAAAAAAAAATCATTACTTCCTTTTAAAATGGAACATTTTTTATGGTAGTTGAACTTTAATAACTTAATAATTCGAAGTATAGTTACTTGAGGGGCTACCTGTAGACAAGGGTCCCCATGAGGGAGAGACAGGCCAGGACCCTCCAGAGGGGCTTCTGTGGGTGGGGCTGTGAGCAGCTGTCTGCTTTGGCCTTGGGGGTTCATCAAGGCTTCCACGGGGCACTAGCATCAGTGTCTGAAACCCAGGTAGGTCACGGGTATACCTGGTGCTGCCGGACACCCAGCCAGGACTTCCTGTGTGGCACGTGGGTCTGGTAGCTCTCACAGGTCTTTCATGATTATATAGCTTTCTCCAACAAGCTACATGAAGCAAATGAAAGGATTTCTAGGAATTTGCTCAAAACTTCTAGTTACATTTTTCAAAATATTTAATTAATGGTGACATTTTAGTTTGGTTTTGGAGGCAAAATAAAATTGCTTTTCTCTCAAGTTGCTATTTATATGGATGTTGACCTGATGTTATTGCCTGAGGTATTCAACCACTAACTTTAGGGAAATGCATTTCTGAGTTATTAACACATGTCTTATTGTCCAGTTGAATTACAACCAACCAGGAAGTTCAGATTAATAATCTTTTAGCAAAATCAAAGGACTCAGAGGACATCTTAGGGTCATCAACATTTTCATTACATCTTTAAACAGAACTTCCTTCAAAATCTTTCTGGAAAGCAATCATCTACCTATTTTCTTAAAAAACTTTACTTGGCAATTTCTCAGTCTTTACTGTTATATAAAATTGCATGTAATTACGAAAGGCCAGAATCTCTAAGGAATTTTCCCAGTCTTGGGCAGAATAAGAAAACAAAACTGGATGACATCCTGGATTCTGACTTTTGAGCCAACAGCTGGTTGACAGCAGGGGATATGAGCAAACAGATGATGTGCTTCTGAAATGTCTTACGGAAATTGAATTTTGGCACATCAAACCTGTTTCTGTGTCAGAGGAGATAACTCAGGCTTTACAGGAATGCAATGTGAACCTTTTTTGCAGAAAGCTAAGACTGAGCACGTACATCGCTCTGAAATGTAGACGTCACCCAGCAGGTTTGCTCTGAGACCCTTTCACAAGTACTGGGTGGCCAGCAGCCTTGTTTCACCTCCCAGAATCTGCTTGCTGGCTTTTCTTCCTGGGTCAGGCCAGGAGCAGCACCACCGCCTAGGTGCCCAAACCAGGAATGTCCCTGCTCCTGCTAACCTGTCTATCCCACTGCCTGGCCTCAGTTCCAGGCCTCGTGTCTCCATCCTGGAGGTTTCCATCGTCTCCCCAGGTCTCTCCAGCCTGGCCTCACTGGCCCCAACACTTACACTCAGACATGTCCCGACCTCTGTCCCTGAGTCTTTCCTGAGAAGAACTTCCATGTGCACCTTGAGCAGAGACAGAGCACAGGACACTGATTTTGGCTCAGGGAGTAGCTAGGGCAGCTGGAGAAGATTCCAGGAGCCTCTGACACCCCAGCCTCCAGCACAGTGCTTGGCACACAAGGGGCCCTGTGTACATACGTCTGAGGGAGCTGATGCTCTTTGGTTCCTGTCTAGCCCTGGGTACCTGGAACATCCCAGCAGTGCCTTTATCCCCATTTCAGGGACTCCCCAATCCTCTCTGGAGTTTATTCATAAACCAGAATCCAGGGTGGGGTCTTCCTGGGGGGGACCGTGAACATGCTGGACAACCTTCTTAAACCAGTCCCAGAGGCACCCAAGGTCCATGGCATTCATCCTTACAGCAAGTGGCAGCCACCCCTCCATGCCTCCATCCTGTCTGGTCTGTACCCTGATGTAGCAGATGTTGGATACAGTGCTATGAAAAGAAGGGGTTGTTGCCATTCCTGCTGAGACAGAACATGACACCACAAGGCCTGCACAGGCTGATCCTGCTGGTTCTGCTGTTAAAATTTGCAGCGAGGACCAGGGGACGGGCCTGACACTCCTTCCAAGAGGGCTCTGTGCCAACGGCCCACTTAGCCCTGAGACACTCGGGCACTGAGGATGGGAGTGACCCCAACTCACCTGCAGAGCTGCCAGGGCCTGGGAGAGGGCAGGGATGGCCAGACTCCTGCGTGTGTCCACCAGGATGACCAGCCCCAGGTCCCGCACCTCCTTCCTGGAGAGAGAAAGACAGATGGTGTTAACTACTGCAGGTTAAGTCTCTTCCCGGATGTGTTTCTCCATCTCTCAATGAGACGTCCTCACCCAGATCCCCCCGTCTTTAGAACTCAAAAGTCTTGACTTTACACACATCACCCTCTGCCTCCTGAGGAATCAAGCTGCTCATCAGTTAGAAGCAGGCAACAGGCCTCATATCCATCTGCATCTCCAGGCAAGGGGAGCTGCTGAAGTCTCAGAACTGCCTTCCCACCATTGCTCCGGCTTCTCCTTCCACTGCACGTTGAGGTCAGCATGCTCTTCCGGCTCAGGGGGACCAGCTCCCTTTGCACTGTCTCTGGTACTCACTCTCCTGCCTCGCTCAGTGCCACCAGAAAGCGACTGACTGCCCTGGGGCTGTGTGTGCTCCTCTTTCTACCTGGAAAGTCATCCTCTTCCTTGTCTGCACTCACCCTCCTCCAGGACACAGCACGTGGGGAAGTCTCCTCCCTTGTTGGAATGCAGCTCCTTCCCAGGAATTGTCTTATGCCGGGAGCTGTGGTCAATTGGGTTCCCGTGTGTGTCTCCTTGAAGGCAGGAACCATATTCTATTCTCTTTTGTATTTCCAGGTAAGTGTGGCTGGCTGGATGGCTTCCTTCATTGCACAGGTCGGATGAATGACAACCAACATTCTTCCTAATTTTAAGATTTTTGTGTATCTAAGAGTCTGATGGCGGCGCATTTATAAGGCACACCCAACGAACAAATGCTCCTTGGAACACACCTGCAGTAACAAGTTACTGCTGGGTGCTTTTCCTAACAATGTTGACATCTCAGGTACCTCATTCAGAGAGCTGAAGGCAGGTGTCACGTCCCATGATGGTGAGTGGATTTCGGCTTCTCAAGGTGTAGTACTCTACTGAGATGCTAACAAAATTACAACGCTTGTAGGGAAATAACCAGCCAAACCGGGGGCCCCAGAACGAGTTTGTCCTGGTGCTTTAGGAATGTTCCTTAACCGAGGCTCTCTCTCAGAGCGCCGTGGGCTGGTGAGCACGCCTTCTCTGATGAGGAGACATGGGCTGCCTGAATTTGCGGAGGCAACGCAGACAAAGCAGAGGGCTCAGTTCCCAGGTTTAAGTTCTGGCCCTGCTGACCCCATAAGTACCCTTGGCCTCAACTCACAGATGCTTCATTACAAATGGAGAACACAGCACTGCTTGCCAGATTTGCGAGGCTAAGGATGCCGAAGGGCACAGCTCTCTACTGCGGCTCCCGTTAAGAAGCTTCTGTTAATAGAAAGCATCGTTATCTGAAGGCTTTGTCGGTGTTTACCTGAAGCTTACAAGGAATAAACTAAGGTGAGGGGGAATCTATTCTCTTTTTCAGTGTAGTTTCAATATATGTTGAAATCTGTGCTGAAGGACAAATTTGAAATCCCAGTCTCGCCCCAAAGGCAGTGAAACTAGTGCCCTGCAGATAACGGGGGAACCTGCTCTGTGCAAGGAGCGTTAGGGAGAATATTTTAATTCTTTTTTCCACCTTAATGTTCCCGCACTGATCCTACCTATGCTGTTTCAGAAGAAATTAAAATAGAAAGCGATACACTGCAAAGAACATGAGATCAGATGTGATGATGCACCATGGGATGTGCTCACATGAGCTCACATCATGTGATGTGATAGTGCGTCATGGAACATGTTCTCACCTCACATGGCCGTGTGCCACATAACATGTGCCCACACAAGCTCACATGTGTATCACATGACATGCTCTCATATGTGACCACACGCATGATGTGTGCTATGTGACTGCCGTGATGTGATGTGGTGGAAGACGATACTCTGGATTCAGTCAAGTACTTCAGAGAGATTATTTCTAAGCCTCTAACAGGCCTCTGGGGCAGCTGTCACCATCCTGTTTTATGCTCAGCCAGGATTTGGAGACGGGCCGTGTGCCTTTATGACTGAGCCCATCCTCCTCTGGGGGTGCTCCCACCCGGCTCCCGGGGGGACTCTTGGTCTGGCAGCCGTGAGGACTATCCAAAGTGTGTCGGCATCTGATGAAATCGGGGGATGGGGCTAAATAACGCACTTGAACCACCCTGGACTCTAGCTCTCCCGTCTGTCCTTGGTCCACGGTCAGACCCGAAATCACCGCCCCGGGGAAGGCCTCAAACATGCTGCTTTCCAGGCAGACCTGCTCCACACCGTGACCTTCCGAAGGACCCAGGAGGCCTGGTCCTCTGAGAGTTCTGTCAGGAGGGTGCATCTCTCTTGAGGAGCTGGCACACTTCTTTCTGGCCTTTGGCATTGCCCGCCGAACGTAAGGCTCCATTAGCACGAGTTGGTCTTTCCTCCTTCCTAGTACCAGGGTCTACCCATTTGAATGATTGCTTCATCCATTTATTCTAAATATTATCTTCATATCAGTTGTTTTCTTTATCCAAGGCCACTTCAAGTATGTTTTAGAAAGAGGTGGAGTATAAAACATGTAAGTAAGGAATGCTGAACAATGCAGAGCGACACAGAATTCAGGGCTTGAGTGTGTGGCGGAGCCTCAGTTCAGAGGGCAGAGGTCAGGGTGAGCAGAGGGGATAATGTGTGGGGGATGGGTGGGGGAGATGGAAGATGGGGTGGAGCAGAGAGGAGCCAGACAGCAGGAGACTGAGGGGCAGGTGGGAGTGTGCTATCCAGGTTACAAGGGTCCAGGAGGCGACAGACCAAAACCCTTGCATGAGGACGCACACTTGCATGGGTTTATCCCCAAAGGGGTCTGAAAGGTGGAAACCTGGCTCAGTCCCACCTGGGGATGCCATGGAGGTACTTCAGCAGGCGGGTCAGCTCGGCACTGGACATGTGTTGGCTGGACCAGAGTGAGCCTCTTGTGCAGACCTGCACTACCGCTCTCCCCTGGCGGTCTCGGGTCCCTGCAGGAATAGAGGGCATTGTGAAAGGGGTCAGCCCCAGTGGGGGCACACGTGGCTTCAGGCTTGAGAAATAGTGAGCTCGGGTCTACAAGATGTTATTGACTTATATGTGAGATCGGCCAGGAGGGGAGAGCCTGGTTCCCACCTGGGCAGGTGAAGGCCATGTGCACCTGAGAGAGTGATGGCCACTGTTATCATCTGGATGTTCGTGTTCCCCTGAATTCATATGCTCCAATCCTAAAGCCTGATTTGATGATGTTAGGAAGTGGGCCTTTAGGAGGTGCTTCCATGATGAGGATGGGGCCCTTGTGCGTGGGATTAGTGTTCTTATAAGAGACCCCACAAGGCTCCCTGGCCCTCCCACCACATGAGGATAGAGTGAAAAGGCGCTGACCATGAACCAGGAAGAGGTCCTGCACCAGAACCTGATGTTGGCACCTTGATCTTGGACTTTCAGCCTCCAGAACTGTATGAAATAAATTTCTGCTTTTATAAGCTACCCCGTCTGTGGTATTTGTTATCGCAGCCCAAACAGAGTAAGGCAGCCGTGCTCACCTGGGAGGGTGACGGCCCCAGACTGCAGCAGCTCCGGGTTGATCTCCAGCACCTGCCTGGGCACCTGGCTGGGCAGGTCTCCCGTGCTGGGGGGCTGTCCCTCACCCTCGGAACACAGCAGCTCAGCAAGCAGGTCAGGAGACCTGTGGGGGTCGTGTCCTCGGAGGCTGCAGTCATCTGTGTGGACACCGGCTGGACAACAGAAAGAGACCTGGTCACAGATGAAGAACTGCTCTGGTTTGAAGGCAGATGCTCAGCTTGCTACAAAAGTGAGGATAAAAACGTGAGTGGAAACAGTGGGTTTCCATGAGAACTGGCCCCATTTGTGGCGGAAACGCAGGCGTGCCACACTGTCTGGGACAGGTGTGCTCCTGAGAAGCGGGCATAAGTAAACATGTGCAGTTAAGTATTTCAGTTCCACCAGGAGTGCTCACTGCCTGAAGATCTCAGGGAGAAACGTTTTATGCTGGATGTCGTTCTCATTTATTTTGTAATACAGGCTTTGCTTTCCTGTCCCTAAGCCTCGTCCATAACTTCCTTCAGTGCTAACATCGTGTAACTGTGCACAGCTTTCTCACTAGAGCTGGGCCACAGCATTCCTTTGTACATACTGTATTTTTAAAAAGCTTTGTTGAGATATATCTTATATATCATAAAATGCATCCACTTCATGTGTGTACAATTCAGAGACACTTTACCTAGTGTGCAACCATCATCATAAATCAGTTTTAGAACATTTTTGTCCCTTGAAAAATGTCCATTTACGATAAACCTCCTCTTCCACTGCAGCTGCAGGCTCCCGCCTGTCTACCTTCTGTCTGTAAATCTACCTGTTCTGGACCTTTCATATAAATGGGACCAAACACGATGTGGTCTCTTACCTGGCTGCTCTCAGCAGAATTGTTTGTGAGGTTCGCCCATGATGCTGCCTGTGCCAGAGCCTCATTCTTTCCCATGTGGGTCTCACTCCACTGCCTGATGGACAAATTTTGTCTATCCCTCCACTAGCTGAAGAACTCCAATCACACAGTGTCTTTGAGAGTGAATTTTTCATGTATGCTTACATGTTCTAGGACACATCACTGGCCAAGGGTAAGACCAATTCTGCAGCGAACCCCAAGCTTTCTCACATGGACAAGGGGAGAAGACATTACATTCATGTGAGCCTTTTCTCATTAGACATCATCCTAGTTGAGATGGTCATTTGTGCAAGCTTTTCCTGAATTCAGCCTGCACCGCGAGATAGTGGGAGGAGAGGTCTGAGGTAGGGGCTATAATATTAAAATGGCCAGGAATGAAAGCAGTACCCACATGTGGCTAATGAGAAACAGTTGCTCAGTTACCACCGGTTGAATAAACAATGAATGATCTGAGTATGATATTCTTAAAATAAATTCTGAAATGCTGCATTTATAGTTTTGAAATTACATTAATTTTATGTTTAAAGAAGAGATAAAGTAAAGTCTCAGGAGCTGAAGCAAGCCAGAAGAGAGGAGGAGCAAGCTGGGGCAGGGGAGGAGCAAGCCAGAGGAGGAGAGAAGCTGGGGCAGGGGAGGAGCAAGCCAGAGGAGGGGAGAAGCAAGCTGGGGCAGGGGAGGAGAAGGCTGGAACAGAGGAGGAGCAGGCTGGAACAGAGGAGGAGCAGGCTGGAACAGGGAAGGAGCAGGCTGGAACAGAGGAGGAGAAGGCTGGAACAGAGGAGGAACAGGCTGGAACAGGGAAGGAGCAGGCTGGAACAGAGGAGGAGCAGGCTGGAACAGGGAAGGAGCAGGCTGGAACAGAGGAGGAGCAGGCTGGAACAGGGAAGGAGCAGGCTGGAACAGAGGAGGAGCAGGCTGGAACAGAGGAGGAGCAGGCTGGAACAGAGGAGGAGCAGGTTGGAACAGAGGAGGAGCAGGCTGGAACAGGGAAGGAGCAGGCTGGAACAGAGGAGGAGCAGGCTGGAACAGAGGAGGAGCAGGCTGGAACAGGGAAGGAGCAGGCTGGAACAGAGGAGAAGCAGGCTGGAACAGGGAAGGAGCAGGCTGGAACAGAGGAGCAGGCTGGAACAGGGAAGGAGCAGGCTGGAACAGAGGAGGAGCAGGCTGGAACAGAGGAGGAGCAGGCTGGAACAGAGGAGGAGCTGGCTGGAACAGGGAAGGAGCAGGCTGGAACAGGGGAAGAGCAGGCTGTGACTGTGGCTACAGAAGAGTGAATGTGCTAAATGTCACTTGTTTACCTTAGGTGTCAGCAAGGGGTTCCAGCTGAGGCATTTTACCATATTAATGAACTCATGGTGTCTGGGACCACACCGCGGACTTACTCCAGGGACAGCAGGGTGTGAAGGGGAAAGCAGGTACCAATGGTCCACTGGTCACTGGTTGGGTAATGAATGGTCCTGGCCCTCTGACCCGACCTTTGGTACCACTGCCCACCTCCTCATGGGTAGAAGCAGCCTCCACTTATACAGAGTCTTCCTTCCTTCCTGGATGTTAGACACCACACAGGTGGGTTCTGCTTCATCAGTGAGGAGGGAGAGGAAGTGGAGTAAGAAGGGAAGGGGCACTGTCTCCAGGCAGTAAACTCCTCCGACGTCGGGTCTCCCCGACAGCCCTCAGTGTTACCTCACAGGCAGTCTCTGGATAGTGAGTAGATGACGCCCACTAGGCCTGAGAGAAATGATTATACTTGAGAATACCACATGTCTGATCATGAGGCCTTGAATCTTCTTAGATGTGCTACTCTACACCCAGGGAGTCAACTGACCCCGTTTCTGCTCGGCTGTGCTGGGGTGTTTAAACTAAACCTGCCGCCTTCGTGACTGTGATATCATCTGTTTGTCGTCAAATGTCTGTGACCCTCGCTACAACACTGCCAGTGACGCTGCGCCCGGATGTCCGCAGAAGCATCTGCACAGCCAGCATTTCTCCGAGGGGAGAAATTTACTTGATTACGTTTTACATGGACACTTGGGGTGAAAACATAAGCTCTGTCTCCTATTGCGGCTCTGCTGCAGACATGTGTTTTCATAGTGTCACCCAGTGTGTGGGGGGAAATGTGTGTGTTTTCTGTCCAATATGAATGGGAAAGGAAATGGACAATAAAGGACAAGTTAGGACCTAGAAACAAAGGTCAAGGAGTTACTGCTTCTTTTTAATTTTAATTGAATTGCAGAGAGGCAATAGAATGTTTTCTGTGTCAACCCTAAGTAAATAATTGTACTATAAAACTCTGTAGTAAGCCAGTGTATGTGCCATGCTATCCGAATCCTGTCAGAATTTCTGGAAGGAACATACAGCCTAATTTCTAGAGAGGCCCTGTATGGGTGTGGCAGACAATCCCACCCAGCATTGTGAGAACTCCAAAAACCCTCAATGCAAACAGGATCGGAGCCCCCACATTGGGCCAGGTGAGAGGCCAGGTGAGGAGACTAACGAGGGGCCCTTACACCCACTACTGTATTTATTGTATGGGGCTGCTAGCACTAAACCTGCTGAGGCCTACGGCATGTTTATATTTTTGCTTCTTTCCTAAGTCATTGTTTTTGTTCTTCACAGAAAATAGCTGAAATATTTGACTTAGAAATATGTTGCCATTCTTGCCTTATCTTTCTTTATGCACCTCACTCACTCCTCTATATAATTATTTTCCCTCCAGAGCCTAAGGAAAAGTACTCCAGGAATGGATCAAGTGAGTGTAATTAAGGAGCATAAAGTCATTGACCTGGTGCCATTAAAAAATGAACATTACGCCTGATTTACCTACACGGACAAGTATTAATGCAATGTTGGGGTGTATGGTGACCACAAAAGCATGTGTCGACTCCCAGACCTGGGAATGGGACCTTCTTTGGAAGAGGGTCTTTGCAGATGTGAATCCATAAAGTTTAGGGTGGGTCTTAAATCCAATGACAAGTGTCTTCATATGAGAAAGGAGAGGGTCGTTCGAGGCATGGACAGACAGGCAGGGAGAAGAGCAAGGCGTGTGCCCACAAGCCCAGGAATGCCTGGACCCCCAGCAGTGGAAAAAGCAGAAAGGACCCTCACTTAGAGCCTGTGGCTCTGTGAAGCCAGACATTTGGCCTCCAGACTGTGAAGGGACGAGTTTCTGTATCCTAAGCCACCATGTTTATGGTACTTGGTGTAGCAGCCCCAGGAAAGGAACACTTGTGAGCATTATTTTCAACAGTCAATATGGATATGGAGACAGGCGTCTACTAAACCAAGTGACCAAACTACATGGGATAGGGCACGAGAGGGGAGGGGAGAAAAGGAGGGAGAAAGGGGACAGTGGGGGAGGGGAGAAGGGAGTTTACCTTTCTCTTTGGTGCAGCCAGAGGGGTGGCTGGAGCCCAAGTCTCTGGTCCCCACAGCTTGTCCTCCTAGGTGACCTCCGGGTCCGGCGCTGGCCGAATGAGGGGCATCACCTCGGAAGCTCTTGAGGGATCGGTCCCAGGACTGAGACCTCCTGAGAAGGGTCCTCCCAGCGGCTCTCGGACAGCTCTGTCGTCTCCGGACCCCCTGGCATTCTCCCTGGGGGCTGGGGGTTTCTTTCTGGGACTGGCTGGACGCTGGCCCGGCCCGCTTGCTCCGGGTGCCACAGGCATCATCCGCGAGGGACTCCTCGGAGCTGGAGCCCAGGGGCATGGGGTTCTGAAGGGCCTCCATGTAGGAATTCCTGAACCAGCGTCTGGCCTCCACGGTGGCAGGGGCCCCAGGCGGCTGCCTGCTGGAGCTCAGGCTGCCTGCATCCTCAGGGGAGGTGAGAGCCTGGGGGCCATCCTGCTTGTCCGTGGGGTCCAGTCTCCCTCCTGGTCCTTCAGGGCTTGCACGGGGCTCCCACGGGCCGACATCAGAGCTCCTGGGGCTTTCGCACTCAACTCTTCTCAGGGAAGGAAGGTGGCTGGGCTGGTCATTGTCCTTGTGCTCCCCGCCGTGAGGCAGGGTCGGAGTGTTGCTGGCCATGGCTGGCGCTGGGGCCGGGGCCTCGGAGGCACTGCTGGGTGGCCGCTCAGGCCCGGGACGGCTGGGGCAGTGGGGCAGGACTCTTCCGCTGATGGGTACAAACACAGGGACTGTGACGTTGCTCCATGCAGTGCGGTAGACAGCAGAGCCTGAGGTCAGCAAGCAGTTTTTCAAGAGGACGCTGTTGCGTTCCCTGTTCACCCGGTCCAGGAACTCTCCTGTGAAGACACAGCCATACATGGCCTCAGGCACAGCAACTTCCTCTGAGCCTCGTCCCAGCCGAGAGAGGCATTTTAAGACCAGTCTGGCTGACTGCTTCCCCACTGATGTGACCTGCAGGTAGAAGTCCCCAGGCCTGAGCCTGACTCCGCGCAGGGATGCCAGCTGCACCACCACCTTCCCGTGGATGCACAGTGGCCAGCCTTCGTGGAAGAAGATGAGGCCTGTGTACCTGGCCTGGGACAAGAAAGGGAGGGAGATTAGCGGCTGGCATGGAACCTGTCAGGACCCCTGGTCTCCATTCAGCAGGGAGAGTGACCAACGCCCCCTTGCACCTCAGAACACCAAACAAATCATTAGGGCTGAAAACAGATGGATTCTTTTCGATTCAGTGAAGTCAGTCAAAACCTCGCTTTTTACAGCTCCTTCTGGGAGGCTGGGGGAGGTAGGCAACAGGACAGGAGGAAGGAAGCCACTCCAAGCAAAGTCTCATGCAGCCAAGCCCAGGGGACCCTGCAGGAAGTGACTCCTAGGGGTGGTCCCCACTTGGACTTCCACACCCTCGCTCCCCAACCCCCACCCTCTGTCTAAACTCCAGAGGCTTCTGGGTACCCATGAGCACCGCCCTCCCCTCCCCCCAGCAAAGAGCATGGCCTCTAGAATCACAGGGTGTGAGACACAGTGAGAAAATGTGGGACCTGGGCAGGATACCAATATCGGCCACAAACTCCCACATAATGGAATGGGCGGTTCCTACTTATTAAGGAGTCAATGAAGTCTACAGCAAGCTGTCGGTTACCAGAGTTCTTAAGCACTCTTGGAAAGAACTTGATCTAGAAAAGTTTTCAACTTCCGGATGGACGAGACACAAACATGGGCTGCGCCTGCATGGGGCATGGGAGTGTCCAGCAGTTAGGGAACAAGGGGTGGGACCCTGACTTGTCAGAAGCTGCAGGTACACGTTCTAACATGAAACCACATTCCACAGTATGAGTTTAATTCCAAAATATTGTGCTTTGCAACTTACATTTCCCCATCCCAGCACTGCCTTACCGCATACACGTTGTTATTACGATAATAAAGAAAAAGAAAAATCTCAACCCAATAGATCCCAAGAGATTTTAAACGTTTCTTTGCCCTTATCCATATAGGAAATAACTTTTCTAAACCGTAACAATATCGTAGATGTAATTTGACATTCTTATCTGCAGTCACCTTAGCAAACATTTCTCTATGTCACTCTCAGTTACCATCTTGACGGCTACTTAACTGTTCCTCTGTTTTCGTAAATCTACAATGCTTCTTTTTCTATTTAAACAATAAATGCAAAGAACAATTTCACGACAGAGTGTCTTTTTCCTTTAAATGATTGTTTTAGGATACATTTCTGGGATTAGGATTACAGGATCAAAGGTTATGAACATCTTGTATGATTCTTCCCACTTTGACCAATTTACCCTCAAAGGAGACACACTGTCAGCAGCAGCACTGTAACAGGTTTGCCATCATCCAGCAGCATGAGGCTCTGCAATAAGAGATCATTCTCTAGCCCAGCAGGTGTGGCTCAGTGGTTGAGCATTAATCTATGAACCAGAAGGTCACCTTTCGATTCCCGGCCAGGGCACATGCCCAGGTTGCGGGTTTGAACCCTGGTGACAGGCGTGCAGGAGGCAACCAATCAATGATTCTCTCTCATTATTGATGTTTCTATCTGTCTCTCTCTCTCCCTTCTTCTTTGAAATCAACAAAAAAATATGTATTTTTTAAAAGAAATTATTCTCTAAATTAATGTGTGTACTGTGGAATACTGTTTTAATTCACATATATGACAGTGAAGTCAACCCTTTTTTGATGTTTGTTTCCTGAAATATTCTATATGTATTTTTGCTCTAATTGTCTTGTTTTTGCTTGATGAGGTACCGTGGGTTTTTAAAAAATTTTAACTATTTTCTGCACTCACCATTAGCAAATGTTTCTGTAATCTATCTACTCTACTGCTGCACATATTCCTCCCAGTTCATTTGCTTCATAGTGTAGTTAAGTTCTTTTCCTCTCTATAGAAGTTTAAAGTCTATGCAAGTTTCATTTCTTGAGTTTTGTGGTGATATCTATTGCCTTAAAATTTAGAACTGAGTATCTTACCAAAATTTGCCTTTCACATTTATTTAGTTTTTCTAAGCGTTCAGGTTTAAAAAAAATTTAATATTTCATATATCTGGAGTTTACTTTGAAAATTGTATCTCAAACATACCAGTGTGTTCTTAAGCGTGAAGGTCTCGTGAGATATGTGCCTGCTGACTTATGAGCCCTCTGTGCGTGTGCACGTTACACAGAAAGGAGGAGCGGACGGTCTGGAGGAGGAGCGGAGATGGACGGCCTGCGAGGAGGGCAGCACAGGGCGCCTCTGGTGCAGGAGACGCTGGTATTTACCGGGCACCTGCCAAGCGCCCTCACACCTGTGGCCACATTTAATTAAAAATTAAGATTTTCAGATTGAAAAAAGAATACTGTGCATTGCAAACTGGAGAATCCAGAAAAAAAGGAAGAATAAAATAATTCCAAGACCAACCCCCAGGTCAGCATTATGGACATTTACATGTTTCACTTCATTACTTTTTCTGTGCATTTTTAATTGTTGAGATGACATCGCAAGTACAGCTGTGCACCTTGATTTCACATGTAACATGATTTCATCAGCATTTCCTGAGCTGCTACAAATTCCTCACATGGATCACTGCATTGCTGGATCCCAGCTCCCCCCGAACTTTGCTCTGCAGATAAAAATACCAAACATCTCTGGGCTTGGAGCCCAGCCCAGATTTCAGATGCTCCCGTGGAATCTGAGGCCTCAGAGCAGATCAAGGAGTATGGTTACCCCCAGGCCCCTGGGGCGAGCCAGTGACCACTGGTGTGGGTGGCCACAGATGTGGGCCCACGCCTTGCTGAGTGACCAGTGACCTTCCCACGCTGGACATGAAGACGCAGGACACTACCCGGCCCCCTCAGTCAGCAATGGAGAGATTTCCAGCCTGGCAGTGAAGGGAACCCAGTGGCCATCAGAGAGAGAAATTCAGCCTGAGGTGTGGCCTAAAGGTGTGCAGCTGGGGTCAGTGTTTTGGGCCCCAGGAATGATCTTCATGACAGAAAGTTCCAGAATCAGAGGGTCTAAGGCCAACTGAGGTGACTCCTTTCTGGAGGGGCTGAGCAGGATCGGGGTAGACTGCCCCTTGGTGGTTCATGACTGTGCAACTCTCATACCCCAGACCTGCCGATTGCCCTCCTGGTATGAATTCAACTCAACTGTCCACATCCTGGGTTTGCTCCCACCACCCAACAGGCCATAGACAGGAAGCTCCAAGGCGGAGGTGGAGAAAACTGGCCCCACAGGAGCAGGAGCTGGGCTGCCCGACCAAGGGGAGGAGCCAGTCACGCCTGTGCCGTGACATTCGGTGCTCCAGCCACAAGGTCTCCCATCAGTCTCCAGTCCAGTGAGAACCTCCCACACCACACAGGGCTCCCAAGCCCATCGGAAAGGAGGGTGATGCACAGATCCGTCCTGTGTGAGATACGTCTCCTAGGTCTTGGGGGAGAGGCAGGCATTTCCCCATCTTTGTGAGAAAGTTATCTGTTTTCAGCAATAAGACATTGTTTAAAAGTTTTAAAATTAAATATGAAGAGACACAAAAGAATGCTTACATTATAGAAGATATAAAATATCATGATATAGCAGTTTAAAGAAAAGAATGCCGCCATCATCTTTGACGTCTCCTGCGTCCCCGTGACAGCTCAGAGGCAGGCACTTCCCCAAATTTCATTATTAGTCCCCTCCTTTCCTTTGTATTTACCACATGTTGACTCCCTAGACAATAAATACTTGTTATGCATGTATCTGAACTTTACAGAAACGGAGTCACACAGTCTGTATTCCTCTGACTTATTTCTTAATCATCAATACTGTTACACACAGCCGCAGTTTATTCATTTTCTTTGCTATGTAGCAATTTGACCTATTACTATCACTAGTACAACCAACTATCCCAAAATTTAGTGGCTTAAAAACACTATTTTGCTCACAATTTGTGAGTCAGGAATCAGGAAAGGGCTTGGCTGAGGGGTTCATTTTGGACTCAGGGTGTGAGATGTACGATGCTCAGGGCCCTCACCGGCGATTTTAGCGCCGACTGTGTGTTCTAAATTCCCTCAGCTCTGAGTGATCAGGACTGGTATTTGGTTTGTTAAAGCAGATTATCACTAAAAAGAATGGTCATACATACTCTGAATGTTTTATTTTTGCTTTAAATATATAAATGCACATTCACACAGCCATCCTGGTGGGAGATAGGGAGGGAACCCTTTTTGAGGCTTCTTTCTCCCTGGTGCTCTCCCTCGGCTTCAGGGACTCTTCACAGCTCTTGTTGCCCATTTAGAGTAAATCCCATGTCATTAGATAATAACATTAATAACCCCTGATTAAATGTCTGTGTGGTTTCTGTCTCTTGATGGGACTAATATGTACAGGAGGCCCAACTTTTCTCTGCTGATTTGGAGGGCTCCCCTGTCTTCCTTGGGCTAAGCACACCCACACTGCTTTGGTACCTTTGAAGTAGATTAAGAACTTAAAGGAATTAGGGAAGATACAGGAATGTAGAATTCTGGATTCCTCCTCCCCCAAATATCCCTGTCTTCTCAGCTGTCTTGCTCATACCTAATGTGAAAGCACTTTTTAAAAAATATATAGTTTTATTGATTTCAGAGAGAAAGGGAGAGGGAGATAGAAACATCAGTGACGAAAGAGAATCATTGATTGGCTGTGCACGCCCCCCACCGAGGATCAAGCCCGCAACCCGGGCATGTGCCCTTGACTGGAATCAAACCTGGGACACCCTTTATTCCGCAGGCCAATGCTCTATCCACTGAGCCAAACCAGCTAGGGCTGTGACAGCACTTTTTAAAGTGATATTTCATAAATCTTTGCAGAACATTCAATTTCATTTTCTCGAAAAGGTTTCTTTATGATTGCACTCATATTTAATCAGTTTTAGGTTTCCATTACATTAGATTTATTTAGCTCTTCTTTTCCTAGCTTCTTAAGGTAGAAATTTCGATAATTAATATTTCTAAATTTCGATAATTAAATTTCGATAATTAATATAACTAAAACATATACATTATACTTTAAACATGGCTTAAATTATATAAAAATTTTCTACATGTTGTGCTTCATTATGATTCAGTTACAATAATTTTCCTTGTGATTTCTTTAACCCATGTGTTATTTAGAAATATGCTACTTAATTTCCAAATATGTTAGGAGTTTCTAGTTGTCTTTTTTTGTTATTTAATTCAGATTTAACACCATTGTGGTTAGAAAAAATATTCTGTATAATTTCTGACCTTTGAAATTAATTGAAACTTTGATTTTTAATGACCTACAGTATGTGCTCTATCTTGAAAAGTGTCACATGCGTATGAAAGCAATGTGCATTCTGCATTTGTTGGATGTAATGCTTTATAAATGTCAAATAGGTCACTTTGTTTATAGTGCTGGTCAGCTCTTTTGTATTCCTATTGATTTATTAAACTAATTGTTCTATCAATTGCTAAGAGAGGAGTGTGAAAATCTCCATTTAGTGTGGTCATTTGTTTGACTTTATGTGTTTTTGAAGTTCTATTGTTAGGTGCCTTGTTGATAAATTGGGCCTTTAATCATTATAAAATGTCCTGTCCCTCTTTGTCTCTGGTGGTACTCATTATCTGAAATCTAACTTGTGGTATCAAATTCCATTCTTTTACTTTCATCCTTTGAAAGTATTTATATTTAAAGAGTATCCTATATAATAAAAGCCTAATATGCTAAGTGTCCGGTCATCCGTTCAACCAATCAAAGCATAATATGCTAATGATATGCTAAGGCTGCTCAACCGCTCGCTATGACATGCACTGATCACCAGGGATCAGAAAGTTGACTGGTCAACCAGTTGCTAAGACGTGCACTGACCACCAGGGGGCAGACTCTCCTACTGGTAGGTTAGCTTGCTGCTGGGGTCTGGCCAATAAGGACTGAGCGAGATGGGCCGGACATGCCTTGGAGCCCTCCTGTGGTCCTTCCCCGGACCCAATTGTGCACCAGTGGGGTCCCTCGGTCTGGCCTGCACCCTCTCGCAATCTGGGACCCCTCAGGGGATGTCAGAGAGCTGGTTTCAGCACAATCCCGCAGGCCAGGCCGAGGGACTCCACTGGTGCACAATTCGTGCACTGGGTCTCTAGTTTTTTTATAACCAGCATTTAGTTGGTCTTGCCTCTTTTCCAATCTGGCAATCTCTGCCTTTTACTTGGAATGTTTAGTTCATTTAACTACATTTAAGATAATTATTGATATGGTTGTATTGATTCTACCATCTTGGTATGTAATTTCTATTGTCCTATCTGTTTTTTATCCCTTTGTTCTTTCTTTTATCCCCTCTTCTATTTGAGGGGTTCTATTTATCTCCCCTGTTGAATTTTTAGTTATATTCTGTGCTATTTTTAGTGGTTGCTCTGAAGATTACAATATGCATCTGTAATTTATCATAGTCTATCTTCAATATTTTATTATTTAAAAACAACATAAAAACCTTACGTTAGTACAATTCAATTTATTCCCTCCCAAACTTTGTGCTTTTGTTGTCATCTATTTTATTTCTACATTACAGATCTCACAATACATTGCTATAAGCAGTCAATAATTTTTAAGATAAATTCACACTTATATATTAGTCTTGCTTGTGCTCATTTCTTACTGTAGATCTGAGCTTCTACCTGGTATCAATTCCCTTCAGCCTGAAGACCCCTTCAACATTTCTTGCATTGCACCTCTGCTAGTAGGCTTTCATTTATCTGAAAGTGCCATTATTTTATTTTCATGTTTGAAAGATATTTTCACTGGATATAAAAACTTAGGTTTACTTTTTCTTGTTTCAACATTTGAAGATGTTTTCCCATTGTCTATTGAGATTCAATGCTTCTGATAAAAAGTCACTCTTCATTTTTGTTGCTGTTGGCTATATGTGATTTGCCCCTTTTCTCTGTCAGGTTTTAAGATTTTTCTCCTTATGATTGGTTTTAAGCAGTTTAATTTACAATGAATCCATTTTTTTTTTTGCATTTATCTTGTTCTTCATTTGATGAGCTTCCTGAATCTATAGGTTGCCTTGGGAAGGATGTTTATTCTAAAATTATTGGGTTCAGGCCCGGCCGGTGTGGCTCAGTGGTTGAGCATCAACCCAGGCACCAAGAGGTTACCCGTTCGGTTCCTGGTCAGGGCACCTGCCCAGTTGTGGGCTCAATCCCCAGTAGAGGGCATGCAGGAAGCAACCGACTGATGTTTCTCTCATTGATGTTTCTCTCTCCCTCTGCTTTCCTCTCTCTCTAAAAAAGAAAATCAATAAAAACATATTTTAAAAAAATTATTGGATTCAGCCCTCTATACATACCCATTAGTGGAAGAGAGATATGTGTTCAAGTGTATAACTTATATATGGTTTTTTTTATCCTGTTTGCTCTAGAGAGAGGTGAACTATCCCATTATGATATTTCATTATGAATTATGAAATTGTAATTCGCTCAATTTATGCTTCAAACATTTTCATTCTATGTTGTTAAGTGTTTACAGATTTTTATGTATTCCTGGTTGTGACTAGTACTAATACTGAATGAATCTCTTTAGCCCTAACAATGCATTTTGCCTTTTACTATATGTAGTTATGAATATTGCTATACGAGTTACTGTTTGGTTAGAATTTGCTGGTCTACCATTTTTAATAACTTCACTTTCAACATGTTATGTAAGTTGTGCCTTTTATTTCCCATGTCTTTGTTTTGCTTACTCCCTCCTTTTTTGATTTCTACCTATACTATTTCATTTTCTTTATTCCACCCCCCTCCTACTGCTTTCCCCTCTTAATAGAAACATCCTACATTTATATCTCTCCAATTTCTTTTCTTTAAATTTCTCCAGACATTTTCTGATACAAACTATGATGAAACAAAATTATAAGTAAGCCAATGAGAGATTTTAAGCATTTCTTCTATCTAGAAAAGGATGGTGGTCATTGAAATATTAGTTTTAAACAACTTATCTTAAAGTTAATATGATTAAAAATGATTCCCAAGCCACATACTCTGACAATAGTGAGTAAATAAATAAAAACTGCACATTGACATAGGGCAGCAGTAGAGAAAGGTGCCTCTCAGGAGAGGTGAACAGCAGCACAAGAACCAATCTGAATTTATATTAATTAAATTTATATTAACTAAAATATATTTATAGTGGTTAGGATACATTCACTTTCTCCTATGTCATAAAGATCAAATTTTATGTTCTTTATTAAAAAGTAAAAAGTTCCTGGCCAGGTAGCTCAGTAGTGGAGCATCAACCTATAAACCAGGAGGTCACATTTTGATTCCCAGTCAGGGCACACGCCCGGGTTGTGGGCTTGATCCCCAGTGTGGGGCATTCAAGATGCAGCTATTAAATGATTCTCTCTCCCCTCCTCTCTGAAATCAATAAAAAAAAATTTTTAAGTAAAAAGCAATAGCAATAGAAATATACAAATAGTAAGGTTGTCTCTAAATTTCATTTTGTGCTTATTAAACACTTATAAATATGCATCCATATTAAAGGGTAATATTCACATGGCTTTTTTTTTTTTTTCATAAAATAGGCAATTTTGTAAGTGAGAAGGGATGGCATGGTTAAAATGAAAGAAAAAACAAACTTAGGAGAATAAAGGTAAAACATGAGGTCAGAATAACTTTTTAAGTCAAGACACTCCTTAAAAAGGGGACAGGTATTTTCAGATCTGACTTAAAGCAGATTGGTTCTTGTGCTGCTGTTCACCTCTCCTGAGAGGCACCTTTCTCTACTGCTGCCCTATGTCAATGTGCAAAAGGTACATAATCACAAAGGAAAATATCCTCTGGGTAGACTACCTCAAACAAAGAATCAAATCTAGGGTATCCTTGGTTATTTCTCTACCATACTCATTCCAGCTAAAAGCTATTCAAAGAGTTTAATAAATCAAAGTAGCCCAATGGTAGTTTTTTTTGTTTTGTTTTTTTTTTTTTATTGATATTTCACAGAGAGGAAGGGAGAGGGATAGAGAGCCAGAAACATCGATGAGAGAGAAACATCGATCAGCTGCCTCCTGCACACCTCCCACTGAGGATGTGCCCGCAACCAAGGTACATGCCCTTGACCGGAATCGAACCCAGGACCTCTCAGTCCGCAGGCTGACGCTCTATCCACTGAGCCAAACCGGTTTCGGCGGTAGTTTTTTTTTTAAAGCTGTAATTCAATATCAATGGAGTAATAAAAGGTGCTGATAAATAAAGATACTTCTTTTTAAGATTCAGCCATAATCTTTCCAGCAGCTCATTGCAATATACCCACAACTTGGCTGTCATTAACTTTAGCACTGCCTCAAAAATAACCTACGATAAAAAAAAAATAGTTTAAAATAACCAAGAAATAAACTAAAACATATAAGACATTAATTAAACAGATTATTTGTATGTATTGGAACTGCTCCAATAAGTTGGCTCTGAGATGATTACTCCAGAGTGTGACTTACTTCCTGTGTTCAAGTGAAAGTTCACTGTGGGGAGCCAGAGTGGATGTCTGCAGACAAAGTGGGCTCTACGCTCCCTGGCAGGCCTGAGAAGCCTGGCTCCTGGGACACAGTCTTATTTCACCCATCATTCAGGACGAGGAAAAGGAGGAGCCAGAAGCTAGAAAGAAGGAGACGAGCAGTGCCTGATGGACCCATCAAATAGAGGGGAATGGGAAGATCTCTCCATTTATGTGTTTAAACTCTAAGAACATGGCTGGGGTTACAATACAGTGTTGTTTTTTCATTATCTCACAGGCTTCTTTTGGAAAGAAAACAACAAATGTCACTTGAATTATGTTGGTTTTAATTTCTGGCTTAATTTCAAATGCTCTCCCTCGCCTCCATCAATGGCATGTTTCCCTGGTTCTGAAATTCCACTTCCTCAACTTAAATATTTTCCAGGTACCAGGTATCTTTGCCTGAATCTTCTCCAGGTAAAGAACAGTTAAGGCCGGGGGGAGGTCAATGGGGAGCGGGGGGAAGGAGACATATGTACTACTATTTGTAATACCTTAAACAATAAATAAATAAATCTAAAAAAAAAAAAAAAAGAACAGTTAAGGTGTTCCCTGCAGGGGAGGTCTTCACACAGGATTCCTTCTGCAGGGAAGTCCTCACACAGGCTCTGTCCCCTGAGGGGAGGGTCTCACACAGGCTCTGTCCCCTGAGGGGGTGACTCACACAAGCTCTGTCCCCTGAGGGGGGTCTCACACAGGCTCTGTCCCCTGAGGGGAGGGTCTCACACAGGCTCTGTCCCCTGAGGGGAGGGTCTCACACAGACTCTGTCCCCTGAGGGGAGGGTCTCACACAAGCTCTGTCCCCTGAGGGGAGGGTCTCACACAGGCTCTGTCCCCTAAGGGGGGGTCTCACACAGGCTCTGTCCCCTGGTGGGGGGGTCTCACACAGGCTCTGTCCCCTAAGGGGGGTCTCACACAAGCTCTGTCCCCTGAGGGGAGGGTCTCACACAGGCTCTGTCCCCTGAGGGTGGTACTCACACAGGCTCTGTCCCCTGGTGGGGGGGTCTCACACAAGCTCTGTCCCCTGAGGGGAGGGTCTCACACAGGCTCTGTCCCCTGAGGGTGGTACTCACACAGGCTCTGTCCCCTGGTGGGGGGGTCTCACACAGGCTCTGTCCCCTGAGGGAGGGGGTCTCACACAGGCTCTGTCCCCTAAGGGGGGTCTCACACAAGCTCTGTCCCCTGAGGGGAGGGTCTCACACAGGCTCTGTCCCCTGAGGGGGCGTCTCACACAGGCTCTGTCCCCTGAGGGTGGTACTCACACAGGCTCTGTCCCCTGAGGGTGGTACTCACACAGGCTCTGTCCCCTAAGGTGAGGGTCTCACACAGGCTCTGTCCCCTGAGGGCGGTACTCACACAGGCTCTGTCCCCTGGTGGGGGGGTCTCACACAGGCTCGGTCCCCTGAGGGCGGTACTCACACAGGCTCTGTCCCCTGAGGGGGGTACTCACACAGGCTCTGTCCCCTGGTGGGGGGGTCTCACACAGGCTCTGTCCCCTGAGGGAGGGGGTCTCACACAGGCTCTGTCCCCTGAGGGGGGTACTCACACAAGCTCTGTCCCCTGAGGGGAGGGTCTCACACAGGCTCTGTCCCCTGAGGGGAGGGTCTCACACAGGCTCTGTCCCCTGAGGGTGGTACTCACACAGGCTCTGTCCCCTAAGGTGAGGGTCTCACACAGGCTCTGTCCCCTGAGGGCGGTACTCACACAGGCTTCCTGCTGCAGGTGCTGCAGGGCCCTCGTGGCAGGGATGAGGAAGTCAGTGAGGCAGCGCAGCCCATCGCCTCCGTGGAGCCTCTCAGCCACGCTGAACACCTGCCAGAGCACCGTGGCCGCCGTGGCCTCAAACGGTGGGTAGAGGTCAGAGAGTGTGTTCTGGATGTAGGTGTCGAGGGATTCCAGATCCTGAAACGAAAGAGAGGATCCGGAAATATAAGATACCAAGAAAGACGTACGTGGACACTTTCACAGGCTGGCACTAAGGGTCCCTGTGTTATATTTGTGAAATAGGGAAGGTATAGGTGAGTCCTCAGCACAGAGGGAGTTCCTGTTGGGGACCACCTGCTTGTCCTTTGCGCTGTCACTGAGCAGTAGCACCGAGGAAGTGCCCACAGCTGCATTAGGTAGACCGGAGACCTCTACCTCTGAGGGTGGCCCTAAATAACACTCTGAAGTGAGGGTTGTCACCGTCATCACACGAGGCACAATCAAGTTTAGATTTGGGGTAAGTTCCATCCCATCAAATTCCGAAATATGCACATTAAATGCTACATCTTAGGATCTTCCGTGGAGCATGTGAAATTTCTCAGGGGGGTCTTCCCCTCCCGTGGCTCCCCCTCCCTGGCACACCTGGATCTGCACATGGAATGGAGGGGCCTGTGGGGAGAGCAGAGTTGGTCCACATACCATTTTATGCTTAGAAATAAGTGCATCCACAGCAAATACATTTAAATTGTATTGATGATGTTTTAAAATTTTAAATAGAAACCATTAGGGCATCCTTCGTCAAAAATCACAGAAGTGTGCCCTTTCAGTCATTCTGAAAACAGTATCACTGGTACCGGAATCCCCTTTACATTTCTGGTGCCACATGCTTTTATGTAAAGATGGAATGCTTTTAGTTTTTTAAAATAAGTTTAATGCTATTTTTAGATGTAACATTTCCTGAGGAAATGCCACAAGGTTCATTCGTTTAGGAAATAAATGCAAGGCTACAAATAACAGTTAAAAGCCAGAGAGGTTAAAATTGCCAAGTGGATTTTTAAAGGGACAATGGTTACATCTGAGACTCCTCTGACCAGCTAATCATATCGATAATTTCCTAAGGAAATGGAAAAGAAAACCTCGAATCCTCTGGGCCTGAAGTGGGTGGACTCAGAGGGAAGCTGCCTGTCCTATCCGAGGAACCAGGCCGAACAGAGACTGGGCCGGTAAGTGCTGCAGTCAGTTCAGCCTCTACCTAGTAGAAACCACGTGACGCGAGGCACACCTCAGCGAGCTCAGCTCCCACCTCAGTGTGACAAGGTGATGCCCTCCGGAGCTCCCACACCCCTCACAAGTTTTGCCATGCCTGTCTGCTCTGTTTCTCCACATGCCTGGCTCTACTCCATCAATAGGAATTATCTAAATGCTGATTTTGTCCAGAAAAGACCAATGTGGTCTGATTTCCAAAAACTCAAATCACTCCTGGTTCAGAAGCAAGCATCGAGTCCATAAGAATAAGTGGCAGGAACCACCCTCTAGGAGCTGTGCAGCTCCTTACAGATATTTGAAGCAAATGCTAACTGTAACACAAGAGACTGCTGGGAAGGAAGTTGAATGAAATCCTAGGGGACATGTCTCTAATGACCTACGTTGGAGGAACTCAAACGCAAACTTTGGACTCTCCCAGGGAGAAAGCTGTCCTTCCGCTGCTCAGCTGCCCAAATCCAGGCCCATTCCTCTTCCAGACCCACTGGGCAGGTCCTGACCTCTCATGTGCAGCAGCCTCCCGATAGTGGGTCTCCTGGCCTCCACCTCAACTAGTTCATCTTCTCAAAACTGTCCAACATTGAAGGCGAGGAATCGATGTTTGCTGAGATTCTAGAGACAGCCCTGGGCTCTCACAGGGCAGCCCAGTCTCCCTGGCTACTTCTCTGTCCTTCGATTCCCATCGGGACTGGGTTGGGCCCCCATACGTGGCCCAAGTGAGGGGCGGAGGGGGGAGGAAGGGGTGCCCCTCTCCTGGTTCCAACTCCCTGTGCAGCTGTCCTCACTCAGAGCCTAGTTCTGGCAAGAGCTGCCCAAGGGAAGTTGTCTGCTGGCCAAGAGGCCATTTCCCAGGTCAAGTAAGTTGAGGATGCCTTGGGTAGGCCAAAGTGAAACAACTTCAGCTTTTTTTTAAAAGTAAGAAATTTCAATTATAGCTGACATGCAATATTATATTAGTTTTAGGTGTATAATAGTGGTTAGACATTTATATTAGTTATGAAATGATCACCCAATAAGTCTAGTAACCATCTCACAGCATACATAATTATTACAATATTATTTACTATACTATAGGTCTGGTGCACAAAATTCATGCACTGGAGGGGTATCCCTCAGCCTAGCCTGCACCCTCTCCAATCTGGGACCCCTCGGGGGATGTCCGACTGCCAGTTTAGGCCCGATCCTTGATCGGGCCTAAAGCGGTAGTCAGACATCCCTCTCACAATCTGGGACTGCTGGCTCCTAACCACTCGCCTGCCTGATTGCCCCTAACCATTTCTGCCTGCCAGCCTGATTGCTCCCAACCAGTCCCCTGCCGGCCTGATTGACACCTAACTGCTCCCCTGCCAGCCTGATTGCCCCCAACTGCCCTCCTCTGCAGGCCTGGTTGCCTCAACTGCCTTCCCCTGCTGGCCTGATCACCCACAACTGCCCTCCCCTGCTGGCCATCTTGTGGTGGCCATCTTGTGACAATGTGGGGGGTGGCCATCTTGTGATGATGTGAGGGCATCACGCGAGGGCGCCAGGGTGCCAGGGCCACCTTAGCTTTTATTAGTATAGATTCCCTATGTTGTACTTTAAATTCCAGTGACTTTTATAACTGGTAATTTGTGTTTCTTAATCCTCTCACTTTTTTCACTTATCCTTCTAACCCCCCTCCTATCTAACAACCATCAAAATGTTCTCTACATCTATGAGTTTGTTTGTTTGTTAGTTTTTTAGATTCCACATGTAAGTGAGATCATATAGTATTTGTCTGACTTATTTCACTTAGCATAATACCCTCTAGGTCCATCTATGCTGTCACAAATGGCAAGATTTCATTCTTTTTATTTTTTAACAGCTGAGTAATATTCCATTGCATATTGTACCACATCTTCTTTACCCAATTATCCACTAATTAGCTTGCTTCCATATCTTAACTATTGTAAATACGTTGCAGTGAATATAGGGGTACATATATCATTCCAAATTAGTGTTTTGAGTTTCTTCAGATAAATACCCAGAAGTGGAATTGCTAGGTCATATTCTAGTTTTAATTTTTTGAGGAATCTACATACTGTTTTCTGTAGTGGCTGCACCAACTTACAATCCCATCAACACTTGCTATTTGTTGATTTCTTGACAGCCATTCTGACAGGTGTGAGGTGAAACCTCACTGTGGCCTTCTCCAGCCTCACATGCTAACGTGCCCTTACTGACATAAGAGGGCCTGGCCCAAACTTCCTTGAATATATTTAAGGCAGCTTAAGAAAACAGGAAAATATACAGCATATTTTAGAAAGGTTTCCATAATAAATGCTTAAAAATGAGAACAATGTCTTGGCATCTTACAGCGTCAAATTCAGTCATCTGGAACATTTACTCTGTTTGGCATTTTCTTCTCTCATGTTTGTGTGGGAACCTGTTTGTGTGTGTGTATGTGTGAAAGCCAGTGTGTGTGTGTGAGGGGGGGGGTGTCAGTGTGTATGTTTGAGGCCAGGTGTGTATGTGAGGGCCTAGTTGTATGGGAGAGCACATGTGTGTTCAAGGGTTGAGTGTGTTGAGGGCCAGGGTTTGTGAACAAGGATTTCTGAAGGTGTGTGTACGTGAGTACAGACGTGGTGAGTCGATAGAAATATGTGTTGGCAAATTCTTAAAATAGTTCTAGGCCTTTGGGTGCAGAGGAAGAGAAAGAGGTGGACGCAGGGTCAGGGCGAATGTTGTGTGAGCACGGCTAACCATTTCAGCCTGGCCTCACATTCACCAAAACCTCAAATACCATCAAAACATCCAAAAATAAGAGTAGAGGAGACAGACAAATGTTGATGACTACGTTGACAGTAAAGCACCAATTTCTTTTCCTTATATAACTCAGGATTCCCATTTCAACCAAACCCACACACATGGAGATAGGCTGATTCCAAAACACAGAACCTTTGCCTGTTTACTTGATGATCAATCTTATTGTGACTTAGAATGGGATTATGTACTACACATGTTGGCGGAATGGCAGGTACAGTACTTGCACAAAAGCATTTAATCACCATTTTGCTGATCTGTGAATTCAGTGTTATTTGGCCAACTGCAGGACTGCCTTTGCAGTTTAACAACAGAAAATTTATGTCTGTAAAGACATTTTAAAGCTTCACTCTTCAACAACAGGTTTATTTTCCCTATTAACTTTAGGTGAAATTTTATTAAATGGGGATGCTTTTTTAAAATCAAGATCTTTTTTAAAAAATATATTTTTATTGATTTCAGAGAGGAAGGGAGAGGGAGGGAGATAGAAACATCAATGATGAGAGGGAATCATTGATTGGCTGCCTCCTGCATGCCCCACACTGGGGATTGAGCCCACAACCCAGGCATGTGCCTTGGCTGGGAATCAAACCGTGACCTCCTGGTTCATAGGTTGACACTCAACCACTGAGCCATGCTGGCTGTGCTAAAGTCAAGATCTTTCTTATTCAACATATCTCTGCTCTCCAGGGACTAAGCACCTTCCTGGCATCAGGCTTTCAGGAGATGATGTTCTCCATGCGACCCTCCAGGCCTCACGTGTGCCAAATGAGAAGGCAGAGACTGGGGTTAGAAGGTCCGTTGGTGTCCATCCATTGGAGGCCAGTCTCTGGAACTTGGGAAAGTCACACCTTTCCTCATAGGAAAGGTGTGGTTGGGGCAGGGGGCAGGTAACTCACTCACCGTCAAAGCAAAGGGAATTTCTTTTTGAAGACTTTGCTGACCTAAAGGAGGCCAGCTGAATTGGGCAGGAAAAAGCAGGGGTGCCCTGTCCAGGGCCTAGCAGGCTGAGGCTATCCCAGCAAGGAATGCCCATCAATGCTCATGTTTTAATTCAAGCACAATATCCTTAAGGGTGAGTGAAGGTGCAAGCCCAGGACAGAGCCAGGGCTTCAGGAAAGGCTGTGAGCAGGCTGACCTAGACATCAGGACCCCTTTAACTGCTGAGAAGGTCTGCAGTGGCTTACTGAGCCCCCCTCCCACTTCCTCACCGCCCCCCCACCCCTCCCTGCCCCCGCGAGAAGGGCACTTCAACATGACAGAATCCTGAAGAGTGAGGCACCACACAGACAGGGCTAGAGACCCTCTCTCCACCCTCCCTGCAGACACAAGCTGGTGGCTGACCCACCAGCTTGGGGATATCCTCCTTGTGGCCACCACCATTCTTGTGGGTGATTCCTTGATGTTTGGGTCCCTGTGTCCCAGGGACAGTGGGGTGTGTGTAGGACAGGATCACATGACACTTAGGACAAGGTCTCGGGTAGGGTGAGGGGAAGACCAAGCAGTGGTGGTGGCAAAAGGTGGCACAGTCCTCTCCACCCCCCATCAGCTAGGCTAGGGGGCTCCTCTGGGACCCAGTCATATTGTCTCATTCTGAAAATCCACAGCAGGCTGACGTCAGGATGTAAAGAGCAGATAGAACATGGGGCTGAGAGCTCGACGGGATCATAGAATGTGGGCTGGGGGCATCATCCAGGAGGCAAGGCTTGGGCAGGTGGATTAAGGTGGGGGTGGCGGTCACAAAGGCCCCTAATCTGGTCTGGGAGCTTGGGTCCTCCTGCAGCCCCCACACCAGCCCCCAGTGATAACATGCTGCAGCCCAGGGGGAAGCCATCCTGAGTGAGGGGTGTGGTGGTGCCTATCACCCAGGCACTTCCACCCCAGAAGGTAGAGCCGTCTTTTCGTTCACTGCTGTGGCCTTTGCCTCTAGCCAGAATTTATAAACAAAAACCAGGATGTGCACTGGAGCATCCTGCAACCCCTCCAAGCAGGACCCAGGTCCAAAGGGGCCTTGCGCTGCCCCACTTTCCATCAATAGCTGCTTTCTCAACTTTGTAGGTGAAGGAGTTATGTGTGAAACCCACACTCCCAGGAGGCTTGCTCTGCGCAGCCAACCTGGTTAGAGCTGCTTAGCTGCTATTAACAGGGGCCTCCTTCCTGAAAGGGCCCAGTGACGGCACCCGGCGTCCTGCCCAGGGGATCGATGACCATCGCTGGTTTCCTGTGTGCATAGACCCAGAAACCACCTTTGAATCCAAGACACCTGTCTAAAAAGCCTGGTCCCCTCATTGACTGGTGTGCCGGCCTGTCAATACCCAGTCTGTCTACATCTAGTCTGTCTACATCAGGCCTGTGTACATCTAGTCCAGCAACACCCAGTCTGCCTGTACCCGCCTTGCCTCCACTCACATCTGCTGTGTATATGGGATTCCTGACCCTCACAGCTGGGCGGCTGAGATGTTTCTAAGGGGTGAAAAATCCTTTGACCCAAAGCTGGTGCCGAGAGGAGGAGAAGGAAGGAAAAGTGGCGGTGCCTCTTTAGGTCTACACTCTACACACTTGGAAGAGCTTGGTGATTAATAAAAGCAACACACACTACTAATTCTGCTGAATTTAGAGATTCTCAGGCCCTGGTGAGAAGCCTCACCTGACACATAATTTTTCCAACCCATAATTGGCACAGGAAGCCTAGCAGAGACGTGAGACGCCAGCAGCTGGGGGGCGGCTCTGGGGACTCCTCTATCAATGAGACTCTTTCTCTCCTGATTCCACAGCCTCCTTTTAAACCTCTCCGTTATAACTGAGCCTGGGATGGTGACTGCTGCAGAAGGAGCCCCGCTTTACCCCTCTCACCCCAATGTCTGTACTCCCTAGAGCCCAGAAACAGGCACACCTGGTGCATCTAGGTCTGATGTCCAAGCCCCACCTGGACCACTCAACCAGGACCTGGGGGTTGCCCAGGTGAGCTTCTAGGCCTCGTGGTGATGTCTCATGATGGTGACAACACCACCATGATCTGGCCAAAGCCTTCCTTCCCACACCAGAGAACATCTGTCGCTTAAAGCCCCAGGAAACCCCACGGCTGGTCCAGTTCACTTCTTCTGAGCCCCTGCTCAGGGTGACCCAGCCCTCCACTAATTCACAGTGTAAGGGGCAGAGGACCCCAAAGGACTGACCACAGACCAGGGAGTAAGGCCAGACCAGGGCAGGGTGGGAGCACAGGCTGAGCAGAGAGGCCAAGCTGGATCCAGGCCAACTTTGCATAGACATAGGGCATAGACGTGAGCAAGGTCTCACTGGGTGGGAAGATTGGGGAAGGAGACTTCTAGTGATTCTTTCTTCTTTCTTGCAGGGTTCCCACCCATCCCCTTTGACAGTTAGGGGCTGTCTGGGCTCTCTGGAGGAGGCCACAACAGAGGACAGAATGAGGCCAAGGCCGGGTATCCAAATGAGGGACAAGCAATCCAGAGCAGAGCCCAGCAGGCCAGGAAGTGAAGATCTCTCAAGAGTCAACAGTGAGAAGGTGCTGTCCAGTGGACCGTGGAGGCTGACCCCATGGGCACCTATGGACTCTCACCAGGGCTGGTGCCTTCCTCCAGCAGTGAGAGATAGGCGGGGGCTAAAGCTGGATTTAGAGCCACTAAGCACTGATAATGAGCCCATTATCTTTAACTCCTACAGCCCGAGAGAGATGGGTCTGTGACAGCAGGTCTCAGTGGACAGACCTCAGAAAGCCGCACATTCCAGCCTGCTGAGACGGTGCCTTGCACCTTGGTCTCCCTGCACGCTCACATGTGCACACACACATACACAAACAGATGCACACATGCAGACATGCATGCACAAACATACACAGAGACAGTCTCCCGCATGTGTGTATACCCATACGCACAGGCACACACATGTACACACACACTCAGAAAGTGCGTGAAAATTCACCCCACTCCTGCCTGTGCACCCCCTGGACTCAACCTCTCATTTTTTTGTCCTCACTTCTCACCCAGATCTGTTCTCAGCCCCCATCCAACAGCAGGAGCAGCAGAGTGAATCTCAGCACAGCTTGAAGCCTGCATAGCAGTCGTGAGAAAAAACTCTCTAATTTGAAACTCGTTTGTAAAGTGCAGTGCTAAATCTTCATTACCCTGGATACTAAATACTGCTTGCAGATTTTTCTTTCAAGCTAAAAATAAATATATTAAAATAAATAAGTATGCAAAGTATTTAAAAACAACACTGTGTATTGAGGTCTAAGTTGTTTTTTAAAATCCCAAGAGTAAAATGTCTAAGGACTGGGACTTTCCCCTGAAAAAAACAGGGAGCTGCCTGTTTCCTTCAAGTGCCTGAACATAATTAAGAAAGAACTGCAATAGGCTATTCCCAGTGCTTTCATATTCAAACAAGGGTTCTTGACATTTTACAGCAGCTGAAAGGCAAATGCAGAGGAAGCCACTCCTTGCTGTGGCTGCCCTTTCCGTCTCTTTTCTCCCTTTTCCTAATACTTCCAGGTTAGGGTCCTGCAATGAGTGCCTCCCACCCTAGACTTTTCCCTGGAACTGGACCTTCAAGCTATTTGTCAGTGAGTGACAGTGGTATTGTTGAGGTTACCGGTAGGCCTAGCAGTCACAAAGGTCTCTAAACACCTTATGGGTGTCAAGATGGCCTAAGGGCAGAACGATGGCCAAAGGCAGTTGCTCCCAGGAAAATTCTGGACTCAGTGAAATGCAAAACCACAGCAGGGGCCTCAGAAGCAGAAACACTGCACAGGGAGCAGCATCCCCTGCCATCTGGTTGCTTCTGGAACCCAAGTTATACACGGGAGCTGGCTCTCGGGATATCCCGTGTGAGTCATCATGGACTGCAGCTCCATCTGGGTCTATCTCTCTGACTATGTCCCCACCCACCCCATCGGAGACCCCAGGCACCACTTTAAACCCTTCCTGGTGGAGACAGCAGCATCTGCCCCCTGTGGACTGGGTCTTCTCTCCCTGACCAGGGCTTCCCAAGCCTGCCACCCGGGGCATTGTAGCTCACCTCACACCTTCCACAAACACTCTTGGCCTTCCTAACCAAGGTAAGCGCTTCTTTCTCAAGTCCAAAATTGCTCACTTAGCACGTGGCTTCGTCTTCTTGTATGTCTCCAAAACCAGACTCTGCTTCCAGGCCCTGCATGTATATGGAGATAAGTTACACCAAGAAGTGTTTAGAGCAGCCGTGGGCAAACTACGGCCCGTGGGCCGGATCCAGCTGTTCTATCTGGTTCTCTTGCTCTCCCCTCCGCTCCTTTACTTTGAATTTATATTAGTTCACACAAACACTCCATCCATGCTTTTGTTCCGGCCCTCCGGTCCAGTTTAAGAATCCATTGTGGCCCTCGAGTCAAAAAGTTTGCCCACCCCTGGCTTAGAGGATCTTTAGAAGAGAGACACAGGGAATGTTTGTCCAAGTGTTTACCACAAAGAAGGCCGGGCTCCAAAAAGAGCATCGTTATGTGAACATGACTCTGAGGGACAGGAAATGCCTGGATTCCACTAAGGCACTGATCTGGCATAAGGCAGAGCAAACACTGTGGTGGACTGTGTTGGTCACAGAATCCCTGTCCACTGGCATCAGGCATGGCCATGCGACAAAGAAACGTGGTGGCCGTGGCAGATGCCAGTTCTGGAAGAAGCTTTTTGAGCCAGCACGTGTCACCATTTGTTAGTCAACACCCCAGAGAGAGGCCTGAATCACTTGATGTGATGAGTGTGATGGGTGCATAGCCTGAGTGGGTCATCACTGTGCTGGTCACTGAGACTCGGGGTCATTGGTTACTGCAGCATAACCTGCCCATCCTGACTGATGCTCTCCAGGGCCTGGAACACGGATCTAGGGTACACCTGAACTCGGGTCTTCGCCCAGTAGGGCAGCCACAGCACACACCTTGGCATCGGTTACACCTCTACCGAGGGGCCCTCCTGGACTGAGCTGCCTGCAGACATGTCAGTGCATCCTGAGCAGGGGCTGGTTCTCAGAGGCTTCCTGGATAGACTAAGCCCCATGAGGTAACTTGAGGAGTAGGACCTTGGGGCTCTGTCCCCCAACAGTTGGCATGGTGGCTCCAGGGTGAAAGGTCCACTTGGCATTTCTCAATCTTGTCTGTATTTCCAGAAGGCTGAGACTGTTCTAAAAACAACTCAGTTCTGAGTTTCATCACCCACAGATTTTGCTTTTCTATGGTATGAACGCTTTACAGTTGTCAGGGCCAAATTAGGAGAATGCCAAAAGAAAGGAACCATTTTGGGTCATTCTTCAGGGCTGTACCTTGTGTAACAGGCCCAAGAGGAGAATCCAGAAAATAATGTCTCCAAATATAAACCCTGAAAACATCTTCTCTGAATTTATACACTACTTACTAAATGTGACACACACAATCACCTGACTTCAGCAATTTAAAGCTGGTGTGCGGATTACAGTGGATTATGGGATGCCAGGGATCACTGACAATGAAAATCCGTTAAGAGTGCTAAACACTCAGCCCAGCCACAGTCCGCCGGCCAGCGTGTTACAACAGCTCCCCTTTGCAATCTTACGCCCAGAACCGTGCTGGGATGGTTGCCAGAGGGGCTTCTCTCAAGTTTATGAACAGACTGAGGCTGTACTGCAACTTTCTTTTCTTTTCTCCCTCCTTAGATGCTCAGATCCACCTGGAGCAAGGACTTTCCAGGTGGCTTATGCCCCAATTTATTTTTAAACTGATCTCAAGTTCTTCCTTCTATCCCAGCTGCCCAGACTAAACTTCCTGTTGTGGAGCTGGCAGGTGTATTTGGGATTAGACTGCTGTGTTTTTTTGTTTGTTTCAAATATAATTTTAATTAATTTCAGAAAGGAAGGGAGAGGGAGAAAGAAATAGAAACATCAATGATGAGAGAGAATTATTGATCAGCTGTTCCTGCACACCCCCTACTGGGGATGGAGCCTGCAATCCAGGCATGTGCCCTTGACCGGAATCGAACCCGGGACTCTTCAATCCACAGGCCGACGCTCTATCCACTGAGCCAAACCAGCTAGGGCTAGACTGTTCTTTTTTTTTTACTGTGGTTGTTTGTTTTTAATTTGATAAAGTTTTATTTTTCAAAATGTATAGCTGGTGGGACCTGTTGTTCACACATCTTCACCAATAGCTGGGGCATCCCCACCCTTGGTGTTTCTGGTGTAAATTACTTGAGCTCTGTGCTTTGAAACTAGTTTACTAAGTCCTTTACTAAGGAGCTCCTGTAGGGCTGCCCTGGCCAAGGAACCATGGTCCTTCACCTCCCATGGTGTGGAGCCTGGCTTCAGACTCTCAGAGACAGCAGCTGGGTTTATGAGCTTATAGGTGGGAACTTCCTTACAGAGTTTGTCATATGTTGCTTTGTCAAACAAGACTAGGTTACTGAGCTTGTCCCGAGCTTTGCCTTTGGACCACTTCTTTTTGGCCTTCCCCAGATTTGTTCACTGGTTCTTTGTCTTTCTTGGCCAACTTTCCAGCATCTTTCTTTTTCTTCTCCTTGCGCAGCATAGAGAAACTCAAAGAGTAGCTGCTACCACAGCTGCCTCGATAAGATGAATGGGTTAGGCTCTTCTGAAGGAGAAATAGGACCGCCAGCAGGGTGTCCACATACCTGCCCACCATGTGGCCTCTGAACCTCCAAACTGTAATGCCACACACACCATAGTGGTAACTGAGGGCACTTCACAGTTTATAACCACATTTAACTCCTATGACTGGCAAAGCAACCCAGCCCCATAACTCTATATTAAATCTGCAATTATGTCATCAGCCATTCTATCAAACCTACCTCCACACAGAATGGGCCTTGACCTAATGGGGTTTTATCTCCTGGAGAATCTGCCTGTACCTGGCACACTCAGAATCTTCCTCTTGGTGTTCTTTGGAAAAGCTGCCTCAGGATCTCACCTGGATCTGCGGGGCACCCTGTGTCACCCCAGCTCTGTCCTTGCTGCTCCCTACGAAATGCTCAGCAGTCCCCAACCTATGACCCAGTGGTTGAAATGTAAACAAAGAAGAACACTAGTTTGTGGCATGAAAATTATGTGAAATTCAAATCTCAGTGTCCATAAATTAAGTTTTATTGGCACACAGCCACCCATAGCCTATGGCTGCTTTTGTGGTATAAAAGGGGAGTTGAGTAGTTGTAATCAAGATCATGTGACCCTTCAAAGCCTAAAATACTGTCTAGCCTTTCACAGAAAATCTGCTGACCCCACTCTCAGGGAGGGAATTCCTGCCAGGCAGTCCAGGGGCAGCCCCACCCACCTCCCATCTGCTGCCCCCATGGTGTGGAGCCTGGCTTAGCATGGCTGCAGTTCTGGGTGAAAGCGTGGAGGAGGGAGGGCTCTGCTCACACCATTCTCTAATTCAACATACAAGTTTCAACTAATTGTCAGTGACATGTGACCCTTCATGATTCAGCCCAGGACAGCTCTGCTCCGTGTGCTCTGAGGCTGGGCAAGTTGGTGGTCCCAGCCTGCGATGAAGGGCATGGCCACCAGGCACCTCTGTCTGTGGGGGCTTACTCATTTCTACTCATGGTTAAGTGAATGGAAAGTGTCTAAAGCAGTCATTTAAAGTTCTGTTATTCTTTTTTTTGTATTTGACAGCCTAATAAGCTACAGGGGAATTCCCAAATGGGGAGGGAGGCTATGAGAGTCCTGGGGTGTCCCTATTGCGTGGCATGTTAGGGAACGATGGCTGCACATGGGAAGTCGAGCACAACCTTCGCCACTTGTTGTATGATCACTTGGTCTGTACACAGGACAAAGCAGCTGCAAGCACAAGGTCCCAGACCAGCCGTGGGCAAACTACGGCCCGCGGGCCAGATCTGGCTGTTCTATCCGGTTCTCTTGCTCTCCCCTCTGCTCCTTTACTTTGAATTTATATTAGTTCACACAAACACTCCATCCATGCTTTTGTTCCGGCCCTCCGGTCCAGTTTAAGAACCCATTGTGGCCCTTGAGTCAAAAAGTTTGCCCACCCCTGTCCCAGACCAAGGTCTGCCATGGGCACAGGAGCCTGTCATGGCAGCAGCGACCAGGAAGTGACCCCACCTTATAGTTCACTTGTCGATCCTGCAGTGGTTGGTCAACAGACCCAGTCCTGCCCTCAGCAGACAGAAGACAGAGCAGGAAAGATGAGAAACAGGCCACATGGCCCAAGAGGGTCCAAATGGAGGTGCCAATGAAGAGGAGGCTGTCTAGGCAGTGGGCAGTGTCCCCAGGGCCAAGGCAAAGGTGATGGTGGTGGGGGTGGGGGGATGATGACACCATATGTAAATGTCACCTGGAGTTCTATATTGGTTTCATAGTACAAAGAGATTTCTGCACATCTGGTTTCTTCATATGTAAAACAGGAAAATTACTAAAATTGAATTCATCAATTATTCCACAATGGTAACAATTTATTTTATTTTAAAAGGACTTTAAAGCTTTTTTTTTTTAATACAAAAGGCAAACTGACAATGAGATGTTGGTTTTCAAGGCATTTTGGCTGAATTTAATTCTTTTAGTTCTTTGAAGGTATTCAATAAAAGTGTACAAGACTGTTACTAACCACAGTCAGCCCAGGCTGGGTTTCTCCTGCCAAACGTAATTTCAGTTGGAAGTAAGAGTTTTGTCTGTTCTAAACCACGGCTGGAGCATAGAGATTACATCAACTTAAAACATCTCCTGTACTCCTAATAACACCAAACTTAACTTTCTACATTGGGCCCTCCATCGAGACCTGGTCCATTCTTTGCTGCTTAATTTCTCTGAAAAACCCTTGGTCAGGATAGGAAAGTGCTCTTGAAATGTGTCAGCGCAATGAGATGTATAGTTTCTCAAGCATGAAGAGCAAAACTTATTCTCATCCTCCTAGTGTTTTGTTGTCCTTTTTGGTTCACATCATTATTAAAATGAGCCACAACAAACCACTTCAAAAACAGACTAAGTTCCCTTTTGTCAGAGTCCAGCTGCTTTGCCAGCGTCTGCCTAGCATCCGGTCTTCAGCCAACACACCTGGCGTCCCCACACCTTTCCCATGCAATTTCCAACAGAGAAACAACTAATTGCTGTTGATATTCTTGTGGAAGGGTTGAAACTAATTTTTCTAAATTGTAGATCTGACAGCAGATTCCACCGAAATCACCAATTACAGGTGTGTTTCCCCCCCCACCCCCACACACACACTTTCAGATTACATGCCAACATATATAAAAAAGGAGCAGATGCATAAACACTGAGTGGGAGTGTGACACTGTATATCTGCACTGCTAGTTTGAAAATGTCACCTAACGTCTTTCCTAAGCATTCTGTGGGCAGGGGTCCTGGCCACAGCTGGGATGCTACAGCTGTGATTAAAGTCAGGAATCGATCTGATTTGGGGTTCTTCAAAATGGGGGTATAGGAATCCTAGAAAAGTTCCTCTCAGACTGGCAGTGTTTCTCTGCTTGATGATGTCTTTAAGGAACCTGTACCAAGGTCCTAATTTGATTTTAACAACTAAGGTAAGGAGGACCCAATGTATGGTATTAATGGAAAAGCACAGATGGGCATGCGCTTTAACTTACCCATGATTCCTGTGCTTTTCCTAAAGGACCTCATGCTTTAGACTTAATCTTTCGTTTCGGTGGGACAGGTGATGATGCTGACACTGGGCTGAGGTTGTCTGGGAACTGGTGCTGATACTGGGCTGAGGCTTTTTCAGGAATTGGTGCTGGACCTGGACGGAAGCACCTTTGTTTTTTTCCAGAAGGAGGTTGGAGTGAAGGCTTCAAGATTGCATGTCAGGAGGCAGTATGGGAGTGCAGGAAGTGGCAGATGGTAAAGCACAATTTAAGGTATTTTATGGAAAATGCAAACTCTATACACGTGATAAAAACAATAACAAAAAGTTATTCTAATGAGAAACCTATGATGTATGTACTTGGAGTGCTAAGTAGTCCTTTGCATGGCCTCCCTGCCCAGGAAAGGCAGGCCTGGCAGGTATGGCTGTACATAATGTGAACAGGCTCCTGGCGTTTCCAATGTGGGGCACAAAGAGGGTCCAAGAAAGACATGCGCAAGAAAACTGTTGGGGATCCTGAGTCTAAAGATGAAGCTGGAGCCTGGAGCCCAAACCCACACTCAGAATGGGCATGGCAGGAGGCTTACCAACTGTTGGTATTCCAGAGCAGGGGAACTCTGATGCAAGTAAGCAAAACATAGCATGGAGGAAAGGTGTTGGTGCAAACTGGAAAACAAGAGGTGTAATGCCCAGTGGTGGCCAGGCTCAGTGTACAAGCAGCCTGGACCTGGCAGAGACCTAAGAGTGGGCTGGCTTGTGAGGACAGAGGGTGTGTCCACATCTGCTGGGGGCTGGCTGCACGCTGTGTAGTCGGCATGTCTGCACAGCATGGCTCTGAAGTGCTCCCACCGGAATTATAGCACCTAGCTTGGGAAGGGAGTCGGGAGACACCCAGTTTATGAGCACCCCCATCTACAGTTGGGACCAACCCTTATGGTTTACAATGCAGTCACCAGGAGGAAAAGATACCCAAGTCACAGGGTTCCCCAGACAATTTGGGTTTTCACCTGTGGTCCTGGCATTACCTCCCTTTTCCCCCTTCAAAGTGTTCCAATTTGGACAAGAAATAATATGGCCACTCTGCTTATAAGATGTGGGCTTCCTTGAGCCCATAAGGTAGTAGTTTCAGCTCAAGTGACCACAGATTAATTACCCTGTATTTTCACAATTTGCTTCTCTCCCAACTGGTCTAACCTTTGAGTGAAGGGTGGGAGGCAAATGACAATAGAGATGATTGAGAGGTAGAAGTGAGTAGAAGTGAAGGTGAGTGAAGAGTCAAGGTGAATGAGGGTAGAGGTGAGTGAAGGTGGAGGTGAGTGGGAAGGAGGTGGGTGAGTGAAGGTAGAAGTGGGTAAGGGTGGAGGTGAGGGAGGGTGGAGGTGAGTGAGTGGTACAGGTGAGGAAGGGTGTCCTTGAGAAAAAATGGAGGTAACAGGGAGGTGAGGAAGGGTGGAGGTGAGTGAGAGGTACAGGTGAGGGAGGGGGGAAGATGAGGGAGCGTGGAACGGGGAGGTGAAGGAGTGTGGCAGTGAGTGAAAGCTGGAGGTGAGTGAAAAGTGGAGGTGAGGTAGGGTGGGGGTGAGTGAGGAATTTTTGTAGTTAATCCTCACCCCGAAGGTATTTTTCCATTGATATTCAGAGAGAGTGGAAGGGAGGGACGCTCCAATCACTGAAACCATACTGGCCAGGGCTGAGTGAGGAATTTTTATTAGTCACTAGTAAATTATTTGACCTCTGAGCCCTTTCAGGACAGTGTTTCAACTGCAGAAGGCAAGATCAGGCTTGCTGAACTCTCACAAGGATCTGGCAGGAATTCCGTAAATAATGGCAGCAAATCCAGAGTGATGGTGGAACATAGTGCAGAGATGTGTGGACATGGGCAAGTCATGAGGATGTAGAGATCATGTGCCTGCATCCAGGGACATTTGGGGAAACAGAGGTGTGCGGTTAGAACATGCACCTGGGTTCTCTGGTCAGTGCTGTCCAAAGCCCCTCTCCTCCCAGGGTGGGGGCACTGTTCTCCCATCTCACATGCTGTGTTTCACTGACAGTATTTAAATTTAAAACCAGTGAGCACTGAGAAATGTGTCGTCTATGAACAAAGTCTGGGAAGGAAAACTGAGAATGAAGCACTCAAATTAGAAATGAAGAAGTAAAACTATCTCTTTTTGCAGATGATCTTATATATAGAAAATCCTAAAGAATCTATAAAAAGCCTAATAGGGCTAATAAATGGATTTAGCAAAGTTGCAGGGTACAAGATCAACATGCAAAAATCAGCTGTGTTTCTAGCAAAGAACAATTCAAAAAGGAAATTAAGAAAACAAGTCCATCATTCAATAGCATCCAAAAGGAATAAAACACCTAGGATTCATTTAATTAGTGAAATGAAAGACATGTACATTGAAAACTACAAAACAATGCTGGGAAAAATTAAAGAAACCTAAATAAATAGAAAACATCCTGCATTCATAGATTGAAAGACTTAATATTGTTAAGAAGTCAATGGTATTCAAAGCAATCTGAACAAAGGCTTAGCTGGTTAACTGAGAGATGGAATCTCTTTAGCTCCAAAAGAGAAAGGACACTTGCTTCCCCAATAGGAATGGCAAGTGGGGTGATGATTTGTTCAGATCCCTGAATCCAGAGTGATGGAGCTGGGCACCGGGACTGTCCAGTATGGTAATGCAGCCAATCCTAGAGAAGACAGCGGAAGCCCCAGGGAGAAGAAGGAAGGGGTTCACCCTGAAAGAGGGGCCTGTACCTTGAAGAGCATTGCGGTTCTGGTGGTGTCCGGTATGCTATTGTTAGGTGACTAAGAAGTAGTCCTATAGGAATACCCGCCTCATTTGGCTCCTCCAGAGATGTGCACATAAAGGCTGGGTTTCCCAAGAAGTTAGTTCAGACTCTACAGACCTCAAAATTTACATGGGAAACTGTGACTCCAAGACCAACAAACCCCACAACAGTCAGCCTCCTATTAATTCTAAGGTGGCCAAAAGGAGGATCCTTTGATACTTCTAAATTAATGTTTGTGTGAACAATTAGAAAAAGCCAGCTTTCCAATTAGGCAGAATGAATGGAAAGAAAATGATTAGAGACTATCTCAGAACTTCTCCCCTAAGCTAAAAAGGCCTTCTCCCATAAGCTAAAATGAAATTATGTACAAGGATTTACGAGAGAGAGAGAGAGAGAGAGAGAGAGAGAGAGAGAGAGAGAGAGAGAAAGCATTTAGATAAACGAGTCAACCTATGTCATTTAGGTGGCAACCCAATTCTTTGAGGTATTAAAAATGGCTGTCTTTTTTTAAAAAAGGGGAAGGTCATTTGGAACTTGATTTGTCAAGCAAGGACAGATATAAATTGTAAATGCCATCAAAACAAAAATTGGAATCAACTCTTCTGAGTCTGTTTGTGTGCGCATTAATGTATGTTGTACCAGTAAATATGAGATAATGTTCTACCTCCGGATGTTATTGCTAAAATTAACTTAAAGGCAAGCACTTGTAAGGATTGGGTATTCTAAAATTCTCAGAAATATAGGAACTAACTCATGCTTTTCAAGTTCATGTCTCTAAGATTAATCTTTAGTAAATAAAAGCTAGCTTAAGTTTGTTGGTTTAAGTAAAACAGACATGTCTTTATTTTACCTGGGTTTTACAAAAATAAGTCCTTGCTAATAATTGACTTTGATGTCTGTGACATATGTTTATGGAAGTTAAGTGATTTTAAAAAAAATGGATAGTCAGGGATATGGGAACCCAAGGCAGCCGCTTGGTTCTTTTCCTGGCTCCCTGGCTCCCCACTTTTTGGTTTTTGCATTCCTCCATGCATCATAGTGCATTTAGCTGAATTGAATGAAGGAACTTATGAGCTGACATCTTATCCTATTGCCAATGTTTGAAAGAGTTACTTCAAGAAAATGCCAAGTTAGTAAACGATTCACAATGAGCTCCCAGAAGATAAAGATCATTGACTATCACCTGAAGATTTCATTTATTGGAAAGGACACCAAATAAAAGACACTCTCCAACTTTGCTGAATCAGACCTTACCAGGAGCCTAACCAGGAATGGACATCTACCCATCTTTGATATTGCCTCAAGGGACACCAGAAACTCCACTAACATCAGAGGTAGACAAGATGTCAACAAGGCCTCTATACCAATGGACTGATATTGAACTCAGAAACCATTCTATTTGTCTTTATCTGTTAATGATATTAGTCATACTAATAGTTATACTTGTTCTTTGGGTTTTTCTATATAGTCCAACTGAACATGTATAAGATAACAACTATTAATACTCTTTTTTTTTTATGACTATGTAAATGTTATACCAGATGCCAAATACAGAATAATGAGGCAGAAGGCAAAATTCAGATCATGATAGTTCACAGGATAGAAATAATCCAGTATTTTTTCACAAGAAAAGCCGTAAGACCTGACTGCCTTCCAATTACCTACCTTTCCCATTTCAAGAAAACCTGGCCTCCACTCACATCCCATGGTTACAGTACTGCCCCATCCCCAGTGGTCAATAAGATAACATCAATACTGAGACTTCCTAGGAACAAGCCTTCATAGCACTGTGAGATCACATTAGCTGGTCAAAAGATTGGCCATCAATGCATCCTTTGGATAGATTTATGACTAAAAGGCGGTTATTGAAGAAAACCAGGTTCTATGGTAAGTAACCTCACAGGGTGAACTGATCATAAATTCCTACCTGGGAAGATCATGGTGGGTAGTCACATCCCTACCATGGTATATAACTTCTTTACTAAAAGGCTTATCTTTGCTTTAAGCAAGCCCTGTCCATTGCTTCTGTACATCTAGGTTAACATACCTTTGAAATGCCCCCTTTTACCCCTCCTTCTTTAATCCAATCCCTGCCTTGCTTTCTCCCACCTTCATGTAATCTTCCTTTTGTTCCCTCCTTAAGTCCAAATGCATACAAGAAACTGCAAATTGTTATTTTCCTGAGAACCTGAAATCTTGCTCCCTGGTATATGTTGTCAGTTGACTCAAATAAACTCATAAAAATTCTCTACAGAATTGAGGGTCCAGAAATAAACTCATACACTAGAACCCATCCAGGGTTCAAAGACTATTCAATAATCAAAAGCTAATTTTGTGGACAAAAAAAGGGTCCACATACTAAACCTGACAAGCTCAGGGCAGGTCTGCATGGTGGGCCTTACAAACTCAAAGACTGAAAGTAACCACATGGGGTGGTCTGAACATACAAATTCCTAATTAAAAGTGGGTCATGGCAGGTAGTCATGTCCTCGACCTGTAGTGTCCTTGACAAAGATCAAGTTTTACTTTAAGTAAACCTGTCGATTGTCTTTTTGTATCTAAGGTAACATACCTTTGAAATATCAGAATAATCTTTTGCAGGAGACCACAGAACCCTTCGTTGTTATTTTGTTCCTTAAATACCATCTCTATGCGCTGTAAATGTTGACTATCTGGTACCCACCAATGTAAAACAAATATGTGTCTCTCCATTTGGTTTTAAATCCAACCTCAGAGATTTCCCCACTTTGCTTTCTCCTGCCCCCTTAATCTACCACCAGTGGAATCCTTGTGTCTGCTCCTTTGATTCTAATGTATAAAATAACGTGCAAAACTGCCTTCTCTGGAGCATTTTCTCAATTCATTGAGATTTTGCTTCCTGGCAATTGTGGTCAGTTTGGCCCAAATAAAGACATCAAAATTCTCTACAGGTTTGGACATTTCTTACACTAACAATTTCAGCAAATGATGCTGGAAAAAGTCTACACACGAAAGAATGAAGTTGGAACTTTATCTCACACCATACACAAAAATTAACTAAAAATGCATAAACTATAAAACTCTTAAAAAATCTTCATGACCTTGTATGTGGCAATGATTTCTTAGATATAACAACAAAAACAAGAGCAAATATATATATTGGACTTCATCAAAATTAAAAATTTTTGCACACTGAAGATTGAACCCTATCAAGGAAGTAAACAGATAATCAATAGATGGGAGAAAATATTTACAAATAATATATCTGATAAGAGTCCATTCCAGAATATATAAAGAACTGTTGAAACTCAACAACAAAAAGACAAATAATCCAATTTAAAAATGGGCAAAGGACTTGAATAGACAGTTCTCCAAGGAAGAGATACAGATGGTCAACAAGCACATAAAAAAAGGCTTAACATCAGTACTCATTAGGAAAATGTAAACCAAAACTATGGTGAAATACTCCTTCATACTCATTAGGATGATAAAAATAATAATTTTTCAAAACCAGAAAATAAATATAGGTGAGGCTGTGGAGAAACTGGAATCTTCACAGTGTCTCTAACAGTTGCACTGGAGGTAGCATCTTCCCTCTCCTGGACCAGCCTGGGCCACCCCAGCCACACACGCCCATATGAGGGGCTCCCACTCAGCTCCCCCAGGAAACACACCCACAATTGGGCCAAGGCCCTGGGAGAGGAAGGTGGTGTTTTGTACCTTAATTTGAGATTTGGGGGCAGGGAGGCAAAACAATCAGGAGAAGCAAACACTTTGCAAGGTTTTGTTTGACAGCAGGCAGGTTCAGGTAGAGGGGGTTCCTAGGCAGGGCTGATACCCTGTGTTCTACTAGGCTGCGTGAAGAGACCCATGCTGGTGCTGGTGGTCACGGGGAACCAGCCGGATGAGATCAGCCAGAATGCACTGATTTCGAGGCTTTGTGTTCCTATCACCCTTGGCCCCTTCTCAATCGACTTCCCAATGTCCTTGCCTGGAGCTTGAGGTCGATGGCTCTCTCAAATTTGCCCAGAAGCTGATTATTAGAAATGGCCTGTCCACTCTTATAGTCTGCAATGACCTGTGGCTTTTCATTGATTTTCGCCCCCAGATCCTTCTGCACCAGTCCCTGGCCCTGCGGATCACCCTGCCCACCTCTAGGGCCACCCAGTTGTGGTGCAGCTCCTCAGTCTCCCGGTCCAGCCTGGTATGTTCTTGGTGATCAAATGCTGTTTGTTCTGGCCAGCAGCCCATTTTGTGGAAGTTTCCACATCTCCTCTTCTCTGGGCCACTAAGATGGTCTGGACTTGGCATGTGCAGCTATGGAGGCCTTCTTGTGCAGCATCCTCACCGTGTCCCCGTTGCTCTCAGCCATTGTAGGGCGAGCAGGTCCAGTGGCTCTGTGGCAGCTCCATGTTATATGTATTTTAACACAATTCAAAGAGTCGCATATTGTATTATTCCATTTTCATGAAATATTCAGAGTAGATAAATCCACAGACAGAGAGCACGGAGTGCTGGGAAAGGGTGGAATCGGGGGAAACTGCTTAATAGGTGTGGGGGTTTACTTTGAGGTGACATAAATGTTCTGGAACTAGATAGAGGTGGTTGCACAGCATTGTAAATGTTACTAAATGCCACTAAACTGTTTGCTCTAAAATGGTTAATTTTACGGTATGTCCATTTCACCTCATAAATTATTTTTTAAAAAATTATTTTTAGTACCTTCCAGAAACTGTGCTAAGATCTTTTTCCTCATTTGTTGCTGTTGCTTTTGCACATGCTTTTCCTGTGTAACATTGCACTTTGGGGACAGGTTACATTAGTCTCCAAGGCTAGTCAGCACATGTCACTGGCCACCACGAGTCTCTGTGCTACAGTCAAGTATGGTAGAGTCTCTACCAGGGGTGGGCAAACTTTTTGACTCGAGGGCCACAATGGGTTCTTAAACTGGACCGGAGGGCCGGAACAAAAGCGTGGATGGAGTGTTTGTGTGAACTAATATAAATTCAAAGTAAAGGAGCGGAGGGGAGAGCAAGAGAACCGGATAGAACAGCCAGATCCGGCCCGCGGGCCGTAGTTTGCCCAAGGCTGCTCTAGACACACAAATGTCAGTTTGAGAATGAAATGCTCACACCTTTGCCCACTGTGGTGCTCCACACTGACTAAATGCTTGCTCCAATTAGGTTTTCTCTCTTTATTTTTTTTAAAATACATTTTGATTGATTTCAGAGAGAACGGGAGAGAGATAGAAACATCAATGAGAGAGAATCATCAATCTGCTGCCTCTTGCATGCTCCCTATTGGGAATCGAGCCCGAAACTCGGGCATGTGCCCTGACTGGGAATCCAACTGTGACCTCCTGGTTCAAAAGTCAGCACTCAACCACTGAGTCACACCGGATTAGTCTCTGAATTACCCAGAAGAAAAGCTCTGAGACCTGGGAAACCAAGTAGAGTTCATGGCCTATTGATTTGGGCACTTTCACAAAACATTTCTTTTTAAAAAAATCGATGATCATGTTGTTCGAAACAGTACATAATTGCAGTTATAATCCCTCTTCTCAGTTGATATCTTTGAATACAAAAATACCTTGAAGATAACTTCATTGAATATTTTTCCTTAAGTGATTTGACAACAAATTAAAACGTAATCCTTTTTACCTCTTATTTGTAGTAAAATCTCTCTCTCTACTACAGAATCACAGAATATCAGCTGACATTTTTCAAGTACTGCAGATGCTGTTCTAAACATACTGTAATGCTGTTATCATCCCCATTCTAAAGATGGTGAGTTGAGGGGCTGGCCTGCACACCCACTCATGGGGAAACCAGGATTGAACCCAGGCCCCTCCAGCAGCACAGCCTACATCCAAACCTCTGAGCCACTGCCTCTGCGCCACACTGCCCTTTGTCTCATTCTAGCAGGGACAGAGTCAAGAGCTCTCAGAAACTCATTCTAACCCCTTCACTCTCCAGGCTAAGTCACCTGATGGCCGCAGCTCATTACAGGTCAAAGAGTTTCCACTAAGCCAAACCACATCTCCTCCACTTGACAATGAAGGGAGGGGTCATCCTCCCAGCTGCCCTTTCCATTCATTTGAAATTAATTCAGGCATTTCTTTTCTGCTCTGTTCACCATCATCCCCACCCCCAAAACACACACACAAAGCACACTCATTACGTCACATCAGGGTTTATTGAGCCTTTCTCTGTAATTGTCTTGGGTCTGCTTTGACTATATCCCGGAGACAAACAAGGTTTCCCTGGCTGCTCCCTCAGGTCCCACAGGGCAGGCTCTGCATCTGTGTGGCCCAGAAAAATTTGGGGGAACAGAAGAGTGAAAGTGGGCTTTAGAAGAGGGGGGAGGGTCACCATCATGTGACAACTACTGTGTGCCATGCACTATTCCAGGCATCAGAGAAACAAGGAGAATGAAACAAAGACTGGGGAGACAAGCAATTAAGGAAAGCCAGACACCAGTGATTTTAGACCCTCATATGGAGGAGACCCACAAATGGAGAAACCAAGCAGGAAAGGGGCTGGGTGGGGGAGGTGTGAGGGCGATGTCTACCAGGACTGGGGGTCCTGGGTCAGGGGGCTGTGCGCAGGTGAGGTACATCTACTTATTACCTAGCTGACTTGAATAATTCTAGTGCAGAACTTGAAATTAGTTAATTCCTAACCGTTGTTGCATTAGATTTAACCCCATTCCTCGGTCTCAGAAACATAAGTAGTTTTAAAGTGACGTAAAAGAAATTCACCACAAAGTATCTGTTGCACAATCTGATTTTCTGAGTTGGGGAAAATTCTGTTAGGTCAGACACTTGTCTAAAAGTATCTGAAAGCTCTGTTTTTGAGAATTTGGGCCCAGATGTGAACAGAGACACCTGGAAAGCTGTCCCAGATATCAGGACAGAGGCAGCTTTCACCTTGAGGACATTCAGCTAAATGATGAACTGAGTTTCCTTTCCAGAAGCATCTACAGATCCATGTTTAAATTAGACCCTATGGTGCTCCAAGAGGTACTGGGGCCATGTGCTCTTCCTATACACAATGCATAGACTGAAGCTCAGAGAGGCTGAACTACTTGGCCAAAGACAGGCAGCTAACCCAGGATGGATGCGGGTGCACATCCAATCTCTAAGACCCCAGGCCTGTTCTCTGGGCACCAGGTCGGGGTCTGGTGCCTCTTCCCCACTCCACAGGCACCTGTTCTCCTGGCCCTTTGTAGGGTACATAGCGAAGGTAGAATGCCTTCTCCTCACAGAACTCCAGATTCCCCACGCACCCCAGGATCAACACGTGTAGGACAAGACTTTGCACCTCTCAGCCCACGCTCTGCACCCAACCTTCCTCACCCCAGCTTCCTCTCTTGACTCCCCACCCCTAGAAGTGTGCTGGGTTCATTCTCCTCAGCTGGACCAGTGAGCCCCGGCCCAGGGATGCAGTGAAGAAGCCTCAGTCCCCACCCCCAGAGATTCTGGACTGGACACAGAAACCCTGAGCTCAATACTGAACAGTCACCCCACTGCTTCATGGCTGCTTCTTGGCTGGGAGACACAAGGCTACAAAAAGCCTTGCTTTCCACCATCTGAAGAATGGGTATCCCACCTGGGTGGGCTGCTATTAAGGCCTAGCAGGTGCTACATCAGCGGTGGGGAACCTTTTTACTGCCAAGGGCCATTTGGATATTTATAACCTAATTTGCAAGCCATACATAATTATCAACTTAACACATTGCGGACGGATGATGAGAATTCTCGTATTTTCTGTTCTAAGGGCTTGTGGACAATCACGAGAATTCTTTAAAAAGATATTAGCTTGTAAGAACATGTAATAAATAACTTCAAAATGCAATGGGTATTTAATTTTAAAGCATGCCTTTAACATTTATGTAAAACATTTTTTGTACTCATTCAATAGAAACTTACCTGGGTAAAGCTAGCAATAAAACTACTAGTCCGCAATGTGTTAGAAATTAGCCAGCTATATTTGATCAAACATTTTATTAACTCACCCTTAATGCCTTGGCAGGGCCAGACCAAATGATTTCACGGGCTGTACCTGGCCCTCGGGCTGGACGTTCCCCACCCCTGCTCTACATGACTCGTATTTTTGTTCAAGCATAAAGAGAGGACACATTAGTTTTGTGTGGAAGGAGGGAGGCAGTGGCATGTGAACTGAGCTTGAATGATTCTCTAAAAAGAAACACTGAGATCCTGGGACCAGGGGGCTCCTATGTTGGGTTGGATGATTCAACCAGTGAACACACATCTTAGCTCAAATTCAAGGCCGACTTCATTTCCTTATCTTTTACAAGTATTCACGTGAGACCACCACCGTGAACTAACAGATGCCACAGACACAAAGGTCTTCACTTCACCAAGGCCATTTGGACTAGACCCACACCAGACAGCTGCAATGGAATCAAACATGAGGGCTGTCCTGCTAGCCACAGGTTATCCAGCATCCAGGCCCACCACCCACCAGGAATGTCAGGACTCTGTTCCCTGGGGCCCATCTGAACAGTTCACTCTGCTCCCAAGCCAGGCCTCCTTGCACATTTGCAGATTAGACCCAGCACAGAAACTCCAAAACACGGCACCACCTCAGATGCAAAAGTGGGTTTGTTGTCCCGGTTACAGATGCCCAGCTCTGCAGATAGAATCCCATCCCGTGAATGGAAACGTGTAGCGGTTGAACATCTCCGCCTCCAAATACGTTTCAGAGAGCAAACATTTCCCATAAAGTGACTGGAAAGTTCCTCCTGACCCAGAGACCCTGCCTCACTTCTGTCCACTTTGAACTCTGTCCACATGAAGCTGAGCAGCTCACCCTCCTCCCAGCGCCTGATGCCTGTGCAGCACAGCCATTTCGGAAGGCATTAATTATGCACAGTTTCAACTACATTTAATTTAATTTTGAATTATATGTTTTAATTGTTAATTAGATACCCGAAAGTACCAACTAAACTTTTAAAGTAAAAGTGCTGTTGGGTAACAGGAGTCGAGTGTAATTACTTTACCGAAACACTTTAATCTCGTTTCACAGGAAAAAGGGAAGCACAAACCCGACACACTTTTTGCATTTCACGCGGGGCAATACACACAGCTTCCACCGCACTTTTCCAAATTGGAAATGGCTGTCTTGTTTTACTCGTCAATGATCATTATTTAGATCAACTGACCTCCCAACCTAAAAGCCAATCCTGGCATTTCTTTCAGTAAAAATTCTGTGCCTCGGTGCACCCTAGTTCATTGGCTTGTCCCGCCAGCTTGGGCTAATGTGTAACTTGGGAGCATTCCCATCCTCGGCAGCAATCCCACAAGCGTCTTTTTGTCTCACACCCCCTCCTCCTGCACTCCCTCCGGACCCCAGGAACGCAAAGCCGTCTTGGAAAGCATATTTTCCTCATAAATATTCATGAGGTTAAGGGAAAAGTTTGCTAAACTGTATTCCGAAGACCGGAAAGTCCAAGGTTCCTCCCCTGCGGTGGCGGCGCCCAGGACCCGCTCCCCACCCCGCGGCCGGTCCCCTACCTGGGCGCCCGAGCCCTTGTCGCCGGAGCCGTCTGCGCTCAGAGCCATGGCGGTGCCGCCTTTGTCCGGCCTCGGGGGCCAGTGTCCCCACGGAGGCCGCCGCCGCCGGGAGCCGAGGCAGGAGTGGGGCCCGCAGTCCGCCAGGCGGACCCTCCCGGCCGCGCCCCCACCCCTTGCGGCCGCGGCGGCGGAAGCGGTGGGCGGACCCCGAGGGCGGAACCTCACCTCGTGGGGTCTCCCCGGCGGGGGCGGGGTCTGACACCTCCGCACCCCGCGGCTCCCAGGAGAGGGCGGGCCACGCCCTCGGGCTCCCAGTACAGAGCCGGGCGGGGCCTGACCTCCCACCCACCCAGGGGCTTAGCGGGGTGCGGGGCGGACCCTAAGTGCCAGTGCCCGGACCTGGCGCTCTCACCTGGGCGGGGCCCGCGGGCTCCTGCTCTTGGAGCTGGGGGGCGGGGAGGCGGGATGGGGGCATTTGCTTCTACTTTGTTCTCCCAAAGATTCCGGGACTTGCCATCTTATTATCAGACTAGAGACCGTGGCTCTGCACCCGGTTTCTGCCGGTGTAGACCCAACAGACACTTGACTTCTAACAGTGAAGACTATTGAACCCTGGTTTCCCCCAGTGTAGACAGATGTGGTGTAGACAGATGGGCTAGTGAAGACAGTTGGACCCCCGATTTCCACCAGGATAGAGAAAGTGGACTTAGATTGCTGCCAGTGTAGACAGACCGGCCTTCCCTTCCTGTTCCAGTGAGCACATTGCTTACGGGCTTCTCTATTGAGCCTTCTGGGCCTTGTCCCAGAATAAGGGGCTTGACCCCCAGAGCAGGTGCCTTTGTCCCTCAGCAGCTCCTCCAGGATCCGGAAGCTGACTTCTGGGGAGGTCAACAGTGACCCCGACGCCTGGTCAAGGTGCAGTCCTGAACTCTCATTCTTTTTTTTTCTTTTTAATTTTAAAATATATTTTTATTGATTTCAGAGAGGAAGGGAGACGGAGAGATATTTATAGAAACATCAATGGTGAGAATCACTGATGGGATGCCTCCTACACGCCCCCTACTGGGGATTGAGCCCGCACCCAGGCATGTGCCCTGACCAGGAATCCAACCGTGATCTCCTGGTTCATAGGTCAACACTCAATCACTGAGCCACCTGGCAGGGCTGGACTCTCATTCTTACTGGAGACTGGGGCCTGCAGGTGGAGCCTGTCCTGCCACACCTCTGTTGTGCAGAGGAAAGCTGGACCTGCACAGGGCAGGCCCCGGAGTCCTCCATGTGCTGTCTCCAGTCACAATATCTAGAGATCTGTTTCCTTCCTTGCTATATCCATAAAGTCAGGGATGTTTTCCAAGAAGTTTTTCCCAAAACTTGGGCAACTGAGATGGTTTCATTTATTCAAAAGGTACTGACTGGTCACCTACTTTTGGCCATTCGCTGCACAGCCCCGGTCAGGTCCAATTGGAGGAGACAAACAATAAACCAATGAACAGAGAACAGAAATCTGGATAAAGCAGATGGTCAAGGCAGAGAAGACTGTGCAGGGACTGGAAGAAAGTGAGGGAGCTGCTTGTGCAAAGCCCTGGGCTGGGAACGGATCTGGTGTGCTTGGGGCAAGCTGGTGTAAATAGGAGCGCGGTGAATGAGGGCTACTCGAAGTAGACAAGGTTGGAAAGGCTGCAGGGATAAGTAGGTCGTGGTTATGGGTTCTGTTTTATTCTGAGTGTCGTGGGAAACCACTGTGGGGAGAGTTTGGAAAGGAAGTGACACTATCTGATTTACATTCCAAATATCTCACCCCTGTCTGCAGTGTGGAGACCACAGATGGTTGAGGCAGGGAGTCCAGTCAGGAAGCAACTGCCACAATCTTGGTTAGAGTGATAGGGCTTGATCAAAGTGGTGATGACAGAGGTTGTGAGAAATGGTCAAAGCAGGATATGTTTAGAGGCAGAGAGCACTGAGAGGACAGGCTGACAGCGGCTGTGGAGAGGGAGGGACAGAGAAGCCAAGGAGGACACTGGGAGGCATTTCAAATTAGCTGAGCATGACCCATGCCCACTACCTCTAGTGTGCCCTCCTGCCTGCAGAAGTTGGAGACTGCAAAGCTACATGCCCCGGGTCATTGCGTTTGAGGTCACAGATATGCCTGTTTTTGCTAAGACATGCACCACATAAGATGTGGAAGGAGCCACAGGAAGTAGTGGCTGTCACAGCAGATGGTGATTAGACGTGTTTGGTTTGTTTGGGGCAGTTCAGGTCCTGTCCCCAGCAGCAACGGTGCTGAGCAGAAGGGAGCAGGGCAGTGGGAATTTTTCTAACACAGTCCCACAGCATGGTCAGGTGTTTCTCCAGGTTGTTGATGTTTCTGGCTGTTCCTTGTTACCTGACCCTCCCGTGGATGCTATAATCTCCCTAATATCTTCTACTACATCCCTTACTGCATAAATTAGCTCCAGTGGATTCTCCTGTCTGCAGGTGAGAATTAGCACCAAGACAGCAATTCAAGGATTCAGGGACTCATTAGCAGCTGAAAGTCAGTGTCACTCATATAGGAGAGAGTAGGGGAAAAGCAAGTTTTGGAGAAGACATATTAACATTGAGATGCCTGTTAAACCTGTAGAGTGGACTAGTCACTGAATGAGGTTGGTGCTGAGAGGAGAGGTCAGGTTGGAAATACAGATCTGGAAGCATCTACACATAGGTGTGTAAAGAGATGAGGAAACGGAATGTGCGAACAGAAGGAAAAAAGGACCAGGACTTAGCTGGGGAACATGCCAAAAATTGAAGAGGCGGGAACACTCCCTAATTCATTCTATGAGGCCAGCATTACCCTGATACCAAACCCAGATAAAGACACAAGAAAACTACAGATCTATATCCCTGATGAGTATAGATGCAACAAAAATTTAACACATAGATTCCAACAGCATATTGGAAGGATTATTCACCATGAACAAATGAGATTTATCCCAGAAATACAAAGGTAATTCAATATAGGAAAATTAATCTCATACTTCTCAGTAACAGAATGATGGGGGGGCGGGGTGTGTGTGTGTGTGTGTGTGCCGAGGAATGATGATCTGAATGGATGCAGGAAAGGCATTTCAAAAATCCAACACCCTTTCATAATAAAAGCTCTCAGAAAACTAGGATTAGAGAGAAAATTCTTTAATGTGATAAACAGTATTTATGGAAAAGACAGTTAACATCATAAACAATGATGAAAGACTGAAAGCTTTCTTCTTAAGATCAGGAACAAGACAAGGGTGCCTGCTTTCACCACTGCTATTCAACATTGTACTGGAAGTTCTAGCCAGAGCTGTTAGAGGAACAGAAAGAAATAAAAGGCATTCAAGTTGGAAAGAAAGGGGTAAAACTATCTCTGTTCACAGTGACATTATCCTATACATAGAAAAATGCCAAAGAACCCACCAAAAAGTTGCTAGAACTAATGGATGAATTTAGCAAAGCTGCAGTGTACAAGATCAACACATACAAATCAGTTGTGTTTCTATATAACAGCAATGAACAATTCAAAAAAATTAAGAAAATAAATCCACTTACAATAGCATCTAAAAGCATTAATAGCTTAGGAATAAATCTAATCAAGGAGGAGAAAGATTTTTATGCTGAAAACTACAAAACATTGTTGAAGTTTAAAAAGATGTAAATAAATGAAAAGACATGGTGTTTATGGATAGGAAAACAACTTTTTCAAGATGTCAATACTACCTACAGTGATCTACAGATTCAGCACAATTCCTATCAAAATTTCAACAGCTTTTTTCATGAAAATTGAAAAGGTGATTCTCAAATTCACATGGATTGCAGGAGGCCCCTAATAGCAGAAACAATCTTGACAAAAAGAACAAGGTTGGAGGACTCACACAACCTGAATTCAAAACTTACCACAAAACTACAGCAATTAAAAGTGTGGTTCTGGCACAAGGACAGAGATATAAATCAATGAAAGAGACCAGCCCAGAAATAAACACTCACATATATGGTTAAATGATTCTCAACAAAGGTTCCAAGAACATTTAAGGGGAAAGGACAGTCTTTTCAACAAATAGTTGTGGGAAAACTGGATATCCACATGCAAAAGAATGAAGTTGGACCCTTCATTCTTTTACAATTTAACTGAAAATGGGTCAGAGACCTAACTCTAAGTGCTAAAGCAATAAAATTCCTATGAAAAAATTATAGGGATAAAATCTTCATATCCTTGGATTTGGCAGTGGTTTCTTAGATGTGACACCAAAAGCACATGCAACAGAAGAAAATATACATAAATTGGACTTCATAAAAATTAAAAACTTTTATGAATTAAGGGATTGTATCAAGAAAGTAAAAAGACAACACAGAATAGGACAAATTATTTTTGAGTCATATATTCAACAAGGGATTAAAATCCAGAATATATAGCCCAGCTGGTGTAACTCAGTGGTTGAGCATCGACCCGTAAACCAAGAGGTCACTGTTCGATTCCAGGTCGGGGCACATGCCCAGGTTTCAAGCTCACTCCCCCGTGGGGGGTGTGCAGGAGGTGGCTGATTGATGATTCTCTCTCATCACTGATGTTTCTTTCCCTCTCCCTTCTTCTCTCTGAAATCAATAAAAGCATATTTTTTTTAAAAATCTAGAATATATAAAGAACTAAAACTCATCAGAGAGACAAACAATCCAATTGAACAATGGGCAAAGGACTGAAATAAACATTTCTTCAAAGAACTAATACGGATGTTCAACAAGCTCATGAAAAGATGTTCAGCGTCATTAGTCACTGGGAAATATAAATCAAAACCACAATGAGACATCATTTCACACCCACTAGGATGGCTGTAATAAAAAGAGGAAAATAGTAAGTGTAAGTGAGGATATGGAGAAATTGGAATCCTATATTGCTCTTGGGAATGTAAAATGGTTAATTTTACAGTTTTTTATTTCCTCAAAAAGTTAAACATAGAGCTACCATTAACCAAGCAATTCTATTCCTAGGTGTATGTCCAAGAGAAGTGAAAATATAAGTTCACACAAAAATTTATACACAAATGTTCACAGCAGCACTGTTTACAGGCACCAAAAGGTAGAACCAATGCAGAATGTATCCCCAGATCAACGAATAAACAAAATGCCACTTATGAGGGAATATTATTTAGCCATAGGAAGGAATAAAGTTTTGACACATGCTACAACATGGATGAGCCTTAAAAATATTTTGCCAACTCTAAGAAGCCAGACACAAAAGGCACATATTTGTATGGTTCTATTTATAGGAACTATCTAGAGTAGATAAATCCATAGAGATAGAAAGTAAACAATTATTTGCCAAGGGCTGGGGAGAGGGCCTAAGGGGTAGTGAGTGCCTGCTTGGTACAAAGTTTCCTTTTGGGTTAATGAAACTGATGGAACTCGATAGTGATGGTGGTTATGGTTACATAACATTGTGAATGTACTAAATACCACTAGATTGCATACTTTAAAATGGTTAAAATGGTTACCTTGTACGCTATATAAATTTTACCTCAATAAAAATAAGTTGCAAGTAGATCAAAGAACTAAATATAAAAAAAAAATCTTAAAATTAAAAAAATGACCATTATGAAGTTGGGATAGGGAAGTATTTAATAAATGAGATGCACAAACCACAAAATATAAGTAAAACGATTGACATATGTGACTACATTAAAGTTTCATACTGCTGGCTGATAAATTTAAAAAATAAGCCACAAAATGGGAAACGTTTGAAACTCTTATAACCAGTTAATGACCAGATTCCAGAATATATAATGAGTTCCTAAAAACTAACAACAACAACAACCATAGAGCCTAATGGGATATTTGGCAAAGGTTATGAATCAGCATTTCAAAAGACTAAACTCTAATGATCACTAAAAAATGTTTAATCTTTCCCGTAATTAAAAAAAAAGCAAGTGTAAACAAATTCTCATTTTAAACCTGTCCTTTGGAAAAGTATTTAAGGCCTAAAAATATTTAAAGTTTAAAATTTTTCTATAAAATATAAAGATAAAATATATAATGGTTTAAAATATTAAGGTCTAACAATCCCAAGTGTTTGCTGTTTGCTGTTTGCTGAGTGTTGTTGACTGACCATGAAACTTCACATTTATCAAGTCCCCTGAAGGGGCAGAGCCGGGAGGGACCAAGTCCTCACTACCGCACTGGGGAGGCCCATGAGAGACACCTAAATGCCCATCAACTTGGGAAAGGAAAAGCGAATTGTGACACTTACACGAAGGAGCACAGCAGGTAAAATAAATGAACACAGAGAAGCCTCAAAGGCAATGCTGAGTGAAAAACACCCAGCAAGTTACAAAAAGATCAGAATGGTGGCCCGTATTTAGGTAAACCCTAGAAAGACCCCAAATTCTCTGGACTGTTTATCAACACATGCTCATAGTCTTAAAGCATAAAATCGTGACTAGAATGACAGCACACGGAGGTTTATCCCAAGAGGGTTCTGTGTTATGGCTGGTGAGATCGGCTGCGGTATGCTGCGTGCAATGCTCTTCTGGGTGCGGGAAGTTGGCGCCAGTTCCGCTGTGGGAACTGCCCAAGGCTGGGCTCCCGGCTCCAACTGCTTTTCAGCTTCTCATTTTTATTCTATTCTGCATTTGCTCCAGCGTCTAGTTTAGTTTTAATGAGTTAAGTTTTAACTGGAGATTATGATGGGAAATATACTGCCACTGACAGCAATTACGTGTGCAACTGGTTGTTCTGAGGAGGACACGATAGACGAGCGCCTGACAAACGGGGGTGGTCTTGGAGCAGTGCACACTCGCGGGTGCGGAGAGTCCTGCGTGGAATCCGTGGGGGGCTTGGTGCGCTTTGTGGAGCTGCCGCCTGCTCCCAGCCTGTGCCAGCCCCATCCAGGTCCAGCCTTCCTCAGATGCCTTTCCTCCCAGGCCCTCTCTGTCCTATGAATTTTTAACCGTTTATCCCACACGATAAAGGAAATGCAGAGAGCAGCAAGCAGAGGGAAGTGTGTTGAGGAGTGAGTGTGAATGCTGCTCACCCATTACCCCCACACCCGGGGCGGCCATGGACTTGGCCTCCAGAGAAACAGTAGGAGATGAGGGAGACTCCTGGGGGCCCAGCACCTTCAACTGTGCACCTGCTGCCTGAGAGCCCGCCCTCGGGGCTCACCGCTCAGAGGCCAGGAGGCAGAATGGACACAGTGTATTGTGGGGCTACAAAGGGCTAGTGTGGCTGCCAGCGGAATGGGGGTGGGGTGCGGGGCTGGGGACATGGCCTGCATAGCGTTGGGCTGTCCTTGGGGAGATGACCCTGGCTATCCCTTGGCTGTCTGTGGCAGGAAGAGGAAGTCCTGGGAATGGGGGGCTCCTTGTGACACAGCTGTGAGACTGGCGGCTGTGGGCCACGCTGCTGCTGGGCTTTTACTTTCGGAGCATTTAGGTTCTGCTGTTGAGCATACAGAAGTCTTAAAGGGAATTGTTGAGCAACCATGACCCAAATTTGTTGTGAACTCTGTCCTTTATTTACTTTCTCATAGAATTTCTTTTTCATATTTTTTATTTCACAGATACCGCTTAAATTTACAAGTGGCATATTCATTTCATGTTTTTCAATCCTTTGTTGTTCTGGTAGGTTACAGTAAAGAATAACAGAAAATATTCGTTTTCCAGAGGAATGTTCCCACAGAAAGCACCTCTGACAAACAAATAGGAGTGCTGCTCATGGTCCCAGCAGCGCAGCGATCCTGGTCTTGGTGAGTGCACCGTGGTCCCAGTTCCCTCTCCCCACAGTGAGCCATCACTGTCCTCCAGGTGGAAGCCCTTCCTTGCCTCCCTGGCAGTGCTGGCCCCTGACCCCATTCATGGGTCACCGATCACAGTGGGTGTTCTGTGAGAGGGTTTGTGTCTCTGAGAACACTTTTCACACAGCACACACGGAGCCCGGAGAGGAACCCTTTATGTCCTGCGTTGCCCGATTATGCTTGTTTAAAAACCACTTAAATATGTGCTCAGTGCGGACAAAGTCGGGAAACACAGATGCCGGGCCAATGCCTGTCCGAAGCAGCGAACGCCTCACTGATATACAGGAAGAGGGGCACCTGTTACAAGTTTTGCTGTGATGTTTTTTGTGTTTTTTAAAAAAATATATTTTATTGATTTTTTACAGAGAGGAAGGGAGAGGGGTAGAGAGGTAGAAACATCGCTGAGAGAGAAACATCGATCAGCTGCCTCCTGCATACCTTCCACCGGGGACGTGCCCACAACCAAGGCACATGCCCGTGACCGGAATCGAACCTGGGACCCTTCAGTCCGCAGGCCAACGCACTATCCACTGAGCCAAACCGGTCAGGGCTGCTGTGATGTTTAAATAATTATTCTCAAACTGTTGGTATTTTACATTTAAATATTAAAACTCTAAAACCAATGAGATAAATTTTAGTGTGACAAAACGTTTTAACATGTTAATTAGACGTTTTATCATGTCTAATTCTTCTGAGAAACAAAAAGGAACTATACCTCTCAATCACGAGCAGTAAATCATGGAGCATATGAATTAAAATTGTTTTCAGTTCAGAAATAGTGAAAACCAAACCTTATGAAAAGGTTTAGAAGAGCCACCTGTTCTAGTCCTGCACACCCATGGCCCCTCCAGGGAGCTCGGTGGGAGATGGGGAGCAGTCTGCTGTGGCTGCCCACACCGATTCCTTTATACACAGGATTTCACTCTGATAGAATTGGGCCGCAGAACACAAAGGGAGACTCAGGCCCTGCCCGCCCTGGAATGTGAGTAATTTCAGAGCAGGGCCTTCTGTGTCTCACCCCATGGGCAGACCTGCCTGGAGGACAGAGAGGCCTGTGTAAATGAAACTGTGCTGTGGGCTCAGATGCTGCAGGCCCGGGCCAGGGCACATCAGCCAGGTCTGAAGAGCAGAGACAGGCGATGAGCCACCTCCCATTCCTACAGAAGTTTGTTTACTGCCCTAAAGTCAGGTCTGAGTTGCTGGTCCTGCCAACTTCGGCTGCCTTTAGTGGAGCATGAGGGGGAGGAAACGACTGGAAGGGCTCACAGAGCCTGCAGACCAGCCACACTCTGTGACACGGGGACTTTGCATAGGCTGTTCCCGCTGTCCAGAGTGCCCTCTCCCCATCCATGCCCTCACCCAACTGCAGGTCTCAGCTGAAGGTCTCTGCAAAGTACCCCTCCCCAGCCCCCGAACCAGTCTGCTGCAGGGGCACTGGCCTTGGTGTAATTTTGCACATTATTTCTGTTGTTGTCTGACTAACGTCTGCCTCCCCGTCTCGGACTTTGGCTCCAGGAGGGCAGCACCTGTTCTCCCTCCCAAAATCCCAAGCACTTAATGTGGAGGGAGGGGTGGCAGAAATGGAACCTTTGCTGTGTATTTTGAACACCCCCTCAGTTAAGAATGTGACCTGTTTGCTGAGCTCAGGGGGGAGCCCAGCTGACACCACCCCTGAGAGAGGGCTCGAGAGAGAGCCATCAGCCCAGGCAAAACAAAGCCCAGGTGGCAAGGGCGGCAGTGCCACCTTCCAGATGGACAGCTGTGGTCAGGAGGGCCTGAGCCCTGAATGCAGGCCTGGGTGCTCAGCCTTCTCCAGGAGCACAAAGGTGGGACAAGAGGCATCTGCAGAGTCAGACTTCGGGGTGGGGAGGGAGGGGTGTCCATTTGTATAAACATAGGAAGTGGCTCCTGCATGAAGGGGCAGGGAGAGCTCATGTCCTGACTGTACAGGCTTGGCTGTGAGGAGCTAAATTCAGAGCCCCATTTTTGTCCCTGTTAATTACCTTTTCTCTTTTATTGTGACATGTCATGGAATCAAAAAAGTACATAAATCGATGCATACCTCCTCTGTTAGCCACCACTCAGGTTAATGCACCGTAGTCCCAGTTCCCTCTCCCCACAATGAGCCATCACTGTCCTCAAGGTGGAAGCCCTTCCTTGCCTCCCCACCCACACATGCAGTCACACAGCAGAGTCCTCTGCTGTGTCTGATGGATGTGATTATGTGCACATGGATGTCTATGAATCCACACTGAGCTGCACCTGCTTCTTCCTCCTCACTGCCTGCACAGCCCATGATATGAAACACAACACTCTGTCCATCCTCCTCAGAGGCTAACTTGTGTCATTTCCATTTCTTGGTTATTAAGAATAGCGGCGCCATGAATACTCTTCACACAGAGTGACAGAGACCTCACTAGGAGAAGCCATGAGAAATTAGATTTCTATACAGGACAAACGACCGCTCTTGAGGACCAACCACAAGAAAGAGACAGAGACCAGTTGGCGTGGCTCAGTGGCTGAGGTTAGACCAGGGGTGGGCAAACTTTTTGACTCGAGGGCCACAATGGGTTCTTAAACTGGACCAGAGGGCCAGAACAAAAGCATGGATGGAGTGTTTGTGTGAACTAATATAAATTCAAAGTAAAGGAGCGGAGGGGAGAGCAAGAGAACCGGATAGAACAGCTGGATCTGGCTGGCCCGCGGGCCGTAGTTTGCCCACGGCTGGTAGACCTATGAACCAGGAGGCCTCGGTTTGATTCCTGGTCAGGGAGATCGGGCACATGCCCAGGTTGCAGGCTCAATCCCCAGTGGGGGGCAAGCAGGAGGCAACCAATCAATGATTCTCTCCCATCATTGATGTTTCTCTCCCTCTCTCTCCATCTCCCTTCCTCTGAAACCTTTTTTTTTTTTTTAAAGAAAGGGACAGAAAGGAGGGGGCTTCCTGCATGTTTTTTTCACAAGACAAAAATAGTCTGTAGTGGATTTGGGATGATCGATTCTTAGAGGTTTTTTCATGGGGAAAATGGTGGGAAGTTAAAATAGATGAAGAAGGGAGATGAGACAAAGGAGGAGGAAAGATGGATGAGGAGCAGAGAGATGAAGGGCTGCTGGAGAAGGAAGTCAGGAACACACTGAAAATGACCTTGCAAGGACGCTCCGCACTCATTCTGTCCACAGGGCACTCTGACTTCAAGAACGTTTTTGGAGCGCAGACATTAATGTTGAAATTCCGTGGGAACCTGGCTTTAGCTTCCACGACACAGCTGCAGTTCCTGCAGTATGATTCTAATGTTGTGAGTTCTTATCAGGTAAAACAGGTGCTCCAGGAAGATGGCCATGGGGACAAAGGAGGTTAACAGAGAGATGCTACAAGCCCCACTGGGGGACAATCCAAGAGGCATCCGGTGGCTCCCAGTGGCACCAGCAGTTTGTCCTGGGGCCCAAGTCAGTCAACACACTGATGTATACACTGTCCTTTGGTCACTTAGAAGTCACCGTAGCTGAAAGCATGCTCTGTGATGAGGTCGGGTGAGGGAGTCAGGCCCTTCACCCCCGAGGCGGGCCTAGAAAGAGAGTGCACCGCAGCGGTCATCTGAAAATTGGTCAGCCACATTGTAAAAAGGTAACCAGAAGCAAACATAAGCAGATACAGTATATATACATATATTTTAAATCTTTATTGTTCAGATTATTACAGTTGTTCCTCTTCCCCCCCCCCCCCCGCCGCATAGCTCCCCTCCACCCGGTTCCCACCCCATGCCCTTATACTCCCCCACCCCGTCCTCATCCATAGGTGTATGATTTTTGTCCAGTCTCTTCCCGCACCCCCCACACCCTTTTCCCCCCGAGGATTGTCAGTCCATGCCCTTTCTATGCCCCTGATTCTGTTATATTCACCAGATTATTCTGTTCATCAGATATTTTATTCACTTGATTTTTAGATTCACTTGTTGATAGATATGTATTTGTTATTCATAATTTTTATCTTTACCTTTTTCTTCTTCTTCCTCTTCTTAAAGAATACCTTTCAGCATTTCATATAATACTGGTTTGGTTGTGATAAACTCCTTTAGCTTTTTCTTATCTGTGAAGCTCTTTATCTGATCTTCAATTCTGAATGATAGCTTTGCTGGGTAGAGTAATCTTGGTTGTAGGTTCTTCAGATGCATTATATTTTAATAACATATTTAATATAACATAATAGCCAAATAATAGAATTCAACATGTGATCAATATAGAAATTATTGCGCTCTTTTGTCCTGTTTTTCACACTAGATTTGAAAATTCATGTGGCCCTTACATTCACAGCCTCTCCATTTGGAGCAGCCACACTGCCACTGCTCAGCAGCACGTGTGGCTGTGGCTTCATCCCGGATGCTGCACAACTTCAGATTGCCCATGACACTTGTCCTGGAGCCACAGAGGCACCCCCAGGCCATGCCCAGCTGACCCATTCCTGCCTCCTGCTCTGCTGAGGGGTAGGGGTGCTGCCTTGACTTTAATCCTTGGTTGCACGCTGAGGACATGCCAAGCTCCCACTTCCTCCCACCGTCTGGCTTTGTCCCTTCCCCACTGCCAGCCTCCAGAATCCCACCTGAGCTTACTGACACCTGGTCCTGTCAATGTGTCAAAAAGGAAGGAATTTTTATGAAGTTATGAAACTACCTTGACAATTCAATCCGACACTCTGAACTAAAATACAATTAAAAACCCAACTCAGTGCAATGATTTGAACATTCCTACACTATAAGCATTTTATTCATGAAACATGAGCTTAATGACTTTTCATTAAAACCATTATTGTGTGGCGATTACATATAATGCTACCCGAGGAAACAACTCCTCTCTCTCTCTCTCTCTCTCTCTCTCTCTCTCTCTCTCTCTCTCTTTCTCTCATTAAGTCTTTTCAAACAGTCCCTCTTGAACTGCTTGAACATTTCTACTCTGGAAACATTGGTTCTAATTATGCAACATTAACACTTCCTCTGGGTTTCACAACTGGCTCCTGTTTGGATGAAGCTAAAAAAGCAGCAGAATGAAAAAAAACTCTGTTGTCAAAGGCAGGACTGTCCTGTTGAGGGGCCTATTAAACGTCCCAAAGATGGGAAGTGAGGCCACTCTGGGTGATGATGAGCCAGGAGCAAGAAATGGATAGAGATGAAAAATGTAAACTTTAAGCTGCTGAAAACCTTTCCACAATCACGTGTCTGGAGCAGAAGAGGCAAGTGGATCGGTATGCATTCCTAGAGCAACCACATCATGTAAAACATGTCATAACATTGAAAATCACTTCAGATTTCATGCTGACAGTTTGAATCGGCACTGTGCTGCTCTCCAGTGAACTGAGAAATGCTGTCACTATCCTGGGTGGTAATTCTGATACTGTTTCCTAGCACTGTTTTCTCCCTTCCCCCCAAACGTACTGTTTCTGGCTCCGTTTCACAGGGCCCTTTATCCCCTTCTATGGTCCTGTCATCCAGTCTTTATCTTCACAGCAAGCCCTTGTGGGTTCCTCTGTGTCTCTCACAGAAGCAGAATGCAGGCTAAGCAACCAAGGAAAGGCTTTGCAATGAAAAAAAAAAATGTGTTCAGTTCTCTGCCCTGTTCCCCCTCTTCACCATGGAAAACAGCTTCTTTCTTTGTGTCTTTTTTTTTAATACTCACCTGAGGCTATTTTTCCATTGATTTTTTTAGAAAGAGTGGAAGGGAGGGAGGATAGAGGGGGAGAGAGGGGAAGAGAGAGGGAAAGAGAGGGAGAGAGGGAGAGGGGGGAGGGAGAGAGAGAGAGAGAGAGAGAGCCAAAATTTTTAAACTTAAACTTCTTCTAATGCCACTACTTCAAAATAGACTTGCCAGACCGTGGTATTTTGTGGAAGAGGCACACTCAAGGGGCCGAAGAGCCTCATGTGGAGAGAGAGAGAGAGAGAGAGAGAGAGAGAGAGAGAGATCAGAGAGACACATCAATTTGTTGCCTCCCAACCAGGGCACGAACCAGCAACCGAGGTACGTGCCCTTGATTGGGATTCGAACCCGCAACCCTTTGGTCTGTGGGTCAACGCTCTAACCACTGAGCAAACTGGCCAGAGCAACAGCTTCTTATTTCTACAGGAGCTTCAGCCCACTGCACCTGAGGTCTACAGTGTTTCTTCTGAGCCAGGGCTTCTGCTTTCCTTCCCAATGGTGTTCTTCCCTCGATGGTACCGCTCCATTCCTTAGCGGCACCTCCGTGGGTCATAGTCAACCTCACACTAGCCACTCCGCTGCAGAGCCCAGCCTGTGTGCCGCAATACAGGACATGCTCAGAAGCGGAGGGATGCTCCTCCCGTGGGGGCGGTTTTGGCACGACCCAGTGCACCTCATGAGTAGTGAGGGAGGAGGAGAAGGCCCAGACAGAAACAGAACCTGCAGATCCGGGAAGGGAAGGGATGAGCGGGATGGAGCGACACTCCTGCCCAACAGTCCCCAGATTCTGGGAAGATCAAGTGTGGAAACTTGTGGCTGTTTTGTGAGCTCCAATCTGGTGGTGGTCGTTTTTCCTGAAGGAAGGGGCAGGGAGAGTCGGAAAGGACAGGACAGAGATCTCATGGTGAGCAGAGCCCGACAGGCTGTCCTTGGAAAACCCAAGTGCTAGTTTACAAACAGGTGTTCTGAAGGCAAAGCAAAAAAAATGGTGGGGGAGAAAATGGGACAAGGGAAAAATCAGGGCCAAAAAAAGAGAAATAAAGAAAGAGCACAAATTAAGACTTTTCAGTTGTGAAGCCCGAGGCACATGTGCTGCAGCTGGACAGGCAGGACCGAGGCCACTCCTTCTCCCAGGCCCAGGCCTGTCCCAGCCCCTGGAGAATCCCAGCCCTCAGGGACGGCAAGCAGCACAGCTTTCTAGAACTGCTACAACCTGCACCTTTTGTGGGGCCCCCAGGCCAGGCCCACCCCGCATTTAGCAAGGCTGGTCCCAGAGGCCATAAGGGGAAGACCCCAAAGTTCAGGGGCAGCCAAGCCAGCCATGGGAGCCACGTGCCAAGGCTGGGAGCTGCCCCTCTCCCAAACATACACAGTGCACATGCAAACATACACATTCACACAAACACAAAAGTGCACACACAAACACACATGCACATGCAAACACAAATGCACATACAAATAGACATACCTGCCCTCTGGGCTGGAACATGGGGGGCTGATACCACAAACTACCACCCCCCTCTTTGAGTGGCCATCCTGGGAGCCCCACTTTGTGGGAAAGAAGCCATCCTCTCTTCCTGTCTTGTGTCTCCTTCCCCTCCCCCTAATACAGTGGTCGGCAAACTCAATAGTCAACAGAGCCAAATAGCAACAGTACAACGATTGAAATTGCTTTTGAGAGCCAAATTTTTTAAACTTAAACTTCTTCTAACTCCACTTCTTCAAAATAGACTCGCCCAGACCGTGGTATTTTGTGGAAGAGGCACACTCAAGGGGCCAAAGAGCCTCATGTGGCTCGCGAGCTGCGGTTTGCCGACCACTGCCCTAATAGAACTGTGGGTTTCCCCTAACAGCCAGGTGTTGGTCTTATGCAGACTGCTTCTTGTGCACCGTCAGTTAATTCCTGCAACTCCCTTCCTGAGGAAGTGACAGGGGAGGCTCTGAGACTGAGTGGACATTGCAGCCAGAGTCTGAATGGCCAGCTGTTCCCAGGGCCTGTGCCTTGCCTCTCCCTGCACCAGACCTCCACCGGGCCCGAGCTTCTTCTTCTCACCTCCTCCAGGGTGGCTCCCCAACACCCAGCAAGGATCCTGGTCTGAGAGGGTGTTGAAAGATGTTAGAGCTGGCAGGACTTAGCCATTTTGTCATCTGAACCCCTCCTCTGAGAGACGAGGACTCCAAAGCTGCACAACTGTCTACCCACATCAGGAAGGAATCTTTATTTTCTTGACTCCAGACCCAACACTCCTTCCAAAGTTGCCTTGGTTTGAATACCATAGCCTTGATTCTGCCTAAGCTTGCCCCACAGCATACCTGGAGACCTTGGATCACAGCCATACGCCTGTGGGATCACACACAGGCCCAGCCAGGAGGCATGGGGAAGTGGTGACTTGCAAGTTAGGAAGGGAAGAAAAACTAGATGGGAGGGTCGTGGCCCTGACCACATAGGCACCAGTTCCAGGAATGTCTTCCGGTGGGACAGAGCTTGGGGTCTGGCCCTGAAATGGGAGGTCCAGTGAGATGAGGTAGAAGCTGATGTCTCCCCAATCCCAAGAGGCTACAGCAGGGAATGATGTGTCTCTTTAATTGGTTGACCCTGCAGGAGAACTGGCTTTCTCTCAGCTGTTTCCAGAGGCTGACTCACAGGAGCGAACACTGCAATGAAAACTAAATTACACTGAAATAGGAAATACCTAACTCACTGCCTGGCACCTGGCCAACCTGAGGGAAAATCCCATTTCTCTCTTACCCAGGGATGAGGGGAGGCCCAGGATTCAAAAGTCTCCCCAAACTCTCCTTGACATCATTCACCCACCCTGGGAAATGTCCTACCCCACAAAACCCACATAAATACATTGGCCTCCCTTAGGATAATGAATTTGATCATGTAACCACATGCACACAGATTCTCAGACACTGCCCCTCCCGCAAAACCCTGCTTCATATACATGCTAGACAAGCACATTCCTTAGACACTCCTTCATACTAACAAGACTCATAATCATCTCCTTTCACAGAAAACATGAGTGTGCAACAAGTATGGAGAATTAGAAAGAAAAGAAATTGAGGGAAGTTAGACAAAAAATAAACAAATAACAATAATAACACCAAAAGCCCAGGACACAGAACTTGGAGGAGGAGAGCAAGTCCAAGAAAAGACAGAACCCAGAAAGACTACATCATGTTGGGGGTTGGGAGAACAGGGAGGGCAACCTGGAGATTGTGCTGTCCTTGGGTAGACCTTGGGGCCACTTGTGCCCTCCCAGGGAACTTATCACTTTGAGTAACTTGGTTCCCAGGACAATGTGGCCAACACCATGAGTGAGAGAAATGAAAGACAGCAGGAGACAGGCCACCCCTGGCTCTCTAGCCCAGCCGTGGGCAAACTACAGCCTGCGGGCCGGATCCGGCCCGTTCGGCTGTTCTATCCGGCCCACGGAGCCGAAAGAGCGGAGGGTTCTCTTGCTCTCCACTCCGCTCCTTTACTTTGAATTTATATTAGTTCACACAAACACTCCATCCATGCTTTTGTTCCGGCCCTCCGGTCCAGTTTAAGAACCCATTGTGGCCCTCGAGTCAAAAAGTTTGCCCACCCCTGCTCTAGCCTCATTGTAGCCTCGATGATCCCCTTGACCAAAAATGCACTGTGCTTACAATCCTGAGGCAGCCTCAGCTTGCTGGCAGCAACCAACCAGCAGAGAAGGTGGATGCCTTGAGTCACTGGTGAGAAGTACAGGCTCATCACAGGTAACCAGCAGTGTAGACGAAAAAGGGGCCACATACTAAACCAGACAAACTCAGGAGAGGCCAGCATGGTGGGCCTTACAAACTCAAGGACCAAAAGTAACTACATAGGATGGTCTTGTTGTAGGAGGTGGGAATGGCACCAGGCATTAGACTGGTGGAGTCAGACCGGACCTGGGTTCAACAACCTCTGTACTTGAGCTCTGGCTAAGAAAGAATTCAGAGCCAAGACTCAAACTATAAGAGAGCATCCTATATAATAAAAGGCTAATATGCAAATAGACCGAATGGCTGATGACTGGTCGCTATGACGTGCACTGACCACCAGGGGGCAGACACTCAATGCAGGAGCTGCCACCTGGTGGTCAGTGCGCTCCCACAGGGCTCATGGCTGGTGAGCACAGTAGTGGCGGGAGCCTCTCCTGCCTCCGAGGCAGCGCTAAGGAGACTGTCAGTTGGACATCCCCCGAGGGTTCCCGGACTGTGAGAGGGCACAGGCCAGGCTGATGTACCCCCTGAGTGCACGAATCTCGTGCCCTGGGCCTCTAGTTTATTTATAAAATCACAGAGGTAGAAGAAGTAGTTTGTAGAAGAACTGGGCTTAGGAAATAAGTTATAGAAGTAAAGGAAGTGCCCTTGGAGCTTATAAGTGAGGAAGATAAAGGTAGCATGCCTGGGGGGATGGGGAGGGGAAGGAGGAGGAAAAGGGGAAATGAAAAGGCACCAGTGTGCTCCTGGACTGGGTCCTTGTCCTAAGGGTTTTCAGGGTGGAGATTTTAGGGGAGGTCTCAGGGGAAGATCTCAATAGAATATTCAGCAGCTTTACAGGTGTGTTCTTCCTTTCCATGTCAGGGTCTCCACTGATTGACTGGTTGGTGTCAGGGCTGGGGGTTATTATTCAATGCAGCTGGGTCAGAGGTCAGCCTTGGTGTGGCTTATCTGGTTTTGCTGCTTTTCTGGGCCTGGAGCTGAAATACAACTGAGGCCTAAATGTTATCTCTAGGGAGGAAAGGTCAAGAGATCCAAACCAAATGACCAGTGGTATGCTAGGGGAGGAAAGGTCACCCTGGGGGCAAGGTCCCACCCTACAATTGTTTTTTGCTAGGCACCTGGGGCTTTCCATGCTGGTGACCTTCTGTACTTGGCCTACGTCCTTGCTCTGCTCATGTCTGTCTAACTGCCTACCACATTACCACTCCCCTCCGCTCCCCTCCCCGCCACACAAAAGGATCTTGGCTCTGAATTCTTTCAGAGAAAGGGGGCACATGGTCCCTTCTGTAGCTGCTCCCTGATGAGAAGGCCAAGTCTTCCTTCATAGCCAAGAGATCCTTGCTCTCTGTTAGAGGGACAATGAGGCCTGGGCATGGAATGAGGTGGCTGTGGTGCCTAGAGGTGGTATTCCCTGAGTGTGATTAGGACTTGTAACCTGGTGGAGACAAACTGTTATAAATTTTAATTATATTGGGGCAAAATCTAGAACAAAAAGAATTATGACAAATGGTTCAATACAAGGAAAAAAGTTTTAATTCTAAGTCAAGAATGGGAGAAAAAGGAAACATTAGTTTGGAGGGTTATAATAAAATATTTAAGAAAATTAGAAAAATTCAGGATACAGTTTACTTTATAGGTGAAAAATAAAGCTTTTAATTGGACTGGAGTCTAATATTTATAACTTTGTATTATAGAATCTACTGAAACACAATTTACCCCCTAAAATTACCCTCATTTTTATTAGAGTAAAATTAAGAACAATTTACTTACTGCATTAAACCTAGTTTCAATTTGGCCTGATTATTTGCATGAACACAATAAGAGTAGCAATTTATTATACAGGCTCTTTTAAATCAGCTTTGCTGGAATCTCATGATTAAACTTAGCTCTTCAGGGCAAAGAAGACAAGCCACCTAGTTGCCATCAGGTTTGCCTACAATACATATAGACTTGGGTGAATTCCTCAAGTTCTTGAGGTTCCCAAAATGTCTTGAGGTTCCTTCCTTGCCATCTCTCAGGAAAACAACCTTTGCTTCTTATCTGGAAAGACTGCCATGAACCATATGACCAAGCATGGTACCAGGCTATTTCTCCAAGGGGCTTTTATTGGTTTTAAAGTCGGTCTTCATTCCTTAAGACTTTCTGAGGACATCCAGAGCCAGGCATGTCTTTCTCAGACATGACATTCCAGAAAAAATCTTGTTTAATAAAACCACAATTGGAAGCTGGTCTTATTGAATTCATGCAAAGAAACATATTGCCATAACTCACTCATTAAGATTTGCCAAGTTCTGAAGGGATCAGGTAGGGGGAAAATAAAATATATAATTTATAAATATATCAATTGCTTTAAGAAATGTCTCCTTATATCTGAAAAGCAAGAGGAAAATTCTTGTCCTTTTAACAAAACAAAAAACAAACAAAGAAAACAAACTCTAATTCTGTATTAGTTTACTTTTGATCTTTATAAATTTATTTACTTAATTAAACTTATTCAGATTATTTTTTTAAAAATATATTTTTATTGACTTGAGAAAGGGAGAGGGAGAGAGAGATAGAAACATCAATGGTGATGGGAGAATCATTGATTGGCTGCCTCCTGCACCCCCCATACCGGGGACCAAGCTCACAACCTGAGCATATGTCCTAACTGAGAATTGAACTGTGACCTTCTGGTTCACTGGTCAATGCTCAACCACTGAGCCATGCTCGCTGAGCATTCAGCTTATTTATAACTAGAGTCCTGGTGCACAAATTAGTGCACAGGTGGGGTCCCTCAGCCTGACTGGTGATAGGGGCGATTGGGGCTGTCTCGCCCAGTCTGGGGGTAGGGACCACGGGAGGTTGGCTGGCTGCAGGAGGTTGGCTGTGGGAGTGCACTGATCACCAGGGGGCAACTCCTGCATTGAGCATCTTCCCCCTGGTTGTCAGTGCACGTCATAGCGACCGGTTGATGGGTCATTCGGTCGACTGGTTGTAACGGTTTCTTAGGCTTTTATATAGGTAGATTTCCTTTCAAGATTTTTCTTCACAAACCTTTCTACAACTCTCAGAACCTTTCTATAACTTTTACAAACCTTCTTACTAATTTAGAATTAACAACTTACTTTCTTCCTTTCAAAAAAAAAAAATCTCAATACCTAATAATTTCTACCACCAAAATCATACAATTCATTTCCAATTAATTAGAATTCTTAATTCTTAGAAACCTTAATTTTTTTAGTGTCCACTAAAAAGTAAGCAATTAGCATTTTTCAGATTGGCAAATACATTTTACAACTTCTAGAAACCTAAGTTTCCTCCACTGGCAAACACATGTTTAAAATACACTTCTAATAAAATATAAGACATTCACTAAAAGCTCCAAATTTATTTTCTACAAAAGTAAATGAACTTAAGACATGTCTAGCAATCAGGGGGAAACCAAGATGGCGGCATAGGTAAACACCTGAACTGCTGCCTCACATAACAATTTCAAAACTACAACTAAAAGACAAAACGGCCGAAACTGGTTTGGCTCAGTGGATAGAGCGTCGGCCTGCGGACTCAAGGGTCCCGGGTTCAATTCCGGTCAAGGGCATGTACCTTGGTTGCGGGCACATCCCCAGTGGGAGGTGTGCAGGAGGCAGCTGATCGATGTTTCTCTCTCATCGATGTTTCTAGCTCTCTATCCCTCTCCCTTCCTCTCTGTAAAAAAAAATAAAAAAAAAAAAAAGACAAAACGGACATCATCCAGAACCACAGGAAGGCTGGCTGAGTGGAAATTCTACAACTAGAAGGAAAGAGAAAAGCACACTGAGACTCACAGGAGTTGTGGAAGACAGAGGTACAGAGGCGTGCACGTGGAGAGGTCTGGCAACTGAGTACGTGGCTGGCTTTCTCAATCGGGAGGGAGACAAAAGCTCCCAAATGCTCTAAACTCCAGTTCCAGGTGAGACTCTGGGGACCCAGATTCATATGGGGAGAAACTGGACTGTCTGGCAACGGGTGAAACTCGAGGGCAGCTTTCTCTCAGAGGTGCTTGCAGCAATTACCTCGGGACACTGAGACCTAGGGGCCTCTTAGGGCAGGGCTGACAGGAAGTCATTGCTGTTTGTTCTGCCCTGAGATCCTGCCCCACGAAGCCATTGCTTTTTGCTCTGCCCTGAGACTCCACTCCATCCAAACTGAGTGCAGAGGCTTTTGCATACGAATGGCCTGGTCCTTTGAATTCTAAACTTACCTAACAAACTGCAGCTGAGTCAGTGAGACCCAGAACATCTAAAAGAAGCCCAAGGCCCTGCAGCAGCTTGCATTGCTTCACAGCTGGGCCTCATCTGGGCACCTCCAAACCCCAAACAAAGAAGAGGAATCTGCAGATCTCTCTGTAGCTCCTGCTGGGTGGCCTCAGGCAGAGGCTAAATTAGCACCTCCTTAGAGATCAAAGAGCCAGTGTACCCAATGGTCAGAGTGGGACCATCCAGATTACAACTCCTCAGATCCATAAGGGACACACTCAGGGGGCAGACTCAGTGAGCACCAAAGCCCTACTGAAGCAAGTCTTGTCTCATAAGGGTGTCTCCAGCACAGAAGTTCTCCCATCGTAGACACAGCTGATCCTCACAGCCAATTGGCCTGGAGGTCAATTCCTCCCAGTGATACCAATAACAATCAAGGCTTAACTACAACAAGACTGTGCACACAGCCCACAAAGGGGTGCACCAAGAGTGTCCACCTCAGATAACTGGGAGGCCGACCCACTGGGCCATATAGGACACCTAGCACACAAAGCCACTCTATCAACTCAGGGAAGCAGCCAAAATGCGGAGACAAAGAAACAGGTCACAAATGAAAGAAATGGAGGAAAGCAAACGACTGGATATAGAGTTCAAAACCACAGTTATAAGGCTTTTCAAGAATTTTCTAGAAAAGGCCGATAAATTTAGCAAGACCCTCAAGGATATGAAAAAGGACCAACTAGAAATCAAGCATACACTGACTGAAATAAAAAATATTATATAGAGATCTAACAGCAGACTAGAGGATCGCAAGAATCAAGTCAAAGATTTGAAATACAAAGAAGCAAAAAACACTCAACTGGAAAAGCAAAAAGAATAAAAAAATTTGAAGATAGTGTAAGGAGCCTCTGGGACAACTTCAAGCGTACCAACATCAGAATTATGGGGGTGCCAGAAGAAGAGAGAGAGCAAGATACTGAAACCTATTTGAAGAAATAATGACAGAAAACTTCCCCCACCTGGTGAAATAAATAGACTTACAAGTCCAGGAAGTGCAGAGAACCCCAAACAAAAGGAATTGAAAGAGGACCACACCAAGACACATCATAATTAAAATGCCAAGAGCAAAAGATAAAAGAGAATATTAAAAGTAGCAAGAGAAAAGCAGTTAGTTACCTATAAGGGAGCATCCATACGATTGTCAGCTGATTTCTCAACAGAAACTATGCAGGTTTCTGTTGAGAAATCAGCTGACAGTGGGGAGTGGAAAGAAATATTCAAAGTGATGAATAGCAAGAACCTACAACCAAGATTACTCTACCCAGCAAAGCTATCATTCAGAATTGAAGGGCAGATAAAGAGCTTCACAGATAAGAAAAAGCTAAAGGAATTCATCACCGTCAAACCAGTATTATATGAAATGCTGAAAGGTATTCTTTAAGAAGAGGAAGAAGAAGAAAAAGGTAAAGATAAAAATTATGAACAACAAATACATATCTATCAACAAGTGAATCTAAAATTCAAGTGAATAAAAAATCTGATGAACAGAATAAACTGGTGAATATAATAGAATCAGGGGCATAGAAAGGGAGTGAACTGACAATTCTTGGGGGGAAAGGGGTGTGGGGGGTGTGGGAAGAGACTGGACAAAAATCGTACACCTATGGATGAGGACAGTGGGGGGGCGGGTAAGGGCAGAGAGTGGGGAGGGAACCGGGGGGAGGGGAGCTATGGGGGGAAAAAAGAGGAACAATTGTAATAATCTGAACAATAAAGATTTATTTAAAAAAAAGATGTGTCTAGCAATCAATATTTAACAGTTGAAATAAGCTAATTTGATTTGCTCAGATGGTTAAGGTTTTTTGCTTTCCATAAGGATTACCTCCCAGAAAATTGCATTTTAAAGGATAGTCCAGATAAGAGTTCTTGAAGAAAACCAGGTATTTGTACCTTGAAGGTACCGGGAAAGAAATGCAAGCTTTTCCTAGAAGGATGCTGGTTTCATAAAGGTAATATCTATAAGCATTTTGAGTCAAACAGGGGAGGTGAAAGGATTTATTGGGCTTTGATGTTTTGGAGCCACAACTCTGGCCCTGTAAAGACTTTATTTGTAAAAATAAAGGACATTTATTTATAATACCTTAAAGATTGGCAAATGTTGGCAGAGGACTAACACATTTATTCAGTCATTTTTGGAACGTTTCTTTCCATTTGGGTATATTATTATTTCAGGCTTTGTAGCAATTACAGAAATCTAGTTTACAGGTAGCACATAGCTGGGGATCATTTCTGAGAGCCATAACAGCTTGTGTGTATGCAAGACATATGGAGGCCTAAGGAGGCCTCATCCCCCACGCACTTCCCCTGGGAATGGCAAAACAGGTCTAGCTGTAAGATAGTCTGAGCATAAAAATTCCTAAGTGAAAGCAAGTCAGTGGATAGTCACATCCTAGGCCTGTAGCTTCCTTGATAAAGGTCAGTCTTTGCCTTAAGTGAGCCTGTCTATTATCCTTTTGCATCTAAGATAACATACCCTTGCAATGTCAGAGGGGTCCCTTTTTCAGGACCCCTCAGGGTACACCCACTGCACCAGAGCACCAGACCACAGAATCCTTCCTTGTTATCTAGTTCCCTGAATACTATCTCTATGCAAATGTTAATTGTTAACTATCCTGTACCGACCAATCTATCTATATATATAAAAGGCTAATATGCAAAGTGTCCCCCTGGGAGTTCGATCTGGAGACCGGGAGTTCGCTTGCTATGACATGTGCTGACCACCAGGGGGTGGCGTGGAACGAAGGAAGGCCCCAGCCAGCAGCCAGAAAGCCCTGATCAGCCCTGATTGCTGGCCAGGCCTAGGGACCCTACCAGTGCATGAATTTTGTGCACCAAGCCTCTAATATAAAATAAGCACGTGTCTCTCCATATTACTCTTTATCCAATCTCAGAGATTTCTCCATTTTGCATTCTCCCGCCTTCCTAATCTACCACCAGTGAAATTTATATAACACCCCCCTTAGGTCTCCTCCTTTGAGTGCAATATATAAAATAAGCTGCAAAACTGCCATTCCCCGGAGCATTTTCTCAATCTATTGAGATTTTGCTTCCCATCAACTGTCATCAGTTTGGCTCAAATAAAGTCATAAAAATCCTCTACAGGTTTGGAGGTTTCTCACATGGACAGCAGCCTCTACGTCCAGCCATTGGTTCAGCACATGCTACAGAACTGTCCACAGCACTTTTATTTTCTTACACTGCACTGAGAGATGCTTATTGACTATGGGGAGTTGGAAAGTTGTCTCCATTCCTTCAAACAGTGCATGGGGAGCACCGTGCTCCCAGCGATGCAGCCTTTCCTTTGCTGATAGACCTGCCAGCTGGAACTCCCTATAACAAGGTCAGATTTTGTTAATTTTCCAGGCCTTTCCAGACCAGTTCTTCTGACCCAGGCAGTGATGGAACACAGTGTTTCTGCCTCTCCTAGGCCCCATTATTTCCACAGACAAATGGATTCTGAGCTCCAGCTCCGCACCTCCACCCAGTTACAAGGAAAAGGGTTACAAGTTGCCTGGAGATGACTCTGGTGTTTTCTCCCCCAACGACCCTTCACAAAGGCCGAGGTGTTAGGCTGACACAGCGACCTTATTCCACAAACTTCTGATTAGAAAGGCACACTGGCCCCCGACTTCCTCACTCCATGCACTCTGGCCTCGGGTCACCGCTCCCCTGGGTCACCGCTCCCCAGGTCCCCACCTTTCACTCTCAGGTCCTTCCGCACAGATCCCAGAGGAGCAGGAACCTGCACGATTCAATCAGGTGGAAAGGACAGGCGGCTGCTCCGAGGGGGAGGACAGAGGACAGAGCTGTGGTCGTCCACATGGAGGTGGCCACAGAGGAACTGCTTTCCAGGCTGTCACCTACTTAGGGGCTTTCATAGGCGGTGGGAGAGTTCTGGCCCCTGGCCGCAGACCTTGGCTAGGGCCTCCTCCATGGGGGTTCCGGGCTCCCTACTCTCTTCTATAATGCCAGGTGCATGTCCCTGGGGAGGTTTGGTCTCTGTGCATTCAAATTCCCTCCTCCATGAAACTTCTCACCGCCCCCCGTTCCAGCACCTACCTCATCCCCAGCACAGCTCTGCTCCCCAGGTGGCCAACCAACCTGCCCCTCACCATCACCATTCAGCCCCTCACCCCAGCCCAACCCCCCAAGAAATGACCTGGTCCCTCAGTCCCTAGGTTCCTGGGTCCCTAGTAGGGAGGGACTGCTTCACTCCCAGGGGTTGGCAGTGCTACTGGGACACTCCTGGGACCCCTCAGGCAAGCACCGTGACTGTGATCTGGGCAGTCGCGGGAGTGATTTCCGAGGCTGGGTCATCAAAAAAGGAACAGCTTCTGCCTGGCTCTGTCTTTTAGGGCCACTGTATGGACACAGTGAGGAAGGCCACGTTAGCCCATGTGGGCAAGAACCGATGCTCCCAGCCAACAGTCCACAGGAACCCCCAGGTGTGTAAGTGAGCAGGCCTCTGAATGACCCTGCCTTCAAGCTGGCCAGCGAGCTTTCCTGATGAGGACTCACATCTGGGTCCCACTGCAACCCGTCCGAGTTCCTGCCCCACAAAATCCATGAGCATAACAAATTGTTGTTTTACACCACTAAGTTTTGACGTAATTTGCTACACATAGTAAGTGGGGCTCTGACCATAGCCAGCTCCGTATTAATATTCAGTGAAAATTCTAGAGAGAAAAAACATTTATCCAAACAGGAAAAGCAACTTATCAGTGCTTATTAAACTGTTCCACCCAAACTACCCCCAGGTAGAATGAAATGAGCAGATCCCCCTGTGAAATGGGATTTCGTCCAATATCTTTTTGTTTGTTTTTAATCTTTACCATCAGGCCCAGCCTGTTCTCCAGGAAGGTGTGCCATATTGTTCCCTAGGAGGTCGCATTGGTGCATGATTACCTCAGCATTAGGAAGCATGGGTTTGAATACTCTTCCTTCTAGAGCCATTCTCATTTTAATATCAGACTGAGCCTCAGAATAAACTGCTAACTGCTGTGTAATATCAAGGATGGGAAGGCATTCTGAAAGACAGGTGTATTGTTTACTTTTCTGCAAAACCATGAAAAGGAGCTGACACCCACTTTACTCCAGCATAGAGCACAGGTTCAACCAAGCCCTGGTGGCTTCTAATATGCAACAAAAGGAATATGAGCAATTATCAAATTATTCTTGATTGGCAAATATGGATTATTCAGAATTAAATCTTTCTGATACAGTAAGACCCAATAATAACTTGACAATCTGAACCCCATTATTTTAGGCTACCTAAGCTTGGTAAGAAACATTCTTAGTATCACCATGTATATTGGGGGCATGGTATTGCTGTACACATGGAGGATATAAAACAAATAGCTGCATATTAAAAGTATACAGCTTTTTAAAAAATATTTTATTTACTTCTTATTGAGTTTTACTGGACAATATCTTTTGGATTTTCTAGGCATAGTCATATCACCAACTTGCTGTGTGAGCTTAGGAAGGTCATATGACCTCTCTGGTTCTTGCCTACTCATAAAAAATATGGAGTTTGTAGACTTATTGTGATAATCATTTCACAATACATAAAATATCAAATCATTTTGTTGTACACATGAAACTAGTATAATGTTGTATATCAATTATAACTCAACTAGTGACCTGGTGCATGGATTCGTGCACATTGAAAGGAAATTAGAAGGTGGCTGGCAGGGTGGGACTGGGCGAGATGGCTGGACACGCCCAGAGCCAACCTCCGGTGGTCCCTCCCTGGCATCTGTGCAGTGAGCACAGTCCCTCCAGCAGGTGGGGTCCCTCGGCCTGGCCTGTGGGGATCAGGCCGAAACTGGCTCTCCAACATCCCCTGAGGGGTCCCAGAGTGCAAGAGGGCACTCTGCAAAGTTGCTGTCATACAGGATGTGGAACACAAACGCAAGTGTGCAGTAAACCAGATTCGGGGCCGACAGTGCCCTAGCAACAACATAACCCACAGCCCAAGGTAGAATCGGGTGGCCCGTGAGGAATCAGGCTCCCTCCTCTCTAGTTTCAGGGCGTGTCACCTGAGAACTGCTGCTGCCAAGTCACTACAGCTCAGCAGCTCCTGTGTTGAGCGTCTGCCCGCTGGAGGTCAGTGTGTGTCATAGCAACCAGTTGGACGGGCAGAGGGACACTTAGCATATTAGCCTTTTATATATATATAGATAAAAATAGGGCATCTGACACTATAGTTTTGTTTTAACTGATTTTGTATATGTAGCATGTATTTTTTGGTATTCATTTCCTATGGGCAACATTAGGTTTGAAAATTCATCTACATGTTTGTGTGTAGCTGTAGTTCATTGTTTTTCATTGTATAGTCTTACCTTTTAGGCTTATATCATATTTTATTGATCCTGGTGTTGATGGACATTTGGATTGTTTCCATGAGCAAGGACATCCTCATGCAAGATGCTTTCCAGGTCTCTCCCAGCATGTTCCCTTGCCCTCTCCCAGTGTGCTCTCCTTTCATAAGCACTGGCTGTCCCACAATTCCTCTTCCATCAAACAGCAGTGCGTTGGTGATACCAAACTGCTGTTCTATGCAATGTCTCTCAGCCCCCTCCCACCAAAATATGGCACTTGAATCATATGGCTAAGCCTACCATTCTGTGTCCAGGACCCCGACTTTGCCTTCACCAAAGCCACAAGAAGACTCTGGCATGGCCCCAGAGAGAACCATAGTAGAAAACTCTCCTTTGACTTTAGGCCAAAATGAACTATATTTTGCTATGTCATTTAGAGTGTATTTGGCTGCAAATAACAAAATCTAACTCAAAGAGGCTTTCAATATCAATTTAGTAAAAATCCAACAGAAAAATCTCCTAAGTAGAATGGGCTGCAGAACAGGTTCATATAGTGCTTTAACAATGTCATCAGGACTCAGGGTCTTCTGAGCTCTGATGTTTACTCCCTCCATAGGCAGGGAGCCAGATAGCCTCAGTGGAACCAAACATCAAATCCAACCACATTTCATGAGGAAGAAAAGAGAACATCTCCATTAGGGACTTTCTCTCAGGTGAGAGAGACCTTCCCAAGAATGATGCCCCTGGTCCTCAACTAGCAGCGGCAGCAGCAGACTTCTCAGGTCTCACTGACCAGAACTGGTTTCTATGCTCTACCCTGAGCTTGTCATTGGTCAGGAGAATGAGGGTCCCCTAGTTGGCTGAGACTGGAGTGAAATGGATATTGGGTGTCAATTGTAATGCCCACTGCATTCCCGCTCTAGCTCTGCCTCAGTCTCTCCTTTCATAAGCACTGGCTGTCTCACAGCTCCTCTCCTATTAAACAGCAGTGTGTTGGTGATATAAAGCTGCTGTTCTATGCAATGGATCTCAGCCATGGATACCCAGTAGAATCACTTGGGAAGTGTTTTTAAACATACTGAGCTTAGGCCACACCAAAGATCATTCAATAACAATGGGATCTCTGAGGGTGAAAAAGATGATCCTAGTTTGTACAGGGTTATAGCAAGTTAGGGATGGAACTAAGTCTCCTGACTCCTTGTTCAATGTTCCTTTGCTACTGGCTTTTACTCTTTCTTATCGCATGTAATTCTATATTTGCAAAGTGATTTGACTAATAACTGACATTCCAAAATATTTCTATGAGAATAAGGACAAAAATCAAACTTTATATCAACACTTTCCTTGCCCAACTTTTCCTCTTTTTAGATTTTCTTCAGAAATAACTGAAGAAAAAGACTCTTACCTGATTCTGACTTGTATTTGACAGCCCCCTAATGTAGTTCTACAGTAAATGCATCTTTTGCAACATACTTGAATATCAAGTTCATGTTTTACAGTAATCTAACATATTATGACATGCATAGATTCACCACTTTGTTGATAAACATAAAAAAAGATGTTCATTCCTTACTGTGTTTTTTTTAAAAAAATACATTTTTAATGATTTCACAGAGGAAGAGAGAGGGGAGAGAGAGATAGAAACATCAATGATGAGAGAGAATTATTGATTGGCTGCCTGCTGCATGCCCCCTACTGGGGACTGAGCCTGCAACCCAGGCATGTGCTCTTGATCAGAACCGAACCTGGGACCCTTCAGTCTACAGGCCAGTGTTCTCTCCCTGAGACAAACCAGCTAGGGCCATTTCTTACTGTGTTTTAAATGAATCTTAGTAGCCCTCACCTTTGAACCATTGTAGGACAAAGAAACAAGCTACTATCTCCTCAGGTGGACAAAAAAGTAAGCATATAAAATCTTAATTTCACTTTGAAATCAAATATGGATTTTAAAATATCAAAGATAGATTTTAAAAGTGAACAATGTTCTGCCCACAACGTCTGATATATTTAAATTGTTTATTTCAACTTCTATTTGTTATCTCACCTCAAGATATAGTTTATATAAAGCAAAAATGTTGAAAAGAAAAGGAGTACTATTTTGTAAATGAAAGTGAAAAGAATTAAAAAGAATAACATACTTAAATAAGGACATACATTGGGGTAAAGCATGCGATTTCATCCTTCTAGAAATCACTCCAAACCAGGAACTCCTGTAAGCGGGTGGAGTTGTAAAAGGAAAGGAGAAACTACTTCTCACTCAGGCTCGCCCAAACCCATGTGGGAGGAAGTCACATACTTAAGTAAAAAGCCTACTAAATAATTAACAAACCAAGTTTATAAAACAGCTTCTATCTTTACAGTTTTGATTGCTTCCTGCCTTTTGCTTTCCTTCCTTCCTCTCCTCCATAAAGAAACACTCTGGCTCAGTAACTCTCCTACTCCTAAGCAGCTGGTCCCTAGTTTCACAAACTGTTGCTCGATCTTGCTTCAGCCTCTCAAACACAACTTTTCTTTTCTTTTTTAAAATAATTCTTTATTGTTGAAAGTATTACATATTACTCCCCCCCCCCCATTAACCCTCTCCAGCCCGCCCCAGGCCCTCACCTCCCCATTTTTTGTGGCCATGGGTCATGCATATAAGCATACAAGGTTCTTGGTTGATTACTTCCCACCCACCCACCCTCTCCCGCCTTCCCTCCGAGATTCCACACTCTGTTCCATGCTTTCATGCCTCTGGATGCACTCTGTTCATCAGTTTATTTTGTTACTTAGATTCCACATATGAGTGAGATCATGAAACACAAGTTTTCTTGTTAGCCAATTACTCAATCCAGGTTTTCCTCCTGATTTTGAAGCCATTAATTGCCCATACCTACTTCTTCCTTATCCCTGTCTCAATTCCAGCCACAGGTCCTTCAGCCAGCATCTGCCAACCCTGTGCTCCAGCTCCATCTAACCACAGCCCACTTCTTTATTTAAATGAAAATTTTCAAGAAAATAAAACAGGGTATAACAATGATGTAATACACTTACCTTCTACTCAATGCTATCAAGTCTAAATATTTTGCCACACCTGCTTCACTTTTCTTTAAGTAGATAAAATATTACAGATGCATGTGAAGTACCTGTGTATTCTCCCTTGATCCCATGGCCCTCACAACCTCCCAGAGGTAACAAATGCACTTTTAAATACTATTATTGATCAAGGACAGGAAAGTCTGAGGTACTGTCACAGCAAAGAGGAGCCTAAGAAGACATGATGACTATTAATAAATGTAATATATCCTAGTTGGATCCCGAAGCAGGAAAAGGACTTTAGGAAATGGCAAAGAAAATCTCGATAAAAGATGGACTTTAGCTAATAATAATTCATCAATATCCATTCATTATTTGTGACAAATGTACCATACTATGTAACATGTTAATAAGAGGATTAACTGGGCATAGGTGTATGGGAACAATCTGCACTGTTCTCATAATTGTTCTATCTAAATGTATTCTAACATAAAAAGATTATCTTAAAAACATTACTACCACCTATGGATATAATCATTGATAGACTATAGCACTGTTCTAAATGTTCTATATATTTTCTAATTTGTCTAAATTTTATTATACTACACATTTATTTCATTATACAAGTAGCTTTTTTCAGTGGTTAGACTCCAGCGCTTTACTCTAATTCCATTCCAAGAAGGTGACCTCCACAGATTGCATCTTCAGGCTTCCTTGCCCTCTGCTGTTGTTTGGAAAGAAACAACAGAAGACAGAAGAGTGGCAGAAGAGCAAATATGATGTAGTAGCAAAATGATGATCCACCAAATATGTCCATGCCCTAACCCCAGAACCTGCGAGTATGTTACTTTATATGGCAAAGGGGACTTCACAGATGTGACTAGTTAAGGATCTTGAGATGGGGAAGATTATCCTGGATTATCACGAATGTTCTTATAAAAGGAAAGTAAAGGGGTCAGTTTTAGGGAGAGAGATCGGAGGATGCTACATTACTGGCTTTTAAAAAAAATTATTGATTTTAGAGAGGAAGGGAGAGAGAGACAGAAACATCAATGATGAGAGAGAATCATTGATCTGCTACCTCCTGCGTGCCCCACACTGGGGATCGAGCCTGCAACCTGGGCATGTGCCCTGACCAGGAATTGAACCGTGATCTCCTGATTCATAGGTCGACGCTCAACCACTGAACCACGCTGGCTGAGCCACTGCTGGCTCTTTTAGATGGAAAAAGGAACCATGAGCCAAGAAGTGCAGACAGCTTCTAGGACAGCAGTGGGCAAACTTTTTGACTCGAGGGCCACAATGGGTTCTTAAACTGGACCGGAGGGCCGGAACAAAAGCATGGATGGAGTGTTTGTGTGAACTAATATAAATTCAAAGTAAACATCATTACATAAAAGGGTACGGTCTTTTTTTTTATTATTTCAATAGTTTTATTCATTTCAAACATTTTAACAAGAAGAATGTAAACACTAATTATTATAATTTGAAACTTCAAAAAATGGAGGAATCATAGCACAATAACATACCTTATATTGAAGATGGCAAAGGCAAAATAAAATTGCCTAACAAAGGAAAGGTACAAAAGCCTTTCAAATTAAACTTAAATATAATAAAATAATTTAAAACTAAAACAAATAGAAAAGAACAAAATGTGTAAACAGTAAATTAAACATTTTCTTTAGTGCAACTTCCAAATTATGCCCGGGACGTAGATGTAGATGGCAATGTAGACTGGGTTGAAAGGTTTTTGGTCTTTAAAACATCAACTTCAGTGGGAACAGTGTTGTTGGTCTCCTTTTTAGCTAATGCTCTGATGCTGTGCTCTCCAGGGGCGTGTCTCCCTACATCACCACAATAACGTGTCTCCGCATTCCCAGGGTGATGTCGGGGGACGGGTCCGTGGGCATTACAAGGAGCCTCTGGAAGATTGAGAGGTTGTTCCTTCTACTGAATGGGCGGATATAAATCCGCCCACTCAGAAGAAGGAGCTGCAGCCGTGTTTCCGACGTTGCCATGTTAACACTGCTGCTGGTGAAGGAGCGGAGGGGAGAGCAAGAGAACCCTCCCCTCTTTCGGCTCCGCGGGCCGGATAGAACAGCCGAACAGAACAGCCGAACAGCCGAACGGGCTGGATCCAGCCCGCGGGCCGTAGTTTGCCCACGGCTGTTCTAGGAGATAGAAAAGGGAAAAGAATATATTTCCATCTAGAACTTCTAGAAGGAATGCAGCCTTGCTGATACCTTGATTTTAGCCCAGTAAAACCTAATTTGGACTTCTGACCTCCATAACTGTTAACGGAATAATTTTTAAGTTTTAAGCCATTAAGTTTCTGGTAATTTGTTGCAGCTCCAATAGAAAACGAATACAGACAAGATCTTTATATCCTCTGCTATGACCCTGCCTGGCTGCATATCTGGCAGTGGCTTCATTTTTGGCAGCCACTCTCTTCCAGCAGGTTCTCTTCTATGGCCTTAGCTCCACCAGGCGCCATTACCTCTAACCTCTCCCTTTACCACTTGAAGCCTAGAAGTAGTCAAGACTTCCCTTTGTTACTAGTTCCCTAGTGTTTCCCAACCCTCTTGTTCCCTTAACCCATCCATGACCTCTATATATAGTCTCTTCATTGAATTATCTTCAATTAAACTCCATGAGAGTACCATGTTTTCTGATGAGATGGATAAATATTTTTTCTCACTACTATTTTTATGACATATCCATGTTGATAACATGAAGCTTTAGTTTATTTAATTTAGTAGGTATGTAGTATTCCATTGTATAAAACACAATGTTTTATCCATTCTGTAGATAGACATTTGGATAGATTTCAGTTTTATTCATTAAATTTTCTTGTGTATGTATGCTTGTATATAAAAAGTCATGTTTTATCTAAAGTGTAAAATTATAGGTGGAAATGCATGCTGTTGACCATGTTCAATTTTCAATTTTACTAGATGTGACCAATTTGATTTTTCTATGTCTTCTTTCAAATATGTATTCATCAAAACCCTCCCTATTCTTCAATGCCTAGCTTGAATCCTACCTTCTTGATGCAACCTTCTCTCCTAGTTATAATATATTCCATTTCCTTTGGATTCTCATAGCAATTTTGTTGTGCCACTCATATGTTACTCACCAACCCGTACTTTTTTGTCCTGTTATATATGTGGGCCTCATCTCTCCTAAAAGTAGGAACCATGTTGTTGGATCTTTCTGCAAAAGATTACATTTGTAAACTGAGTAATAACTACCAGCACATCTTTTTTCCAACTAGTTTTTCTTCCTGGCTTGTCTCTATTAATGCATCATAATTCTCCTAGTCCTGAAGCCTGAATCTTAAATTCTTTCCTTGCTAGATTGTCATTTGCTAAGTACTTATGGCACCTATGGCTGGTAGCCATAAATCCATAGCATAAAACCAGCCCCTCATTTCATTCCCCTTTCTGCTCCCTTGGTCCTGGCTCGATTTACTTGTTAACTGTACATTTGGAATGACTCTGGACTGAACCCCAGCTTCACCCAAGATGATGGATTCCCCTTTCAAACATCCTATAATAGCATCCTTTTCTAGCTCATGTACTTTCAGGACTCAAAGTGAACTGAATCTGAAACTCTCCACCAGGCATTCAAAGTGAACAGATCTGAAGGTAGAAACAGATGGCAAAGCAATAACAGTAGGAAACTTTAATATCCTACTTTCAACAATGGATAGATCAGACAGAAAATCAATAAGGAAATAATGGACTTGAATTACACGTTCGATCAAATAGACCTAACAAACATATAAAGAAAATTCCATCTAATAAGAGCAGAATATTCTTCTCAAATGTACAAAAAACATTATTCAGGATACAGCATATGTTAGATCACAAAAGAAGTCTTAACAAATTTAAGACGATTGAAATCATATCAAATAATTTTCTGGCCACAATGGATGAAATTAGAAATCAGTAACAGGAGGAAAGTTTGATAATTCACAAAAAATGTGGAGATTAAGCAACACAAATACGAAGAGTCAATGAGGCAAAAAGAAATCAGAGGGAAATTAAAAAATATCTTGAGACAAACAAAAATGGAAACATAATATATCAAAACTATGGAATGCAGCAAAAGCAGTTCAAAAAGGGGAGTTTATAGTGACAAATGCCTACATTAAGAAAAAAAGAAAGATATCAAATAAACAACCTAATCTTATATCTCAAGGAACTAGAAAAAGAAGAACAAAGTAAGCCCAATGCTAGAAGGAAGGAAATAACAAAGATCAGAAAAGAAATAAATGAAATAGAGAAGAGAAAGGCAATAGAAAAGATCAATAAGCATAAGAGTTGATTCTTTGAAAGGATAAACAAAATTGACAAACCTTTATCTGGACTAGGAAAAATGAGATGACACAAATAAATAAAATAATGAATGAAAGAGGAGACATTACAACTTGTACCACAAAAATACAAAGGATCATAAGAGACAACTATGAAAAATTATATGCCAACAAATTAGATAACTTAGAAAAAAATTGATAAATCCTAAAAACATACAACTTACCAAAATTGAGTCATGAAGAAATAGAAAATCTGAACAGACCAATAATAAGCAAGGAGATTGAATCAGTAATAAAAAATCTTCTAACAAATGAAAGCATTTCTATACATTAACAACAAATTATCAGAAAGATAAATAAAGAGAGCAATCCCACTTACAATTACATCAAAAACAATAAAATATTCAGAAATAAACTTAACTGTGGAGGTGAAAGATCTGTACAGTGAAAACTTTAAGACACTGATGAATGAAACTGAAGAAAACACAAATAAATGGAGAGATATTCATGTTCTTGTTTGGGAAGAAGTAATATTTTTTAAAGTGTCCATACTACCCAAAGTGATCTACAGTTTCAATGCAATCTCTATTAAAATTCCAATGGCATTTTCCACAGAAGCAAAAAAAATCCTAAAATTTGTGTGGAACCACAGAAGACACTAGACAGGAAAATCAAAAACAAATAACTGAAAGAACAAAGCTGGAGCCATCACATTTCCTGGTTTCAAACTATACTACAAAGCTATAGTAATCAAAACAGTATGGTACTGACATAAAAACAAGAATACAGACCAGTGGGACAGAAGAGCCCAAAATAAGCTCATTGGATATATGATCAACTAATTTCTGACAAGGGCATTAAGAACACACACTGGGAAAAGCAGTCTCTTCAATAAATGGTGTTGGGAAAACTGAATATCCACATGCGAAAGAATGAGACTGGATCCCCAGTTACACCTCTAACAAAAATTAACTTGAAGTGGGTTAAGGGCTTAAATGTAAGTTCTAAAAGCACAAAAGTCTTAGAAGAAAACATAGGGAAAACCTCCTTGACATTAGTTTTGGCAATGATTTTTTGGATAAGACACCCAAACCATAGGCAACAAAAGCTAAAATAAACAAGTTGGACTTCATCAAACTAACAAGTTTCTGCATAGAAGAGGTTAGGAAATTAAAGGCAACCTAAAGAATGGGAAAAAGATTTGCAAAACATATATCTGATAAGGGGTTAATATCCATAACATATAAAGAATCCACACAACTCAATAGTAAAAAAGAAATAATCCAGTTAAAAATTGGGCAAAGGACCTGAATAAACATTTTTTTTCCAAAGAAGACTTACAAATGGCCATTAGGTACTTGAAAAGGTGCTAAACATCACTAAAGACTAGGGAGATGCAAATCAAAACCACAAGGAGGTACCACCTCACACTTTTGGGTGATTATTATAAAAAAGACACAAGATAACAAATGGTGGCAAGAATATGGAGAAAAAAATCCTTTATGCACTGTTGATACAAATATAAAATTGATACAGCCATTATGAAAAACTGTATGGTGGTTCATAAAAAAATTAAAATTAGAACTACCATATGATCTTGAAATCCCACTCCTGGGTATATATCCAAAGGAAATGAAATCATATCTTAAAGAAATATCTAAACTCCCATATTCAGTGCAGCATTTTTCACAATAGCCAAGATGTGAAAACAACCTAAATGTCCTTCAAAGGATAAATGAAAATTTTAAATTGCACTAAGTATATTTTTATCCATCCATAAAAAAGAAAAAATCCTGTCACTTGGGACAATATGGATGGGCCTGGAGGGCATTACGCTAAGCAAAATAAGCCTGAGAAAGACAAATACTGTTATGGTGCCACTTATCCTATATAATAAAGAGGTAATATGCAAATTGACCATCACACCTTCACAAGATGGCTGCCTACAACCAGGCCAGCAGGGGGGGGTAGTGAGGGACAACCAAACGACTGAACAGCAGGCTGTGTGGGGCGATCAGGCTGGCAGGGGGGTTAGTGAGGGACGACCAAATGACTGAAGAGCTGGCTGTGTGGGGCGACCGGGCCAGCAGGGGGTGGCAGTTGGGGGCGACCAGGCCAGCAGGGGGGCAGTTAGGGGAGACCAGGCTGGTGGGGGTGGTGCGGTTGGGGGCAACCAGGCTGGCAGGGGGGGCAGTTGGGGGCGATTAGGCTGACGAGGGGAAGTGAGGGGTGACTAGGCCAGCGGGGGAGAGGGGGCGGGTACAGGGGTGACTAGGCTGGCAGGGCAGTTAGGGGCGACCAGGCCAGCAGAGGGGGGCAGTTGGGGACAACCAGGCCAGCAGGGGGGCAGTAAGGGGTGACCAGGCTGTTGGGGGGGGGGGTGTAGTTAAGAGCAACCAGGCTGGCAGGGAGGGGGCAGCTGGGGGTGACCTGACCGGAAGCGGGGGGCAGTTAGGGGCAACCAGGCAGGCAGGCAGGTGAGCAGTTAGGAGCCAGCAGTCCAGGATTGTGAGAGGGATGTCCAACTGCCGGTTTAGGGATTGGGCCTAAACCGTCAGTCGGACATCCCCCGAGGTGTCCTGGATTAGAGAGGGTGCAGGCTGGGCTGAGGGGACTGCCCCCCCTGCCCCCCCCCCGTGCACAAATTTCGTGCACCGGGCCTCCAGTATGTGCAATTAAAAAAGAAGAAGAATGAGCTCATAGAAACAGAATGGTGGTTGCTGCAAGGTGCTCAGGGAGGGGGAAATGGGGAGAAGTAGGTCAAAGGTACAGACTTTGTTATAAGATGAATAAGTTCTGAGGATCTATTGTGCAGCATAGTGATTGTAGTTAATCACAGAGATGGTATTGTAGATTTGAAAGTTACTGAGCATAGACCTTAAGGGGTCTCACAACAAGAAAAAAAAAGAATAAACTACAAGTATATAAGATGATGATTGTGCTAATTGCCTTGATCTTGGTAATCATTATATATACTGTATATACATATATGTATATAAAACCACATGTTGTGCACTTTAAAAACAAGCTGCAATCATATTTTTCAATTATTCTTCAATGAAGTTGAAAGAATGACACACACAAAAATAGTTAGAGCCTGAACTCAATTTAATAGCTTTTCACCCAACCCTCCACAACTGGGCATTGCCTCCTTCTCCAAATGTGTTCCACCATTTCCTATATCCAGGCCTTGACTCATGCTCTTTTATCTGGAAAATCCTCCTTTCTACCTGCTGAAAATTTCCCTTCCACTAAGATATTTTCAACTGTCACCCACGTAGGAAGGATTACGTCCTGCTCGGCTCCACTTCCACTTCTGTCCAGAGCCATCCCCACTGGGGCTGGGTATCTTCCCTCCCTCCCTGGACTCCCCCAGCACCTGCAGCTCGTGATTCCTTTTACAGCACTTTGTTTCTGGCCCCAGCATTACCTCAGGTATAGATAAATCCTTGTTAGTTTATTGATCACCCAAGAATATGTTTTTATTGATTTTTAGAAAGAGAGGAAAGGAAGGGGGGGAAGGGAGGTTTGGCATCGATGTTTGAGAGAAACATTGATCGGCTGCCTCCGTATGCACCCAGGCAGGGATAGAACCTGACTGGGAATCAAACTTTCCACCTTTTGGTGCACAGGGCAACAATCCATCCAACTGAGCCACGTGGTCAGGGCCTAATCTTCGTTAATTCCCCCATGGCACCTACCACTGTGTTTTGCTTATAACAATGTTTAATTAATATAAATTTATATACAAATATACAAATTTATAAATAAGAGAAACAAAGGATGAGGAATCTGTGGGGACTGGGAAAATCAGAACTGTACAAAACTTTAGAAATTACTCAATTCAACTCAAACTGCATTTGTCTCTCCCTTCCTTAACTGCTTTAATGGTTCCCCATTGTCTTAGCCTAATGTCAGATTCCCATTATGGCCAAAGACCTGCCTCCATCCTGGCCTGGTCCTGGGCCACCCTGGCCCTTACTGTTCCACTCCAGCCTTGCCCCTTTTGCTTCATGCCTGTCATCATGTTGCTCATTCATTCTCTACTGTTCTTCTCCTCACGCGTCACTAAAATAGCTCATATCCATCCCCTGGGTCTCAGTCTCTAAACTTCACTGCATTCACTCATTCATTTCACAGTATTCAGTAGGTGCCCACTATATGCTAGGGACTCTCTTAGGCCCTGTGGGTAACATATCAAACAAACCACACCAAGATTCCTGACCTCAAGGCTCACATGCTTGCCTCCAGTCTTGCCTTCTCCACAAAATACACACGAGAGGTTTGCTTCCCCTGTGAGCTGTCCTAGCACCCCGGACACCTCTGTAGTACATATCAGCCTTAGAAGTACTTCCTGGTTTAACAATTCATTACTGTCTATCTTCCTCAGTAAGCTGGAGATTCTTGAGCGCTGAGCTGTGTCCTTCCTTCCTTTGTACCACCAACACCAAGCATGATGCCTGGCACATAGTGCGTCCTCAGGAAAGTTATTGAATGATTAAATGAAGTAATGAAATAAGCCCCTCACTGTACAGGTGAGGGGACAGTAGCCCAAGTTTGGGCTCCTTCCCATAATATAACGAGGTAACACAATGAGGTCGGGCAATTGACTCCCATGCCCGTGCACTTCTCAACAACACTGAAATGGAGAAGGCCATGTGGATTAGTGGGTAAAGAGGTATGGGGAAAATGTGGAAGAAAAAATATCCTAAGAGAAGAAAGGGAGAAGCCTTAAAAAACATTTCTGTGAACCAAACCTGAGAGAAGAAGAGGAAAAGGGAAGATGAGGGAGAAGATGGCCAGAGTAGGTCTGTGTTTCTGTTTGGTCCTGTTCCCACAGCTTGGGAAGGAACATTGTCTTCTTACTTGGGAGGCAGAGAGGCAGCCTTCAGAGCAAGAGTGTTGGATGGTCTCCATTTGCCCCTCCACAGCCAACACTCAGTTGCTCACTGCATGGTCTGTAGGACACCCCGTCTCCAAATGTCCTCCTTCTCCCTTGAGCCCTGGCCTGACCCTGCTCATTAGTGGTTCCAGGAGGAACCTTATTCCTGCCTCCTTGCCCTCTCATTCTATAAAACTTAATCATGAACAGCCACACAGACAGCACTATTTCTGGCCCCGGGCTTTGCTGCTTTTCAGAAGAGGCTGACTGTGACTCTAATAGGAAAAAAGGAGGAAACTCCTTTTAAAGGAACACGTCACCTATATTATTGCTCATATACTGTGGGTTTCGACTGTGCACAAGTAACTGAAGGACACACGTAGCTACGTACCTATCAGTGTTTATGCCCGAGGGCCTGGAGAATGTATTCCAATTTCTTCATGTTCACGTGAACTACTCAGAGACTGAACAGGGGAAATTCCATTTTCAACTTGGGATTCCTTATTGAGAATCCCAATCCAGTTAGCCCATTTCACATAGGGACCTAGATAAGAAGGAGCTAAACGTATCTGAATCTAGATTCTAGACCAGCCGTGGGCAAACTACAGCCAGTGGGCCGGATCCGGCCCATTTGGCTGTTCTATCCGGCCCGCGGAGCCGAAAGAGTGGAGGGTTCTCTTGCTCTCCCCTCCGCTCCTCCACCAGCAGCAGTGTTAACATGGCAACGTCGGGAAACATGGCCGCAGCTCCTTCTTCTGAGTGGGTGGATTTATATCCGCCCATTCAGTAGAAGGAACAACCTCTCAATCTTCCAGAGGCTCCTTGTAATGCCCACGGACCCGTCCCCCGACATCACCCTGGGAATGTGTAGACACGTTATCGTGGTGATGTAGGGAGACACGCCCCTGGAGAGCACAGCATCAGAGCATTAGCTAAAAAGGAGACCAACAACACTGTTCCCACTGAAGTTGATGTTTTAAAGACCAAAAACCTTTCAACCCAGTCTACATTGCCATCTACATCTACGTCCCGGGCATAATTTGGAAGTTGCACTAAAGAAAATGTTTAATTTACTGTTTACACATTTTGTTCTTTTCTATTTGTTTTAGTTTTAAATTATTTTATTATATTTAAGTTTAATTTGAAAGGCTTTTGTACCTTTCCTTTGTTAGGCAATTTTATTTTGCCTTTGCCATCTTCAATATAAGGTATGTTATTGTGCTATGATTCCTCCATTTTTTTTTAAAAATATATTTTATTGATATTTCACAGAGAGGAAGGGAGAGGGATAGAGAGCTAGAAACATCGATGAGAGAGAAACATCGATCAGCTGCCTCCTGCACGCCCCCTACTGGGGATGTGCCCGCAACCAAGGTACATGCCCTTGACCGGAATCGAACCTGGGACCCTTCAGTCCGCAGGCCGACGCTCTATCCACTGAGCCAAACCGGTTTCGGCGATTCCTCCATTTTTTAAAGTTTCAAATTATAATAATTAGTGTTTACATTCTTCTTGTTAAGATGTTGGAAATGAATAAAACTATTGAAATAAAAAAAAAAGGCCGTACCCTTTTATGTAATGATGTTTACTTTGAATTTATATTAGTTCACACAAACACTCCATCCATGCTTTTGTTCCAGCCCTCCGGTCCAGTTTAAGAACCCATTGTGGCCCTCGAGTCAAAAAGTTTGCCCACCCCTGTTCTAGACAATAGAGCATGCGGTACAGTAAATCCTCGCTTACTGTCCTCAAGAGGCTCTGAGACTTTAGGTAAAAGGACATACAGGCATACCTCGTTTTATTTCACGTCACTTTATGGTACTCCACAGATGCTTCATTTCTTACAAATGAAAGGCAAGACCCTTTACAACCAAAACTCCCTTTTTTTTTGGTTAATCCCCACCCAAGGATGTTTTTTCCATTGAGTTTTTTTTTTTTTTTTTTTTTTTTTTTTAAGAGAGAATGGAAGGAAGGGGGAGAGACAGAGAGAGAGAGAAACATAGATGTGAGAGAGACACATCGACTGGTTGCCTCCCACACATGCCCCGACCAGGGCCAGGGATTGAGCCTGCAACTGAGGTATGTGCCCTTGACTACGTGCAATTGAAACTGCAACCCTTTAGTCCACAGGGCAATGCTCTAACGTCTGAGGCAAATCGGCCAGGGCCCCAAACTCTCTTTATTGTGGTGGCCTGGAACCGAACCCACAATATCTCTGAGGTATGCCTGTTTAAAGAGATTGATCATACCATAGACTGATAGAAACAAGAGTTAAGTTCTTATGGCAACTCATCAACATTTTAGCTAAACAATATTCCAGGACCTGCTGTATATAATTGTATGAGTAAAGTTATCAACATCTGCTAATCATTACGTTTTTGTTCTTAATATCTTTGCTCTCACAACCAAACAACTCACAACATTCCTCTAACAGGAGGCTTAAAATTCATCTGGTTAAATCCCTTCATTTTATAGATAAGGAAACTGGAATTCAGAGATGTTAAATTGCTAAAACGCAAAGCCAGATGCAAGCCTGATTTTATTTGGCTCCCAAACTAGTGTACTTTCAAACCTCAGGAATCTAGTTCTCCAGAGAACAGGGGAACAATATAGCTTCAAGTCTTTACTTAATAGATGGCCTTTAAAAAAAACCCAAAGATTCATTAAGTTTGTCTATAAAACATATCTTTAGGGGAGAGTGGGAATAATGTGCTATATTACATTATGTAACGTACTACTCCTATATAAAACATAAAATTCTTTAAGTTTGAAGTGCTTTTTGCTATAGTAGCAAAATCAAACCTAGAGCCTTGTCCAAGGAGTTTACCTTGTAAAGTGAACCATTTTTGATAGTAAATGTGGCTACACATTAGCCTAAAATGATGATTCACAAGGAAACCTAAGTGCTAGTTGCAGAACCCATCGAGTGTCCCTCTGTTGAAGGCTGAGTGTCTGTGCAGTGACGCTGGCATCCTGGGCTTCGCACGCAGCTTAGGGAGGGAGGAGAGGGCAGTGCTGGGGCCTGGGCTCTAGAGCAGGGCTGTTCAGAGCCACTCAAGCTCTACGACCTTGTGTGCTCCTGACACATTAGGGAACTTCTCTGCGCCTCCATTTCCTCCTTTGTAAAGTGGGGATACAACTGTGAGGATTAATACATGTAGGATATGATAGGCAATTAGTGTTTTAAAACGTTAGCAATTATCATGATCAACAAAAGAATCTAAACAGAGATCTAGGAGCTCACACAGGGGTTGTCTTTGGAATTACCTAAATTTAATGGCTGGCAATGAAAAGAAGTGCTCCAAAGAGCCACTAGAGGGAGTACAGGGGTCAGACTGGAATTGCTGAGGCTGGTGTTCCTGGCTGCCACACACAGAGATGCACATGCATTCTTGCTTGGTACCAGCAAACATAGGTCCTCAGAGAGCACCCCAAACCCTGAGGCCGAGGCCCATGGATTTACTGATCAGAAGTCCATCTTGAGCCAAGGTTCCTGTGGGAAGGTTGTTGGAGTTTGTCTCTGAATTGTCTCTCCTTTTTTATTTTAAATATATTTTTTTATTGATTTCAGAGAGGGAGGGAGAGAGAGAGAGAGAGAGAAACATCAGTGATGAGAGAAAGTCATTGATGGGCTGCCTCCTGCATGCTCCACACTGGGGATCGAGCCTGCAACCCAGGCATGTGCCCTGACTGGAATCAAACCACAACCTCCTGGATCATAGGTCGATGCTCAACCACTGAGCCATGCCGGCTGGGCTAAATCAGTTTTTTTAAAAAAAGCAATTAACACCCTGTCAAGAATTCCTCCCAGGTCATTAGTGTCCCTGATTAGGGTGTCCAAACCCAGCCTCTTCCTCATGTTTCTCTAATGGGGATTTGCAGGAGAGATGTGTCTAGTAGAAATGCATGTGGAGGACAACCACCATCCTCCCTCAAGAAGTCCTGATGATAGCCTCTCAAGGTTTTAAAAACATTGGAACCAACAATTGCATTGTTGACTGTTTTCAACCACACATCCCTTTTTCCTCCTTCAAAAGTCGCCACCACACACACCCACACACACACACCCACACACCATACAGTACTGGGTATGCCCCCATCCTACCCCCTTGGAGGTAGGCCAGTGCTGGTGCTGTCTTATTTGTCTGAAAATTCCTCCATCATCCACCCTAAATGATGACCTTATTCCTGGCCACTCTGGGATGCACACACTGAGACCAGGAAACCAGTGATTCTGGGCTAGAACTAAAACAGTCCTCTTTTGGAAGTTTAGCTCTGGAAAAAAAGAAAAACACGAACATTGAGCAAAGTGGACTTACTGTTTTTTTTTTGCCTCAAGTAGTAGCTCACTGTCATTGATTTTAGGGTATATAATTTTGTCAGCCTTTAAACCACAGTTTTAACAGATGAGATGAAATTGAGCACAACATGTTTAAAAGTATGATAGACTTCTCCTAGGCAGCCCCCAACTCTAGTGTTCTCTCTTGCCCTTTCAAAAGCTACAATGACTCACTTCTGTGCTCAAACAGACATCACTTGTGGTCCACTCCTGGCCACCGACCCTGCGGACCAGGGCTGAGAGGCTGGGGAGTTGCAGTGAAGCAGGGAGAGTGACTATTCCACAGTTTGCATGTGCAAACCCAGCGTGAACATGGAGAGGAGGGTAACCCCGGGCTGCAGGCAGTTGTTCCTAAACCTAAGATACTTCCTGGTGGACTTGCTAAACCTTAGGGTTGGAAGCAACCTCAGAGAATATGTGGCCAAGCACGTCCATTTTCCAGACAGAATGGCAAGCCTGTGATTACCCAGAAGTAGAGCGGAGGTGGGAGCCTGTAGCTGGTACAGGCTGTCTGGGTTCAAATGCAGACTCTCCAATTCTTAGCCGATGTGTGCCCTTGGCATGGTGCTTACCGATCCTGTGTTCAGCTTCTTTCCTTGTAAAATGGAGATAATGGTAACATTGCCCTCTGAGGGGTGTGGAAGTGAGTGGGTACATTGAAGTGCCCAGGGCTGGGTGAGCACTGGATACAGGGCAGAATCGCTTCACTGTAGCCCTAGCATGGAGCCGAGTGTGAGCATGTGGCTGCTGCTCACTGAATGGTCAGGAGGGAGTAAATCAGTAGACGAGGGAGAGTGTACCCAGTTTGCAGATACAGAGATGAGGCTAGAGAAGTTATGTGACATACAGGATTCTAAACTTAATGAAAGGTGAAGCGGCCACCTAAACCCAGATCCTGGTCCCCATCCACCACACCGCTGTCCCCCTTGGGTGATGACTACAGTAAAACTCAGCGAGCGGGGACCCTGGAGGTCATCTCGACCCTGTCCTGCTTCCCATCCACACTCCGCAAAGCCAATGACCCTTCTCCGTGTGGCTCACAGGAGACTCCGTGGGCACGTTTTCCCCAGCTTTCACCCAGCGCCTGCAGCAGCCGCCGCGGGGCCAGGGCGAGCCGCGGAAGAATCTCCCGGGTGACACTGCAGGCAGAAACCCCCATTTGCTCCTCTCCAGCCCCGCCTCCAGCTTTAGACCCAAATTGCCAGCCCGCTGCCCCTGCTCTCCTGCAAACTTTCCCGGGGCTGTCACCGAAGCCTGAGGATCCCAAGATCTTTGTTCTCTCTTTGTTCTGAAGGTGATTATTTCTGCAGGGCCCTTCTTCCAACCCCCTCCTCTCTCCTGCTCCTCATTGCTATTCTGATGAAATTCTCTGTCTTCAAGAACAGGGACTCCTGCTGCGCTGTCTCTCCCCCCCCCGCCCCCCTTCTCTTTTCTCCTCTCACCCTTCATCCCTCCCCGCCTCCCTTCCTCCCTTTCTCAGACATCACTTCCCCTCCTCCCCTGCCTGCTTTTCTCTGCCAGCTCCCCTTGACGTATTTTATCCCTCTGTGCTTCAACGGGGAGGGGGAGACTCCTCGTGATAAGCCAATGCATCTTAATCAAAGCAGACAGTCCTGACACCTCATCCTGGGACTATTCAAACCTCTGCGGTTTCACTCCACAGCGGGCAAATTAAGGACACAGGCATCTGTTGGGAAGCGTAATTGTCATTGTTCAGTTCCATTTTCCCAGGGAGCAGCTTCCTCTGACGTTATGGCAAGTGACCTTGAGCTGCCCAAGAAAACCGCTGTGTCTGTTCAAACGTTCTGGCGGCCAGAACTCCCCCAGAGGAATCACTGGTCAAGGATGACTGGGATCGGGAGCAGCAGAAGTCACGTCATTCCTCCTGTAGAGAAGAGTATTCAGGCTCTGCTCTCTGCGATTAGGTAGCAAGCTTTTGAAAGAGAATTTCTTTCTCAGGAAGGTGAAGTTTAGCCATGTGTATCCCTGTTCTGTGATGATACCCTGGACACAGGAAGAGAGATTGCTCAGGCCTGCCCCATTCTGGCTGTTTGGTATTTTTGGTGATGAGTGTGGATAAGTTGAACCCAGGAGGCAGGATCCTTTCTGCAGTGTGTCTCTGTCTTAGCCACACTGTGCCCTTTAAGTACAGATCTGTATTTTTGTAGCCATCTGTCTTGCTCTTCTGTTGTCTCCCCTGTTCTCCTCTGCCTCCTCCACCGTTTTGTTTTGTTTTCTTTGGGCCACTCTCTCCTTCAAGCATTGCTGCGTAATGAGTTTACCTTTCTCTCTGGAACTGTTCCCTGGGCCTGAAGGGGAGACCTCTGATACAATAACAGATGGTTGCCCCAGAAACAGTGGGATAAATTCTAAGGAGTGACCACCAGAGGGCACCCTACTAAGCTCTCTGCAGATCAGGCTCCAGTGAGAATTTTCTGGTTTTAAACAATCACTGGAAAGCTCACTCAGCCCAGTAGCCTCCAGGAAGGTGGAGCCCATGCCTAAGAGAAGAGACCAAAGTTCCAGGTGAAGGTGAGCCAGGGCCTCCTGCCAAAGGTCGGGCTGTTTGTGCACTGCATACAGTTTCTGCATTCACCCAGGAAAGGGTGTTTTTTTATTGTTGTTGTTGTTTTTTGTTTTGTAATTCTACCCCTTTCTTACATACCTTTATGCAGTTTGCACAAAGATTCCGTCTTTCCGTGGCCATTGGTGAGTTATCAGTGGCCCTGGGGCAGATGGGGGAGAGGCTTATTTATAAGTTCAGAAGTTTGGACGTTGGGTGGCTGTTTAGGATTTCCAAAAGGAGAGTGACATGGCCGGATTTAGGTGTTTGAATGGTCACACTGACTGCAAAGGTTTCTACAGAGCACGCTTACTCAGACCCGGGTGTAAACAGGACTCCGCAGTGAGAGCACCACCTTGGCTCCTCAGGCTTGAGGCCGCTGAGTCCTTTCCCACCCCCGGGACCCGGAGTTTCCTCTCATCCAGTCCCAGAATGTCCCCCTGCTCCCACCCCTATTCGTTCACATGCTAAGCTCAAGGCAGGGCATGGCCGTTCATCTGTACAGCTACATTTACACATAAAGGAACAGAGGCCCAGAGAGCTTAAGTAATGTGCCCATGGCCACACAGTCGCAACAGTGAATTTGAAACCAAGTATTTTTTTTATTCTAAAGCCTGCACTGTACTCAATTGCCTCCAGGACAAAGCCAGACTCTCCTAGGGTTCCTATGTGATAAAACTCACACGGGGAATTGGAAGCACTCAATTTCCTCCTCAATTTTTCAGGCCACGGAAAGCTATGAATGAATCAAAGTTACGTTATTAGACAGAATAGGGCTCAAACTGGCTTAAACCAGGGACTTAAACAGCTTACGGAACTAAAAAGCCTGATTGGAGCTCCTGGGTCACAAGGCCTTGGTCACTCTCAGTCCAGCTCAGCTTTGCTTTCTCTCTGTGTAGCTTCGTTCTAAGGTGACCACAAGGACAGACACTAGCAGCTCCTGCTATATCTTACCTATCTTTTTTCAGCTGGAAAAATGCCTCCCACGGGATTCAGAGAGAGTTCTGGCCAGGGACCTCGTTGACCAGGTCTGGGCCCTGTGCCAGCCAATAGAGGGGGGATGCAGTCAGCCCAAGTTCATCACATGATCTGAGAGTGGGAAAGTAGCACCCCTAAAAGGAAACCAAGATGCTGTTACTAAAGGAAGAACTAGATAGTGGCAGAGGAAACAGGTTTTGAGAGCCCCACAGAATTTTCGAATCTCTGCTATTTAGACTCAGTAAGATTCCACTGGCTTCACTTTTACTATAAACTTCACTTCTAGTCCCCTCCAAATGCAGTGATAATGAGACCCTACTTAACGAGGATTGCCAGCAAAGAATGTTTGAAATTCTCCTTTTGGTTTCATGTGCTTTAACCTAAGAAACAAATTGAAGAAAGTCCAAAGGGAAGTGGAGTCATTGATTTCATGGGAAATATTAAATAACGTTTTTAAATAGTTGGAAATTTAATAAGCAAGTAACAAATATGAAAGATGAGAAGATGATGTAGTTTAACAAAGATCTGAGGTCAGCGAGAATGAGCAAAGTTGAAGGATGGAAAGGAAAAGAAAATCCTTTTGGAAAATTTGAGATGTCAGAGAAGGAAGAACTAGTCAATGATGGATGTTTCAAAAAAGCAGAAATCCATAAACTTAATCAAGATCTCTATGTTAAAGTTGACGAGCTAGTGAGTATGCTGCTTTTTCCAAGATGACAGGTGATAGGATAAGCCAAACAAGAATGGAAAAGATTTTACTAGCTAACTGGTTCCTCCATCACCATGGCAACATCACAAGGGGAAAGAGTGATGGTGACAACATCATAATCTAATTATTTTCTCCACCTTCTTTAGTTTCCGTGTTCAGAGTGATGATAATACATGTTTTTCATTTACTTTATTTCACATAGATTTTTCCTACTTTAAAGTTGGAAACTGTAGGCATTATTCTGTTTAGTATTTGATTCAGAGATAATAAATACGTTATTCAGAGAAAATTTTAAATGGTGTGAGAGAAAAATATTTCTTTCCCATGATTAATAGCACAGTATCATTTGGGGGTAATTCCATCTAACTGTACATGAAATATGGGCTCAGATTTGTCTGCTACTGTCCACCATAAAAGATGAACATTAAACATTGCAGGTGCGGCTAGTATCTTAAAATCTGATGACTTAAAAAAATTTTAGGATAATAAAATAGGTGGTCATATTAATTCAATCATAATTATCATTATCTTTGAAATCATCAACATAGCTACTGTTTGAAGTGCTTTCTGTGTGCCGGACACCACATCAAATGCTTCTCGCGTCCCATTGTATTATATGAAACACTGAGGCTTAGAGAGCTCAAGGGGGTGAATCTATGAAGCTGCAAAACCAAGATTCACCCATCATGCTCATTATCCTGGTTAGCACCCCACATTCATGGAGAAAAACCATAGACTAAATGCATATTGGGACCAATTAGCCTCCCAAATCCCAAGGCCAAGAGTTCATTCTTGTCCTTTGCCACTGAAGCAATTACTCCAAAAGAGAACTGAGCAAGAGTATGTTTTCGTCCAGCTCATGATGTGCACAGATGATAATCTGAGCAGCATCTTCCTTATATGTGAAGCCTAATATATGATTATTTTATATTCACCAAATCATACTGTCTGGGAATTTAATGTATTGACTGCCCATTCTGTGCAAGGTACTAAGCCCATCACAATAAGTATGAGTTAAGATGGAGCCATCGTTTCAAAGAGCTTATAATATGGAGCAGGGGTGGAAAAAGTCCAGATGAGTGCTCTATGAGTAAAGTCAGCCATAATGAGAAGAACACCATAAAAGAGCGTTACTCCAAGCATTACAGGAGTTTATTTTATTTTTTAAAAAACATATTTTACTGATTTTTTACAGAGAGGAAGGGAGAGGGAGAGAGAGTTAGAAACATCGATGAGAGAGAAACATCGATGAGAGAGTTAGAAACATCGATCAACTGCCTCCTGCACACCTCCTACTGGGGATGTGCCCGCAACCAAGGTACATGCCCTTGACCAGAATCGAACCCGGGACCCTTCAGTCCGCAGGCCGACGCTCTATCCACTGAGCCAAACCGGTTTCCGCTACATTACAGGAGTTGAGAGAGAGAGAGAGAGAGAGAGAGAGAGAGAGAGAGAGAGAGAGAGAGGAACCCCATCCATTAGTGGAAAGGCTTCACAAAGAATTTGGAATTTGATGTGGTCCTTGCAGATTTAACAGGATGCCAGCATGTACAAAGGAATGGACAAGAGGATGCATCTCACAGAAAGAACAGCATAATAAAAGGCAAGCAACCATGAGTGTGTGGTCTGGCACACACACTCACGATGAAGTATCGTGGTCTGATTGGAGATTAATGTGTGTATGGGGAGTATTGAAAGACAAGGCTAGAAACCTAGGTTTCAGATATCGTGCCCGACCTTCATGGCCAAACCAAAAACTTGGGGCTTGGTTTGCCGGCAATGAGGAAGACACGCAGACTATCCAGCAGGGAGCGATTGTACTGGATCAAAAATCAGTTCAACTGGAATTGATGTGATCATGTTGTTCTGACAACTAATAAGGTATTGAGGGCAGTGCTTCTCAAACTTTAACATGCTTAAGAATCACCTGCAGAACTTATTAAAATGCAGATTTGTATTCAGTTGTGAGATGGATCCTGAGATTCTGCATTTGTAACAATGGACCAATGACAAATACTTCTAAACTGGAACTCAGAAACATTAAGTCTACATAAAATGATTTATTGGACATTCTTAAGCATTTTGCAATCAGTTGTTACTTCCAGTTTTCTACCCAGACACTTTTTCATTATTTTGCATTTTCCACTGCAAATGCAAATTTCTACCTGCATTTCATCCTGCTCTCCCCCCCCCCCAATTTTTAACTCTTTAAATACAATCTTGAAGAATAAACAGCAGCAAGAAGATTAAATGAGGTCATTTAAGCCATTTTTGCTATGTTGAAAGGAAGTAGGAAACATGGATGTATAAATAGAGGTGTAGAACACAAGTTCACAGAAGTGAATTCTCTCGCTGTGCAAGGATGAGCTCACATTTAGAACGCAGGGCTCAAAGCTGATTGCCTTGGTGAGAAGAGGGATGCTGGTTACACTAAGGACAACTTGAGAAATGTAGGTCTTTCTGTCACTTGCTGTGGACCAGACGCTGGGGCATCGGCCTCTGGAGCAAATTAAACTGAAGATATTTAATAGCAACCTAATTCTTAACGGCTGAAATTGGAGGCACAGCAAAGGATGTAAACTAGGTCAAGGAGGAAACTCTGATAAACCTCCTGAAACGGCTGACTTTTCAAAACATTATTCTTTATAGCAGTCATTTTCAAAAGGATAGCATGTTTTCCCAAATGGTATCCCCCCTGACCCCCAAACAAGATACGTAAGAAGCCACGCAAGGAGAAATGTAAGAACAAAATGCAAGTCTGCCATGCACACCTGGCCTCGGCACTTCCCAGCTTTCCGTCCCTGCCTTTTCCGTGTTTGGCTGCCTCCTGGCCACATGGTACAATGAAGGTGGGAACAAACTGATCTGGAATGAGAAACACCCGTAAAGAAACAGATTATTTCACAGTTTAATCCAGTTTAGGAGGACTGTTGGACTAAACAGATGGTGACAGTGTCCATGCATAAGCTCATGTGTCAATCTCTTGTCCTAGGTCCACTCACACACCAAGGAAGAGATTAGCTAAATGTAACCAGCAATCTAAAGCAAGATTAGAGGAGGTCTCACTAACATTTTTCAAAATCCTATTGGCATTCTCTCACTTGAAATTGTGTTCCTCTGTGAGCAAAGAAATAAAATCTTGCCTACCTTCCCCTCTCGACCCCGAATATTTCCTTCAAGGAAGCTTAATGAATCACAAAAAGAAAATGTCACAAAGTGAATGAGCAATCATTCTTGTGTCACATGAAAACATATGGGACAAGACTTGTCCAAGCCATGGGAATTTTCACCGAAAACTGTATTTATGGCAGTCATTGTGCAAGACTCCAGTCCCTTTGAGAAAAACTCCCCACTGGAGAAAGGAGCCCTGAGCAGCAATTCCAGAACGACTGGCAATGTTCAGGCCATATGACAGACTGGCACAGATATTACCAATCCCCAGATTGGCCTGGGACCTGTGATGTGGTCTTGCACAAAAACCTGTGAAAAGAGAGATGATGATAATTAGATGGCCAGCCAGACCTTCCTTAAGAATTGGAAAATGTGGAGAGAATCAGCAGTGGGGAAAAGCAAGAAGACACAAGGATAAACAGAAACTGAGAATAGAACCATAGGAAAGTCAGAGTACATAGTGAAGAAACCTTGCATGCTGCTGCTGAGGTGCCTGGAGGTATGTGTGTGGGATCCAAACAGCTATCCGATCCCTCCTATGAGGCTCAGTGTTACCAGCCTTCCTGTTCTCTTTGTGGAGCCTGATGATTCAACTCTTCCTTAGTTTCCATAAGATCCAGCTAGCTACTGGCTGTCATTCCCATTGGCAAAACTTGAAACTCAAGCCATATTACTAAAAGAGGTCAAATGCTTAACTAACTGGAAGAAAGGAAGAAAAAGGAGAAAAGGAAAAAAAAAAAGAGAGATAAGACTGCAGACCCTGAAAGGAAAATTCAAGTAGTTTCAAGAACTTGTTTGTGAGTAGATATTCTATCAATATCTCTATCAGGCAAGACCCTTCATTCCAGAGACCCCACACTAAAAAGAATCATCAGTTATTGAAAACAAAAAAATTAAAGGTTAAAGTTATGGTACTTTTTAAAAAATCATTCCAGATTATTTTTATTATATTTTGAATAAATTTCAAAGTATCTAAAAAAACCCACCTTTCTTTATTTGGCCTTCTCAGTCTCCTTTTTTGAACTCACAGATCAATTTTATTCCATTTTGCCATGTCCTATCATCCAGAGAAAAGGAAGGCTCTCTAAGATAAAAGAAACCTTTACATTCCCACCCTGTTATAGTTCTGAAAAACAGAAAACACACACACAACAAAACAAGAAAAAAACAAAAAACCCACATTCATTTAGTTTCATGCCTCAATCTTCTTTCTCACTCAATTCATTCCCCAACTGGGAGCTCAGGGCAGATTTTTTCAGGACCTCAGAGGCATGATTGTAGTGAGAACAGAAAGAAAAGATAGGAAGTTCTCTCAAACCCCAGGGTTATTCCTAGTTCAAAGGAAAAAAAAAATTATTTACAAAATTCCTTTTTTTTGTCACTTCATGACAGCTCCAGCTTCTATTCAAAGCCATTAATGTCATCATCTGAATGCAGCCTGCATCACTGGTGAGCCCTATCACTGAAATCTCTCTAGTCGGTTGCCATGAGGAGAGGATCCTCAATGAGTCCGAACACAATTGTGTCTGGCTACTGTGACTGTAGAGATCAGATCACCATGGTAACTTGAACAGGGCAAAGAGCAGTGTTTTTGTTCCCTCATGGGTGATGCTAGAGAAAAGGCCTTGAGTTCTCAAACTCAGCCTCTTCTATATCCTGTGAGGCCTCTTGCCATTTGATGCTAGAAGTCACCATCTCCTTCCTTGTACCTAGACTGCATTTCACGTACCACAAAGTACTATATATAAAATAGACATGTCAGTGAGTCACCAGCTACTCATATGAACATTCCTAAAACACTATCTAGATAGGCCTAAAATCGAGCCCTCTAAGAATTGGAAAGGAGGAATCTAGGAATTGGAAATCATTTTTCCAAATGCCAATCTTTCAATCCCCTGAATAAATAAAAGATAGCAAGACCTTAGGTTTTGTGTGACATAGCATCCTGTTCTTAAGACTTATCAAGATTAAAAAAAAATTGTTATAAAATTCCAAAGACTAATAGAGTTTGTTATCAATAACGAATGGACTGTGGTTAGGTGGAAGAGAATAGTGCCTACCTCTTGCTGTGAAATCTGAAAAAACTAACATGGTTTGCTTCCTTCATAAGTGTTACATCCTCTCCTTTGCCTCACAGAAAGCAAAATTTTCTAAATTGGCAAATCTAACTCAAAAGAGAGAAGTTCCTCTTATTTGACCTTCTAGCTTGGTATGAGACAGTACGGTATTGTGTTAACACCTAGCTGTGTAACCATGGTCAAGTTAATAACTTACTAAGTCAGAAGGACAGGATAACCTTGGTTAAGTTACTAATCTCTCTAGATAGGATAACTCAGTTTTAACTACAATATAATTACTAACTCATAATATGAGCATGAGCAAATCAATCATCACACCTCATTTTCCCCAATTGTCAAATTAAGGGAACACTCTTGCTTCCCTATTTACCTTAAAGCCATACTCCCAATCATTTTGTTCCTCAGGGTCATAACTGTAGAAAATAATCAGACCCTGGATATACTATGACAAGACAGTACGGCTCACTAAAGGGCTAAGAAAATTAGACTACAGGTTATGCTCAATCCCCCCAAGTCCATTAACTCCTCTTGCTGATACCAGATTTACCAGTGCGGTAGGAGCTTCTAAGATGGTCCCCAGTGATTGCTCACCTACTGTATTCACACCATTGCATAATTCTCTCCCCTAAGGTGTGGGCTGAACCTAGTGACTCTTTTCCAACAACTAGAATACAGAAAACGTGGTGGTATATCACTTCTGAGACTACTAAAAGGCTAGCATGGTCTTGCTAGAGCCAGCTCTCCTGTTGCTAATTGCCCTGTGCAGAGATCCACATGTAAATGAACTGAGCGAGGCCTCCAGCCAATAGTCAGCAAAGAATTGAGAACCTCAAAGTCCATAAGGAACTGAATCCTGACAAGAAGCAAGTGAGTAAGCTTGAAAGTGAGTCCTTCTGCTCTTTAACTCTTTAACTGAACCTTCAGATGAGACAACAGCTCTGCACAACACTTTGCAGCCTTCTGACAGACCTTAAGGCAGATGCACCTAGCTAAGCAATGCACAGATTCTGATCCACAGAAACTGGGATTATAAATGGGCACTGTTTTAAGCCACTAAGTGTTGGGATAATTTGTCATGTGCAGCAATAGATAACTAATAAACGGAATAGTCAGATCATGACAGAGAGTATTTGCACTGAAGTGGTATTTTTCAAATGTCAGTGTCTCAATCCAATCTAATGGTTATGACTCAATTTAGTGAGCTAGTGAGCCTCAGTCAGAATTTTTTAATGAAATGGAATGGGATAGAATAAAAAAATATCAGACCTCATGGGTGTTAAAGAGAAATATTATCTTATGAAATTTTTCTTTCACAAATATATTTCAACACTCGGTCATGATGTAAAATGTATTTCTTAATATGAGCTGGGCCAAAAATGTTTGAAAGACACAACCCTGAAGGGCAATTGTAAAACTCAAATGAGAAAATAAATTGAACTCTTACCATAGCCTGAATGTTACTGTCTCCCCAAATTCACATCGAAAGCCTAAAGCCCAACGTGATGGTGGTAGAAGATCATGAGGGAGGAACCCTCATGAATGGGGTTATTGATCTAACAAATGAGACTCTACAGAGCTCTGTAGTCCCTTCTACCATGTGACGATACAACAAGAATTCTGTGACCTGGAACAGTGGTCACCAACCTTTCAGACCTCAAGGACCACCAGTGGTCCGTGGACTACCAGTTGGCGACCACTGACCTGGAAGACAACCCTGACCTGACAGTGCTGGTGCCATAATCTTGGACTTCAGCCTCCAGAACTATGAGAAATAAATTTTTGTTGTTTATAAGCCTCCCAGTTTGTGGTATCCTATCCTATATAATAAAAGGCCAATATGCAAATTGTCCCCTCGGGAATTCAACCACCCGCTATGACATCCACTGACCATCATGGGGTGGCATGAAACGGCAGTCGGCAGCCAGGGGAAGGAAGGCCCCGGCTGGCAGTCGAAGGCTCCGATTGGCCCTGACTGCTGGCCAGGCCTGGGGACCCTACCCATGCCTGAATTTCATGCACCGGGCCTCTAGTTTTGTTATAGCAGCCAAAAGGGACTAAGACACTCTCTTGCCCTATACATGGCCAATTTCCACAAAATGTTAAGGCTTGGTTCAAGTCTTAACTCTTTCTAAAGCTTCCCTTGACCATTCCAACCCACTGACTTTCTCTACCTCCTCTTGGCATATAAGGACTATAAGAATCCAGTGTAATGGTAATTAGTTATAGTAATTTGAGTACTTATTGCTGAGCACAGGGTAGTTGTCCTAAAATAGATGGCAAGATTCCTGAGAGGAAGGGCTGTGATTTCACTTCTCTGTATCCTCCATTGTACGTAGTGTGGTAGGTATGAAACATGTAAAGAAGAGGCTTTTGGTGATAGAGGTTTGTTATGATGGAGCAGAGGAATACAGAATAGCAATACAATTGTCTCCTTGTGTTAGGCTAGAAAGTGTCCTCCCCCACCAGAGATGTCCATATTTGAATCCCTGGGACCTGTGAATGTTACTCTATATGGAAACAAGATCTTTCCATCTGAGATTAAGCTAAGGATCCTGGGATGAGGAGATTATCTTGGTTTACCATGGTGAGACTTAAATCCAATCACATGCATCCTTATAAATGGGAGCAGCGAGAAAGAGGGCACAGACTGAAGAGGAAAAGGCACTATAACCACAGAGGCAGAGAGAGGAGTAATGCAGTCAGTGAGTATTGCATACTAACTACCTCTGAGTTTGAACTCTGGGTTCCCTTAGCACAGTGGTCGGCAAACTCATTAGTCAACAGAGCCAAATACCAACAGTGCAACGATCGAAATTTCTTTTGAGAGCCAAATTTTTTAAACTTAAACTTCTTCTAACGCCACTTCTTCAAAATAGACTCGCCCAGGCCGTGGTATTTTGTGGAAGAGCCACACTCAAGGGGCCAAAGAGCCGCATGTGGCTCGCCCGCCGCAGTTTGCCGACCACTGCCTTAGCCTGTCACATGGCATGGCAGTCTAGTTAAGTCTCAATCAGGCTGCAAAAACAAACATGACCATCAGTACAGCAGCAGTGGGAGGAGACTCACCTCAGAGAATGCCTTGAAAAAGCATTACATAAAGGTAGCATGCTCTTACAGGCCTGTGGAAGGACCTCTCTACCGCAGGTGAAGTCTACTAGCAGGAAAGCAGCATCTGTGGGAGTTGGTGTACACTGGGATCCTTGTTTGAGCCCCAGATAAAAGGCATGATCCAAACATGGCCTAGATGGAAGTGGGTTGCTTTGTTTGTTCTTCAGGCAGACTGGGGGGCGGGGGGAGGGGGGACAGGTGTAGAGAGAGAGAAGAAAAGTATCTGAAGAGGTGTGAACTCTGCTTTTCATGTGGGGAAACATGTGACTTGTAAAGCCTAGATTTTGATTACCTAAATCCAACACTTCTGAGCATGTCCTTGAAACGCAGAAAACACCATGTGATTTTCAAACAATTCTGAGACGTGCGAGACTGCTGCATTTGTTGAAGTCAGCGTGGTGCAAGGTCCTGGGCAGAGCCCGGGAACCGTGAAGAATGAAAACCATGACCATCGTGGGGCTAGCCAGTTTCAGCAACCCCAGTCCACAACACCATCATCTCTGTGCTTAACCGGCATTTTCCAAACAGATTCTTAGATTTCACCGACTGGTTAAGATAGATCAGTGGAGGAGAGGGAGAGACAAAGAAACAGATTGAGGCAGACAGTCACAGAGAATGCCTGAAATAGCATTGCAGACTCTTTTTATTACATTTAAAAACAACAAAATATTTTAAAAATCATCCACTATAACCACTATTTAAAAAAATAAAAACCATTTGACTATCAAAACAAGAAGAAAGCACCTGATGTCAGAATAAAGGGTAGTCCTTTAAGTTGAATAGATGTAGTCTTAGGAAAAATTCATAGCCTTATGTTTACTTTTCTCATGTTACTTCAGATCAGTGCTGTGGCTCTGACAGGCACAGTTGGGGACCTCAGCTCCTTTAAGCGACCCCAGTCACTCCTTTAAGAGGTTCCCTCCTTCCTATATAAATCGAAATGCGCTGGCCCAACACAAATCAAGAAAAAATTAAACACCTGCCACAGATGTCTAAAGGTCATGAAAACTTTTAAATCAACCACTCCCAACTCTAGCTTTTTTTTTTTTTTTTTTTTACTATCCTAGGAATTTTTCATTATCTCAATAGCTGCTAGGAAAATTTCAATAACCTTCAACAAATTAAAGTTTAACTTTTGTTTTAGGTGTTTGTATCATTTAACACTTAAAAAAAATAAAGATGATGCTCAACATTTATTGAGTGCTTGACTACATGTCAGATGTTGTACCAACGACTTAGGGTTACAAATATAAATTTTCCCATTAAAAAATATTAAGGAATTATGTACAATAAAACTTAGACATTTTTACTTTGAATTCTAGAAGTTTTGACAAATACACAAGTGTAACCACCACCACCACCACAATAAAGACATAGAACAGTGTAATCAACCCTCAAATCCCATCACCCCTTTGTAGTCAATCCCTACCCCTACCCCCAGCTGGAAACCACTGATTAGTTTTTTGTCCCTAGAGTTCTGCTTTTTCCAGAATGTCCATACAATCTTCTCCAGATTTCCATATAAATAGAATCAATAACATGTAGCCTTTGAGTCTGGTTTCTTGCACTTAGCATAGTGCATTTGACATTCTTGTTGCACCTAATTAATAGTGCCTCCTTTTTGTTTGTTTGTTTGTTAACCTTCTCCTAAGGATATTTTTTCATTGATTTTTAGAGAGAGTGGAAGGGAGGGGGAGAGACAGAGAGAGAAACATCGACTTGAGAGATACATGGATTGGTTGCCTCCCACACATGCCATGACGCTGGGATCAAGCCTGCAACCAAGGTATGTGCCCTTGACTGGAATAGAACCCAGGACCTGACGCTCTATCCACTAAGCCAAACTGGCTAGGGCAAGAGTTCCTTCTTTGTTACTGCCGAATATAACAGTTTGTTTATCCGTTCATCAGTTGAGGAATAGTTGGGTTGTTTTTATTAGGGGGTAGAGAGACTAAAATAAAGCTGCTATAAACATTCACATACTGTTTTTGTATGAATAAATTTTCACTTCTATTGGGTAAATATCTAGTAGTGGAACATCTGAGTCTTAAGTGTTTTTTTTTTTTGAAACCACTAAAAGGAGATCTGAGTTTGAATTTTTAGACTCTTGAATTTGATCTTGTCAAGTAACTTTTGGACTTTACCTTTTCTGCAAGAATTTGACAATATGATGTAATCAAATTCAAGGAGTCTCCACTTTAGTGTTGATTTATGCATTTTATATTAATATTTCCATTTGCTTTCTCAGCAAATCATCAGAGGCTAACTAGACAAAATGAATTGCTGCAAAGAAAAGGATCAGATCTTAAGTGTTCAAAATATTGTCCAAGCATCCGAAATTAATGTAATAAGATTCAAACACCACAGGAAAAAAAAAATAAAAAGCGGTTTCTGACATTGGACTTTTATATGATCATGCCCTTACCCCAGCAACAGGAACCTCAAATGGGAAACCGCCCAATTGGCTGGTGACAGAGGTACACTGGCTTTTGCCAAGTGCTGCCTCAGTGTGGGCCCTGGACTTTCACAGATACCTTCCCTTCATATGTCCCTCAACCTTGAAAATCACCTTTGCTCTCATAAACAAGAGAATCCCTTTGCTGCTTTGCTCCTCTGCAACAAGAAAGGACTCCAATTAGATGGTCCATCTAAGTGCTGTGATTAGACAACATTCCTCTTCATGGATCATAAAACCGAAAACACTTGCCATTCTGTCTGCCAAACCAGAATTAGTTACTTCCATGAGTCACAATAACAGATTTTAATGTATGAGTTTGCCAGTAAAGAAAAACATAATGGGGTAATATTATTCTCTACATTTTTATTTATTTATACACAGTCTGATTGTTTGGGGGCCAGTTATATTTCATCTTGAACCATACCCAGATGTATCTGTCGCTAAAGGAGACTTTGGGGGGAAAACAACATTTTTTTCTTCCTTTTACCTGAAGTCCTTTCTCTAAGGTCAACTTCCTTCAAGAAGACTATTGTTTGCTTTGGATCCTCTGGCTAAGGTGACCATATAATTTATTGTCAAACTGGAACATTGGACATGAAAGGAGGGCAATGGTGTAAACCAAGACTTCCAGGCAAACCTGGTCACCACATGTATGACATTTCCTTGATGACCTTGCTGTGTTTATGGCTTGCTTTATGAGCACCTTGCATTATTAATTATCCTTTCAAGTATAAATTCTAAATCAAGTTGTTCTGGTTGAAAATAACTGAAACACCTTAAACTCGCTTACGCCAAAAAAAAAAACACCACACAAACCCCCCCCCCCAAAAAAAAAAAAAAAAAAAAAACAGAGGGGGAAGGAGATTTGTTCTAAGGCTGTGGACAAGCCCATGAAATCCAAGAGAAGAGAGCACAACAGAGCCCGCGAGATCCTCGTGAAACCAGGGACTGGGCTGGGAACCAAGGATGTGCATCGGTCTGTGGCCTGAATATTCTCTCATCTACTTCTCTCTGCACATTTACTTGAGTCTTTTCTTCCTCTGAGACCACAAGTAAGATAATTTGTGGCAAACTATAGGGTGCAAAACTCCCTGGGCTCAGAATAATGCCTCCGAGGAGATGCCTCCATGCTGGCTGCTTGGTGTCCTAACTGTTCAGCTCTTCATACTCAGCTATGAAGGAGACTTGAGTTTTTATAATTTGCTGATTTATTTTTATTTATTTGTAAATCATCACCCCAGGACATTTCCATTGATTTCTAGAAAGAGAGAATGGGAGAGAGAAAGAAACATTATTGTGAAAGAGAAACATTTAAAGGTACCACCCATATGTGCCCCAACCAGGAATTGAACCCGAAACCCAGGCATGTGCCCTGACCTGGAATCAAACCCATAACGTTTTGGTGTACAGGATGATGCTCCAACCAACTCAGCCACCTGGCCAGGGCTTGCTGATTTATTTTTAAATAGTTTCTTAACTACATTTCTTTTTCCCAAGGGGACATTTGGAAATGTGTACTGGGGAAAGGACTTGCTGGCACTTGGTGTGGGGGAGGGGCAGCCATGCTACTCATTCCTTACTGCCCTATACAGCAAACTGCCCAAGTCCAACCCAATTTCTCCCCTTCCCTTCTATATCCTCCCAGATTCCAATAGTGTTCCCATTGAGAGATGCTAAGAAAACATAGTCTGCTGCCTGCAGGAGTCTGGATGGTGGGGCTTGACATAGAAATTGTAGGTCGCTGGATTGAGATAAAGCACAGCACTCGTGTTCAGATTCTATCAGCAGGCTATGATGTCAGAAAGTACCTTCAGTGGTCCTAGGTGGAAAAATAAAAACTGTAGAAGAGATTTTTGTTTTATGTGCCCTTACACACCAGCTAAATGTTACTAAGAAACATTTGTGGTTGTAGCTATATTAAATGTGGGCCACTGTAACAAAACCTCGAATAATAGCACTGAGATTGATGTCACTCTCACACCCTCAGGACACTCTGACCTTCTTCAGAAAGCAAACGTTAAAATCCCCCAGGTTAAAGTGAGTGTCCTGTGTATGCTGACAAGGCACTGGCTGTTAAAAATAGCCTATTTCAGTCGCTGGGATATTTCAATCAATCGTATCAAAGCATTTTTAAATGTCAGAGGCTTCTATCACCTGGTTTTCATCAGCTCCCAATCTGCTGTTTCCCACACTAATTTTAGGGGACGTTTGGTCTCATAAACCATAAAAAATTTTGTAAAAATATATTTTATTGATTTCAGAGAGGAAGGGAGAGGGAGAGAGAGATAGAAAACATCAATGATGAGAGAGAATCATTGGTCGGCTGCCTCCTGCACACCCCACACTGGGGATGCAGCCTGTAACCCAGGCATGTGCCCTGACCAGGAATCAAACTGGGGACCCTTCAGTCTGCAGGCTGATGTTCTATCTACTGAGCCAAACTGGCTAGGGCTAAACCATAAGGCTTTGACCCTTAGAATCTAGACTAAGTTGAACTGGTTTGGGTTAGGAAGTCTGCAATTACTTCCAAGATGGGATTTTTGGCTTTTCATGTCTTAAATTCTAGAGCAGTGAGCTACTAAGCTAGGGCCCTGGTGGGAGCTTGGAGCCTCAGCAGTGGAGCTCTCCCACCTTCCGGCACACTGCCGGCCTTCCTCCTGTGACGTCACTGGGCCCTCCACTTGGTTATGGATGGAAACTTGGCTCTCTGCCCTGAGCAGATCCTTAGGGATGACTTCACACTGCTCCTATCTTGTGTCAGGAGACAGGGAGGAGGTTTACACTGACATCTTTCGATGTTATCTAATCGCTTTCTTGAATGACGGAGGAAAAAGAAATCCTGAGGTATAAAAATAAAACTTGTCAGCATCATCCACTTCACAGCAGAACAGTCTTCGTTTTCCCTCTTCATTATTAATGAAATCAAAAGAGAGTCTGAAGTTTCAATCCAATAAGCACCAAGGGTAAATGTGGTAAACCATCTTTGTCTATCAGACTCAGGCTGACATCTGCCATGGCAGGCAGCTGGTGTGTCAGCATCTGGCCTACATCTGGCCTGACCTCGCTGGCACATCTTCCTGGCAGAGTTCAGTTAAGAACCACAGACAGGTGTGCACAGTCATAGAATTTTCTGGAATGTAATTGTTAGTGTCTTTCTCTTCTCAACCTGATAAGCCCTTTTATTAACACTGAATTAAACTATTTTTATCTTTATCCGATGAATGCATGTCCTTCGGACAGCAATCCTAGTGATTGCTATCACTCAGTTCATTGGACAATTGAGATCTTTTGGCCTGTTTTAAGTCATGAGTGTTGAGAAGAAAGACAATGGTAGGTATTCAAATTTATTTCAGCTGAAGTCATGCCTTGTTTTTAGCTTTCCTATCTTTTTCTCTGAGTCAGACATCAGTAAATTTTTAATTGCCTTAAAATGCCTAATATGAAACGAATGGTATGTGAAATGTGTCCATTTATGGAAATGGAAACTGGTGGTGCTGCTCAACTGGCTCCTAATGTAGTTGTTAGAGCTAGATTTGAAGCTAGACTATGAGACCTAAACACGTATTTTATATGCATAAATCCATTGTTGCAGACATGTCATTCCAATTTAGAGATGATTCCCTGGTCCCTCCTCAGTGGATCATGTCTTCCCTGCAGGTTGAGCCTCCCATAGTGTCCTCTTTGCACCTTCTCCTGATCAGAAGTCAGTGAATGACTTGCTGATGTAGGGGTACAACCCAGCTAAATAATAGAGTTTTTCTCTGAGTAAAGCTGGAAGGTCTCAAGGAGATGTTTATTCAGCAGCCTGGCATACTTAGCACCAGTGAGCTAACTGCTGCAGAGACTTAACTTGCTCAATATATGACCATCTCATTCTCACTTTCAGAGCTGACCATGCTTCTTTAATAGCATCTAAAAATTGGCCAGCTAGATTGTTTTGGATCAAGGCAGTACAATTTAGGGGATCATAATCTAGGTGATGTTCTTAGGTATTTCTAAAAAAAATCTCACATATGCTGTACAGAGAACCATTTGGGTAATTTTACTGGTTCCAAAATACAATAAAAGAAGGGCATATTAGGAATAAAAGGTTTTTATTTTTTATCATACTCTCTTTGCTCTGTGTCTTTCAAGTTACTAGTCTTCCAAGCATGGGTCTGGTGATATAATCAGTGAGGGTTAGATTTGCATCAATCAGCCTTAGGGTATGGTGGCCCAGCCACAGTACTCTGAGCAAAGACGTTGTGTGGGTGGGCACACTGCATGGCCACCTGGAAGCCAGGCAGTAGATCAAGGGTAGCCTTGGTTGTGTGTTTGGAGGAGTGCCCAGGAGACCTCTGCTGTGGTTCCAGCAACCTGGAGAGATCTGAAGCTTCAACTGCTTCTATGCTTTAGGAACTACTAGTCCAGTGCTTCCCTCAGCTGCCAGTCCTTTCCTTGCTTCCCAGCCCATTTGGATGTAAAAAGTCTGTTAGCTAGTCACCTCAATATTAACTTCACCATTTGATATTGAGGTGACTTCACCAATATCACCAGTTCAACTCAATTATCAACTTCTTTTAGAAAAGCCATTCTTAGGTACATGAAGAAGGCTAGAAGGTATAGATGCTAGTACAAAGCAATAATCCTATATAATAAAAGGTTAATATGCAAATTATCCCCACAGGCGGGAGTTAGACTGACCGGGAGTTAGACGTATGCTGACCACCAGGGGATGGCGCAGAACATGGTGGGGGAAGGGAGGCCCTGGCTGGCAGCTGGCAGCTGCCTGGGACCCTACCATGCATGTATTCCGTGCACTGGGCCTCTAGTTTAGAATAAGATCCTGCTTAGGTTTCTTGTCACTGAAACAGGAATAACAAACTTCACCAACTGAGTTAGGATGAACAGAAAATTGCACAAGATAACCACATCAAATAGGAAGAACCACCAGCAAAACTGCATTCTTTGCCCTTGTATATAACTTTTTACCCAACTCCATCGTCTCACTGAAGTGCCTCGCTCCCTGACCTTGCCAGTCAAGTATGAACTCAAGAGTATTTAAGAGAAAGTCTCAGTTTATTGGGTATAGACCAAGCATGTCAAACTCAAGGCCCATGGGCCACATGCGGCCCACAATGAACATTTTTGTGGCCCAGCCAATATAACGGTATGTAAGAAACATTTTAATAAAAATTTCATATCTTAATTTTTACAATATCGTGTTATACATAATTATTAATAATGAACAACAATGTTCACTAATGACTGATTACTATAATCGTGTTGCATTCATTTCCCTTACGTGCCTTATGCGCAGGTGCACCATTTCTCTCCACTAATACTAGCAGCGGATATTTTAGCTGATTGCCACATCATTAGTCTTGGCCTGACTTACAGGAAATATTTCGCTTTTGGAGAACAAGAAAAATAGATTTGCATTATGCTTATTAATTTGTGCAGTTATTCAGAGTCTGGTAAGTTAATGTTCAAGAAAAATATTAATTTTTATTAAAATTTTCTATTATTTCATGTTAATGATTACTCATTTATTTCAGCCCTTTGTATTCAGCATGTCTCTATCGAAATAAACCTACGTTTCTATGAAAATTGAAGCTTTTGTTTTTTTGTGGCCCACATACTGGTAAACTTAAACGGTGCTTATTTGGCCCGTGTTAGCCTTTGGGTTTGACATGCTTGGGTGTAGACTGTTTCAGTTTTGTGCAGAGCCTTCACAATGTTGAGGGGAGTTATGGACCTGGTGGCACTCCATGTTCATGACTATGATCTTCTCTTTCATCACCCCCACCTGCTCAACTCCCCCAACTCTCCCCTCCTCCCCACACCCAACCCACTCCTCTATCTCAAAGTGGTAGATTAGAGCCATGGATGCTGAGGATTTACAAACTCATTGCAGGATGCGTAGGTGTGGAATAGTCTTGAACTCTGAAGTAAATTTGGCTCCTAATTAAGTATGGAAGAAAAAAGTCACTTGAGGGAATTTCCTTTGTTGGGGCTTTAACAAGGAGCTAAAGCATGGCTTTCTAGTGATTCACTTATATCGCCTGCAGATGAGATGAAATACAATGGAAATAGGATATGTTGGGGAGACTATGCTCCATGGTCACAGCCTCGCCTGCTAACTTTGTACCTGCAGCTACAGCTAACACCAATTTGAATTTCTAGAGGCATGGAGCCCAGCGTGGGTGCTCGGAGTCAGCCTTGTACCTTGGGTGTGAGGAACTCAGGAGTTAGGGCCCTCAATCAGAAACTGCCCAAAAGGGATGAGCCATCACCAGGCACCACAGCTGGCCCAGGAGGTGATGGGCCAGCCCCTCTCCACCAGAGTCTCCATTTGCTCCTCATCTTTACCCTGCCCCCTGCCTGTTATAGTGCCTAGAATTAAAAAATTAAAGATTCACTTTTTAGTGTACTGAGGAATAAAAGATTTTAAGATTTCTTTGGGAGTGTAAGACAAACCAAAATTATTACTGGTTAAATATTGCCCCCCACCAGCCTTCTGTGGGAAGACCTTTCAAGCTATTCTGCTTCATTTTGGTGATTAAAAAGGCAGAGGGTCCAGAAGCAGAATGATGAAGGGCAGAGGCAAGAACATCACTTTACGAAAAGGTAGATCTGGAAAAAGGCTGGATTAAAGCTGGAGGAGAGGGGAGGGGAGGAGAGCGTGGGGAAATCAGCTGGGGAGGAGAATCTTTTTAAAGATCCGTTTCAGATATTGTTGTTTTCTATAAAATGTTTCCTGCTACTCATTTTGCCACTTTATTTAAGATTTCAGGAGACTCTTTCAAGGCTTTTTGTTGGTTTTTATTTCTTTTGAGATAAATGATAAGGATGGAGCAAAAAGGCTAGGTAGACTTCGGGTCTGCCTGTATCTTTATCATCAACGGCAAGAGCCATCCAAGTAAGAGCAAGGCTTTGTGGAGATGGGCTGAGGCATGAAATGGGCTGAGGTCCTGGGAGGGAGTGTGAGTGGCAAGACACCCCGACACACTTTGCCTGTCCCGGTTCTGCCCCGGACCAGCCCCACGAGCTCCTTGGTTTTGGCTTCTGTGCTCCCTTACTGCGTCAAAGGAGTACCCAGGCAGCTGCCACGAGGGAGTGGAGTAGCAGCAGCTGAGAGACTGGGCAGAAGTCCAAGGGCTCGAGGCTGCCAACATTCGGGGCCTGCCTACCCTCTCAGCCCACTAGCTCCTCATCAGGCAGTCAAGGGCAGAATCGAGTCCCCCCTAGCCCTCCCCATCCCCCACCACTGTCCCGAGAATGACCTCATGGGGTGGTTCCTAGGCAGAAGCATGTTGCCAGCTTCTCCCCTGAAGCCAGCCTCAGGCTGTACGCTCTATGATGCCCTCTGGACTAAACCTCTGAGGGGTGGGCAGAGTTGACTTGGGCAGAGGAAGTTGGCACTTAATAGCAAATCGTGCTCCCTACAAAGAGATTTATAACCAGGGATTTCACTGCCTGTGTGGTGCTTTCAGAAAACAGTTCCTGGCTTGCCTGAGGAAGAGGAACTTTTGTGGAAAATGCCTGTCATTCATGCTCCTGGCAGATCTGCAAGCGTTTTTACGCCACAGAGGTAGCTCTGATGATTGCTCACCCTACAAACGCAGGCAGACTCTTTGTCAGGACACTGAGTACAGTGTGTGCCAATTGGCAGACACACTTGACAGGGCTCAGACTAAGAGCAAAGGGGAGGATGTGTGCCCTTCCCAACACCCCTGATCCCACCCTGACAGTGTACCTCCAACGTAAGGATAAAGTGATTTTCCTAAGGATCTAAGACGAGCAGTAAGGTAAATTTATCTCAAACATTATGGGTTGAATCATGTCTCCACAAAAAGGTATGCTGAAGTCCTAACTCCCAGCCAGTCCCTCAGGATGTGACCCTTTATTTGGAAATATGTCTTTGCAGATGCAGTTAGTTATGATGAAGTTGTATTGGAGTAGGATAGACCCTAAATCTAATATGACTGGTGTCCTTGTAAGAGACAGACAGATGAGGAGAAGACGGCTGTGGGCTGTGTAGAGGCAGAGCGTGCAGTGATGCATCTGCAAACCAAGAGATGGCATGGATTGCTGAGAACCGCCAGAGCTAGAAAGGGGCGAGGAAGGACTCTCCCCTAAAGCCTCAGAGAGAGCATGGCTCTGCCTACACCTTGATTTCAGATTTCTAGACTCCAGAACTCAGAGAATAAATTCATGCTGTTGGAAGCCACCCAGTTTTGGGTACTTTGTTATGGCAGCCCTAGGAAACGAGTCCCCCCAAACAACGTGTGCTTGGTAACTGTCACCCTGAGCTGGCCCAGATGCCCAGGTAAACTCGCGGACACCCCAGCGAACCCCCATCAGCAGCACCAGGTACTACATGCACTCCAGGAAAATGCTGTCATTATTTTCTAGCTGAAGATGCTTCTCCTTCATGATCCCTGCGGGGGCTTTGAAAGCCCTTTTCATATCAAACAAGATAAAAGTGTCAATGGTTATCACCTTGTCCAATAATAAATGTGCTAAGTCCTTGCGCTTTTGCCCTGTGATTTTGACTCGTGGAACAAGAAAACAGTCCTTCAGAGTAAAAACTCAATCATCACGTTTTGGTCTCACGAGAAAAAGTCCTGATCATTCTAGAAAAGGAAAACACCCACCACCTAGTTGCCTGGTTAGGCTTAAGGAGTTGAGAAGCTGGTCACATCACCCTTGGGTTTTAGTCCCTCACTGCTGATTAAAGTTTTGGGCCAAGTGAACAAAACTTTAGCCTTTAGCCACAGCGGTGAATGATTGAGGGGACCTTGGCATCATTTTGGGGATTAAATGGAGGGGGAGTTGTCCAGGGAGGATGGCAGGATGGAGAATGTATAATCTAGGCATGATAAAGCTAACACTTAAGCCAGGACAGGATGGGGAAGGGTAGGGGACAGAGCAGTTGCGGAGAAAGAAGCCACTTGAACAGCAGGTGAAAAAGAGAGTTTCTAAAGACTGGCAAAATTCTGGATCTGGCAAGGAAATATTTAAGGGAATTTACCTAATTTCACCCAGGAAAGGGAGGTTTTATTCAACTGATTTTAAAACATCTAGATTTCCAGAAATATCCCACGTGCCTCATAGGACAATAAGGATTAAAGAACAGAAAAGAGATGATACAAAAGAGACACAGGGTTAGCTATGGCCAGGCACCTGCATAAAGGGAACCAGTGCAGTTGAAAGCTAAGGCACAAAGAGAAATAATCTACCCTAGTTTTCATTGCATATACAGACAAATTCATCTGAGGACTAACTTTTTCCTAGAAGAGACCTTGAAAAGATTTAACCAATTAATTTGTATTCATTTTATGAGAAAAAGTGATTATATCCTTGTCTAGGGTGTGTGTGTGTGTGTGTGTGTGTGTGTGTGTGTGTGTGTGTGTGTGTGATTTCTTTAAAACTCACTGGGCTAAATGAGGTTCAGCTAGAGTTTGAGAGTGGATTTTCTGACTTCTGTGATTATTATCCTGTTCTTAAGAAATACAAGGTATGTGATAAGGAGTCAGATAAAACATACATATGGTTTTATACATAAATATATCCTCCCTTTCCTACTGTCAAGTCTTGATGCCAGAGATATAGCTAGGGTGCTCACTGAAAGACAATCAGTCCCACGATTTTTTGTAGTAAGAAACAAAGATGGTACCTTTAACCCCCCAGAAATGTAATTATCCCATAAAAATCCCAGCTAGTGGAGAACTCTCCTTGCTATTATTAGATTTCTTTGCATTTGTGATGTAAACATATGCTGAAAGCCATCCCCTGACAATGACTGGTTTCTCTATTGGTGTGTTTGAAGTCTGAGCTCTGTGGTGATTAATTTGGTCCTTGAGCTCGGTGAAGCTTCATTTTGGCTCTTCCTGAGCACAGAGCTTGATTTGGCATGTGGCCCCTTATTCTACTGGTGTGTGTTCCCAGAAACAGCAGGACTGTTCTCTTGGACTGTTACGGTTTCTCTAAGTCAAGACTTTGTTCCACTGACTGTTCTTTCCTGTAACAGCTTCAAAGGTTCTTAGTGGTATTTCTTTTCTAATGCCAAAACCAAAGATGTGAATGCTACCCAGTTACCCTGTCAAAAGGAAGTGCTCTCCTCATGTCACTTGATTTCATGTGCCCCCTCCCAGGTCCCCTTGGTGAGGTAAATTCCCCAGAATCAACTGTTCCAACAACGGGCCAAACCACTGATCTGTAAGTCCAAAAGAATGAACAAAACTAAAGATGAGGATTTTATATGTCAGTGAAATACATGAGCAGTGTTAATGGTCTTCCTCTGCCTGCACCTGCACACATGCACTTATTGGCTAGAAATATAATGAAATTTTGCATTAACCAAATGACCAGCTAAAAAATAATATGGGGAAAGACCCAATATTTAGTAGATAACATTACCATTTGCTTCACCTCTGTAAACCAGGCATTGCATGATACTTTACGTTCTTAACCTAAAGTATTCTAAGCAACTCTTCTAGGTAACTGCTATTACATTAATCTTACCATAAGGAAAGGAAGGCTTTGAAAGTTTAAGTGCCTTGCACAAATCTGTACATCTACAAGCACTAAAGCAAGAATATGAGCTTGCATCTGCATTGTTTCTAAACTATTCTCTTTCTCTTCTACCACAGATATTGACAATAGTCAGCCAAATTCAAAACAACAGACTTCTATAATACATATATATTATATAGATATATTAATCATTAGGCTAACGATATTCACTGTAGCCACTTCAGAATTAACTAGAGCATAATCAGTATTGAGGCCTTTGTCCTCCTTTGCATAAGTCAAATGAGACTTGCTAAACCTGTAACCCAAGTCAATGTTTTCTAGCAAAAGAGTCTTCAGACGGATGAGCCCACATCTTCTTTCATCCCCAGAGCATGGCAGAGTCAGAGTTCACTCCCACTACCTATCCTCTGCTTTTCTGGGTTTGAAAATGAGAATTTGAATAATTCACTGACCCACAGATTATTCAGCCTTGGAAAACCCTGCCCTTTGATCTCCCATGTCCCTGACTTGGAGCACTTTAGCAACTGGAATTTCTCACTGACCAGAAGAAGAACCAGTAGCCAAGCTGACCTGTAACATCAGAGGCCAACTCTGCTTCTTTTTGGTGGTTTCCTGAGACTATTGAGAAAATTGCCCTCAAGCCTGGAACACCCTGCAGCTCACCTACTAGTACATGCGTGATCGCTCCCCACACCGCTCCCGGAGAACTCTCACATTACTGTAACCTCTGCTATCTTCCTTACCTGGTTCCTGTGTTTTCTTCCTCTCCCTCCCTCCCTCCTTCCCTCTCTCCCTCCCTTCTTTCTTCCCTGTTTCTTTCTTCTGCTCTTTTTTTCTTTTTAAAGGAACCTCACATGCACAGGTTAGCCTTAATCATATGTCTCAGTTTATGGTACAGTTTATGATCCATATCATTATGAATCCCCACAAGGACTCTTTCCTGTTTCATATAAATGTCCACCTTCCCCTTTTATCCTGACCCTCATTCCTTTCTCCTCAGCCACTAAAGTGGCTACAGTGAATGTCGTTAACGTGGCTGATTGGTATCACTTGCTTATGTACGTGTTTGTAGCAGGCACTGCTCCCTGTCCTCCTTACATACTAATGCAATTAGTAGCTGGGTGCTAGGCATTGATGACACCACTTACTTTTGGCCAATGGGGTATGAGCAAAAGTGATGTATCAAATTCTAGGTTGCACCATAGGCAGAGATGTGTCCTTGCCTTTCTTTTTCCCCTTCCCTTTCCACGTAGGAGCTGGAGCTGAAAGTGGAGGGTGGCAAAGCAACGTGATTGAAGCAGCTTAGGTCCCTGATGATTTGGAACCACAATATCCCCCCCCCCCATGAATTTTTACAGGAGAAAAAAAATTATCCAGTTTAATCCACTGTTACACATTTGAGTGATTCTGTTTTGAACACTGATAGACACAGCATCTTTGCAAAGTACGTAGGAATATTTACTATGTCTGCATGTGTTCCAAACTTTAAATGGCATTGTTCCGTTTCATAGGTTTTTCACTCAGAACTATTTGAAAAAAAAACCTATCCTTGCTGCAATAATCACACCTAGTTCTTGCTGCTAAGTGCTGCAGAAGAGGCCACTGCGTGCCTCTACCATATTTTCTTTTTTTTAAAAAAAAGTCTAATATTTATTCTTTTTCAAATTAAAAGAAAAAGTTTGTTTTGAAAGCCACAGAGGTGGAACTGAGCCAGCTGGGCTGCTAGGCGCAGGAAACAAGTTTTAGAGGCGGAAGAAGGGCCCTTGGAGCTTAGGAGAGAGAAGAGCAAAGGTAACGCCTGGGGGGAGAAGAGGAGGAGGGGACAGGTGCAGGCACGCTCCGGGTTAGGGAGAGCTCACCCCCAATACTTCTTGTTCTTCCTGAATTTAAAATATAATACATAGCTGTCATGTAAAATATTACAGTGCTATAGAATATAGAGAAAGAAAATTAGCCTGAATGCCAGCTCTCCCTCCTCCCTAACCATATTTCCCTACCCCTCCCAGTGACAGATACCTAGATTGCTTCTAACTTCCCACTACCATCAACACCACCATGATGATATCTTTATGAAACTTTAAAATAATGTTTTCTTGCCCATATATAGGAGAGAACATTTGCTGGTCATAGAGCAGACTCATGTTTAATTTCTTGGAGTTCTGCCAAAACACTTTGCAGAATGGCTCTCCTAGTCTGCACCTCCATTAGCAATGTCCGAGGCTCCCATTCCTCTACATCCTGCCCTGCATCTTGTGTTATTTAAGTTTCTAATTTTTGCCAGTCTCAAGTGACTCATTTTTATTTGCATTTTATTAGTGTTTGTGTAACGGTTCATATACTTGTTAGCCATCAGCTTTTCCCTTCTGTGAATTGCCTCTTCAGACCTTTTTCTTAATTCCTGCTATACCCCTGCTATTAATTCATGTTGGTTTTAGTTGCTTCTATTTATGATCTTTCAAGGCAGATTCTTAGCTTTATTCATCAAGACCTTGTAGCCATTTGATATTCATTTTCACATTGGTCTGCAACCCATATCCAACTCCTGGGTGAGTGTGCACCCCCACCTGAAGCCAGTCACGCCCTGGACATTCCCAATGGCCCTGAGCTGCCAAGTATCCTCAGCTTCCCGCAGCTTCACTGGCAAACCACTCCCCTGACCCCCTTCTCTCTATATTTTAGTCCCCACATCTGAATATGTCTTTCAAATGGTGACCCTCTTCCTTTCTTGCAGCATCTTTGCTTGCTCTGCAGTTAAGGAGCAGAGGGGAACAGGGTGCAACTGGGATCATGCAGCCAGATGCTAACACTCAGATCTTTGCCATTTGGAAATGGACACTTAGATGGAAATTTGGGGGAGAAACTTGTAAAGTCACTCCTAATTCTGAAACGTCGAGTCTTCAGAGGACATGTGGGAATTTACAGAGCTTTTCTTTTCCTTTTAAACCAAGAAGTTTCCATTGGCTACGCCTCTTATTTTCAGCTTAATTTTTACTGACTTTCATCAAAAAGCCACTCTCCCTCTGGATTTTAACACTCGCCCTCTGCACCTGAGCAAAGCCTGCTGCCACTTACATTAGGAGGACACAAACTCTGTCGAAATTGCATTTCTCCTTTACAGAGTCTTGGTAGAATGTCAGCCCATGAAATTCAGCGCAAAAGATTTCATGCAGCTCAACAGAGGAGAGCCTTTTAAAAGAGCTCCACCGACTAACCGGCCAGGTAGGGAATAAAGCTGATTTCGTTCTTGGAACAGAAAGAGGAAAGATGTATCACTGCTGAGGGTCCTTGGGGCTGACCAGACCCCCTTGTGATAGAACAGTCTCTTGGCTGTCACTTCTGGCCCTAATCATGGCTTATGGCTAAACTAACCTGTCTGGTAGCCTATACTCTCAATGCCCTCCCCCCCCCCCCCTTTTTAAGGGCATGATAGCTTATTTAAAAATATTGTACCACACTGATCAGAATGACCAGCATATACATTAGGATGGCTTTTCTGTTGGGTATTAACACTGCAGTATTTTTGTAGAAAATACTAACCAAGAATGTTAGAAAAATAAAAATCTTAAATGAAAATGAACACTAATAATTGTGGTGTCTAATCCCACAGAATAGAAGCCCCTCATGAGTCAGAGAGCTCTTAATGTGTTGACCCTTTATTCTTCTTCTCCTGCTTAGGAAAATGCCAGCGATGGATTAACTTGACAGTCCTCTTCCCCTGATCCCATAGAGAAGCACTCCCGTTGAGCACCTCTGGCAAAGGCCATACCATAGTGCCGATTGAGGCTCTTGACAAATTCATGTCCCCAACATCAGCTGGGCTTTAAGTGAATACCTTCTTGAACTGCTGCCCCACCTTCCATCTGCTTCTTCTATTCAAGCTTCAAGGTATAGCTCAGACATCCCCTCCTCCAGGAAGGCTTCCTTGATTTACCTGTCCCCAGACTGCAGCAAAGTTGGGTGAACATCCTTTGGTTCTCCTACCATACCAGCCTCGGTCAGAGCACTTAGCATTATAATTGCTTCTTGGGACCTCTCCTTTACTAGAGAGATTCTCTGCTGTTTCTTCCCTCTGCAGTCCCAGTGTCCAGCACAGTGACTGGTACTTAATAAAAGTTTGTGAAATAAACAAACAAACAAATGAACAGAGTCAGAATTCGTGTCTACATCAGCGGACAGGACCAAGGGTGCTTACAGTAACCTAAGAACTAGTCCAGAAGCTTGTTTGCGTACGAGAAATAACAACAACAAAAGTCCCTGTGTCAGCCCCCGAAGGCTGCAGTGGTTGGCCAAATGTTCAGCAGGACAATTGTTCACACCAACCCCATGTGTACACTGTCCCTACTTGAAAGCTGGATGCCCATCACCTTTCATAAGGAGCAATGAACTTAGTATAAAGACTTGAGAACAGTCCGCTGACCCAGCCTAGAAAGTCCCTCGGAAAGTGGCTTTTCATGATTGCACAAACACATTCTGCAGAAGACAGATGTCAGGAAACATCTCAGAGAGGACCCACGTTAACACTTGATTGCAGTCGAACTGTAGCTAAATATAGAATGGGGAGGGTGTTAATGTGGGGGGAGGTGGACATACTGGGAAAAGGAGACATGTTTTTGTAAGAGTAAGGGCCTTGTTCTGCACCTCTGTATTTGTAGCCACTAGAATAATGCCAGGTATATCCTAAGCACTCAATAAATATTTGAAGAATTATTAAATAAATCCTTGATTGGTAATACAGCGAAGTATTAACATTAGTTGGCTCTGGGTATGGTATTCTGAATCTTCTTCCCCTGCCCCCGCCCCCCCTTCTTATTATGTTTTTTGTTCTATCCACATTTTCCACACGAGCATGCATTCCTTTTATAACTCCTTTTATAGTCAGGAGTGTTTCATGGAAACAAAAGGAAGTGTTTGTGTAATGTGGTCCTATGGCGGTGTGGTGGTGCGGGTGGCGATGCTAACATAGAAAAAGGTCCTGCCCGCTCATCATTTCTTCATGCTTCACTCCTCCACAAAGGAGTGTACCTTACACAGAGCAGTTCAGAATGAAAGGTCATTTTAGAAACCAAAGCCTCATCTGTGGTCCCTCCCTTCCTCCTTTCCTTCCTTTCGCCTGCCTGACCTCCCCTCCCTCCCTCCCTCCCTCCCTTTCTCTGTCTCACTTTCACTTAGAGAATTGTGTGGGCTGCATGTGAAGATGGTAAAGAGACAGGAGAACCATAGGGGTTTTCCATGCATTCAAACAATGGTGTGGGAATTTATTCTTTCAAATCAAATGAGACGTTATTTAAAAGACAAGCCCTGTTGAGAATGGTGCCTCTGGGTAGATCTTAGGACATTCCTAGTGTGTACACATAAACTACTCCCCAGAGCCCCTGAGCAGCCGAGAATCCCCCAGTGCACGGTCACTAAACTAGATTTAAAGGCCACTGAGTTGTGATATTGACACTGCTCCCCCAAACGACATCATCAAACACTTGATACAATTGCCGTGAGGATACAATAAGCAAGAATGCTAATTCTAGGCAAGAACGAATGAAGCCACAAATTAAGGGCTATGGGTAAGAGAGAAAACTAAATGTTTTCAGCTGGAATTTGAGAGGAGATGGCGCTGGTGAGTGGGAGAGAGAGAGGGAGAGATCTTACATGCCAAATCATAGGGGAAATGATCAGGTAAATAAGCTGTCATCAAATGGCCTGTCCACATCTGGGTACAAGCTGAGTCACCCCAACCCATTAGGATCCTTTGCTTTTATCTTCCAAGAAGCCAACAATAGTACCATCAATTTTCAGGTGAAGTCTCCCAGAAGGATGAAAAGGAGAATCCTCCCATTTATACATATCCAATGCTTTCCCCAAATGAAATCTGCTTTTCCAATTATTCAAGAAACCAGCCTATTATCAACAAGATAAGAAATAACAAGTGTTGGCGAAGTTGTGGAGAAAAAGAAACTCTCATACAATACTGGTGAGAATGTAAATTGCTACAGCTACTATTAAAAACAGTATAGAGGTTCCTTAAAAAAAAAAAAAAGAAACCAGTTCATTTGTGACTTTCAGGTCATTATTGCTGTCACCTTCTGCCATTAGTGTCTAAGTATGCTGGTTTGTAAATTTCCTAACAGATTTGAAAGGCATCTGCTGCCATCTCATTCCATTCCAAAATCATTGAGGTTTCACCCATATCCCTGACCAAATTCAAACCTCTTTTTCCTACTGTTGTTGTTTTTGGTTTCTGCCCAGATTTGTCATCCATAAAATACTACCTGACATGGGATTCCAGAGTAGGATGCTCTCCTTATTCTTTCTTCCTAGTTTCCCTGGCCACTGCTTTAGGATTTTGACACAAAAGAGGCTCAAGATATACTGTGAGTTAATAAGTTAAAAATTGCCTTTCGGATGATTCTCTTCTCGTTAACTTTTGGTGTCTTCCCCTTAATTCTTTTTTATTTTTGCTCAGTAAAGTGACTCCGAGATATTATATAATTCTCATAGTTTTCATTATCAACACTTATGAATGTGAATGGCAAATTGGCTTGTCTAGCCTTGAATTCTGATCTTCATCCAGTGCCTCCAAACTCCAGTCAAATTGCTCTGAGTTGTCTCTCCTTCACAAGGTAAGCTACTGTTCAAAATATTTCTGTATCCCTCACGAGGCCCAATTCTCCTCTCACTCATTATAGTTTTCATCTCTAAAGTTTGATTTGAAAGACAACGTAGAGATATTAACAATATCTTTAATTATATCCCTTGTTTATAGATGTTGTTATACCGATTAGATATGTAGCCACATAATCATTTATCATACAGATCCCAGAAATATTGCTGAAGTGGGCTTTCTGGAGGCTGAAGTAGAATAGCAGATTATGGCTAGGTACCGAGCTAAAAATCAAGGTCTGATGAATTCCTACCTACAGACTTTTCGTTTTCAAAGACATAGGCATACATCCATGAGTCTGGAAAAGTCAGACTCCAGCAATAGAAGATACCTATATTTGAGAGTCTAACCGTGGCTTAATTACTGAGTCAAGCTGGCCTCCATCTTTTTCTCAAGATGCTTCTGAGTCATCATGCAAAGATTGCTTGCAGACGTTCATATCTCTGAGTGTGTTTCAATCCGTTAGCCTTCTGCTACACAAATATTAACACATAAATATTGATATTTGAGTACCTGATGTATAACAGGTACCATACGTTATGTCAATCAATTGGCCTTGGTGCCAGTTCAGCGCTGACAGGAATTCCCAATTTGGGGTTCAGTGAAGAAGAGAACTTGATTCAGTGCAAAGCAGCTCGATTGTGACACAGCACAGCCTTGCACCAGAATGGCTGGGAGTTAACCCCAGGGCCAGGCCCTATCCCTGCTCTGCTCCTCGTTGGTCTGTTCTGCACCAGCCTGCTCTTACCTATGCTGGTCTCCCCCACTCTGCTCCGGCGAGGCAGTTTTGGTGTTTTCATCTTTAGTGTTTCAGCCCCAGCCAGGGAAATGCAATCTGATATTCTGAATGTAAAGGATAGCATGTAGCTCAGGGTCCCTAGGAAACAGAGCCAGAGGCATGCAGCAAAGGGACAGTAGTTTACTTGGGAGGTGCAAACCTTTGGGTAGTAGGATGAGAAGAGAAAAAAAAAAGATTAAGGCAAAAAGTAGCAAGTGGCTTGGTAGGCTCTTTCACTGGATAGGAACTCAAGGATTGTCCCCGTGGGCTTCAAGGGAAAAACAAGCCTCAGAGCAGTCCAGGGAGAGAGAAGGAGAAGAAATTAATCAGCCCGGTTCCCTCCCATCTCTGGATTTCTAACGGTCAAACAATCCCATGGGTCAAAATTAATATCCTGAACCTCTGGGTTGTGTCCTTTGACCCCTTTGGTGACCCCTGTGATGCCAGATCCTAGGCCCTGTGTGTTGTGTGTTTTCACCCAATTACAAAAGCAGGGGGGCAACGGCCTGTGTGACTGGAGAGAGTCACAACGAGGCAGGTGAGGAAGGTGCTCAGCCCCTGCCAATTACACTAATGGACTTTCAGGGAAAACAGGATGTGATTTTCTGTTAGTCTCTTCTCTCCTTTGAGTGACATTTTAATCTTTACACCCAGCCCATGCCAACTTGTGATGTGTGATATTGTGATTTATAACAAGAAATATATATTTGGTCTTCTTCCCAGTTTCTGATACAGAGCTCCTAACACCCTTGGAATGCCCTGACGACAGCCGTGAAGGTGTCTTGTTGTGGTAATAGGTGACTGGAAAGCACCAAAGGATGGGCACTGGTAGCAAGGGGAACCAGCCATGTGATTAGAGGACTGGAACCCCACCCCCTGACCTCCAAGGATGGGATAAGGGGGAGATCGAATTGATCACCAATAACCACTGATTTAATCAACCATACTTTTGTTATGAAGCCTTCATTAAAACCCAAAAAGGACAGGGTTCAAAAAGATGCATGGAGATTTGGGGAGTACGGTGTGTCTGGAGAGGGCATGGAAGCTTCTGCCCTTTCCCCATACCTTGCCCTATGCATCTCTTCCTTATAGCTATTCCTGAGTTACACCCTTTTATAATAAAACAATAACATTTAAATAAAGTGTTTCTCTGAGTCTGTGAACTGTTCTAGCAAAATTAATCGAACCCAAGGAGGGGGTGTCATTGGGACCTCCAATCTATGGCCAGTAAGTCAGAAGGCCAGGTGACAACATGGGCTTGCCACTGGCATCGGAAATGTTGGGGAGGCCGTCTTGTAGGACTGAACTCCTAACCTGTGAAATCTGATGCTATCTCTAGGTAGAATATGATACTATCAGAATTAAGTTGAATTGTAGGACACCCAGCTGGTGTAGGAAACCACACCCACTATATTAAAATTGGGTCCAGAACCCTTATGATGCCAATGGATGCCATGATGGGAACAGCCAATCCTAGGTTTCCTCTGCTGCTGAAATGAGCCGATAGCTGGCTTCATCATTCCTTTCCTGCTTGGTGAAAATTGGCCAAACATGTGATTCTATTGTTCCTCCAATTGCCTTTAGCCCTCACCAGGTCACCTGTTGCAACTTCGGTAGTAACATGCATCCCTTTGCATAAATGTAATGAGTTAGAAAGGGGGTTGAGATTACTTTTGCTTTTTTGCAAAACTGAAAGAGAAAAAAAAAATAACTCCATGAGGTCTGAACAATGTTTTCCAAACTTTAGGGCACATAAAAGTAACAAGAGAACTTGATTAAACACAGATTCTGGATCTTACCCATAGAGATTCTTATTCCAAAAACCTGAGTTGGGGCTTGATAATTGGCATTTCTAACAAGATCCTAGTTGATTTTGATGTCAGTTCAAAGAAACACATTGAGAAGTGCTGGTGTCAGAAGGAAAAGGATAGTCAAATATTAATATCCTGACTTAAACCTTTATTAGCCAGGCCAAAAGGAGTACATTGCCTTAAAAAAAATCACAATCTAGTGAGAGATACAGAAAGTAAAAAAAAAAAAAAGAAAAAAAGAATTACAACATATTAGGAGAAGAAAAAGCCATCATAGGGGGCCTAATATGGAGCTACTCCTGCCCAGGGTACCATGTCATCAAACTGACACTTAGATAACTTTTATGTCCCTGTAGATGTTCTGCTTGACCAGAAATGCAGTATATTCAGTCAGCCAATCCCCAAACACCAAGCCAACTCTGGGCCTTCTCACCCCAAACAAGGTTGACTGTGTGGCCCCAGCCAATCCGATAATTTCTATTTATCTCTTGTTCTTTATTCTTTATCCTATAGTAGCTCTTGCTTTCTGCCCCATTTGATAGATCAAAAGGAAACTGCCGACTTCATGAAGTGTTCAATGTAGTTTGAATCACCTGAGTTGTCTTCTTTAATAATTTTTTAACAGTTTTTTTTTTTTTTTTTTTTTGCAACAAAATTCCCAACCCAGTAGCACAGGCCTCTCAGGCTAATTAATTCCACTCCAAAAGACCCCAAAACTTAAAGTAATTGGAATCCTGAACTGACTGCACCACATCCCAGCACAGCTGTGGGCCTGGAAGCTGTAGCTATCTACAGAAATGACAAAATTTTACTAAGACCACCTAGACTTGCAATGACCATTATGGGGAATGTTCCAATTGGACATGCACTTTAAAGCAAGGGTTCTCAAACAACATAAACATGGGATACCTATTTTAACTGGAATGCAGAAGCCTCCAAAAAGCTTCAAAATGCCAAAACAGCTTCATTGCAAAAGGCTAATGAGAAATTGATGACATGGGAGGAACTGTAAGACTGACTTGACTCCTCCTACTCCTCTCAATCTTCCTTCACCTGAGTACTCACTACCCTCTTCTGAATTGCCTTTCCACTCTGAAGAGACCACAGGGCGGTAAGCAAAGACCACTCAGTTATCTGGCAGCTGCAACAGTTTCAAAATCAGAAACCTAAAAACACCTGGGCCTCCCGTCTCCCACCCTCCTATTGGTCCATCATCAAAACACTGGCTCAGAAATCTGTGTGTCAATTGCACTCAACCAGGATGTTGGAAAAAAGATTATACTCAAAGCTTTTGTTAAATCCTTTCACACCAACTAAACGCCCCCTATCAATCCTGAAGGAGGGCCCCTCCCAGGGTTGATGGCACTCCCAGGGATTCCCCAGTAAACGGCCATCTGTCATTTATGCTCTTAAATGAAAATAAAAATTAATGGAACATCTTGCCAAATTCTGGTAGATAGTGGGGCTACACTCTCTACTTTAAACCCCACTCACTTTGGAACTTGCACATGGGATCCTAGGAAAACGGCAGAAGCCAAAAAAGGGTGAGAATTCTTACCAGAGTCAGCTCTTCTGGATCTCTGTGGTATCGGGATGAGAGAGGAAGGTAAAATTTCAAGTGGTCCCTTTCTTTCCAAATCCCCACCCACTGGTTGTTCCCCCCTTCCCCTCCCCTGCTCCCCCAACAATTGCTTTTTGGCACAACATGTTGCCTATAAATGGAAACACATTTCCCATTCCTGTCTTCCACCCACAAATGTAGCGCCTTTTCCATCTGAACTAAGCACTTACCATACACTGTGGTCATACCTTCTGCAATTTGAAGTGCAACAGCAAAACTAGCACGAATTTCTTTTTCCTTCATCTCAATTTCACAAATAGAAGACTCACTCTTACTGTAGATCTTAGCAACCTCAGCATACGATTTCTTTCTTCATTAAGTCAAGAACTTTCACCTTTTACTTACAGGAAGCACTTTACAACTTCTCTTTGGCAGATCTGAATTGCCCGCCTTACTTCTCTTACACTTTGGGGCCATTATTAAGTAAAATAAGTGTTCTCTGAACACAAGCCCTGCGGCACCTCCACAGCCGATCTGATAACCTAGATGGCTATTAAGTGACTAACAGGCAGGAGGGTATGTATCCAGGAGACGCGATTCACGTTCCGAGGGCGGGACAGAGCAGGACTCGGGAGATTTCATCACGCTACTCAGGACGGTGCGCAGTTTAAAACTGATGAATTGTTTATTTCTGGAATTTTTCATTTAATGTTTTCATACTGCAGTTGACCACAGATAACTGACGCTGCAGAAAATCGTGAATAAGGGGCAACTACTATATCCTTATTCTAGTAGTTAAGATTTGGGAGCTGAATATTAAATTTTTGCTGATTCCTTCTCTTTAAGACCCTGAAATGTTTTCTCATTGGATTATGTCCACTATCCATTTGGTGGCTTTACTTAGCAAATATTAAGCACCTACTGTGTACCAGGTATCGCTTTAGGAGTGAGGGATACCACGCTCTCATTGAGCCACGTTCTGGTGGGAGAGACAGACAACACACACACAGATGTGTATGCCAGTTTGTGATAAGCATTATGAAGAAGATACAGCAGGGGAAGGAATAGAGTGACAGAACAGGGGTGCTTTCCTTCCATTTCTCCAGAGGCCTCACTACTCGTTTGTACTAACAGTACCAGTCACTGTTAGTATACGTTAGTATAGCAGAGGACTTCAGCAAGTCTTTTCCTTGTCTGGATCCCCCGCCTCCTCCATTTAACCCTCCCTTTTGCTTGCTTTCCTCTTCCTCTTCTTCATGCTCAGCCCCCAAGTCAATTCCGTAGGAAGCCTTCTCTGGGCTGCCAGGAGGGCGCAAGTTCAGGTTCCCATGGGATCACAGCACCACAGGTTCTTCCCAGGACATTCACAGTGGCAGGTGTATGAAGCCGTTTAAGGCTTTGTCCCCTCCAGACTGTAAGCTCGCGTGCCTCCTTCACTGCTGTCCTTAGAACCTTGCAGCTGTCAGAGAAGCTACCCAACAAATAAATGTTGGCTGTCTGGTTAACCTGCAGTGTGCTAGACTAGTCAATTAAATAGACAAGACCCTTCCCAAGCCTGTTTACCACATACTGTGCTTAATCTTGTAGGCCATTTAAATGACATTGGCAAATTTTTTCTATAGAAAGATTAATCTCCGTAATTTTGTTTCATTCGATTATGAATATCAATACTAGCTTATGATGTCATTTTCATTTCACTTTAACAAATCTTCATTACTCTTGGAAACCTGTGTTGACTGAACTAGTTTTAAATGAATCATCTTTCATTTGTAAAAGATTGAGTCATAAATAGGCAGAATCAACCCATGCTTTTATTTCCATTGCATATAAAAATTTCATATGAAGGTATTGATGTACAGTACTATCCCCATGGGCTGTAAGAGAGGCTAAGAAACCACTAAAAGAATCATCATTTATAATGCTCACACACAATTTACCATTCTGAAAACATTATCTAAGGAAATAAAAAAACAACTAAAATCAGTAAGGATGTGTTTTTGTAACTATAGTGTCCCCTTTGTACTGTTTAAAAAACAAAAGTAATCAAATTCCTTTGGGCCAGGGCTGCTAAAATCTACAGTTTGTGTCAAAAAAAGAAAACAAAATAACAGGAGGCTCATTTTTCCTAAAAAGAGAATCTCTCCTTTCACTAAGTTACGTTTTCCGAGGGCTGGGCAGTAGTGGAAGAAGGTTTCATCATCCACTGTGAATGTGTCAGCGTTGGGAGCTGGCCATTGTGAAAGGTTGCATTTTAAAAATTCTAAAGCAATATAAGTTTTGCAGAAACCAATTCTAGAGAATGATAAATCCTTTATGCTATGTCAATTGGTATCGTATAAAACATATCTTGTACATCGTACATATGGACTCACATATTAAAAATTTGGTTGATTTCAGTTGAAGAAAATTTCCAGGGTTAAAAAAATGATCTTTTTCATATTATATATTCTCTTAACATGACAGGAAGCTGATGGATAAATGACTAACCAGCACTTGAGACCTTTGGCTCTAGTTTCAAATCAAGTTCATTTGCCTATGTACTCTAGAAGCCAAAAATACTTCTTATAATCCGGGACAAGAATATATTTTCCCAGTAGTGTTTAAAAGTAGAAAACAAATGTGGCTAACTCAAGCGGCTCCTGATCAACAGATGGGGAAAACCATCACCATATAAGCAATGCTGCTTCATGGCAAGAAGTCCTTAAGCTTGTATCTCAAAAGGGTCTCAGAATCTTCCAGAAGTGGTCTGTGGTTTTGTAAAATCCAGCTACTGCCAGAAAACTAATTGATTCAAAGCTTGGATGTGGAATGCCCAGCCCTAGCCCCACCATAACCTTACTTTCAAATGCAGCAAAACAGAAGAAAATACTGGTTAAAGTTAAGGCACAGCCCTGGGACCAAAGACCTGCAGCTATGTTTTTTAAAACTTATATATCTTTATGTGTTTTATAGTTTTTTCTTGAATTTTCCATAAACAAGCTCTAAGGTGACAAGACTATATTACAGGAGAAAAAAAATGTACAAGGAGTATGTATACACACCATTCATTCTCTCACCAAGAGTTTCCAAATATATCAACACCATCCCATCATGGGACGATGTTTTAATAAGAACTGATAATTTACAATTAACATTACAATATGTACATTACAATAAATACATGGTTGTAAACAGACAAACAAGACTGTATTACAGGTAAGGTCATTTGGTGAGAAAAAAAATGCATGGCACAAAAAATAAATAATGCATTCAAAAATTATCATAAAGCTTTCTGTGAAATCCATTTCATTCAAGTTTTTTTCCCCCCCTTATCTGCAATTTGTTCTATCTACATTATTTTCTTGTGAATTTTAAGTGATGTAAAAGAAAATAAAATCAAAACAGCATTACTATGTTTAGTAACTTGCAAGCTGAAATGTACTGGTTATATGCAAACTTGGACATCTTTTCCCCATACAGTACCCAGATATTGCATTTTCTTATGGCATTTTAGGAAATGTAAAGCCACTTGTGAAAGGATGTTATTTTTAAAGCGGTGTATGATACTGAAGCACATTTGGGCAAGAGAGAAGGAGAAAAAGGAGGAGGAAGGGAGAGGATCAGCAGATCGTACAGTGCATTAGTCCCTGTCTCTTGGATAGTACACACTTTCTACAATTTGATTGTCAATCAGTGGGTACCCTCACAACATGTGACCATTAAAACCCAACAAACGGGGAAAAAAAGCCTCTCTTTTTAGTGCAGTTATAAACCCTTTCAGGTCTGGATTTGTTTGTGACATATTGCTGCTTTAAATTTTTTTTTCATTATTAAGATTCTAGGCACTCTGTGGGGAAAATACCAAGTATTAGGGAGAGGAGGGAATGAGACTATTTTGGAAAAAGGAATAAACCCTAGATTCTTTGTCATTTCTTCTAGACCTCCATCAGGGATAAATGAAATTAAAACAAGTTTCCAAGTGTTCTTGTGAAACTATTTGGACAAATACAGGACTTTGTCTAAAAGGTTACTGTCTGATCTTTACAGGGAAAGGAGGGTGGAGATCTGATCGTTAAGAATCAGTTTATTCCTATTCGTTCTGTGTAAAAGATCGGAACTACACAAGTTTTCCATCAGGGGATCTCAGGAGATTAAAACAAGAGCTATCTTCAGCGTGGGTCATTTTCCTGGCTGACGACTTTGTTCTTCATCCCCAGAAGGCTCCCTGCCTTCCCAAATATCAATGTTTTTCAGGGTTACGCTTTTCCTTAACAGTTTATTTTCCATTTAGTCAGACACCCCCTTTAGTTCTATGTCAATTCTTAGATATCAATTTGGAAATGATTATTTGGGTTCCAATCTTTTCACAGAGAAGGTACACACTTTGTGAAGAGTTACAATGGGAAAAAATGTCCAAAGTAAATAAATGCCCCAAGATGCCAACTGATGACAAATACTGGAAATTAATCTCTAAAATTGCAATAGTTCTTGGTGCCAAATTCAGCCAAAAGTGCTCTCTTTCTTTATTTCAGCAGAATCTTTTTACCCAACTCAGTATTTTAGGAGGGCATTATATTACCAAACCACTGGTGCCAGTGGCATCATCAATGGCTTTCCTTCAGGATATTTAAAGAAGTTCTCCTCTACCAGACGTACTGATGAACCAACGATAACTAATAAAGCAATTTCTACATATTACTTGTCCATTAAGGAAGGGTAGTTGCTACATTTAAAATCACTTCTCCAGAATATTCCTTATATGGTTCTTACTCCCATGGTAAAGTCATGGAAACAAATGCACGTTAGTTGTACTGGTGTTTGTTAATATATTCTAATATTGTTAAAACTGTCTAACTAGCTGTTAGCTTTTCTCTGTAAATCAAGAGGAAAAGCCAGTCATTCTACATGACCTCACAGTAGAAATGAATGCTAACCCTACCTTGACTATCTGTGTTTTTTCCCATCCATCAAAATGGCAATGATATATTTGATAAGACCCTATCTAGTGAAGGTGGACAAACACACGCTAAATGATAGAGCAGCACAAGGGGCAAAAGTTTTTCATACTATGACGGTGAAAACGGTAAAAATGAGCATGACATATGTGGGTAATTACAAAGACATGCACTTGTGAAATGAGGGTCTACTGACATAGTAAAAAGTTATCAGAAGACACTACGTAGGAAAATATCTAAAAAAGACTGACCATTTTAGCTACTGGGTATTTATCTATCTCTTACTTGCTTCAGACAACACCAACGGATGACTGCGTGTCCATGAGGCTTAAGACACATTAGGAAAAAACGCACATCAAAGTGTCACTGAACAAATATTCACTTTGCACACCATGAAGAAAAACTGCAAAGAGCAACTCTGCTTACCTGGAAAGAATGAAACAAAAAAAAGTAAATGAAGACCTACAAAAAGAGTTTCCTGCAACATAAAATTTGTTTTTGTTTTAAAATATGGAAGTCATTGGTATATAAAACAAGGAATCACTACAAATCAGTTAATTGCTATGAACTATAAGGTGCAAGTAAAATTCGTAAATTAGATTTATCCAGTGTAGCACAGATTGGTACTGAAAACTTGCAAGTTACTCCTTAGAAAAAAATAACCAGTGGCAGATGAAGTTCTGAACATAGTTTTTTTAAATATAATACTTCAATACATTTAATAATAAAAGTAAGCTCTACAAAAATTCTGTTTTACATATCATACAAAATATAGAGGTCAGTGCAGCTCACTGAACCACACTATTCAGTCATGTATCAGGAAGACTTGAAATTAGAAAATTATGCAATTTCTGTGGCTCATCTTCCTCCTGGTAACAGATTCACGCTGTGTCCTGTTCCTGACCCATTTGTTGTTTCATCCACTAGTTCACTCTGTCTGTGTAATACCTTCTTTCTGCTGAAAATATTGCAAACAAATAAAAAGAAAAGAAACCCCAAGTCTTATCAACTTCTGGGCTGCCTGATGAGCCACACTCTCTTGGAAATATTTTGGAATTGATTTTTCTCTGCTTTGTCAGCTCTACCAAGCTGAAATCTTGTTAAAATGCTGTTCGTGAAGATGTCCCCCTCGGTCTGATGACATGGAGGTGAAAAAACTGGTTACAATATTCCTGAGCTCCAGACTGAGTAGTCAAGGTCAGTTTTGTTCAACAAACGTCCTGGCAGATGACAGTGAGGTGTGACCATGGTTGTGGCATGTGACATGCACTTTGGAAACAATTTTTTCTACTAAAAAAAAAAAAAAAAAAGGCATGAAAGTCGTTTGTACTGTTACGTGTCAGGAGAATGATCATCGATGACACAGGCTTCGGGCTGGCTTTCCTCCTCTTCCCCTACTGCTTCTTCTTCGACCTGTTCATCAAGGGGGATCTCGGTCGACTCCGAGTCTTGAGTGCAGAGAGTCTTGGAGTCACTGCAGCTAGTGTCTTCTTCCACTTGACTTCCACTGTCCTTTTCAGTGTCGGACTCGCCATCCTCCTCTAAAGTGAGTTCAAACTGGAACTTCTCAGTCTGACCCTGCCGGCCCTCCTCCTGGTCATCAGGTGCTGGGGAGGGACTCTGAGGAATTGTGCTCTGGTACCATTCACGATTGTCCTCCAAAGTGTCCAAAATGTCCTGGGCATCAGGATGGACAAGGTCTGCCCATGTCTCCCAGAGAGGATGAACGATATAGTCTATGAAGCCCACCTAGTGAAAAAGAAATCCAGTTTGAGTACAGGACTTGGGACGAAGAAACCATGGAAAAGGTTAACTAGATCCCACAAATATATCTGATTTATATCAATTTATAAATATGACCTAAAATTTAAATACAAACATATAAAACATAACATGGCCTGAAAATACAATATTGAACAGAAGACTATTTACTTTACTTTGGTAAAACAGTCACTGTTTTAGGCAATGGTGAAAATTAGCTTCTAGAACTTTTTACAACCTAAAAATCCTACAGCTGTTTACAGGGTAGGACTTGGCTTGAGGGCTGGACTTCATTTTAGAATAGCCAGTAATAGGTAAATCAAGATAACTGAAATATTGTCATGTATCCCATATGAATTCATATAACTGAATTCACTTATAAATTCAGATAAATTGTCTCTATACCTATGAATATACTATGTGAATATAGTCATTAATAGATATAATGCCATAAGAACATATAAGAGACTATATGAATATAAATCATAAGAATAAAAGAGTCTTTTGAGTTGTAAAGACTAATGTGCAAGTGAGCTTGCCAACATCAAGTACTCATGTAAAAACCACTAAAATACTGTGTAATGTGGACACAATGGAATCCAATGTTCAAGTTATTGTTTTGCTCTCTCGGAAAGCTTTGTGCATAATGCGTCACCTGTGATTTCTCCACAGATGCATTGTGCTTGTCACACATGGGACTTATCTCCATGCCCCGCTCCCTCTCACGGTCTCCTTGGCGGAAGAACTCCTCCATTATGCGGTCCGTCCACTGGCGGTACAGCTGCAGCGGCTTTGTCGGGTTGCTCAGGTCCGCACAGTGCACCATATTCTGGAGGACCTAAAACAGACAAATGCATTCTCGACTCAGCACCTGTTCCTTTTTTCCCCTTTTTACTAGAAATTCACATTTAATGACTGCGACACTTAAAAATAGATGTTGTGTAAGATTCATTCCAAATAGTTCAACCATGATGTGTCTATGTGTGGTTCACACTTACATTAATAGTCCAAAATTATGACACCCCTACTGCATCTAAATACCAAGAGCTGTTTATGTGCATGGCTGATTAAATTCAGAGCTGCTTAAGTGGCCGGTTTTGTGGGATGTTAGGATTTTTTTTAAATGCATATGCAAATGAAAAGACCAAGCTGGTTAAATTCATAAATTGGGAGAAAGGAGACATAAATTTTATCAAAGCTAGACACACAGACACATGAGAAAATTCAAGTCATGCTTTACCTGAATTCTGTCAGAATAATTATCAAGAAGAAGAACGCCAGAACTGGTCACTTTCTTAGTTTCAACCATAGTTTTCAAATCAGCCAGTAGATTCATGTGTTTTGACATGTCTGTAGCAAGTACCTTAAAGGCAAGGAGTATTTTATTAAGTAAAAAAAGAATTTGCAAATAAAAGTACTATGCAGAATTTAAGAAGAAAAGGAAATCCACTCTGTCCTCTAACAGCTTGTATCGCAATTCTTTACTACGTCTTGGGGCAGAGTCCTTTCCTCTTTGTTGCCAAGTTTTCTGGAAGCCCAGATATATGTGTGCAATATACAGAAATGTTAGGCACTGATAACCACGTTTATGATGGGGAAAAAGGCATAGCCATGATTAAGACATCATTACCTATTTTTCCCATTCCTTGGACTAAAAAATGGTTAGTGAATGCTGATGAACTGATTCAAGATTGCTCAGAGTACTTCAGAAAGAGAATATTCTGGGTAATTTTCTGCTTATTCAAGACAGATAATTCTTTCCCCTGTATATACAAAGCTTAACAGAATGAACTTTTTGATAACCAGAGATTTTCCTGTGTCTCCTAATCACTGTGAATAATATGCATAGAGAAAATATTAAAATCATGGATGTTTTCTAAATGGCACTCTGATGGAGCCCCCGCCGCCTTTTTGAGTGGAAAAAATTCAAGCTATGGTCAGCACCCTCTGCTCTTGTTAGTCATCTTTCTGCCTGCACCAGACCAGAGGAGTTCAGAAAATAAAGCTAGAATAATGAGGTTAAGCTGTCATTATTCTTTTTAAAAATTTTGTTATTGATTGATTTTAGAGAGAGAGAAAGAGAGAAAAACATTGATTTGTTGTTCCATTTATTTATGCATTCATCGGTTGATTCTTGTATGTGCCCCGAACGGGATCAAACCCACAACCTTGAAATATCACAACGATGCTCTAACCAGCTGAGCTACCCGTCATTATTTTATTTTATTTTTTTAAAATGTATTTTTATTGATTTCAGAGAAGAAGGGAGAGGGAGAGATGGATAGAAACATCAATGATGAGAGAGAATCATTGATTGACTGCCTCCTGCAGGCCCCCTACTGGGGATCGAGCCCGCAACCTGGGCATGTATCCTTGACCGGTATTGAATCTGGGACCCTTCAGTCCACAGGCCGATACTCTATCCACGGAGCCAAAGGGGTTAGGGCTACCCGTCATTATTTTAACTTTAAACTGCTAGAAGTAGAAAACCTATTACAGAACATTAGGGACAGCTTCTCAAACATAAAGGGGCAGCAATAGGTTTTGAAATATACAGTTCCTTTCATTTAATATTCAATCTTTTTTTTTCCTTTAACAGTTTGCATCACAGCTTTCTTTTTTGCTTTTATCAGCTACTTACAATGTCAATGACCATTTTTCTTAATGATTGTCTTTGCTTTTTGGTCAAATTCTGGAAAATGTCACAGTTTTCTTCTTGAAGCAACTTAAAGCCCACGGCCAAATGATGGTTCTCCAAGACAGAAGAATCGTTGTACATCAAGGCAAGTTCAGAATCTTAAAAGAAAGACAAGAGAAAAGATTAGCAAAGCCATTTATTCTAAGTTTATCTTATTCTTCATATTCTGAGATAACTTTCGGTTTAGAGCTCAATTTCCCCTAAACATCTCTGCTGGCCTTACCATACATGACAACACCAAGAAGGCAATGTACTAGTTACTGTAACAGTGGCAAGAGCAATGGGATCGTGGGAGTGAATTCTAACGTGAATGACATGTGGTAAGTCATTTCACGCCCTGTGCCTCAGCTTTCTCTTTGCTAAAGTGAAAGCAGAACTGAACAGATAGCTCCTCCCCTCCAGATCTGCCATAGGTTCTCCATAAGCTCAGCAGAATATGACATTATTCTTAACATTCTTAACATTGTCCAAAGTATAAGGTGTTGTATTCCTGAAAACTGTGCATCACCTACCCAACATTTATATAAATGTAAGGATCATGTGACTTAGGATTGTTTGTGTTCCGAGAGGGTATAAGAACAGTTTGGAACACACAGAGAATATTAGATTTGTCCATGCTGTTCTTATTTTCATCCACAGTATAGCTTTGAAAGTAGAGGCTTTATTCATTTTTCCATTTCCTTTTCCAAGTACTGTGGCAGTCATTGTATACAGGTCTATTGCCCTTTCTACCTGAGCACTCATGGCTGCACACAGAGAAGGATGTCAGGCTGCCTACATAACTGCACGGTGAAGATTCTGCCGCTCTCACAACTGCCCTGGGCCTGTGTATTTTAGGCAGTGAGAGATCCTGCCTCCTTATAGTTCCTGTAAATACCTTACTTACCAAAAAAATTGGTGCTATTAACGTTTCCACTTAAGTCCTTGTAAAGACTAAAAGTGCATGTGTTTGATCTTTCTACTGACTCATGTACAGAAAATACTTTTGGAAATATATATTCTTTTCTAGGAAAGAAATACCCAATACTCCTTACTGAATATTTTAAAGGAGTGAGGGAGGAGAAATGAGGTTCAAGAGATATTTCTACTGTGAAATCTATGACTTCAATAGTACTATAGAAATAGGAATTTACACATTGAAATATTTGTTCCCAACTACAGAAACAGAGATTTCTAGAGTACCAGGCAGTGCCTATGTATGGTATTATTTATTGTCTTCCTTTTTCTTTTGACAAAGTAATAGTATTCATATTTTATAACTTAGTATCTGGTCAATCTGACTTTTAAATAGTCTGTAAAAGCATATAATTATGAATATTTATTCATAGACAGTTAAACATATAGAAATAAAAAATTTTAAACTATAAAGGATCTTAACATATTATTGTTTCTATAGTAGAATCATATTGAATAACATATACTGAAAGGAAGTCACAATGATTTCCGAGTGGAAGGCATAATACATTTTCTAATTAGTCTATTACGGTTTTTTTTAAGGGGCAAATGTGTATGTAGATGAAGGCATTAAAAGAAGAACTGACCCAGATTAATCTATGTGCCCTGTGAAGAAAGAGAAAAGAAATTCAGGCAATTGAGCCTGCAGAATAAAAGATGAGGAGCTGTTACTTTAAGGAGGAGGCAGATCTGTGGTCTGAACTTTAAAACAAAGAACCTGAATTCTCCTCAAGGTAAGGATGGCCTTTCACAGAGAGGGTTGTCTAGGAGCCCTCCCCAGCCTGCCTAGGTAGGCAGTTAGCTCCTGACATGTAACAAGAGTCCAGACTGGCCAGAAAGACCATGAAATGATTCCTAATTAGACTGGTGGGCCTCTACTGCTTCTCTAATCTCTAGGGCTCTTACAACAAGGTGGTGGTGACTGCTGATTTTTAAATGAATGCATGTTAGCATTTAAGCAACCTGTTTCTACTCTTCTTTAGAGCTGAAGATGTGTGGTCACGCCTAAAGGGTAAGATTCTGTGGTTCTTGAGTAGATTTTGAAGAAGCGGAGGTGTGTACTGGGACTCAGAATCAGCTGGGGGAGCTCCAGGACCTCTCCACCATGCAAAGCGTGCAACCTCATGGCGCCGTTGTAGCCTCCTTAAAATAGGGAAGGTGGCTGCCTAAATATGGGTTTACAAATTTGAGGATCAGAAGTCTTTAGGGTTCTTTATTACAGGAAATGTAGATTAAACCTTTGGCATTGAACACGTTGGCAGCACCAGCTCTGAGGTGCTAAGTGGGCTAGTCTGAGCCGCTGATGCTCAACCCATGAAAGAGCAACATAAACTTAATTTCTACATAAAATGTAGTTTACTGCAAACTAAAAATAATCACATAGTTTTGAGTGTGTCTCACAAAGTTTTTTATTACAAGTTTACAAGTTATTCGAGGGATTCATTATAGCATGCTGTGAAGTTAACACTTATTTGTGCTACTGGCTACTAGGCCTCTTCTGTTTCTGAAGTACAGTGCTTGCTGGCATGATCCCTAGTCAAAAGCTAACTAGGGCAGTCATTCTCACAAGGCCCTGGGCTCTGATCAACCCTGAGGTACTTCCATTACCAGGTGATGCTGCTGATTCATTCTCTCAGGAATAATATGGCCTCATCGCACCCCACCCTCCAGGAAACATTAGCGATCAAAGTTCCTTTGGGAACGGTTCACCTCCCAGCTGTCCCACAGAAAAGGGATCATCACAACATTACCGAATAACAAAATACTTACAAAAACAGGGTTAGTTATCCTTCACCTCAAGCAAGTCATCAGCAAAATGACCTTAAACAGATACCCTTGGCCACTGTCACTGTATTTCTAATTCTCCCCTAAATTTCTCCATTATCTGTGTCAGTGGGTCTCAAACTTTGGAAAGCATCAGATTCATCTGTGAATTGAAGATCAGCTTCAGTTCCAGACTCCACGGTATCCTGACGCTCGCCAGAGTCCTCCAATGCCAGCCAAAGCCTGTTTGCCCTTTGAGGCTCCATAATAAAGAATAAAGCTGGTCCTCATTTAAAAAAACCTATCAGAATACTTGGAAACAGTGACTTTATTACCAGTTGTTTTAATTTTTCTCTCTAATCTATTCTTAACTCTAATGTTATAAGGGAACCTACAATCCTATATAATAAAAGGCTAATATGCAAATCGACAGAACAGCTGAACAACTGCTATGACGTGCACTGACCACCAGGGGGCAGACGCTCAATGCAGGAGCTGCCCCCTGGTGGTCAGTGCGCTCCCACAGGGGGAGTGCCGTTCAACCACAAGCGGGGCTCACGGCTGGCAAGCACAGCGGAGGTAGCAGGAGCCTCTCCCGCCTCCATGGCAGCGCTAAGGAAATCCCCCAAGGGGTCCTGGACTGCGAGAGGGCACAGGCCGGGCTAAGGGACCCTCCTCCCCCAGAGTGCATGAATGTCGTGCACCAGGCCTCTAGTATTAAATATAACAGGGTGAAAAAAACCACACCAGTCTGAATTTTGGCCATTATTAATTTAAATAAAAAATATGTATACCTTTCTTTAAGGCAAACATTAAATTCAAACAAAACTTTTATGAATGAGGAGCATATCAAGACACACCTAACAGTCAAAGTAATAAATCAGGCCAGGCTAAGGAGAGTATCAGGGTATACTGCACTCTATAACCTCCCCATTCTTTTCAGAAAGGACAGTGGATCCTAACCACTGACACAATGTGAATGCAGCTGCATCGAATGTGTATTACGCTTAGTTATGCTTTGGTGGTTCCTGAAGGCACTCTATTATAGGTTCTTATAAGGTAGCTGGAATATGAAATGTTACCATGTCTAATCTTGGATAAGTAAGTTCATGAACCAAAATTCTAAAATGTACTGGGCTAGCCACACATTTTAGGAAATCCATGACTTTCCCAATCTTCCTATATATGAGTGAGTCACTAAAGCACACTCTGTCATAGGGTAGTCCAGAGGCTATTCAAAGATATAAAAACAGAGCTAAATATTCTGAAGGTCTGAGTTAAATCTCTCAAAGCAAAGCTACATTCAAAATCTCCTTTTAAATCTGGCTGCAGCACAGGGCCGCTAGGCAATGAAAGCTGGATGCATGGAGACTACTGGGCATGAGGAGGCTGTGATCCACAAACTCACGGAAAAGAAAAAAAAGTCACATTCTTAACAGATAAGACAATTTTTTTTAAACTTCACATTTTTTTTTTACATATAAAAGTAAATTTATAATATTAGTCTATTGTGGTGAGAGGGAATTAAACATTAGGACATTTAAATCATTTACCAATTGACTTAAGGAGTAAGGGAATAGAATTTCTGTAAAGCTAACACCTCCTGCACTGGCCTAGCTCCAGCACTACCTAAACATGCCTCCAGAGGCTTTCTGACAGCTGAGTGTCAGAGATGCCCGTATTGAATAGTCTCTACCCCTCCTCATATTCCCAAATTCAGTGATGACTTCTTATGTGATGAAATGTCACCCACCAGGGAGAAAAAATTCAATGGTTAGAAAATATTAAGTTAAACGAGAAGTTCCTGCTGCCCTTATTAGGAGGTTTAAATAGGCAAGAGCAGGGCTGGGTGTGGTAGAGGGGAAAGGAGTAGTTACAGCCTCTGAAGAGGATGAAGTGCTGACGTACATAAGTGAGGAAGGTTTAACCTTAATTCTGGTCATTTTTCTTTTTTTATATAAAACACAGGGCAATATAACTACCTAAATCATTCTGTCAACTTTTACTTGGATTACCCTTGTGTACTAACATGGCAACACATTGTTTCTACAGAAGTACTGGAATATGTGTTTTTCAAACAGCATTACACCTCATGAGATATAATAATAATTCTCATAACTAAATTACATTAAGACACACTCTCATTAAAATGCATGTTTACACATTCCAAAAGAACTTAATGGCTCTGGAAATACCCCCAAATACATAAAGACTCTCGTTCTAAAGTGTAGGTAAAAGAAATATCTTCTGCAAAAATAAATTTAACTCTACTTACTTGTATTGATCAGAAACTGATTGGACACACCAGGATGATCTACATCATGTATTGCACTGGCAAAAATTGCTGCAAGAATCTCCAAATCTGTAAACACAGCCTGGAAAATCAGACAATATAGATAACATCACTATTCTATAATAACACATATTACGATTTAAACAAATGGAAAATTACTTCCTAGAATTTGATGGAAAACAAAACGAAGTTTCAAAATATATTATGACTAGTGAGTGACCCTGGGCACATTGAAAGGAAATTAATTAGAAGGTGGCCAGTGGGGCAGGACTGGGCTAGACGGCCGGACACGCCTTGGGGCCAACCTCCAGCGGTTGCGGTCCTTCCCCGGCATCTGTGGAGTGAGCTGGGTCCCTCCGGCAGGTGGGGTCCCTTGGCCAGGCCTGTGGGTATCGGGCTGAAACCAGCTCTCTAACATCCCCTGAGGGGCCCTGGAGTGTGAGAGGGCACTTTGCAAAGTTGCTGCCGTACAGGGTGTGGAATGCAAACACAAGTGTGCAGTAAACCAGATTCGGGGCCAACAGTGCCCCAGCAACAACATAACCCATGACTGAAGGTGGAATAGCATGGCCCCGCGAGGAATCGGGGTCCCTTCTCTCTGGTTTCGGGGTGCGTCACCCGAGAACCGCCGCTGCCAAGATACTGAAGCTCGGCAGCTCCTGTGTTGAGCATCTGACCCCTGGTGGTCAGTGCGCATTATAGCAACTGGTCGGAAACAGCATATTAGCCTTTTATATATATATAGAAGATAATGTTTTGGGAAGAGTTCTATAGATAATGAGTTACTCGTGAACTTTGTAAGTGTGATCTTGGAAGAAAATATTTTACCTAATATAATTTATGATAAAAAATTTTCCATTGATTAGATATTTTTAAGTATTAAAAAGGAGTATCTGAAATTATTTTTTACTCAAACCAGGGTTTCTCAACTTCGGCAGAATTCACATTTTTGGGCCAGATAATCTGTTATGAAAGGCACTCTGTATTAAAGGATTTTTAGCAGAATCCCTGGCATTTACTCATGAGATGTCAGTAGCATGTACTCCCCCCAGTTGTGGTAGCCAAAAATGTCTCCACATATTGCCAAATGCCCATGGGGGATGGGAGGAGAAAGAAAAGGAATCACTCTCAGTTGAGAACCACTCACTCAAATGATGAAATACTAACATAGTTTTATGATGAAAACAATCTGAACTATAAAATATATTAGGAAAAAATATTTCTCCAAACAATTAAGGAAATAAAATTGCTTAAAAAACAATTTAATGAAACAACTTCTTAGGATTTGATAAAATTGAAGTGTTTCCTTCTAATCAATTTCATGAAAAACATCAATGCATTGCTTATATTTTAAAATAATCATCCTTTGAACTATAAATGTAAAAGCCATCAGACTACATTCCAGAAAAACAAACTAAAATTATATAAGCCTAACAGATGTGCTTTAAAGAATGTCCATTAGGTAATTTCAAGGAAGCAGTGTCGTAAACAGATGAATCCCTAAATCGCTGGTCAACTTTCTCAAACAAAATCATCAGACTATTTATTTACCACCACATCTTTTACTTTATAACTCAATATACTTCCAATGAAGCCAATTATTTTCTGCACTGCATACTCTTTAATATGCAAGTTTAAGAGCCCTTTATGAATGACAAGTTAGTGTTATCAAAGTTTTAGAAACCAGATTTACCTCCAAAGCAGGTGTAGATAACAGCACGTGTGTTGACTGGACCACGTCTGCAGCATGAATATTGTTGTGGTAGGCCACGTCAGCGTGGTAATGGTCTTCCAGGGTCATAAGGTATGTAACTAAAGTGTCTACAGGAATTTTAAATGTTTTCAATAAATCCCGTTCCTGTAGGAAAAGAAATTCTCTTAACATTTGTCCTTACATAACAGGTTTTCCATAGAGTGTGTTAACAACAACAACAACAAACCACACCCAGAAATGGAAATAGCACTCTCACAACATCTAGTGAGGAAATGGAAATCTTTGGGAAGATCCAGGGACTTCAGGAATAAAACCAGAGTTGAGTTGTCCTTCTGAAGCCCAATAGTGCTCAACCCAAGATATGTGGTGTGAGGAATGAGCTGCCAGTTACAGAAGTGTCTTGTCCCAAGATCATGAAGTTAGCCTCAGTCTAGTGCTACTGACTCTGCCACTAGGTCACATCAACTGAAATGTAACATCCTTTCTTGGGCTGGAATCTGCCATTCCAGTCCCGGGGGTACCTACAGCCTCAACTCGCATTTAAATCCTAACCCCGTGCTGGAGCAGAAGCAGCTCAACAAGAGCGAGGAACCGATGTGGAGAAGAGCAGTACACAGAACAGTGAAAAAATTAAGATTAGTTAGCGGGGGGGTGGGGGGTGGGCGGGGGGTGGATCAGTTTTTATGGCTAGTTCCATTCTCTGTGTGAGTCAGGGTCATGTGGATGACTTTTAAACTATAATGTTAATGAATCGCTTCAATTTTCACACATCATATCATTTCCTTAAATGGGAAAAAATTAGCAACATTGGTTTATTTGCATTTTACCCACACTTCAACCTTTCTGTATTCTTATAATCCCTAGGTAAAGGGGCAAATCCGAAAAAAGTCCAATATATGCAAAAGAGGGTGAGTAGTAAAGAAGATACAATGCATGTACAATTCACAGGCTGGACATTAAGGCACAGAATGAGAGAAAGGAGATGGGACCACATTACCTGAAAGATGGTGTGCATGATAACAGTCAGAGGCCGGTTACCAGACAGCTCTGCTACTCTAAAAACATGAAGACCCCATTTGTTCACCTCTTCTAGTTCCTGGTGTTAAGAAAGACAGGAAAATTAGAAAGCAGAGGTAGCACATGAAACAATGAGCATATTCACGTAAAAATTACTGATTTTAATGAAAAGATTGTTAAACTTAAAAAAAGTGATTCATTTTAAATATAATGGATGCACCATGTAATCAGGGGAAAGTTTAGGCAGATTCACTTGAACGTACTAAAAACTCAATAGCATACTAAAAACTGAATAGGATTGCTTAGCCTCATGCCTTTGACAAGACAACATATTTATATACTTTCAATATAAATTTCAAAGCATTTCTCCAACAGATAAAATCCATTCACAAAAACCTTAACTATTCTCCGAAAACTGGAAGATATAATAAATAGATTTCTAACTCTTCAATGTTAAACAATCAAACATAGAAGCGAAGAAGGAAAGAACACACATCACAAACTACCTGTGCGAGTCCATGTGTTAATAAAACCCAAATAATTTAGCAAGAGTTGTATAAAGTATGTTCCTATCTTAAAAAAACACATCCCATAAATGAATAACTTGTCTATTTACTAAAAGAGAAGGAACAACAATTCATTAAAAGGCATTGTTGCATACTGATGCTCACAATTCTTGACATTTTTCTTACCTTGGCAAGGGTGTCTTCTTGTTCAGTTTTAACCCCAAACCTCGGGATGCTTGAATTAGTCAAACTGGAACTGTGCATCAACTTTTTGACCCCACTAATCTGAGACATTGGCCTTTTCTTTTTCTCCTTTTCCTTCTGAGTTGGAGAAGGAATTTCCACTTCATGTTGCTTATCTTAAAAATAAAGAAAATATTCTACACTTACTATTAATTCTACCTGAGCTTTTTTTTTTAAGCCTAACATATATAACTAGACATGTTTTAATTTATCATTATATATTCCAGGAAAGATTTCCAAGTAAAGCTCCTTTTAGAGAAGTTGAATGTTTAAAACTTGATGTGGACTGAGTTTGATACCCTAAATAAATAAATAAATAAATAAATAAATAAATAAATAAACCCCAAGGCAGAATAATTAACAGTGTGTGAACCTGACAGCTTACTGAAATGGGTCCTCTGAATGACTTAGATTGCTTTTGCTGTTTCACATTTCTATACTATAGTGAGCTAGGTGTTATGATGTAACAAGGTTTTGTGGGAAGCATAGAGAATCTCCAATATTATCTGACAAGTGACAATCCGTTTTACAAAAGCTATTTTCAAATAAAAGACACAAGATGTATCTGTACATTCATTCCCTATTTCACGGGAGTGAGCTCCCCTAACTCATCCTTGCACAGTGTGCGCTCAGTAAGTGTCTGTTTAGTGAATGTGCTACTAAGATATTCAGCAATTTTGTTTTGAAAGTAAAGCCAAATCAAGGATATGTTCAAGTTGGTGACTTTCACTTACTGCATTTTATTTTCCTCTGGGAATGGGCGGTGGGAGTGGTATTGTCCCAGTACACCATACCCTTAGCTATTGTTATCAATAAGCTTTTCTTTAGCAATTATATTCTATCTGCTTCACCAATTTACCAGGTGTGGTGTCCAATAGACTATCAACCCATTGAGGGCAGGGACCATTTCTAACTTATCATTAAATACCTATTGCCCAGCAATGACTGGCATTTAACAAGAATTTGTTGAATGCATGTATAGATCTCAAAAATACATTTCACAGTTTAGTACTTTGAAAAAACTAGCAGTATGTAACTTTAATTCAGAAAACCCTCAAAGTCCTGAATAAAACTAAAAGATAAAAAATGCATTTTGTCACTTTAGGTTCTAAAGTTTAGAGGCTAGAGGCTCAAATTATTAATATAATCAATGGAAACAATTGAAAGTCATAATACTTGCTTGATTTCCAAAATCAGTTGATGCTTTAATCCACCTCCCAAAACAAACCACTCAAAAGAAAATTTAAAAGTTGCACTTTGTTATTCTCACCTAAGAATGTGTTTGATATATACTCCGACACTTGATTTCCAGATCTACTCATTTCAGAGAGATGGGTGAGCTCCCGATTAAGCATCCTTTTAAACTGAAAAACAGAAAGATAAAAAAAAGATGAAAATTTAAGTGTAAGAATATAAGCATACACTAAGATACAGAAAATATGTCCAAAGAATTGTTAAACTGTCCTGACACTTTTTAAAAAAATATATATATATATATTTATTGATTTCAGACAGGAAGGGAGAGGGCAGAGATAGAAACATCAATGATGAGAAAGAATCATTGATCTGCTGCCTCCTGTACACCCCCTACTGCAGATTGAGCCAGGCATGTGTCTATTTTATCCAAAGAAACCCTGGAATTTACCTACCACAACAAAGCCTTCAAAACCAGAATTCTCAGAGATGGTATGCTTTCCCATCCATCAACTGCTTTTCAATGTCTTCCTTTGACTCTCAAAATTGCCCAGTTAGGCCTTTTAAGATACCTTAATATGTCTCATAACATACAGGAAAAAAAATATTTTTCTATGTAAATGGAGTAACTATACTATTAGATATTTGCTCGAAAAAAAGTCACGTATATAGTTGCCCTTACAATTTTGAATTTCACCATAAATTATCATTTAAGTCTGGGGGAAAGACAGTAGTAAGCTTATCATTTAGTAATGTTTAAAATGTAATTCTAATTCAGTATTTAATCTGTTCATTAGAATTAAAAAATCTCACTTCTCTGCAATGATTCATACCAAGGTGTTCTAACTCAAGATAATCTGGCAAAATTACTTCCAAAGACAATCTTATTGACCATCTAAATTAGGTGTAAGAATTTATCACCACAAAGCACTGAGGAAGATCAATGAAAAAATTTCAAAAGACTATTGGATATGAAGAATTCTTATTAGCATTATCCTAAAGCCAAAACTGAAGAACTGGCCATACCAATACAAATTCTTCTGGTTGTTAATTTACAGGTACAGGGAGTTGTTCATGCGTGGTTTTTTTTTTTTTTTTTTAAATAATTGTCTCTGATCATAAAATACATGTGTTATAGAAATCTAGAAAGCTATATAGAAAAGTAGAAATCATGTATAGCCAGCCCCCCTGCTCAGAGATAACCATACATAATTAGCTATATTTCCTTCTATGCATTTAAAAAATTTGTATGGATGTATATTTTCAAAATTGGCATTATGCAGTACACAAAACATGGATTGCTGCTAATTTTTACTTAGAATAATATATTATGATTCACAGGGAAAAGTAAATTTTGGGGCCTTCTAAGAATATTTATACCCTGGCTGGGTAGTTTCAGTTGGTTAGAGTGTCATCCCGATACGCCAAGGTTGTGGGTTTAATCTCTGGTCAGGGCATATAGAGAAAGCAATCAATGAACGCATAAACAAGTAGAACAACAAATTGATATTTCTCTCTCTCTCTAAAATAAATAAAAAAATTAAAAAAAATACTCAAGACATTTACAATAGTGTTCAAAACATTTTCTACCCATGTTTTATAAAGTTGTATTTTTTGAGTAAGTTATAGGCTATCAACTAATTAAATGAGCTAATAGGAAGTGTCTTGTGTTTAGTCTAGCACATCATAGATGCTCAACATTATTTGAGCTCTTTCTATATACATGGGCCTTTTATAGTGATTTTTATTATTGCAGGACAAATTTAAGATCTGGATATAGTTACACATATAAAAATACGTATGTAAACATCTACCTCCTCTACTCATTCCAATAAATAATACATTATTCATGTAAGAAATGGTCACCATGCTTCAAAATATAATGATAATACCAGGCACCAGGCCAAAAGGTAAGTAAATCCTTGCTTAACAAACAAAATTTACTTTAGGAAATATTTTTAAAATTTATCTTTTTCCTTTATTTTTTATTCTTTCCATCACCATTTGTCCCCCATACCATCTTCCCCTAACCCTCCACCTCCCTCCCCCAATTACCACACTGTTGTTTGTCCATGAGTTCTTCCCCCCCCCCTTTTTTTTTTTGCTCAATCCCTCCACTCACCCCACTCACACTCCCACCCTAACCAGAGCTCTCTGCCTGCTCTTTATCCATGAATCTGTCTCTATTTTGCTTGTTGGTTCAGTTTGTTCATTAAATCCCACACATGAGTGAAATCATATGGTATTTATCTTTCTCTGACTGGCTTATTTCACTTAGCATAATGTTTTCCAGGTCCATCTATGCTGCCACTAGGGTTAAAATTTTTTCCTTTTTACGGCTGAGTAGTATTCCATTGTGTAAACGTACCATAGAAAAAATCTTTAGGCAAAACTCGTTCAAAAGAGTCTGCTGAATAGCAAATCCTGGCCTCTCCACAATCTATACAGGAACCACACTGTCCACCGCCCTTCATGTATTTCTCTCAATGTAAGCTTGGGGGCGGGGGGTTGGGGCATTAAAAAGTTAGATGGGGACCCAGTTTTTCACAGAATTCCCTTCCAACTTGTAAGCAACCTGGTATAAGGAATATGTTGCCGATGCTAAAGCAGAAAAATGGCATGGTGCCTGCAGATTCCCTACACAAATTCTTGAATTTATCTGGAAGAATATAAAGAATGACATAATTTTCCTGGCAGTTAGCTTATATAAATAATCAAAATAGCAAGTTAAGTACACATAACCAAGGCAAAAAATGCCAGTGAAAGTAACCTATTGTACTGACTGATAAATTACAGATTGCACATTCCACTGATCATTTTTATATCATATATATTCCCAGACTACTCTTCCGCTTTTGTTCAAAACCCAAACGCATGGACTAGAGAAACCCTGCAGTGAGCACCTCTCTTCCTACAAGGCTAGTGCGGTGCTCCAAAGAAGTCCACCTTTCCTTTAACATAGTGAGAAGAGACAACATTTTAAGCAGACCCTTTTCTTCCTAAGGGAATGGGGAGGGAGATCTCCTAAGACAATCTTCAAAGAGTCAATTAAGTTATGACATAAGGGCATTTTCTAAAAGAAATTAAAATCAACTCCTTTTTTTTTTTTTTTTTTTTTTTTTTGCTATTGATATAACACGGAGTCCAGGGAGGCTAAAATAGTAACCACAGAAATTACCACCAGTGCTTTCTCAACTGGGAGTTGATGTTTCAATCTGGTTTTGAAGTGTATAGCTAGATATAAAGAAAATAAACCAGTCAATAATAATTTTTAAATGTAAGGAAAATTTCTCTCACTTTAAAATTGATTAGAATGACTATATAAACTAACTATGAGGGGGGAAATAATTTAAAAATGTAATAAAATGTATGTTATATTTTCAATTTACAGATGTAGAAGAGATAAAAGATAGAACTGCTTTTCAAAAGGACTGTAAAATGCAGAACAATTTAATTGAGCTTTTAGATATTTTTAAAAGTGACCTCTAAATATTTCCTGATGAGTTATTCTAGTTGTTTTTTTATTTAAATAGTCTGAAATAACATACAGAATCACTGTTGCAGAAAAAAAAAGATTTGCAAGCTAATGCTTTCAAATCCTTTGTTCTCACTGTGCATCAGAAAGTCTGTGTGCAGCATTTAAAACACAAAGGAAAGTGAAAACGCAGTTGAACTGAATACTCTATTTTGCCTTTTAAACTCCAGTTCCCCAATTTATACTCCACATTTTTTGACTGTTGAGGAAGAAAAATAATTAAAAATCTAAATATTCTCAAATTTAATCCGTTTATTTCTGCATTCATGCCAGTGTGTTTCTGGGGACATTATATAGTCTCTTAGCATATAATTAGGAAGGTGGTAAAGGTCAAACATTAAGAAAATGCTTGTCTCCCCCCCATAATATTCTATTAAAAATAATTTAAATATGCTGCACTGTCATACACTACAAGTTTGATAGATAGCATTAAAAGCTAAAATGAATACTGCACAGGCTGTATAATAATAAATCCTTTAACATGTATAAGACTAAATATATTTATTCTTAAATGTAAAACAATTATATTGTTTTTTTTTGCAATATAAAACATAAAGCTGTCCAGCAAAAATTTTCTTCAAAAAAAAAAAATACACACTAAAATTCTATACTGAGTTCTTAGAGGGTATTGTTCATAATCACAATACAAATGTAAAGCCCTTCAAAAAATGCACCAAATATGAACTGTCTAAAAGCTAAGAGATGATTTCTGGGAGGATTGGGAGGGTTTCCTTTATTACCCTCTATCCTTTTCTGTATTAAACAAATTTCAAGCCAAGAAATAGTTAGCAAAATTTAAATGAAAATATGCATTAAAAAAAAAATCCGGACCATCCACAGATTAAAAGGGAGGTGGGTAATGATAACTACTTGGACAATTAAAACTGAAATAAGTTTTCTTAGACTGCAGGTAAATCTCCCAGCAAATAGTAGAATTTCCTTTAAAAAGAAACAAAGAAAATGAAAACATATTTCAATCTGCGTTCTTAAAGTACTGAAAAAGGATTCTTAAAAACAATGTATTGTGATATACTCAAATGTTCAAGAATAAATGTGGACCTTGGAAGTGATGCTTCTTTTAGGACTGAAAAAGGTTTTTACCTCCTGCTTCTATTATAGAGACCACCAGGCTAGCAGCGGCCAGGGGCATGCAAGAAACCTGCCAAGCAGGAACACAATTTTACTAAAGTCAGTGTATTAATTCATTTCTTGAGATGAACAAAAGTAGCAGTATCACATAAACATAAATTTTTTCAGGTTTTACAAGTAACCAAGCTTTCATTTTAATAGTATGTCACTTAAAAAGTCAAGTAATGTCCATTTTTAATGTTATCTAGAGCTTTTCATCCAAAGTTGAAAAAAAAACATACTCTTCATCAGGTTAAACTAGTGCAGATTTTTAGAAAGAGCCACAAATTAATTTTTATAAACTTTAAGTACTTCAAACTAACGGGAACCCATATACCAGTATAAGTAATTTTGCTCAATAATTTATTTCCAATGGGTTTATTTAATTACCTTGACATTTACAAGCATAGCTGAAATCCACACAACATGACAAAGAACCCCTGCACATTAAAAAGCAATTTTAACACGCAAACTATAACTATTAGAAGTTGTACAATTTCTCTTTATCTTGACTAAAAATACATATTTCTTCTGCAGTCATGTCTAAAGAAAAAAGATTGCTTAGGAAGCTTAATTCCATTGTAATTTATTAAAACTATCAGTTAGAAAATATGAGTAATCAGGAGCTTACAAAGGCTAAATAAACCTTACCTTTATGTAGCCCCAAGACACTGACAGTAAATAGTTTGCTTCAGGCATTTTTGATGGATTATATAGAGAATGGATTCTAAAATATGTATATCTTCAAAACATTGACAGATTAACAATCTCCACTAGCCTCGGAGTGTGTGGGTTTTTAAAGATTATTGGGAATTAAGTATACAGAAGAAAGCCTTGCATTAGATCCCTTCCGACATCCAGCAGTCTTCCCATTGAACATATGCCACTTGTAAAACTCCAGAATGGAACAGACTTCAACGACTATTCTGAATAAAGAAAATTCATGTGATAAATAAATATCTAAAGATCTAAGGGTCTGCATCTTTCTCTCCCTGAGCTCCAGGGATGAATGAATAATGTATGCCAATATGCTTAGCTGCAAGAAAGATAAGTTCTGTCAAAAGCTACCAAATAAGGAACTGCAGGGAAGCTGGGGAGAGTGACAAGAAACCCCTCCCATAAAACCCCAACTATGCACCAATTGCACTCCATCCCCGGCTCTATCAGGTCAGGAGGCGTGGACTAGGCCCAGGGTGCTTTGTGATTGGTTGGCAAGGGCAAACCTCTGGTAAACTTGTTTAAAAATGGTATCCCTGCAGTGAGGCTGCCCTGTGAATAGATGAATGGGGCTTCCCTCTCCCAGTGATGAATAACTACCATGGAACACTTCAAAACTCATAGTTCATTCTTAAATAAGGATTACCAATCCTTCTGGAGTCACTTCTATGAATTTTAATATTCTCTGACTTCTCTTTCTTCAAAATGAAGGCTGCCCTGAAAATGGCACGCAGACATTTTAATTGCTTTCTCTGTCAAATCCAAAACAAAACAAGTGGCTTCCCTGGTGACACAGATATAACCAAAGTTTCTTCCTCCAACCAACATAAAAGCAGAGTGCGATTATAAAATAATGCAGTTATGTCCAGAATTCACAAATGGAAGTGATACATTTCCTCACGGGTGTGGCATGGCTGTTCACAGCTCCTTTTGTCACGTTGGGTAACACTGCTTAGGCTTTCACATCGCTAATTTGCTATGAAGAGGAAATTTTAAAAAATAGATTTTCTGTTGGTGCTCCTCTCCTATTGTGCTATTTTAAAAACATCTTAGTCCTGGTTGGTTTGCTCAGTGGTTAGAGCATTGGCTACAGACTGAAGAGTCATGGGTTTGATTCCCAGTCAAAGGCATGTAACTTGGTTGCAGGTTCCATCCTGCCCGGGGTTGGGGTATGTGGGGGAGGCAACCATTTGATGTGTCTCACACATTGATGTCTCTCTCTGTCTCTCTCCCCCTCTTTTTCTACTCTCTCTTAAAAAAAAAAAAAAATCAATGGAAAAAACATCCCCGGGTTTAACAAAAACAAACAAAAAACCATCTTAAAAGAATTTGATGAAAGTTCTACTAAGAATATAGACTCTGAATTCAAATCCTTTAGTGCATAATCCTCAACAAATAATCAATCTCACCTCTTAGTGTGTTGGGTTCCTCATTGGTAAAATTGGGTACTGCTGTAGCTGGTCTCCAAAGGTGCCTCTTTAGGAGTATGAGAAATGACTCACCTGTCTGAATTGAAATGATGGACTTGGAGACAGAAGTATGGCGAAAATGAGACTTTTAATACACTCCCAATAGTGGGCGTCAGTCCCATTGTACAGGGACATGTGGAGCGGGGAACACAGCCTATTTATTTAGTCCCTCCTCCGGTTCCTCATTGGCTGAGTACTATGGGGTCACCTGTTTCCTCATGTGTCACCCAAGTCTTGCTGTCTTCCATTGGGCCATTTAAAAAAATTGGGCTGAGGCCTTTCTAGCTGCCTCCACCTCCCCTGTCTAGCTGAGGAAGACACCTTGGGGATTTCCACCATGATGCTGGCCCACGTGCACAGTCCTTTGTTCCTCTTCCCTCCTCTCTACATTCTGTTTGCCCTGGGAAATTCAGTAGATTCCATCAAAAGCCGACCATGCTGGAGATGGATCACCGAGGTCCATTTCCTACGCGAGCAACACTACCCTACATCAAATCTGAGCTGACCTGGGTTTTACCCAACAAGGGACTGCTGTGTGACTGGAGGCTATCACAAGAAGACTGCTGCTTTCACCTTGGTCTCCTTGAATGTGCTAGTGGGATCCCTGAGTCACCCTGTGAGAATGCCTGACTACTCTGACACTGCCATGTTATGAGGAAGCCCATGCCAAATTTATGAAGAAGCTGCTGGGAAAGTGACAGAGAGAGAGAGAGAGTTGTGGTGGGGAGGAGAGGCAGGGGAGGGAGGGAAGAAAGGGAGAGAGGGGGTGGAAACGCTTATATGTAAAAAGCAGTTGTGTTCTAGGCTCAGATAATCATATGTGAATTATCTACATGAATGGTTGTTGGCAGATGGAGCGATCCTCCCTGGTAAACACTACCCTGTGTATTCCAGGACATCTAGTCTCCCTGGCTTCTGCCCATAAAATTCCAGGAGTACTCCCCAGTAAGTGTACCCTGGAATTTTTTGAATGTCCCGCAGTGTTAAGGATTACTGTTCTAGTTGCTTCAATTACCTTGAACTGTGACTCTTAAATCAGGATGGAGGATGCTTGAGGCAAGAAAGAGAGCTGATTCTTTCTTTATAGTTCTCAAAGTAGTTAGTCAACCACAGGCATAAGATTCAACTGTATGTAAGTCCCTAACCTGTTCCAGTAATGGAGATGACGATGATGGTAACAAGAAATCTTTTTTAAAAGCTCTGACACAAACTAAAATTCATTTCAGTTTTCCCATTATGAGAGACAGACTAGATGCTCCTTCCCATTGCCATGGTAGTAGCAGCCTGCAGAAGAGTCAGACAACGCAGAAGAGAAATGTGGATGGGGCCAGAGAGATAGCACTTTTAACCGTCGGAAAATGTTAATGAGAGCACGGTAATGGGTATGTCACATCATTTATTAAGCACCTATATGCACCAAGAGCTTTATCTATTTTATCTCAAATCCTCACAACATCCAGGTAAGACAGATATTATCCCCATGCTAAGGTGAAAAGACAGGTACTTGCCCTGTATGTGACAGGGCTGAGAGGCAAATCCAGGCTTCTGTGAGTCTGTGCTCTTCATGGTATATGAATAGCTCACCATATAATTAGGCTGATGCAAATTCTATGATAAATGGTTTGAATTTAGGAGTGGACCCATTTATCCTTAATCCTGTGCCGACTCACAGTGTCTTGAAGTAAAGAACCATCACTGTGGTCAGATCTCTGGATAGGGTGGATCTTACAACTGCGGTCAGGAAGCTGGTGCCCAGACACAGGCAGCCTCACCTGAAAGCGAAACCTACTTCTGTGTGGGAGGCTGTGTGAGCAAGACACAGATGCCCTCACACACAGGTAGAACTCAGATTCCCCGTCTGGTGACCTGCAGCTCTCAAACACCCTGCTGGTTTTTTATACCAACGTGTGCGCAGGTACTGAAATAGGAAAAAAACCCATTTCCTTCAGCATTTAGTTCTCTTTTCATGTCTTTCTCTAATAATACTCCCCAGAATCTCTAATGTCACACCTCTTTTATTCTTCATTTTAACTGATACCTCAAGCAATCACCAATCTTTCTGGACTATTTTAGGATATTTCAGGATATTTAAAATTGTGCTGATGGAGTTGAGTCAAACATTGATATACTATTAACACACGTTGGCATCACTGACGTTGGAATAGAGGTCAAGAGAGATAAGACACATTTTTGAACAAGGACAAAGAAAAACAGACCAAACTATGAAGAAACTGAGGCTCAGAAGGTCAAATGTCCCCCCCAAGGTCACAAAGTCAAGCAGGAGAGTAAATTTGAACCAAGGGTGTGTCTGGCTTCAAAATATTCTAAATTGCCAAAAAGTATTTTAGGCATTAATCTACATTTAGCCTAGAGTCTATAAACAATATGTCTGTTAACATAATAAATTCTAACTTATACAAGATATTACTGTGCTTAAAATATTTAAGAAATATTATTTAAAATAAGTGTACTAACTCTTAGATTTCTCCAACCTAAGAGATTTTTCCCAACCTAACAGCACTGTTTTTGGTATAATTTACACATTTGGAAAATAATTTATTCTATAATTAGTCTATATTTAATTTTCACCTTTTTATTTAAGACCGAAGTTCTGGGAGTTGTTATTAATCAAGAAGCAAATCTGTATAAAGTGGACTCTCACATATCCAATGCTGCTCAGCTCAACACATGCAAATCTAATTGCTAAATGCTCCTTGAAGAATTCTGAGGCAAGGTTAAACTTCAGATATTAAATATAATCACTAGAGCATACCAGTGTCTTTTAAATCATTGAGTGTTTCCTCTACTTCAACTGCCTTAAAAGTAGTTTTAGAGGCAGACAATAACCTAGAATTAATTTATAACCTATACTTTAAATAACAATTTTAAATCTATTTTTACATTATAAAAACTATACTTTCTTTGATTAATGCTAATAGTATAAAAACAACATTAAGTCGAGCAAGCCCACTAAATACGTTTGTGTTTACTGCCCTCTAGTGATAATGGATCTGAATGCAATTTAAGGAACAGCTTTGGAAGTCATTTCAGAAAACAAAAACAAATGTTACAAATACTACAGAGGTCTGAAATTAAGAGGAACTCGAGGATGACGTCAGTCATTAGTAATTCAGGAAATAAAAAAAAATTAAAACCAAAATGTGGTGTCACTACATACTTAGTAGGATGGCTAAAATAAAAAATACAAACAATACAAAACGCTGGCCAGGATGCGGAGCAAATGGAACTTTTATACATTGCTGGAGAGAGTGCAAAATGGTATAGCAACTTTTTAAAAACAGCTTGGAACATTCTTATAAAGTTAATAAGTACACTGACTATATGACGAAACCATCCTACCCACCCTAGTTATTTACTTGGTGCATATAGGTGCTTAAATATATGCAAACATATATCCGTACAAAAAACTATATGCAAATGTTTACAGCAATTCTACTCATATCAGCTGAAACCTGAAAATAGCTTAGGTATCAAGTGGTGAATGGATAAACAAATTGTAATACATCCAATTGAAATACTAGAAAGCAATAAAAAGAAACAAATTAATACATGCAACATATTATTAGTGGATTAATCTCAAAAGCAATATACAAAGGGAAAAAAGCCATTTACAGAAGGCTATAGATATACTATATGATTTCACTCACATAAATTCTTGAAAGGCCAAAATGTAGGGATATTCAGGTCACCGGTTGCCAGTGACTCGGGGTAGGGGTAGGGGTACGGGTAGGGGAATGACTACAAAAGAGCAAGAGAAACCTTTTGGGTGTTGTAAATATCTATATCTAGATTCTGGTGGCAGTCATCCAATTGTATACATTTTTCAAAACACATTCAACCATACCTAAAAAGAGTACATCGTGCCATATGTAAGTTATACCTCAAAATCTGACTTTAAAAAATGAGATGATGCTATCAAATTTTTTAATTCCAAATTTGCTTAACTGTGCATAAAGAGAAATGAAAAAAATCTCAAGCACAGTTACATACCATAAAATAACAATTTTACTCTTTCAAAGAGCTCCACCATTATATCTCAGACAAATAGGCATATGTTTGTCTAAAGTCCATGTTAGCTTTGAATAATCTAATATATGGTAAATTCCCAATTAAGAAAAGACTTTAGGCAATATAATAGCAGTTAAACTATCCTCATAGATATATCATTGTTATTTTAATCCTTTGGAATAAAACATTCCCTGAAATATCTTAGGTATTTCCCTGCTTTCTTAAACCAACTGATCTTAATTTAATTCTTTAATGATGATCTTGGACCACGTTTACTCACTCATCACTGAATAGTCAACAAATACTTATTTTATGGTATGTTAATTCTAGGCCAAGCTCTATGCCAGCTGGTAGAGATTAAAAAAAAAAAAATACAGTGAAATGGGTAGAGCTGCTTGCAGAAAACCGAATGGCCCCAAATGATGCATACATTTTTAAATTTTTCTTGTCAGCCTTTTCTTCTTATGGTCAATATAAATCAGCCTCCATATAGTCAATAAAGCATTCTTTTTCCCCTTCCTGTTACATTGGATTTTTGTCTAGAATGTGTTGTAAGAGCAGTAGTTCCCATTCTCAAAGAAGACAGCCAGTGTGAGATAAACTTCTGATACAATGCTAACCTTCCTAGAGATTGTGTACATCAGCATATTAAAGGCTTTATCAAGAACAGTAATGAATAATCTTTCTAATTGTGTTTAACCTAGCATTTCTCAAAGTTATTTTACTACCCAACTCTTTTCTCCCTTCACATTTATTAACAGGCAAAAACAAAAACACTACGATTTCAATGAAAATTCTTGTGGAAAGTAATGGGCTTTAAATATCATATAATAATAATTTAAGAATGATTATTTACTTATTCACTTAACAAAATATTAAACAGCTACTATGTGTCAGCATGGGTGATACAGCAATGAGCAAAAAGACAAAAACAAGCCTTAGACCAAAAAAAAAAAAAAAAGTGACAAATATGCTATTAAGTAGTCAGGACAAGCTGCACTGAGAAAGTAATATCTGAGAGGAGACCCTAATGACTAGAAAGAGCCAACCAGAAGATTTGGGGCAGAGCTTCTGAACAAGGGCTGAAGGAACACAGCCAGCATGAAGGAGTAAGTATATCATGTGAGATTAGAGGTAGGTCAAGGAAGGGCAAGGTCAAGATCAGGTAAGCTAGAGGGCGTGGAACTCCTCTGGGCAGGGAGTAACACGACCATAATTTACATTTTAAAAAGTTGTCCCTGGAGAGGATGGTTTGTAGAGGGGCAAGAGCAGATGGGAGAGGAGAGGAAGCACTTGAGGAGCTAGCAAGTCTTGAACTGAATGTTGGAAGTGAAGAGATGATAAGAATCAACTCCTAGATTTCTGACTTGAATAGATATTTGGGCCATTTGCTGAGATGAAGAAGGCTGGGGGAAGTACAGATTTGGAGGAGAATAAAAAGGAGAAGAGTCTTATGAATTGAATGCAAGACAATTTTAAAAATATGAAGTGTGTTTTTTTTAACTGTTGAGGGATATTTTACACTTCTTACCCCCAATTCTTCACAGAGTTCTGGGTAAGAAAAAAATGCCAGATAGTTGTTTTAAATATGTAGTTACTTTCAAATCCTCTAATGACATTACATTCTGATAGAACATTTTCATCAAATTATTTTAAGATGTTTTTAGACTCTCCCCCCAAAAGGGGCATTAACAGATAATCTATTTTCAAATCCCCTCTTCACAGTAAATTAGTAATATAAAGTCCTAAGCAAGATTACACAACATAACCAAAAGCAGAATCCAGCACTTAAGTTGGCAGTATTTTTATTAAGGTACTATGCCTTATTTGAACATTTTAGTAATTAAGACTTTACTAAAAACAATTATATAAGCACAATTAAAAATGGTGCAATATTGGGATTTTCCCCCTCATTAGTGACAGTGACAGATTAGTAGAGTATGAGAATTCTGAGAAGTACCATGGAGCAGTGGTTCTCAACCTTTCTAATGCTGCTACCCTTTAATACAGTTCCTCATGTGGTGGTGACCACCAACCATAAAATTATTTTCGTTGCTACTTCATAACTGTCATTTTGCTACTGTTAATGAATCGTAATGTAAATATCTGTGTTTCCGATGGTCTTGACGTCCCTATAATGCCAAAGGACAATGTAGGTACAACTCTAAGGTGACTTGGGACCAAGGAGATTAAGAACAGTACCGATGAGTATAGGATGATGATCCTTTTAACTGTGTGTTAGCTATTGTTTCAGGTACTTCAGTCAGCAAATCACGTGCTCTGAAGGAGCTTGCATGTAGTGTGTGGGAGACAAAACAAGCAAGTGCAGGAGCCACCCCACTTCCTTCTAGTGTGCCTTCCGGTGCTGCAGAGACCAGACAATTAAAAGCTCCATATCCCAGATGCCCTTGCAGCTTTGGTTTCACATGTGATATAATTTCTTTTAATCAGATGAACCCCTGCTACTTCCCACAAATTAAACAGTTGTCAATCTAATTTTTGTTTCCTTGTAGACAATCTGCCTCTTCTCTCTGGCTGTGTTGAGATCTATTTGTTTCTGTAGGAAATATCAAATGTGGGTTTCTTTAAAAAAATTTTTCTGCTTGGGATTCAACTGAAATCCTAGAATATTTTCTCTTCTCCATTCTCTCTATTCTCTTCTTCTGGAATTCAAATTAGATGCATGTTGCCATTTTGCGGGAAAAGGAAATCTTGCCATATCTTACAAGTATATATTGTTATCCATAAAATACAGCATAGGTTAGCTCATCATCACTAATTCTATAGCAGTCATTTTTATTCAAAATAATGCTTTTAAGCAATTTTTAAAATTAAATGTGACTGTTCTTATATCTTGGGACTAAATTACTGGCTCTAAAATACTGGAAAAACCAACGTAATTTATCTTATTGCCTCTAAAGTAAAATGCACCCATGTTTCTTCTGATAAATAACTCAGACTTGCCCTGGCCAGTGCGGCTGGATGTCATCCCACACACAGAAAATGGTGGGTTTGATTCCCGGTCAGGGCACATACCCAGGTTGTGGGTTCGCTCCTTGGTCAGGGTGCATGCAGGAGGCAACGGATGGATGTTTCTCTCTCACATTAATGTTTCTCTCTCCCGCTGCCTTCCTCTCTCTAAAATCAAGGAAGTCCTTAAAAAAAACAAAAACCCTCAGACCTGAAAACATAGTTTAAAAAATTATTTAACTCCTATTTGTTCACACTTCAGGAAAAATGGTTGTTAATAACTACCTTGACATTTATTCTTCTACGATACTGCCTACGTTATATCCTTATGATGGGAGAACATAAGTTTTGCTTCTGAAAATAAAGGTGACAGGAAAAAAATAAAATACACATATTTAAAAGTCTCATTTCATCTATAAAAACCTTTGGTGCAGATATATATCCTATAGTTACCAGACCCCTCCCCCCAAAAAAAATAATCCCTATGAAAGCCTAAATACTAGATTGTGGTTAACTGAACCCAAAAGGCATAAAACAACAACAAAAAACCTCATAATGATTTATTTCACACATGAAAATCGTAGCTGGTCTAGAACATGGTCAAGTACCAAACACAAGTAATAAGGACACACCAGACTAAAAATCTCATTCAAAAGTGATGATGTCAGTAAGAGACCAAAACCAAGCCATCAACAAAATTTTTTTATTTGCCACAAGATAAAAGCCTTGACAAAAGTAACACAGGACTGTTTTGTTCGGGGTCACTTCATCTTTTCCTGTGCCTTGTTACCGCATCTGTAAAGTGAAGGAGGTGAACAGGTAGATCCCATAAGCCTCTTTCACCTCTATAATACTTTTGAAATTAAAAACCAAAAACAACTTTTATTAAGCATACCAATGTTTGATTTCTCTGCAAAGTGGCTGACAGCAAGTGGAAAATGGAAAGGTATCAATCACCTACTCAGTGACTCATTTTCAACTCTTACAACAACTACACAGCTGGGGAATTCCTTTTCCCTCTGGTATGGCCAGTATCAGACTATGACTAAGACTTCCTCATAGGCTGGAACTAAATTCAAGGTCATTTCATCCACTCTTCTGTTTCTCAACCGGATTGTCATTTTAAATCTGTGCACTGATGAAAAGGTTTATTTTTGGTTCTTGTTCCTACTTGTTCCAAGAAGAGATACCTAGTAACCTGATACTGACATCTGAATCATTTGGAGGGGTCTTAGAGGCCATCCAGGTAAGCAATGCACCAATCTTTAGACAAGGTGGAATGAAGATCTATCTACATGAGACCCTTACAACTCCAATAAAAGTTTCTTTTTGTGTCTGCCTTCAAATATATTCTTTCAAAGTAATCATAATTAAGTGGTCAGTGAGAGTGTAAATAAAAATATGCTATCATAGAGTGCTAGGTAACCGAGCTAAAACTAAAGTAAACAAACTCAGTAGGCCATCACATATGCAAGCTAGTGAGGTCCCATAAATCACCACGCTGAGTATCAGGATTTCAAAGGCACACTCTGTGGGCTCTGTCATCCAGGCGTGTTGATTCAAGCTCCAGTTGCATTGGGTTACTTATATGGCAGCATATAAAGTTCACCTTTAAGTTTAAAAATAGTTCCAGTCCTCATCCCTACTAAAGATAGGCCACAATACCTACTATGTGTGTGCACCACACTATGCATTTGACACAAGTTTTCATGTCAGTCTCATAATAATCATGTGAAGTAGAGTTTGTTAGTCCTGATTTATGGAGAAAACAGAGGCTCAGAGAGGTTGAGGTAATTTAATTATCCAAGGTCATAACTCTAGTGTGGGATGGATTTATATCCAGAAGATAAATTGTTAAGCTCATTGGAATAGGGAAGATTTAGAGCGGAATCCAGATAACGGTCCATATGTGTCATTTGCTATGCTGTCCCACTTTTCTCTTTTGGCATCCAATAATTACTCATGAAATACTACAGTGAACAAATGTATACTGATTCTGACACGGTCTCTCTTCACCGTGTTCCAGCTTATACTGTGCTGCCCCGTGCTCTCCCTCCCAGACAACAGGTTCCTTAGGGGATAGCCCAGCAGTTGGATGTGACAAACCACCCAAGCTGCTACTGGGCCATGACTCAAGGAGGCGACAGGTGAAGGAGGTGACGCCAGCTATTGGTGCTAAAAAAGACTCAAGCCTCAGAAATACACTCTGTCTATAAATCTCCCCTCTTCAGTCAGAACTCCCACCTCCCTCATCCCCACAACCGTCTTCCCCTAAACAGTCAGACCCTCACCACAGGGGATTTCTTTTTTCCTTCAAGGCTGTCCCAAAGGTTTATTCCAACCAGATTTCACCATATGAACCCTGAGGTATAAAGTGGGCAGGAACACAAACTGGTCAGTCTGCCTCCAGCCAAGGACAACTCTGATCCCAGGCCAGTGCAGTCAAGATATTCTTCATCCTTCCATCCTTTTCCTTCATCACCTCATTGTCTAATACAGCTTTCTCCTACCTTTCTTTCCTTCAATCTTTATTTCTCACTCTAGCCATGAGTCCATTTTTCCTCTCCATTCCCCTAATAGGCAACACCATAATAATAGTCCATTTAAAATTCTGACACCTATTTAAATCTTCCCTACGTTTATCCTATCTGCTGCATCCCTCCTGACGACTGATCAAGCTTTATCCCATCAATTCTACTCACCCAACCCTCCAAATCCCAACAGCTCAGAATCTCAGATTTGCCTTAGTCAATTAGTCTTCTCATACCACTGACCCCCTCACCCTTTATTTTATATCTGTGGCCTGTTAACTACCTGCCTGCTAAGTTGACTCCCAACCTAATGCTGTCTCACCGGCATACCTTTCCTAGGAGCTAGGAGCTAGTTCCTTTCTGCTCTCACCCCAACAGGACACAGAGAACAAGGAAGGCAGAATAAGCTGCACAATAGGATTCCCTTACAGGAATTATATTTGCTGAAACTGCTCTTATAATTTTGGAATCCAGAGCTCACTAAATAAATTAAAAAATTATTAGGACATGTTTTGAAAATGCAGCCTGAGAACAAACACTTGTTTTTCTATCTCCTTGTCCTCCCCGCAAGATGTTACATTCAGAAAAATAGTGATCTCTGCCTGTATTAAGAAGCATATGGCTCTTGGACAAGTTTAACAGAGCATCAGTTTTTCATCTTTAAAAATGTGACAGATCGTTTTGGCATGTAGTGTACTGCTTCTGGGACCAAATGCAAGGTTTGAGGTATGAGAGAACATCAGGATTATGCCTTCCGTTAGAAAGTAAGGTACATACTAGTGTTTTCCTGATCAGTTGTCACAGCCTGCTCATGTGTATCCACATAGATAATATTAACAGGTTTGAAAACAAGGTTAAGGTAACAAGTAACTTTTCACTGAATATTTCAAGTCAGTTTCAACAATATGCTCTGATGAGAATGACAATACTTAACATCTTTGGTATAAATTTGTATTTTCTGTATAATTCAGTATAATGTATCATTCTTTAAATAGACTCATGATAATTTGATTCTTGTATAATTTTTTAAAAATAATTTCCCACTGTAATGCAATATCTGTTCTTTCTCCATAATGGGTTTGCATTGGAAAGATCAGACAGAATGAAAGGAGAGTAACAAAAGGGGAACACTTCAATATGTCCTCTCTAAATATTTTTGAGAATATTATTTAAGATACCTTTATTCATATTTAGGTCTAAAACAAAGACAAAGCAACCAAAACACCGCTGTGCCCTCCATGAAAAGCAGCCTTAAATCAGCCAGTCATTTTCTGAAATGAAGACGACAGTATCAGCTTGCACTTATTCCACGGTGGCAACCTCATCTCTGCCTGGTTGCTATGGACACTTCCCTATCAGGCCTGTGCTTTCTACTTTCCAGGCCTGCTTATGACAGACTGAGGTGTTTCCTATTATGGTGCCTATGTCTGCACAGCACACGCCTTTCCAGTAATACAAACCAGAGGCTGCCACCCTAGGGATTGCAGTGCAGCAGACCAGAGATGCTGACGGAAACCCAAAGCATGCCTTGGGCAAAGCTGCACAGGATGCTCCCTAAGAGGCAAATGCCAACCAACACGTCTTTTCTTCCCAGGTGGAAGGGAAAGTATTCAGATGTCATTTTTAGTTGAAACAAACTTATAATAAGAATGTTACTGCTAAAGTAGATACAGAGGAGAGAGGACTATTAAAAGCCACCAATATGGCCTGTATGGTTTTTGTTTGTATGCTATAAACTTTTAATTTAAATGAGATTAGACTAATCTGAGCAAAAACCATGCTAAAATTTCTGAGCCATGGGTGTCTGTAAGCAGAAATGAGATTCTTAAATGGGAAATGATCAGGATTCTTGTCAGTGAAAGAAAAACACCTTTCTTGCAAGACATCAACTATAATGCACGGACTCCAAGGTGACAATAGCATTTACATGAACAAACATCCTGCATATAGTACTAATTTATGTGACCAATTACAAAGTGATATATTGACACTCACTGGTTTTAGGTTATAAGGCCTGTAGTGGCTTCATCAATTCCAGTGCATGGTAGAAAATTCACTGTTTATGAATTTAAACAGTTATTGGATCCATCTGCTTATCAGAAACTTGGCGTATATTATATTCACACAAAGAGAAAAAAGTGTATCTCTCACCCATACTTTATGAATCTGAGTTGAGAAAAAGGCTACACAGGCAACCCAAAATGATGCAGAGACACTCTAGGAAGTGAATTACATTAAGAAGCTAGGAGATTTCTAACTACACAGGTAGTGCTAACACATCTCAGGCTTGGGTCTGAGATGAAAAATGGATGACAGTAACAATGATGCTTTGAAATATTGATCATGCTAAACACTACTGAAACTAGCAAAGACCAAAGTAGGCAGGAACAGATTATATTTTCATTTTATTAATTTATACGACTTCTACTCAAATGACATCACACAGAAAAATTAGGATAATTTTTTTTCCCAATTCTTTGACCAAATGTTTAGTAATTCCCTTGGAAAAGGTCTGACAAATAGTAAAATTGAAACTATTACTCATAAAAGAAGAACTTTAATCTTCTAAGCCCTCTTAAGTAAAACTGACCTTAGTTCCTAAAATTGATCAGTAACGATTCCTACAGCACTGAGAGCAAAAGCATTTAAAGCTGCATTTCAAGGATCACCACTACAATACCATTCACACAATTCATCCAATATTTATTGAGCACCTACTCAACAAGGCCTTGTGTGTGATGTTATTGAGGCTGGAGAAATAAGACTAATGACCTAATGGACATTGTAAATGTACTAAGAATAAAAAAAGAAATAAATATTGTACTAAGAGTTGAGAGAACTACAAAGTCCTGCGGAAGGTCAAAGGAAAGAGATTACATCCAATTAGGGGAGGCAGGGCGAAAGACATGGGAGAAGATACAACAGAAAAGACTTCTTAGAGCAGGTAGCATTCCAGATAGACTTGAAAGGATGATTAAGATTTGTTTAATAAACTTTTTGTTTTAGAAAAGTTTTAGAGTTACAGAAAATTGGGAAGATCAGTACAGAGAGTCTCCATACGCCTCACACCCAGCTTCACCTATAAGTAACATCTTACGTTAGTATGGCACATCTGTCATACTCAGTGAACCAAAATGATACTTTATTAACTAAAGTCTACACTTTACTCAGATTGCCCTAATTTTCACCTGATGCTCTTTTTTTGTTCCAGGATCCCACCCAAGACAGCATGTTACATTTAGCTGTCTCCTTAGGTTCCTCTTGGCTGTCACAGTTTCTCGGATCTTCTTTGTTTTTGATGGCCTTGACAGTTTTGCAGAGTACTTGGTCAGGTATTTTGTAGAATGTCCCGCAAGTAGGAACTGCCTGATGTTCTTCTCATGGCCGGGTGGGGTTATATGCTTTTGCTAGGAAGACCATTGATGTAGAGTACCATTTTCATCTGATCGTAAGTGTACATACTACAACATGGCATCACTGTTGATGTTAACATTGACTACCTGGCTGAGGTAGTGTGCGCTTGTCGGGTTTCTCCAGCACAGAGGCACTCTACTCCGTTTCCCTATTTATGCTTTTTGGAAGGAAGTCAATAGGCACAGCACACACTTAAGGAGTGAGTAGTTTTATGCTCTCCCTCCTTGAGGGTTGAATACATAAATTATTTGGAATCCTTCTGCACAAATTTGCCTATTCTCCCCATTTAATTAGTCAATAAAGTATTTACAGCAATATGAACTCATGGATTTTTTTATTTTTATATTTTGGGTTATAATCCATTACTCATTTTCTTGATAAAATATTTCAAGCTCTGGTAAATGGGAGCCCTTTCACAAATTTGCTCTTATGTCCCTTTGCTATGTTTCATCAATGTGGAGTTTCGTCTGTTTGAGCACTTCCTTACCTTCTGTCACTACAACATGCTCCCAGTTCCAGAATCAGCTATTTCTCCAAGAACTTGTGACACTTCTGATTGGACAATGGTATTAGAAACCAAACTGAGGGTGCTAGGTGTATTCATTGCTACTGGGGTGTCACTCTTTAGGCCCCTTCAGCCGACTGAGCAGGGAAACATTTGTACATACACTAGGTATTTCAGATGTTGAAAGGTGCAGTGAGATGCTATGTCCTTAATATATTTTTCTTTGCATTAAGTATTAAAAAGAAATTCCGTGCCTGGGTTACTTTCAGTCTCATTAAGAAGAATAACAGGGATACATTCATTTATGAAAATAACTGGCTAAACTATTCTCTAATGCTATATGTATTCCTCCGAAAACAGCACAGAGAGTTTTAGGTATTCTGGCAAAACTTCAGGCCAGATTGGTGGGCTGTTCTGTAAAATTACACAAGAAACAAATGGTAAACTCCTTGTAAAGTACTGATGGGAAGCAAAGTAAGTGAAAAATCCAACAGTCCTCTTTGGTTATTATCAACATCATTAGGCCACCATTCCCTCTTAAAAGCTTGTTGTAAGTTACTAGTAGGTGTCAGGATAGCAAAGAAACATGTTGTCTAGCTCTCACCCCCACAAAATAAGAAAAGACAGATGGTATTTCTTTATAGATAGAAATAAATGATTTGACATTACTGAGTACCTACTATGTCTCTGACTCTGTCTAGACAATTTCCATCTTTTAATTCATTAAATTGTCACAGCAACTATCTAACAGATGAGAAAACCAATGCACAGAATTACGGTAACTTGTCCAATTTATATCTAATAAAGGCAGAGAGTGAGTCTAACCCAAGAGGGTGCTCTAAATCCATAGACTGTTCTGCCTGAGGAATGAATGTTTAATGAATGAGAGATTTCTGAGGATTAAATTTGACTTTTTCTCTTCTAGTGGGGAGATCCTATTCATGGCAGAGAAGGAAAATCATAGGTTGTTTAAAACAATTTTTTTCTAACCAATCATGACTCACAAAATTGTTCTTGCTGCTAATTTAGAACAGTATATCCAAAAGTATGCATGTCTGTGAGTAGTAAGCAAAATGCTTTCAGGTAGTGCAGATGAACCTTTTCTCATTTTGTTACATATTAATTTAATGTATACTAGAAAAAATATCACTAGGACTTCAAATCCATGCTTTTATGTACATCCTTGCTTAAGATGAGGCAGTCAGGTGGGTATTTACAATAAAAAAGAAATGCTTTAAATAAAAACATTCAACCTGTAGCAATTGTGAATGGACACAGAAAGTCTGAGCAACACTAATTTGGACTGTTATTACAGAAGAGAAAGGTCATGTTTTTCTTACATTGCCAGGAGTATATGGTACATGGTTTTCCTCAATCTTTTTTTAAAACACATTCTAGATATTGGAAAACTTACATGCAATTTACTGACCACCCAGTATGTGCTATGCACGAAACTGAGCTTTACATATGTTGTTTGATGCTCTCAGCAACCTTTAGATTTTATTTTCCCCTTTTATCGTCTCCATTTATAAATGAAGAAATCGAGATTCAGAGAAGTGAGGCATGTTTCCCAAAATATTAGGTAGGAAGCTGCAGACAGAGCTGGAATATGAAACCAAGATCACGTGACAAAAACATCTATGTTCTTTCCGCTCTACAACACTGCCGTAGGCATCACGGGTGTCCACGCCAGACCAGGGAGTAAATGTCATTCATCCTCATCCAAGTAGACAAAGTGTAGCAAAATAATAACAAAAAGCCCAGAATACTAAGCACTAATAAAGAAAAGTATTTCATTAAAGATAAAGTATCCTCTCTAACCTATTGTCATCCAATTTAACTCATTTTTTAATGAACAGAACAGAATTGTTTGTTGTTTAATCAAATAGCAAGACTCACTCCCCATCCCTGTTAAAGTGAATAAAAGAAAATGCCTTCTTGAAATGTCTTTTAAAACTAGTGTGAGTATTCAAATAAAGGGCTACCCATTTCTCTATTTCCTAGAAAGATGACAGACTAATAGAGCCAATGAAACCATCACAAGTAGCCAGGTACAGCAACGCCGCCCGGGCAGAGCTATGCCATCACAAAATAAGCCCCGCTATCTGCAGTTTTAGAGGGTTGGTCTCTTTCTGAAAAAGAGAAAATCAGATTCTATATATTTTATGGATTAACTGAAAATCATAACATTTATAGCATTTCACATCTGCCAGACAGGTGTATCTTAAGTAATAGCTGCAATTTATGTGACTATCAGAAATCTTCTTACGTTGAACAAATGCATTATCTGTCATCCTTGCTATTTGGGGAAAAAAGTGTGTTTAATCTATCCATAACGTTGGGAAAAGTACTATTTTATGTTGGCCAAGGCTTTTGTTTTAAAATGAAAAAAAAAAAAAAACAACACAAAAACAAAACCCACAAAAAACCAAACCCAAAAACATAGTTTATAATGCTCTAAGACGTTACCTCTATCTGATAATTAAATCAAAATGTAATAACTGAAAACAATTTCTCTAGTAATGACTAATTTATTGAATCACAAATTAGAAGTTTTTGATAATTAAATTTTTAGGGATATTCTCAACCCTTCGTAATAACTATGGCACACATGTAAACTACATAACTCTTCGCCAAATCTACTTTTATTAAGTAAATGAAAAAGCAAATTCAAAACAATAAATTGAGTTTCTATAGATTCAAAAAATACCTTCTTTTAAAATTTAAAGTTTTCTTTAGGCATGTTTATTAATTCTTAACAATTCTCTTATGACTATGTCAACAAATTTTAATATTTTAATGTAGAAAATGACTGTCACTTGATATTTGTTCTTCATAAAATTAAAATACCTTTTCCAACTAACTTCAACTTCCTTCTTAGCAAAAGTAAACATTTGTTTCTGTTCTGTAATACTCACGTAATGCTGAAATACCTTAAGGTTTAGCTACCTCTATGAACATCCTATATTCATTCTAGCACCCCTCTTTCCCAGAAGAAAATATATCAGCAGTCATAGAAGACTGAGTATATATTTGTATGCACCGACTATTAAACAGCAGCAGGGGGAGCAGACAATGAAACACTAAGAAAAAGCACCCCAGAAATGCAATGTAATTTATGGCAACAGAAGCACGATAGAGATATTTCTTGAAAAACAAATAGACAAAATAGATCCCATAAAGAAGCAATGACCATGTTTGCAATGTTGGCCTATATACATCTGGAATGCTCTAAAGAAAAGCCGTCAGTCTCTTAGAAGGATGCTTGAATCTTAACGTCAAGACGTGCTTTCAGCTTGAAGCACAGTAGTTTCCAGCAATGACAAGACAAGAAAGTGCCCCAAAATTAGACAGGAGGAAAAAACCCCCATATTTTTAGAGTGGCATATTTTGAGGAGAAATCAAAGTGATTTTGTTTCCTCCTTCAAACATTCCTGCACTTACATTGAAGGCCTGGTGAAATGGGTGCTATTTGCCACAAGTGGATAAAGTTATAGGGTTCCGTAGCATAATCCTTGAAAACCCTGAGGCTTACGCTCCTGGCCTGTCCTCCTTGAATCCTCCACTGACTTTCTATAAGAGAAGGTGACTAAAAGCACCGTGAAACTACTCTGCCTTACAAACATCTGGCAGGATATTCTAGCTTTGCAAAATCTGTACAAAAGGATGGAAATGTGCCCACCGATCCCAGATAGTTTTACACATTCTAAAAATGAGTAGGAACTGCTTTTTTCAGTTATACAGTAAAACAGTTATTTGGCTTTTCTGTTTGGAATTCTGTAACTGGAATGTAAGAAAAGACTAAACTTCTAATAAGAACTTCAAAATGTTTATGTCTCTATTAAACCAAAAAAGTGTCGATATAATTTAAGCATTTTTATAATAAAGAAATGTACATTAAAGACAGTTCTTTAATAATTATATTATGAAAATCCATAAACTTAAAATATCAAGCATAAATTACAACTGAATGTTGAAAAAAATATGTTAGCCAAGTAAGCAACCAATTAAGTTTGACCTAAAACTCAAATAATAATGCCAACAACAACAGGTATAGTGCCTACTATTATCAGTCACTATTTGTTATCTAGCTCTTTTATTCTTTCAACCTTCTGCATTAGCCTTTCAAAATAGATATGGTGTCCACCTTATGCTAAGGAAATTGAAGCTATAAAAGTTAGTCATTTCTCTGATGTAACTCAGCTAGCAAGGAACAAAATTATGATTCAATTTCTAGGTCTGTCTACCTCCAAAGCTTTGAGACTTCACCAAAATCTTCCTTAACTGTAGCAATGAGGTTCCAAAGGAAATCTGTACAAATTCAGGCAGATTAATGTGTTTATGAGGGCAAATGCTGTAGATTTAACCACTCAAATTAAATGCCATCTGGAGCCTCTTACCCTACTTGGTACAAGCATCCTACATGTATTACGCCAACTCTGGCCTTGGACAAGAATTCAATAATTTTCCTATCTCAATACCATCAATAAGCATTATGCACATTACAACACCCATCAGGAAATATAGCTAGTTACTTCTAAAACATCATTTAAAAACTGCTAATAATTTAGATTCTTTACATAAGGATTTTTAAAAACATATGAAGAATCTTTTAACCCAATTAGCTAAATGGGTTTGAAGAATCAATTTCCTTCTTCCTGACACCCAAATCCATCTTCATAATAATCACCATAAAGATATAGTGATTATTTGCATAGTTCTCTATATAATCACTTACAAATCCTGGTCCTTACTAGTATTTTTATTATTTAAATCTATTAGAGTAACTTTTTTTTTTCTTAAAACCTCAAGAGAGAAGAAAACAGAGAAAGATGTAATGACTTTTCAAAGCAAAAATAACCTGAACACATTGGTTGGTTCAAACAAGTATAGGTAAAAAAAAAAAAAAAAAAGGATGGTAATAAATAACCCAAAGCTATGTTTCAGACTTACTCATTCATACTCAAGAGATATCAGACAACCTAGTGGACGTGTGATACAAGCTGTCACTATTCCATTTTTGACTTAGGCTCGCTCACTCACGGGGACCTTCAGATCAGCTGCTCCAACTCAGTTTACAGCTCATGTGGATGTGACTTATTCGTGCCCTTGCTATCAAACAGAAGGGTCATTTTACAACCTTTACCAAGAGCTTCCCCCCCCACTTTATGCTAATCCTTTTTCATCTATAAAAAGTTACACGAGCTTAGCACTCATTTAGAAATGAATGGGTTAAAAAATGAATGGCTTAGACATTAAAAGTTTAAGCAACAGCTACATCTGAGTTGAAAAAAAAATTTAATGTTAAAAATAAGTGTCCTGTCAGTAATCATTCAACCATAAGACATAGACTGCCAAAATGACTATATTTTGAAGAAGTATTTTCTCAACTTAGATTGCACTTCAACCAGATAAACCTGTATATTAACATAGTCATACTCTAATTTAGGGTCCTTCACAATGAAGATTTAAAAATGAAAATCCCTGTCTTATGTGGTGCCTTTAAAAGAAAGGAATCATACCTTAATCAATAAAGAAATTTAAAAAAAAATAAAAGAAAGAAATCATTTTGAGTAATTATTGTGACATAAAGTTTTATTTTTCAAATCTTAAAATGTGGATAAGGTAATTACTTGACAGTTGTCATATATAGTGGATTATTAGAGTTCATGTTAATTTTTAAATCATAAGACAGGTCTCATCATTAAGAGTATGGATTTTTGGGGAAAGTAATTGTAGCTGCTTGGGTTCATTTTGCTGAAAAATACAGTCAAATCATCTTGAAAACATAAGCAACTGCCTTCAGGTGCCTTCAGGCTCTGCTCTTTCACTACACAGAATTAACCAGAGAAGGGAATTCAGAACTTAGGCCCACTGCAGAATGGTCCCATTCAGCAGCTGGGACAATGGAGATACTCAGTTTATGTCCACTGCTATTATGAATCAAATTATGAACGGACAATTTATATTTTAGAAATTTAATAAATAAACTAAGAATTCGTAAGCCAGATGAGAACAATGGCACCTAATGCCACAGCAGGGAGTAGGAGAGCAATAACCAATCATTTTAATGAAGAGCCATACCACATTTAGAAATGAGGCCCAAATGACAAAAAAAAAAAAAAAAAAAAAAATTACATTTGATTAGCATGCTTATGGGTAGGTTAGTGCCTGCAGCCAGTGACTGGAGAGCCCCTTTTATTTTATTTGCAGGTAGCATTGCACTTGCATTATCAACAGATAAGACAAGTGGCTGATATGCTATGGTATTTTTAAAAACTGCGTGAGAAAAAAACAGGTGGGATTAAAAACTACAGTAGGCTAAAATAAAATAAAAAGCATCACACTCTGAAAAATATGTGCACATAAACAGTAAAATGGTATACACTTCCTGACCTTGTAAATAGGTGGCTCAAAATTAAATATCTTTAAGAGGCAACTGTTACTAATTGTCACACAAAGTTACCCAGTTCTTACTGGTTGAATCTCCTGGCCATTTGCATCCAACATGGGCCTGCCTCTTTTCCTATCCCCTCAGCCAATACTCATAAAAACATACATAACCAATTATTTCCTTACACAACTAAAGACAAAAAACAGGAATTCTGAGAAATACAGCAAAACAGACAACACTCTACCTTGCTTTACAGCTGAGCCAGACTGAAGGTTACTTCTCAGCCCCCCAAACTCCACTAACCACCAAGGCCAGCACGTTGGCAGATATGGCACAAACACCCCATTGAAGCATCACTGTAACTAAAGGACCTCAGAAAACTGGACTTTCCAAGACTCAAGGGAAGGGACAAGGTAAAGATCATAATGGTATTTTCTATCTTTGCTGACGTTTCTTCTGGACAGGTATGACCAAGTGAACATATAAAGGGTCAGTTTTTACAGGGTACCCTGACCCCTAGATAACTGAGAGCTAAGGTTCCAAGTTCAGTTTGAGTGATGACATCAAGAGATTGCATTGACCTCCAGCAACTCTTATTTCCAACTGGGAATCCCAAGAATACCCTTAAACATGCAATGCCCATGGACTCGACTGGGTTTCTGCAGCAAGGGCAAAGTGTCACGAGTCTTCCCATCTGTCCCCCCCAAAAACAAAACAAAACAAAACAAAACAAACAAACCACTGTGTCCTGGAGGTACTGCAATCAACTATGTCAAAGCTACTTTTGCAAAACGTTTCATTTATCTGGAGTGAATGGAAGAGAGAGGGAAGGCACAGAATCAGGAACCTCCCTCGGAGGGAGCAGAACTGCTAACAATCTATGTATTTCCCGGGGCCACTGGAACTGGTGGCTTCACCGGCGTGGGAATCAACCGCCTCCGGACCTCCGTGAGAGCAGAGCAGGGCCTTACCTTGTTGGAGGCCATCTCACTGACGGAGTGCCTGGTCTGCAGGGTCTCTAGCTGGTCCAGACACCAGTCCAGCTCCTCCAGGGTCTCGCTGGCCAGTTTCTGGTAGGCCTCCTCTGCGAAGAGATAGGGAAAGGGGGACTCAGTTCTCAAGCGCTTCACGGGGCTGCCAGCGAGTTCAAAGGGGGCCATCCTGCCGTACCCCGCCATGCTCGGATGCCCGGTGCCCGCACATGAGGGCTGCTCCTTCATATTGCCGAGCCGGGCGCTCTGCTAGCGGGGCAGCCGGCCTCGGGACAGCATGGGCTCTCCAGCTTGGCGTCTCCGTTCGGCGTCCGGGGAGGGCGCGCGAAGTGCCGGCGAGCCAACTTTTACGCGGAGACACGGACAATGAAACCACGATGCGACTTTGAGACGGCGCGGCCGGTCGGAGTCCTAGTCCTTGAGGATGACGAAGGGGGTGGCGCGTGCGCCTCGGAGCCCGCCCCGCGGGGAGCGGCTGGTCCAGCGCCTGATCGCCCCGGCGGCCAGCCTGAGCCGCGGCTCCGCGCCCGCCCCACCGGCCGTGCCTCACTCAGAGCGAATGAATCAGCCGCGGCCGGGTGCGCGGCCACCACGTTTCCTGTTTTCTTTCTCAACTCCGCGGGCGGCGGGCGCAGCGCTCCATCGCCGCGGTTTTCCGGGAACACTCCCCCTCACGCCCCTCTCGGCCCCCCGCGGGCCTGGCCCCTCCTCAACTCCCTACAAAACGATTCCCTGCAGCCACAGCCCGCCCCGGCCCCCTGCGTCCTTCCCCGCAGCCTCGGTGCCGGCCGCCCCGCCGACTCGCCGCGGCATCACCCCGCGCAGCCCGGCGCCGCTGGCTTTGAAGCCCAGCCGGAGAGGAGCGAGCACGGGCGAGGGTGACTGCGGGGCTGCGGTGGCTCTGCGCGAGGGGAGTGGCGGAAAACCCGGCGTGGAGCGCCCGCGGGGCTCTGGGGTGGGGTGGGGGGGTCCTGGCGCGCACGCGCGGCCGCGCACCTGCCCCGCGCGGACCCCGAGCTCCTGCGGAGCCCCTGCCCCTGCCCCTGCCCCTGCCGGGTCTCCCCAAAAGCCAGAGCCTCATCGTCTCCGCCACTGGCAGCTACCAGGGATATTTCGCGGGAGACCCGACGGGCTGCACAAACAAGATTATTTAGGACCCGCGCAACCGTTTCTGAGGGTTTGGGTTTTAGGGTTTTTGAGCCTTAGTTTCTGAAGGTTTAGGATTTGCCTACTTCAATGAGGACAGGGTGGTTGTGGGAATAAAAGCATTTCTATCAAGACCTGACTTTTTCAGTACTCAGTCCCTGCTCAGTACCAGACTAAATTTTGGGGGCGGACATAAACAAGCAAACAAAAACATGCAAAGTTGTGGATCGGAACGTTCAGACTTGATAATATGCTGTAATTTCATATTCAGAATTGCCCAAGAGTTATCTTAAAGCAACAGCCATGCGAATGCACTACATAGTAAAGGCAATTTACACATGTCCTGCATACGTGCTGCAGAAGCCTGTGGAATTGCAAATCAGAGACCAGGATGGTATTGGGATGCCAAACGGAAAAGGCTGGCAGGGTGTTTCTATCCACCATGCACAGAATAAACTACAAAGGTGAGAAAAATTTAAAGATATATATGAAAGCCGGTTCTATTTACAAAAGCTGACCTGGGGACCATGGGCACTCTCCATGAACACATCAATTATGGACAACTTCGCTAAATTAGCCTGTGGATAAGCAAACCTCTCGTGGGAAAAATAATCTAAACTCCCCAAAGTCCATCTTATAAAACTTGGTTATTTTCAGTTAGAAAGAATACGTTGAAAAGCTTACATGAAGTTGGTGAGATGGCTTTTCTTGGTCTTGGAATCTACAGGTAATATAGGAGAGGACATTCTGCCTTTGAAATGTAGGCTCTATACCTGATCAGCAGCACAATAAAGAATTTCACGGACTGAATCTCAAGCTCCTGGGATTCTCCAGGTAAGTTTTTATTATATCATTTGTAAAAGTTAGAATAACTTTAAAGTATTTGTTACATGTACGGCGTGGTTCATTGTTATCAAGGATTCTTGAACTGCTGCTATTCACTTTGAGAACTCTAGGTTATAATTTGCCTCTTTTATTCTACTGTGTTTTTTCCCCCTATACCAATCTCTGTAAATGTATACTTGAGGTGAACAAACAACTGCCTAAACCTTGCCAGGTGAGTTATAAAGTGTAAGACTGGAGCTTTTATCTCTAACAAAAAGAACAACCTTAAAGATAAGTTAAAATAGTAAGTATAAAATATTTTACCTGTATAGCCTTGCCCTGATTGATTATAAGAATATAAAAATATAACATGCTTGTTATAAAAATTGAAACATTACACAAAGACATAATGTAGAAAGTCCCTTGTAATCCCACACCCTTAAGATCATAAATAATAATTAAGCCTATGACCATAACTTATTTTCATTGTACTTAATACCTTCCATATGCAAGCATAGAAGTACCTAGTTGTGATGTTGGTAATACATCTGTATGTTCCTACTGATTTGAGAGAGGAAAGGGGGGAGGGGAAGGAAGAAAGAGAAAGAGAATGAAAGAGAGAGGGACTTCAATATGAGAGAGAAACATCAATTGGTTGCCTCCCATAGGAGCCCCAATGGGGATTGAACGCACAACCTAGGCCTGTGCCCTGACTGGAGTCCAACCTGCAACCTTTTAGTGTATGGGACAATGCTCCAACCACCTGAGCTACCTGGCCAGGGCTATATGGTTTTGTTTTTGCTTTTTTCATCTCTCTGCTGTATAAAATAGGGATGTAGGATATTTTAAGAATAAATTGACTTATTTTGGGTAATCTGTCCATTGTTAGCACACCCAGTGGGTTAAAGATGCAAAATCATTGTGTCAAGGATTTTTCACTGTCATCTTTCCAGTCACTGGTTACATCAGAAGCCAGGAATCCTCTCTCCATACCGCTAAGACTTGGCTTTCCACGTTCCTCATCCCTGCACTCCAATTCTTCCAAAAATCTGCGCTCTTATGTAAGTAATCCCCTCCCATCTTCAACTTCTCAAAGCTTTTCAGAAATACAGGCCTTGGGCCTAACAGGATGTGGCACCAGATATTATATTTCACTGTTTATTTTTTAATCATAATAGAAATATAATTCTGGAGAGCCAATGCTTCAAAACATGTACTTAAATACAGGATTGCTCTTAAGAAGGAAGTACAGGGGCAATGAGAACAACTTATTTCAGAAGACCTACTTTATGTCCAAATCCTAGACAATCAACATTTGGGTGCAATCATAATGTGGTAATAGATGTATTTTAAGTTCTAACATCTTCTGCATGTACCTTATAAATCTGGAGAATGGGGGAAAAAATGAACAGAGCACATCTACTTACCAACAAGTAAGAAAATAATTACTAATAACAGCAAAGAACAGTTTGTTCTATAAAACTGTTGCTCAAATAAAGAATTATTGTTGATATTAGCATAGAACTAATACTACTTTTTCCAAATTCCTAGGTTTATAGGCAATATGGTTAACCACAGTTTTTCAGGATCGTTATTAAATCTTAACTTTTAGGAATTTTAACCCCAAATGTTCTAAGAAATTGAGTAACTGACCTTTTCATCCCTGCTAAAAAGCCTCAATATGAAGTTGCCAGTGATCTTACAGGAACTTGAATCACCACACTAAACAAACACACCTAAGGGTCATCGATAGCAAGACACAAACAGTGAGCTCATTTAATTTTGGATTTTACCAAGAAGACAAACTGTATTCCTTAATAAAATACTTTTCTCCCCAGAGAGTAGTATTCCCTGTGGTACTCCTTGAAACTATATGAAAATTCTTCTATTTAACTGTCTCAAATCTTGCTAAATCAAGGAACTAACTATAGGGAGAAAAATTCCCAATCAACAACTGTTGGCGAAATTTCATAAAAGCTAGGAGAGTGCAATGGAATAGCAACTGAGAAATAACTCGAGCCTTTGAAAGCCTCCTCCTACATGGTTTTCTTCAAGGCACCCTTGAACTATGGAACACCCGTGATTCTACTCGGGATCTTCTGTGAACAAACAGTTCTCAATTCTTGCAGGCTAGCACTTGGCTTCCGTCATTGTGATGTGATCAAGGGTTCCCCTGACACATGGCCTGAACCGGTGCCAGGGGCTCCGGGAGGAGATGCTGAAGCAGCAGCTTCCCTATGCAAAGGGAAAAAGGAATTGCCTCAGAGCCACAGCAGTTAGCAAGGGGTTGAGGTCGTTTTCTTGTGAAATGTTTAGCAATTACTCTTACCCACAACTTAAGCAATGTTGACCATTGAGGTAAAAAGATCCACTCTATGTGATGTGTAACTGTGTGGATGTTGGCTTTACCAAATATGAATGACTAAGGTCTGTATAAGTTTGTCATAATTCCTAGATAGGCCTATTGGTATAAATGAAGAGAACAGTCCTCCCCCCAACCCCAAATCACTTACTATGAACACCATTTGCTTACACTTAATTTAAAAAAAAACTATAATAGCTGATTTAGATTTTTCTTAAAAAAATATATCTTCCTAACCAATTCCATCTTCTCCTCCCCTAATTCCCACCAAAATTTTCTCTTCGTTCCTAAGGTTGGAGTCGATGGTATCTGAAGTAGGCAGAACTGGAGAAAAATGATTTCTATTTCATGTATTGCTTTGAGCTAGTCCCTCCCTGAGTTCGCTATAGTAAAAGATTTGTGCAGGTTAGTTCTAACTTTTGCTGACGTTTCCTCCCTCCTCTATGCATTTTATCTGATGGGAAATACATGAAGGAGTTGGATTCATTTTCAATGTGTACATGTAACAGGTTTAAGCAGAGCTTGCCAGTGGCAAGCTGCTCTCCTGTCCAAGTATATTTCTGGCATCAAAGTTCTTGTTTTGAAGTATTTTAAAATCTTATGAAATATATAATATTTCACTTATTACTTCAAAAATCCTCCAAAGGGAAGATGTGCATAATTTCCGAGTTTTTTCCTTCTAGCTTCTCACTATCTTACGATTTTTTTTTCTAGTGCTTTGCCTAAGGCTCTAGTAGAACTTTAAAATGAAATAAATGTAAGATTGGGTTTCAGTGACTTCTAGTACTATCAGTAAGTCAACTTCTAGAAGCATCAGTAATTTATTTAGAATGGACTAGGTGTCATGTATTTAACAGAGTCTGTAAAAACAAGATGATTAAAAGGGTGTGTCTTACCCAAGGAAACCCTGGGGTCTAGAATGGAACGAATAGAAAGCATTCTGAAAGAAGAAAACACATGGGCTATGGGAGAATAAAAAACAGCTATTTAAATCAGACTGGGGCAGAGGTAGAATGGGAAGGCTGAGTCCAAAAGAATGAAATAGGAGATAAGAGGGTGAGAAGGATTTTTTGAGAAAAATATATGAGTAAACATATGGGCCTATATTTCGTAAGGTATGTGTGCATGTGTATGTGGAAAAGGGAACTCTCATGAGCAGGGCTGATGAGAAAGGTGGGGAAGAGGCTGGAGAAATCCACAGACACTGGCCATGGACGTCTTGTCAGGCATCTGCAGGTAAGGCCTTTGGACTGAACCTCAAGAGTGGGAACTGCTGAGTGACTCCAAGTACTGTGTGATATGGGCTCTGATCTTAATTAGATGGAAAATTCTAGGGCTCTGGAATAAATGGGATTGAAGTAGGTGAGGCTGAAGTCAGTGAGACCATTATTTTCAGCCATATTATTGCTAGAATAAAATTAATAATTTATAGAACATTTGCTTCTCTGATGATTCTTCTTATCTAAGACAATCTCAGAATTAAAATAATATATAGGCATGTGTTCACAAGGTATGTCAGGCATGAATAGAAAAAGACTTCCCAATGTGATTTGTAAGGGGATAGACTTCTTGCTCTTAAAAACTATAGTCTTCTAGTCACTGAAATTTTAATCATACTGTATTCACCATAACTGTTTTCATCAGAATTTCTTTCAGGGAGAGCCTGCCTGCAAGAAAATGTTTGATAAGGATACTTATGTAGAAGGTGTGACTTTAAGGAGCCCTGGTTTGGATGGAACGAATCTGTGATCTCTTCTACATAGGAGAGGGGAAGACTATGCCGATTGTTTCAGAAGTGTGTGTGTGTGTGTGTAAGGAGTCAACTTGGCAGACAGGGTAATTCCACCCTATAAATCACCCTCTCCCTCAAATCTTTAATAAAGTTACTGAAGGCATAAAATGCTGAAATAAAGAGATTTTCTTTGTTTTGTTTTAACCCAGTGAAGGGACTGAGCTTGGAGGCTGAATTGGCCCAAACTGAAATGACAGCCTGAGTTGACACTGAAGAGAAGCAAAGAAAGGAGAAAACTTGTGGAAGTCAGTGTAAGAGCAGGGAGGGCTTTTGTCCAAGGAATTGGGATTTGAGCCAAGGTTAATCAGACAATCTGGGATGGAGACTCCATATGACCCATGTTAGACTATAAGCAGTATTATCCCTTGACTGAAGCTGGAAGAGTAGAGGGAAGTTCCAATCTCTCTTCTACATACAAGCCATAATTCCTGGCACATCAATCTTTCTAAAGCCTTAATTTCCTCACCCGTGGATTGGGGATAATAAAAAGTACCTTATAGATTATTTTAGTGTGAGAGACCCTGAGTTAAATAACCTTGCATTGCTCACCTAATCGATACTTTTCCAGGCACTGCATTAAATGATGGAGATTTAGCATTGAACAAGGTAGTTGAAAGCTCTGCCTAATTCTCAAAGACTTTCCACTCTACTGGTTATGATGATCTTCTTTTATTGAACACCTGCTATGTGCTAGATGTTGAGTAACCAAAAGGTAAGGAAATAACTGGGTTTTAAGAAGCTCATAGTCTAATGAGAAAGCAGGTATGTAAGTTGTCCACTAAAACCAGGTAGTAGGTATAGGAAAGCACAAGGCAGAGAAAGGGGACATGGAAAGTGTCACCTACCACAGCCTGTGAGAGATCTGGGAAAGCTTTCTGAAAGAAGGAATGATAGCCTCAAGTCTCTAAGGAAGATTGAAGAGTTAACTTAGGTGGAGGATGGGAGGTGACATTTGAGATGGAGGGTAAACATGTGCCATTGCCAGTCGGAGAACAACTTACAAGGTTGTTTAAATAAGTTTATCTGCAATAAGGCATTTAATATATGAGAGGTTCCTTCCTCTCTCACAGGTTCTCAGTCCTAAACCAGTTACTATTTTTCTATCATCACCATGAATCCTCACATATCAACCAGCTCTGGGCTGAATATGAGTGAACAAATCTAAGATCTAGAATAGTCTTCACAAGACCACACCAAATCATGCAAAGTTACTATGTATAAAAAAATGTGGAATATATGTCATTGGCTAATGAAAGAGCACCACTTACTGTGGGTTTGCTGGGAGGATCGTGCCAACATTTCCCAAAGAATGTTCATATGAACAGTATTCCTACAAGATTCTCTTTACCAAAAGAATTCTGTGGTTAAACAAGTTTGGGAAATGTTGAATATGTAGCCTCTTTGGCAGTGATTTGTCATGGACATGAACCTACCAAAATCTAGAAGTCCTACAGCAAAAAGACCCGTTTAATGACAAGTATAACCTAAATTTATTTGACATCAGATTTTTTTTTAAATACAACTATAGTTTTTTTAAAGCATACTTTGGAAAACTTTGTCCTGGACCATGTCAGGTGAGTCCAAAAACATAAACACACTACTTGAGTTCTGTAGGTTCCCATATATTCAAAATCCCACCTACGACATCGTATTTCCCTTCTCAGGCCTTCCTGCACTGTTGAGAATGGTCAGAGAGTAATGTGCTTCTTTCCATTCCTTCCTCTTTCTTTTCCCCAGAAAGAGAGCAGTCAAGAAACCCCATACATATTTATTGAGCCTCTCTGATGTTCTGTTGCTTTGAAATACAAGAACATGGAAGATTCAGTGGCCTGGGCCTGGGAAGGAACTTATAATATCCTGCTGAGAAAATCAGACACGTGACCAGCTGCTGCCTAGAGACAGTGTAAGGTGATGTAGAAGTCATTCAGCTCAGGAGTGCTACTGTAGCCCAGAAGGAGGGGACTTTATGGACTGTAGTTAAGTGTACAGGGTTCCAGCAAGAAGGTGAACCAGGATGTACGTCTTTGACGATGAAGTCTGTGATTTGAATGGCTGTGGGAGGAGGGAGTCAGCTAGCATTCTTTTCAGGTAGAAGAAACGTCTGGAGCCTGGAGAAGGGTTACATGTGTGGGCGGTAAATAGAATGGATGGAGTAGACTCCTTGAAGGGAGAAGGGAAATAGAGTTGAATACTTAAATGTGTGGCCTTGAGCTAATGGAGATGGTGGGAACTGGATAAGTGCACTGGTAGCCCAGGAGGAGAAAATAAAGAAGAGAGCAGGAGGGAGATCAAGAATCCATTGCAGCAGTACAGCTGCACAGCAAGTGGGAAGCAGCGTTCTCGGGGTATCCACTTCAGTGGCCTATTAGGACAGTTATGAGCAATAGAAAGGGCATGACATAGGTAAGAGAGGTCTCGGCTCAAATGCTGGCCTCTGCAACTTAGCAACCAAGGGTGAATTATTTAGCTTTCCTGTACCTTGGTTTTCTCTTTTCTAAATAGGGCTAAAAATACATCCCACAGAAGGTTGCACCCCCACTGCCCCAGGCCATTCTCCATATTTTATTTGAATTTTAAGACTAACTTTAATTTAAAAATCGTATGTCCACATGCCTATTTCATTTTTGTTGGTTTGATTTCTACTTAAATGCGTGACTTGTTAAAAATTATAAATATCAAGTCTGTTACATGTAATATATAACAGCTGATTTTAACTGTCATTTCTCTCCTCCCCATTTCTTCTTCTCCTCCTCCTCCCCCTCCTCCTCCTCCTCCTCCTCCTCCTCCTCCTCCCCCTCCCCTCCCCCTCCCCCTCCCCCTCCTTCTCCCCCTCCTCCTCCTTCTCCTCCTCCTCCTTCTTTTGCGGGGGCAGGTCTAGAATCCACTTACTGCTTTCCATAAAATTGTACCCTTCTCAGAAACTACATTGTGTCTAGCAAAACATAAAGTAAGATTTGCAATGCCTCTTTGCTCGTAGAACCTGGACTTGTCCAGTTTGGAGCAAACGATCAGTTGCCCAGAGTCCTTGGTCTCATGTATCGCCAGCCTTCCCTTGCCCAGACCCTCTCTCATACCTGGGCCCTGCGCAGCACCACACTGGGGTCAGCGATGGTGAAGTTGTCCCTGCCTGGCTCTGGGGGAACTTCACCAGTGCTTCAAGGGAAGGCCCACAAAAGGGTTATGTGTCAGTTCTCAGGTGGGCAAAGCAGTTATGACAGTAAATTGAACAGTGCTCTTCCCCAGGGAGCACCAAGCTATAAGAACAATTCTGTACATATCTTTGATGCTAGGAGTAGTTAGCACCTGTATCTCACTGAAAATGAACACAATTTCAACTGCAGTTGTTTTATTAAGCAAGGTGCATAAAGCATGCCATTCATGCTTTATTTCAGTCTTAAGATTAGCTTTTGAAGTGTCCATAGAAATCTGGACACTGCTTGCCATGCCTTGATCTTGTAAACACAAATTTTATTTTGAGTATTCCAGGTTTATGCTTAAATTACTGCTTCTTGATCCAGAGAAAGAAATTGCATAGCGTTTTTCTTCCCATTGTCTGAACACATAATGGCTGTACATTATATATATATATATATATATATATATATATATATATATATATATATATTTCTAAATCTCCAGGGCATATTTTCTAGCTAGAATTATTTAAGGTGTGGACATTTTGCACTGAGATCACTAGCTATTAATATGAGCAGAAGGTTTTTTTTTTAAATATATTTTATTGATTTTTTACAGAAAGGAAGAGAGAGGGATAGAGAGTTAGAAACATCGATGAGAGAGAAACATCGATCAGCTGCCTCCTGCACACCCCCTACTGGGGATGTGCCCGCAACCAAGGTACATGCCCTTGACCAGAATCGAACCCGGGACCCTTCAGTCCGCAGGCCGACGCTCTATCCACTGAGCCAAACCGGTTTCGGCGCAGAAGGTTTTTTTATATAAGACACGTCTGATAGCCACTAAAATTAATTGTAATAGTATGTCCTTCTGGTGGCTATATATATTTTAAACAGCATTACATATCTTAACTCTTGAAGTACAACTTTTAAGCTTTATGAATTTTGCTATTTTGCTAACACTATGCTTTCCCACTATTTCACTGGAATAAATTTTTTTTTCATATGAATTTTTGTTGCAAATCTAACCAATGAAGCAGCTTCTGGATATTTGGGCCCACATTCTAATTTCGGTCTTTATATTTTGTTTTCATAACTTGTTACTACTGACCTAGTAATCATGGCTACCCACCTTGAAACTGTCCTTTCTTTATCAGTGTCAAGCCCCAGATAACCATACCAGTCCTTTTTTTCTCTTTTTTTTTTTCCATCTTCCAACCAGCAAAAATTATGGGAGACTTTAACGCCTGTGGAGACTGCTGTTTTCTTCTGAAGGCCCAGGCTGTGCCCATAGAGTTTGGGGGGAAGATTAAATGAGATGAAGCAGTGGCTTTCAAGCTTTTTAGATAGTGAGCCATTGTAAGAATTATATTTTGTACTGTGACAAGTATAGTTGTTTAAAGTAGGTACAATGAATACTATTGTTAATTGTGTTCCTTTTTGAAGAAGTGTGGGTACTGATTCCTAGTATAAAAAATATGTACAGTAGAGGAATGCTTTGATACCTGTATTTGTTTAAAAGGTAGGGGGGAGTGAATTATATATAATAATAGCCATGGCAAAATTTGTTTATAGTCTTTGTTTAACAAATCATGAATTTAAGTTTAAGTGAAATAAATAAAAAGAAATATATGCAATATTAAGGGAATCTATATATAATTGAAATAGTATACACACATATATACTAGTTTATATTTGATTCAATATATACAGATAAATAATTGAAATAGAACTTACAATAAATACTATTTATCATTACCATGTATGACTCACTCTGATGTTTTCTAGTCTACTTAATTTAAAAATCTTGACTGTGACCTACTGAATTGATTTTATAATCTCCCAATAAATTTGAAAACACTAGCTAAGGAATCACATAACTTAATAAAAGTTAGTCTCCCTCTTCTTTCTTCTTCCCACTTTATAATAAAAACTCCCCTACTTTCCTACTGCAAGGGCGAAGTAAGAAGAACACGGAGATCTCTAAGGTATGAGCTGCTTAATATGAAGATATTTTGTAAATCATTTCTCCAAACGTGTGAGTTTCCTCAGGGCACTAGAGGATTCCCAGCTGAACACATGAAGCAGGGTCACCCGCTGAAGTGCCTGCAAGAGCCAGACACGTCATGTGAATGAATGATGTGGTTGGTGGGGGGCTGCTGGGGCAGCAGGTGGGACCTCAGAGGGCACATGCGGGAATGCTGGCCAACTGTTGCCAAATCTTCAGATTGTTCAAGAGAATCCCCACATTTGGATATTTTAATGCAAAATGCATGTTTTCAAAATGTTGGCAACTAATTACAAAGTTAAATATTTTAAGGACCAGACAAAAAAGTTTATGTCCTTAGCACAAGTGACAGAAACCTTCCTGAGAGCAGTGTTTTAGACAAGCCCTTAAAGACCTTACACATCCAAGGTAGAGAAATTAAGTGTTTCTGGAATCCAGAATGCTAATGTGGTGTCACTGAAAGACTATTTGATTTGGCGCCGAAAGACAGAGATTCCTTTCCTGGTTCCAACGGTTACTCAGGAATGGCCTTGGCCAAATGATCTCAGCTGTCCATGGACCAACTGGACCCCTATGAAATGTCCTGTGAGGAACTTGGCCTGACCAAAAATATCTGACTCCAATGACCTAACAATTACTAATGACTCAACCAAATAGGGAGCACAGTTCCTCAAAGAGTGCCATACATCCTACTCTTTAATTGGCAAACGAATAGGAAAAAATAAAATTTTCCATATAGCCCTCATTTTTTTTCTAGCTTTTAAACTCTTACAAAAATATTACTGGAACTTCTAGCTGTTTATTTTTAGGGGTCTTTTCCTCTTTCAGTCTCTCCTACATAACCTTAAGTTCCCAAAGCACCTCTTGTACAATAATAACGATATATCTTCTCATGCAAGACCATATTCTGGATTTTTAATACCTACAGATTTGCATCCAAACTTCAGTTGGACTCCTGGGAGCCCCTCTACAATTCGACCTCACTGGACCCATCTGTCCTCACCATCCCTGGTGGTTGATGCCACCTACACATGCTCACCTCTGGTTAGGAAGTCTCCTCAGGGTCTCATCTGCATATCTAGTCAGATTTGTCACTTGCTCATCCAGTCATTCCTCCCCTCTTTCTTTTCATCTATTCTATTCCTGCCTTTCACGGGTTACTTCCTTCATGCAAATGCTCCTTCAAAGGAAGCAGATGACAAGCTGTCCTTAGGAGCAGCAGGAAAGTCTGGAATGGGTGATCCTGAGATTGCTCATGGAGGAGGGCACTCAGGAGGCGATTAAGGGTGATGGGTTCTGGAGTTGGAGGGAATTCACATATCTTTGTCTGTTTTGGTTTTTACCAGGGGTGAGTCCTTTCCACAGACAAAGTTAGGAAAATAGACATTATTACATGATTCATACTTGTCAACTTAAACTTTGGTTCAATTAACTACCAAATGAGTATTGTTCAATACCCGAAGGGGGCAATCTGGCACTATAAGAGGTGCTCAATGTCAGAGCTGAATTCAGGAGATCTGGCTTCAGGGAGCCCACAATCTAGAGGTTCTGATCAACAAGTGAACAATTCAGTGATTTGAAAAGCAATTTGTGTGTGCTACGGTAGAAGTATATGCGGGGCGGGAAAGTTTCAAAGGTCCAGCCCCGGCTTTTGGAGAGGCTGTCCGCCCTCTCCTCCACCTGATAACTCACCATCAGAGTTCGCAAACTTGGCTGGGATTAAGGGAACAATGTGAGAACAACAGGAAGAGTGGGTCTGGTGGCTCGGATGGGGCAAGAATCAGCTCCTGGCACCAGGCCTCAGGCACACCAAGCACAAAACAGTGTTTTCCTTCAGCTCTCCAAATTCTCTGCAGGGGAAGCCTAGGAGTGAGGGAGGGAAGGAGGCCGGGAGCTACAACCACCAGGGCGAAGGAGGACAGGGTAGGCGCCAGTCTCTAAAAGTAGAAAATCAACCAACTGGAAGCGGATTGATGGGAGATCGATCATGTTTATTCAAAAAAAGACAATTACGGTAAAAAGGCAATTGTGGGAGGCAGAGGGGAAAAACTGGGGCTGCCAGTTAAGTGGGTGAGGAAAACATGATCACATTTTGCAGCTGGAATTTCCCACATGCTGTTTCCTCTGCCTGCTTCTTTCTCCCTAGGAGCTGGGACCGCTGGCCCCTGGGTCCTGTTCCCTTTGTGGGACAATGTAACTTTAGAAGCGAATTCATCAGGGCAAGTAAAATTCTCCTTCAGGGTGAGATTGGCACCTGAATTTAAACTGGTCGGATTCTGCAGGAAGATGTCTATTCTACCTGAGTTAAGCCCCTACTCCAACTTTGGCCCCTTCCTCCCCAGCCCAACCCTCCCAGCAATTCCTTTCTTTAGAAACAAGGTCAGAGGGTCTGGCACTTCTTAATCCTTGAGTGGATTATATACTGGGTTATTCTGGGCCAAAGACAGACTTTTCAGGAGAATCATTTTTGGAGTAAGGTAGTCTGGGTTTCCAAACCCGAGCTTTGCCTCTGACTAGTGTCAGACCCCCATATAAACTGACTTCTTTAAGCTTGTTCTCTAATTTGTAAAATGGAAGCAGTACCTGCATCATGGGGTGATTTTGAAGATTAAATAGGATGATGCATGGAAAGCAGGGCTTGAAAAATAGTAAGTGTCCAGAAAATGATGAATTGAATATGCAGGTACACAGAGCATGCCTGACTGTTTCTTGAATTATTCCCAGCTCATTCTTCTCCCTGATTCCCTTATCCACTGGCTGGCTGAGTCTCTCTCGGCTTTATCAATGTGATTGGGAACAGTAATCCTGGAGAGTGTTCTCAAATTTTTTTATCTAATTAAACAAGGAAACCTTTAACCCAGACATTCAAAATCTTTGTAGCCTGTCTCTGTTGATTTGGCCAGAAGAGCTCATATGGTAGGAAAGAGCTTTCCAGGTGGAAAAATAAATAAATTAGCAGTCTGGAAAACAAGGCCCTCTGAGTTACACCCCCCTCTCTAAAACAGCCTGCCCACCCTGTTTATTTTGCTATGGTGTCTAGCATTAGTAGGGGACTAGGAAAATCCAGGTTACCACCCAGCAGGCGTTCCCTCTAAAGATAGACACATGCAAATACCATGTTTGATGCACGGCAGCCAAATCTGAAGTTAACTCTTCAAGTAATTAACTCACTAAACTATCACAATGATTTGTTTGCTAATAGATGGAGTTTCTCCAGGGTTGTAATCACATCAAATTTATTTTTCAATCTCTGGTGCTAAACACTGCCTGTCACAAACCAGGTATCCACTAAATGTTGGTTGAATTAACTGAACAAGCATGGAGCTTTCCCTTTATTAAGGTTACCTTTCTGTAATGTTTCCAGAGCTGCTAATGCATGTGAGAATCAATAACTAGATTTAGAGGAATATTGACATGGTTCAGGAGCTTGTAAACCTCACAGTCCGAGATGTCATGTGACTAGAGGGACTTTCGTGCTGGGGAGGGAAAGTCCTGGAAGAGTGACCCTTGTGTCCATTTTTTTTTCCCTCTTAGTGTCCCGCAGAACCATTTATTCTCTGATTACCTAAAAACCTTATGACATCTATTTGTTTAGGTTTCTGTTTCTTATGGATGTGGGTCCATACATCCCATTGGTTTGGAATTTACCAGGTTTATATCTGTTATCCCAATGTCATTATGAATAGCATTGTCTTTCATTCTCCAAAGTGCCCTGGTTTGGATGCTAAGTCACAGGGACACTATGTATGGGAGAGTTCATCGCACATCATTTAGCTGCCTAACTCCACTCCCTTGGAGGTCTGGGTACTCTGCCCTGCCAAGGCTTTCCTCTGGGAGGCACGCCTCTCAATCACTGCATTCGGGGGTTTTGGGTCCCCTCCTAAAAGAACAGACAGACACCTCTCTTTGGAGAGACTCTTGGTGGAACAACTACAACAACATCAGTTCTTTAAATTTAAGCCTTTCCTGTTATCCTGGACCTCTAATGAACACTAAAAAATAAAGACTCCCTAATAATTACATCCCCAAATTTGCTGAAATGTAGAAAATATGCCCATTTGAAAACTCTAACCTAGTAATTAAACTTAAGTTTCTCAGGTTAAACTGCACCTTTAATAATGCAGCTCATTTTGTCAAAATTAGTTAAGGCCCTCTAATGTGTTTTGGAGTAAATGGACAGACAAAAATTAAAATGTGGCTAGCCAAGGTAATCAAAAAGCTCACTTTATTCAGTCAATAACAATGGCACGTTAATGGGTTCTTTTTACTGTTGGGATGTAATTATGCGTGGCTTTAATTTCTTGTAATGATGGAACAAATTAGATTACCTCATACTTTTAGGATCATTTGGTACATCGTGTTTTGGTGCTTCCATAAACCCCATTGGAAATTAAATCAGCTCTGTGATTGTTCATTCTCCCCATATTGTGACATGTCTGCCTCATGTCAGCAAAATGGTAACCATTGTGTACCTTAATTCAAGACACTGCGGTAGAGTTAAAAGAAATGATCTCCTTCTCCCCTCTCCTTTCAGACCTCCCTATTTGTAGCTATCAAATTTTGGCATGCCTGCTGGGACACAATCTTGTTAGAACAAGCAGAGTAATTCTCATGTGAAACTTCAGGACTCTTTCTACCATAAGTTCAAAATGTACCTGTGATTAAAACTGAAATAGAGAATGAGTTGGTAAGAACATGATGAGCATCACACAGTGTTAAGAACACAAACTACTAGTTTCTTCTTCCCCTAATTCCAGGTGGACATGCAAGCTTTGAGGGAGGGAATCTACGGCCACATATCATTAAAATTAATTAGTGATTAGTCTAGCACATTTAATCTTTAGGTCCTTAACCCAGCACAGGTAAAATACTCTAGTAAACCTAATGCAACTTCCCTGAACACTGCAGCTACTAAGCTCATACCGTAAAAGACCATACTATAAATGACACTGCAAATTCAGTGCGGCAGACTGACATTAAATATTTAAAACGCATGCAAAATTATTAATAAGCAACAATGTCGCAGAGACTGCTAGCTGTCCCCTAATATTGGTGTGCTTCCATCAGCTGTATTAGTAGAGAAAATTCAAACTAGAGAACATTCTCAGATTCCTATGTAGCCAGGTGTTGTCACATACACTATGTGTTTGTAAATGGATTGATAGAAGTGTGATGCGGAGGTTTCAAGAGCTTTTATTAAAAGACATCTGTCATATATCTCATATCTGTCCTTCTTCATTCTTCTCTACTGATTAGAAGATGAAGTTGATGGATGCAGCAGGAGCAGCCCTATTGGACCACGAGTTGAATTCAGGCATAAAGGGCCCATCTAATAGCTTCCAAATGGAAGGAGCATAGGTTCTTGAAGACTTTATAGAACAGTGTTGCCACATTAGCTCTAGACTGTCTACTTTTGGATTTTAACATGATAGGGAATAAACATCTATGTTCTTTGAGCCACTTCTATTTTAGATCTCTGTATTCACAGTGAAACACAGTCCCAACTAATACAAAGACCAACAGCAACACCTCAATTTCCCTTGATCTAGGACTATAGCTTAGTCTTGTTAAAAAGGAGTGTGTTCACAAATGCCAGGCTGAAAGTAGATACTGGATGACTGCTTGCCAGCTTACTGTAATTTGAGGCTATTTTGTAGTAACAGATTGCTAGTTTAGAGCATCTAGAACTATCTGAAAAGGATTTCTAGAAAATATGCCAAACAAAACCCTACACGAACAACCTGGAGCTTCCCATAGGGTTCAGAAATTTGTCTTTCCAGCTGGATTTATTTTTTTATTTTTAAATATATTTTATTGATTTTTCACAGAGAGGAAGGGAGAGGGATAGAGAGCCAGAAACATAGATGAGAGAGAAACATCTATCAGCTGCCTCCTGCACACCTCCCACTGGGGCTGCGCCCGCAACCAAGGTACATGCCCGGGACCCTTCAGTCCTCAGGCCGACGCTCTATCCACTGAGCCAAACCGGTTAGGGCTCCAGCTGGATTAGAAGTCACTCCAGTCTGGAAGCCATTGGGATGAACCAAAAAGTGGTTTTCCTGCCTTACAGGAGAACACTGTCATTTTGGGAAGTTCTTCTTCCCCCAGCCCCTCCACCACTCACTTATACAGTTGACCACATGAATGTTCACACGGTTTTCTGATTCAATAGTCTCCAAGCACACTGCTGTTGTTAAATCATTAAAAGCTAGAGGGTCTTTTAAAAATTTATTTCTTAACATGATTTGTCATTTAAAGCCAATGTTCTCTCTTCCGGCAAATCCAATAGCTTTACAACTGAATTCTTGTGGATTCAAGTCATGCCTGAAAGTTTTATAGAATGATATACTGTGGTCATAAGGTCAGAGCACAAACACCTCTGCATGTACAATATTTTAAAGCAAAACAGTTTATGTGTAAGTTCCATGAGGTTATAGAACATGACCATCTTATTTATTACCAAATCCCCAGTAGTGCCCCTTAATATAAATCTGGTGGATGGATAAAGAGTCTGCCTGAGGTAGTAAACTTAGTGTTTGCACACACTCGAGGCCTACCTCTGTGTGTTCATTGTCACTGGATGTATGCACAGCCTCTGAATGACTTTGCAGGACTGTGCCTCTAGATTGTCCTCCACAGTTACCAAAGAATCGTTTTCCACAAATTGCTCTAGCATCACCCTCCTCCTGCAGAGAATCTTGCTGCACATTCTGTTCCTCTGAAGCACTTTTTTTCTCACTTAGGTCCCCTAATACATAGACATATTGTTGGATGTACTTGGATGGAGAAGCATATGCATGTTCAAGCTCCCTTTGGGAAAATTTGCAACTATCAGAAATGTTAATTACCAAAATTGAGTGCATAGATTATGAAGCATAAATCTTAGTTCTATTTGTTCACAGCAGTCTAAACCTGCATTAAAAATTTAGTAAATAAAATTGGTTATAAGAACTTTTTGGGAGAGATGTACAACTATTTCAGTGAAAGGATGATTACCCACAAGACCCCTCATCCCACTCAAATCATTTAGCACCTCCAGTGCCCTTTCACCTCTCTATTATGTACTTCAGGTAGCAAGGTAAGAGCACTGTCTAAGTAGAAACTACTTCAATCTTTCAAAATCTGGGGTTATCTACAGTTATAAAAGAATAATATGCTAATTAGACAGAACAGCCAAATGACCTTCCAGATGACATTCCGGACGACCTTCTGGACGAAGCCGGGGCTGCAAGGGCCAAGGCAAGCCACCGAGGCTGTGAGGGCTCAGCCCCTTGCACGAATTTCATGCATCGGGCCTCTAGTCTGATTATAAAAGAAAAAACGAGATAAAAAATACAGAAAGACAAAATGTTCTCTCTGTCCTAAAGAATGCTAGCTAACCATAATGCCATTGATAAGATGCATCATGAAACAGATAAGATTTATTAAGGTAAATCTTATTTGTATTAAATCATCTATTCTCCCTAACATTAGCATTTATTCATTTGCCATATACTGACATGACATGTTTGTAAATTTTAAAATGTTAGCGAGATGCCTGTTTTTAAAGATAGTTGAGCTATTCTTTCTGGCAGTTTCAGTATCTGGATTAGAATTTGAGGTAAAAAGGTATAAATAAGTCATAGTGAAATATTCAAAGGCCATCGGATGTTTGAGACTGTATTGTTGTTATACAGAAAAGTGTCCTTGTTCTTGGGAGGTACTCATTTGAGAATGAAGGGCCATGCGTGACGTGTGCAGCTTTCTCTCAGGTGGTTCAGAGAATAATAATAGTGTGTGTGCGTGCGTGTGTGTGTGTGTGTGTGTGTGTGTGTGTGTGTGTGTGTGTACAAAGAGAAAGAGGATGCAATAAAGCACTTGAGGCAGAATGTTGACAATGGGTGGATCAGGGTGAGGAATATGCATGTGTTCTTTGTACTGTTCATGAAGCCTTCCATGAGTTTGAAATTATTTCCAAAGAAAACATATTTTTAAAAAGGCAATTGAAACAGGGACCGTAATTAAATTATTTCATATCTGAGCACTCTTTCCTGCCCTCCCCATGTACACACACTTCATACACTCATAGACACCCTTAAGTGGCACTTCACTGTACTTTTTGGCCTGCCTAATGAGTGCTAGCACGTACACAGTTGAGAAATTCAGTCTTCTATTCACGTATTCAAGCTCTAAGTGATTCTGAGACTTTTAGACAATGGCTTGGTTTTTAAGACAATTCTGAAGACATACTATAACGTCCTCCCTTACAAATGAGGCTGCCCTTTTGTCCTTTCAGATTTGGTTGAAACTGGCCCACGGAGCACAACTACCTGAGAACACATGCTTTAAAGACAGCTGAGGCATACTGCCTAAACCACAGACTGTTGAAAATGTGGCCAACAGTGACTACTCTGCATGGTTGACTTCAAAAGTGCTGATGAATACAATGAACTGTGGAAGATGTATGACTTGTTTTGTACACATTTATGTGCAAATGATTGATGGTCCAGATTTGGCAAGTTAGTTCACTCCCTGTGGGGAAGAAAGTTGCACTGCCTTGCCTCTTTCAATATTCTCATTGAGACAGGTCTCACTCAATGTACTAACAAATCACTTTTAATTTGCAGCATGATGAATTTATTAGCTACACCATGGATCAATGCTATACATAATATTCCTCTTAATTAAATGTCCTTATTACAAATGCCTCTGCAAATTTTCCTTCAGATGACCAAACTGGAAGACAAGAGTCTAAGTGTCAACCAGTAATCGTGCTAGTCACATTTTGAGATTGGCCCCGGGCCAAGACCCAGGGTCTGGGCCAGAGTTAGGTTAGAAAGTGATGTATTATGCATGGCAGAGTATCAGCCTCTGAGCAAGCCAACTTTAATTATTGCCTTAAGAATATAAAAGAGAAGATAAAGTTTGAGATAATCAGTTTATTTGGCAGTGGCAGCAGGATGGAGAATGTAAAAGAAGGAAGTTGAAAAAAGTGAGAATAGTATAGTATCAATTTTTAGTATGAAGTGGAAATCCTTCTTTTAATCTGATGAATGTCATTTAGAAATACAAAAAGGAAGGTGAGGGAATAAGAATCTAATACCAAGGTACCTCTAAGGAAAAGGGTATTTAAATTAAAATCCTGACCTGGATTGTGGCCAGAATAACTGTTTTATTGTTGTTGTCATTAATAAAGAAACCTGAGAAGAATATATGGTTTCTCTTGGTACTCACCAGGAGAGAAGGGGAGAGGGACAAGAAGGAAGAAGGGAAGAAGGGAGGAGAGAGAGACAGAGAGACAGAGAGAGAGACTAACAGAGAGATAAAATCTGGAAAGAAATAAAAATCAGCTTTAAGGTCCCCAAATATGCTGTATTATTTCAGGTCCCCTTCCTAAGATCAAGTTTTGCTATAATATATTAAAAATGTTTCTTATTTTAAAAATCAAATTGGTAGGCCTATTAGCCAAGGTAACCTTTGCATTCTTATTATTCTTTGAAG